>NC_090311.1:95000-1295000 GCF_039906515.1 Pseudorca crassidens | reverse complement strand
CCACATGCAGCCAATCTGGGTAATCCATTCCCGGAGCCACTGCCCTGAAGGGTGGAGCCACCTTGCTGGGGGCAGACGGGTCACGTCACACACACCGACCACTGTGCCTCTGTGCATGGGGGGCGGGGGGCGCTGAACATTCACACCCACTTGGCCGAGGGGGCTTCCCCAGCAGTTCGTAAAGCTGGTCTTCACTGGGCGTCCGGGCATGGTGGAGCCAGCGCACACCCTCTGAAATAAGGCCACGTGTAAACAGGTGCGCACGCGGGTGTGCACGTGGCCCCGCCGTGCACGCTGGAGCTGGCTCAGCTCCTCACTCTCTCTCCTCATGGGGTCCCCGCCAAGCCACCGAGAGCAGCGGAAGGACCAGAGCCCACATTCCAGACACATAACTGCACCTGGCACCGGCAACCGTGGCCCAGAGACCCCTGGAGGCCTAACTAGGGAGCAGGAAGCAGCCCTCCAATTACACTGTAACCTGCGTCTGAAGATACAACCCTGGAAGTACCCCACACTTCCTCCTGTCACCCCACTCTGAGAGCCCCATTCCTGGGACCCTGTGGCCAGCTAGATTTTCAGAGCCGAGAACGGTCCGAGGAGCCAGAATCCTGGGGTCCTGCAGACACTGCAGAGCGGGCGGGCTGCCCAGCTGCGCACCTGAAGGGAGGACAAGCCCCTCGCAGGGGTGCAGGGGGCCCAGCCTGGGGGGCGATGGGGGTGGGGACAGGGCAATGCACTGCCCACCCCAGTCAGTCTTCGCCCCAAGAGCTTCCCTCCCCGGCCCATGTTCCAGTCATCTGTATGACACCCACGTCTCCCTGTATAAGCCATCCTTCCCAAACCCAGTCTCGGCTGGTGTCCTCCCCCCCGGGGGGGGCACCTTCCCCTAAGCCCCACCCTGCCTGCCCCCCTCGCCTCCCACACGCCGGTGCTCCCGTGGGAGAAGCCAGGTGGCGGAGACTGTCTCAGGCGCCACCAGCGTCTGACAAGCTCACCGACCAAGGACCTCATCTTTGGATCGACCATCTTTGCACAATCAACAAAAGGCCAGGTCCATCAGTCACCTCCTGACTCCGAGAGGCGTTAAAAATGCTCTCTCCCTAATGCACACAGCATTTCAATGGATTTGTGCAAAGGGGCTAATCTGCTCTGGCTATAATTACCCCAGGCCTGGTAACCTAAGGCAGCACTCGCTGTGATACAATGAGATGGAGATAATTAACAGCATTCAAATACCCTGGTAGCCTGCGCTGGCAGCACAGCAATCCCTTTAAAACGCGTACAGGGCTCACAGAGACGGCGTCCAGACAGCTGTGTGGGGCGTGGGGGCGCAAAGGCCTCATCTGTCAAGCCCTCTGAGCTGAAAAGAAACTGTCCATTCAGAAGGGATTCACTGCAACAGGCCTGGCAAGGCAGAGTCCCGGGAGCTAATTTTAACCTTTGCAGAGCGCTCCTTAAGCCTCTTTGAGTTGTAATTACCCCCCATCTCTAGGCAGGACAAGGCGACAAGCAGGAAGTCAGATCTGGCCAAGAGAAACCGAAGCAAAGTGGAGAATGGGCTCCGGGGGTCTCTCTGGAGAAGTGCAGCGTGGCCGCCCACCCTGGGTCCTGCCCCTGCCTGACCTGGAGGAATGGGCACAGGCGAAGCCTGGCCTCTGGGCTCCAGCCGCAGCAATGGTGTCCGAGCGTCGCTGTCGCTCCAGACACCAGGCATCAGCTAAACCAGGAGCGGCTTCTGTGTGAAACGCTTCCCTCTCAGACCTCGAGCCGGCTCTGTCCCTGAGGAAAGCTGTTCTGCTGCAACATGGGCCTTGGTACGGAGAGTGAGGGTGTCAGGGTCTCGGCCCTGGAAGAGCCCGGGGGCCGCGCCATCTGCACCCTCAGCTCCTGGCCGAGCTACTAGACCCCCAAAGACCTGGGCTAAGAAACCCCAGCATCGGTGAGCGCGGCCGGCAGTCCATCCCGCGGCCCCAGCATCACCGGCCTGCTCGGCCGGAAGCACACCCACACCCTCCACCCATAGACCCAGCTGGGGCCGGCCTCGCTCACACCCCTGTCCAGCCTCGGCCCCCTGCCGGCTGGCCTTACCTTGCCGAAGCTGCCCTTCCCAATGGCACGGAGAATCTGGAAGTGGTCCAAGTTCACTGCAGAGAGAACAGAGGGATGCCAGGTGAGGTGGCAGAAAGGCCCTGTGCCTGCCACGAGCCCCCCCGCTGGAGCAGTCCCCGAGTGCCCCTACACTGCGGGAAGCCCCCCACACTGCAGGGCGCCCCTGCAGCCCTTCAGCGGCCCACCTCCCCCAGGGCCTGGCGCTGCAGGGCGGGCCCGAGCCGAGGCAGAGGGGGGCTCCTGGGGGCTGTGCAGCCCCTCTTGCCGGACTCACTGTGGGGTGAGGCCAGGCCACACTGCCCACACATGGGACACGATCAGACAGGGCAGCTCAGCTCAGCCCCAGGCACCCCGCAGCCCCCCAGTGAAAGCGGCCCCCAACCCGCAAAGACCCATAAATAAGTGGCCCGCCCTCTGAGTCTCGGCGGGGGGCTGTGCCCTGTGGGCATCTCTGGACCAGCTTGAGGGGAGCCTGCAAGGGCCCCGGGATGGATAATGGGGCCGTCCACAGCCTGAGCGAAACCACTCGACGCCTTATTTCTACCGACTTTCTTCACAGAATCAGATAACGAGCCCCACCCCAAGGAAACTGCAGCTCTTCTAACTGTCACAGCCCTGCTGAAGGACGCTCCCGCCGCCGTGCACCAGCCTGCCAGCGTGAAGCCCCGCGGAGGGGAGGGGGCGTGGACAGCTTTCCGGGGCTCCCACTTCTGTTTCCAACCTGACGCGCTCTCTGCAAACACGCCACGGGGGTTCATGACGTCCACGCAGGTTTCCCCTCATACTGCTCGGGGGATCGGGTCTCTACCCAGGCCCGGGCCAGCCTGGCCTGTGTGCCCGCAGGTCTGTGCCCCCCAGGTCTCAAACCCCCAGGTCTGTGCCCCCAAGGTCTCTACCCCCCAGGTCTGTGCCCCCCAGGTCTCAAACCCCCAGGTCTGTGCCCCCGGGTCTGTGCCCCCCGGTCTGTGCCCCCAAGGTCTCTACCCCCCAGGTCTCTGCCCCCCAGGTCTCTACCCCCCAGGTCTGTGCCCCCCAGGTCTCTACCCCCCAGGTCTGTGCCCCTCGGTCTGTGCCCCCCAGGTCTCTACCCCCCAGGTCTGTGCCCCCCAGGTCTCAAACCCCCCAGCTCTGTGCCCCCGGGTCTGTGCCCCCCACATCTATGCCCCCAGGTCCATGTGCCCCCCAGGTCCATGTGCTCCCAGGTCCATGTGCCCCCCAGGTCTCTACCCCCCATGTTTGTGCCCCCCAAGGTCAGTGCACCCCCAGGTCTGTGCCCCTAGGTCTATGTCCCCAGTCTGTGCCCCCCAGGTCAATGCTCCCCAGGTCTCTACCCACCAGGTCCCGCCCAGGTCTGTGCCCCCCGGTCTGTGCCCCCCAGGTCTCTACCCCCCAGGTCAATGCTCCCCAGGTCTCTACCCACCAGGTCTCGCCCAGGTCTGTGCCCCCAGGTCCATGCGCCCCCAGGTCTGTGACCCACCAGCTGTCTGGGGTGGTGACCAGGTGTGGGAGGCTGGAGACACACGGGTCCATGGGGCACAGACCTGGGGGGCACGGTCCGTGAAGAGGCCGCCCCAGGCTGCCCCCGCCTCCCTGTCCCCAGCGCCCACCCAGCTCAGAGGTTCCCTCCTGAAGCCACTCCGATACTCAGGCACCGTGGCCTCTGTCCGTGCGGCTCTGTGCTCCCCACTGCACCCAACACAGTCAGAGAGCCTTGTCCGTTCCGCCACCTTGTTACAGTGCAGCCTCGCTCCCCAGGGAAAACCTAACTACGCTCCGTGACTGCCTCGCACGCTGGGGCTGCTCAGGCCGTCAGAGAAGCCCCAGAGACCCTGCTGCCCGCAGCCCCCACTGCCGACGTCTCCGCAGACGGTACAGGAAAGCCGGTCTCTGGCGGTGCCTGTGTGCGTGTGTGTGCATGTGCGTGTGCCTGTGTGTGTGTGTGTGTGCATGTGCGCACGTGTGTGTGTGCATGTGCTTGTGGGGTGGGGTGAAAGTGAGGAAGGAGGGGGCCCAGCACGAGACCCCAGCACGGCACCTCCTCCGGAGCTGAGCGTCTTCGCCCGCCAGTGGGGCTCACCCCTCCCGTCTGGAGATGGAGCCTGGCACCCAGAGGTGACACAGGCGCCGGGACCGGCACGGCAGGAGGACACTGCCCCGCGTGAGCAGTGGCAGGGCCGCGTGCTGGCGGACACCACAGGGGTGCCTCTAAGCCGCGTACTTGTCAACCTGCACTAGCACAGCCGGGCTGACCAGGCAACCCCAGCACCAGCTCCCACAGCCAGAGGTGGATGGCGGGGCAACCCCAGCCCTTGTAGGGACAGTGTCCCCGTGCCAACCTGGGACTGGCCCCTGCCACTGGCACCCGTGTGACCTCGGGGTCTGAGGAGGCCCTCGTGGGCAGCGGGGAGAGGATGGGGCATCGGGAGCACGGGGCTGTGGCTGCCGTGCAGTGGGGAGACGGGCTCTGCTGGGTGGCTCGGGGCCCAGGGACTGCCCCCCACCCCCCGCCCAGTCTCCTCCAAGGCCCGGCCTGTTGCCGCCTGGGGGCCCCTGGGTTTCTTCTCCCTTGTCGGAAGCACAGGAGGCCCACACGCCCACGTGCCCGAGGTCGGCGCAGCCCTGGCTGCTCCCACACCGAGCTGAGGACGAGGGCAGTGTCCCAGGCCCAGCCCAGGGACCACCGGAGGGCCTGCGGGGGCCATCCTGCGGCGCCCTGGGGGCAGGAGGTCCAGCCCAGCGGCCCGGGCGCAGAAGCTACGCCTTCCTGCGGGGCAGAGGCCTGAGCAGACCCCCGAGCACGGGCGCCCCGGGCCCGTGAGCTGGCAGGGTGCTCAGCAAGGGAACCACCATTTTTAGAGAAAAGCACAAATGCCAGACTTTCACTTTTTCAGGACAGGAAAGATGGGAACGCAGCTGCATTGAGAGGTCAGAAGCACAGGGACGCCCACGTCCCTCCCTGTAGAGGAGCTTAAACGGCTGAATGGATGGCTCCTCTCCTCCCAAGAGACGTCGGGAGGCTAAGGGCGCCGAGCCAGGCCGCGGGGGGAGCCCGGCCTGCGGTCTGCGCTGGGCGGCCCACGGTGCCGGCCCTGTGTTTTTGACACAAGTATCCCCACTTCCTAAGACACCGGCAGGGCGGCCGTGAGACGGCAGACAGTGCAGCGGGCGGTCAGGGAAGCCGCTTGCAGAAGACGCGGGTGGGACAGGACCCCAGGCGTGCCTGCCAGGCATCTCGAGAGCAGTGAGGCCGGGTCCCCGGGCAGGCCCCGGGCTGGGCAGGGTGCACATGGCAACAGACCAGAAGCCACGAGCAAGGAACATGCCAGTGACCCTGCCCGGAGGCGTGGCCGGCCTGGACCCCTCCAGGTGAGCCGCAAGCCCACCTGGCTAACCAGGGTCACTCTGCCCTCCAGTGACTGGGGGCTGCTCAGGGGACCCAAGGACCACTGCTCCACCCTGATGCCCACGCCCAGCCTAACCCCGCCCACCTGCTGGGGCAGGGAGCGCCTGGCGGTGCCCACTGCACACAGCGGCTCACACCCCCTCCCGAGACCCCGCCCCACAGCCCTCCAGGTGGAACCCGAGACCCCCTGCGGCTCTGGGCCCCTTCTTCCACCCCACGCCTGCTTCTGGCCACACACAGCGCTCTGGATGCACTCCGGGGAGGACTGGCACCTCCCACGAATGCCCCCCACCTACCCCTCCACCCCCCCACCTCCCCACCCCCACCCACCACCCCACCCACCCCCACACGCACACCCACACCCCCACACCCACACCCACACCCCCGCCCACACCCCCCTGGCCCAGTGCCGATGCTTTCAGCCCCGCCTCCGGCTCTTGTCCGGGCCTTCGAAGGACGCGGGAACAAACGAAACCCACTGACCAAGATCTGTCAGAACGGTGGTGGACAGGTTTGCCGACAGCGATACTGTCATTAGGAGGATGTAGTGGGAGCGGCGCTGCAAACACCACCGTCACACAGACGTCTGCGGGCGTCACTGATAAAGCGTGTCAAGTTCCCCCAACACTGAATCTGGGCGCATCTCACCAATGAGAGGAGGGGGCTGGGCTGCCAGAGCCCCGAGGAACACAGGGAGACGTGTGCGTGTGCACGGGGCAGGGGTCCCAGGGCAGACAGGGGTCGGGGGACACTGTGCTCGTCCACTTTCCTCCCAGCTTCCCGGCCACTGCACAGGGGTCAGAGCCACTGCCAGGCAAAGCCCAACCCCCGCTGTCAGCGACTCAGGGAGGGGCTGGGGCCCCGGGGACCGAGTAACGGTCCACCAAGACTCCAACATGATCGACGCCGCTGTGGGACGCTGCAGCACACCCTCCCCTGTGTCCGACACCCCGTGGGTCATAACGCAGGGAAAAGGAAAAGGTAATTCTGACCCCGACACGCCTCTGCCGGGAGCCTAAGTCCTGCACAAAGGAAACTTGTCTGCATGGGGTCCACAAGGAGACCACGGGGCCCCGCCCCACGGGCACCAGCACAGACTCCTCTTGGGGCGGATAAATATTGTAAAACAAGGGTTTTGAGAATATTTATTCTTCAAGGAAGGCTTTTATTTGCAGAGTTAGCCATCGGAAGCACAGCCGTTGCTAGGAAAATAGGTCATCTTGACCCAGCCGACAGCATGAGTGGAGGGAGGCTTTCATTCTATTTCACAAGGGATGAGGCGCCAACACCAGCCCCCTGCCCTGCCCATGGCCTCGGGGGGGGCCGCCCCAGGTCCTCTCGGCGCCCTGGCTCGGGTCAGGGTCACGGGCCTGAGCCCAGTGGTCACGAGCCGCTTTCCTCGACATCTGTCTCAGTGCTAAACCCAGGAGCCCAGACAGAGCTCTGTCCCCCGCAGGGAGTCTTCAGCCGTGTTCCCAGACTGGATGTTTCTCATCCAACCTCAGGGCTTCCCCAGGAGACCACCACCCCCAGGGAAAAGTCAAGGAGCTCTCTTCCAGAAGCACGGTCAACAGGCTGATGGCTCTGTTTCCAGGGGGACTAACAAGTCATCCCTGGCTCACGTCCCGCTGACCCTTTGCTGTCCAGACACAGGAGCCCTGACACTGTCACGGGCGGCTGCACCATCGGTCCTGCCAATGGCTGGGAGGGGACAGGCCACAGGCTCATGGGCAAAGGGGGTGGAGGGAGAAGAGGGGGCCGCTGCTCCCGGAGCACCTGTGTGAAGCAGCAGAGAAGGCCAAATGCTGGCTCTTGTGCAGTGACCACAGGATCCCAAGAGAAAAGGCAAGGCAATGTCTGAACACTTCCCCTGAAGATAAACTATCTGCCCTTCGTGTGCGCCTGGCCCAGCCTTCTTCCCATCCAAGGAGAGGGACGCCCGGCACTGAGCACCGTCAGGGCCCAGCACTCGGGTCGGCGCCCACGCCCATGGGCAGAGGGCCCCTCCCGACAGGCCACCATGGGCAGCAGCGTCCTGCTCAGACTCCAGGTGCGGAAGGCAGTCCTTCCATAAGCCGGAGCTCTTCTTAAAACAGACAGAAAGCTGCCCCCAACCAGGAAGGCAAGACAGAAGACGGGCCCTGGAGAGTGAGAACAGATGGGCTGCGGAGCCGTGAGGCGTGGCTATGGCTACCGGTGAGGATGCAGGAGCCCAGGGCTGGACGCTCCCCACAGGCCTGGAGGGGCAGCCCTACTCCCGACCCCTCACCCCCGCGTCCTAACATCTCGGGTCCTGAGACGACGTGCGGAGAAGCCACGGCCAGAGGGCAGCCCCTGGCCCGGGCTGGACCCAGAACCCAGACCAGGCCTGCCCCTTCCCAGCCTGCCCTCAGAGCTCCCCCACCCTCGAGAGATCCCCACAGCAAAAGTGGGGATTATGTGCAAAGCTGTAACACACACACCGTGGAAATTCATGCCAAAGTTGAGATTGGATTTTGTCAGACATCCTATGACCCGAAAAGCCCTCCAAGAAAATCATCCTTGTTCCTGCAGAGCTGTACGGCCACAGTGCAGCTCTCGCCCGGCCCGCACAGCCTGGCACAGGCCCACCCTGCCTCCTGGGGCACCCGGCCAGCCCTCCTGTGTACACGGACACCTGCGCACACAGGGGAGCCGGTCAGCGGACGGTCACTTCAGAGACACGCCGAGGCCTTGATCTGCTCACCACCACTTGTCCTCCAAGGCCGCAGGTCTGCAGGGACCAAGACCCAACAGGCCGAGAGCAGCGGGCCAGGAGGGGGCCCTCTGCGGAGGCCCCAGGGTCATCATCGTGTTTACTGCTCAGAGCAACCAGGCAATGAGGATGGGTGTTCCCCGAGCGTCCAGCAGACCCCAGTGAGGGACCACAGAAGAGAGGGACGGAATTCTCCACCTGCCGGCTCCACCCTGCGTGGGACCCTGCGACCAGGGGTTTCCTTGGCTCCCGAGGACGTCTCGAGAACCCTGGTCGGGAGGGTGAAACTCGGGGAGAGGGGAATAGGGCATTTGCTCTGGCCTGGACTCTAGACTCCCGAGAAGTGGGGCGGGCAACCTCGAGGTCGTTCCTGGGCACCTGGCAACGGCCGAGCATCACGTGCGCTGCCCACTAGCGTGGGGGGACCCGTCAGGCACCCCCAGCCACTCTCCACTGTCCTGTATCAGGACAAGCAGCAGACCCTGTGGACAGGGGACAGGTCTCTGTGCCTGAGTCCGCCTCCCGTGGCCCTGGCATACGTCATGGATCTGCCCCTCCGTGGGGGAGGGGAGGGTGGGGCAGCTTCTCAGCACCCCTCCCCTGCAGGGGCCGGCCCTTCCCTCCCTCCGAGACACGCCCGCACCCACTCCAGTCTGGCCACCCTGCTCCCTTCAGGCCCTTCTCCAGGAAGCCTCTGCAGGCCCCTCGAAGGGCTCACGGCCCGCCCCGTGCCTCCTGCCCGTCTGTGTCCCCCCAGCCCGTCGGGGGCGCCCAGAGCAGCCCTGCACCTTCCACCACCGCGGCCCCTTCCCAGCACAACGCCCGGCCTGAGGGTGGGAGCAACGCCCTCGCCCTGTCCTTTCTGAGAAGCGGACTCGGCCAGGATGTAGCAGCGGCCGAGAGACAGCAGAGGCCTCTGGGGGCCCTGGGCTCTGGAGCAATCTGGCTTCTGGTGCCCAGGGACGGCTGGGAACCCAGGGGGCCCTGCGTGGCTGGGCCGGAGACCAGCAGGCTGCAGCCAGATCAATAAAGTGTCTCCGGCCGGCTGGGCCCAGCTCCACCGGGACCTGTGGGGAGGTTGCCCGGGACAGACAGCGCCTCCACCTGCCGGCAGGGGGGGTGGCGGGGGCAGCCACGCCTCCCCCCAGGCTGCTGCCTGAGGCCTGCTGCTGGCCGTCTCCCGCCATCCCCGGGTACTCACCCCCAGCCCCCCAGTACCACCAGCAGGACAGACCTCCAGGACCCCAAGGCCACGGGGCCCCCTCACCAGCCAGGGAACCTGCCCGGGGGCTCCCAGTCCAGACATGCAGACAGACAGGACCGCACCGGGACCGGGCACTGGGAGGAGGCGTCCCGGCTCAGGTGTCGGGTGGGGGCAGGGATGGGGGAGAAACAGCCCCGGGGAGCCGCCGAGCCCCGAACCCGAGGCGGGTTTGCCCGTGCCAGGCATGCTGACCCCCTATCCGGACACGAGCCCACCCCACTCTCTGGGCGCCCCTCCCTCCTCAGCACTGCTGGGAGGCCCCAGCACACGTGAGCCCCGAATTCGGGGTGTGTGCCTCCCGGGCGCTGGGGGCCAGTACTGGGAGCACAGCAACGGATCCACCAGGGAGAGAATCAGGCCCTGGGCGCAGACCACCAGGAGAGGGACAGAGCAGGGCACCCCCTCTGGGAACAAGCAGCTCCCTGGGGGCCTGTGTCAGCAGCAGCCCAGCCCCCAGCCCCTGAGAGCGGGGCCCGGCCGGGAGCACGTGGTCAGAGCAGGCCCTGTGTCCCGGGGCAGCACGAGCTGCGCACAGAGGGGCCCTGGGCCACACACAGGGAGCCTGGCTCCTGGAGGGGATAAGGAGAGGGTCGGGATCTGTAGGGATACGGGGAAGGGCCCTGGTTAGAAGTCAAGGCCAACACTTGGTGGGAGATGCTTGGCTCAGCAAAGTCCCATCTTTCCATCCATCCTTCCGTCTGCCTGTCTGCAGCCTCTGGGCTCCCGACCACAGACCTGCCAAGCCACTGCCGCCTTCCCCAGAGAGGAAGGACAGAGGGGCCTCTGAAGAAGGGGTGGAACCTGATGGCCAGAGACCGAAGCAAGGGGGCACCGAGGTCCCCGGGTGCCAAGCAGCAGTGCCAGGAAGAGGGGCGCAGGCGCAGAGCCTGGCACCCACCATCTACTTTCTGGCTCTGCGTATGTGACAGCTGTAGGGACCTCGTGTGAGTGGAGTCCCACGGTACCTGTCCTTTTGTGTCTGGCTTATTCCACTGAGCACAGGGTCCTGCAGGCCCATCCATGTCACAGCGCGCGTCAGAATTTGCTTCCTTTTCGAGGCTGAACGATATTCCACGGCATGGGGAGTCCATGGTTTGTTTATCCCCCCATCCGTGCTGGGCGCCGAGTTGCTTCCGTGTGTTAGCTGCTGTGAACGTGAGGGTGCAGGTGTCTCTTTGAGACCTGCTTTCAGCTCCTTTGGATAAAGACCCAGAAGCGGAGCTGCTGCATCATATACGGTAATTCAGGTTCTCGAGGAACCATTACACTTGCTCCACACCCTCACCAGCACTTGTTGTTTTCTGTTTTTTGGGGGGCGAGGGGGGCTCCAGGGATCCATGAGCAATCGGGTGCCCGAGGTGCCAGGGTAGGGGCGCCACATGCCGCCTGACTGGGAAGGTGTGTGAGTGCGTGCACGCGTGCGCGCGTGCACTCGTGTTTGCACACACATGCATGCATGGCTGTGTGTGCAGAAACTGACCTGTGCCCAGGCTTGGCGGGGCCCCTCATCCACCCGAGTTCCAGGCCCCCAAAGGCCCCCACACCCTGGGGCTTCGGGCTGTGCCACCTGCAGCACTGCTTGGACTACATGCTGCTCCTACCCCCTTCTTCTCCAAGTGGGGCCCCCAGACCGCAGGCTGGGAGATCGTCCTGACCCCACCTGAGCGCCTTCCCCTGAAGCCTCCCGGGACACCTGGCCAGGTGGGACCACCAGCCCGGCACATCCTCCCCTCTGTCGGGGCTGGGATGTAAGCGACTGTCCGGGGGCCGCACACAGGAAGTCAGAGCCTGCCCTACAAAACGCTCACCTCAGACCGTCGGGGACGGGGCCGCTGCCGGGCAGCTAACGTCAGTGGAGGAGCCAGGTTTACACCCGCCTTAACGATCCATCAGCCTTCAAGTGGCGACTGGTTAACTATTAATCCTGCCCCACGTGCAGCCTCCACGTTGCCATGGTTTCCTGTTTCTGGACAAGGGCGGGGCCCAGAGCCCAAGGCCCAGAGCCAGGACGCCCAGAGGACTGGCTGCGCCCCTTCTACTTCCAGACCCTCTGCCACTGGACCGTCCCTCTGGATCCCACCAGTAGGCTCAGGTTGGGCCCTCATCCCCTCCGTCGTCCCTGTGGGGGTGGGACGGCAGTCAGACTGGCTGCCACCCCTTCCATGGACCTCAGGGGCTCGAACACACCCTGAGTGACGGTCACCGCTTCCCCGGAGCCAGCAGGCCAGCCCGGCGCCCGTGCGTCACACCAAAGGCCCCGATGTGCACTGGGCGGTCCTAGACAATCCCCCTGGGAAGTAACCTGCCTCCGTCCCTCCCGCCCCCTGTGGCCAACACTCATCCTGCACCCCAGGCCGGAGCCGGGCCACCACGGAACCAGACAAAGTAGACACAGGCGTTTCCTGCACGTCCAGGCTCCGTGGGGAGGACACAGAAACAGAAGGGGCCCAGGGCTTCTGGAGGGGCAATCGCACACAAGCTCCCTGCCCGGCTCCTCCAGCCCGTCCAATCCACGCGGAGGTGCAGGACCGTCCACACCACACCTGCAGCGCCCTGGAAGCCCCTGACGTGGGAAGGAGGCAGGCCCAGGGTCCTGGCGCTTATTCTGTTCCAGCGAGTCAACCCCACACAGGTGCACGCGACACTCAGTGAGGGGAGCACCGGGATGGGGGCCTGCTGGAAAGTTCCAGCGGGGTCCACGGCGGGATAAGACAGTAAACAGGAGAGGATTCGAGGAAGCGCATGGGGGCCCCGAGGCGGTGCTGGACCCACAGACACAGACGCGGCCGAGGACTGTGGACACGGAGCCCACGGAAGCAGGCGGAGAGAGGGCGGGAACAGCGCAAGCAGGGCCACCGCCGCCCCGATGACCCCAGTGCCCGTCAGCTCGTAACGGATAAAGGCGACGTGGGAGGTCCACACAACAGGGTATTATTCAGCCATAAAGGGGGTGCAGCTCTGACGCCCGCCAGGGTTCGGACAAACCTTGAGGACATACACTGAGTGAGAGCAGCCAGCCCTGAACACCACGGTGCAGGATTCGTGCACACAGAGCGTCCAGAACAGGCAAACCAGAGACGGAAGTGGACGTCGGCCTCCAGGGAGGGGGCGTGACGCCGACCACGCCGTGTCCTCCCGGGGCCATGACAACGTCCTGGACCTAGACAGAGTGGTGGCTGCACGACCCTGGAAACGCACTGAAGGCTGCCAAGTTGCTCACTTTAAAATGGCAAATTTTATGTGCTCTCCCCTCGGTAAAAGAAATCAGTGTTATTCAACAGGTGACTCACGACCAGTCAGATCTGCGCGGGCTGCACCTCATTTCCTACCCAAGGCGGTTGCCCCGGGGGGGACTCGGGAGCAGGACCCCCTGAACCCCGCTCCTTCTCGGTGGAAGAGGTGATGAAGTCACGTGCATAGCTAAGGCGGCTTTGCTCTGACATTAAACGATGCTAAGTTCATAAAAATCCCAGCCTCATCCAGCAAACAATCTGTATTTTATTTATATTCAGCCTAGTTTCTAAAAAGCGCTGGAGGCAGTGACCCGTTTCCTTGGCCCGTCGCTGCAGCAGAGCGGCGTGTTCTGTCTGGAAAGATGTGGGAGCTGACACGACAGCCCCGGAAGGAGCGAGCTCTGCGCAGTCGCCCTCCAGCCAGCACAGGCCGCCTCCCGCCTCGGCCCAGCCCTCCGGGGACCCGGCGCCCTCCCTGTCACATGCTGCCCGGGCCTGGCCTGTCAGACTGGAGCGGCACGAAGGCTGGAGGAGCAGGTGGGGCCGTCACCACACCCTGGGGAGCCCGTCGGAGCCACGGCTGGAGCGAGGACAGCGGAGCTGAGCTGGGTGGCAAGACCTTCAAGGCCAGTTACCCCCCACCCCCGGACTTCCCATTCCTCGGGCCGTGTCCGCTTCTCACTGAAGGCCCTTGAGTTGGGATCCCCGAGGCCAGGCTGCATCTGACTTAGCCGGGCCACCTGTGCCCGGTGTGGCTGGCTCTGCACCCCCGCTCTGGCCTGCTGTCCATCCTGAGCTGATGCCCTGTGGGCACGCTCCTGGCGTCCACTGGGCAATGACTGCTGACACCCACCACCCAGAGGTCCGCTCTTCTCCAGGGGGCCCTTGTTCTCGCTCACATGTTCTCAATCAATCCATCAAGTTCTTTGGAATTCACCTGGGCTGTACATCAATTTGCAGAGAACTGACATCTTTCCGGTACTTATATCCTTCGCTTATTTAGGGCCCCGTTTCTCTACACAGACGTTGCACGTCTTTTGCTAGTTGTTGCTATCATACAAGGTATTTTAAGGGCTTTCCTGAGGCATAATGACACACAGTCAACTAAACCCCTGAGGTGCAGGACTGATCAGTCTGACATGTGCACATGCCGCAGAACTGTCACCACAGTCAGGAGTAGCTCGTCACAGGTCACCATGAGGAGAGTAGGGTCTGCATCTGAGGGCAGAAGGTACTTGCCATACATATGTCCACAATATCCAGAATATATAAAGAGCTCCCACAAATCAATAAGAAAAAGACTAAAACAATAGAAAACCACTATAGGTCTTGAATAGGCAGCTCGTGAAAGAGGATATCCTAATGCCCAGCCTAGCCAACAGGAAAGGGAGCTCCATGCTTTAGCCACTAGGGATGTGGAACTAAACCATGGTGGGACTCCAGCTCACCCACCAGAGAGCCTGAAACTACAGAGGCCGACAAAGCAGAGGCTGGCAAGGGTGTGACCAACATTGCTAATGGGAGTGAAACTGTGCCATTACTTCAAAAACTGTGGGCCAACAGCTGGTAAAGTTAAGTGGATAAGATCCTATGGCCCAGGGACTTCCCTGGTGGCGCAGTGGTTAAGCATCCGCCTGCCAATGCAGGGGACACGGGTTCAAGCCCTGGTCCGGGAAGATCCCACATGCCGCGGAGCAACTAAGCCCATGCATCACAACTACTGAGCCTGTGCTCTAGAGCCCGTGAGCCACAATTACAGAGCCCATGTGCCACAACTACTGAAGCCCACGCGCCCTAGAGCCCATGCTCCGCAACGAAGAGTAGCCCCCGCTCTCCGCAACTAGAGGAAAGAAAGCCCATGCGCAGCCATAAAGATCCAACGCAGCCAAAAATAAATAAATTTTTTAAAAAAGATCCTATGGCCCAGGCAATCCTCGCCCAGAGACGCACACGTATGTTCACCAAAAGACATGCACGAGGGGTCAGGAATATGGTCAAAACTGGAGAGCACCCAAGATGCCCAACATCAGCACAACGCACCAGCAACGTGTGATCTATTCACACAAAGAATTCCAGACACAGAGGGAGTGAACGGACTCCATGGCAGCCACCAGCTCTGGTGGACCTCACACCCTACCCCCAACGTGACACACTGAGACAAAGAAGCCAGGCACGTAAGACTAAGAGTTCATTCATACAGGGCTTCCCTGGTGGCGCAGTGGTTGAGAGTCCGCCTGCCGATGCAGGGGACGCAGGTTCGTGCCCCAGTCCAGGAGGATCCCACGTGCCGTGGAGCGGCTGGGCCCGTGAGCCATGGCCGCTGGGCCTGCGCGTCCGGAGCCTGTGCTCCGCGGCGGGAGAGGCCACAACAGTGAGAGGCCCGCATACCGCAAAAAAAAAAAAAAAAAAAAAAAAATTCCACTTACAATAGCACCAAAAGCATCAAATACATAGGAATAATATATCTGAAGGAAACATTACAAAACACTGTTAAGGGAAATCAAAGAAGGCCTAAATCAGTGGAGAAATGCCCCTTAGTCCTGGGTTGGAACCGTGAACACTGAAGAGGTCACTTCCCCCCAGATTTATCTGGAGAATCCGTGCAATTTCAGCCAAACCCCTAGCAGGCTTTTTTCTGTAGAAACTAGTAGGCAAAGACTAAAATTTATATGGAAACGTAAAGGACCTAGAATAGCCCAAATAATCCTTTAAAAAAAGGAGAGCAAAGCTAGAGGACTCGCACTATCTGATTTCAAGACTTAAGACTGGTGCCGGTGTGAGGACAGACACATGGAGCAAAGGACAGAGGGTTGTTCAGAAACTGGCCGGCACCATCCGTGGCCAACTGGTTTTGGACAAAAGCACTAGGGCAGGCTCACGGGCAATGTCCGCCTTCAGCAAATGGAACCGGAACCACCAGGCTGCCGTCAGGAACAACATTAACCCTGACCGCACCTCACACCATGCCCCCAGATAATTCTAGATGGACTACAGACGTAAACCCAGAAGTTGAAAGTATCAACTCCTAGAAGAAAAACTAGGATAATATTTTTGCAACCTAAAGACAGGCAAAGATTTCTTAGACATAATGCCCAAAACACCAACCGTAAAAGAAAAAAGTTGATAAGTTTTGCTGCATCAAGACTTAAAATGTGTGTTCTTTAAAAGTCACCATGGAGGAAATGAAAAGTCAAACCCAGGAGAAGTATTTGCAACACGTCTGCAACAAAGGACTTGTAACCAAACTATATAAAGAACACTTGCAAATCAATAATAAAATGACAAACACGCAACTTAAAAATGGGCAAATATGTGGATAGACAATTCACCGAGGATGTACAAAAGGCCAACAAGCACAGGAAAGGACACGTAACGTCATTGGACACCAGGCAATGGAAATTACCACCCCCCGAAAAGGGTACCACCGCTTCCCGTCGGAACAGCCCGTGATGGACTGACACACCGGGGGTCCACCTGGATGCGGAATAGTCAACCCCGTAAGCTCTGGTGGGGATGGAGCACAGCACGTCACTCTGGAAAACTCGTTGGCAGGTTCTTACAAAGTTAAACGTACACGGACTGTGCTACCAAGCAATTCCATTCCTAGACATTTACCCAAGAGAAACCAAACAGATGTCTACACGGGAATGTTCTCTGCAACCTTATTCCTAACAGCCACACCCTGGAAACAACCCAAACACCCATCTGCAGGAGAGTGGAGAAGGAAATTGAGTTATATTCGTACAATATAGAACAGTACTCAAAATTTTCTTTTAAAAAAAGAACAAACTACTGATACGTAACAAGATGGATGAATCCTCAAAACACTGGACTGAATGAAAGAAGCCAGATTTAAAAGAGCACGCTGTGTATGACTCTGACTACGAAAGTTCAAGGGCAGGCAAAACTAACCCATAGTGACGGACACAGCACCAGCGTGTGCCTGTGGGGGAAGGTGTGCTACCTGGAGCAGAGCAGGACAGAAGGCTCCAGGACTGCGGAAATGCTTGGATCTGGACTGGGGTCTTGGTCACACAGGCGGACACGTGTAAAAACCCATCAGCTGGACGCTTCAGCTCTGTGCACTTTACCGTAATTATACTTCAGTGGAGATACACAAATACATATTATGAATATTTTGTGGAGGGGGAGTTTGGGTACCCAATTTACTGTATTACAGGAAAGAGTCCTCCACTATCTGAGCGCAGGAAACTAAGGACCAACCAGAGAGGCTGGGCCATCTGCCCACAGTCACAAGGCCACCGAGCAGAGCGGGCAGGATCAGAACCCATGACCCCGCGTGTCAGGATGGGGGCGGAGGTGGCGGTGCGGAGGCGGGAGAGGGGGGCGAGTTTATGGTGAGGGCCGGGAGTCGGCCAGAGCGCTTTCGGGGCAGGGGTATTCAGAGTGGGCTCAGACGGTAGGAAGCGGCTCCCAGGAGCACGGATGTCACAAGAGCAGCACGTCGGGTGAGCAGCCAGCCCGGGGCCTGGGATTGAGGGGGAGGGGAGCTGTGAGCACAGGCCAAGAGGGGCTGCAGCGGCTGCCTCTGCCACTCGCCGATGCACTCTGGGAGTGGGCAGCCCGGCCAGGGCGGCGGCTAGGGCTGGGGGGCGGGGTCTGCTGGGCCAGATGCCCTCCCCCACGCCTGCTGCCACGGAGTAAGCTCAGCTGGCCGTCTAGCCCACACAGAAGTGGGCGAAGGCTAAGACCGCTCCAGCAAGGCAAGCTGGGTGACCCCGCACAGCCCATCAGCACCAGCCTGGGCCCACACAGGCCCACTGCCCTCTCTCCTCTCCCCGCCCCAGAGCTTATGCCCACAGCAGGGCGCACAGCTGGGACTCTCCAGGCCAGCCCAGGCCTACCCGGCGCGCTTCCCCCCTCCGTGGCTTCTCTGGCCGGTGACGCATATGCCCTGGGCAGAGCGAACAGCTGAACCAGGGACCCAACCCCCCTTTAGAAGCAGGGTGCTGGGTGCAGAGCGCTGGTCTCCTTTTGGGGTCCCTTGAAAACTGGCCAAAATGGGAGAAGTTGGCCCAGCACAGAACCCCCTTTTACTCTGAAGCCCAGTGGTGCACTCAGATCACACCTGTGTGCGTGTGTGTGCCTGTGGGTGCAGCTCTGTGCGTGTGTGTCCCTGTGTGCACTCACGTGTGTGCCTGTGCCGGTGAGCATGTGTCGGTGGGTGCACGTGCACGTGTGTGCCTGTGGGTGCAGTTCTCTGTGCGCGTGTTCCTGTGTGCACCTGTGTGTGTGGTGTGTGTGCGTGCACAGTCGTGGCGCACAGAGACCTGCACAAGCCCTCTTCGAGTGGCTG
The DNA here is from genome assembly GCF_039906515.1 of Pseudorca crassidens. Classification (NCBI taxonomy): domain Eukaryota; kingdom Metazoa; phylum Chordata; class Mammalia; order Artiodactyla; family Delphinidae; genus Pseudorca; species Pseudorca crassidens. Next base: position 1,276,940 of record NC_090311.1, on the reverse strand, counting down.
TACTGAGCGTCAGCCCCAGGTCTGACAGCCACATCCTGCTGGAAGCTGCCCGCTTTGCTGGCATCCCGGCAGTTCCCGAGCTGCGGGAAGAGATGCAGCGGGCAGACTGTGCCCGCTGAGCCAGATCTTCCCGGCCGCTGCGGGGAGGCGGGGGTGCTTGGGAGAGAGCTGTCGAGGCGAGTATGGGGCCTCGCAGCCATTTATCACCCCCATCGCCCCGCTAAGAACTCCACCTCACCCAGCCTCCTCCCTGCACCTGCTGGGCCTCAGGCTGGCAGATGGATGGGTTCATCCCCAGAGGCACAAAGGCCCTCGCTGAGCTGACGAGAGGGGACGGTCTCACTCCCGGGTGCCAGCGTGCACAGCGAGAGCTGCCAGGCCCCAGGCCGCCCACCCACCTGGGAGCGCCTCGGCCCGGGTCCCTCCTAGCTCGCACGCCCTGGGCAGGTGTTATTGGTTAATATCCTACACACTCACCAAAGCCTCACCAACAGCCAGTTCCTATCCACTTGGCCTCCTAACCGCTCTCAAACACATCAGTGGGGTTTCTGACGGTGCTTTTCTATGTTCACTAAAGGGCCTCACCCAGAGGGCAGCCTCCAATCAGAAGAGGAAGTTGTTTGTCCCAAAAGGTGCTCTGAGGTTCCGGTTCCGAGTCCTGGCAGGCGCACGTTGGAGTGACTGCAGTGCCACCTGAGGGACTCAGCAAAGCACCTCTGCAGCACCAAGCCCGGTCCTCTGCACCCACAGAGGCTTGTTGAACGAATGAATGAGTGAACAAGTGCGTGAGTGAAAGACGAACCACAAGGCCACCCCCTGCGCTGACCCTGGCCCCCGGCCAATGGGCTTTTCCCTCCGAGGGGGACTCCTGCCTGACCAGATGCTGACCCCGGCCCCCGGCCAATGGGCTTTTCCCTCCGAGGGGGACTCCTGCCTGACCAGATGCTGACCCCGGCCCCCGGCCAATGGGCTTTTCCCTCCGAGGTAGACTCCTGCCTGACCAGACGCTGGCCTTTGGTTACCTGTTTTATAAGATCCATGGGATTCTGGAAACACACAGGGAATCCAACCGTTTGCAAGATGAAGTGTTCAGGCCAGAGTCAAGGAGAGAGTTGCCACGGGTCTGTGACCCTGAGGGGCTTTCGCACGGGACAGGGCAGGATGGGACGGGGCAGGAAAGGGCGGACCAGAGCTCTCCAGACCAGAGGGCGGCCGGAGGAGAGCAGACGTGGAGGCAGGCTTCTGCCTGGTGGGCTAAGGCCCCGCAGTCCCAGAGCTGGATCCCCCCCATAACGGCTGGTCCACCCCTGCGTGTGGCCACCCAGGGGCTGTGACACCGACCCAGCTGGGACTCAGCGGCGGGAGACTCCCGTGAGCAGGGGGGCTGGTGCGCATGGTGGGGGCCCTCCCGGCCTGGGGGGCAACTGACAGCCCCGATGCAGGCTCCTCTCACTCACACCAAGGCAGCTGGAGTCTTGGTCAAACGCCGGTTCCACACCCAGCATCGTGAATGAAAAGTTGCTATTTTAAATTCCACCTCACAGGTAAGTGCACGGTTTTATTTCAGACCTTTTCTTGGAAAAGAAATTTGCATATGCTTTCGATGGAAAGTGGACACCTAAGACCAATAAACTGCACGGTTGCTTGTTCTGCAGGAGATGAGTGATGACAAGGCCTTTACCAACCTGTGGAGGCCACGCCACCTCACGGACACTTCCCCAAGGCTGGGGGCCTCATGCAGCCTGGCCACGGAGCGTCCCTGCCCCTTGCCCAGATGAGCCCACCCAGCCCTCGGGCCATCTCAATCCTGCAAGCACTGGCCCGTCTGCAGAATAAACCCGGGCAAAGGTAGACCGAGTGCGTGGCCACGCAGGAAGGGCCCGTAGACGCCCCAGTGCAGAGCCTGATCAGTAGATGGGGCCTCCCAACCTCAGGGCTACTGCCGACCAGGACCAGCACGGCAGGGCTGAGTCACCTGCTCGTCCACTGCCCCGAGGGCATCCCTGCTGTGGGAGCGCAGATAGCCGCACCTCGGAGGAAGGCAAACCAGGGGGACAGCCACCGCAGGGACGCTAAGAAATCGGTCCTGGGCCCCAGCCCCAAGGGCACACCACAGGGTCCTGCTGCACGTGTCATGGCTCCTAGGACCAAGGACGGCCATGACTGTACAAACCACACGGCTTCCTAGAGGTGCCGCGGGAGCCCAGGCCCCGTGGGCCCTGTCCCAGATGCTGCCCAGCCGCCTCGGGGCAGGTTCCACCCCCGCGTGCACGCCCTTTGGGGGTCACAGCCTGGCCTGGCCTTGACGAGTCTAGACTGGGCGCCAGGAACGGGGGATGAGAAGCGGTCGCTTTGTCAGAATCCCAGCACGGGGGTAGTCGGAGGCCCGCGGCTTCTCCAGAAGCATGAGTCTCGAGTCTGTCTTCTACTTCCGACTCGCTTCCCCACGTTTTCCCCACAACACGATGTCACGGCTCCAGCAAACCACCACGTGGCCGGCGTCCAGCGTGACCCTGAGCTCCTCACCACGCCCCGACTCCAAGTCGGATGGACCTCCTGTGCCTCCTCTGGGGTCAGGAGACCCTCGGACGACCCCTCCCGTTAGAGACGCATCAGCCTGCAATCAAAATCTACCCAGGGGCCCCGTTTTGTCCCTCCCCGGCTCCTTCCTCCCCTGGCATCTCTGTGAGGAAGCACAGATGCTCTAACCTTGGTGGGGAGAGGAGAGTTTACAGGGAGATCCCATCTCTCCAGGAAATACAGGCTCCCCTTTGGGGCTGTGGCCTCTCTGCGGACAGGCGGCAGTGAAGATAGAGTTCCGTACGGCGGGGCAGGGGCTTGTGTGCAGCCGAGAAGAGCCGGCACACCCGCACGACAGCGCGCCCCTGCCCCGCGGCCTCGCCCAGTCTCACCCAGACCTTCACCCCGAGGCTGGACACCAGTTTCTGATGACCGACGTTTTGGTCGCCAATTTCTCCAACCCACAGAAAATTAGAAGGTGGATGTGCAGCTAGAAAACAGCACAAAAAGAGCAGCAAAAAACATGTTCGAGGAAAGATACAAGAAGGTGATTTTTAAAGAGTCACAAGATGCCAAAAAGCCGAGTAGTTTGGGCTCGGCTTGCCGGTGCCCACGATCCTGCAGACGTGGGCCTCCCGCGCCCTCCCGGCACAGGGTGGGGTCAGGGCCTCCGCCCTGAGCTGGTTCCCAGGTGTTTAAATGGGTTTCCGTGTGCTGTCTAAGAATGCCAGGAGGACACCCACCACGTACTAAGGCACACGTGGCTCTGCTCCGGGGCTGGTTTCCTGGGAGACCCAGGCAAGGCTCTCAAGTCCCCATGGCCAAGCCCCAAACGGCCGCGATGCTGGCCCCCTCCTCCCCCTTCCAGTTCAACAGGCTGGATTATTATTCTGGAAAAGGGATGGGTCTATTTTTGGCCAAACTGAATAGAATTAAGGAATGACATTATTTTGAGACGGAGCATAAGACTTCTGTTCTCTTTTATGCTTCCAAAAATAAGAGTCAAAGAACTGAGCAGAGCCGGGAGCCTGCATCCTCGTGGGTGCTCAAGTCTGTGGTTTCCAGGATGAGCGTCTTGGCCAGGATACAAAAACCACATGACGCAGCGATGAGGGTGGCCAGGACAAGAAGCTCCCCAAAAGCTTCTGGGGGGAGAGCCAGAGCTGACCCCGCTTCCAGAGGAAGGCACAGCGACCGCCACGAGACTGGGGTCCAGCTCCCCGCCGGCCGCGGGCAGGGAGGTGGCAGGCTGGGGGTTTGCTGGGACAGCCCTGAGCCTCTGGACCTGCAGGACCATCGGCGCCCTGCCTCTCCTGCGACCCTCGCAGGTTTCTTCTTGTGAGGAGGCCTCACACCTGGAGAGCCAGCCTGGCCCCCAGCGGCCTCCGCTGGATGGAGAACTGAGGGCCTGAATTACCTGCTGGCCTGTGACCCCTCAGGATTCACACACACACACACACACACACACACACACAGTGAATCCATAAGCGTTCTAGGGAAAAATGAGTGAATTTATTCATAATTCTGGAGCAGCAAGAGACCCACATGTGTGTGTATGACACAGGTCTTCACTCTCCATTTTCTATCCTCAGGCAGTTTTAATGTCTGAAACTTGCATACGAATTGCGTTTTCATGCCAATAGGGATTATCTGGGTATGAGAGTATATGGGCTATTTTCTGTTTTCTTCTTTATACTGCTGTTTATTTTTTTAAAGCGTCTTTTAAATGAGATGTAAAAGAGGACCAAGCTATTCCTACTTACTTCACTAGACCTCCCCTACCGTCTGCCAACTCACGTCTTAAGGGGCCTGGACCCATGTTTCTCACGCTCAGTATGAACAACCTTTTTTTCATTTAAAAAATTTTTTTATTTATTTATTTTTGGCCACGTCGGGTCCTCACTGCTGTGCGTGGGCTTTCTCTAGTTGAGGTGTGCGGGCTTCTCACTGCGGTGGCTTCTCCTGTTGCGGAGCATGGGCTCTAGGCACATGGGCTTCAGTAGTTGTGGCTCGCAGGCTCAGTAGCTGTGGCTCGCGGGCTCTAGAGCGCAGGCTCAGTCGTTGTGGTGCACGGGCTTAGTTGCTCTGCGGCACGTGGGATCTTCCCGGACCAGGGGTCGAACCCGTGTCCCCTGCACTGGCAGGCGGATTCTTAACCACTGCACCACCAGGGAAGTTCCCTGAACGACCTTTTTTAAAAAAAAAATATATTCTCACCCAGCCCAAGAATATGGTCCTGGAACCCAGTCTGGAAAGCACTGGAAACATTGTCTTAGGAAATTAAGATCTTCCTCTGAGAAAATGGCTACACAGATGGAGGTGTGTCCACTCTGCAGCTGGTCAAGAGGCTTTCACAGGCCACCGTACGAGGAAAGCAACTTCTCACAGGGCTGCGGCCCTACAGGGTGGGCTCGGGGACCACGGGACCCTCAGGCCTCAGCAGGAGAAGCTGAGCATCGGATGCGACTCCCCTAGCCCACGCGGTTGTCCCGGCCCAGCCCCCGAAGGCACCGTCTGAGCAGGGAAGGGAGGGTGTGAGACCACAGTCCCACGTGCAGGTGAGGGGGCCGTGCTCTGCGGCCCACGCCATCCTCGCGCCCCATCAGGCACACACAGCACCACTCAGCGGGAGGGCAGACGGGGGAGAGGCGCTGAACTGCACCCCAACGCTGTGCTCACACAGAGCCTGGCCAGGCTGCAAACACCCGGAGCCCAACCTCAGAGGCGCCTGTGACTGCTGCCCCCGCGAGGGCTCCACAGAACCACCCACCGCCACTGCTGAGAGCAAGCGGACTAGGGCCACCCCCTCCCCAGGCCACGTGTCCCCCGGCGGAGCCAGTGCCAGCCGCGACCGAAAAGGCTCCTGTGTCGCCTTCTGCAGGTGTCAGGAACCGCCGCCCCCAGACAGAGTGCCGCGGTCTCTCAGAGACAGCTCCGTGGTGAAGGGAGCAGTGGCCCCGTGGGTACCTGTGCCTGGGGACCTGATGTCTCAGGCTCGTGGTGGGGGGAGGGTAATGTACTAAGGAGCACACTGATGCCCCCACTTGAGAGAAACACAGTAAAGGCAAAAGGACCGATAGCAAGATGCAGCAAAGGGCATTCTGATCACTCGGTTAACCTGTGATGAGTCAGGGGCCCCCGGTCAAATGTCCCAACCGCCAGTTGCCACTGCTCGATGGAACTCGGCCGGAGGAGGCGATTCTGCTTCTCCTCTCTGTCGCCAGAGGGAAGGTGCAGCGACCCGGGAGCAGGCACGGGGCGAATGAATGACAGCTTGGCTGCTCTACTTCCAGGCCCTGAGCCCACCCCTTGGAGGCGGAGGCTGGGCGGCTGCCCTGCTCTGAGTTCTCTGGGTCCAGGGTGCTCACACCCTCTGCCCCTCGCAACAAAGGGCCACCACCAACACAGACACCCCATCACGCAGGAAACCCGGTGCGGGCGCACAGGGGAGAGAAGGGTGAGGCCCGGGCAGCGCAGGTGGGGGCCACGTGGGGTGGGAAGGGGCGGGGCCGGAGCGGGCACAAGCAGCAGTCAGCCGAGGCCTCAGACCCAGGGCGGGGCCTCCTCGTCGCAGCATCTGCGAACCGCGTGAAACAGCCCTGGCAAGGCCTCCCTTTCACTGCACACGGGGCGGCTTCGGGCCCCGGACACGGAGCAGAGCAGGGCGGGGCTGGCGGGTGAAGGGGTTACTGGAACGGGAACTGTCACTGAGGCTCAAAGCTTCCAAGGATCCGAGGCCGAGCCGGTGCCCCGGCGGGCCTTCCTGGCCGTGTGACCCAACAGCCCGGACGCCCTTCCCCCGGGGCCCGAAACGGGCAGAGACGCCCGAAGGGAAGGGAGCATCGTGCTGGGCAGGCCCGGGGCCACGTGGGAGGAAGGCGGGAGCTCCTGGCACGTGTTCTGAGCACCCGGCCTCCTCTGGAAGCGGCCGCCCATACTCCCCGGGCGCTGAGGAGGCAGGTGAGGGGCCGGCCTGCTACCTGGAGCAGGTGGGGGGCACCGTTCTCCCCACCAGCCGGAGAAGCCCGGAGGGCCCGCCGGCTTTCCGAGCCCCAGCGTCTGCTGCGAGCCCAGGCCTCTGCAGGGAGAGGACGGTGCAGACGGAGGCTGTCATGGAGACGACCCAGCACCCCAGGGGCAGGGAGCTGAGGGCTCGGTGACAGCACGCAGTCTGGCTCCGCCGCGGCGGTGACAGCGTGGACACGGCCAGCTGTCGCCGCCCACCTCTCCTCCCCACGGTCCCAGATGGCACCCGCTTCTCCCCGACCAGTGTCCAGCAGGCCCTGCCCAGTGCCCCCCCACCCCACCCCACTCCACCACCACCACCACCACCACCACCACCACCACGGCCACAGGCGCGGCCCCTCCCGACGGGGAGCCACCGGCTCAGGACCAGCAGCTGTCTGGCTGCAGACACGCCCTCCTTTGTTGCAGTTTCTCCGGATTCTGGGACTCGCTGCTGCGGACTTTCTGGGCGTTTGCAGCCTCGGGTCCCCACTGGCCGAGGGAAGGGAGGCATCTCACGGATGCCAGGATATGGCATTAAAGAGGCCTGAGACCACCCAGACCACACACCTAGGGCCAGGGGCTCGCTGGGCTACAAGGAGAGGCACGGACATCAGCCGCGTGGGTGAGGAGGCGTGGCTGGAGGTGGGACCACAGGACAGTGCGGGCACCCCGCACAGACACTGCTGACCACACGGCCTCTTCCATGCACATAAACAGCCCGAGGGCTGCAGCACCGGGACCACCCATCCCAGAGACAGGGGGATTCAGTACATGTATTCAAGGAACAATCCCCTCCCCTCAAGGGGTCTATGTTCTAACATGGGAGACTGAAGATGAACAATCGATGGGGATAACAAATGGAAAAGTAGAAAAAATAGCAAGATTGTAGCCTTAAATGTATGGACGGTTATGTTCAAGTAACTGGATTAACATTCCAATTAAAAAGCAGGCATTTTCAGCCTGGATTTTAAAAAGCAAGAGTCAACCATGTGCTATATATAAAGATACCACTTCCCACTTAAACGTACAGAGGTGAGAGGTTAAGGGTGGAAAATGGTTGCTCACACAAGCGCCAACTAAAGAACCAGGAAGCCACATTAACATCAAAGGAGACTTGAAGCCAAGGAACGTCATCAGACATTTCTTAGGGATAAAAGGTTCAAGTCACCCAAAGGACACGGCAGTAGCACATGTGTATGCGGCCAAAATCAGACCCAGTGTCTGAAGCAAAACCAACAGAACAAAAGGAAGAAACAAACTCACCAACAGAGCTGGCGATTTCATCATTCCTCTTTGTCACTGACAGACAGAAAAGGAGAGAAAACATGAAACACTGACATCAGGAGTAAAACGGAGGCATCACTACAGACACTGAAAGAAAAATAACCTCTTTATGCCAACAAACACAGCAACTTGGATGAATGAGGTAAGTTCCATTTCTTGAAAGACACAAATTACCAAAACCAACACAAGAAGAAATGGAAACTCTGAATACCCCATATCTATCAAAGAAATCGAATTCGTCATTAAAACCTTCCCACAAAGAAAATTCCAGGCTCAAATGGCTTCACTGGTGACATTTAGCAAACATTTAACAGAGAAATAACACCAACCTCACACAAACTTTTTCAGGAAACAGAGGAGGAGGGAACACCTCCAACCCCTCTTATGAGGCTGGCATAAACCTGATACTAAAACCAGACAAGGACATCACAAGAAAAGAAAATCTAGACCAATATCCCTAGTGAGTATAAATGTAAAAATCATGAAATATTAGCAAATGGAATGCGGCAATATCTAAACATGATCCTAACAATGTGAGATTGGAATACTGTTCCAAAGTCAACCAGTGCAGTTTAACACATTGGCAGAATAAAGGAGGTTATCTCCACAGATACAGAAAAAGCATTTGGCAAAATTCAACAACCATTAATGACTTAAAAACAAAAAACTCAGCACACTACGAAAAGAAGGACACTTCCTCAATCTGATAAGGGAATCTCTGAAAAAGCTCAGCTGACATCATACTTTATTTATTTTATTTTGGGGTCTTCGTTGCTGCATGTGGGCTTTCTCTAGTTGCAGCGAGCGGGGGCCACTCTTCGTTGCGGTGCGCGGGCTTCTCATTGCGGTGGCTTCTCTTGTTGTGGAGCACGGGCTCTAGGTGCACAGGTTTCAGTAGCTGCGGCACACAGGCTCTACAGCGCAGGCTCAGTAGTTGTGGCGCGCGGGCTCAGTAGTTGTGGCTCACGGCCTCTAGAGTGCAGGCTCAGTAGTTGTGGCGCACAGGCCCAGTTGCTCCGCGGCATGTGGGATCTTCCCGGACCAGGGCTCGAACCCGTGTCCCCTGCATCGGCAGGCGGATTCTTAACCACTGCGCCAACGGGGAAGTCCCTGACATCATACTTAATTGTGAAATATTGAACACTTTCTCCCTAAGATCAGGAAAAAGGCAAGGATATCTGCTCCCACCACCTCTCTTCAACCTTGTGTTGGATGTCTAGACAGGATGAAAAGGCATAAAGTTGTAAAAAGGAAGAAATACATCTGTCTTTTATTCACAAGTGACATAGAAAACCCTAGGAAATCTAAAAATAAGACACTAGAATAGGCGTGTTCAGCAGGGTTTTAGGATAGTCAATATGCAACAATTTATTTTTTAAACATAAAATATGTAGGGATAAGTTAAACAAAACATGTGCAGTCCCTGCACACTGAAAACTACAAAGCCATGCTGACAGAAATCAAAGACCAGAATAAAGGCATGGCAGGCCATGTTCATGGACTGGAAAACTCAGAGTGTTAAAAGGCCCATTCCTTTGTAACTGACCAACGGTTTCATGCAATCCCAATCAATATCTCAGCCAGCTTATTTTAGGAACTGACAAAATGATTCTAAAATGTACGTAGAAAGACAAAGAATCTAGAATAGTCAAAACAATTTGGAAAAAGAACTAAGTTGGAGGGCAAACATATCAGCTTTCAAGACCTATTTTAAAGCTACAATAATCAATACAGTGTGGTATTGGTGTAAAGATAGAGAAAGAGATCAATGGAACAGAATAGAGTCCAGAAATAGGCCCACGATTATAAGTTCAACTGACTCTCAAGAAAGATGCCAAGGAACTTCAATGGGGGAAAGGATGGTCATTTCAACAAGTGGTTCTAGATCAAACAGATGTCATATTGCAAAGCAGGAGGGAGAGGAAGAGGGGAAAGAGGGAAATGAGAGGAAATAGGGAGGAGGAGGGAGGGAGGGAGGGAGGAATGGGAGGAGGAGGGAGGGAGGGAGGGAGGAATGGGAGGAGGAAAGAAGAGACAGAACTTTGGCCCTTACTTCTTATCAATACAAAAATCAACTTGAAATGGAGCATAAACAAAATTAACAGCTAAAACAAACCCATAAAAGTTCTAGAACAAAGGGAAAAAAATCTTTATGACCATGAGTTAGGTAAATATTTCCTAGAAAGGGCACAAAAGGAACAAACCATAAAGGAAGAAACTGATGAAAAACTGGACTTCACCAAAATTAAAAACATCTCCTTTTCCAGAATCACCATTAAGAACTGAAAGGGAGTGATACGAAATGCAGCACTGGTTCCCACCTCCCAGCACATGACCAGATTGGCTGTCAAGGGATACAGGGAAACTTCCTGGGGTGGTAGAGAGACTCCACACTTGACTGCAGTGGTGGTTATACGACTATATACATCTGTCAAAACTCAATGAATCACATTCTTACAATTGATTCATTTGGTTTTATGTTAATTACACTTCAATAAAACTGATTTTAAAAATTAACTCTATTTCTATGTACCAGCAATGAAAACATCTAAGAACAAAACTATAAAAATAATGCCACTTACTACAACATCAAATAAACATAAAATACTGGGCGATACATTTAATAAAAGATGTACAAGACCTGTTTACTGAAAATTGCAACCCATTGCTGAGAGAAACTAAAGCAGACCTACATAATGGAGAGACATACCATGTTCATGGATTGAAGACTCAGTATCACTAAAATGTCCATCCTCCCTAAAATTGATTTGTAGATTTAATACAATCCCAATCAAAATATCTGCAGACATTTTTGTAGAAATTGGCAAGCTGATTCAAAATTTGTAAGAAAATACAAAGGATCTAGAATTGCCAAAATAAATGTGGAAAATGAACAAGGTTGGATGATGTATGCTACCTCATTTCAAGATTTACTATAAAGCTACAATAATAAAGATGGCATGCCATCAGTATAAGGAAAGATAAAAAGAGACTCCAGAAATAAACTTACATATGTAGATCAACTGACTGTTGACAAAGTTACCAAAGTAATCCAGTAGAGAAAGAAAAGTCTCTTCAAAGAATGCTGCTGAAATAACTGGGTACCCACACAGGGAAAAATGAACTCCCCTGCCTCACACTCCACACAAAAATTAATTTGAAAGTTATCCTAGATCCAAACTTGACGTTAGGGTAAACAAGGATTTCCTAGACAAGACACAGAAATGACTAATCAAAACAGAGCACTAATCAAAACACATCCATCCAAGGACTTGAATCCAGAACGTTTAAAGAACTCTTACAACTCGATATTAATGACACACACACAACACAAAATGGGTGAGAGACTTGAACAGTCACTTCACGCAACAACTGCACAAAGGGCCAATCAGCAAATGAAAGAGTCATCTACAGCCTTAGTCATCAGGGAAATGCGGATATTCCTAAGACCAAACTTTCTCTTTGTTTCTTTTGTTCATCATGTTTGGAAATGCCCCTCGTCTGCCAACATAAGAGGCATAATTTGGGGGTAACTGTATAGTCCTCCACAGCAACTGATGTGGCCACGCCTGCTGGACAGATCCTGCAGAGCCTCTGCAGTACCAGCTGGCCACCCTCTGGCCAGCATATGCCTTTACCCCAGACCCCATGAGCACTCCCAGGACCCAGCCAGAAAGGAGAGCAGGGCTGGGCTGCGTCTGCCCCCGGCACACTCCATAACAGTCCCTGGAGGAGATGGCGACACCCGTCGGTCACAAAGCCCCCAGCTGGGGCTGGTCTAAGCACACCCACATTGAGTCCTCCGTTGTCTCTTTCTGTCCAGTTTAGTTAAGTCCAACAAGCATTTACTGAGAGCTTCTTAGGTGCCAGGCCCTGTGGAGTCCAGAGTGAACACAAGGCAGCCCCGCCACCGTGGCTGTTCCAGAAGTGGAGAAAAACCCCTAGAGAAGGTGTCTCTGCACTGGCCTGGGTCCCATACCAGGGCCACCCACCCAGGGCTGCCCCACCCAGGACCAGCACACCAGGACCACCCCATCCAGGACATCCATCCAGGGTCACCCACCCAGGGCCACCCACCCCAGGCCCCCAACACCAGGAGGCCCAGGGGCAGAGGCGCAACCCATCTCAGAACTGCCCCCACCGCACTCCTCTTGAGGCCTGTCCTGCGGGAGCCATCATTTGCTCGTTGACAAGATGGAAAGTGACTGCACTTGGGAGAGAAGGAACTGCTGACGGAAGTGTAATTAACAAACCTTCGGAACCTTTCAATTAACACATCTGCACATGAGTGAACCTGCATTCTCTGGGGCATCGCTTTTTTTTTTTTTTTTTTTAATTAAAAGCAACTTGAGTTCGTTTTGTAAAGGCTTCTAGAGATTCCACTGGACACAGCTCCTAGGTCCAAGGCCAGGCCCACCCCACCTGGCTCCAGGCGACCACTGCCCCCTCGGCCCCCTCAGCCCACAGTACTCTCACTCCAAGGCTGCACACACGGGGCCAGAAGACGTGTGTCATCCCCGGGGGAGGGTGGGCAGGACAAGTCCCTGCCCCTGGAAGTGATAAGCCCCAAGTTAAGCTGTGCTGAACAAACCTTGCCTCCCAGCCCGATGCACAGCTCTGCGAGCTGCCACCTGTGGCTCTGACCTTCCCTGCAGCTCGGCATGGCGCCTCCGGCCTCAGAGCTGGTAGACACAGCCCGTGCAGGCTCCAGGCCTGCCTGTGTGCATGAGACGGCCATTCCTAACCTGCGGCCCCTGCAGACTGGACGCTCCAGTGGGAGGTACGTGGGTCTCCACGCCCCCGCCATCCCAGCAGAGAAGGGGGCAGGAGGCAGAGCCCCACACGGGGTCAGTCGCCGGTTTTGCCTCCCCACCCAAACCCTGGGCCTCGCCCCACGTCCAGGGCGTCCCCTGCAGGAGACCATGGGGTCCTTCAGAGACGGAACCTCCCGGGGCCTCGACGACTCCAGACACTCCTTCAAGACGCAAGGAAACAGAACACCGGCGGCAACAGCCCACGAGGGTTGCCCACCCCCGCCCCGGGAAGGCCAGAGCCACCACGGCACCTGCACCTTCACGGGGACAAGGGGTCCACGAAGGCGGGACAGCCAGGGCAGCGGCCTGTGAACCCGGCCTCGGCGTGCACCCCCCAGGCACACACATTCACACACATGCCGGTGCACACACGCACACCCAGGTTAACCCCAGAACCCCAGGCAGAGCCCAGGTGCCCTTAGAGTTCTCAACCCTGGAGCCCCCAAAGCAGGCGCTGGAGTCGGCAGAATGAGCCAAGCGAGGCCAGGCTGCGGCGCCTGGTGCAGGGGACACGGGGGGACCTGGGGCCTGGCCTACTGCTGACACCCACGGGGGCCAACGCTTCTCGGAGCCTCTTCCGCCCCGTCTGCACCTTTCTGGGCCCAGAAGCCTGGCCAGGGGCCGGGACCCCCAAAGGCACTCGGAAGCGACACCGCCCGCCCCAGCCCGGCACCTACGGCCTCGATGCGCTCCCCAGCTGCAGCCCCAGCTGCAGCCCCAGAAAAGCCTGGGGGACGGTGTCACCCCCAGGGGACACGTGGCAATGCCTGGAGGCATGATGAGTTGTCAGGAACGCGGAGCAGGGTGTGCTCCTGCATCAGAGTCAGCTGCTGACAGCCCCCTCCCCCACCGCGCACGGGATGGCCCTGCCCCCCGGGGCGACTGGGCCCAGCGCCGGCACTGCTGCCTCTGCCCAGGTTGGAAGCAGCCCCGCTCCATGCAGCACAGGGCAGCCTCCACTCTCAGGCCTGTGGACGTCCGGGGGTCCTACGGGCACAGCCTGGCACTGCCAGCCCCAGGACCCTCTGCGGAGGGAGGCCGCCCTGGCCCTATGTGCGGGCATCCCATCGACCAGACTCTCGGCTCCAGTCAGATGTGTGTTTCATAACCAGCCCACGTGCAAGAGCTTCCAGCCTAACTCAGGGAAAGGACTTTCGGGGCAGTGGCGCCCGCAGCTGCCGAAACCCCTCCCTCACACCTGTGCCTCCTTCAATCGGGCTGGGCAGCCGCCCTGGGCCTGCAGCTGCTGCTCCCTGGCTCGTCCTAAAGCCAAGCTTTCTGCGCCTCTTTCTCCGGTGACCAGCGGGCCTGACCTGAATGTCCTGACAGCCCAGAACAGAAGGCACATGCGTCAGAGAAGGGGGAACGGAGTCAGCAAGGACGGAAGCCCAGGTCTGACCGTCCACAGGGACATAGGCCCCTGCTGCCCAGGGAGGTGGGGTCGCCCTACGCCTGGCCCCCCAAGGCCGGGGCCCTTGCCGCCTGACACAGAAAGCACTGTGGAAGGAACAGTGCCCTGGGCCTTAATTCAGCAGAGTGGTCGTGCTGTCCGGGGCGAGTTAGGGCCCTGGAAGGCCTCTCTCTGAGGTGTCTTACTGCTTGCCCCGAAGTGGGCCCTTCAGGAGAGTCATGGGCATATAGCCCCCCTCACCCCATGTTCACTCGGTTCCCGCCCTACCCAGGTGATGTCGAGTCACGTGAGATACAGGAAGGAACCTAGGAGGTAAAACCCCGCCCCGTGGGATGTTCACTCTGGGGCCAGGGGCTGAGATGAACGCAGATGTCACAGGCTATGCAGTACACAGTTGCCAGGGTTAAGTGCCAGAAAGCAAAGCAGGACAGGGGCCTGGTAGGGGCCCGGTGGGTCCCCAGGCACAACTGTAAAGTGGGCCTCCCGGGAGAAGGACGTGCAAAGGTTTGAAGGAGACATGGTGATCCGTGCTCTGGCCAAATCACTGCCCCACCCTGCTGCCAAAACACTGGGCCAGCTGCTCTCCTGGCCGCTGGGGGGATCGGGCCATGCGATGCTCTGGGCAGGAGCTGTGGGCAGATGCCACACAGAGAGCCACCCCTGGGTGCTAGGTGGGCCATTGGCGTGGAGGACGCCCAGTAGAGAGCATCACGTTGGACTCCTAGCAGAGAATGAGGGGATGCCCTTGGGATACACTGCCCTGCAGAGGTCAGAGGCACACGTGGAGGGGCGGGGACCAGGGTGCTGGGTGCTGGGTGCAGGTGGAGGGGCGGGGACCAGGGTGCTGGGTGCAGGAGGAGGGGCGGGGACCAGGGTGCTGGGTGCAGGAGGAGGGGCGGGAACCAGCATGCTGGGTGCAGGAGGAGGGGCGGGGACCAGGGTGCTGGGTGCTGGGTGCAGGAGGAGGGGCAGGGACCAGGGTGCTGGGTGCAGGAGGAGGGGCGGGGACCAGGGTGCTGGGTGCAGGAGGAGGGGCGGGGACCAGGGTGCTGGGTGCAGGAGGAGGGGCGGGAACCAGCATGCTGGGTGCAGGAGGAGGGGCGGGGACCAGGGTGCTGGGTGCTGGGTGCAGGAGGAGGGGCAGGGACCAGGGTGCTGGGTGCAGGAGGAGGGGCAGGGACCAGGGTGTTGGGTGCAGGAGGAGGGGCGGGGACCAGGGTGCTGGGTGCAGGTGGAGGAGCAGGGACCAGCGGGCTGGGTGCAGAGGAGGGGCGGGGACCAGGGTGCTGGGTGCAGAGGAGGGGCGGGGACCAGGGTGCTGGGTGCTGGGTGCAGGAGGAGGGGCAGGGACCAGGGTGCAGGGTGCAGGTGGAGGGGCGGGGACCAGCATGCTGGGTGCAGGTGGAGGGGCGGGGACCAGGGTGCTGGGTGCAGGAGGAGGGGCGGGGACCAGCGTGCTGGGTGCAGGTGGAGGAGCAGGGACCAGGGTGCTGGGTGCAGGAGGAGGGGCGGGGACCAGTGTGCGGGGTGCAGGTGGAGGAGCAGGGACCAGGGTGCTGGGTGCAGGAGGAGGGGCGGGGACCAGGGTGCTGGGTGCTGAGTGCAGGAGGAGGGGCGGGGACCAGGGTGCTGGGTGCAGGAGGAGGGGCGGGGACCAGCATGCTGGGTGCAGGTGGAGGGGCGGGGACCAGGGTGCTGGGTGCAGGAGGAGGGGCGGGGACCAGCGTGCTGGGTGCAGGTGGAGGAGCAGGGACCAGGGTGCTGGGTGCAGGAGGAGGGGCGGGGACCAGTGTGCGGGGTGCAGGTGGAGGGGCGGGGACCAGGGTGCTGGGTGCAGGAGGAGGGGCAGGGACCAGGGTGCTCAGTGCAGGAGGAGGAGCAGGGACCAGGGTGCTGGGTGCAGGTGGAGGGGCGGGGACCAGGGTGCTGGGTGCTGGGTGCAGGAGGAGGAGCAGGGACCAGGGTGCTGCGTGCAGAGGAGGGGCGGGGACCAGGGTGCTGGGTGCCGGAGGAGGAGCAGGGACCAGCGTGATGAGTGCAGGAGGAGGGGCAGGGACGAGGGTGCGGGGTGCAGGTGGAGGGGCGGGGACCAGGGTGCTCGGTGCAGAGGAGGGGCGGGGACCAGGGTGCTGGGTGCAGGAGGGGGGGGCATGGGGTGCCCGGGGCCTATGGGAGGGAGGGACACAGGCAGTCCATGCTTTGGAAGGTAGAGCAAAGGTGACATGAAGGGCGGGGAGGGGCTGCCACGTGGCAGAGGGCTCCCGGATGGGTCTAGGGGCATTTGGAAGGAAGAGGTCAGCGAGCCAGGAGACTCCAGGGGTGCAGGTGTGAATGCGTTCAGGAGATATCTGTGATATACAAGCCAGAGACTGGACAGAACAGTCTGGAACGTGTGAAGCAGGTCCGGGCTGCAGATAAAACCTGGAGTCGCCGGCACATGGATGATATTTGAAAGTGTGAGACTGTCCGCACGAGCGCAGCAGAAAAGGAGGGAGCGGGCAGGAGCCCCAGGTGCTCCAGCGTCACCGTGGCGGGGAGGGGAGAAGGGTCCTAAGAGGGGCCGAGAAGGAACAGCAGGGCAGCGGGCATCCTGGAAGCTGCGGGAAGAGAAGGAAGCTGGGAGGGGCCCAGAGGGTCAAGCTCTGCCGTGGGTCCAGGACAAGGGAGCTGAGAACTGGGCGTCAGACTTCGCCCCATGCAGGGAGCCCTCACTAGGGCTCCGAGGCCGTGGGGACAAATCCTGGCTACTGTAGGCTCAGGGGAGCATTGGAGGGCAGGTCTGGCACCTGAGAGAACAAAGTGCTGTCAAAGAGTCTTGCTGAAAATGGGGAGCAAAGGAATGAGGCCACGGCATCAATCGAAGCTTCTCAACACGGGCAGCATGAGGCAGGCGTTTGTTCTCTCCCCAGCCCCACATCGAATGTCTTCTGCACACCTGGCGTTCGTCTCTACCCTGGGGACACCAAAACACATGGTTCACTCCTGTCCACCCTCGGGGGCCTGTGATGTGACGAGTCAACAGTTATGAAACGTGCACTCAGCACAGTGCACAGCTCAAGCTCAGCCCTGGAGTCCCAGGAGCCTGACCTGCAGGCTTCTCGCCTCCACCCAGAGCCTGTACCTTGGACAGCTCTTCCCCAGCCCCAGAATTGCCAGATGGGAGGCTGGACACCAGTGGGGTTTTTTAAATATTCTTGTAAACTTTTGATTAGAGTATAACAAACGTACAGAAAACGTGCACATCTGACAAGCGTTCAGCTCAAACAACAGGGCACCCTGGTGCCCCCCAGGGGGACATGGGCGTGACATCTTGTGGCACAGACCAGCACCCTGGCTTCTGTGCTTGTCAGCACGGAGTCAGCAGCGGGGACCCTCGCTCCCTCGGCAGCAGGTTAAGAGGTGCACCGTGTGGGGTGCGGCCATGAGGCCTTCACTCTCACGGCACAGAGGATGCACAGAACGAAGACCCGAGGACTCGCTCGTCCGAGTAACGTCGGTGGACGCTTGGTCCGGTTCCAGCTTCTGGCTACCACACGTCGTGCTGTGCGGACTCCCGTGTGTGCGTCTCTGGGTGCACGGATGTACACGTTTGGATGGGTCCCACCTAGGAATGCAAGCCTGGGCTGCAGGTGTCCATGCCCCCAGCCAAAGACCACCAGAGACAGCATAAGGCTGCACACACCCGTGTACCGTCCTTGCAACAGGGAGAACAGGGGCATCTCTGTGAGGGTCAGGTTTGCGCTCACGTCAGTGACCTTCAGGAGGGTTCAAGCAGCACGGCCCCACACTGTCTGGAGGCTGCGTGACTTTACGGTTGGGCACCTTAAGCCCACTACAGAGGCTGAGAGGAGTGAAGCGAGAACTGCAACTGGCAAAGCAGCGGCCAGGACCCAGGAAGTCCGGTCACTTGGGCCTGGACAATGGTCACGTTTCTGTCTGCGCTCCAAAAGGCTTATGGAGGGCTCCTGTGTTTGTCTTGACCCACCACGGTCAGAGGGGTCTGTTGCGGGCGCTCTGTGAAATCGTTCACGTGCAGCAGGAGAATGCCAGGGCCAGCGGCGAGGTCCAGGCGAGCTCCTGGACGTCAGGGCTGTGCTCTCTCTCAGAAATGGTGCGCCACGCAGTTTCCCAAGTGGTTGTATCAATTCACACTCCCTCCCGCCTGCAGTGTACAGAGCAGGAGCACAGTAGGTACATTCAGTTAAACAAAGGCAGTGATGGGGGACCCCAGAGCCTTACGCCAGGGAGCAGTGCAGTCAGCTCTGTGCTTTATTTTTTTTTTTACATCTTTATTGGAGTATAATTGCTTTACAATGGTGTGTTAGTTTCTGCTGTATAACAAGTTGAATCAGCTATACATATACATATGTTCCCATATCTCCTCCCTCTTGCGTCTCCCTCCCACCCTCCCTATCCCACCCCTCTAGGTGGTCACAAAGCACCGAGCTGATCTCCCTGTGCTATGCGGCCGCTTCCCACTAGCTGTCTATTTTACATAGATAGCTCTGTGCTTTAAAAGATCATTATCTCTCAGTAATGGTGAGCACACCTGGCACCCAGATCTTGGTTTCTAACACCTTCCCCAATAGAAGGACCAGGGCTCCCTGGAGAACTGGCTGATTCTAGGGTTGGGTCAGGGAATATACATGATGAGCCTAGAGCATCTTCTAGTCCCAGAAAGTAAGGAAGTGCTCAGAAAGAAGCAAAGACAGGAAACAGTGAGGACAGCAGGCCAGAGGGACGCAGGAGCCAACGGAAGAGCTTCCAACGGCTAACGCTGGACAATCTGACCAAAAAGTAAATAAACACACACAACAGTATTGGATCGTAATGCAAAGCATAAAACAAACATCCATGAGTCCACGTGGGTTCAAATGAATGACTGAAGAACAAAGTAAATGGGAAGAATACACAAATCTTCTGGGTAGAAGGATTCCAAATAGTCTTATGTAACTACCTTCCCCTAAAGGAGGTGGACCTTAACCCCCCACCCTTTAAGTGTGGGCAGTGCAGTGTAACTTCCTTCCAAAGAGCACACTGTGGACAGGGGGGCCGAGTAACCTGACAGCGGAGACCCCTGACGGACAGGACCTCGGCCAGGTGATCAAGGTCAGCGTCAGCAGCAATAAGTTGTGCTGAGAGTATGGACCTTGACAGGACGTGACGAGAAGGTTACCTTTCCTGTGGTTTTCCTCCCAAAGACCCATAACCCAAGTCTGGCCATGAGAAAAACGTCACAAATCCCAGCTGAAGGATATTCTGCAAAATATCCGACCAGCTATTCTCAAAACCGTCACTGTCGTCAAAAGAAGGAAAGTCTGAGAAGCTGTCACAGCTCACAGGAGCCTAGAGAGGGACAGCTAGATGTCATGTGGGGTTCTGGGTGGGATCCTAGAACAGAAAAAGGATATTCAGTAAAAACAGGTCAAACCTCAATAAATTACGGCTTCAGTTACTGAGAGATTTCACATGTCACCTTGACTGGCCCTGGGCACCCAGATTAAAGTGTTCTGGGCGGGCGTGTCTGTGAGGGAGTTTCTGGATGAGATTAGCAGTTGAACCCGGGACTCAGAAGGGTAGGCGGCCCTCCCAGATGTGGGTGGGTGTCAACCAGTGCCCTGAGGCCTCAACAGAACAGAAGGCGGAGGAAGGAGGGAGGCCCCCCTCTCCGGCCGCCCTGCTGAGCAGCGACCCCTGGTCTCATCCTCTCCTGCCCTCAGGCTGGGACCACACCTTTGGCTCCCCTGGGTCTCAGGCCTTCAGACTCGCCCTGAATCACGGCACAGGCTCCCCCGGGGCTCCAGCTCGCGCGCGGCAGGTTGCGGGACTTCTTGGCTCCACAGCTGCCTGAGCCAATTCCTCTTAATAAACCTCCTTAAATACCTGTATGTAAGTATATGTGTGTACACACACACACATGCACACACACGCGTGCGCGCACACACACACACACACACACGCTATTATTCTATTGGTCTGTTTGTCTAGAGAACCCTGACTAGTACAACCATGTCGCACCACTGGTTCCCTAGTTATGACAAAGGTACGATATTAGCGTTAGGGGAAACCACGTGGGATATACAAGAACCCTCTGTTACCACCTTCACAACTTTTCTGTAAAGCTAAATGTTCTAAACAAAGTTTACTTTAAAAAAGTTTGTTAAAAGTAATATATATTTTGTATGTATTCAAGTATGGATTGGAAGGCGATACGAAAAAGTGCAAATGGTTGTTATAATAGTGGTGAGATTACATAAGACACTGAAAGTCTTAATATTTTTCTTGTCACTTTCCGTTATATAATAAAAAGCTATAAAGGAAAAAAGGATCATCTGGCAACAGTGTCTGGCAGCTAGAGGGGCAGCCATATAATCTATCATCCAAACTGGGACACGTCTAAGAGCAAAAGGAGGCACTATTAATAATGATGCCCGGTCACCGGACAGGAGGGCACCCACGGGTGCGCGGCCACTGTGAGGAGGCAGGAGCCGCAGGCTCCCGCCCGCTGATTCCCGTAAGGTCAGTGACGCTGGAGAGGGGCCCAGGGCAGCGGGGGGCGAGGGGGGGCTGAGGTCGTTGGGGGGCAGCCTGGGACAGCAGGAGTTGACCCCCAATTCTCGGTCCCTCCCACCACTTCCTGCTCTAATGGTTCACACGCCCGGCACCAGCACAGGGTCTGCTCCAGGCCCAGCTCCGGGGCTCTTTGTTGGCTAAGCCCCTTGCTTCCGGCACATTCCAAGTGCCGTGGGCTCTGGAAGCGAGCCTCGGGATCCACACGGCTGAGGGTCCACCGTCCGACTCTAGTTCCACGGGGCACAGAGCCCGGGCCTCCCTCTCCGCTTCGTCCCCAGCTGTCCGGGCGGCAGCCACCCACCCCGCCGCTGCCCACCCGCTGCTCCATCTCAGCTGCCACTGCCCTCAGCGCCAGGCAGATCTGCCACCGGGCAGGGCCACGCCAGCCCATGCACAAGCACACGGACGCTGGGGCCCAACCCTTTCTTCAGCGCGTGATTTCTTTACCCCCCTTTTCTCTGCATCTTCCCTCCTTTCTGTCTTATCTTCCTCCTTTTCTCCTCTCTCAGTCCTGTAATAACTTTGCAAATTATCCTTTCTGCCTGAGGAGCTAAAATATGATTTCAGAAACACAAGAGGACCCTGACAGGGAGAAAAAGAAAAAAGGAAAGAATCGGGGACAATGCAAACAAACACGACCCCAGGACAGCCACAGGGGCTCCTACAGTGCAGCACGCAGCCGGGATCTGAGCCGCCCCCGAGAATTACCAACTCCCAAAACAAGGACGTGATGTGTGTCGCTTTAAGCCGCTACGTTCTCGGGCAATGTGCTAAGCGGTCATAGATAACTGATACGCAGCCGCCAGCAGGAACTGAGACCCCAGGGACACCCCACTAAGGACACTCCTCCCCCCAGGAACCCCCCCCCGCCCCCGCCAGGGACACGACTCCGCGGAGGCTTCCACCAGCCTGAGGCCTCTGAGCCATCACGAGGCACCGTGAACGGGAAGCCCCCAAGCGCGTTCTGGCTCTGCAGGCGGCGTGCGGAGCAGGGGACCCATCCCCACTGGGCCCTGTCTAGAGTCCCAGGTCACAGAATCTTGAGAAATGATAAAAATGGTCATTGCTAAGTCACTAAGTTTGGGGGTTTTTTATTACCAGCAATAAATAATAAAACAGTGCCCGGTTTGAGCTACCGGGACCAAGACCCCGCTCCCGGCTCCCAGGGGCCGGGCGTTCCGGAAACGGGCCCGAGTCCGACACAGGGCCCGGGAAGACAGCACTGAGCACCTCGGACCCTGCTCGGGGCGGGGTGGGGGGTGTGCCTGGTGCCCGAGAAGGCTCAGCGTCCTGCCAGGCCTGACAGACTCACAGACACACAAGCGCAAAGCTGCTCGTCTCTGGCTTCGGTGACAAGCCCCGCCTGGTGCGCGTGAAGGAAAAGCCGTGATGTGAGAGCAGAGACCTCCCTAGTCAGCGTGTAAACACCAGGAATCTGAATGTGCTCAGCTCCTATTTTTAATAAATTGGGGGCGACACTGACTCTCACCCACATCATCTCCTTGGCTTCACGACTTAAAGAACACCAAGCCGGGTCTGCACAGTGCAGACTGCGGCCACGCCTGCTCGGGCCGCATGCTGGAGGCCACCGCAGGCTCCTGTGTCACACCTGGGGATGCGGAGGGTGGGGACAAATGACGCAGCTGGGGCTGGACGGAGCCACACTGATCTCGGTCAGCTGCCTTGGTTTTTAGATAATAGATTCCAGGTCAACGGGCAAAACAGTTTCTGATGAAGCAGGCTTCCCAGTTTTTAAAAATAACAATAATTTTATTAATTGTAGCTTCTCCAATTATGAGCACTAAAATCATTCAGCACGTTGGGCCCGGCCAGTGTTTGGGGAAGAGGCGGGCCCAGCGTGTTCTGCAGGCCGCTGATCAGCGTGTGCCCACCCCCCAGGCGGGAAGGAGGCCCCAGAGGAGCCATCATGGACGACGTGTGGCCCCGACCCGGGGGACAGGAGCAGGGCTGCAGGGGGCGTGCACACAGCTTGCGGGACAGCAAGGCTCAGCACTCACCGGACCCTCACCAGCCCGCAGGAACACTGCGTACCAAAGCCTTACTTCTACCTAGAGCTACACAGCGATAGCAGAGTGAGGCGGGGAGGAGGAAACACACAGTTCTACATCTTTTTCAAACGAGGAGAAAAAATCTGACTGGGAAGGAAAAAAGACACCAGGTAGGCCTGCTCCCACACTAAGGTGAACGGACACCAAATCTGGTTCTGAGCTTCCTACTGACAGGGGAATCGGGACCAGGGCCACGGAGCGCAGACCCTGAACACAGGAACCACCGGGCTCAGGCGGCCTAGAACAGGGGACACCCATGGGGGCCACGGAGCGCAGACCCTGAACACAGGAACCACCGGGCTCAGGCGGCCTAGAACAGGGGACACCCATGGGGGCCACGGAGCGCAGACCCTGAACACAGGAACCACCGGGCTCAGGCGGCCTAGAACAGGGGACACCCATGGGGGCCACGGAGCACAGACCCTGAACACAGGAACCACCGGGCTCAGGCGGCCTAGAACAGGGGACACCCATGGCACGTCCCGGGCGTGGGGCTGGACTCTCAGCGCAAGCAGGACAAGAGGACACAGTGGCCAGAAGGGGGGCGTCTATACAGCCCGGGGCCACCTGCCTCTGGTAGCGCGTCCTCTGCCACAGCTGGGTGAGAATCTAGTCATTGCAAAGGGGGAAGTTCAGGCTGTAGCGTCACCTGAAAATGCAGGACACAAAATGCTACTGATGTTTTGGGTACGTGTGTAGCAGGCTACCCAGAGAAAAAGAACAACACAGAAGTAAGAACAGAGCTAAATGAGATCCCTCTGCAGGAAGAGCCAGCCCATCTCCAGACGAAGGACGAGCAGTAGCTTTGGAAACTCCCACCCACTGCCAACACCATTGCCATGGCCCAGCGGAGCACCAGAGCAGGTGGCCCCCTGCTGCTCCCTATGCGTCGGGCCAGTGCCTTGGGGGCCACGCCCACTCCACCACCCACCTGCTGGGTCCTCGCTAAGCCCTCCCACCCAGGGTGTGTCCTCTCCGTGTCCAGCACGCTGGCACCGTCTGGGGCCAGATGGGAACACAGACCCTGAGGCCCCACCTGAGACCCGCTGAATCAGAATCCGCATTGTCACAAGGTCCCCAGGGGACCCTGACAGTTTAGGAGCCACTGTGAGCTGCCCTGACCCTGCTCCGAATGAATGCTTGTCCGTGGCTTTGCCTCCCTCAGACCATCCTGGGGCCTTGGGCGGCTCCACCCTCACAGAGAAGCCCTGAGCAAAACTTACCTCCAGTGCATCCTCGCACTACTTCTCAACTGGGAGGATGGGTGGTTAGATTTTTAAAAGAAAATCAACTTATTTTTAGCATTTTAAAACACACAGCCAGATGGATAGACGTGCAGAGCTGACATTTGTTACATAAAAAAGTACGACAGTGGGTCCCAAGTCCATCCCAGACCAGCCTCGTCAGCCACAGGAACGCAGCAAACTCAGCGCCACCCAACGGCCCCGCCGGGACACCTGGCACTGCATGTGGGAGCCCAGGGAATCCAGGAGCAGGGGTGCAAGGCCAGCCGGGACCACACACCTCCTCCCCACCTTGAACCCAAATGCCCACCCCTGTACCGGGGGCCTCTGCACCGTTGCTGCCAGCTGCTAAAGGAACCCAGGGTCTGCAGCCACTAGGCTGCTGGCCACCAAGGCCCCCGCGTTGCAGGGGACAGGGTGTGAACTGCCATCAGCCCGAGCCTGGGCCACACAGAGAGCTGCCACCCCCATCGCCAGCCACCCCCTCTTCCCAGGGTCAGGAGGGAAGGGAAGAGACACCTATTAAAACTCAGGTCCACGCACCACTGGTCAAAGACTCAGTAAACAGGGCTAGACTGTCACTTTGGAACCACGGCCCCATCAGCACGATCGGGTCAGCCCCCCGTGCGCTCAGCACCGCTCTCCGCTGCCCGTGAGCCCTGGGCACATGACGGGGAAGAGTGGGCATAAGCACCGTAAAGTCACCGAGTCATTGCTGGCAGGTGACACGACCGACCACCCAGGAAGCCTGGGAAAATCAACTCAAAAGCCATGAGGACTAACGGGAACCTTAGCAGAGCAGCCACACACGGGCCGGATACTTTTCAAAGTTAAGATTTCCTTCCTACCAGCACTAACCAGGGTGGAACGTGATGGTTGCAAAGATCTCGTTCACAATTCGACAGAAACAGGCAGTGAATGTGCCCAGCCTAAGCAAGAGCAGGACCCACGGGAGGAAACCGTTCTCACTGTGGCCAGCGTGAGTCCAAACCGACCAAAATCTGCAACATGAAAAGTGAAACCACAGAAGTACTAGAAGAAAGTGCAGGTGCAGGTTTGTAAACTGGGTGAGTATCACTTGTGCTTGGTGTTAACAGGGCACCAAGGCCAGAAACTGCCAGAAAGGAAGATCTTGACGAATCTGACCACACAAAAACTAAGCACATCCACACGGAAGAAAACTAGCAACATAGAAAGATAAATGACTGCTCCAGGGCATGTGCCGTTGTATACCGGGAACCGTGGAAAGAAACCGGGCAGCAAACATCCCAACAGGGAGCACAGGTCAGGGGTAGGAGTTGGCAATTCAGGAAGGAAGAGCACAAACGCCCCCAACATGCAAAGAAACACGTTACCAACCTCACTGGTCATCAGAGACTCGGAGCACTAATACAATCCTTTTACCTTTCAGACGGTCAAAACACAGACATCACTAACACCCAGAGGCGGTGAGGGTCGGAGAAAGAGGACTTGCCTGCGCTCCGAGAGCAGGCAAATGGGATCTCCCTCCCGGCCAGCCGCGCCGGACACAGGCCCCCCTCTTCCTCTCTCCTCTGGCCCCTCCTGCCCTTCACTACATTTATTCATGTTTCCTCGTCTGCTACTGGTCTCCCCACCTCCTCCTTTGTCTGGGTACCCCACACCTGCAGCAGCCCCATCCTTTTGGCCACCGCCACGTAACAACCGTCCAGGACAGCCATGTCTTGTGCTGGGACTGCCCATCTCCAAGGGAGCTGGCCAGCGGCACCAAGCCACACTCCGTGCACACTCTTCTGACTCGTCAATGTCATTCCTAGGAGTTATCCTGAGGAAATAATGTCAAGTGTACAAAGATGAACATACAAGGATGCTCACTGGTAAACTGTTTATGTCCTGGTGCCTGAGCCCCAGCGCCCCCCAACTCCACCCCAACAAATTCAATCTGAATTTCCGGAGGAGGCAGCCACAGTTTTTAAGAGCATCCTCTGAGTCTAGTTCACAGGGTTGAGAACCACTATTGTAAATTTAGCCAACAAAGGACGCTGCAGATCTATAGACGGCCATGACACATCGCTAAGTAAAAGACGCAGGTTGAGACAAACCGTATTTGGAGCATGATCCCATTTCTGTATCAAAGACATAAAGAGTGTTGCTCTGTGGCTGATGTGTGAGTACATTCCTAGAAAAAGGCTGGGGCAGAGGCACGCTAATAGGTCTCAGAGCTGAAATTACCGATGTCTTGGTTTTCCTATATAGAATAATTTTAGCAAAGTCTTAAACTCTTTTACAAATTTATACACTTTAATGCTTCTTAATTAAAAAAAAAACAAAGGTTTTATAAATTTTGGAAAAGGTTATAAGACTCTGGTAGCCCCGTGTCCCGCCTTACTGCCCACCCCACCCAACACACCCAGGCCAGGCGTTTCAGCCCTCGAGGGCTCCCTTATTTCCAGTTCTCTGGGCAAAGGCAAACCTTCTCGGTGATTAGTTGCCCCCCACTAGCAAGCTAATACCATGTTAGGTTTGAGACTAGCCAGACTGCTGAGAACGGCGGGTGCCCCCCAGTTACCAGTTACTGAGCTGCTCAGCAGAAAGTGATGGAACCCCACTCAGCACCCTCGTGGGGACACCCAGACGAGAGGAATGAAGGGGCCTGCCCAGCACCCCGCAGCACTGGGGCAGGTCCCAAGCAAGGTCAACCCCTAAATCAACTGCTCCTGAAGCCCAAGAGGGGTCGCACGGGAGGAGGCATGGGGTTTCGGGAAGAGGAAAGGGGACCCTTGGTTCCGGTGTGAGGAGGAAGCCCAGAGAATTCTGAACAAGCACCCAACACCTGCCAAGTAAGGACAGTGGCTCAGACACCTCAGGGTTAACAGGGAAGGGGGACATTTAAGATCCCACGTGTCGTAACTCCACTTTGTAGTTGGAATCTACCTGGCACTCTGTTAAATTGCGCTCTTATTTTCTCTTTTCCTTTTCTCTGCATACCAAATCTGATATATTAATTGGGTATTTTAATCTAAAAAATTCATCAGAAGGTCTCACATTGCCATGGCAACCATGCAGTCCCAGTAAATGCACGTCCTCAGCACAGCTCTATCACCTCTTTCGGCTCACCCTGCACGGGGCCGAGGAAGTGTGGGACCCTCCCTGTCTGGGGGGACGTCTTCACACCCTGAAAGAAAGGTGGGGTGCAGCCTTTCTCCTCTTGAAAGACTGGCCTTCCGCCTTTCCAAACCCCACTGCTTCTGCCTAAATAAACCCACAGGCTTCAGGCCAAGAGCTGCACAACATTCTCTCTGCAAACACCTACTGTGATTCCCAAGTCGTGTGCGCCCTGACGATAACGTGAAAACATGGAATAAAAGTGGAACAAAGTGGCCGCCCACCTGGATCACATCCACGGCCATTGGACCAGGGCCAGGCTTGGCATCCTAATCTTACCAAACAAAGCCCAGGAAAGTCTCGTGCTGTGTTCAGTTTGGAGATGTGGCCACCATGCCCAGGGATGAGCAGGTGATGATGGGCACATGTGCTAAAGAGCGAGCACCTGCAGCCGAGCCAACAGCCCACCTTCACGAGACCAGAAGAGCCGGCACCTCTGCCGTCCTGCTTCAGGCAAACGGGGACAGGGGTGGGGAGAAGGGGGTCGTGTTAGATAATTCTCAAATCTGATCGCGTGCAGCACAGCTGGATTCTGTGCTCTTGGCTCCTCCTTAACGATCCCTGGATCCTGAGACATAACACACTGTGAACAGGTAGAAAAATTCTACCTTTCAAAGCTGAAGGCAGCCACTGTGCTACCTCAATTTCTCTCTTTCTACACCACCTGCCCTGGGGAGCATAATGCTAAGACATGAAAGAGTGGCCAGCTCTCAGCTGACACCAGCAAGTGCTGAAATCAGACATCTGATGTATTTCTCAGACGTTTTCTCATCGTGCAGCCAGAAGCTAGATGCAAATCTCCTTCCTGATTAGTTCCTAATTCACTCTGGGCTTTCTTCACTTTGAATATTTACTCTGAAAACAAAAACGTATAACATAGGAAGCACTCCCAGCAGTGAGCTGTGTTCCAAAGTTAGAACACGAAGACAGGTCTCCCCAGAACACACTGAGTGGGCGTGGCTGGTCCTGGATGCCCCTCCAGCAAGTCCAGGCACCATGCCCCTCCTCGATGACCGGGGCCAGGCTCATCAGAGCCCAGGCCCCCCTGAGCAACAGGCTCTGCATCGCTGTCTGTGAGGACTGCCCACATGGCCTGCATATTCTCCAACACTGGCCTGAGGTCGTATTATTGTAATTTCCTATAATGCTTAAATTATGTATCAGAAATAAATAGCTTGGGCTCTTTCGCTGAGCTGTGCTCTAAAATTATAAAAGATCCATCCTACTTCTGCAGGCTGCCTACAAACGAAAAATGCATATTTCGACTATTTTAAGAAAATGTCAAAAAAACATCAAATGTGTCATCTTGTAGCATTTAACTTATCTGCATGACATCTGCAGAGAAGAGCTGTATGTTTGCCTGTGAAAGTATCACAGTGCCCCAGGGGCGGACACTGCACAGCCACCTTTCCCGAGGGTGCTAAGTGAAAGGGCCGTTGTCAGGCAGGGCTCCAGGAGGCGTGCCTGCAGGTCTTTCCTGCTTTCCACCAGCGCCTACCTCCGGGTCACTAGCTTTACCTGCAGGGGGACCTGAGGGCAAACTAGTTCCCAAAAGGGCAGGTCTTTGCACAAACGCAAGCCTCCACCGCACGTCTGAGTGCAAAGGTGGGCACGCCGGCAGCCACGCGGCGCCGTCACCTACACTGAGCTCCGAGGGCCGGGCCCCCGCGCCACCTGTGGGGCAGGCATCTCCCTTCGCAAACTCGGCACACCTCACGTGCAGAGTAACAACCGAGCGCTCACACCTCGCAGAAAAGGAAAATGCAAACACAGCGCCCTCGCTACTGCGGGGGCCTTCGCGCCTACCGACCGCAGACCCTCACCCCGCAGGGACGGCCTGCCTACTCCGCCCGTCGCGCCGCCACTGGACACGGAAGACACGCGTGGGCATCGCAAGCACCGTTCGCGAGTTTCCTCGGAAACCGAGACGCCCCTGACGCCTTCCCACCGGGAGGCCTTGGTGCCCCGACCCGCAGAAATCCTCCCGCCGCGGCCCCGCTGCGAGAGCGTGCGGAGTCCCCAGACGGCGCGGGTCCCAACGCTGTCCCCGCGAGCGGCCCGGAGTCTCCGCCGCGGCCGTTCTCACCGTCCTCCTTGTCATCAAACACCGGCCTCCGCGCGGTGGCCGCCGACATGGACGAGCCCATCCTCTTCTTCCACTTGCTCCACGGAAACAGAGGGCGCGGCTGCGCGCGGGCATCGCCCGTGTCCCTGGCCCGGGGCTGGCCGGCGGCGGGCGGCGGCGGGGCGGGGGGCGCGTCGGGGCCGGCGGGGCGCGCGCGGCCGGTGGGCGGCGAGCCGGGGGGCGCCGCGGCGCTGCTGCCCCTGCGCTCGGCGCCGCTCCTCATGGCCGGACCGGAGTGCGCGCCGCGGCCAGAGTCCGGGACATGGCCCGCCCGCCGGGCGAGGAGCAGGAGCTGGAGCGACTGGCAGCGCTCGCCTTGCGCCCCAGGCTCGGCGTTCGCGGGTCCCGGCCGCCCGGGCGGCTCCGCCGAATGCTAGCGCGCGGGGGCGGGGCCGGGGCGGGGCCGGCGGGAAGGAGTCGGGGCGGAGCGAGCGCAGGGGGCGGAGACGGGGCGGGGCCGGAGCGGGGTGCGGCGAGTGGCTACGGGTACCCGCCGCCCGCCTCAGTAGGGGCAGATGCAAAGCACGACGACGCGGCGGCAGAGACAGGAGAGAAGGAGGGGGCCCCTTTGGCCTTTGTGAACAAAGATGGCTTGCGGACTGCTGCCGCCCGACCCGGGGAAGCCTTAAACCTCATCCTGCGGCTCTGCCCTTGGAGAGACCACGCGCGGGACCCGGGATGGGGTGGCGGGAAACGGCTGTGCGGGGGCCGAGGCCGGGTCGGTGTCAGGACGCGCAGCCCCACGGTCCCGGGTCCGGCGCCGATACCCCCATGCGGCTGCACCGCCGAGGGAGGGACGGAGGTGGCGGGGCGGGGTCGGGCCCGGTGCGCGAGCCCCTCTCCGGCCGGCCGGCCCAGAGCCTGACAGCGAGCGCGCGCGCACACGCACGCACGGGTGCGCCCGGGGTCACGGCGACGCTGGGCACACGCGCCTGCGCTCTCGGGGTACCCTTGGTTGGGTCTCCAGTCCGGCCCTCAGTGTAGTCCGCCCGGCACGGTTCCCGAGCGGAAGCCCTTGGCGACGGTCCGCGCCTCAGGCCGCCCGGGGACCTTGTACAGCGTATGGGGGTGGGGGGTGTGGTCCGAGGCGCGATTTGACCTTGATGCGCCTCCCGACATTCGATTGGCCAGGAGGGACCTCGCGGATAAAGCGCTCTGCACAGCCAACGACCCAGGAGAAGACTCTCAGTACCGCCCAGCTCCCTGCGCCTAATACTTTTTCACTGAAGAATTGTTTTGTTATGAGTTGTCTTAGACTTTTGGAAGCCTTTGCCTCCTTAGGTTCTGCCCGCAGAGCTGGCGGTTCCTTCCTACCCCAGGAAGTCCTGAAAGGGCCTTCCGCTGCCCCACCATGACAGAGGACCACCCACCCGGCTTGCAGGCCAAGGCACCAGGCCCTGCGGGTCTCTCCCGCCACCGCCCGTCCCTCCGTGGACATCTTTCAGCCACCCTGGGCTCTGTCCTGCCCTCGCAGCCCCTCACCTGGCTCGCCCCCCCCCCAAGTAGTGGCACTCAGTCTTGGCTGTTCCCGCTTCCCGTCCACTGCCCGAGGTAGAACTACGCTTGTCCCCGACCCCACCTTTGAAATTCGGTGGAGCCCCTTGACCACTGTGGCCTGCTTGACCAATGAAATGTGGGCAGAGGTGAACTGTGTCATTTCTGAGCCACACTTTAGGAGCCAGTGTCCAGACTGGCCATACGTGCCCCCCTGGCTAAGAGGGAGTCCCCATCACTTGGGGACCACCTTCCAACCAGCAGTGGATGCACAGAACAAGGGAGAAATCAGCCACTGTGGGAAACCCTCGAGATTTGGGAGGTGTATTTACCGCAGCATAACCGGGCCGACTACCACCTGCCGTGCATCCAGTCTTGAGTTAAACTCCGGGGAGGCAAGTTCCCTGGGCTCTGGGCTCCCAGGCTGGGCTCAGCCTCCTTATGCTGAGCTGCAGCCGCTCTCGGAACATGGCTCCCTCCTACCATTGCCCTCACCCAGTCAGCACGTTGAAGGCACCCAGCTCAGCGCCGGCACAGAGGAGGGGCTCTGTAGCCATCCTTCCGGGGCAGCAGCGAGTGAAAGAATGTTTCTGAAGGGGGGGGCGGCGCGGGGGGCACCGAGGCAGAGTGTCACCCCAGGCAGGCTGAGAGCAAGGGGTGCAGAGTGGGCAGGAGACAGAGCAAAGGCCAGGAGCTGCCTCACCCGAGAGCAGACCAGGCTGCCGCACTCCACCGAGGGCCACTGTGAAGTTCTAGGGGCCTGGGAGGGACTTACCTGTGAACGGGGAGGGGGCAGTGAGGCCAGCAAAGTGTCCCTGTGCCCAGGGGTGCCCACAATGATCAGGAACTTCAGCAGGGTGAGGACAGGGGCTTCTCCATCCTGTGCCAGTGACAGGGGACTGT
Organism: Pseudorca crassidens; assembly: GCF_039906515.1. Lineage (NCBI taxonomy): Eukaryota > Metazoa > Chordata > Mammalia > Artiodactyla > Delphinidae > Pseudorca > Pseudorca crassidens. The sequence continues at coordinate 1,245,351 of NC_090311.1, read as the reverse complement.
CAATGACTCAGTAACCAGATAAACGTGTCCACAACACCCAGCACATGGGAGCGCCCACACAGGATCGTGGGCAGTGCGCGATCACAGGACTGCTGCAGCTGGGGCGGTCGGCAGGGGTCCGAGCAAGTGACCTTGTGAAGACCTGGGGCCCAGGAGCTGTGATGACACTGTCCCTGAGATTGAAATGAGAGTGTGTGCGAGGGCAGAAAGTGGCCAGTGTCTCTGGCGGACGGCGAGTGCCCACTTAGGGCATGTGCAGAACAGCAGGGGTCTGATTTGTATTCAAGGCTCAAGCCCTGAAACCCAAACACAAACGTGCGTCAACCCATAATTCATCCAAAAAGCCAAGCTTCCTGAGAGGGTGCGATCGTTGGCAGAGTCTCCAGTTTTCATGTGTACTTTGTCCAATAGCATCATTCTGAAATTAACACGCTGCCTGCACCTTTGTAAATAGTCCTGTTTTTAAACTCCCTTCAGATTGCCCAATTTGAATGTGCTGTTTCCTGCTGGGAAACATACCAGAACTGGCCCCAGGAAACAGGAAACAAGCTCAAATGGGATTCCGATCCTGAGTTGCTCACTTATGTGGGAAACCATGAGTCCCCTTCCCAGCAGGAAATGGAAAACCAGGTCATCCCTGGCTGCGGTGCCATCCGACTTAGCCCTGGTGGGACATGGGACAAAGTACATGTGGAAGCAAGGACGTGGGGAGCCAGGTGCTGGGTGGCTGGGTGGCTTGGTGGTGGTATTGATTCTCCGGGTCATGGGGCTGCCTGGCTTCCGATGACTCCAGAGAGCATGAATGGGGAGAGGAAAATGCTCAGTGGAGAAGAGGAGCCCCATGGCTGCTGGGAAGGAATCCTTCCTCTCTGTTGTCATGGTACCAGGACTGAAGCACAAACTCGCCGCTTAACTCCATGAGGCTCCTAGTGTGTCACCAGGGCTGCTGTGACAAAGGACCACAGACTTATGGGTGAAAACAACAGAAGTGTGTTTTCTCCCCATTCTGGAGGCCAGAAGTCGGAAATCAAGGTGTCAGCAGGGGTGGTCCCTTCTGGAGGTCCTGAGACGTCTCTCCCAGCTTCTGGCGGCTCCAGGAAGTCCTTGGCATCGCTCAGCCTGCAGAGGCATCACCCCAAGCTCTGCCTCCATCATCACATCGTCTTTCCATCTGTGTGTTCTCCTTTATCAGGACATTTGTCATAGGATTTAGGACTCACCTTAACGCAGGATGACACCTTCTTGATTTCTTTAACTTAATTACCCTCTTTCCAAGTAAGGTCACATTCACAGGTTCTGGGTGGACATATCTTTTGGGGGCCACCACTAAACCCACACTACAGTCCACTGTCTGGTCCCCCCAAATCTAAGCCTATTCCATGCGCAGAATACATTCACCGCATCCCAGCATCCCCAAAATCTCACCGTTAGAGCTTCAACTCTAAGTCCAAAATCTCACCTAAATATTATCAGCTCAGAAGTCCCAAGTCCCACCATTAAATCAGGTCTGGGTGAGACTCCGGGTATAAGCTACCCTACAAAACACCTCTCGTGACCATCCCACTTCACAGATGAAGGAAAGAAGGCCTGGGAGGCAAGTAACTGCCCAAGTTCCCAGCTGGAGCGTGGGAACAGTGCTGTTGACATCCAGGAACGACCCCCAGGCTCAGGCTTGAGCAGGAATGGGTGTTAGGACTCCCCCCCGCCCCGCACCCAGTAGACAGGCAGCAGACGCTTGGTTCTGCGCCCGCCCCCACTGCAGCCCTTCTTTTGCCGTGTAGCAGGATGCAGACAAAGGGACGCATGCAAAATATAAATGTTCTGGGAACTCCCTGGTGGTCCAGTGGTTAGGACTATGAGCTTTCACTGCCGAGGGCCTGGGTTCGATCCCTGGTCAGGGAACTGAGGTCCCGCAAGCCACGCAGGGAGAAAAAAAAAAAAAAAAAAAAACCTTAAAAAAAGTACAAATGTTCTGAAGTGTAAGAATGAAATAGCCCTTAGCGGCCACCCAACTCACCAGCAACCCCACCCTCTGCCCCGGCCTGGACTGAGGGACCACCTGTCCTTGGACCTCCACTGCATTGGTTCCTGGGGCTCTGCTAACAAAACCTGCAGAGCAGGCAGTTAAATCACAGAAATTTATTTTCTCACGGTCTGAGGCTGGAAGTCTGACATCAAGGAGTCAGTAGGACTGGTTTCTTCTGAGCCCTCTCTCCTTGGCTTGCAGACAGTCGTCTTCTCCCTGTGTCCTCACGAGGTCATCCCTCTGTGTGTCTGTGTCCTAATTTCCTCTTCTTATAAAGACACCAGTCACACTGGATGAGGGCCACTCAATGACCCCATTTAATATTAGTCACCTCTTTAAAGACCCTATCTCCAAATAAGTCATATTCTGAGGTACTGGGGATCAGGGATGGGATTTGAGGGACACAGTTCAGCCCATAACACCCACCAGGTGCACCCCATCTCCTGCTTCCCCCGGCTCATATTATGGGCCAACTCGTCTCTTGATTTTTGGTTTTAGAATCTTACCATTCACATTTGCGGCTTATCATTTAGTTTTGCTGGTATGAAAAGCATTTCATACTCTATGAAGTCTCCTGGAATTTGCTTTTTCTGTCAAAAGCTGTTTCTAAGATTCATTCTTGTTGTTGTGAGTAGCTATTGTTGGTTCATTTCATGGCTTTCTCTTTCTTGGCCTTTGGGGTCCTTCCCAGGTTTTGCTAAAATGAGTGAGGCTGCTGTGAATGTCTCTGCCCACGTGTCCTGATGAGACTCCAGAGGGGAACGGTGGGGGTCTCTGCACGTGGGGATCCAGCCCGACAGGAGAGCAGGCTGCTCTCCCAGATGCCCCAAGTTCCGGTGGACACCCTGACAGAAGAATGAGCTACGGGCATGAACACAGGTGTTCCCAGACTTCTTCATTTTTGCCAACTGAGCAAGGGTAAAACAGTATCTCATTTCAGATAAAACTGTATTTCCCTGCTAGCTGGTAAAGTGGAGCATCTTTTTATATCTTTATTGGCCATTTTTTTTCTCTCCTGGGAGTTGTTGGTTCATATCTCTTGCCTATTAGTCTAAATGTAACTATTGTCTTAAGCTTTTTAAAATTGAATTATAGGAGTTCTTTATGTATTCTGCATGTTAATCCTCATTGGATTATATATTGTGGATACTAATCTTTATTGGATAGGAGAATTGCCAATACCTTCTCTCATTTGGGGCTCAACTTTTAATTTTCCTTATGGTATCTTTTAGATAAACAAGAGTACTTTTAATGTAGTGAATTTATCAACATCTGTTTTTATGGTTAGCGCTTTTATATCCTGTTTAAGAAATCCTTTCTTAGCCTAAGAATAAAATAAAATTCACCCATATTTTGTTCTAAGAACGTATATAGAATAAAGTCTAGTTTCGACATACAGCATACATGCAGAAAATATTCCTCACTCCCTTGTTCGCGGAAGGGTCGTTCTGAATGGCATCACCTGCCGTGACCACAGCAGAGATCCAAAGTGAGCATTTTACAACAAGGCGGGCCTTATGTTACAATCAGTGTGAAAGTCTTCAGTGGCTCTTGTAGCTGACACTTTGGGTTGCCTGCTCAGCGACCAGTCACCCCTTTCCTCACTCCTATCAGTACCTCCATTTGTTTTCCGGTATCGTGGTGGCTGTGCGATGTGTCAGTGTGTATAGGCTGAACTACTTCTCCAGAATCCTCTTTCCTGCAGGTTTCCTAACTCGGCCCCAGGAGGCACTGTGCATGAGATTTGAGGGGTTAGGGGGTGCAGTGAGGTAGCAGCTGTAATGATTTTATACTTGGACGGCCAGGGCAGGGGCCCAGGTGTGGCTGCAGCTCGCACACAATGTCCTTTCTCTGCCAGCTCACCTCACTGGTTGGGGGCAGGCGTGCAGCTAGTCTGTCTCCCCGAGTCTTTTAGCTTCTCCAACTCCTGGGCTGGGTGTGTGTGTAGTTCTGTGGCCATCGGTGCCACGTGATCCATCCATCCTCGTGGGTTCCAGCTTGGGCTCGCTGGTCCCCCCTTTACCTCCACCTTCCCTTCCTGAATACCTGCCCTGCACACTTCAAGCTGCAGCATCAGGCGGAGGGCAGCAGCCTTCAGAGATTGTCCAACCAGCCTCCGCAATGGCAAAGGTCAAATCCCTTAATGACGTCATCCTCTAGTGGCTCGCCGCCTGACTGATAAGAGGTATGCAGACCCTCTACCTGAGTGCTTGAGAAGTGGGGGCGGGGGGGGGGTCCAGACCCACAGAGAAATCCTGATTGGTCCGAGCCCTGTGGTGGTCTCATTTCCTTTCTGCTGATTGGTCTAGGTAGCCGAAGCGATTCCGGCCAGATCTCAGAGGCAGTTACTGGGGTCTTCGTTCTCCTCCCGGGTGATGGGCGTCCGAGTGACGACTGCAACCGGGACAGCCATCCTGTGACCCCCAAGAAGACGTAGGTCTGCCTGCTGCAGACGGGAAGGTATAAAACGGGAAGGACTTTCAAGTTCTTGACGCCAGATGGTCAACTTGAAATGCGAGCCTTCCCGTGTGTATCCTGCGGTCCCCCGAAGAGCCCACCGGCAGGTGCCCCGCCGCCCGCTCCGCAGAGGCGCGCGCTCGCGCATCACGACACTCCGGGCCTCGGCACACATGTCCCCTTCGTCCGGAACGCTTCACCTCTGTATGTGTCACCGACTGCCCGGCAGAGGAGGTCGCGGGCGACGCGCCAGCGCTGCGGCGCTGCGGCTCCGGGCGGACCGCTGGAGTCTGGATGAGTGCCACGTGCGCAGGCGCACCAGACGCCCCGCGCGCCCCGCGACTGCGCGCCTTCCGCCCGGCTTGGCGCCTGCGGGCCTCCGTAAGGCTGGGTGTTTCCATAGCGACCGCGTGGGGCCGGCAGCTTCCGCTGCTGGACTGCCGCACTCGGCGCCCGGGTCGTGCGGGCGTTGGGTGGGCTGGCGGGCGCCGAGGGTGAGGCAGGGCTGCGGGCCCGGGGTCGGGGTCGGGGTCGGGGGCCCCTCGAGAGAGGCTGGGGCGCCGGGTGATGGGGGGCGAGGGGCGGGCCGGGAGCGGGGGCGCATCCCGAGAGGCTGGGGGCACCGCGGGCTTGCGGGGTGCGGAGCTGCGGGGCCTCGAGGGCGGCCCGGCGCGGGGGAGAAACCGGGGAGGGCGCCGGGACCCAGAGCCGCCTCCCCGACCCCACGGAGCCCGCTCCGCCCGCTTTTAGGCCCTGTGGTTTTGCTCTCGGTCCTGAGGCCTTCTTTCTGTTCAGAGGTTTGCGGGAGATTGAAGCCTCTCTCCCCCTAAAACACAGAAAAGGACCCCAGGGGAGGCCCAGGGTCTCCAGGGAGCGCAGGCAGCCTGCGGTGGGTTCGCCCCCCCCACTCGTTAATTGCTTGACCTTTGGGCGGTTCCTCGTGTTCCCCATCCCTAAAATGGAGGGAGGGAGAGGCACACACGTTTCCCAGGTGTTGGCTATCGAGAGGTTTTTTAACATCTTTATTGGGGTATAATTGCTTTACAATGGTGTGTTAGTTTCTGCTTTATAACAAAGTGAATCAGTTATACATATACATGTGTTCCCATATCTCTTCCCTCTTGCTGTCGAGAGTTTTGTATCAATGAGCGAAGGCTTCTGAGCCCTGAAACATTCCAGTGTTGGTTGTTATTGCCGGATAAATCGGGAATTAAACACGGACGTGTGCCTCACCGAATGAGGTTCTGGTGAAATACAGTTCTTAAACTTTGTGTCGAGCAAAACTATTGTTGAACAAGTAAAATTCAAGGTTCTAGTTTGACCGGTTCCCACCCCCAGCCTAATCTGGGTGCTAGCCAGACCCAGCGCTGATCGCTGAGTCAAAGCGGTACCCTGAGCTGTCAGGATTCTCCGTGGAGCGGAACACTAATGGAAATGCCACAGAACCGCGGGGCAAATAAGAAAGTGCGAACTTAGGAACCCCACTGCGTTTAGGGAAGGGATACACTAGCTTGTGCGCTTTGAAATCTTCTGACTTGTTTTCATCCCTAAAATAGCCATTGCATTTTCCAGGAATTAAAAGTCAAATCTTGGAACTCCATGGTGCAAAGGAGGAGCAGAACATTTTCATCTGAACCTTCTTGCAGTCCAGTTTGTTTTACAGAAGTCAAGTTTATGATACTGATTATTAGAAACAATGGTCTTTGTAAGCAAACACAGATCTGCCATGAGCTAGACAGTGAGAGTGCCCGTGTACCTAGTTGTTGCTGCATCTCCCCTCCCTGTCTGCAGGTGACTCCAGACCCGGGAGGATGAGCGGTGGTCCCCGGAGGATTGCTTCCTCCTGGCTGACGGATGGAGGGAAGCAGCTCCTGCAAGGCTGCCTGTGGGGCTGCTGATCCCGGAGAGCGGCGCTGGGCAGGCTGGGAGCAAACCTGCGTCCCCCTCCAGGGAGGCTCACGAGGGTGTCGAGGGGGTCATCCTCTCTTCATCAGTTTTAGACTTGAGTCACAGTGGTCTTCACCATTTAGGAGCGATCTTTAAAGTTCTCAACCTCGGAGTGAGTGGGGCACCTCTGGGGCATGGTATGACATACGCACATAGGTATGTGCGACATAGACGTGATTGAAGGCTCTTCTTACGTGCAGTTTTCTTTCAGAGAGAAATTCGAGAATGAGATAGAGGAGGGTTAACTTGGGGTTTTGTGTGCTGCTCTGATGTCCTCTGATGTCACAGATGATGAAGACTCTGATGTCCTCTCCTGGGTTTGGGGGACGACTTGCCGAAAACACCCTTGGCCTCTTAATCAAAACACAACACCCCTAAAATAAGTGCAGTAAAAACTGTCACCCACAGCTTTGCAGATGTCACAGGCTTGACTCTACCGGTGCCTCTGGTGCCTTCACCAGGTCCGGCCCTTGCCTGCTTAAGATCTAGTGGGTCTGTCTCCTCCCGCGATTTCTAGAACAAGGTTCCATCACACAGCCTTGAGGGGAGACGGGCAGGGGCCCTCACCAGCAGTTCTGTCACTGCCCAGCAGTCACGTAATTTCCTTAAACCTCATCATGTCCTCACCTGGAAGATGGGAATGAGAATCTATTTATGGGTTATTAGGGGAATTAAATGATAAGCATATAAGGCACAGTGTCCTCAGCATGGTACACACAGCCACGCGTTGCACTGTTACCCTGTTGATTGGCGGTTTTGAGTGCTTTTACAAAAGCCGTGTACTTAGATTTTAAGCAGCTACTCCGTTTATTAACCCCATTTGTGTTGTGCGCCCTGTTTTTCCCGTCAGGCAAGCGCTGGTCTTGCAGTCTCTCTTCTTAGCGCTGACCTCCATGAGTGATTACTGGTCATCCTCTAAGGCACCACTTTTAATGAAGCAAATGCTCTCAGCTCTGAACAAGGAACCCAACAGTGTCATGCATAAAGAGAGAAGGAGGACATTCCAGAGCCTTCTTCAGGCTTAATGAAGAAACTTTGTTTATGCTTCTCAGAAAACAGACGTCAGTATGCGTTTTACTGCCACGGCACAAACCACTGAGTGAGGTGACCCCTCAGCGCGGTGGACTTCTAGGGGCTACGGACGCATTTTGCAGCCATAGCAACACTCCTGGAGCCACCATTATCACTCCCAGAGACCCTTGTGACCAGGGAACACTGACCCCCATCTTCACACGGCCTCACAGAACCGAGGAGGGAGGGCGGGCTCGTGTGACGCAGTCAAGCCGGCCCCTGTGGGGCGACGGCAAATGCTAGCTTGTCTCTCTGAGAGTTCCTTTTCTGGTGTTTACCAGGATCTGCGGCTTCAGCGCTGGGGCTGAGAGAGCAAGAGCCTGAAGCTGACCTGGCGGCCAGGCCAAGAGTGTCCCGGCGCGAAGGCGTCCCCACACTGTGTCCAGTCGCCACTCACTCCCCAGAGGCTGCGCCCGCCGCCAACAGCAAGCGACGGTGCCGCATCTTAGCTGCTCAGGGATTGTGTTCTCAGCATATTTGTGGAGTGTGGTTTCTAGCCGGTGTTTCTCAAGTTTCTGCCTTAAACTTGAAGGGACTTGGAAGTTGGTCTTGGCAGCAGAGTTGGGAGCTGAGAAACTGGTGGAAAAGGAGCGGCCTGCTGGCGCCACGTGCTGTGCTCCGCGGGCTTTAATAGAGCAGCGCAGTCGTGACGACTGGTGCTTCCCTGCACCCCTGTGTGCCAGGCGCTGCTCACTTGCTGCACCTGGAACAGGCCAGGCCTCTGGAGCACAGAGAGTTCGGGAACTCGCTCTAGGTCACACAGCTCATAGATTTTCAAAACCTAGATTTGAACCCAGGCAGCTTGGCTTCCAGACCAGTGCCCTTAACGCCTACACTCTGCTGCCCTGGTAAATAGAGACACGTAAATACATACGTGTGTATAGTATGCGTGATCATGTAAATCTATGCAGCGTGTATCGACAGCATTAGAGAAGGGATGTCTGTCACCCGCAGTCGTGCCGCACTGTGACTGTAAAATCGTACTTGCGCGCATCGCGGGGGGAGGGTCAGTGTGCGTGTGCCCTGTCCTCCCCCCTTCGTACTGTCCTGTCTTATTTACGATCCGACCTGAGGGCCCGCCGCGTGACGCATCAGACTTCCTGACGTGATGGTTACTGGCTGTTTCTGTGCGGCCGTTGCTACCAGAGGACGCCAGAGCTAACGCAGCGTGTGTGTTCTTTGGTTTCCTTTTCGGTGTCTCCTTGCATGAGAACCAAGGCCCGGGCGTGGCTCCTGCCCTCGTTCTCTGGGCAGCGTGGGCCCGGGAGGGAGAATAGGATTCAGATGCCCTTGGGGATGAAGTTGGATGTTAAAGGATAGTTGATGGGAGAGGTGTGATGTGTGCAGTGGTGGCGTCTGAACTGCCAGCCGGGCGAGACGCAGCGTCTCCAGGCCAGGAAGCCACTCTAGCAGCTGCGCGGTGAGGCCTGGCCTCGTTTTCCTGACACTTGTGTCTCCCGTTTAAACGATTTAAGGATAAATGTTATGGGTGTTCTTTGAACTTGGCATGTATGATTACAGTCACCAGTGGAAGCGCTTTGAGGATGTGGCATGTTTTAAATTTAGTTGTTTGACAAAAACATTCTCTCTTTCTCCCCGTGGCAGCAATCGCACCGTCAGCGGAATGCCCTCTGCACGGTTCCTAAGCGCTTCTCTCAGGGGCTGCCTAACCTCACCTGGCTGCACCTCCGCTCTAATGGGATCACAGCGCTGCCTTCTGGGGTCGGCTGCCACAAGTGAGTTGCACGTTTCTTTTCCCAGGTTAGGAGGTCACCATCATCTCCTTCAAATGCCCGAGTGCCTGTTCTTTGGCTGCCTAACCACACCCCACCCCACTGAATGTCGACTGTAGAGCAGAAGCGTGTAATGGCGTTTTCAAAGCCAGCTCGGAGGTGCGGTGGCTGCAGGTACCAAATGCACCTGTACGGTTATAGTTTAGGACGCGGAGCGCCGCGGAGCACGCCGGTACCACAGCGCCTCTGCTGGGTGGTCCACGCGGCTTCTGCAGCCGGTTCCACCTCTGACTCCCTCACATGAAGCTGCCTGAAGGGTCAGAAATACCGTACTGAAGAACCTAGGGGTAAGACGGGAATAAAGACACAGACCTACTAGAGCAGGGACTTGAGGATGTGGGGAGGGGGAAGGGTGAGCTGGGACAAAGTGAGAGAGTGGCGTGGACATGTGTACACTACCAAACGTAAGGTAGATAGCTAGTGGGAAGCAGCCGCGTAGCACAGGGAGATCAGCTCGGTGCTTTGTGACCACTTGGAGGCGTGGGATAGGGAGGGTGGGAGGGAGGGAGACACAAGAGGGAAGAGATATGGGAACATATGTATATGTATAACTGATTCACTTTGTTATAAAGCAGAAACTAACACACCATTGTAGAGCAATTATACTCCAATAAAGATGTTAAAAAACAAAAACAAAAAAACCAAAACAAACAAACAAAAAAAAGAAATACTGTCCATGAATTAAACCAGCGGCTTTGCTCCCAAGGGCCCGTGTGTAACTGCGCTGGTTCCTGGTAAATAATGAGTCATTCTTCCTTTCTGGGAAAATCAGAAACCCCAGAGCAAGCTCTGTGCCACCCAGCCACATTCCTGCCTCTCCGATGCCGGGCGTCTCCTACCACTCCCACTCTAGAACTGGGGCCAAGCTGCCTACCCCCTTCACCCGCCCCTCCCAGCAGCCACAGGTCAGCCGGCACGCCCCAGTCCTGGAGCCACATGCAGCGTGAGGCCACCCCACTCTCCTGGCCCCTGTGTCTCAGTGCCCAGTCCTTCTATGCCAGCTTCTTAACCTTTAGGAAACCTCATTACGTGAATTTCAGACACGCCTTTAACATTAGTGCACGCTGGACAGAGGGAAAAGCACGTGCAAGGGCCATGAGGTGGCCGTGTCCTTGGGCATGGGAGGGGCAGCAGGGAGGCCATGTGGTGGAACAGAGGAGGGAAGGGGCTGGAGGTGCCTGCAGAGGCAGTCGACCAGAGCTGGTAGGCGCGATCGTTAGTTTGAATTTCATCACGAAAGAGGCAGGAAGTCACAGACGGTTTGAAGGGAGGGACGGGGCTTTAAGATCACTCTGAAAGGAGGGGTGAGCGTGCCGCAGCGTGGCCAGTTAGGCTGCTGCAGCCGTCCACGCAGGAGAGCCGGGGGATTCAGGTGGGATGGACGGCGTGGGAGGAACAGAGGGGTCCAAGGGTGACCCCCTTCCTGCTAGAGTCATTGCAGCCCCTGTGAAATGGCAGAGTAGAGGCGCAGAGGCCCTTCACTTGCCTGAACTATTGCTCACTGGCTTTAAAAGTATGTTTAAAGAAGTGAGTATTTTGTCTGTGTAACAGCGAAAACCCCCGTGCGCCATCCGTGCCTTTTCAGGCTCTGCAGGGAAGCAGCTAGTTTCTGTTGACAAGTGGGTGTCTCCGGCAGGGTGGGGACACCCCCGGGAGCTGTCTTCCTGGAGCTCCCGGGCCTTCCTGGACCCACTGGGTCGGCGCCTGGTTGCCTAGAGCAGTGTCCTCAGCTCCGGCCAGCGCGTCTGCCAGCGGCAGTGTGACAGGCAGCCATGCCTTCTCTGCTTCCACCTGGTCCCCGCCAGCGCGACCTGGTGGCCCCAGGCGTCTCTGAGTGTGTGTCAGGGAGGCTTGGGGAGGCTCCGCTCTTCACGGGGAACTGGGCTGGTGTGTCGAGGGCAGTCTCATGCTTCTGGTCCATGGCTGTCTTAGCAAAATGGCACTCAGTTCTGGAGAGTAATTGCTCCTCGAAGGATAAAAACTAACTAGGGCTTGTGCTCATAAGCACTATTCTTTATTCTAAAATAAATACATGGTCTCAAATTTTGGAATTCTTTGACTTTGCCAGTCAAAGCCACCTGCTTAATGTCGTCTAAGATATAATTTTGCGTGTGATTTATAACCAGTTATATCATTAAAATTAGATCAGCTTGCTAAAGAGCTGAAACATTCATTAGAAATTTTAAGTAATTATGGGCTTATTGAAAGCCTTAAACTTTCCAAAAAGCCTAATTAAAACAATGCCAGAGGGCTTCCCTGGTGGTGCAGTGGTTGAGAGTCTGCCTGCCGATGCAGGGGACACGGGTTCCTGCCCCGATCCGGGAGGATCCCACATGCCGCGGAGCGGCTGGGCCCGTGAGCCATGGCCGCTGAGCCTGCGCGTCCGGAGCCTGCGCTGCGCAACGGGAGAGGCCACAACAGTGAGAGGCCCGCGTACTGCAAAAAACAAACAAACAAGCAAACAAAAACACAACGCCAGTGTTCACATTCTCCCGCTCTCAGTGTCTTGGATGTGTAAGCTTGCTAGCAGGGAGAGAAGGTTTACAAAGGCCCATCAGTATATGTGCTTCCTTAGGCAAGCGACCCCAGGCCAGTATATAATGTGTGGCGTTCAGTTGAAAGTCCGTGAAATGCAATAATCAGTGGTTTACTGATAGTATTTGTGAATTTATCACTTAAAAGTGTGCACAAGAATATTCTAATGTATTATTATATAAGGTGGAAAAATCCCCTGTACACTTTCAGGTTCATAATTGGCTAACATGCCCCCCCCAAAACAAACAAACAAATAGACAAACAAGTGGGCTGGAACATCCTTGGCTTTGAGAAAGGCGTGTTGGAAGGTCCAGGGTACGTGGCTGCCTGCACATCCTGTTGAAGAATCTTAGAAGAGCAAACGCCGTCCTCCTTGGCTATTTTTGTATTAGCGAAATTAAAAGGGGACTAAACCAAAACCAATACGTTGAAGTAACGGTGTTTAACTAATTTGCCTTTGTGTTTACCAAGGAAAGTTTAATTCCCCAAGTTTACTTCTTAAAAACTTTAAATAATAGGAAAATCCAAGACAGTAAAGGGAAAGAGAATTGTCTGCTCCTCAGGTAATCCGATTTTCCTTTAGGGCTGCCAGTCAAAAAGTTAAACTTCATTTAAATGAATACTTACTAGAGCTCTCAATTCTGTGTCTGTGAAACTATATTTTCTCCTTTCACATCCTGGGGACTCTGGTCAGTGTGGTGTTGAATTTTAATTTTTTCACCTTCCAAGGAAAATGAGACGCGAGACCGTCCCTCCCTCTAGCTGGAGCGTCATTTGCTGATGGGGTCTGCAGGGGGCTGTCTGCAGGACAGCTGAGGATGTGGGTACAGGTTAGCCTGCATTCCAGGCCACTCTGCTCCCCATTGGTCTCCCAGGGCTGCTCAGGGCATGGAACGTCACGCCCAGTGACAGAGAAGGCAGGCGGAGCTTCTCTGTCCCTCCCGGGGCTGTGAGGTCCTCCCTCGTGAGACCGCAGCTGTGTCTGCTGCAGGGCAGGTGTGCGGGGCGCCAGACTGTCCCTGGCGATTAAATAGTGCCTCGCCCCGAGGATTCCTCAGTCTCTCGGTGAAGCCTGGGTGGAGCAGGGCGGGAGACGGGCGTCCTGCCTCTGCCTGGACGCCCAGGAGAAGGGGCCGTCACACCCCGTGGCTGAAACACTGAATGAGCCAGGGCATCTGAAGTCTTTTTACATCCCTGAAAGCAACAGAGAAAGAGAAAATGATCATTAATAACGACGGAGCCCTGATGAAATGTGGACAAGCAAAAGCAGCCGAACAAAAGGGGCGACATAGAGTTTAATGTGAACCATTTATCGTCCGTTGTCGTTCAGTTCGTAAAGTTTTATTGGACATCTTTTACCTGTCTATGATACGTCTTTTGCCAAACCTTGTAAGGGATATTAATAGCTATTAAGTGACAGAAGAGATCCCTGGTCAAGTACTGGGAGAAACACCCCTTCACCATGTTTCCTGGCTTTGAGACTTCAAAGAGGCCTTAGTGTGCGAATTCTTCATCTCTAAGCAGAGCAGATACTCTGTCTCCTGGACATCCTTCCGTGACTGTTCTCAGGCAGGGCGATTGTGCCCCAGTGGACGTTGGCATCATCTGGAGATCTTGTGGTTGTCACAGCTTGGGGAGGGGGGGGCATCTAGTGGGGTGAGGCCAGGATGCCGCTAAACACCCACTGGGCACGGGACGGTCCCCCCAACAAAGAACTGCCTGGTCCCAAGTGTCCGCAGTGCTGAGGCCCAGAGCCTGACCAGATGCTGAGACGTGGAGTCTATTTGCTGGTGGGGGCAGAGCATGGGCTAAACGTCTGCATTGAAGCCGCTCCCTTAAAGAGAAGACAGGTGAAGAAATTTGATGGTCATTTGATTTTCTGCTTTTAAATTACATATTTTTTGTTTTGTTTTAAAGGCATTTGAAAACTTTGCTTTTAGAAAGAAATCCTATCAAGATGTTACCTGTGGCTGTATGTGCTAAAACAATAAAATAAAAGATAGTTTTAAATGCGGCCTTCTGCAGTTACCAGACCTGTAATGCAAATTCAGGCCTGACCCAGCAGGGAAGGCCAGCCGATGCTTTAAATCCCTTCCACGCCATCCTTCTGCCCCTGAGACAACACAGATCCGATCGCAAGAGCTGTTGCTGCTGTGACATGTGTCCTACATGTGAGCACAGGGTACGAGCAATGCAAACGCGGAGCCCTGTACCTGCTGCTCAAGGAAGACCGGCATCAGGCCTTTGTGGACCCAGGTGTGCTCGTGAGTCCACCTGACCCTCCCCCCAGGCCAGCGTGACTTTTGTTCATCCTTCACTGCTTTCCTTGAAAGCGTTACCGCTTACTATCCCTACACAATACATGTTTAAAGGGCCTTCCTTTCAAACTTTCTCTAAGTTGCATCATCCCTTGCGTATTCTTGGTGACCTGGCGTTTGGGGGCTCAGCACGATGTCTTCCAGGCTTGTCCATGTGGATGTGGACAGCTGTTGTGTGTTCATTTCTGTTCTTTCTCCAGTGAACGGTTAGCTCCATTGCCTCCTTCCTGTCTTCTGTGCTGCTGTTTTCATGAATTTTGCTTTGATATGTGTAATGGATCCAGTAGAGACTCTTTGAACTGTCTTACTTACGTTTTCTCACACGGCCGCCCTTCTGGTGCTCTTCATCTCTTCTTGCAGTTTCGTGCTTCCATCTGGGCTGACGGTGTTGGCCTAAAGATCTGTCTTTTGTGTTATATTGAGTCTTATTATAATGAATTATTTCAGGATTTTAAAAGGTCATCTTTATTTTCCCTTCTTTTTTTTTTTTTTTTTTTTTTTGCAGTACGTGGGCCTCTCACTGCTGTGGCCTCTCCCGTTGCGGAGCACAGGCTCTGGACGCGCAGGCTCAGCAGCCATGGCTCACGGGCCCAGCCGCTCCGCGACATGTGCGATCTTCCCAGAGTGGGGCACGAACCCATGTCCCCTGCATCAGCAGGTGGACTCTCAACCACTGCGCCATCAGGGAAGCCCTTCCCTTCATTTTTGAAGGTTGTTTTAGCAGACTGTATAGGCTCCTAGACTTTAGGCATCGTGACTGCTTTAGAAATACCTTTATTGTCTTGTGGACTCCACTGTCTGTCGAAAAGTCAGCAGTCTTACTGGTTTTCCCTTAGAAGTAATACATCTTTTTTCTCTTTTTGTTTAATTTTCAGTAGTTTGTTTGGTTTTGTTTTTATAAATTTATTTATTTACTTATTACTTATTTTTGGCTGCGTTGGGTCTTCCTTGCTGCACGTGGGCTTTCTCTAGTTGTGGCGAGCGGGGGCTGCTCTTCATTGTGGTACAGTGGCTTCTCTTGTTGTGGCACGTGGGCTCTAGGCACGTGGGCTTCAGTAGTTGTGGCACCCGGGCTTAGTTGCTCCGTGGCATGTGGGATCTTCCAGGACCAGGACTCAAACCCGTGTCCCCTGCATTGGCAGGCGGATTCCTAACCACTGCATCACCAGGGAAGTCCCTGTTTACAGTTTTTGTGTTTTGCCGTTTTGCTTGACTTTAAAAACTACCTTTGCTGGCGTTCACCCTCCTTCTGTTTGGTGTCACTATGGGTCCAGTTTGCCTCTGGCTCTAAGTCGATTGTCCACAAGCAAATTGGACAAATACATTCATTTCTAGTCACTCCTTAGGATTTTTTAAAGCATATCTTTGCCCACTTTGTGAACTGTTTTTCTTTAAAAACACTGATCCCCAGCGTGTAGTGGTCAGGACTTCGCCATCCTGGACTCGCGTGTGCCGTGCCTGGTGCAGACACAGCGTGTCCTGCTCGGCCGCCCTCGGGGGTCCCTTGGGAGGAGACCTGGGCCTGGGGTCCCATGAGGCGGTTGCAGTCATGCCAGCACGTGACATCCAGGTGCTCACCTGGTTCTCCTGTTTGGATTCCACACTCTCCGAAAAATGTGAAAGAAAAGTTTTTGCTTCAGGAAACAAAGTTGTAAACCACTGACACTGAACATATTTTGTAGAATTTAATATTTTATTGTGTAATTAAAACCCATTGTCTTTCAACCCCAATTGTAGTTTCTATATGTATTTATACAAAGAGGGCTATACTGGTTCAAGTATAATAGATACATAATCGACTAGAAAAAAAAGGTAGAAAATAGCTAAATAAATTAGACTGAAAGGCTGAAAATGAATTCACTCCGTACAAGAAGGTAACTTGGACAGGACAAGGCTGTTTCAATGTGTTTAAGAACACAGGGGGCTGCTGGGTCTAGAGAGCCTGGCCCAGGGCTGAGGCCAGGCTTGGTGGGCAAGCCCCGCACCCTCACACCCTCACACCCTCAGCACAGCTCCAGGCCCAGGCCACCGGGCTGTCAGCACGTCTGTGTCCCTGCACGTCCAGGGAAAGGAGACCTTGTGAGGCCAGGTGACACCCGTCTCTGGGAAGCTGTGGCCCTAACGCCCGATGAGGGATCTGGCACAAATTGTGGATGAATACACAGTGGGCCAATTTCCTCTCACATAACTTTACTAGAGATCAAAGTGTTTAAAAGGCAGCAAAAGCATTGCAGTAGAAAATACAGGTGTGTGGGCTGAACATCAATTAGAAGCAGATACTAGAAGGTCTGGATGGGGCAAATATCTTCATTTATATGGATTTATGTGCAGTGTGAGGGCCTGGGGCACAGGGACCAGCCCCTACCCAGCCTTCTGCGCAGGGAGCAGGCTCCAGGTTTGTACGCGTCTCAGGCGTGGACGTACAGTCTACTAAAATGGCCTTTTATTCACTGTCGATTTCCCCAGTTAAAAAGATGAGCGTAAGTGAGGCGCCACCTCCCCTGGTGGATTTATCCGCAGAGCGTGAGCCCAACGAAGAAGCCATTCATTCTCAGGAGGCAGAGGGAACCATGGTAACAGAAAAGGCAGGCTTTTTCCCACCTGTGGGAAAACTAGACCTGCGTGAGTGCAGAAGGTCCGCCGAGCCTCCGGAGGACTGGCCGAGCGAGGAGGAGATCCGGCGCTTCTGGAAGCTGAGGCAGGAGATCGTGGAGAACCAGCAAGCGGAGGTTCTGGAGCGCCAGCGCCTGCCAGCGGAGCTGCCCCCAGCCCTCACGGCGGTGCTGAGCGACAAGGAGAAGCGGCGACCCCGCCCGAGACCCGTCTTCAGGTAAAAGTTGAAAGCAAAGGTGTACTTTCTTGATCTCTGCGCGGCTGTAATATCATTTTGTGATTCTCTGTTAAGACGTCGGGTGGACGTATGTCCACGTCACCATCGTTCGTTACACGGCAGATGCCAGGCCTGGTTTAGGTTAAAGTTACCCAGAAAACAGGCTCAGAGGAAGAGGTTACACGAGAGAAAAACTCAAATCCTGTGGGGGGGGGGGTGTGGGGGTGTGCACACGTGTGTGGATGTGTGAATATACAGAGAGAACATGACCCAGTAACATTGGGGAATACAGCTCATACGTCGGCAAGGGCGGTGATGTCACGTCCAGGGCACAGAACATGGTTAGCAGCCACTCCGGTCTGTGGCCCTGCAGATGGTGTGAACACACGCCCCGCGTGTCTGGTAAAAGTCTGTGGCGGGACAGTGAGGAAGGGCCCGTCTGAGAAGGCTGCCATTGGGCACTATTGGAAAACAGATTAAAGAGCTTTGATCCACGTGCAAGGTGTGCACGTGTCTACTGCACTGTTGTTTCACCTGTTCTGTAGGTTTGAAAATTTTTCAAAGTAAAACCTTGTTCAAGTGTGATTACCTGGCCGTAGCCCTGGGAGGGCTGGAGGTGTGCAGCCCACAGACCCCCGAAACCAAGTTGTACCTCGTCCAAGTCAGTGCAAGCCTTTTCCCGGCATGGCACAGTTTCACTGGTCCCAGGTGTAGGTCCAGCCATGGCCTGGCCCGGGGAGCGGGGTGGAGGCCCTGATGGCCGACCCTGCCTACGTTGTGGATTCTGGGGGTGGCAACTGTCTGTGACCGTCGGGGCATCTCCATGCAGCCAGCCCGCGGCCCTGCACTCACCCTCGGGGCCGTCACGGGGTTCAGTGCGGTGCTCGGCTGACGCCCTGGTATCATCGTAGGACAAGGACGCCCTCCTTCAAGAGCGTCCTGCCCGAGCTGGCCCCATGGCAGCAGACCCAGGGCCGCACCGGCCTGCCGGAAGAGAGTATCGGCCCAGATGGAGCAGCGCAGGAGGTGAGGTCGGGGGCAGCGGGGCAGGCTTGGCCTCGCCTGGAAGCTGCTCCTCGCGGGCCGTGTGCCCTGGGCGGCTGCAGGCCCTCAAGTTCGCCGCCCCGCCTCTGCCCTGTTTCCTCCTCTGGTCCCTTGGTCTTCCTCTACCCGTCCTCTCCTGTCAATCACCCAGCTTACAGGTCTTGTTTAAGAAAAGTGGCTTAAAAATAACGTGCCTGTCGGGGGGGTGCACTCCTGCCTCTGCCCCGCGGGGCTGTTGCTGGCTTGGTCGGCCTCGGTGCAGGGCCAGCTCGGGCCCTGTCCTCACTGTCCCCTCTGTCCCCTCTGTCCTCCAGCCCCACCAACTGCCTGTCTCCACCACGCTCTGGGCCCGCGAGGCCGGCTGGCGTGGACGGCGCCCTCCACCTTCTGGTTGTGTTCGGCCAGGGGGGGCTCCGGCGGGAGGTCAGAGAGAAGCGGGGAGGGAGGCAGGGTCCCTCTGCCCTGCCCACCGCTCCCGCTGCTGGGTGCCGGCAGCCCCTCCTTCCCTCACCCCAGGGCCCCGGGGTGGCTGCCGCCCGTCCTCCTAGCAGGGCCCCTGCTCCACCTTGCGAATAGACCCTCCTGACATCACCCGCCTGAGTGTTTTCTCTTGGGACCCTGCGGATGCAGACGGTCCTCAGGGCACGTGTTCTAATGGGCCAGCGTGGTGGTCCCGACACCAGACGTGCTTTTCAAGTCGGGTTTCATGTCCTTCAGGGAGAGGCTGGGTGACGTTAGGCCCTCAGACCTGGTCAGGGTGCACGGTGGCCCTGCCCTGGAGCTGGCATCCTGACGGCAAGGACGCAGCCATCCGACAGCGAGGCTCAGATGTGACTGCATGGCCTGGGCCCCCGGGGCCATGGTGGTCGCGGGCCACGCCCCAGAGTGTCCCTCTGCGGGAGTCCAGGCTGCAGGGCGGGAGTGGGCCCTCGCTGTGCGTCCCGACGGCCCTCTGCCCCGCATCCAGGCAGGTCCCGCTGCTGCCCGGCTGTGGAAGCTCAGCATCCCCCCCGCCACTTGCTAAGCACCTCTGTCTCCGAGGCTCAGCTGCCCCCGCGGCCACCGTCCACACCCTCTGGCTCGGGTGGGCACCTGGCTGGGGACCTCGGGAGGCCGGGCAGGACGTGCCCCTCCCCCCAGCTCGGGCTCCCCAGTGCCCAGGGTGCCGCCCGCCTTCGCTGAGGGCAGCTCTTGAATCAAAGGGCGAGCAGCAGCTCTCTCCGTGGTTTCTGTGCCGTGGGCCCCGAGACCACGTTCGGTGGCCTCCTTGGCAACAGCGTGGGGACCCCGTCCAGTGGCTTAGTCTCCACACAGCCCCGCGGAGCACGTCACACTTCCTGGTTACCTGTGCCCCTGAGAACGCTGCCCTGTGCCTCTTGAGGAACCTTCCAGCCCACTTCCCAAGAGGTGGCAGAGACAAAGACAGGCCCCTGCGCCCAGGAGCACTGCCCCTGATGTCACAGAGCCACAGTTCCACGCGGGGCACCGGCTTGGGTTGGGGGCTCGGGAAGCAGCCTCGCAGGCGAGGCGGGCTCTGCAGGGGTGCAGAGGGGGTGCCCGGCCCTCCCTCGGGCCTGGAGCTGGGGGAGCACGTAGCCAGATTCTGCCGACACCGATCTCCTGCCTCATCGTGGAGATAGGACAGAGGCTCTCGCAGGGCAGCGGCCAGAGCCCAGGAGGGCCCAGCTGCTGTGACCCTGGGCACCAAAGGGCCCCCGACGCGGGCAGCGGGAGAGGCCAGGGCGAGTCTGGGATGGTGGCCAGGGTCTGGGCCCACGATGGAGGGCTCTGCTGAGAGGGGAGACTGAGGGCCAGATGTGCAGGTGGGGTGGGAGGGCGCTGACCATGGGACTCCGTGGAAGATCCAGGAATGGGGTCAGACAGGCAGGTGGAGACCCAGGCTGGAGACGTAGCATCCAGACCCAGAGTGCGTGGCGGGTGAAGCCCTGGCCCCGTCCCGGCCCCATCGCCACAGCCGCAGCCTGGGCAGGGGTGGCTTCTGTTCAGCTCAGAGGCTCCCCAGCGTTGCGGTCCCTCTGTGCCCGCGTGGGCAGCGAGTCCCCTGGGCGTTGCCGTGGGCGGTTCGCGGTGCAGCGGGCGAGACGCAGCCAACAGCACAGTGACACCGCGGGTGACGGGGCTGGAGAGACAGGGCTCACGCTCTTAGGTGAGGCTCGGGCGTCTGAGAGGAAGTGGACCGGTCAGCATCCCCTGGGCCCCGTGCAGACCAGTGAATGCCTGAAGCCTTTGCTGTGGAGCTCATGGCCACGGCCCCGACCAGGCCTTCCCTGAAAAGTGTCCTGGTGCCTCACTGGGCAGGGGCTGGGCGGGGCCTGGCTTGTCCCCATCCAGGGAGCTCTGCCCACACGTGCGTTTCGGAGCCCCCAAGCTGCCCGTGTGTCCGGCCACGGGATCAGGAGTGAAGGGCTTTTGTGTGAAGCTTTAAAAGTGACAGTAGATGGGCTTCCCTGGTGGCACAGTGGTTGAGAGTCCGCCTGCCGATGCAGGGGACATGGGTTCGTGCCCCGGTCTGGAAAGATCCCACATGCCGTGGAGCGGTTGGGCCCGTGAGCCATGGCCGCTGAGCCTGCGCATCCGGAGCCTGTGCTCCGTAATGGGAGAGGCCACAACGGTGAGAGGCCCGCGTACCGCAAAAAAAAAAAAAAAAAAGTGACAGTAGAAATCCTTGTAGGGACCTCCCTGGAGGTCCAGTGGTAAAGACTTCACCTTCCAGTGCAGGGGGTGTGGGTTTGATCCCTGGTCAGGGAGCTAAGATCCCACATACCTCGCGGCCAAAAAACCAAAACATGAAACGGAAGCAATAGTGTAACAAATTCAGTAAAGACTTTAAAAATGGTCTTTCTTTAGACCACGTCAAAGAAAATCTTAAAAGAAATCTTTGTAAGCTGCGCACGAAGCTGCTTTTAACGACAACATCCGTGTTCCGCTGTGTCCTCCAGAGACAGGCAAGCACTGCAGGAGTGGAGGGTGCTGGCCCAGGAGGATGCAGAGGAGGAGGGAGGGGCTCAGCCACCTCCCGACCCCACGGAGGAACCTGGTACGTCTGCGGGGGGCAGCCCGTTCAGCCCCGAGGGGTGGCGCGGCTGCCTGTGTCCAGGCTCACGGGTGAAGGAGGCTGCCTGCTCTGCAAAGCCTGACCGCTCACCGGCCTCTGCCACTCAGCCAGCAGCGACCTCCCCTTAGAAAGCAGGCCACCAGTGGGCCTCCCAGCACCCCGCACTGGCCCGGGCTCGTCCTCCCTGTTCCCCGGCCTCCACCAGCCACCCCTCTGCAGCCCCAGTGCCCACTCCTGGCCTCCCGGGAGCCTCCCTGTGGCACTCGGACCCCAGCCGCCCCCCCACAGCCGCCCCGCACTCCTCCTGCGTCGGCTTCAGGCCGGCTGGCCACGTGGAGGGAGCGTCACTGCCCCTCGCCCTCCTCTGGGGGAGCTGTGCTTGTGCCCTCCTGGGGACTCCCCTGACCTCCTTGTTCCCAGGTCCGGTGAGAGGCTGTCTGTCCTCACCCGGAGGGCCGTCCCAAGGCCTGTCCGGTCCTCTCTGTGCTCGAGCTCCCCGAGGCGGCTCTGTCCTGGTGTCCAGGCCTCTCCTCGCTCTGCTCCCGCTCTGATCACGGCAGCCCCTCACCCCTGCTCGTGAGCCCGGCATAACGAAGTCACCCCGACCCCACCCTCGCCAGGGCCCGGAGCCTCCCTGCTGTCCCTCCTCTCTGCCCGGTGCCTTTGCACGCCGCTTCCTCTGCCCTTACCTGCTGGGCCCCCGTCTGTGTGTCTTCAGAGCAGGGGTGGGACATGAACGTCTGCCTCGACCTGCACGGGCTCCTGGGCTCCAGACACCCGCTGGCCGGACTATGCAGGCGCCCCCGTCCCACCAGACCCCTAGGCAGCCCGGCCCTGGCTTCTGGGGCCGGCCACACGCGATCATGCTGGCCTCCTGTCCTTCTGCCTGGTCCCCAGCCGCTCCTGCTTCCTGGGTGCTGATCGGGGTGGACAGAAGGGGCTCACGATGGCGGGCTCAGGGCTCCCAGGCTGGACTCGGTCCCCAGTCCAGGCCACACGCCACATGACTGCAGCGGAAGGGCGATTTCCCCTCTGCCCAGGCCCCCTCAGCCTCTTCATGGCAGCGAGGGCACCTCCTCTCCCCGCATACCACAGAGAGGATTGTTAAGATGACCCCCAGAGACCACGGACCCCCGGGGCAGCTGGAGCTCTGGGCAGACTGGTGCACCTTCTCCCCCCTCCCGCCTCCAGGATGGTATTTAAGCATCATTATGACCATGGTGGCTGTCGGATGGGGAGCCACTGCAGGTCACTCGGGCTTAAATACGCGTGACACATGATGAAACGTGCCGCCTTGACCGTCGTTACATGCACAGTTCAGAGGCATTTAGGACATTCCCACTGTGGAGCCGCCACCACATCCGTCTCCAGAACCTTCTCGTCTTCCCAAACGGAAACTCTGTCCCCGTTAAACACCAAGTCCTCACCCCACTTCCCCCGGCCCCCAGCCCCGCCCTCTACTTTCTGTCTCTGTATTTGGCTCCCGTGGGGACCTCCTGTGGGTGGAATCACACGGCATTGGTCCCTTTGCGTCTGGCTCATTTCACTGAGCATAACGTCTTCAAGGTTCATCTGTATCGTAGCCTGTGTCAAAATTTCCTTCCTTTTTAAGGCTGAATGATATTCCATCGTGTGGACGGGCACATTTTCTTCTCCGTCCGTCCATCCACAAATGCGAGAGTTGCTTCTGTCACGTGGCTGCAGTGCCCATGGGCGCGGCGTTGCCGGCGCGAACTGTCTTTCGTATGTGGGTCACTCCAGCTAGAAACGACTTCTGTGATGCTGTGCAAGAAGCAGCTTATCCCGTTGTGTGTATTTTTGTATATTACAGAGAAACATGGTCACTGTGTTTTACAGCGTGGAAATTGACAAATGTCTGTATAACTGGAGTAGCACAACATCCCATAAGTTAGATAGGAAATTTAGAAGCTCTGAAACTCACAGCAGGAAATCTTTACTTCATAAAACTTAAATATTTTATATGGCCTAAAATACTATAATTAAAGTCAAAAGATAGGGGGAAATATTTGTGACGTATGTTTGTAACAAAAGATTAATATCTAAAATATAAAGAAAAACCACAAGTAGATTTTTTAAATTAAAGAATGCAGTAGAGAAACGGGCAAAGTGTAGGACAGGCAGTTCACAGGTGAGGAAGCCCCAGTGGCGGTAAATTCAGAAAAGAAGCCTGGCTGCTCGGAGCTCCGGGTGTAAACACCCACCAGCACCGCTCGTGAAGCGGCCGGCAGAACAGAGGCCTCGGGCAGCAGGCTTCTGGCCACTGCTGCTGCCAGGGCGTCAGCTGCTTGGAAATGTCTAGTAAAGTTAAAAATACTGATTTCTTGGAAGACTTCCGGTGTCCCGCCTCACAGAAATAAAGCAGTCGGATCACAGGCCTGTCGTACAAAGACGTGGGTTTGTGGAACCCACAAAAGCATCGTCTGCATGCCCACCGCATCCTCTGTCCCCCGGCCGCTCCAGGCCCTCCCGCGTTCCGGCTGCACCCGTGTGCTCTGTGGGGTCGCCCACGTCCTGCCCCCCGGAGCCTGAAAGCAGGAAGGGAAGGGAAGACTCCTCCCGCATGGGCAGGGGGCCTGAGCCTCCTGACTCATCACCCCCTTTTTAAAAAGCCTTGCGTTTTCATTTTCCACGATGCTCTAAACCCGGCAGCTGTGCCAGTGGCCTCTGGATCCATTTTATTGGCCTGAAGAATAGCCCTCGTCTGCTTGACGCTCAACATATGAAACTCGGGGTCAAGGGACTTCCCTGGCTGTCCAGTGCTTTAGACTCTGCACTTGCAGTGTAGGGGGCCCGGGTTCTATCCCTGGTCAGGGAACTAAGGTCCCACATGCCACAGAGCACGGCCAAAAAGGAAAACAAAACAAAACAAAACAAAAAACTCAGGGTCGAGCCACTCTCGGCCACTAACACGGCGCCGTCCTCCTCGCCTGCTCCGCAGGGTGCAAGGCCCTCCCTCCTCTGTACTTTGTGATAACAGTAAGATATGGCTGGGGTTTCAGTCCAAATCATATACTTTTAAAGGTTTTAAAGATAAATGTCTGACTTTAGGAAGTACACCTAGTGGCTTTAGTTCTTTTCCCTGTGTTGGAGCACTGTTGAGGAGAACCCTGATTAATGACAGCGTGTGTGCCGGCTCCCAGGCAGCCAGCAGGTAGTTTCAGTTCTGCTGCGTCTGCAGCCTGGCAGCATGGGGGGAGCAGAGCGGAGGAAAGGTCGGACGTGGTTTCTGCTCCCCTCCCCCGCCCATCCACCGCCCTCCATCCTCCCTCCTCTCTCCCAGCCTTCCCTGGCGCTAGGTCCTTCTAAGAGTCAGACAGGTGCTGGGGTGGAGCTGACGACGCAGGCGGGACAGGTCCCGCCCTGGTAACCCGCTTAGAGGTGACCGGGCAGATAAGCCCTGCTCTGATCCCCCTCGCCTCCCCAGGACCCGCACGCGCCCTGTCCCTGCAGCAGCTGAGCTGCCCTGACCCACAGACAGACAGACAAGCACAGGTCTAAAGCGGCCTGAGGAGCGCAGGCTCGGTCTGGTTCTCAGGCTTGTCCGTTCGGGGGTGGGGGCAGCAGCGGGCAGCGCTGGTCAAGGGCCCTGGTGTGTTTCCACTCACATCCTCATTACATGGGCGCAGGGCCCCCGGTTTCTGGCGCTGAAGGCGGGATCGTACCAGGGCCCCGGGGCAGGACGAGGCTGCCACGGGATGGCTGGGGTGGGACGTGGCAGAGGTCACAGGCCCTCAGGAAGCCCCGGGCACCCCAGCAGAGCAGTGAGGACATACCCCCAGCAGCAGGGTGTTGGGCATCCTCAGCAGCACGGGGCCTGGCGTGGAAGCCGAGGAGGTCAGGGTGCAGGAGGGCTCCAACCAGACATCCAGTTGTGGCCCAAGGAGGGAGGAGGGAAAAGGAAGGCTCTGGAAAGGCAGACCTGGTAGATAGAGAACCAGGGAAAGGGGAATCGGGTAGGAGACGGGGGCCACTTTGAAGACGTGGGTGAGCAAATCCAGATGAGACACACCAGGTCCAGCTGACCAGAAATCCAGGTGTGACGTCCGTGGGCCCTAGAAATGAGGAATTCGCTAGCATTTGTAGCGCTCTTTCAACATATTTTGTGTAATGCTGCAACCTACAAGTTTTAAGGAATTTGTTGTTTTCAAAATAAATTGAGGTGGCCTGTGAATTCTTACGGAGAGTTTCCAGAACCACGACAGAACTACCCTGTCTTCCTCTGCCCCTGGACATGGCCCCTCCACCCAGTAAAACCTGTGGCGGCTGCTGGGGAGGGCAAAGAAAGCATCCTGCAGGAGGCGCTGGACGGTAGCCATCTGGAGCTCGCAGGGTCCCTGAGAGCATCGGAGCTTGCCTGGCCTTGGGCGCCGGGCATGGGGGTAGGGGGCTAGTTAGCGGGACGCACCTGAGCTCCAGCCGTGCCCGCACGCGTGCAGGAGGCCCTCCTTCGCACCCGGAGTCACAGCAGTCTTACTGTAGCAGAAAAGCCAGCACTGGGTTACTTCCTGCACGTTTTCAGTTGCTTTGTGTCAGTTTGTTGTGCCACTGATCCAAGCTGGTAAATCTGTCATTCAGGTTTTCCGACGGCGAGGCTTCTTCTGCTTTCCCCACTTTATTAGTCAGGTGTGAGCCCTCGTGTGTTAGCTTGACGTAGTGATTTAACACAGGGCCGTACGAGAGGCGTGGGGCCCCTGCAGAGTGTTTCCATCTGCTGCGCTGGCGCCCCCGGGCCGCTGAGGAGCCGTCCACCTGCCCCGTGTCCTGCGCTCTGCCCTCACCCTGCACCGCCGGCCAGCCCAGGCCAAGGGTTGGGGACCCCAGCGTGTGGGGCACGAGTGTGCTGCACCCGAAGCCGCCTTGGTGTTAGCGGCTGTGTATTCCCGGATTCCTGAAACCCTCTCGCTGCGTTTCCAGGTGGCGTCCAAGGTTCCCTTTGCCACTGACCTGATAGGTCATGAGAAAATGCCGATGCATTCGCCTGGGAAACTGAAACAAAGCAAAGAGAAATAATTGCAAGCAAGTGAGGAAATGAGGTGGGTACCGGGTCTCGTTCCGTTCTGCTGGACGCGGCGCCCTCCGACCTCCCCCTGCAGATGCATCTCTCCCGCTCCCCCCACCTCAGCCCCGGCGTGCCCTGGGCCCCTCCTGCAGGTCCAGGTACACTCAGGGACAAAAAGCAGGAGAGCCGCCATGCCGCCACTTTGCAGCTCTCACTCCCGCAGTGTCCACTCGACCCCTAGATCGCCGCCCTTTCCGCCCCTCGCCCCCCCGGGACAGCGGCTGCTTAGGGTCCTGGCGAGCCCTCGTCCTCCTGTGCTGATGCTGCCCTGCCGCCGGGCGCTCTGCCCTCGGCCCCCTGCCGACCCAGAGTCCGCACCAGGAATGACCGCGGGGGCTCCGCGCTGCCCTCCCCGCCTTCCCGCCGCCCCCGTCTGCACCAGGCCCACCGCAGGGAGGCACCTCCATGGGCTCAGAGGCCAGAGCTGAAGTAAACCGGGGGGCTCGGGGTGGGGGGACCCTCCTGCCCTGGGCCCTGGCACTGCTCCCACCACGGGCACCAGCTCTGGTCTGAGGGCCTGGGGGAAGGTCATCATGCTGTGGCCTGTGGACGGCACAGGGCTCATTCCTTCTCCCTCCCCCCCTGGAAATCGGGGAAACGTCATAGGTCTGCGCCTGGGGCTAACCCAGCCACGTGGGTTGGAATGTGCTCTCACGTCCTCCGGGGAACTTCCGTCGCCCGCGTGGGCCCTCAGCAAGCCACAGCAGACGACATCTACACGGACGCCCCTGCGCCGTGGACAGGATTTCCTGAGAGCTGGGCTCTGAGATGCTGGGCGGGCAGGCCCTTCACCCAGCGTCTGTCCTGCAGGCCTCAGGAGGCCGCTGTGCTGGTGGGGCGGGGTCTCGGGAGGCCCGGCCGGGGACCCACCAGGCTCTGCCGCCCTTCCCACTGAGCGCCCGACATCCCGCGGGAGGGCTCTGGGCCATACTGAGCAGACGTGTCTAAAATCCTACTTGATGCCGTGCTCTGTTCCTCTCTTTGAGGGTTTATTAAAGCTGTGTGTTTCATATGAAAACAAAGACACACCTCCTCCTTCGCGTGCAGAGCGTGCAGTGTCCTCGGTTGCAACATCCTTCGTGAGCTGGTCTAGCAGCTGTGAGTGCAGGAGGGGGCGGTAAAGGCAGTCTGTCCGTCTGTGGGCTGGTGCCCCACCGGGGGCCGGCCGACCAGCCCCGGGACTGCTGTTTTGGCCAGAAGGAGAAAGGGAAAATTCTCCCTCCGTGTTCAGGTAGAACCCTTTCCTCGCTGCCCTTTGTTTCCCCGGTGCCTTCCGAGAGGAAAAGCGGAAACAGCACATCCAGCAACTGCGGGAACGAAGAAGCAGATTCCGAGGGTCGGCACCTCTTGAGGAGATAGGGAGGGCCACGCAGGACTTGGAAATTTTAAGTATTTGTCAGCTCGACTTGAAAATAAGATTTGATTAAAACTCGAAGGGAACCACACGTTCTCTAAACTTGTGGAGTCTTCCCAGCATCACGGGTGGTCAGAGGATAAGGAAACATTCCCGCAAGCGTGCGCCCCCGGGTGCCGGCACCACTGGACGGACCCGCGGCTGTGGTCCTCCCGGCACGCCCACGTCTGTGTGGCAGGAAGGTTGCCACCAGCATCAGTCCGTCCATCCGTCCATCCCACAGACGTAGATAAGCACCTACTGCGTGTCTGGAGTGTCCGCCGTCACGAGAGTGACGCAGAGATGGAGGAGACACCTTCCTGCCCTGCCCAGCACATAGTCAGCCCACCCCACCCCCACCCCGCCCTCCCCGCGAGCACCCAGGCCTCCACGCATCCCCATCAGCTGCCCCCGCTGCCCGCGGGCACTCGCTCTCCCAGCCGCAGGAGCACCTGCCTGTCCTCCCAGCACCCAGGCCCCAGCTCGTGGGCCTGTTCTGAGCCGTGTGTCTCACCCCGGTGCGGTGGCCCAGAGCCCCTCTCCCGGGTCTGCTGCCCCAGGGCTAGCAGCATCATCCGCACCGCCCGCCGAGGGCTCTGTCACTATTGTCCCCTCTCTTGGGGCCCACAGGGATGGGGGGGAAGGAACACAGGCAGGGGCTGGGGTGCTTCGTAGAGACCCCACCCTGCTCAGACTCTGCCCCTCTTCTCAGACTCTTTTCCTTCCCGGCCCTGCCTTCAGAGGAACCTTTATTCTCTCCAAATCTATCATTGACGGGAGTAACCTCATTCTTGGACACCCGAAACCCTACCTCTTAGGGCTTCTGAACAGCTGTGTCTCATCGCACTGCTTCAGATTAGAGACTCAAAAGTCTGTTTGGTGTTGGGAACACCTCTATGCTCACAGATTTCATAACCTGTATGAAATGAGTCAATTCCTTGAAAGACACCATCAGCCAAAACTCAACAGGAGAAGAAACGATCTGAATAGACTGATACTATTAATGAACTTGAATCAATAATTCATAAGCTTTCCAGTGGGTTCACTGGTGAAGTCTACCAAACATTCAAGGAAGAAATTGTGTCAACTCCCTTCCAGAGGCTAGAAGCAGAGGGAATACTTTGTAACACCCTATGAAGCCAGCATCGCCCCAGTACCAAAAGCAAGGGCATTACATGAAAGGAAAACTACAGACCAGTCTCTCTCATGAACAAAGATGCAAAAACCCTCACCAAAACACGAGCCAGTCAAATTCAACAACGTATAAAAAGAATAACGAACGACCAAGTGGAATGTACCCCAGACATGCAAGGCTGGCTCAGCGTCTGAAAGCCAGTTTACATGACGCATCACATCCACAGGCTGAAGAAGAAAAATCATAGGATTGTATCAGTAGCTGCAAAAAAAAAAAGCATTTGACAAAATCTGACACCCATTCATGATAAAAACCCTCAGCAAACTGGGAATAGAGGGGAGCTTCCTCAGCTTGTTAAAGGACATCCACAGAGACTCTGCACTAACATCATACTTAATGGTGAGAAACTAGACGCTTTCCCCCAAGGTCAGTAACAAGGCAGGGGTGTCCCCTCTCACTGTTTCTCCTCAGCATCTTTGTTCTTAGGTGGCATGATTGTCTGTGTAGAAAATCCCAAAGAATTGACCCAAAAAATTCCTGGAACTAGTAAACAATTATAACAAGGTTGCAGGATACAAGGCTAATATATAAAAGTCCATTGCTTACCATATACCAGCAATGAACAAGTGGAATTTGAAATTAAAAACAATACCATTTATATTAGCACCCCAAAAATGGTGCTAGGTATAAATCTAACAAAATGTGCACAAAATCTATATGAGGAAAAGTACAAAACTCTGATGAAGGTAACTAAAGAAGAATAAATAAATGGAGAGATGGTCCATGTTCATGGATAGGAAGACTCAGTATTGTCAAGATGTCAGTTCTTCCCAACTTGATCCATAGATTCACCTTAAACTCAGTCAAAATCCCAGCAAGTTATTCTGTGGATACTGACCAACTGATTTCTAAAGTTTATGTGGAGGCAAAAGACCCAGAAGAGCCAACACAATATTGAAGAAGAAGAACAAGGTCGGAGAACTGACACTACCCAACGTCGAGACTTTCTATAAAGTTACAGCAATCAAGACAGTGTGGTGTTGGTGAAAGAAGAGTCAGATAGATCAATGGCACAGAAGACAGAGCCCAGAAATGGACCCACACAAATACAGTCAACTGATCTTTGACACACGAGCAAAGGGAACAAAACAGAGCAAAGAGAGTGTTTTCAACAGCTGGTGCTGGGCCACCCGGACATCCATGTGCAGAAAAATGAATCTAGACACAGACCTTATACCCGTCACAAATATTAACTAAAAGTGGATCACTCTTACCAGACTGTGTACATTGAATATGTCCAGTTTTTTATATAAATTATACCTCAATAAAGCTGTAAAAACATGGGTCACAGACCTAAATGTAAAATGCAAAAATGTAAAGCTCCTAGAAGACAACATAGAAAACCTAGATGACCTTGAGGTGGTGACGCCTTTTTACATAGAACATCAAGGCATGAAAGAAAAAAATGGTAAGTTGGACTTCATTAAAATTTAAAAATTCTGTTCTGTGCAGGACACTGTCAAGAATAAGACAGCCACAGACTTGGAGGAAATAGTTGCGAGAGACATATCTGATAAACCACTGTTGTCCAAAATAAGCAAAGAACCCTTAAAGACTCAACAATAAGAAAGCAAACAACCCTATTAAATGATGGGCCACAGACCTGAACCGACACCTTGCCGGAGAAGGTACATAGATGTTAAATATGCTTATGAAAAAGTGCTGAACAAAGTACTTCATTAGGAAATGCAATTTAAAGCAACAAGGAGCTAGCACTGCACACCTGTTAGAATGGCTGTGATGCAGACACGGACCACACCAGCTGCCCATGGACTGAGGAGCAGCAGGGACTCTCACTCACCACCGGTGGGAACACAGAGCAGTGCAGCCACCTTGGAGACAGCGTGACGGTTTCTTACAAAATTAAGTATACTCTTATCATACAGTCCAGCAGTTGTGCTCCTTAGTATTTACCCACAGGAGTTGAAAACTTATGTCCACACAGAAACCTGCACACAAATGTTTGTAGCAGCTTCATTCATAACTGCCAAAACTTGGAAACAACCAAGATGTCCTTCTGTAGGGGAACGGGCTAATGAACTGTGGTCCATCCAGACACTGGAATATTACTCGGTGTGCAAAATGAGCTAAGAGGCCATGAAAGACAGGGAAACCCTTCAAATGCTTATTACAAGGTGAAAGAAGCATTGTGTGAGGCTTCTGAAGACGCGGCCTACGGTATGATTCCAACTCTGTGACACTCTGGGAAAGGCAGAACTATGGAGACAGTAAAGAGACCAGGTTGCCAGGGGTCGGGGGGAGGGAGGGGTGAACGGGGAGCACGGCGATGCTAGGGCAGTGGGGCTGCTCTGTGTGACACTGTGAGGATGGATACGTGTCACTGTGCGTTTGTGCAAAGCCACGGAATGACAACACTAGGAGTGAACCCTAAGGCCAGCTGTGGGCTTGGGTGGTGACGCGTCAGCCTGGGCTCATCAGCTGTAGCAAACGTCCCCTCTGGCGGGGGGTGAAAACTACAGAAATAAAGTCCCGGGTGAAGTGTGCGTGCCCGAGAGCCACGCACACGGTTCACAAGACAGTCTCGACAGCGTTTGATGCACCACCGGTGGGAGAAGGTGGGCCCCTCGGCCAGGAGCTCACATCAGGTTGGAAGGCCAGGAGGTCTGCATCTGGTGAGGGCCAGCTGATGCCCGGCAGGCTCTCCCTCCAGGTGCGCGTGGCCCCTTTTCTCGTGGGTTAGTCTCCAGTCTGCCCTGCGGCCCCGCTGGACAACAGGAGAGGAGCAAAGTGAGGCAGCTCCTCAGCACGAAGGAAAGGGAGAGGAGAGGCCAGCTCCTCCCATAATCACGAACAGAGCACGGGCCGCCCGCTAGAGGCCACGTTTCCCAACACCCCTTGCAGCGTATGCGACGGCCTGTGATTACGGTCGGGCCAGCAGGGCAGGAATAGACGTAGATGTGTGTATGAACTTCCTGAGCTTGTCCTCCCCTCCCCCTGCTGGAATGCACAGGCGATGGTGGGAGCTGGGGCAGCCATCCCAGACCCTGAGGTTGAGAGTGTGGAGTGAGGAGCAGAGTAACGTCCCCAGGCTGACAGCAGCCCTCAGATAAACCGCCGCACCTGGTTCAGCCTCCCCATCTGGGCCTTTGTTCCAGCCGCTGAGCCTGTAACCTAACCATTCACAGGCCAGCTTGCTTCTGGAGGAAGAAAGCCACCTGCTGGTGTGACATGAGGGCCTCTGAGAGGGAGGCTGGCAAGAAGCGAGATGGCTGGTTCCACGGGGCCCACTGACTCAGGACTGGAGAGGCTGAGGGTGGAAGGTCCGCAGCACCCTCGCCACCCTGCTCAGCTCCCCTGTCCACCCAGCAGGACGCGTGGGGGATGGACTCTCAGAGGTTGAACAAGGAGGTCTGGGCCCGTGGGCCCTCCCGCGGAAGGGGGGGCACCACCCGATGCCTTCCTGAGCGTGGGAGCCACGAGGATCAGGCCGGACGCCTGCTCCCCGCCTTGAGAGCGGGAAGGGGCCCCTGAAGAAAACTGGTGGAGACAAGTGCCCTCAGAGCCCTGGCTTGTGGGCCCCCCTGCCCCCATCCTGACTGACCAGCAGGGCCGCGTCCCAGTGGGTACGGCATTTCAGTATCTACTCCTTGAGTGGGTGGGAGCCGGGACGCTGGGCGCTCAAGGGAGGGACCAAAACGGCCGACTGGAAACGCGCAGACGAATTGAAGTCCTCTGGGCAGTGATGGAAACCAGCTGCTACAAGAGTGGGCACTCAGGTTTCTGAGAACTCGGAGTTAAGTGAAAAGTACAGCCAGAATCGCTAAAAGTTAAAAAGCCTGAATCACCAGATGAGGTCGAGCAAATCCCCCAAGAAGCGGAACAAAGACAAAAGGAGGGATGGAAAGCAGAGATGAGTCAGACCCTAGGGTCGACCGGAGAGGCCTGACCTCCGAGATGCTCTGGAAACTCACGGGAAAACCCAGGGAGGTTCAGGAAGCAGGCTGTTTCCAGGCTGCCGGGCGGCCATGGGCCCAGACCATCCCAAACAGGCTCTGAGGTCCTGGAGCCCCCAGGGAGGGACAGGGCACATGCAGAGACTGGGCCAGGCACCACGCGGGGACTCGGGGACGTTCCTTCCCTTCCCTCTGGAGCTGGAAGAGCGGGCGTGTCCTCCCAAGACGGGGAAGAGACCCTGGGGGAGGAGCCCGGCCCGAGGGTCTGCAGGGGAGCCAGGCTGCTTGGACGACCCAAGGACAGGACGGGCCTGGGGAACTAAGTGGATGTTTTTAAAGGAGCAGTCAGCTCACAGAGTACACATCTCTGCCGGAAGGAAACCGGAAGCAGTGGGTACTCAGTGGACGGCAGCAGAGGTTCCCCTGGGCCTCACGACACAAGCTCTGGGCCTCACGACACAAGCTCTGGGCCTCACGACACAAGCTCTGGGTGTTAGTTTAACCCAAGATTGTGGTAGATCCATCTTAGGGGACGAGGCGGCGTAGGGGTCTCGGGGGGCCTGGGCTGGAGGTGGGGGTCCAGGCTATGCCCCAGGGAGACAGAGCT
This sequence comes from Pseudorca crassidens, assembly GCF_039906515.1. NCBI lineage: Eukaryota > Metazoa > Chordata > Mammalia > Artiodactyla > Delphinidae > Pseudorca > Pseudorca crassidens. Next base: position 1,212,065 of record NC_090311.1, on the reverse strand, counting down.
GAGGGGGCGGCGAGGGGAGGGAGGGGAGCGTGGAGGACACGGCCCCCCGGGGGTGGGGAGGCCCCGCGCAGACACACCGGCCCTCAGACGCGGGAGGGCCCGCTCCTTTTGCTCTGGCCGCCTGGTCCCCTGCGTTCTCCATCTCACCGTCTTCTGGCCCAGCTGGTGGATCGGGGTGAGCAGAAGGGGTGAGGCGTGCTGGGGGGGCTCCCCCTCGGGAGGGCGGCTCTGGGCCCAGGGGACAGGTCCCACCCGTCACCCGGCGCCCTCCCCAGCCCCGTGGCCAGGCTAACCTGACCCCTTCCTTTCTCCCCAAGACCAGGAGGCTGCAGGATGAAGTAATGAAACTAGAACTGAGGTCGACCTTGAACAGAAACCATCAAGGTACAGCTCTCCCCGGAGGCCTTTCGCTCGGCCCGACTTTGTTGCAGCCTCAGAATCTATTTTTTAACACGAACTATTAAGAACCTGCAAACGTTTACAGATGCTAATGACAGAGCATCACTGGTACAGACTGAGCATCTTCTCACCTGGAAAACAGGCCGGCAGCTCGCTGCCTCCCCAGGGGTCGCCCCTGTGCAGGGCGTGAGGTTTACGGGTCCCCATCTGCGCTGCGTATTCTGAGGCTGCAGGAGGTCTGAGCTGCATTAAGAGAATACGGTGACGGCCGCGTGGCGTCCGTTTGCAGCCCGTCGGCTGGCAGAACGTGGTGTCGGCACCTGTGCCCCCCCGACCCTGCTCACAGCGGGGATCAAGCTTTCACGACTGACTAAAGTGGGGCCCGAGGTCCGTGGGGCCGTCTTTGCTGGGGAGGCAGGAGTGCCCTCCTCCCGCCCGGCGGCGCTGCTCCTCTCCCTGGGCGCTGCCCCTCCCCTGGCCCTGCAGCACCGCCGGGCCCCGTCCCAGGCCCCCGGGCTGTCACCCAGCGTCGGCGCGACTTAGTCTCTTGTGCCGAACGTCTGATTAGATGTGAAATAAGGGCTTGATCTTGAAAAGACCTTTGATTCGATTTCTTTAACAGATGTAGGATAACTCAGATTTTCTATTTCTTTTTGTGTCAACTTCTTTGGTAGACATGTTTTTCCATGAGTTTTTCCATTTCATCCAAGTTGTCAGGTTCATCAGCATAAACTTCTTCATAATATCCTCATATTTTCTCAGTCACTGAGGCCCTGTAACAATGTCCCCTTTCTCGTTACTGATGTTGCCCCGTTTTCCTTAATCTTGCTCGGGATTCGTCACTTCTGTTAATCTTTTCGAACAACCACGGTTGGCTTTGTCGAGTTTCTATCGTGTTTTCTGTATCATTGATTCCTGTTCTTCCCCTTCTTTTCTGTTTTCTTTGGGTTTAATCAGTGCTTAGAGGGAACTTCACCACCTTCAAATGTATATGTCACAAAGGAAGAGACAGGTAAAATCCATACCCTGGGCTCCCAACTCAAGAAGCTAGAAGGTGTGTTAGCTACCTGTTGCTGCGTTAACAAGTTACTCCAGAACAAAGCAGCTGGAGGAGTAGATAAATAGCAATAAAGAATTATAAATAATTATATTATGTATTATTATATATGACTATATTAACATGGCGTAATAATAATAAGTGTTTGTTGTCTCTCCCAGCTTGTGAGCGTCAGGGTAGAGGGAGCGGCTCGGCCGGCACTTCTGGCTCAGTCGGGCCACGGGTCGGGCCGCGCTGCCGGAAGGCTCACTGGGCTGGGCGTCTGGTTCCCTGTGAGTCCGGTCCTGGGAAATGTGTGAAGACCTGCTTCACGGCTGCCGTACGACTTCCTCTGGGAAATGTTCCGTGCGACTGGACGAGAATCTACTTGGACGTAGTGCTGTTGGATGTAGCGCTGTTGGACGTCGCGCTGTTGGACGTAGTGCTGTTGGATGTCGCGCTGTTGGACGTAGTGCTGTTGGACGTAGCGCTGTTGGACGTCGCGCTGTTGGACGTAGCGCTGTTGGACGTCGCGCTGTTGGACGTAGCGCTGTGTGTCCATCAGGCGGATTGACGGTGTTGGTCAGATCTCCCGCATCCTCCAGGTTGGTTCATCTTGTCCTGTCGGCTGGATGCCATTTCCAGCCACGGTGTGGCCTCACGTGTGTCTCGCTTTAGCCGTGTCAGCTGCTGCCGTATGTGGTTCCAAACTATGTTATTAGATGCCTGCACATTTAGGGTTGTTGTGCCTTCCTGTTGAATTAGCCTTTCCGTCAACAGGAAATACTTCTCTTTATCCCGTGTTCCATACTTCTTGCCTTTGAGGTCTGTTTTGTCTGATGTTAATATGGGCATTTATACCACCCCTGCTCCAGTGAGCGTTTACCAATACGTCTTCCATCCTTTTACTTCAATCTTTCTGGGTTTTTGTGTGTAAAGTACGTCTTATGTAAATATCATATACTTGCGTCTTCCTTCCTTTCTCTAGCCTGACGATCTTTGTCTTTTAATTAGAGGGTTTAGTCCCCTTACATTCATATGGTTGATTTTAAGTCTCCCCTCTTGCTATTTGTTTTATGAGTCTCATGTTCTTTTATTCTTCCTTTGCTGTTCTCTGATAAAGTAAGCAAATTTTTAAAAAATTTTAAATTATTTTTAAAATTTTACCCGGGGCAGTGGAGAGGGAAGGGAAGGAAACATGCAGGGTCAGGGGATGCAGGGAGGAAAATACACGTCTAATTTTCCAAAATTAACAGAGGACGTAAAAGGATCGTACCTCCTAACAGAATGCAGAGCACAGGGGACTTCAGGTGAACAGGGTGAAAAACGGAGTGAACAGCAAGCCAGCAAAACAAACAAAGACAAAGATGGAAGGAATGAAATCAAGTGTATCAGCCGCCACGTTGAACTTGCTAATACTAAATTGTTCTACTGGCTTTTTAAAGAAATACATAATGCAACAATCTTTGACTTTTACCCATACACTGTTTCTAAGATTCATTCTTAGAGCAGAGCGATGTTTTTAAAAGGTTGGAATGAGGGGAGTTTGACTTCCGGGTGGGACTAGGGGATCTGCTCCTGGGGCAGCTGGGAGATCCCAAGGCAGAGATCACAGAGGCCGCCAGCCGCCAGCAGCGTGGGGCCGGCTCGTGGTCTGTTGAAGAGCAAGCGTTTGGTGGCTCTCGGCTCGGGCTGCCGGGCTCTGTGGGCTGGTTCTCTCCCCGCTGTGGTCTGTGCCCTCCGGTGCCTGCGGCACCTCCGCGTGGCCTCTGTGGCAGGTGCTTTGCCCTCTCCCACGGCCACCCGGGGCCCAGCAGGTGCAGAGCAGGGGTCCCCATGCCTTGCGGAGGCTTGGGCCGTGAACCAGCACAGCACGCTTCCTCCGTGTGCCCTGCGTGGGCTCAATCGCAGGGCCGCCCAAACTCACCAAGCAGCGGGCCGCACCCCCCGCCCCTCGGCTATGCCGAGACCCTGTGCTCCCTTCTGCTCCTGTGGGTGTCCCCCCAGGAGGGGCCGGTACGAGAGGGCCTCTGCGTGGCGTGTCAGTGCCGCGTCCCCAGCTGGGCTGATGTCCACGTAGCCGCCCAGATGTCCAGACGGGCCCCGTGGCTCTGCGCCGTTTCTGCTTTGCCTCGAGGTCTCTGTTCGGGTTCCCGGTTGTTGGGTTCTCCCTGCCTCACACCTGCTCTGCTCATGTGGAGAAGGTGGTCACGTCCCCTCCGAGCCCATCCTCCGCCCTGGGCGGGCAGTGGCCGTGGGGGCCGCCTCTGGAGTGGACACCAGTGTGCCAAGTGGACTTCCAGGCTCCACTCGCCAGAGGCAGAGCCCGTGTCCACGGGTCCCGTGTCTGTCCGTCTTCACGGGGGGCCCCATCACCAGCCCTGCCCGGAAGCCAGGGACCCCCGCCCGGCTGGCGGGTGCCGGTCTCCCCAGATCAAGACTGGCGTTTGCTTCTCTTCCTGGAAGGCTTGCGCGCCTTCTCCTGTCCCCTTCTGTCTCCGGAGCCCTTGCTGCTCACTGGGCAGCTCTCCCGACTCCGTCCCCAGCTGAGATTTCCTTCTTCATGCTCGCTGCTTAGAGACGTTTCTTCCTGAAATATCTGCGTTTATTCTCTGCATCTCAGCGTGACTGTCCTCCCCATGAGCTCCCTGACGGAAATTCCACGTTCATTCTCTGCATCTCAGCGTGGCTGTCCTCCCCATGAGCTCCCTGACGGAAATTCCGCTGGGAGAGTGTTCACTTTTCAGCTCTGAAAGTCTGGTGGAGGGCACTGGGCTCGGGCCCCTCCTCTTGTGGTCTCACTGGCACGGGCTCCCTGAGTCGGTCAGTCTCCTGGGATGCTGGCCCCCTGAGACCGGGTCAGGTCGGGGCCTGGTGCTCTGGGTCCAGGCCCTCCTGCACCAGCTGCTGCCGCCCCCGCCACGCTTCCCAGCACTTCCCGGCCTCAGATGTGTGCTCCGGCAGCCTTCTCAGCTCCTCTGGGGCTCTTGATTGGAGAGAGGCAGGGTTGGACCAGGCCCCCAGATCCCAGCCTGGTGTCCCCAACACCGATTTCTCACCCGGGGGGTCCTGGGGAACCCAAAGCCCGCTGTCCCTGGAGGTCAGCCCCCGTCTGAGGGTGGGAGCCCAGGGCGGAAGCCACCTCCCTCGTACCCCCTTCCCTTCCTCAAGCCGTTCATCTGTTATTTATTCACTGCTGCTCCCGCCAACGGGCTGTTGGGTGACGTCCTCACCCTACACGACCCGATCACTCACTGCACTTGTTCTGAGCTTGGTCGGGAGACCCACCTGGACCCCTGCTCAGAAGGCGCTTGGGCCGCCGGTGGGGGGTGGCCCTGCTCCCCCAATGGATTCAGAGTATGTGGGGTGGGGGCCTGCTCTGTCCTGGGTGGAATTGGGGTGTCCGGGGGGGGACGGCCTCCGTCCCCGTTACGGGTCACCTGTCTCCACTCCATGTCCCCTCTCCTGCTTTGTCCTCTCCTTCCTTAACTGCTAAGTCATCCCTGCCATGCCTGACTGCCCACATGGATGCTCCTGGGGCCTCTCTGCTGCCAGACAGCCTTGGGCGGGGGGAGGGAGGAAGAGCCGCCCCCCTGCCCCCAGGTAAAGGCCGAAACCCTGGGTGGCAGGGCCTGCGCTGCGAGGGCGGGGGCCCGGAGATGCGTGGACCGCAGGCGATAATGGTGGGCGCCCTGCCCAGGACCTGCTTCTGGGAGTCAGCAGCCCGGCGGCCTCATGCTGTGAGCCATGTTCGCCTGCAGATGGCGCCTTGGCCAGGACGCAGCCTGGGCACACAGCCCCGCAGGGCCCAGCAGCCGACCTGCCGCCGGCCAGGGTGCGGCCACAGCCCCACAGGGCGTCCTCCCACTCCCACCAGACCCCTGCGTCCTGACTGGTACCTGGTCCATGAGCTTGGATTCCTGAGTCCTGGGCCCAAAACGAGTATCAGGACAGGAGGGTCCGGCCCTGTCAGTGGCTACGGCCCCATCCCTTCCTGCAAGCTGCCTGTGGACGGTCAAGCCCATGGCGGCACCATCCGATCTCCACGCACCAGCCACCAGCCAGCCCAGGGGAGTGACCCCTATGGCCTGTCCACGTCTCAGAAGGATGTAGCGCAGCGGTGTGGCTGGGACATGGGCCCTGGGCCCTGTCTGTGGAGGTGGAGTCCCAGGTGACCGCAGGTGGTCCTGAGGTGGGGTGCGGACCCCACATGGACACATATCCTGGCCCGGGGATGCCTTGCCTGTTGGCGGGGGCGGGGGGCCCTCTTGCTGGGCTGAAGGGGGGTAGCGGTGTGTCCTCAGGCACCGGCAGTGCGTCACCCCCTCTGCCCCCTCGGTGTCTGTGCCATCCCCATGGGGCAGGGAGCCCAGTGCTCAGGAGGGAAGGAGCAGACCTCGCGGGGCTCAGGGCTGCGTGTTGCCACGTGTTTCCAGCCTGCATGTCCCAGTGCAGTGTTCTCTTCGGGCCAAGGACTGCTGACGGTGGGCTCCTGGCAGCCTGAGGCACAAGGAGAGCAGGGTTCAGAGGAGAAGCTCCCGCCCCAGCATACAACCATCAGCCTCCATTTCTTCCCGGGGTGGGGGTGGGGTGGCGGCAAGCAAGTAGCAAGCGACTCTGGGCCTTTCCAAACCCTGGGGGTAAAGAGCCGCCCCACCCCCAGCCCTGGGCTCCCTGTGCCCCCAGCCCTGGGCTGGGTTAGGGTCGGGGGGCCTGGGGCACTGAATCCTCCAGGCCTCAGGTGCCACTTGGGCAAGGACACAGGAGGGCACAGGTTATGGGGTGGGTGGGGTTATGGGAAAGCCCTCTAGGAGGCACCAGACCCCCTACCAGGGCTGTTCGGCATCTCCACTGGCCCAGGCTCAATACCAGTGGGGGGCAGGTGCTGCACGGAAGACGGCCCAGCTACAGGGGAGATCTGTGCTGGTGGTGGTGGTGACGGGCATGGTGGTGGTGGTGGTGGTGGTGGTGGTGATGGTGGTGATGATGATGGTGGTGGTGGTGGTGGTGACAGTGGCAGTGGGGAAGAGGATGAGAGCAGCACATTCTTACAGACTCATTACCCGGAGCTTAGTGAAATCAACGCCCTCATCCGGGCCCTGCTCTCCTCCCTCCCAGCAACGGCCGGCCGAGCTGCCACGAGGTGGCCTGGGCCGAGCACCAGGGCCCACCCCGGCTCTCACATCCTTGCGCTCTGGGCACTGGCTCTGGAGAGACCGTGGTTTCTGACCCATGGCTCTGGCCTGCGGTTCCCCTGTGACCAGGCACTCTCGGTTCCATCTCAGAAGCACCTGGCTTTGGGAGAGCTGGCCTGAGCTGCAAGAGACGCCCCTGCCAGGCCGCCGAGGGGAGCTCCAGGCAAGGAAGTGGAGCAGCCCCGGAGGGGGTGGGGGGAGGACACCAGCCACCCGGCCGGGCAAACCCAGAACAGGCTGGTGACGGTGACAGCGTTCCTTCCGGTCACAGGGAGGCCTCTGGGAGTCTCCCACCTCATGGGAGAGACAGAGGGTGACAAAGGCAAAATTACTTCCCGCGGTGCCGGGCAGGGCTCACGGGCTCTCCCGTGGGTGAAGGCAATAGGAGGGACACTGAGCTGGGGTGTGGACGGGTCACCCTGAGAGACTGGGGGGCCGGCAGGGAGTCAGGGAGTGAGGGCCAGGCTGCCGCGGGGTGAGTCCCGGGGCTCCTCCAAGAACCAGCACAGGACCTCTGGGGGTCACAGAGCAGCCGCTGCCCGGAGCACCTCTGCTGCCCTCCTGCCGGCTCGTGGCCACCCGACTCCACCCTAGTGAGGCGCTGACGGCCTCCTGTCCCCCTGCATGCCACCACCCTGCCCGTCTGGCCAGACTAGCCGCCACGGTCACCCTGCCAGCACCCCGGGCAGGCCAGGCCGAGGGCCGGGTACCGCGCAGGCCCCGCAGCGGCTGTGCGCCTGCAGCCAGGGAACGGAGGCTTTAGGGCCAAAGTCCGGACACCTAGGGAGAGGCTCCCGGCCCAGTTCTCCCTCAGTCGGGGGGCAGCTCTCAGTGGGCAGCTGCCGGGGCCCTGCCTGTCTGGGGCTGTTCTCTCCAGGATCTGCCGGCCTCGCTGACCCGCCGGCACAGGGCTGGCCCCGGAGGGGGCCTGGAGGAGGGAACACCAGCTCAGGAAGGAGGCGGCGGCATGTGGGGGTCAGGACCCGGGATCCCTGGGCTGAGTAGGCCCCTCTGAAGGAATCTGCATTTTAGTCTGGTGTCTGGAAGTTCCCCGGGCCTTCCAGAAATCAGAAAGGAAGCGGGGAAGCCCGCAGGGAGCAAGTGGGTGGGGCTGGGCTGGGAGTGGGCAGGTCTGCCTGGTAAGGTCCTGAACAGACACCCTTTGAGATGCAAACAACCTCCAGTCAGCTGACTCTTCTCTCAATACCCTCCCTCCTGGAGAAAGGGCTTTAAAAATGGCTTCCGTGCTCACTTAGGAAGTACCAGGCACGGGGCAGGTTGGGGCCCAGGCTGAGAGAAGGCAGCGCGGGCCGCCCTTCTCCCTAGCGCTCTCCCCTCTCAGCTCGGTGCCGCTGCCCCCACCGTGGGAGCTGCAGGGTGGTCCTCGGGGCCCCAACCCCGCCCACAGCACACACCCACCGCTGCATCCCCGCCCCCGCAAGCCCAGCGTGTCCTCAGGTGTATCTGTCCGCCCACGGCAAACCGCTGCTGATACCTGGGAGTTCCCCGGAAGCCCCCTTCCTCATCTCAACCCCGGCACCTCTCGGAGGGCCCCCTTCTGTGCACTCCCACACCCACCTCTCCAGCCCCGCCAACAAGCCGCCAGACTTGTGCTGCCCAAGCGGCCTCGTGGGGCCCCTTCTCCCTCTGGTGGACGCCTGCTGGCCCAAGCATCGCGGCCCCGGGCCCTCTTTCTGGACATCCCCGTCTGCACACAGTGCCCCGTGCACACAATGACACGGCCCACGCGTAGTGCCCCCACCAGCTCCGAGATGACCCGAATGCCCGCTCCCCGGTGCTGTGTGTCCCCAGTGCCCAGGAAGGGCGACGCCCAGCAGGCATCCCCGGCACGCTGGCGCCTGTGCTGAGCGGGTGGGCAGCCTCTGGCCAGTCCCCCTCCCAGTGCCTGCAGGGGTCCCTGTTGCCTGGCCTTTCTGCTCCAAAGTCAGCCCCGCCCAGCTCTGGAGAGAGGAGGCTGCAAAAGGCCCGGGGTGCAGACTGCAGTCAGGCCCCCTGGGGTCCGGCAGTCACAGGGAGGGAGCGGCTGGGCTGACCCTGGAGAGGTGTCAGGTGCCCGAGGCCTCCTGGTGGGGTCCCTCTCTCCGCTGGGGAGGTCGGGTGTCTGCTGGAACCCAGGCCTTGCAGGCGACAGGCTCTCGCTCTGCTCTCAGGCCTCCCCGGGGGCTGCTTGGGGCCGGACTCTGGCTCATGGGGCCTTGATCCCCAGCCCCGTACAATGCTGGGCGGTGGAGCCCTGCGAGGTCTCCGCGGGCGCCTGGCTCCGCCTGGGCTCCTCTCAGCCGGCTCCCCGCGCCGCGCGGCCGCCGGAGGGCGAGGCCGAGCGGCGCCGCGGCGGCCCCACTGTCCGCGGCGGCGCCGGGGGTGGCGGCCCCGGCGCAGGTCCGAGCCGGGCGGGCCCTGGACGGCTCGGAGGGGCGGGGCCGGCCGGTGGCGGCGGACGGGTAGTCAGGACAACCGACCGCCTGCTGGTCTCCGGTGCCCAGCCGAGCGCAGCGAGCCCGGCTCAGGGGACCCGGCCGGGACGCGCTCGGGGCAAGGTCACTGCAACAGTGACCTGGGGGCGGCCCGCGGGGTCCCGAGCCGCGAGCGGGACGCGCGAGTGCTCAGGAAAGTCGAGAGCTGGTACTGGGCTGAAGGCGCGTGGGAGCGGGGCCCGGGCGGGGGTCCGGCGTCTGCTTGTCCCCTCCACCTCCCACTCCCCCCATCAGCGGCCCGGCTGCGTGCGCCGGGGAGCCCCAGTCTCGCTCGGGGAAGGGAATCCTTTCCATTGTGAACTGGCCGCGTGGCTCCCTGGCCCTTCCGGCCGCACCAGGGGTCGCACGGAACCCAACGTTTCCCCGGCTCCCCGGGGTCACGCGACCTACACTTGTGGACTGATCACCCTCCCTAACCCCGCTGCGGGTAGCCCGGAGCCGAGTGCGTGCCCTCTCGTCACCCAGCGAGGCGCCGAGCACACGGGGGGGTCGTCAAGTGCCCCACGGGGGTCGTCAAGTGCACCCCCCAGGCGGCGAGGTCGAGACTGGGCCGCTGCGGCGGGCCCGCCGGTGTCCCCTCGGCGCCCCGCGTCTCCGCGGCCCGACCCCGCTGGGCTTCCTGCTCGCGCCGCCGGGACTTCCTCCCCGCAGTGCCCGGGTGGCCACCCGGGCGCCAGACCCGGAGGCGGGGAACCCGGGGACACGGGCAGGGCGGGGGGGGGGGCGCTGGGGCGAGGAGAGGGGAAGACACCCTGGAGCCGGGAGGGGCAGGCGCCCCGGGTGGACCCCCGGCTGGAGAGGAGGGGGTCCTTGGACCCGGGGCCGGGGCAGTTCTCCAGGCTCCGGCTCTCAGGTCCTCTCCGCGGGCGCTCGCGGCCAGCGTCGCCGGGGGTGGAGCGCGGCCCTGCTCCATCCTGCCCCATCCTGACCGTTCGGTGGCGCTCCGCAGTGCGTCTCCACGCCGAGTGTGGAGGCCGCACGGCCCGGCGCGCGTCTGTGGGCGCGGGTGCCCCGCGCGCCCCTCCCGGCGCCCCCGGCCCGCTCGCGGAGGCCGCCCCGAGCGGAGCTTTGTGACGTCAGGCGGCCGGCGGGCCGCGTCACGCGCGGGGCTGACCCGGCGCGGGGCGGGGGCCGGGCCGGGACGCGGAGCATGGAGCCGCGGGCCGGCTGCCGGCTGCCCGTGCGGGTGGAGCAGGTCGTCAACGGCGCGCTGCTGGTCACCGTGAGCTGCGGCGAGCGCAGCTTCGCCGGGATCCTGCTGGACTGCACGAAAAAGTGAGCGGGGGCGGGGGCGCGGGCCCCGGGACGCCCCCGGAATCCCCTCGGGACAACCCCCACCCCGCGCGCGCGCTGGCCTAGGGCCGGGGCTGCTCCGGGGCGGGGCAGCGTGGCGCCGGCGCCCGCTTTCGGTTTCTCCAGCCCCGGGTTCGGGGTGCGCGAGCGCGGCCGCCACTCGGGGGGGAAAAGTGGTTCTCAAAGTCGTCGCGACTTTTCGGGCAGGGGACGGCGCAGCCGGGCGGGAACAGCGGTGGGCGCCGAGCCGGAGCCTGGGCGCGGCGCGTGGAGCCCGAGACCCCGCGCCCACTGCCGCGCCGCCCGGCTCCGAACTCCGCACGTCTGCCATAATTAACGCACTTTTCTTTGTTCAGACTCACTGTTGAATTCGGCTGTCTTCAGAATTGTCATCCGCCGGGGTGGGGGCAGTGGGTTCAGATGCGCTGCCGCGCTTGCCCTGTCAGTTACTCACGAGGGGGGGGCGGTGTGTAATGTAATGCCCCCCCCAGGAGCAGTCGGGGCTGAGGTGGTAAGGATTGCTAGCTAGCAGTTGTGTCCAGCGGCGGGATTTAAAAACACTGTTTCGGGCTGAGGAGCCCCAGGCAGAACAGGAATGAAAAGATACAAGTTTCAGAGCTGTGCTGAGCTCCCTTCGGGAGCCGGGATTCTCTGCTGGAGGGGTCCCTGGGCAGGCCTGGGGGCAAATCCATCCTGAGAGGCACCTGTGTGCCGGCTGCAGGGATCCCTGCAGCGGAAAGAGTCTCCTGGATACAGTGTCACATGGTAGTGAGCTGTCGCGCAGATAAATGATTAGGCATTAATCAGGCACTAATGTCTTGAGGCTCAGGCTGGGCCTTATTTTGAACTGGGAGCAGTAAACGGCTCCCCTTTGCAAAGGCCCAACTTTTTCCCTCAGTGGAGCCCAGATTTTGTGCCGGCGGCGGGGGTGTGGCAGGAGGACCATCCCCTCTCAACGGCCACTCTGCTGGCATCATCTCCTCATTAGATGTGCCAGAGCCATTTATGTGCAAGTCACGTGATTTAACATATGGCGTCCCAGGTGACTGTCGCCCTGCTCTGCTGCTGCTGCAGAGAGTGCTTGGTGGGACCTAGTGACCCTCCGGGGCTGCAGCATAGCCGCTCGGAAGCCGCCAGCCCTGTCCCTCGGGGCGGCTGAGGGTCCTCTGCCACCAATGGCCACCACTTCCTCCGCCGGCCTGCTCCTGGGTCTGTGCAGGGCTGCACCCCAGCGCTGCCTGTGCAGCCCTGCCTGGCCTTTCCTCCCTGAGAGGGGCCCTGGCAGGAGAGGTCCCCCCGCTCTTCGTGTTCTGGGCTCCCTGACTCAGGGCAAGGGAGGCTGGGGGTGCCGGCAGAGGCTGCCGGCCCCCCGCCCTTGGTCTCTGCCTCCAGGCAGGGTTCCCGTCCCTACAGCCCGTGGCTAACCTGATGTGGAGATCTGCACCCCCCCCACCCGCTTCCCCACCCCCTCGTGGAAGGAAGCAGGCTCTGCTGGGATCCCAGCATGGGAACTGGCAGCTGTAGGACGTGTGGGCGGCAACCCTGCCATGGCCACATAAGGCTGTAACCGGAGCCGCCCACAGAACCAGGAGCTGGGCCTCGGTGGGCACAGCTCTGCTCAGCAGCTCCTCTTTCTGACTTGAGTGGGTCCCCCCGCCCGCCCCCAGTCCCTGAAGAGAACCTGAGGAGAGACCTGGCCTCTCCCAACCCCTCCGGTGTCTGGGCTTGGCCCTGAAGCTGCCCCTGTCCCTGCCCACCCCCCCTCCCCTCTGCGGGGCGCCTCCAGTTTCGTCCCGATCCCAGTTTTCTACCATGATATCGTGAGTTGCAACGCTCGTGTTTACAGCCGGCTTGTCGGACAGGGTCCAGAGGCAGCTTACGACCTGGCCTGGGTGTTTCTGGCAGAGGGGCCCGGCCTCGAGCCTCGGGGGTCCGCAGCACCGACCTGCCTCCCCTGGGGCCGGTCTCTCCTCAGGGCCCACTCCCCTTACCCCGTACGTCACGGTGGCAGGGCCGGTCAGTGAGGCCCCATCCCGGGCGTGGGCACTGACAGGCGGGCAGAGCAGCTGGAAGCTCAGATTGCAGGCGCCTGCCCACCTCCTGGGCCTGTGGGTCCCAGGGCAGCAGGCCGGTGTGCCTGTGGTGCCCCAGCCGGGCGCAGACCAGTCACTGCCACGTGTCAGCACTTCTCGAGCTCGTGGGCAGCCCCCGGGGGCCTAGGAGAACAGAGGGGTCCCCCGGGAGGGGCAGTTCACGCAGCGGGGCCCAGCAAGCAGTGTTCATTTGGGGGCACTGGGGCGGCAGCACCCCTCCCTTGGTGCTCTGGGAGCTCTGGGCTGAGCGTCTGTCTGTCCACGGAGGCCAGGCGAGCCGTGGACCTGCTGGCGGGCCGCTGTGTGGCCTGAAGCAAGGCCCTTGGCTGCCCTGAGTGCCTGTGGCTCCTGCATCCACGTTCACTCACTGAGCACCTACTGTGTGCCGGGGAGTGGCCTTAAGTCCTGGCATAACTGCTGTGGTGCACGGTCCTCAAGTATCTGTGGCGGGCGGTGTTCGTTTTGACACATAACGATGGCCCCGGCCTACCCTGACCCCACAGCTCCGCTCTCCAGGCTGGGGTGCAGGGGAGGCCTCTTGTGGGTGATTTGGGGGTGGACCTCTGGTTGAGAACCTCAGGTGGGGTGTCCCAAAGACAGCAAAGTCGCCGAGTGCTGAAGGGACGGTCTCCCGGTCGGTGGGCACGAGGGCCAGCTGCCTGTCCGGCCTGGCCAATCCGAAGCCTCCGGCCTTGACCTCTAAGTGCGCGTTTCGTAAACTTCCCCAGCGTGAGTCACCCAGGGTGCCGTTATCACACAAGACTCCGGGGCCGCAAAGGTTGGGTACGGGCCTCTGGGACCCACACCCGCCCGGGGGGCTTGGGACCCAGGCTTCTGGACACTCAGCTGGCCAAGAATCCCAGCCATGGCCCGTCCTGGGCAGGAGAGCGCCCCTGCTCCATCCCGGACACGCCCCCTGTCCAGGCCCCACTGGGCTCGTCCTCCCTGCCCTTGGGGAGCTGGAGGGACTGAGGGTGCGCAGTGCATCACAGGGTGGTATGACCTGCAGCCAGTAGGCAGGTGCCTCACCAAGGGACCTGGCCGGCATGGCTGGTCTCTGGAGCTGCTCCACGGAGGGGGTGGGGGCGTGGGCTGGGGGCCTGGCCTTGTGCTCCTGGGAGGAGGGGCGCAGTCAGCTGAGTCTTATTGGAATGATGTTGATGGTTCTTCAGCCTTTGGTCCAGGACTCTGGGGGCCAGCTGTGGCCGAAACCCTAGGTTGATACCCACGGGGGAGGGGCAGGGTCCCACGTGTGGCCCTGGACGAGGGGCCACTCTGGCATCCAGGCTGCAAGTCCCCGTGTCATCCTGCTTTCCCCAGCTCCCTGAGCAGAGGTGGACCTCCGTGCACAGCAGCCTGACACCCACCTGCCCCTCCCCTCCCTCGGGGCTCCAGCCCTGCGCTGTCTGTCGGCAGGGCTTTGGGAGAGAGAAACGGCGTACAGCCTGGCCAGCCGCAGGGTGGGCCTCGTCTCAGGACCGGGCCTGTCTTGGGACTGACTTCAGCCTCTGCCCACAAGGTACCTGCTGCACGAGGCTGCCCTAGGCACCTGGCCCTGGGCTTTGGCCCGCAGGATGTTTCTGTTCCGGAGCCACGTCTTCTCACCTCTTTACAGGACACCGGGGTGGCCTCTCCCTGTGGGAGGACAAAGAAGGAAGGTCCAGGGCAGATGGGGACCTGGCCGGGGCCAGAGGCTGCCAGTGGGCACCAGAGACGCTTGGGCCCCAGGCCTGCCGGGACGGTGGGGGTGGGGCGGCCGCAAGCTCTGGCAGGCGGCAGGGCCCCTCCTAGCCGTGGGCCCGTCCAGGCCCGCTGCTCTCGGAGGGGCGCTAGGCTGGAGGCACAAACGAGCCCCAGGGACGTGTGGGAGCCGAGGCTTGGCCACTGGTGTCCCACGGAAGACTGCAGGCCAGGCCGCTTCTCTCTGGGTCCCTGTGTCCATGCCGGTGGCCGTGCCCTCACCTGGGCAGAGCGGAGGGTGACCCTGGGGACTCTGTCTCCTGTCCCCTTGGGGGCAGAACCGCTCTGCTTTGGGGTCTGATCCCTGTAAGCCTCCTGGCTGAAGCTCCCTGTGCGAACTTCTCGCCCGGGCTCGGCCTCCCCAGCCTCTCCTCAAAGCGCAGGCCACCTGCCCCTCCCCTAGCTCCCCAAGGACGCGGTGCTGAGGTTTGCTCAGGGCCCCTCGGGTTTCCGCGTGGGCACGTTGGCTGGCCTTGCGCTCCCGGTCGAGGCTGGGCCAGGCCCTGGCTCCGCCCGTGAGTCACCCCTGCGGGGCCCTGTGAGTCCAGACCTTCCGCACCGCAGAGGGCAGGACAGTGCAGGCGCCTGGGTCCCTCACGCTGAGCCTGGCAGGCCATCTCTCTGGCTCCAGGGCCACCCCAGCTCTCTGCCTGCCAGGGCCCTGCAGTATCATGTGTGGGGCTCTGCCAGGCCGGCCAGGGCCTCCGTCCCTGGGTGTAGGCCCACGTGGGCACAGCCCGGCTTCTCCGAGGGCCACGCCTTGCGCCTGGGGGTCCAGCATGCCCCCCTCGGCGGACAGGTTGCCGAGGTCCTTCCCAGAGAGAGTGGCCTTGGCTGGTGCTATCCCCGCGCCCAGAGGCAGCAGAGCTGGGGCACGAGCACGGACCCCGCCCGTCCCCCGACCCGCTGGTGTCCCTGGTCTCCCTCAGCTTCACTGTCCCATCCGAGAAATGGGAATGATGATGACGGCGCCTCATGGGGCTGTAGACAGAGAACCTGCTCGTGGTCTGCAGCCCGGCAGCCAGGGTCCCGCTGGCCCTGTTTACCCACCGGCAGGCGTGGGTGTGGCCTGGGCAGGGCAGCAGCTCTGGGAAGGAAGTGTCCGAGTCACGGGGCCCGCCGTGGCAGCCGCAGTGCCATTCCACCGGGCCGTCTGCAAGGAACCTCCCCCTCTAGGCTGCAGCCACAGCCCTGTGGGCAGAGGGGGCATGCATACCAGGGCACGGCTCACAGCCGAGGCTGCCTCCCAGTTTGATCTGCCTGGGCAGGGCGGCGTCGACTGCCAGACCCTGTCTGCGTTTGGTGGGTGCAGACCCAGCCCACCCAGGGCCCCACAGCTTACTGCTGTGGCTCAGGTCAGGGCCTGGGTCTCTGGCCGTCCTGAACATGCAGAGACCCCCTGAGGGCTGTGTGTGATCAGTGGGGCGAAAAGCTCCCTGAATGGGCCACAGCTGCAGTCTTCAGGGCCACCTGTCCCCAGCCTGTGTGCGCAGAGAGGTGGCCAAGGAGACTGCAGAGCCCCCCGGGCCGGCTGGCCGAGGGCACAGTCCAAGCCTAGGAGGGTCCTGGAGGGTAGGTAGGTTGGGGGGTGGGGGATGACGGGAAAGGGGCTGCCCAGGGGTCCTGCTCCTGGGGTCCCTGGGCCCCAGCTGGCAGGAGGGGCTCTGCACCAGCACAGGCAGGCTGACTGGGGGCACAGGCCAGGCTACGGGGGGGCCGTGAGGAACAGAGCCCTAGGAGGGAATACAGGCTGGGTCCTAGTGGGGTGACAGCCCAGGGGCCTGGGAAGGTGGAACGGGGTGCAGATGAGAGGGGGGTGTCAGAGTGAGCCCCCAGTTCATGGCCTGGGTGCCTGTGAATGGTGGGCAGGAAGTGGGTTTTGGGGAGGCCTTGGGAGAAACCCTGCAGCCCCAGATATGTGATCCAGCCTGGTGTGTGGGCCCCCGGTGCGCGTGTGTGCACACGTGTGTGGATGCACGCTTGCACGCATGTGCGTGGGGTTAGTTTGCCAAATTCTCAGCCTGTTCCGAATGCCCACGAGGGGCTTGTTGAAGGGAACGAGCCAGGTGCGGGGTCCAGTGCCCGCTCTGATGCCTGGGACTCGGGTGAGGTTTGGTGACACACCAGCCTGTCACGCCCCTGGGTGGGGGCTTGTCGCCCACACCTGGGCACAGGCAGACTTTTTCCGTGAAGGGCTGGTGGCCATGCGGTGTCTGTCACAGGTGCTCAGCAGTGCCGCAGGGGCCCTGCATGGGCAGCGGGCGTGGCCGTGTGTCAGTCACACCTGACTTACAAAACCTGGTGGCTGACTTGGCCTGGGGGCCGTGGGGTGTGGAACCTCTGTGCCCAGTGCCTGACCCGGGGCTGGTGAGAGGGCGGCTGACAGCCAGGGCATGATCCTGGGACCCCCTTTCCCACCCCTGTTCCCCTGAAAGTCTCCGCCCATCCTGGTTTGGAAGTCATACATGCCTGTTTCCCGTGGTGGCTGCAGGAGCCGTGAGACATGCCGCGTGCGGCCACCACTGACAGACGTGGTCTGTGGTTCTTGTTGTTGCCATTGGTCGGCTGGGACTTGGGGGCCTGTGGCTGCGGGGCCGCAGTGGGTGCCAGTCTGGTGGGAACGGCTTGGTCCTTCCAGGGAGAGGGGCCCTTGAAGAGCCACATGCCCACGGGTGATGGGGAGGGGGGGGAGGGGAGGGATCGCAAGGGCTGCCCCCCACCCAGCGCAGAATCCCACCTCACAGGGGGCCAAGTCCCCTACTGCTGGCCTGTGGCTGGACGCTCCCCGCTAGGCTACTGCCATCTCTCTTTCTCTCTCTCTTCCTGTACTCCTCCCCCTCCCCTCTTCTCCCTCAGTCATGGTCACAGGTCACAGGTCACAGGTCAGCCATCTGAATGAGCTGCATCCTCCCTGGCCAAGCAGAGGGCAGGTGGCCGTGGCCCTGGTTTGCTGGACCCTGTAGACGCAGAAGTCATTTTTGAGAAATGACTTTGAGAAACAGCAAAGCTCACTTATCTTTTCTCCTCTGATTGAATTACAAAAGGGAGGGAGACACTGAGATACAATATTCTAATCCTCGTTTCTCTCAACTTGGCTAAAAGTCTGTTCTGTGCTTTAAAAAAAGTGAAAACTAACAGCTTTCAGCTAAAGCAGTTCTTGCAAGTTAAATCGCACGTGTTTAAAGTTATGTGTGTCGCCGCCGAAGAAAGGTGTCGCCTGATTGGCCTTGGTTTTCCTTACTTGGAGCAAATGTGTTTTCCTGTGGCTCCCAGGGCAGCTTGCTGGCCAGATGTGACTTCCCGACATTCCCAGCGCGGGGCCTGGGGGGTGACGGTCATTGGCTCTAGAAGGGCGCTTCTCCCAAGCCATTTGATGCCGGGGCATCCGAGTGGAGGCTGCCGGCCCCGAGCTTCCCGGGGAGAGAGTCCCGCCTGGGGGGCCCCGGAGGTGCCGGCCACACGCTCAGGCTCAGCTGTGGGTCCTCGTGGGAGGGGGGCCTCCTGCTTTCTCTGGCCCCTTCCCACGGGTCACGTGGCCTTATCAGTGCCGCCTGGCCCTCTGTGTCCTGGAGCTGGAGGTCCTGAGGGAAGGGGCCAGGAGTGCTGGCAGGAGGGGTGGTCCTTCCAGGTTGTGGTGGGCAGGGGCGGCCTGAGTGATGCCCTCACCTGAGAGCCGTGGAAACAGGTGGGCCCAACTCAGCATTCAGGAGGGAGCGGGCTCAGTTTGGTGGCTGACCCCTGTCCTTGCTGGGCCTGGCCACGAGTGGCCCCCACCCCCAGACACACGTCCGGCACCCGGGACCCCGGTCCTGTGGGCTGTCCTGGGACTGGGGGTCCTCCCAGGGACACACGTGGGGTCTTCCCTCTGGGAGTGCTTCCCTCAGGGAGGAGGGGCCTGAGCGGGTGAGGCCTGTGAGTAAGGGCCGCTGGCCACACAGCAGCCGGACCCCGCAGGCCTGGTCAGGCCCGTCCCAGGAGCCAGACCCCGTCCCCAGGCTTCCCGGGCCCCAGGCCTGCACTGGGTCCTGGGAGGCCTCCAGCTTCGAGCCCGCATTCGCCTTGTTGCCACGAAGTGCGGTGTGGGTGCTCGGTGCTGTCGGGCCATCGGTCTCCATGCGGGCGGGTCGCGTGACTTCGGAGCACAGCGGGCAGCTGGGATGCCCCCGGGGCATGTGCCGGGCCCTCCGGAGTGGGGTCTGCTCACGGCGGCGTCCTCTCTGTCCTGACCACCCCTTTCTGTCTCCCCACCACCAGGTCTGGCCTCTTCGGCCTGCCCCCGTCAGCTCCGCCGCCCCAGGCCCAGGACCCGCCTGTCAACGGCTGCCACGGGCCGGCCCCCACGGAGGGCGACACAGAGGCGATGCAGCTGGGGACAGGCCCCCCGCCACCTCCCAGTGGGGACCAGGCCCCTGGGACCGCCAGCCCCGAGCCGCCCCTGCTGCCCGCCGGAAGCCTGCCCCCGTTCCCGCCCTATTTTGAAGGCGCCCCCTTCCCTCCCCCGCTCTGGCTGAGGAACACGTACCGGCAGTGGGTGCCGCAGCCGCCCCCCCGGGGCATCAAGAGGACACGGAGGCGCCTGTCCCGCAACCGCGACCCTGGCCACCTGGCCCTGAGTCCCATCCGCCTGCGGCCCCGCCAAGTGCTCTGCGAGAAGTGCAAGAGCACCCTGAGCCCCCCAGAGGCCAGCCCCGGCCCCCCAGCCCCCCCACAGCCGCGCAGGGAGCCCCGAAAGCCCGAGGACCCCAACGGTGGGGGTGACACCACCGCCAAGAGGAGGAAGAGGGAGAGGCGGCAGGAGGCGCGGGCCCGGGTCCCCCGGAGCCCGGTCATCAAGATCTCCTACAGCACGCCCCAGGGCACCGGCGAGGTGGTGGAGATCCCCTCCCGCGTGCACGGCTCGCTGGAGCCCTTCTGCCCCCCGCAGGCCCCGCCCGGAGGCCCGGACCCCGAGGCGCCTGCCTCCATCCCCAAGCTGAAGCTGACACGGCCCCTGCCCCCCAGCGCTGCCCCGCCGCCCCCCAAGATCCGCCTGAAGCCCCACCGCCCGGGGGCTGGCGAGCAGGAGCCCGTCTACAAGGCCGAGCTGGTGGAGGAGCTCAAGGGCTGTGGCCGCGGCCCCCGGGCCGGCTCACCCGCGCCCCTGGCTGACGGCTCTGCCCGCTCTGGGCTGGCGGACTCGTCTTCTGGAAGTTCCGGCGAGGACGACGACTGCAAGGGGTGTCCCCGAGGCGAACACGGGCGTGACGGCCTGGCTTTTCTCGCCGCCTGCCCCCGGAGAACTGGCTGTGCCAGCGTGTCGGTGTGCAGCAGCGACAGCCTGGACGAGTCCAAATCGTCCAGCTCTGAAGTGACGTCACCAGACATGTGTGACCTCTCGTCTGGCGACGGTGCGTCTGTGCCGGCCTCGTCCAAGGACGCGCGGCCGACGGTCCCACCCCTGACGGTCAGGCTGCACACGCAGAGCGTCTCCAAGTGCGTTACCGAGGATGGAAGGACCGTGGCCGTAGGGGACATCGTGTGGGGTAAGGTTCATGGTTTTCCCTGGTGGCCAGCACGTGTCCTGGACATCAGTCTTAGCCAGAAGGAGGACGGCGAGCCCTCCTGGCAAGAAGCGAAAGTCTCATGGTTTGGTTCTCCAACTACATCGTTCTTGTCTATTTCAAAACTCTCCCCTTTCTCTGAATTTTTCAAACTGAGATTTAACCGTAAGAAGAAGGGGATGTATCGGAAAGCTATAACAGAGGCTGCCAATGCCGCCCGACACGTGGCCCCGGAAATAAGGGAGCTCTTAACCCAGTTTGAAACGTAACTCGGGTTCCGACCAGGTGAGTGTGTGCGCGGAGGGCGGCCTCTCTCCGGCCGTCCCAAGCCCGTGTCTGCATCTGGGCTGTCCCTCCGCCCTGGGCCTCGGTGAGCCAGGGGGACGTGGACGCCCCTGGCCATCTGGCTCACTGCTCCGAAGGGGGCCGTCTGGACAATCGCCCCGCTTGCTGGCAACATTGTCCAGCGTTTTGATTCACAGAAGAGGTGCTTTCAAAGCAGGCGAGTCGTCAGCCACCTGTTCAGAGAACAGAGCTAGTTTGTGTTTTGCGGCCATTTTGCAAAGGACCGTAAAAGGTCTCCTTGCTCTTTTCGTTTGCCTTTGGAGAAAGGAGAGGGTTTCAAAGGTGGCGGCTCTGACTGAGGGGGCGGTGGTGAGCGCAGTGGGGGGCTTTCTCTGTTACTCACTCTTCCCAGGCTGCAGCCGGGGCCTCCCTCCCTCCCCTCCCCAGCCTCCTGCTTGCAGGTGCGTCCAGGGGTCTGACTTTGCCTGAAGGAGGAAAGTCACCGAGCTGCCTGCCCTCAGAGGTAGCGCCTACGGCCCAGCGCTGCTCTGCTGCTGCCAGTGGGGGCTCCCCTCTGTCAGCCGGCACGTGGGTCCTGGACATTGGTGCCCGGGGGCTCCAGGCTCCCGGTGGCGGGGCCGGTGCTCTGGGATCTGTCCCTGGGCCAGTGCCTCGCCCTCTGTCTCTGCCCCCAGGAGACCTTTGTAGGATCCCAGCCACAGGCCTTATGGAGCCTCTGTGGGGTTGGGGGTGTCACCACCTGGGGTTGGAAGCCTCACCTTGCGCAGTTGCCGTGTCACCAGGTGGGGTGGGGCATCACCGTGTGGCGTGTCTGGCGGGGTGTCCGGAAACGGCCGAGGGGCTGAGGGCGTCTGCCATGAGCTTCCCCTGGGCCCCGAGGTGCAGGGAGATGTGGGTGTGCTCTCATCTGGTGGCTGCCACCAGCTCTGGCCTGGGCAGCGGGGTGTGTCCAGCGGGTCACTGGTGCTGGTGGCCACTCTTCCCAGGTCTGACTGCCCCCTCTGTCCTCCCCTGGTTGGTCCCGGGCAGGCCATGGTCCCCCGAGGCTCCAGGCCGCCTGGGTGGACCAGAGGGGACATGACAGGGTCCCCTGTGAGTGGCAGCCTGTGGGGTCAGTGCTCTTCCTGGCCCAGTGGCCTCGTGCTCACGCCCACAGAAGCAGACGGCATGGCACGGGGCTGGCCCGGAGGACGAGCTGGGCCTCTGCCTTCACCTCCGGACCCTCGGGTGACCTTGTGTGGCCTGGCTGCCCTGCTCACCCACCTGTCTGTGCCAGTTTCCCGGGTGACGTGAGTTTTCAGGGCTGGGCAAGCCCAGCTCACGTGGCTGGGGAGGGGCTTTGTGGAGTGCTGGTGCCCGCTCCCTGCTGTGCCGGGTCCAGCGGGGTCCTGAAGAAGCAGTGATGAGGGGCACGTCTGGGCCGGGGTCCCTGCCGGGGCTCCTGAGGCCTTGTCCCCACCCCTCCCCCACCTGCTTCCCACGTCACCTCCAGCATGGCTCCCCGGATTCCGGGCACGAACTTCTCCTGTTGGGAACCAGGCACATCCCCCGTCAGTTCTGGCCTTCGTGTTGGGGCGTGGGCGTGGCACCGACCTGGGGGCATCCAGGCAGCTAGGGTCTCAGGTGAGGGCGGCCAGCTCACCTGAGGGGCAGCGGTCCAGAGAGAGTCCAGATGCCCTGGCATCGGGCTTCCTAGGGCATCTCCCTGCTGTGGCCAGGCTGAGGGACAGCCCTGGCTGCGGCCACGTCCGCTGGCCTGGGGACCACCAGGGATGGGGGGGCCCTGCCTCTCTCTGTGCCCTTCTGCTCCTGGCCCCGCCCCTCTGCTCACAGGGCCCAGCCGTCTTTGGCCTGGTGTCAGGCAGCTTGCCCACGTGCCCCTGCTGTGGGCAGAGGCAGCCCCGTGGGTTCAGGGCTCTGTATCAGGAAGCAGAGGAGGAATCCCGCCGGACGGGTTTGCCTGCTGCGGGGCCTGTGCCCCCGCCCCCGCGGGGTGTGGGGCTTTGGGGGCGCGGCGGGGCGGCCTGGATCCTCTCGGCGCCAAAGCACCAATGGTTTAGGCTGATGGGCTTCTGGGTTTTGTTTCTTGAGGCTTAAAGACTGAGCTGAGGTTGTGCCAGCCAGTGGCTGATCTGCTGGCGTCAGCAAGCCTGGGCCTCGTGCTCAGGTGGGGTCCGCGGTCTCCTGGTGGACAAGTTTGCTTGCAGGTGTCAAGTGTCTGGGGAGCAGCCGTCCAGGCTGCTCCTTGCAGGGGAAGCAGGGGACTGCCCTCACCGGGGAAGGTGGGCTTCCCCAGACAAGCTGAGGGCTGCGGGGCTGGTGCAGGAGGGTCCCGGCAGAGCTTGGGTGAGGTGCTTGCTGGTGGCAGTGCCCCGTGGTGGTGCTGAGGTAGGGGCCAGGGTCACCAGCACCCGGGCACGTCCTGGCAGGAGGAGGGACCTCCCAGCGGGCGTGGGCCCCCCGGGCCCCCCACGGGAGGGCTGGGAGGCTGGCACAGGGCCCTGGAGCTCGGCCGGGAGGCCTGCTGGGGAAGGTGGTTCTCCCGGCCCCACCCACCGGCCACCCCGGCCTGGCCCAGCTGACCCTGCAGACACCTGAGGACGGCTGAGGCGGTGCCAGGGGCTCCTTGGGATTTGGGCTGTCCGTGCTGCCCGCAGGTGTGTCAGGAGAGTCTCAGCAGATGTGGGGCTGGGCCCCTTCCACGGGCGTGTGCCCAGCACCTCTTCCCCGAGAGACTCTGCCCCCTTTGCAGGGCTGCTGGAGGCTCGGCTAAGAGGTGGGTGCCCACGCGGACGTTGTGAGAGTTGCGGAGCCGGCCTGGGGCCTGGCGGCCAGGGCGCTGGGGAGAGGCCAGTGGGGCTGGCTGGGCACAGGGGCTCTGAGCAGGCACCGCCCCCAGGGTGCTCGTGTGCCCCGTTGGGGCGCATCTCCCGAGGGCTCCGGGCCCTGCCCTGGCCCCAGCAGGCTGGCGACTCTGAGCCCCCGTTTCCCCATCTGTCTCCGGGTAGGGGGGGAGTGAGGGGACTTGTCTGCAGCCGGCTTTCCAGCTCTGCTTTCCCGGGGGTCCTCCCATGTCCCCCCGGGGTGGGGCCGGGGTCGTGCTCCTGACTGGATGGGCTGGGCAACTCCTGCTGCCCACTGGTCAGGGGGGCGAGGGTCCTGCAGGGGGGACAGGGATGCCCTGAGTGCGGGGCTGGCCCCCCAACCTGACAGGTGACAGCGACTCCTCCCGGGGGTGGTGTGACCCCAGGCCTCTTCCTCTCAGACCCGGTTACGTGCCTCTTCTCTCCCCACCCACCCACCCACCAAGGGGTTGGCCTACCGAGGACTGAATGCTCTTCTGGATGGGGGACAGAAGTGTGCAGTCACCGAGGCCTTTGTCTGGGGGGCTGGGGAGAGGGCTGTGACTCAGAGTCCCCAGATTCGTGCATAATCACACACAGGAATGTGCTGAGGGGGGACAAGGGCCTCCCAGCAGAGTGTCTGGTGAGGAAGCTGATTTGGACTGGGGATCTGGGAAGGCTTCCTGGAGGAGGTGACATATAGCTGAGATTAGAACAGTGGGCTAATCATGAGCTAATAGGGTGGGGATGAGCATCTGAGGATGCAAAAGGAGCAGCACGTGCTGGGGCCCGTGGCAGAAGGAAGGTGGGCATGTCCTTAGGGGTGGGGAGAGGCCCAGTGTGGGCCTGGTGGCCTGAGGCCCCAGCTGTGGCCTTATCCTCAGAGTAGGAGTGCCATGGGAGAACTTCAAGCAGAGGGTGGATGGTCCTGTGCTCTGGGACAGCAGTGTGATGGGGGCCGGAGGCTGGAAGGATGTGCCAGAGGACGGAGGCTCAAACAAGGATGGGGCGTCAGAGGGCCACGGGGAGCAGGGGGCAGAGGCCCAGGGGACGGGCTGGGCTGCTGGGAACTCGGGGACCGCCATGCCCCTCGCCGGCCGTGGAGGGGGTACTCCGGTTGCCGGCATGTGAACGCCTGGGTCTCAGCTGGGAGGAGTCTCGGGGTCCAGCCTCAGAGGAGCCTTGGGGCCGAGTGGTGGATTCATGGGATGACATGGGTGAGGACGAGGCCGTGGGTGAGCACAGATGGGCTGGGGCCTCGCCCAGCCCGCGGGCACCACCCAGGTGAGGGCAGGTGGTGATGGAGCCGTCCGTTACCAGGTGCACGGTCACTGGGAGCGCACCCCAAGGGCCTGGGAGGTGCGGTGACGGGTGCTTCGGTGTCCTGGGAGCCGTGACGGCTCAGAATGCCACCCAGTGTCCCAGCCTCTCAGCTCAGTGGGAAATTCACAGGCCCCGTGTGAGCTGGGAGGGTCCAGGGCTGGGGCCCAACCTCCCGTGGAACCGCAGGGGCCCTGGCCCCTTCCCTTCCTGCCCGAGTGGCCGGGCCGCTGGCCAGCAGGGAACTTTCGGGGCTCACTCCGCAGGCAGCTCCGAGCGCTGGGTTTTTTGGTTTCTCTGAGTGGAGGGCACCCTTGGGGTGAGCCTCGTCCCCTATGAAACCTCCTGTGGCGCTGGTACAAACGACCTCACGCTGGGCACTTGGAAACAACAGAAATCTCTTCCTATGGTTCTGGAGGCCAGAAGCCCGAAGTCAAGGTGCCGGCAGGGCTGTGCTGCCTCCGAGGCTCCAGGGGAGGGTCCTTCCTGCCTCTTCCAGCTCCTGGGGGCTCGGGCGCTCCCGGGCCTGTGGCCGCATCATGCAGCCTCTGCCTGCCCGGTGACGGGGGCCTCTCTGCTGTGACGCGTCCTCCCTGCCGTCCTCCATGAGGACCCTGTGAGGCGTTTATGGGCCACCTGCTTAGTGCAGCCTGATCTGCTCATCTCAAAGCCCTCATTCCATCACACTGGCCACACCTGTCCCATGGAAGGTGACGGCCCGGGTTCCATGGTCGGGGCCCCACTCGCCTGCTGCGTCCTCTGCCCACTCTGCAGGCCCGTATGGGTCCACGCACAGCGCGTGCGGGGAGGCCGTGCACGGAGGCCGTGCACACGGGCCAGCGGCGGCACCAGGGCCGCTTTCGGCTTCCCAAGGTGACTCTCCCGGGAAACAGAGACATCCGCGGGAAGCCAGCCCGGACCCGTGCTGCCCGGCTGTGGCGGCCGCCCGCCCCGCCCCCCCGGGAGTGCTGACTCGGCGCCCAGTTCCCCAGCGGAGGCGTCCAGATCCCGTCTCCAGGGGCCACTTCCCTTCTGTGCCTCTTCTAGAACGGTATCCTCAAGGCGAATGCCCTAAACGGGCTTTTCTCTCTTCCAGTGCTAAATAAAGATGTACTTCTGCTTCTCAGCTGACTTCCGCGTTGCTTTCAGGGAACTCAGGTCCTCTGTGAGGGTTGTAATTATTTTGTTCCAGAGGAAACTAAGGCCTGTAATTCCGAGGCTGCTGCAGGGGCTCAGGCCCCGCCCCCTCCCCGCTGCGTCCCCAGGTGGGTGCGCCGGGACACAGGCCCGGTGTGTGCACTTGCTCTGCTGGGGTCCCTGGCGGGGGTGGGGACTTCTCCCAGCCGAGGGGAGGGGCTGCGGGCCCCCTGGGCTGGGCCTTCCAGGCCCCACGCTGCCCCTCCCACTGGTGAGATGCCTTAACCACTCTTGGCCAGGGGGCCCCACTGCCAGCTCCAGGTACTCGTCCCTGTTCCTGTCCTGCTTCTTCTCCACTGGACGGAGCACCCACCCCAAGGTAGGAGGTCCCAGAGCACACGGGGAGGGGCCTGAGCTCTGCACTCCTGCGCCGGGGGACTGGGGTGCGACCCCTCCGTGGGACGGTGGCCCCTCAGCTGCCCGTCGGGAGGCCCTTCTGTCCTGGTGACCTGATCAGGCCGTCCTGCAGTAACACTTTGGTCACCTTTAGATGAGCTCTTACAGAACATATGGACGCGCGTCTGAGTCGGTTCCCGGCACCCTCCGGAGTGACCAGCGTGTCTGCCATAAACATGGTGGACACCTCTCAGTCCAGGCGAATGTCCTTTTTGACGCCGGATCGTCCCGTTGTTGGCCGTGGGCTCATCGGCTCATGAGTCCGCCTGACGACCACGGGGTCTCTGGCAGCGGCCTTGCTTTCTGCCAGGACTCGGGATTCTGTGTCACCGTGGGCATTTCTGGCCCAGACCCAGGGTCAGCCGTTTCCCGAGGAGTCCCGGGTCCTCTCAAGGGGACTGGTACCCAGCCGCCATCCTGCCTGGGTGCAAGGCGTGCTGGCTGCCGGGGTCACACTGTTCCCAGGTGGTTTCTTAGCCTTTGCAGTTAACAGACCTTGGAATTTCTTTCAGGAGAAAAGAAATCATGACTTCACACTGATTTTTCTAATTCAGATTTTATACTTTTTCAACTTTTATATTCACATCTCTCTCTCCTTATACTGAAGATCTTGGTTCTTAGTGATGTTAACACGATAATTTTACATGTAAAAGTTAATATATGTAAAATATTTAATATATGTAGAGTCCATCACGTATGTAATCGTTTTAGACAGTGATGCCACCAGCTCCCCCGTGGGCCAGCGCCAAGCTTTGCTTGCAGGCCTTTGGTCCCCGGGCTCTGGCTTTTTGGGGGGCATGTCAAATTCCTGTTCCAGAGTTATCGAGACAGCGCCACCTCCGCGGTTGTCATGACCTCAGGCACCGTTAGGGTCACTGAGCTCCTTTTTGCGTTCCATCTGTAGAGATTCCTTTACATTTTGATTCCGTGCACATTTCCAGGGGGTCCCAAGTCAGCCTGAGCATATCGTCCCGGCCCCTCCGTGCTGACCTCCTCCTGCAGGCCTCCATTCTGCTGTGTTCGCTTGTCCTTGTGTTTGCAACAGAAGCAGACACGCAGGGCGCCCCTCCCCAGCTCTCGGCTCCGTGTGGCAGAGCTGCAGTGCCGCCCACTCTGTGCCCAGTGGCCACCTCCTCAGGGACTCTCTCCTGAGCACCCCGTGTACGTCTGTGACCCCAAGGAACCCCCAGAGCTTGGGATTCTCCATCCCAGCATCTCTGTTTGTCACGGCTCCTTCACAACCCACTCCTTCGTTCTTTGCTGTTCTGTTTGGGGTCTCCCCTTTGAGGAAGTAAGTTCCTGCACACCCAGACCCATGCGCTGCCTGGCACACGGTGACGCACACGGGGGCCCAGCCTGCTGGGGGCCTGGGCGCGGCCCTCCTCCGCCCTGCCCTGCGCCAGGTTCACGGCACTCTGCACGCCGGGCTGCATCGCCGGGAGGGGGCCCATGGTGCCCTGTCCCACAGGTGGGGAGACTGGCCCCCAGGGAGGCACAGCTAGGGTTTGCTCCCAGGCCAGGCTCTCCCCTGTGCATCCGGCAGCCCCTGGCCCTGGAGAGGCAGAGCCGGATGCCTGACGCGTGCCTGCCCCCCCGCCCTCAGCACCTCGGGCGAGGGGAGATGCTCCCCAGCTGTGGAGGAAGGGGCCTGGGAGGATGGCCTGGCTCCGGGCGGGTTGGCATCTGCCCCATCATGCCTCTGGGTTAAGAACCCTGAGCTGGAGGTGTCCACACCCGATGTACACAGCAGATCTGGATGGAGGGGGCGGTGCTGGCTGGAAGGAGGGGCTGCCTGGGCCTCTGGAACAGGAGGTGGGCCACGTGTCCCCTCCACGTGTATCCTGGGGAAATGTGGGCCACGTGTCAACCCCTGTGTATCCTGGGGAAACAACGTCAACAACAGCTCTCCAGCGCTCCATCCCGGAGGATCTGGCGTTCCTGGGAACTGTCCCCTTCCCCTCCCTGTGTCTGGGCCAGGGTCTCACCAGACCTGGTGCAGTCTGGGTGTGGCTGAAGGGGCTGCGGGACCAAGCGGGTGACTGGGGAGCTGGGTGTTCGGGGCCATGGCCAGCAGACCCGGTGCAGTCTGGGTGTGGCTGAAGGGGCCGCGGGACCAGGCGGGTGACTGGGGAGCTGGGTGTTCGGGGCCATGGCCAGCGCCTTGCTGGGCTCCGCTGGGTTGAGGGAGCGGTTTTCCTGAGCCACGCTGGATGGCCCGGCGTGTGTGGCCTGTGGAAGGTCGTGCGCCTGCAGGGCTGCCGTGGGCCGCCTCCCCAGGTGGCGTCGGCGATGCCGGGCCGCAGCTGCCTCCCTTTGCTTCCTTCTTCTTGAGGCTCCACGGTTCCCACTTCCAGCGGTGGCTGCTTTGTTTCTTTCTCATGAGACGCTGATGTCACCGCATTTCGGAAGGCTGTGGTTTGGGGAACAGGCCTTGTCCGTCTGGTCTTGTGCTGTGCTCAGCCGGCCTGGTCATCATCCCGCAACCCAGGCCCTGTCGTGGAGGGAGGGGAGCCCCCCATCCCCCCATCTTCTCAACAGGCCCCCGGTCTGCAGGCAGCTTAGCCCCATGAGGGAGCTGAGCCCGGGGGGTCTGACCGTCCTGTGTGGGGAATGGGCTGGGGGCCGCTTTCCAGGCTGGAGACCCCAGGTTGGGATGTACTGCTGGGAGCCCAGGGTGGTGTGGCCTCTGCCCCACGGCACCCTCACGGGGAGACCCGGCTCATGTGTTGCTCATGAGGTGCATTGGCGTGGCCCCGTGCCGGAGGCGCCCTCCCGCTGGGTGCCCTGGTGCCTGGAAGCTTCCCGGTTAACCTGCTCCCGGCAGGCAGGAAGCGGTGGGGTCCGCCGGGGAGAGCCACGTTCGGTGCAGGTGGCGTTCGCCTCCCAGTTCGAGGGGCCTCCGGCATCGTGGCTCCCCCCTCGGACGCCTGGGCCCCCGGGCAGCTGTGGGACCGCGTGGCCTGCCCCTTCCGGTCAGGGCTGGGGCAGACCTGATCCCTGGGGTGCTGGCCACGGGAGGCAGGGGACACTGGGGCGTCGGGGGGCCCTTCCAGGACGCAGGCTAGAGGGAGTGCCACCTCCGGGGATGTGAGGGCTGGAGGGGCCTCCGGGCCAGGACTGCGCTGAGGGCACTGGGGCGATTCTTGGGGAGGGAGGAACTGGGGGGAAGGGGTGAGCAAGCCTTGCTGGGCAGTGGAGTTGGTTCCTAGCCAGTGGGTGTCTTCCTGCTGGGAAGAAAAATGAGCTTCTCTCTACAGGACCACCAGCGGCAGCCTTTTGCCGTGATCTGTGCCCTTCCCATAGTTTCTAAGTGGGGTGGGGGACAGCAGGGCTGGGGCGCTCTGGGGTCAGCTCAGGCTGTCGCGCTGAAGGGACAGGGACCACCCCTCCCAGAGGGAACGTCCCATTATTAAAGAGGGGCCGGTGTGTCCCAGGCAGAGGGCCTGTCTTAGTCTCAGGGGCATTTCCCTGGCTGATCAGTCAAGAAGAAAGTACAGAGAAAGTCCGGGTTTGTCCCCAGAGTTATGAGAACCCCTGCTGTCCTCACAGAGGCCCGGGCCAGCCTGAGGGCTTCCGAGAGCCACCCGCTGGCTGCCCCAGGCAGGGAGGTGGGATAGCCACGGAGTCAAGACCCATCCCCCTGGGGCCTCTGCATCGGCGTTTCTCCTGCCTGACCACCAGGGCTTTGGTCATCGCTGCTGTCCTACGTCCGCGTCCTCTCCGTGCCCCTCACCGCCCCTCCTTGCCTCTCCTGGTGACTCGGGGGGTGGGAGGGCCCGGCAGCCACCACAGGCAGTGAGGACGCTGCCTGGTGTCCGCCCTGTCCTGGGGCACCTGCAGAGAGGAGACTACCAGCATCAGGGAGGGCCTGTCCCCAGGACTGGCATTTGGAGAGGGTATTTGGCGGCTCAGAGAGTTTGGGCCGGAGGCGGTTGGGAATTCGAGAGCAAGGTCCAGGATTTTGTTTTATGGTTTCCGTCTTTTTCTTTGCCAAGGGCAGTGTCCCCGGAAACGTGCTGCTGGCAGACACTGCAGAGCCCTTCCTGGAGCCGACCGTCTGCCCAGCCCAGGGTGCTCCCGGCGGGGGGCAGCCTGTCTCAGGGACTGATGGGCAAGACAGACCCGGCTGTGGGTACTGGGCCCCGGGTCCGGGATCTGGTCCTGGGTTGCGGAGGGCTCTGGGCCCCGGGTCCGGGTGTGGCTTAGTGGGCGTCATGCCCAGAAGCTCCTGCTCTCAGGGGTGCCCTGAGACTGGGACCCGCCGCACTGGGTGGACGAGTCTCCTTAGTGGGGCCTTAGCGCTACACTCAGGACTTAGAGGTCTTTCCCGTGTTTGCTCAGGGTCCTGCCCGGGCCACATGCCTTGCATCCCTCTGGAGATGGGTCTGGAGCCCCCAGCCCTCTCCATCTGATGCTGAGCTGCTCCTTCGGACCGGCCTGGGGGCCGTGACCGAGCTCCGAGGCGATGGGGAAGCATGGGGCGGGGGGGAGGGTGGCCAGAGAGGGGTCCCTCCTGCACACCCCAAGTCGGGCTCCTGGCCGGGAGCTTTCCTTGGAGGCTTGGGGGAGGAGGATGACAGGTCAGAGCCCGATGACCGGCTGCGCCGGGGCGAGTGTGCGGTCCAGCTTGCTGTGGTCACCACTGGTGTTTCTTTCCTGGTCATTGGAATCCTGGGCGCTTTGGATAAGGAGCAGGGCGGCGGCTCCCCTCCCCCACCTGCCAGCCGGGCCGCTGGGCCGCGGGGTCACCGCTTTCAGACCTGGGCAGCAACAGTGACGGAAGAGGACCCCTGTGCTGAGGCTTCGCCAGCCCCTCCGCCGATGCAGGGCTCAGGGCCCACAGGCAGCCTCGGGGATGGTGGAAAGCGTTTGCATTTCTCTGTGCAGATGCAGCTCCTGGATTCTATATTTTAAAAATAAGTGGAATGGGCTTCCCTGGTGGCGCAGTGGTTGAGAGTCCGCCTGCCGATGCAGGGGACACGGGTTCGTGCCCCGGTCCGGGAGGATCCCACATGCCGCGGAGCGGCTGGGCCCGTGAGCCATGGCCGCTGAGCCTGCGCGTCCGGAGCCTGTGCTCCGCAACGGGAGAGGCCACAGCAGTGAGAGGCCCGTGTACAGCAAAAAAAGAAATCTAAAAAAAATTGTAGCTTATCCATGTAGATACTTATGAATATATTTTGTTTTTCTCCAGATCTGTTCTCTGCAGAGTTGAATTTGCCTCATTTGGGGTCGTTTATATATAATCAGTTATTAGTTCCCAGGTCTCTGAGAGAAATCGAAACCTCTCAGTGCCTTCAGACACGTAGGGTGTTTGTTTCAGTTTATGATCACTCTGTGAACGAACTTCCCCAAAACACAGTGACTTCAGACACCTCTGCTTGGTCATTTCTCACGACTGTGTGCGCTCCCGGCCAGTGGCGTCGGCCGGGCTGGAGTGGCCTCGCCTGCCCGAGGCCTCGGCCGGGGTGGCCGGCACCTCCCTTTGCATACGAACGCACGCACGCACGCACGCACACACACCCGGGCCCTTCACGTGGCTGGCGTGGCAGTCTCAGGGCATTCGGGGTCTTGTCATAGCAGCTCACGGCTTCCAAGACTGTAAAAGCAGACGCCCACTCTCGGGGCTGGGCCAGGCTCCGGCTAGCATCTCTCCCTCCTCCTGTGCAGGAGCGCTGCCACCGGTGCGGGTACAACTCCCCTCCTGGGGGGGCAGCAGCCGGCTTTGTGGCCGGCAGCCCCTGTGCTGCGCCTGTTCTCACTGGACTCTAGGCTCCTGGCCTCTCCCTCCCCCTCCTTCCAGGCTCTCTCCTTCCCAGAGCCTCCTGTGACCGGCAGAGCTGCAGTGTGGGGAACACTTTCCCCCTGTTTTGGGGGACTTGAGGGGGGCTCCCCTCCCTGAGAGCCCACTGCTTTCTTTAGAGAGGGGTTGGCCCTGAGACGCAGGGCTGAGATGTCTGCTGTCCCTGGTCGAGGATGACCACCTTGTGGTCAGATGGGAGGTGGGGACAAGTCAGGAAGCAGGGCTAAAGCCTGGGCTCCCCACCAACCTGGGAGAGGATTTTCTTGTCCAGGGTCTGCCCTCTGCCCCACCCCCACCCACCCCTGACCCCAAGGGGGTCTCTTTAAGCCAGGAGGGTGCATCTGGTGGTGGGGTGGGGCTCCCAGCTGGGGGCGGGGCTCCAGGGGTGTCAATCACTCCTCATACTGGGGCCTTCTGAGCCTTGAGCCTGGGGCACGTGCACAGCCATCAGCCCCCCAAACCCCGAGCCACTCCCGGCTGGCAGGACCCGGAACCGTTGGCCCGTCTTCAGCCCTTGTGTGCTGGGCCCAAGGCTGCGGGGCTGCAGGACAAGCCTGTGGTCTGGGTCCCTGGGCCACTGAGGATCCTGCACCTTCCCCGGGCAGTTCAGGGCCCCTGGTAGGTAGGGTGGGCATGGGGGGATGCAGGGGTCAGACACCTGCCCTAGGAGAGGGGCAGGGGCACCAAAGGGGGCGGGACTCCTGAGATGGTGAGGGCTGGGTGAAGCTGAGGGAGAGACTCAGGAGAGCTGGGTGGGCGCCCTGGCCCGGTGCTTGGACTCCGAGAGGCCTGCCCCCGGCACTGGACCCTGAGGTAACCTGTGTCCCTTTCTGCTTCCCCCCAGGTCGCAGACAATGAGGGCATGGCTGTTCCCTGCAGCTCCTGACTTCAGGGGTGTCCTCCGCATCCCCGCTCCGTCCCAGGACCCTGCAAGCCTTCTGGCCGGCTGCAGGCGGAGCCCCGGCCCGCGGGCTCAGCCTGGTTCGAGGCCTCCGGGGGCAGCGGGTGCATCTGGCCGCGAGGACAGACCGCCGGAGCGCTGCGACTCCTCTGGGCCAAATGTGTTTATTCCCCCGACGCAGACTTTAGCTTTTCTGGTTTGTGAAGGGCCAGAGCCCAGCAGCAGGGGTGGCCTCCGGGCTCGGGCGCCCAGGGGAGCAGGGCCGCATCACCTCCCCGCTGGCTTCGGGACAACCCAGCCCCGGGCGCACGGGGTCTCTGTGCGCTCGACAACCGGCCGCCCCCCCACCCCCGCCCCCCTCCGTGTTCGTCCAGAGCGTGGGTGTCGCCGGGCTCCCCTCGCCAGCCCCAGGGCCACCCTGTCCCCCGTCCCGTGCGGAGGTGCTGGGGCTGCCACTCTGCAGTGAGACTTCAACGTAACAAGGATGAAAACCTCGCCTGTGCTTTGTAAGAGCGCGTTCCGTACCCCTTTTTGTCACTCTGAAGACCAAAAAGCAAAAAGAAAGATAAAGAAAACGAGTTCTGCTCTTGGTTTAAATGTAAGAGAA
The DNA here is from genome assembly GCF_039906515.1 of Pseudorca crassidens. Taxonomy (NCBI): domain Eukaryota; kingdom Metazoa; phylum Chordata; class Mammalia; order Artiodactyla; family Delphinidae; genus Pseudorca; species Pseudorca crassidens. The sequence continues at coordinate 1,178,904 of NC_090311.1, read as the reverse complement.
CAAAGGTCCGCGAGGAAGTCATCGGGGCTCGGGCGCATCTGCGGTGCACGAGGACCCCGGGGAAGCGCTTACCGCGTGGGCAGTGGCGGCTTTGAGGATGGGTCCTTGCAGTGCCCCTTGCCCGGCCCCCCTCAGGGCTCTCTGGCTGGCACGACCTTCCCAGGCAGGACGACGTCTCAGCAGGTGGAGAGTTTTGTTCTCGTTTCTCCCTGTGAAACCTCAGCTCCCTGGTTTCCTTGTCGGCTCCTTGAGAGCCGAGGGACATCCCAGAGGGGACGGTGGTGCCTCTGCCTGTTCCTGGCTTTACTAGAACATTCGTGGTGTCCCGCACCCAGCAGGACCTGCTCCTGGCCAGGCCGGAGGTCCTCTCCAGGATGGGAGGGGGCGGGACTCCCCTCCCCGTGGGGCCTGGGGTTCTGGGCCTGACTCTTGGGTACGGGCAGTGGGAAGACGGTGGTTTTCAAACATTTGAAGCATCAGAGCCCTTTTCTCAAACAAAATCTTACCAGAATAAACCCCCTAGGAGGAGCTGTTCTGGTCCAGGCCCTCCCACCCTGAGACCCCCCCAGAGGAGGGAGGGGAAACCTTGCATGAGTCCAGGAGGGCAGAGGGGGTGCTATCCTTCGCCTGCCCTCCCCTACCCAGGGAGCCCCCTTCCTGCCCCTGCCCTGAGGGTCCAGCAGAGCCAAGGCCCCGACTTGGGGCAGGGCAGCCTGGCCTCCGTGTGCAGGCCAGAGGGGCCGTCCAGACCCTCTGTGCCCGTGGTCGCCCAGAGCTGTTCCCCACCTCAAGCCCCGCTCGGCGGCCTTGGTCCTAGACGGCTCCCTTGAGGAGGAAGTGCTGACCACACAGAGAGAGACAGGACGCTCTCTGTAAGCCAGGCACTGCTCCGTGGAGAAACGCATGTCTTGGAGTGATGGGGACCCTGGTCCCCCGAGATGGCAGCCTGGCCTGGGCACGCTCACTCCTGACTACCAGCGCGGCTCTCCCAGCCCGGCTCTCCCAGCCCCTCCCTGCAGGCCAGCGCAGCAGGACCAGCCCCAAGGTCAAGTGTGAGGATGGCCACCAGCACATGGGGCTTTGGAGCGCCACAGACAGACGGGGGACCGCCTCTGCAGGAGACACAGGCCGTCCCTTGCCCTGGAGTCGCCCCTGGGCCGTCCCAGGCCAGCGCCCTCTATGGTCCAGCTGGGCCCGGCCCTGATAGGACCCTCAGGCCTGCGGGCTCCCCAGTCCCTTGACCACTGTGCTCCTGCCCTGGGCTGGGGGCCACTCCGTGCCATGGCCCCAAGGCTCCCCTCCAGCCACCCACTGCTCAGACACGGAGGGCACCCAGGATGGGGCTGCCCGCACCGAAGCCTTCAGGAGGGCGGCTAGGCCAGAGGGGCTAAAGGGGAGCCGAGCCCTGGCCATTCCTGTCCCAGGGCCTTATACGCCCCCGCCAGCTGGGGTGCGCTGTCCCCTGGGGCAGACAGCAGTTCTAGTTGAAAGGGAAGGCAGCCTTTTTTTCTCTTCAGTCTTTGTGACTGTTTCTTTAAGCAGCAAATTGATCATGTTTTCTTGCCAGTTTGATTTCACTGCATCTCACCACGCCCTCCTGCGTGACCGCCATTCTTCTCCGGACCCAGGAGGTAGGACCCTCACCAGGAGCTGGCCCCCCAGACCTGGGCTGATGGCTGGCTCCTGGTGATATCTGGGATGCCACGGTGATGGCCGGCCCTCAGCTCCTTCTCCACACCGGCGCCCCCCCAGAGGCTGGGCACAGTGCCTGTAGGAAGGGAGTGGGCCTCCAGGGGAGTGGGCACCTTGGGGGGGGCGGGGGGGGGAAGCTCAGTGGAGCAGGAAGGCCCCTGCCATTCTGGAAGGGGCCGGGGCGGGGCCCTCTCAACAGAGGGACCCCACAAGCACGCCCCAGGCAGGAGGGGTTGGTGTGCTCAGGAGGGGAAGGGTGGGGAGGCTGGGCTGTCAGCGGAGCTGAGGGAGCTGTCCAGGGCCCTCCTGACTCTGGGTCCCAGCTTCCCATGGGTCTCCCTATGGGAGCTCGTCTGCTCCGAGAACAGAGCCTGCCGGGCCTCCCTCGTGTCCCTGTGGGGAGGGTTCTGACCCCTTAGCCTTCCAGGGGACCGGGGTGGGCCCCGTGGGGAGCCCTCGCCTCGCCCCGCCCCACGTGGCACTCCAGCCTCCAGCCCCACAGGTCCCTGCAGGCACCCAGCAACCACTCGCCCACCCGGTCACACGACCCTGCTCCCCATGGGGCTGGCGGCCCACCCCCCGCCCCTTGGCCAGCTGTCCTCACCTTTGCTGTGGAGCAGGCTGGCTGGTGGAGGACAGCAGGGTGGAAGGCGACAAGTGTGCAGGGCACATGGCTGGCTTTCTGTCACCCTCCCCCCGCCCAGCCCAGCCCCGTTCCTCCAGGGGATGGGGTCTCGCATCCCCTCCCAGCTGCGGCGGGGGGAGATTATCTTCCTCTCACTGCCCGTTCGAGGTCCTCCAGCCAGGTGGCCCATTTCGGCCAGGCCCCTCCGCCCCGGAGGCCCGAGCCCCCGACCCCCAATCCACGGTCTTCAGAAGCCAGAGCGTCCAAGGAGGCACGTGCTGCGGGGACAGGGCCCGCGTGGGGTCCCAGGTCTGGAGTCTGGGGTCTCCTTAGCATGGCCACTTCCAGGCTGAACCCACAGCAAGGAGAAGGAAGGTGGAGGGACACAGGACACAGCCCGTGGTGGCCTGGCTCCCCCCGAACCCTGGGGTGACGGCTTACTTTTGGGCTTGCAGTGTCCATCTAGAAGGAGCCATTGGGTAGAGGGACACTGATCGGGTGGCGGCCCAAGGAGGCAGTGGAGGCGGGGCTGGGGGCTGGGGGCTTCCCCTGGGATAGAAGGGAAGCCCCCAGATGCAGGAGCTGCTGAGCAGCTGGCCAGAGGGCATGAAGCCTCGCAGGTCCCCCTAGTCTCCCACATCAGCACCACTCTTTTAGTCTCCATGGAAGCCTGGGGCTGGGAGGACCACCGCTGTCCCGTCGTTCAGATGGGGAACCAAGGCCCCGAGACCGCACTGTCAGGCCAGGTGATGCTGAAGGGGTTCGGGACTTGTCCTCCGCGGGGGCAGCCCCTGCTCACCCTGCCACCCACCAGGGAGGTCGACGTCATCTTCAGCTCTCAGAACTCCATGGGGTGTGCGACCTGCCTATACCAGGCAGTGTGATTCTAGACATGGGCCTGGACCCCAGGGAGGCCTGGGCTTCCAGGTGGGCCAGGTGCTGTGCGGCACGGGTCGTGGGTGGGGCTCTTGGCCCCAGGATGACCAGCTTCTGCGGCCCCTCAGTCCCCGATCCCCCCTCCCCGCTGTGCCTCTGGTCTCCACTCGCCATAAAGCACCCAGTATGGGATCCCCACATGCCACCTGCTAGGCTGCTCTTGGGGTGGGGGTGGGGGCGGTGAGGGGCAGAGCAAACATTTACGGGGCCCTCACCGTGGGCCTGCAAGTTGCCACGGTGCCCACATCTCACAGCTGGGGACACTGGGGCTGGGGCATCCCACTTGGTCCCCGAGCCCTGTCTGCAGGGTTTAAAGACCCTGCCACCGGTGGTGTGGCCCCCTTGCTGTACCAGGAACCAGGGTGGTACCTTCCCTTTTCTCCAAGTTTTTTTCTCTGATTATAAAATAATCCCTGTTCGGGGTAGAACATTAGTAAAATAAAGAAAAGCAGAAAAGCAAAGCAAAATCCCCTGCAGTCTCCCACCCCCGTGGGTCCTCTGCGGATTTCTCCCTGCGTGACTCCTCTGGGCATTACCAGATCCTTCCCTGCATTCCTGGCCTCCAGCCACCCAGGAAGCTCTGCCTGACTCCCCTGCCCAGCCTCCCCCTGTCCTGGGGCTCCCACCCGCCCCCTTCCTGCCTTGGGCCCGGGGCGTGTCCAGCGGGCATCTCCACCCTCCTGGACGCTGCACAGGAGCTGTCAGTGGTCTGAGGCTGGGGCCGCCGGCACCCAGAGCCTCCCGCAGAGAAGGGAGCCGGCCTCTGCCCTGGCCATCGTCAGGCCGCGGTAAGGGATGAAGGTGGAGGAGACGGAAACCAGGTGGGGCACGGCCATCCTGCTGGCCGATGGGGGCCCCGTCCCCGGCCTGAGGGTGGCCGTCGTCTGCTGGGGAAAAGCTAAGGAGCTTGTGCTCTTCCCGCACCCCTAGAGCCCCAAGGAAGCTTCCGGCCTGAAGCCCATCAGTACCCAGTGGAAGGCAGGGGCCGGGGCTGGGGTGGGCTGCCCACAGCCCCTCGCCCACCTTTTCGGGCTGGAGGCACGTCAGCGGACGCTCCGGTGCGGCCTTGCTGGGCCTGCGTCCCGTCAGTTACACAGTTACCAGGGCCTCCCTTCCTGCCCCGCCCTCGGAGCGTCCTGGCAGTGCTGGCTGATTTATTTTTAGCTCCGCCTGACGCCAGGGTTGCCTTTCACCTCGGAGATCAGAGGCCTCGGGCTGGGCGGCCAGCGCCCTTGACCCTGCTGGGCATAGAGGGAGGCAGAGCAACGGGGTGTGCCTTCCTTCCCCAGGGGCCCCAAGCCTGGGGGTGCAGCCCGGGCAGCCCGAAGCTGGGGTGGCGGTCAGAATCCTCATTCTTCAGGAAACTGAGGTTGAGGCCTGAGCAAATGGACCCACCCCTCCTGGGGGTGCAGGGGGGGATGGGGGTGGGGATGGGCGATGGGGATGGGGGATGCGGGTGGGGTAGGGAAGAGGTGGGGTGGTCAGTCCTGGTCAGCTCAGGCTGCATTCCGAAGTACTACGGACGCGTATTTCTCCCAGAGTGGGAGGCAGAAGTGCAGGGTCTGGGTGCCGGCTGATCCAGTGCCGGGTGAGGGGCCCCCCCTGGTGCATAGGTGGCGCCTTCTGATGACTGAGAGCCTGGTCTCCCCTGGGGATAACACTGACCCTATTGTGGGTGTCTCACCCTCATGACCTCATCGAAACTGAATCACCCCTGAGGCGCCTCTCAAATACCGTCGTGTTGGGGGTTATACGTCACCATGTGGATTTGGGGGTGTGGACACGAGGAGGCACCCTGGACCGGGGGGGTGTGAGCTGGGCCTCAGGGATCAGCCAGAAGGCCGCAGGAGGAAAAGTGGGTGCCAGGGGTCTTGAGGGAGCCGGGAGGACTGTGAATGGACCTGGACCCGACCTGCGGGCACTGGGGAGGGGTGAGTGGGGTGGGGGAGGCCCGAACCGAGGAGGGCTGAGGATGGGGTCCAGGAAGGAGTCCTGCGAAGGGGGTGGGGTCGCAGAGGAGTGTGGCAGCACGGGGGTGGAGGAGGGCAGGCTGGGGTTCAGGGGGAGCCGAGCCGCGGCCGGGCCGCTGGGGCCCAGGTGCTGGTCGTGCACGGGGCCTGGATGGGTGGGGCCCGTGCGCCCACAGGAGGAGGGCTGGGGGGGCCGCCTGCTTTGGGGAGAAAGCCTTGCCCGGCCCCGCCGGCTGCGTCGGCCCCTCTTCCCCCTTGCTCCTGCCCCCCTGTTTTCCGGTGGGAGCAGGATGGGGGATCGCCCAGCACAGGCGTCCGCGGGCAGACGGGAGCTCCTCACGCAGGTGGGAAGGGGCTGTGTTAGGGCCAACCTCAGTGACAGTCACCCGGCCTTTGGGTCCCTAGTGTGGAGTCAGGTTCAAGCACAGAGCTCCTAGTGGCCATCTGTCATGGAGAGAATGGCCCTAAGGAATTCCCCTCATGTTTTTAGGGCGAGGACTCATGACAGGAACAGGGGTCAGGAATCCCTTCAGTCCATCTCATCTCCCCAGGCCAGAGGCACCTGGTCATTCCAGAGCCAGATTTACAGAGACACCGCTCTCATCCCATCAGACCACCCATCACAGGGTGCGATTCAGCAGGTTTTAGGGCGTTCACAGATTGTACAGCCGTCACCACAGTCAGTTCCAGAGCCTTCCGTCACTGCCTTCAGCCATTGCCTGAGCCCGGCCCAGCCCCCGAGACCTCACATCTGAGGAGTTGCCCAGCCTGGATGTTCACACCAGCGGGTCTCGCGGTGCGTGGACTCGGCGCCCGGCTCGCCCCCCGGAGCTCGGTGTTTGCAGCGCCCACACTGCCGTCTGCGTCGGGGCTCCCCTCCATTGTGGGGAATAGCGTTCCCTGGCTTGGATGAGCCGTTTTGTTTGTCCCCTTTTCTGTCGGTGGACACTTGGGTTATCTGCCTTGTGGCTGCTGTGAATACTCCGTGCAGTCTCGGGGTGACATGTTTTCATCTCACCTGGGTACACGGGGTCCTTACCTCCTGGGATTCACCGTCTCAGGTGACTTGCTGAGACCCGGCTTCCGGGTTTCGTCTGAGACGCAGGCTCCTGGCCTGTGGCCCAGCTGCCTCCCTGGCCTCCCCCCACGCCCAGGGTTCCGTGCCCCACCCCACCCGAGTGGCTGCAGAGATGGCTGTCGTAGGGTGGGCTCCGGAGAGGAGGGGCACAGGCCTGACCGGTCCTCCAACACCCGGCTCCTGGCACGCTGTCCAGAGACGCCTTCCCATCGTCCGCCTTGCCGCAGATGCGCCAGCCCTTCCGGACGGTCCCCAACAGCAGTTGCCCGTGTGCTGAGAAGGGGCCTCCTGGCCATCACAGATCGTCCCACTGGGCTTAGGAGGAGAGTGGCAAGGCGGTGAGGTCCCTCCTGCAGCCAGTCCCAGGCCCCCTGGCCTGGCATTTGGCGACGGGGCCCTGGAGGTGCCCAGGCCCAGCAGGGACGACCCTGCAGGTGCAGGCTGGGTCCACCCCACAGGCTTTGGGGTCCCCCCAACAGGCATCGCCTTCCCTTGATTGGCTTTTTGTTGCACCTGCTTGGAGCCCTACATCAAGGACACAGGACAAAAACTCTGGAGTTAACCAAGCCCCCATAGCAACTGTTGCCACGGGCTCTCCTAACCTAAACCGGACACACACCCCCACTCCATATTAGGTAAAATAATCACCATGCAGTGACCGTGTAGTTTCCTGGCCAATCACCTAATGCCATCCTGCGGCAGGAACTTCCTTTGTCTTGAGGCTATAGAAGTTGGCCACTAGCCTGCAAAGGGGGCCGGCTCTCCCTGGTCTATCAGGAAGTCGCCCGCCGTGTTCGCAGCGCCCCTCACTAACTCTGCTCTTCGTTCTCAATAAACTCACTCTCATCTAAAATACTCTGTGTCTGGAAATTCTTCTTCCAACCAGTGCGTGGACCACAACACTGCTTTCCTGGCGAGCCCCCTGCATGGATGGCCTGTCCATGTCCGCATAGGCCTTTCCGGGATGGGGCGCATAAAACTCTCAGGGACCTGGCGTGTGCGTTTGCTGGGACACGGGTGCACCCCTGGCCCAGGGTCTCATGTGGTGGCTTGGTTTCTGCAGAAAGGGGAGTGCAGCCCTGCTTTCTCAGCGTAGCACAGTGACTTAAATGTGCTGTGCGGTCATTCCACGCAGTGAGGCTCCGCTAACCAGAGACCTTTCCTACAGACAGCCAGCGCTCTGGCCTCAGTCCCGGAGGAACCCTTTCCTTCTGGGTCACATACTGTGCATTTTCCCCTGAAACATTTCAAGTGTTAGGTCCCAGCTTCAAGCACATTAGCTCTAAAGTGGACTATGTCTAGCTTGATTGTTAAACTGAACTTGGCTCTGAGATTTTAAAACAGAAAAAACTGCTGCCAGAGCCATGTATCTAAAGAGGTAACATGCTGATCTTGGCAGGAAGACGTCGCACTTTCTTCAGGCATTTGCGGTTGGGTTAGTACTTATTGGGAGGAGTGGACACCAGGGAAACGTCTAGAACGTTAGACAGATGTTGCACATCGATGCACGTGCTCAAATACTTTATCTCTTTTCAGAAATGAGCTTTTTGGTTTAATTGCTCTGAATGTAGTGGCTGAGATTAAACCACGTGTGCCTTCAGAACGGAAAATCCTGCAGAAGTCCTCAGATCCATCTGCAAAGCTGGGAACGGGCCCCACTGGGCAAGCCCTGGGGGGGCTGTGTGCCTGGGCGTGTGTGCACGTGTATGAGTTGCATCAACACAGAATTGCACTTTCAGTGTGATCGTTCCTTCCTTTCAGGCCGCTGCGGAGGTGCCCGCTCTCTGTGGCCATCACTGGCTGTGGAGCCCTGGTCTGCGGTGGTTCCTGATGCCCTGCTCCATTCACCAATGGGGAGACTGGCTGTTGAGGGGCTGGCCTGAGCCAGGGCCGCTGTTCCCAGGTCCTGCAGGGCTCTAAGGGGCCCCCTTTGGTAGCCTGGGGATAATTTTTTAATATTCAATAAACTTTTTTAAATTAATAGACTTCAGGGCATTCCCTGGCGGTCCAGTGGTTAGGACTGCACGTTCTCACTGCCGAGGGCACAGGTTCAATCCCTGGTCGGGGAACTAAGATCCTACAAGCCACGTGATGCAGCCAAAAAAAATAAAATAAAATAAGAGACTTTATACTTTAGAGCAGTTTTAAGTTCCCAGAATAATTGGGCAGATGGTACGGAGCCTTCCCATCCCCTCACTGCACGTCCCTTGTTACTCACACCTGGCACCAGTGGGCTACATTTGTGGCAGCTGAGAAGCCAACATTGATATATTATTATTAATCAAGCCCAATGTCCACGTGAGGGTTCACTCTGGGTCCTACACTCCAGGGTTTTTGACAAACGCGCATGACAGTACCCACCGTTACGGTAGCACACGGAATCATTTCACTGCCCTAAAATCCCGTCTGCCACCATTTATTAATGTTTTCAATGAGTAAAGACACATTGGATTTCAAAGGAAGCAGTTATTTTTTAAATAATTATCAAAATATTAACAAAGCAGCCGGTGGGCTCCGTGCTGATCTGGGTGAAGAAGCCCGAGCTGCTGACACCGCCCAGGCTGGGGTCATGGTGAGCGTGGAGCCCTGTGCTCCCTGGTGCAGGTGAGCGCCAGGCACCTCGGACGCTCCTGGGGAGGGAAACGCTCAGTTTCGGTTGAGCTTAGCGAGGCTAAGACGCCGTTTGTTCCTGTCCACGTTCACAGGCCCCTGAACCAAGGGTCCCTGCTCTAGAAAAAACTTCGGAAGCTGGTGAACTGGGACAACACAGGCGAACGGGAATAGAAAATGTGCTTTCAAAACCAGATCTGTGTTGCCTTTGGAATCTCCCTCACGGCAAGTAGCCAAGTGGCTCTCAGATTTCCCTGTTTGCACAGACGGCTCTGAGCGAATTCAATGATCTCACGTTGACAGAAAAGGGTTAATTAGGAGAAGTTGATCAGGCTTTGCAGGAGGGAGTGTAATTAGTGCCCGTCTGCACCGCAGGCAGGAGGGTTGCATGCCAGTGTCTTCCCGGGGCCGGAGAGCTGCTGCCTGAGCCGGGAGAGGCTGCAGGGCGACCACTGTGCCGCTCCCAGGGGTCCAGCAAGCAGCCGGCACCCCGCCGTGCCCTCACCACCCGCCCCCCGGGCCCCGTGACTCCCCCTGGTGCACAGGGCACCATGAACAGGCATGGGCTGGGCCCGGGCCACCGGTGCTGCGGGGATGGACGCGCAGCTCGGAGGCCAGGACAGCGACGCCTTCACGGCTGCTGGGAAAAGGCCGCTGGGCTCGAAGGACCAGAGCCTCGGCGGCGCGGCCCTGTTGGCTCGGTGGCCCCCTGGGCAGCGTCAGCCCTCGGTGAGCAGGTGCTTGGGTTCTCTCCCGCTCCGCACCCCCTGCCCGGCTCAGAATAGCGCCCTGTGGCCTGCTCTCCCGCCCCCGCCCCGCCCTTCCTCCCGTTTTCTGCCCCACTCGTTTTGACCTCATTCCTTCAGGCCCTCAGATGCCTTTCCCATCCCAGGATCCCAGAGCTCAGGTGGCTGAGACCTGCACTCACGGCAGGCGCCCTGTCCCCCTGCCCCATTGGTCCCACCGCCAGCGCCTCCCTCCCCTGGAGGCCCAGGCAGGATTGACTGGGGTACCAAGGCAGGGGGCGTACCCAAGTCTCCCTCCTCCTGTGGGAGTGGGGAACCAGGGCAGCTTGTCCAGGTCCCCGGCTGGCCAGGCTACCACTTGTATGTTGATCTGTGCCCCAGGGCCTCAGCCAGACTCACAGTCCCCTCTGGGGTGGCTGCCACCCTCCCCACATGGCGTCTGGCTCTGAGCCTGTGGGCAGGGTGTGCTGGGGACTCTCCGGAGAAGGCCAGGGGTCTACAAGGCTTTCCGCGGCCGGCCATTCTGAGCACCCATCTGCCCCTCCTGTTGTCCCTGCCCTGCCCCTCCCTGCCCCAAAGGCAGGCCCTGGCATACTTAGTCCCACCTGCCAGCCAGCAGGGCTCCTGAGCTGGCAAGGCGCCCAGGGGAGGGGGCCCACCCAGAGGGGTCCCACCCCTTCACCCGGGCAACAGGACTCCAGGCCCGCTTCTCCCTGGCCCCCTCCTCTCAGCAGTGCTTTTGTCTCCAGGAAAGCAGGCATCTCAGGAAGGGCTTCTGCCCCTGGGTACAGGGGCCGGCCTGGCTGGAGGACGCAGCGGGGTGGTGGGTGGAGGAGAGGGTCCTTTCCTCCCACTTCAGGACCTGGGTGGGCAGAGCCTTGGGCTCCCGGGCCTCTGGAGGGCTGGACTTGGCCTCCCCACGGTGATCTCAGGGCCTGTCCCCAGCCCCCGGGGCCCCTTCCGCCCACGGGGCATCTCATCGGCCTCTGGCGGGCGCCCACGTGTAGCCTGAGTTCCAGGTAGGCTCTAGGGGGCTCGTCTGGCACATGCTGGAGGCCCTCGGGACTCTGTGATGCCGCGACAGTGACCGCGTTTCCTAGGAAACCGCAGCCAGCTGCTGGGCGGCTGCGGCTGGTGCAGGCAGGGGACACCCGGGCGGGAAGGTGTGTCCCAGCGCGTGTGTCTGTGGGGGGGTCTGTTTGGGGGTGTCTTGTGCGAGCCTGTGCCGTGGCAGGCCTCTGTGGGGCATCTGCCTGAGCGTCCTGGCTCTCTGTCTGGGTCTCCTGGGGGTGTCTGGTGTGGGTGTGTGTGTGTCGTGGGCGCTTCTCCTCGGGCCTGGGGCTCACAGCCTCACCCACCAGCACTGAGCTTGCCCTGTCAGCTGGCAGGGCTGCTCCCCTCCCTCGCCCGCCTGGCAGAGGCCTGAGGCCTTCCGGACGCTCCCGTTGGCAAACAAGCGGGGCCGCCGGGGCCTGGCCCAGAGGGAGGAGTGACCCGCCGAGGGGGGTGAGGCCTGGCCGCTCGCTCTCAGCAGGAAGTGGACGGTGCCTCAGAACTGCAGCGTCGTCAAAGCCCACCGCCTGCAGCTTCCTGCCAGCCCCTCCGTGTCCCTGCACAGACTCCCTGGGCCTGTTGGTCAACCTCCTCCCCCTGAGGACAGGACGAGCGCACCCTTTGCGTCCCGTGGACTTGGTCGTGTCTGGAGGTCTCTCCTGGGGAGACCTCCCCCACCCCAGGTGTGCTCTGGGTCACCATGAGGGCGCGGGCTGAGCCGTGGGTGGGGCGGGCTTGCAGGTCGGGGGCCCTCAGGACACAGTGGAGCCCAGGGCGCCACCTCCCCTCCATCTGCGTGTGAATTTCTGGGCCACACACGGTGCACAAGATCAGGGAGCCCAGGACGCAGGGAGGAGGAGATGCAGGTGTGGCCATCCCGAGGGCCACAGGCCTGTTGACACTGTGGTACCACCCACCCTGCGGTCTGTGAGTGCGCAGGGCTGGTGGGGAGACCCGGGGCTTTGGTGGCCCCTCACCTGACCCTGCTGTTGGCGAGGCCACACGCTCTGCCGGGTGAACTGAGGTGCAGGGCCTGGGGGGGCCCGGCTCCTGGGAGGCACCAAGGACAGAGTCATCTTCAGGGCCTGCCAGCTGGGGCACAGCTACCCCCGCGGCCCTTTCCAGCACCGGGACTGTCCACAGAGGTTCAGTGACTCCCAGCCTGCCTACCGCTGTGGCCCCAGCAGAGGGGCCAGAGTCTCCTCGTCGGGAGCCCATTGCCCCTCCCCGGGGGCTGTGGGGCCCATGGCAAGGCACGCTGTCAGGCTGCCAGGGAAACGGGTGGCTCCAAGCACCCTCAGGCCTCGGGGCCTGCACCTCATTCATTCGTTTGTTCAGTTGTTCCGGCAACCCCTGTGGGGATCCAGGCTCCAGGAGACCAAAGTGGACGCAGAGCAGTCGCTGGCTCCTTGGCGCTCAGCCCCAGATGCGTTTTCTTTGAGGACGTGACCTGTGAGGGTGACTGTGACGCGAAGAAGAATCCAGCCCCCTGGGGAAATCAGGGGGACTTCCTGGAGGAGGCAGTCTTCAGGCTGACGCTGAAGCAAGAATGGCAGTTAGCTTGCTGAGGGTGGCGCTGGAGGAGGGAGGAGTTTTCCGGACAGAGTTTGCACGGCCTGGTGCAGGGCTCCCTCTTGGTCCTGCTCAGACATGGGGCCCACACGAGGACGTGTGTGTAGGGGTGCTGGTGGAGGGCACAGCAGGGCCATGGAGGTGAGCGAGGCCGAGGCCCTGGAAACCGGGGAGCCTGCTGCAGGCCCTGGAGGAGCACCAGCCTGGGTCTGCGGGGCTGGGGGCTGGGAGCTCTCCCAGGCAGGTCTGCAGTGTGGGCTGTAGCAGAACCTGGGGGTTCTTTGGGGGCGAACAGTGTGGGGCAGGTGAGGAGGGCTCACCCCCAGCGCAGGAGTGAAAGCAGGCGACCCTGGGTGCCCCATCATGCCCTATCTTGAGGTCTGCCTGGGTGCACGTGGTGGGGAGGAGTGGGGTGAGCCCAAACTCCGGTGTCACTAAAGCACATTAAGTACATGGGGGCTTTGGGCCACCCTGTGCCCGGGGCCTCTGCTCCCCACTCCACATTCCAGGAGAAGCCGACCAGCAAGGCACCCCATCCTCCAGGCATGGGGGTGGGCGCAGAGCAGGGAGGCCGGATGGGGAGGGCTCAGGACCTGCCAGGCCCAGCCCCTGCCAGCAGAGACCCCCAAAGGGCCCTGACCCCAAGGACAGGAAGCAGCACCCTGAGGCCAGGGCTGGGGTGCTCTGAGGGGCCCCCTCTATTGAAAGCACAGAAACGGTGGCCCCAGGGAGGTCCTTTGTACAGCAGCAGCGTGGCCACCACCCCATGTCCACCCCCTGGGAAGAAGGGGCTGGGGGGTGGAGAGTGACACGGACGGCAGAGGGCCGGCAAAGGGGACGTGCCAGGGAGGGGTCCATCAGGCAGCCCCTCTTCCCACCCGGCCCTTCCCCACGCCCGCTCTGCTCCCCGCCATGTGGCCCAGTCCCTGAGGGGCCCAATATATAGATTTTCCCCTTTGCTAATTGGAATGTCTGCCTTAGAGGTAACAAAGAATTAGACATGCAGGATTTACAGTTAACATTTTAAAAAAGCACTTTCCCCCCTTTGAGCTAATATTGGATAAGGAGAAGCAGGACGTCAGCCTGCAGCTGACGGGAATGAATGATCACTGTGGCCACCATCGCTCTGAGGAGCCTTCGTCCCTACCCCGGGCCCAGCGCCAGAGCAGCCCGGGGTGGGGGAGGGGCTGGCCGGGGTGCATGGTCTGCCGGCCCCTCCCACCCCGGCCTCACAGAGCAGGGAGATCAATTCTCGTGCTGCAAGCCTTTCTGCGACAGGGGAGACTGTCAGGCTGGAGTCACCGTGCGCTCAGGCTGGGGGAAGAAAGCGAGGTGCGCTTCATTATGTAATTGTTCTCGAGTCTAATTTAGCATGGAGTCCTCTTGGGCTCCAGAAGCCACAGCACAGCCCGTGCTTTGATGGGGCGGGGTGGCAGCATTGCTGGGCGTTGTTCAAATTAACGCGGCCACCTTGGATACCGGGTCGAGCACCGCAGAGCCACAAAGCCAGGCGGCGGCTGGCCTGCAAGACTCTGGCCCCAGAGAGGCTGGGAGAGGGGAGGGGGCTTCTCCGGGGGTGGGGCGGGCGGGTGGGTGGAGGGCCCAGTCCGTGGGTGCTGTGAGCAAATTGGGAAGGGGCCCTGGTCCTTCCCGGCTCAAGTGCAGGTCCTCAGCTGTGCTCGAGGTCAGGGCTGGACGCCATGGCCCCGCTGGAGCCAGGGCAGGGCCTCAGTTGCTGTGATGGTGAATTTCACGTGTCTGCTGGGCTGGGCCACGGCGCCAGCTGTGTAGTCAAACAGCAGTCCAGCTGTGGCTGTGAAGGTGTAACGTCTGCAATCCGGGGACTCTGAGGAAGAGCGTTGCTCTCCAGGAAACACAACCCCTGCTTCTCCTTCTCTCACCCACAGGATATTTCCAACGTCAGACCTGTGTGTCTTTTCCACACCAGCTGGGTGTTCTGCTATTTGACTCAATTCAGATACCGACCAGTTAGCTCAGACCCCACAGGGTAAGGGCTCAGTCCCACAACTGTCCCCCACTTCAGCCCCAGTCACAAGTAGTAGGTCCCCAGGTTACCCACAACTTCTGCCCTCTTGGCTACAAATCGGGGGTTCCCTTGACACCCTCCCACGATTTAATCATTTGCTAGACTAGCTGGAAGAACTCAGGTAAGTGCTTACTTACGTCCACCAGTTTATCAAGTCATAAAGGATGAACAGCCGGCTGAAGAGGCACTTAGGGGGAGGACTGGGAGTGTCCCAGGTGCAGGAGCTCTGTCCCCGTGGAACTGGGGTGTGTCATCCTCCCAGTACTTGGGTGTGTTCACCCACCTGGACTCTCTCAACCCCGCACTTCAGAGATTTTTACGCTGGCTTCATCATGTGACAGGGAAGAGCTAAATCAGAATCCAGGTTCGGTCTGTTTCTTTAACTTTAACCTTTGCTTTTCGTTGCCTTTGTTATTATAATCGTACATAATGGCCTGCCTCAGGGAACCCCGCCCCTCTGCCTGAATGTTAAACCCAAGTGCCTTGGTACCTCCGGACCCTGTCCACCTGCGGATGGCTACAAGAAAGAAGAAGTTAACACACCCCCTCCCCGAGGCTGGCCGTTCCAGGGGACATTTGCAAATCTTATGGCCTTTTTCCTTTACTTCCTCATCTCCTCCCCCCTCTGTGCTATAAAAGAAACTGGCATCCAAATCTCATAAGATGGTTTTTCAGAGACACTAGTCTGCCATCTTCTCCGTCTGCCGCTTTCCGAATAAAGTCGTTCTCCTTGTCTCGGCGCCGCGCCTCCCGATTCATCGGCCTGTCGTGCGGTGAGCGGAGCGAGCCTGATCTCGGTAACCATCACATCGGGGTGCTCGGTCCTTAAGTCAGTCTCCAGCCCCTCCCCATTTCCCGGAGGGTGGTGGGGTGCCGACGAAAGTTCCAGCTCCTAACCGTGTCTTGGTCTTTCTGGTCACCAGCCCCCATCCAGGAGGCCACCCAGAGTCACCTCATTAGACGCTCCTATCACCCAGGAAATTCCGAGGGATTAAGGAGGGCTGCGTCAGGGTCTGGAGACGGGCCGATGTTTATTTTTTCTGTTATTTCACACCCTCCAACCTGTGGTGGGCCTCATCCAATCAGTTGCAGAACGTAAGAGAAAAAGACTGAAATTCTCCTTAGGAAGAGGGAATTCTGCCTCCAGACGTGAACCCTTCCACGGGTCTGCCTACTGCCGGCCTGCCCTGCAGACTTCAGACTGGCCGCGCCTGCAACGTGTGAGCCAGTCCCTTAAAATAAATCTCCCCCTCCTGGCACCCCCCACCCTCGCCCACACGCGCACAACCCCCCCACTGGTTCTGTCTCTCCGGAGAAGCCTGACCAGCCCGGGAGCCCAGCGGCGATGCGGAGGGCGGGGCATTCCGGGCTGTGAGACTGCGCAGAACCCACAGATGCCCCCAGCCCACCCCTCTAGGCTGCCACCGCCCTGGGTCCCCTGGTCCTTCTCCATCCCGGATCTGGTTCATCGGGGCTGCAGCTTGGGGTCCAGAGACTGCAGGGCTCAGTGCTGGGTGGGAGCGGAGAGCGGGGAGGGGGGCGGGGGGAGGAATGCCAGATGAAATACAGGGTGCTCAGTTAGATTTGAATTTCAGATAAACAATGAATGAGACAGGTTTATACTGAAATGATTTATTGTTGATCAGAAATTCAAATATCACCTTGCTTTAACTTTGATTTTTTAATTTGCTAATCCTGTCCACCCTCGATGGGAGCCTCAGGACAGGTGGGCACGGGGCACCCTGTGTGCCGTGTGAGGGTCCAGCCTGGCCTCGCCCACCCTGCACTCCGCCCAGGCACTCCACCCAGGCCTGCCTGCTCCAGCTCTGTCTCCTGGGAGGGGGCTCCTGGCACTCTGGGGAGGGGCTGGACCCAGTTCCCACTAAGGGTCTTCTCAGCGTGAGGGCCCGTGCTGCAGGCAGGGGCTGGACCGATGGGTGCAGCTGGGACCTTTTTGAAGCCACTGTCATAGCCATAAACACAGGGACCGCCAAGCCTCTGCCAACAGGACAGAGCCCACTGCTGTGTCCAGGCCTGGGGACAGTCTCCACTAAGTCCAGCCACCAGGGCCGGTCAGGGACCCTTGTTTCCAAGGATCTCTGGGTGACGCTCGCAATCCCGCCGCCCCACCCATTCCCCAGTGCTTTCCTAGTCGCCTCCAGGCCCTCCGGCATTCACTGGACACAGTGCCAGCCAAGAGACTCCCTGGCGCTAGCTCACAGGGAAGTGAGGATGCGGGAGGGCCTTTCACCCCCACAGAGCCCTGCGTTTAGCTGGCGCGTCGGACATGGAAGCTGCTCGCTCCTCCCAGGGGCTCTCTGGCGTTTTGGTCTCGCTGGACACCCCAGAGGAGCACGGATGCTGCCGGCGACCTCTGGTGCACCCCACCTCCCGCGCATCCAGGCCACGTGAGTGCAGAGAGCAGAAGGAACATGACTCCCAGTCAGCCCGCTGACCCCTTCAGCCCAGCCTGAGCTCCAGTTTGGAAACACTCATGCAGCCTTGGCTCTCAGGGCCAGGATCCCGTCCACGTCCCATCCTCCCAGGGTCGGCCATGACCCCGGCCCTTACTGTGGCGGCGGGTTGGCCTTACGGAGGTGGGGGCGGGTCGGGGAGAGGGTCCTTTATCCGTCGCCTCTTCCTTGAAGCCGCAAATGCAGGCAAAATGCACCCTCTGTTCCTGGAGATGCAGGTCCCCCACCCCGCTCAGACCTGTCCTGCTGGCCAGCCTTTTGTGCCCCTTTCTTGCTCTGTTCTGATTATAAAAGTTACAGCTGCGCATTATACATTATTAAGAAAATGTGAAAACATTTTAAAGAACAAAATTAAAATTACCCATAATCACACCCAACAGAGATAATCACAGTTGCCTCTTTGGTATATTTCTTTTGGAGGGATATGCACGCACATGCACACACATAGATACACACATGTGCACACAGAGACACACGCACACTCATAGATACATACATATACACAGAGACACATACATACACATACACGCAGATACATGCATGCATGGTTACACAGAGGGAGATACATACACACAGATACGTGCGTACACACAAACATAGGTACATACATGCATGCACACACAGACACATACACGCATACATGCACACATTAGATACATACAGACACGCACACAGGTACATACACACAGATACATACGCAGAGCGGTTGAAGTCATTCTATGCACAACATCATTTCATACACCTTTTCTCTTGCATTAAAACTTGTTCAAAATCAACAAGATGTTAAGGGGCCTGTGGGGCTTCTGCACCGTTCGCGGCTCCTGACCTTCGGATCCGCACTTGATGCGCGCGTTTGCGTTTACAAACCACCCTTGCTGAGCAGGCCTGCCTTTGCCTGAAGAGGCCACGCTCGCTGGGAGAGTCTCCTGGGGGAATTCCGGGATCCAGCCCTGAGGACAATTTTAAGGTTCTTGGTAGGAAAGCCAAGCAACCTTTACAGAAATATAGATGGTCTAAAATGACACATCTCAAGGGGAGATTTGGCACGAAACTTAAATAAATGGTGGACAGGTGTTGGACCATGACTTCTCCTTTCCTTTTCGTAACATTTAGGTTGTCCTGTGACTGGTGTAGAAATAATAGATAGATATCAGGTCATTAGAAAGGATATTGTAATCCGTGGTCCCACCCCCCAGACCAAGCACCTGTCCTTCCGGCCTTGCCTGCTCCCCCATCCTCTGTCTCTGGAGCGGGAGTGCAGTGATGGGGCGGCCCCAGGCCTCAGGCTTCTCCCACGGATGCCCGTGGGGCCTTGGCCTGGGTCTGACCCCTCTGAGCCCCATTCTCACTGGAGAGGAGTTACCATCCGGCTGCTGGGTCTTGAAGCTTGGGAGATGGTGCAGCCCAGAGCAGGGCTGCATGGGGTGACCACCACCCCCCACCACCACCCACCACCACCCACCACCACCCACAACCCACCACCCACCACCACCCACCACCACCCACAACCCACCACCACCCACCACCACCACCCACCACCACGCACCACCCACCACCCACCACCACCACCCACCACCACCCACCATCACCCACCACCACCCACCACCACCCACCACCCACCACCACCCACGACCACCCACCACCACCCACCACCCAAGTCCCCCAGAAGATCTGGCAGTGAGACCCTGAGGAACAGATGGGACCAGGACTGGGGGGCCCGGCAGGGTGAAGCCTGCTGTGGGCACGAGCCTGGGGGCACTGGAGGCCCCAGTCAGGAGCAGAAACTCACCGGCAGCAGGTCGCTCTGGGGCACAGCAAGGTGACTTTTATGTACCTCCAAGTTCCTTTGTACTGTTTTCAGAAATTTGGGGCTGCCCTATTTTTATTCTCTTTAAAAATAGCTTTATTGAGGACTTCCCTGGTGGTCCAGTGGTCAAGACTCCACTTCCACTGCAGGGAACGCGGCTTCGATCCCTGGTTGGGGAAAAAAGATCCTGCGAAACATGTGGCTCGGCCAAAAAAAATTAAAACCTTTTTGAGCTATAACTCACACACCATACAATTCTCCCGTTCAAAAAGTACAGTCAGCGGCTTCAGTGCGTCCACAGATGCTGCTCACTGTGCACCCACCACCACAGTCCATGTTGGAGGAGTTTCATCACGTCAACGAGAAACTCTGTATCCTGTAGCTGCCACCCCCTGTGCCCCCCGCCACTCCCAGCTGCTGGTAGCCACTCACCTGCTCTCTGTCTCTACAGATGCACATTTTCTGGACTTTTCACATTAATGGAATCATATAATATGTGGACTTTTGCATCTGGCTTCTTTCACTTGGTGTGATGCTTTCAAGGGTCATCCGTGTTGCAGTGTGTCACTAATTCACTCCTTTGATAGCTGAATGATGCTCTACTTTGTGGATGGACCACATTTTGTTAACCTTCATCCACTGATGGACAAGTAGCTTCTTTCACCTTTTGGCTCGTATGACTAACACTGCCCTGAACATTTGTGTCCAAGTTTCAGTGTGGGCATAGGTTTTCCCTTCTCTTGGGCATAACCCAGGAGCGGAATTGCTGGGTCACATGCTAACTTTGTGTTTGACCTTTTGAGGAACAGCCAGGCTGTCTCCTAAAGTGGCTGCACCTTTTTGCCTTCCCAGCAGGAATGAATGAGGGTTCCGATGACACCACCTCCTCCAGCACTGGTTGTTATGTCTTTTTAATTCTAGCCGTCCTAGTGTGTAGGAGGTGTGTAAGAACCCTGCGGTTCTTGGGGGTTCCCTCACTTCCCAGTGAAAAGCTGAAGCAGATAAATGTCCAACAGCGGGGGATCAGATAAATAAATCACAGTAGACCATAAACAGCACATGCCAAAGGAATGAATTCTAGGAAACATGAAGTGGTGATTGAAAACATGCGTGTGAACAATTAAGAAGATCATGAAACTATTGCAAAACTTGAAGGCAGAAACACAGTTGAAAATGAAACTGGCGAAAGCCGCTAGTTCTCCTGATCCCATATTTTTAAAGCTTATTTAAAACTTTTTTCTTTTTTTTAGGGTATTTAATTTTTAGAATAAAGTGAATTAATATATGGGAAGAGCTCAGAACAGCTCCTCTGGGTTGTTATTGGTATTGCTCTGGTTATTATTTTCTTATTGTGTTATTATTTTCTCCTTCAAGAGAGGAAGTATGTCTTGATCAATTATATTTCTTGTATAATATTTTTAAATCCAGTAGAAACTTTCATTTCTATTCTGTAGACAATGCAAATCTATATATTCATGCCCAACTGATCCTTAAAGAATATCTTTAGCAATAGTTGCTCCTGGGAAAGGAGCTGGAAGTCCCCTTGGAGGGGCTGAGTGACTTCATCAAAGAGGAAGTTTTTTTCTGCCAGTGGCCTTCAATCTAAGAGGTGTCTTTTAATTTTATTTTTTAAATTAAAATTTGTTCTTTTTTTAAATCTTTGATCCCCTTCACCCATTTCTCCCATGCCCCCATCCTGCCCCACCTCTGGCAACCTCCAATCTGTTCTCTGTATCTATGAGCTTGTTCTTTGTTTTTTAATTCCACATATAAGTGAAATCATATAGTACGATTTTTTCTGTCTGACTTATTTCACTTAGCATAATGCCCTCAAAGTCCATCCATGTGGTCATAAATGGCAAGATTTTCTTCTTTTTTTTTAATCTGAATAATACTCCATTTTATGTATATACCACAACGTCTTTGTCCATTCGTCTATTGGTGGACACTAAGTTTGTTTCCATATCTTGCGTTGTAAATGATGCTGCTATGAACATGGGGGTGGTGCAGATACTTTTTAAAAAATTAATTAATTAATTAATTAGTTTTTGGCTGCGTTGGGTCTTTGTTGCTGCACGCAGGCTTTCTGAAGTTGCAGTGAGCGGGGACTACTCTTCGTTGCGGTGCACGGGCTTCTCATTGCGGTGGCTTCTTTTGTTGCGGAGCATGGGCTCTAGGCGTGTGGGCTTAAGTAGTTGTGGCACGCAGGCTCAGTAGTTGTGGCGCACGGGCTTAGTTGATCCGCGGCATGTGGGATCTTCCTGGACCAGGGATTGAACCCGTGTCCCCTGCATTGGCAGGAGGATACTTAACCACTGCGCCACCCCAGGGAAGTCCCCAGATATCTTTTTTGAGTTAAGTGTTTTTGTTTTCTTTGGACAAATACCCAGAAGTGGAATTGTGGGATCACATGGTAGTTCCATTTTTAATTTTTTGAGGAACCTCCATACTGTTTTCCACAGTGGCTGCACTAATTTACATTCCCACCAACAGTGTAGGAGGGTTCCCTTTTCTCCACATCCTCATCGATACTTACTTCTTGTCTTTTTGATGGCAGCCTTTCTAACAGGTGTGAGGTGGGATCTCACTGTGGTTTTGATTTGATTTCCCTGATGACTAGTGATGTTGAGCATCTTTTCATGTGCCTGTTGGCCATCTGCATGTCTTCTTTGGAAAAAATGTCTTTTCAGTTCTTCTGCCCACTTTTTAGTCAATTGTTTTTTGTTTTTTGTTTTTTTGCGGTACGCGGGCCTCTCACTGTTTTGGCCTCTCCCGTTGTGGAGCACAGGCTCCGGACGTGCAGGCTCAGCGGCCATGGCTCACGGGCCCAGCCGCTCCGCGGCATGTGGGATCCTCTCGGACCGGGGCATGAACCCGTGTCCCCTGCGTCGGCAGGCGGACTCGACCACTGTGCCACCAGGGAAGCCCTAGTCAATTGCTTTTTGTTTGTTTGTTTGTTTTGCTATTGAACTGTGTGAGTTCTTTATGGTTTTTGGATATTAAGCCCTTATCAGATATGATTTGCAAATATTTTCTTTCATTCAGTAGGTTGCCTTTTCATTCTGTTGATGGTTTCCTTTGCTGTGCAGAGGCTTTTTAGTTTGATGTAATCCCACTTGGTTATTTTTACTTTTGTTGCTTTTGCTTTTGGTCTCAAATTCAAAAAATTATCGCCAAGACCTATGTCAGGAAGCATACTGCCTAAGTTTTCTTCTAGGAGATTTATGGCTTCAGGGTTTACATTCAAGTCTTTAATCTATTTTGAGTTAATTTTTGTGTGTGGCCTAGGATAGTGATCTAGTCTCATGCGTTGACTTGTGGCTGTCCAGTTTTCCCAACACTGTTTATTGAAGAGAGTGTCCTTTCCCCATTGTATATTCTTGGCTCCTTTGTTGTAAATTAATAGACCAGATATGTGTGGGTTTATTTCTGGGCTCTCTATTCTCTTCCACTGGTCTATGTATCTGTTTTTGTGCCAGTACTATGCTGTTTTGGTTACTGTAGCTTTGTAGTACAGTCTGAAGTCAGGGAGCATGATTCTTCCAGCTTTTGTTCTTTTTTTTCCTCAAGATTTCTTTGGCTATTTGGGGTTCTTTGTGGTTCCACACAAATTTTAGGATTTTTTGTTCTAATTTCTTTGAAAAATGCTATTGGAATTTTGATAGGGATGGCACTGAATCTGTAGATTGCTTTGGGTAGTATGCACATTTTAACAATATTAATTCTTCCAATCCATGAACATAGTATATCTCTTCACTTATTTGTGTCTTCTTCAGTTTCTTTCATTAATGTCTTATAGTTTTCAATATAAAGGTCTTTCACCTCCTTGGTGAAATTTATTCCTCGATATTTTATTCTTTCTGATGCAGTTATAAACAGGATTGTTTTCTTTATTTCTCTTTCTGATAGTTAGTTATTAGTGTATAGAAATCAACAGATTTTTATGTATTGATTTTATATCCTGTAACTTTACTGAATTCACTTACTAGTTCTAACAATTATTTGATGGAGTCTTTAGGGTTGTCTACATATAATACCATGTCACCTGCAAACAGTTACAGTTTTACTTCTTCTTTTCTAATTTGGATGCCTTTTGTTTCTTTTTCTTGCCTAATTTCTCTGGCTAGGACTTGTAGTATTATGTTGAATAGAAGTGGTGAGAGGGGGCATCCTTGTCTTGTTCCATATTTTGTAAGCTTATTTTCTTATTACAAAACCAATCCATGCTTCTTGAAGAACACTCACAAAACATTGACCATCAAAAGTCATGTTCTAAACCCCCTCACGTTTCCCGCACACCCTGAGACAGCTCCTGTTAACTCTGGTCTCGTCTTCTCAGAATGTCTTTAGGTGCAGGCACAGGCCTGTGTATGTAGGTAAGTGTACATTTTTAGCCTATGTGAGTTTATGGGCCACCATAGTATTATAGCCAGACGTTTAACCAGCCCCCAAAGGCTGAGCATTTAGGGTCTTTTGAAGTGTTCCTCTTACCAACAGCGTCGCAGGAGCAGCTGGTGACAGAGGAGAGGAAAAGAAAGTGAAAAGTGGGGAACTTGGGGCCTTTTAGAGAAACTCAGGATGTATTTACAGAGCAAGTGAGCTGGCACCAGAAAAGCAGGGGCTGGGCTTGGACCTGATGGCCCTTGTCTCCACTTTGTGTATGGTTGGACACATCCACAATAAAAATGTTTAAAAAGTATGGAAGGGGACCAGAAAAATCTGAAAAAAATGTAAGAAAATGCATGTGGTTCTTACAAGGTTGCTCTGGAAGACCCAAAGGGGTCGGGCTGGAGTGTCCCTCTTCAACCTCGGACTTCCGGGCCCATTGTTCCCACTGTGCTCCTCCCTGAGGTCACTGGCACTGACCTCGGGTCCACATAAGCAGCGAGGTGAGGGGACCCCAGCCCGCACTCAGACCGGGAGGGATGACGGCGCTGTACTTTTGTATGAACACAAAAATAATTTGCAACTATCAGCAGTGAGTTAGCTCTTTGACGGGACTTTAATTTTCACATGAATATTTGTGAACTACCGCCAACTGCGCGTGGAGGTTCCCGATTCTGAGCTGCATGATGGTGGCCTGGTTACCCCTCCCGGACCCTCCAGGAGCGGCCGGTGCCGTCTGGAGCTCCCGTCCTCGGGTCACCTGGCCTTGCGCATCTGCCTGGTGCCCCCACCCTCTGCTCCTCCACCGTAGCCCGCGGCCCCTACCCCTGTCTGAGCACTCGGCCCCGCCTCCCCCCCTCAGCCCTCTCCTCTGGGCTCAGCTAGAATCAGGGCTGGGGCCTAGGGCGTCGTGGGTGGGGGGAGCATGAACCCTCCATCCCCATCTCCTTTCCCAGGATACCAGGCCCCCTTCTAGGGGCACCTGAGACACAGTAAAGAAAAACCCTGACGTCACAGCTTCTGCCAGGTGTTTAAAGGGAGGCCCAGCAGGCGAGAAGGAACCTTTGGCTTGAAAATGAAGGCTCGGAACCAGCCACAGGAGAGCTCCGAGCGACAAAGTAGCCGAGATTTGGGGTCTGTTCCCATGGAGATGTGCCCAAAGGCCCCCAGAGTCCTCAGAAACAGTGGGCGGGGCCGGGGGTTTAGGGGAGAGTCCAGGTGCCCCAGCGGTGAGGGAGGCGCCCTGTCATAGACTGCGTCCGGGTTTCTCTGCTGTGTATCCGTCCTGATGAGAGGCCAGCTGTGTCCCAGGTCGGGGGTCCTGTCTGTGGGCAGGGGCTGTGTCCATAACGAAGGGCCGTTCTAGAAGTTTCCTTGGACAGGCCCAAAGTGGAAGCCACTAGCTGGTGAGCTGTTGTGACGGGCGGTCCGCCCTGGACAAGGCTGTCCTCGAGGGGACAGGCGGCCAAGGCACCTGCAGCACCAGGCCAGCCACGCGGGCCCCGTGCCCCACACGAGCTGGGTGCTGGGACTCGCACGCTGGTCCTGGGCTTGAGGCCCTGGCACTGCCCAGCGACTCCTGCCCCTCCTGCTTCTGTCCCCTGGACTCCCACCTCCCCGCCCCCAGCTGGTGGGCTCAGGGGGAGCGGAGCGCCGGGAGGGGACTTTCCCATGGGGGCTGGGGGCAAGGTGACAAGGTCCAGGCCCTGGTCTGCCTCGGGAGCCCAGGCAGCGGAGTGAGGGTGGGCAGGAGGGGTGGGACCCCGAGATCAGCTCGCTGGCTACTCCAACCCGCCCCCACCCCAGGAAGGAACGTGGCTGGGTCAAGGTGGGGTGGGCAGGCCCCCTCCTAGTCAGCTGCTGAGGAAGCCTCAGGTGCAGAGCTTTCCGGAAGCAGGGAGGCCTAGGGAGGGCTTGTAGACTGACCGGCTGAGAACCTCACAGCTCCCTGCTGACTCACAACAGGAGAGACACAGAGGAAGTGCACTGGGAGGAGCTGGAGGAGGGAGGAGGGACCTGCGGGCGGGGAAGGTCAAGGGGAGGAGGGGGAGGGGAGGAGGAGAGGAGGGGGAGGGGGAGGAGGGGGAGGGGAGGAGGGGGAGGAGGGGAGGGGAAGGAGGGGAGGGGAAGGAGGGGAGGGGGAGGAGGGGAGGGGGAGGGCCAGGGGCAGGAGGGACCTGCGGGGTGGGAGGGGGGCGGTGGGAAGGCCAAAGCTGGGCGTCCAGGGCCTCCCCAGCAGGCCCTCCGTGGCATGGCGGCTCCCGAGGGCCCTTGGGTGCTGAAGGTCACAGCTAGGGGTCGGGGGCCAGGGTCCTGAGGGTCTGCCAGCTGGGCCACAGGGCCAAGGGCCTGAGGACCCAGGAGGTGGGCCTCTGCCTCTGCAGGCCCAGGAGGGCCAGAGGAGCAGTGCTCTGGGGCGGGGGCCCCTAGAGTGATCCCTGTGGCCCAGGGGTTTGCCCAACACGGGATCGCGGGGAGGAGGCCCGCCTGGCGGGGCTGGAGGGCCTTGGGCTGTGGCGGGTGGGCCGGGCACGGCTGGGGGAGGGTGCTCAGAGAGGCCGTGGCGTGGGGGGTGCGTGTGTGCGTAGGTAGCCGAGGTCTGTGCGCCTCCTGGGCCCCTCCTGGCCCGTCCCAGTCGCCCCCCCCACCCCCACCCCGTCCCCCCACCGACCATTAGGCACAGACCGCAGCCACAGCCACCCCTGACCAGGAGACCTGCATTCCTCCTCCCAGCGCCCCAGGGCCTGGCTGAGGCCAGATGGCGAGGCGGCCGGAAAAGCCGGTTCCGTGGGGCTGCCTGACCCCAGAGGCCTGTGCTGACAGGTGGATCCTGGGGGCCAGGAATGTGGAGGTGGGGAGGCCCAGGCCACCGTGAGCTGGGAGGCTGGGCTGGGCTGAGCCCAGGGGGCTAAGGATGTCTCCCCCACTCTTGGCGCCTCCCCACCAATTCCCAGGGACCGAGGGTGACGACGTCTACGCTGGGCCCGCCGGCCGCTGGCAGGACGGTTCTGAGACTCCCTGACCCTGGAGCGGGGGAGGGCGGTGCAGGGGTTGTGCGGCGGGGAGGCCGGGAGCCCAGGAGCCGAGGAGTGGTCTCCCCTGTGTCTGGGAGGGGCTAGCGGCTGCTCCGGCAGAGCAGGAAACAACCGGCCTGTCAGATTCGTAGTTCCCATCCCGCATACGCGCTGGCTCAGCGCTGGGAGAAGGGAAACCCCGCCAAGGCCAGGGTCGCAGCTACTTCCGCACAGGAGGGCCCTCAGCGCAGCGTCCAGTGTCCTGCTCAGCTGCCCCACTGCCCCCTCTGGGGCGCCCCACCCCAAGGCCCCCCAGGCCCGCCCCAGCCCTGTCCCAGCTGGGAAGGCCCTGAGCCGCCTGGGCTCAAACCTCCTGGGAACGTAGGGCTTTGTCTTACACTTTCTGTTTTTTAAATAAGTTATAATTTTTAACGAAATAAGGTAGTGTAAAAGCTGCTCGTTAGAGAAAGAGTGAAAATACAGAAAGTCACCTCCATCCGGGAGAGCTGGAGAAAGGCGCGTGGGGATGGAGGGAGGGAGGGAGGGAGCGTGGGGATGGAGGGAGGGTGGAGGCCGGGGGCTGGCTGTCGTCCAGGAGCCCAGCCTCCTTGAGCTCAGCACAGCACGGGAGAGCCTCTCGAGCAGTGCGCCCAGCGCCGCGGTGAAGACCCGGCTCCACGCGGGCTGGGTCAGCTGCTGAAGGGCCCAAGTCCTGGAAGCCCCAGACACAGGGCCCACCTGGGCCACGGTGAGGATAGGCGGGGACAGGCGGGGACAAGAGGGGTCAGGCGAGGACAGGCGGGGACAGGAGGGGTCAGCTGGGACTGGGTGGCAGTGGCGTGGGTGTGGATGCTGGGCTGCAGCCCCAGGGGGGCACGGCCTGCACGGTGGGATGTCCCCCACGCCAGCCTGTGTGTGATGCGTGGACCAGGGTGACGTGGACCGTCACCTCACAATACGGATCCCCTCTTTAAGTGTGGCTGTGATTCAGTCTATGAAATAATCACATCATCTTTCTACATAAGAGCCTTCTTTATGGTGCCACCATGAAATATTCAGTTCTGAGTTGTGCTGACCCAGCCGACACGCCGATGCGGGTGAGTGAGCCGCAGGACGGCCCTTCCCAGGTGCCAGGAGGATGCTGCGGCTGGGACAGGAGTGCTCAGGGAGTTGGGCAGGCAAGTCCCACCCTGGCACCGGGACCCTCCCCGTAGGCTGCACCCTCCGCTCGGGAACTCCTGGGTCCACATCCACCGGGCAGGCTGTGACCTTGAGCAGGAGATGGCCAGGAAGGGGGTGGGTCTTGGATTTCCAGGGGATGCCTTTGGTGAAGGGAAAGTGAGGGCCAGGATGGGTCGCCCCGGGAGCCACTGAAAGGGCCCCTGTGCCCACGTCACCCTGGACCTGGAGTCCCTCCCTGCCCCTCTCCCCTGCCCAAGCCCCCTTCCTCCGCACCTCCTCTGGCCCCTCCCCAGACAATGGCTGGGAGGCAGAGTGGGCCCTCATGCATGTGCTCTCGGCTGTCCCCCAACCAGAACCAGGTGTGGGACCTCCCCGCCTCCGCCCTTACCAGGCCGAAGGGCTCCCCCGTCCCGGCCCCTCCTGGGCCTGTTCCTTCCCGGCTGTGCCCTCCAGTTCTGAGACTCGGATTTCTCCGAGGCCACAGCTGTGGAAGCCACCAGACGGCATGTTACCAGACGTGTGTGAGTGTGAGCACGTGTGTGCACGTGTATGTTCGAGTGTACGGCGTGTGTGTGGCATACGTGTGGGCATGCATGTGTGCACGTGGGCATTAAGACTGCAGGTGAGTCTGTGGAGAGACCCCCGGGTCCTGGGAGGCCCTGGGTTTCGGAGACAACTGAGTCTGGGGGCCAGGAGGTCCAAGAGGCTCAGGCAGGGCTGGTCCTGAAGCAGACGAGGGGACCCCGAGCAAACACCATCCCCTGGGAGCGAGCTGCGGGCTCGGGTGATGGCCCCCCTCGCCTGCCCCACCCAACAGGGCAGGCAGAGTGGCTCGCGGTGCCTCAGAAGGAACGCTCTCGCGGGAGAGTGTCCGGAGGGAAGCTACCCGTGCCTGGCGGAGGGCTGGACTCACGTGCGACTCCAGGCTATGTGTGGGGTGGTGGGAAGGAGGGAGAGAGGCAGCCCCTCCTGGCGCTTGTGTTGGGGGGACGTTGTTGGGATGCTCAGCTGGACAGGAGGAGTTCTGGGAGAGGAGGGGAGGGAGGAGGGCCCACCTTGGGAGAATGGGGGGCCGACCTCACCCCGGGTGTGCTTGGGGTGAGGAGACCCCATGGACTGCGGGGTCAAGGCCTGGGGGGCATGGTGAGCTGCAGCCATTGACGGAAAACCGTGAGCCCCATGTGGGGGGCAGCGGGGAGGAGGCTGCAGGCCTCCAGACCCTCCTGGCACAGACACGTGCTGTACCTGTCAGGAGGCGGGGAGGGGAGGGGTGCTCAGAGTGGCCACCAGAGCCTCCTGGTCACCCATCAGAGCACAGCCAAAAGTGCCAACTGGCCTCCAGTCCCGGAGGGAGGCTCCCAGGATGGGCCAGCCCAGCCTGGGGCCCTGTGCAGTCAGCTGGGCACCCAGCAGGCTGGCCCTGCAGTCTCTCTGGGGGGTCCGCACCGCCATGGAGGGGCATGGGGGCCCTCTTCTGGCCGCACTGCAGAAGACATGGCCTCCGCCAAGCACGCAGCCCCGTCAGGCACCCAGGCCGCCACAGGCCGGCCCGCGTCCCTCACCTTCCCCAGGGGCCCTCTACCAGCTCCCTGGCCTCATTGGGCCTGGCTTCCAGGACAGAGGGCTGACCCTCCATCCGTAGGGAGCTGGCTCCAGCCCTGTGGGGCCTCAGCGTTTCCAGCACCCCTAGGACTGGGCCCCCAGAGCTCACGGCCCACCTGGGGCTCAGGGCCAGAGGGATCCTGGGGAGGAGGGGAAGGCTGGAGTGCCGGGCTCCGCTTGGACACTTCAGGCAGCCGAACCTGGGCCAGGTAAGGACCAACGGCCTCCTGTCTCGGTTTCCCCCTTCAGAGCCCCAGGTGTGCGGAAGACTCCAGACGTGTGAAGCCCCTGCAAACCGCACAGCCACGTGAGTCCCTGCTGTCTCACTGGGCCCCTTTGGGGACAATTCAAGCCAGACCGGCCTCTAGCCCTGCCGGGGACTTCCAGGGCATGGTCTCAGGCTGGGCGGCGGGGGCGGGGCGGGGGGGGGGGGTCCCGGAACGCGACTCGTGCCCCCTGGCGGTGTGCCTTTAAGTCCGCAGTGAAGCATCATCACGGGCCGGCGATGCCACCTGCTGACGCTTCTCAGCATCCTGACCGGAGTGGCCGCAGCTGCTGCGGTGGGTGCGGTCGGCCGGGGAGGGGCGAGGGGCCCAGGCAGGGCTTACAAAGCCGGCAGATGCAGACACAGTTACTCCCGCCTAAAGGAAGGGTTTAAAAACTGAATAGCGTCCACTTACCTAACAAACATTTGCTAAATCAAGGCAAAGGAGGAAGCGCACGATAGGTTGATTTCAAGGGAAAGGTCTTTCCTTCTGGGTCTGAGCGTGCAGAGTTGAAGAAGAAGCCCTTCAGGTGGAGGGGGCTCGGGCAAGGGCCAGGGCGGGCCGGCAGAAGACTGGGGGCCAGGGCAGCAGGCGGGGGGCTCAGCCCCGCTGCTCTTCAAACCTAGACTTCCACTCTTTTATAGATGGATTTTGGGGGTTTTTGGCCTTGCCGCGGCTGTCAGAATCTTAGTTCCCCGACCAGGGATCGAACCCAGGCCCTCGGTATTAAGAGCACGGGAGTCCTAACCACTGGACCACAGGGGAATTCCCAACAGGCTTTCCACTCTTTTGAAGTCCATACTCCACGTCTATAAGTCTAAAAACTGTCGCAGGGTCTTTGAATAACTGTTCCCACTTACAAACGTCCAATATTTTAAACTGCATTTATTAGTTTAATATATTTGGTTCCTTAAGTAGTTCGTTGTGTGGATTAACAAACACAACTTTGGTAACTGATGTATAACGTCTAGAAACCTAATACATTTGTTAAAAAATCATTTTCAGTAAAAGGTAAGATTGTGACTCACAGATATAAAAATGAGCTCACGTGAAAGATGTTATTTACTTATTAATCAAGGGAGAACCAGGCAGATGTTCTAAGCAACTCCAGAGAGAAGCTGCAGGACAGACGTACTGAAAGGTCACTGATGTTGAAACCAACAGAGGAAAACCTGGTTTCTGCGCAGGGGTCGGGGAGGGGAGATGGAATTTCGCACCTACCCCCTTGGTGGAGCTGAGCTGACTGAAAGTCAGCTCAGACGCCCTCTACACGATGCAGAATTTTCCACTGAAACATAATTTTTCGGTCTAGATTACAAGTGTGAACACTGACCTTCAGCCTCACTTAGTATTCCTGCAGCATCGTCAGCGTGTATCTGGGAGGATTTGTCTGTTACACACTTGCAGACGCGAGGAAGCTGGCGTTCGGCCCACGTTCTCTGACACGTCACAGAAAAGACCAAGTGTGCACAAGTACATTTGCGACACTCACAGGAACCTAGGATAGACTGTGGCGTCCTGCCTGTTTGTGCCTGAATCCCAGCTGACCCTGGGCAGGACGGGTGTCTCCCACTGGAATGGTCCTTGGGCCAGGTGGGCCGAGCCCTTGGTCCCCAAACACCCTGACCACGAGTGGTGGGATGTCGAGGGCCTGATGGGGAGGAGTGGGGCCCGCAGGGCTGGACAGAGGGGCGCAGGTCGGAATCGACCGAGACCTGGGGGGTTGGTTAGAGGCGGTTCTTTCAATGCAGGGGCGGGGGCTTGATCAGGGCTGGGGAAGGATCTGGGTGCCTCAGTGTGGCGGGCAGGACAAGGTGAGGGCTCGGAGGTGAGAGATTCGCAGGAGCTGAGGCACTGATGGTCAGTGTTTCCTGCTGCAGGGCCCATGGTCTATGGAAGTCCCTGTCACCAGCAACCGAGCTTCCTGCCGGGCAGAGGCTCCGGGAGACGTGCCGTCCTGCTGATGAAGACGGTGGCCCCAAAGGCGTGTCTGGGATGGTGAGGGCTGCCGGTGCCCAGGGTCCAGGCTGCACCTCCAGAGAGTCTGGGGCAGGTCCCGCAGGGCTCGGGTGGAACTGGGGGACAGGCCTGCCTGAGGGCCCCTCGTCTCTCCATCCCCGTGCAGAGCTTACTCTCTTGTGGAAGGGTGTCTTGGGCCTGCCCCAGCGCTGACACACGCAGACAGGCAGCCTTGGATGAGACCCGGCCCCTGAGTACGAGCTCACCGAGGGGCAGAACCCTGGCTGGGCTCCCACCCCAGCCTCCCTGCTCCCGGGTGTCCAGCAGGAGGCCTTGATGTGGACAGAATCAACCGCTGGGCCGAAGGTAGTCATTTTCAACCCTGGGCTGGAGCCCAGTGAGCCGCCGATGACAGGGTCTTCGGGGTGAGTCACATTCAGACGTCAAGCGTGACCTAAAAATATGACGCCTGCAATTACGGCACCGCAGCGGGGGGAGGGAGGCCTTCCAGACGAGGACACGAGCCCAGCCCCGGGGGCCCCTGGTGGCCCATCTATTATTAGAAGAGCTAAAACCTCCTCGAACCCACACAGTACAAAGACCGGCTCCGTTCACCCGGAGTGCGGCGGCCACATTGACCTCAGTCCAGGGGCCGCCCACTGCCCACCGGACAGAGTCAGTGCGGTGGGTCCAGTCCCGCCCATTTCCCGGGAACTGCGCCCCGATGTGGGCTGGCGCTGGGGCACGGGTGAGGAAAGGGCAGCGGCCAGGGCACGTTCCCGAGGGAGCAGCTGACGGAGTCCCTGCTGAGAGAACCCCTGGGGAAGGCCCAGCCGGCCCCACCCCTCCTGTGACAGTGACAGTGAGTCCCCAGCAGGGCTGGTGGCACCCTGCGACAGCTGGAGAAGGCAGCCTGGGTGGGGTAGCCAGACCCTGCCCCCAGGCTGCTCCAGGGGGTCAGGGGTGCAGCCCGAGAGGAGGGGCCCGGTCCCGCCCACCCGCTGCAGCGCCCGCCACCGCCGGCAGAGGGCGCCCCGCATACCGCGCTCCGCGCCCTACTGCGACCCCATGAGCTCCATCGTGACCACCCCCTCCTCACAATGCTCGATCTTTGCTCCAGACACTCTGGCTACAATGCCGCAGGGGCTGCTGCAGGACACGTGGCAGCTTAAAGAGGAAAATGAGTGTCCGATCAGAGGGTCTCTCCTCCCTGACGCTCTCCTAAGAGGGCAGCTTTCCTGCTTGTCTCCCCACGTCACTCAAGCTGCAGCCTGTTTCACTCGCCCCGTCGCTGAGCGCTTAGGCCCCCGCCAGCTCTCTCCACGAGGACGAGGACGCTGCGGTGACAGCGCGCCGGCGGTGTGGGAGCCGCCATTGTCTTCGTCTCTGCCATCGCCATGCCGCTCCCTGCCTGCCCCCCCCCCCCCCCCCCGTCGAGTCTGGACCCTCAGCTGCGGGTCTGAGGGCTGCAGTCCGTGTCAGACAGCGCGGGGCTTGTCCTCCCTGACCTCACGTGACTGGGCTCCCAGCTCTGACCTCGGAGGGCTTGACCACAGGGCGGGCAGCACAGGAGGGGCCGTGGGGATGGTCACCCTGTTACCTCTGCCCCCCGCAGTGCTCCCCAAGCAACTGTGACCCCAGACAGGCCCCCCCTGTAAAGCCACGGGGGCTCCAAGTGTCTCCCAGGCTGACCGTCTGCTGTTCGTGACCAGCATGAACTTATGGTCTTACAGTCTTGGGGTCAGAGTCTGACGTGGGTATCCCTGGGCTAAATCCAGGTGAGGGCCGGGCTGCTCCCCTCCAGAGGCTCTGGGGAGAATCCATTTCCCCTCCTTTTCCAGCTTCTAGAGGTGCCTGCAGCCCTCAGCTCGTGGCCCCTCCTCTACCTCAGGCCGCCAGTTGCCTTCTCTGATCCTCTGGCCCTCCTGCCTCCCTCCTCCCTTGTGAGGACCCTTGAGATTACGCTGGGCCCACCTGGACGGTGCAGGACGATCTCCCCATCTTGAAATCAGCCAACTGTCAACCTTCATTCCAGCTACAGCCTTGACGCCCTTCTGCCATGTGAGCAACAAAGACCCAGGCCCCAGGTCCCTTATTTTCCCACCACGCGTGGTCTCTTCTCCGGGCCCCAGGCCCTGTGCCTGGAGTCGAGGCTTGGAGTGGACAACCTGTGCCGCACTCAGGCCATCATTGGGGTGACCAGCACCACCGGGGTGCCTGGCCATGGGGGGACCAGTCGCTGGGAGCACAGGCTTGGGGCTAAACCTGCTTGTCAGGTGAGCTGGGTCTTCCAGGGGCTGCAGCCTAACCCTAACCCCACTCAGCTGCCTCTGCTGCCTCTCCTTCCAAGGCATCAGCAAGGGCTGCCCACCCTGGAGTTCCGGCACCCTCGGGGGGGGCCCCCCTCCGGGGTGGGGGCCCCCTCCCCTTCCAGGCCCCTCCTCCTCCCAGGTCCCCTCCACACCCCAGACCTCCTCCTCCTCCCAGGTCCCCTCCCCTCCCAGGTCCCCTCCAGTCCCCAGGCCCCTCCTCCTCCCAGGGCCCCTCCACCCCCTCCACCACACAGGGGCAGGGCGTTTCCTGGGGAGGGAGGGCTGCACAGCACGGAGAGGGCAAGGCGCCACATCACAGAGGCCTCAGCTCAGTGGTTTGGGCCCCAGTGTATGTCTGGCGCCAGTTCACAGGCTTCAGCAGATGCCTCTTGAGCGATAGTGAGGGACTCCTCTTTGCTCTGCGGGTCAGGAAAGCCATCAGGATTCAGGGTCGCCCAAAAGTGGAGCTGCCCCAGGACACTGCCGCAGCCACCCAGCGGCCTGGGAGGAGGAGGGGCGGGCCATGCGGCAGGGTGACAGCAGCCAGGATGGGCCTGCAGCAGGGCCCAAGTTGGGGGCGGGGTCTCTCCGGGCCTGTCCCAGCCATGCTGGCGAGCAGAGAAGTGGACAGGGCGAGCACAGCGATTCCCGGGGTGTCCTGAGCCCCCAACCTGGGGCAGCTGCAGGCAGGTGGGCATCAGGCGACTGTCACACAGGTAACCTGTCTGGGCACCGGTCCAGCCTGCAGGCAGGTCTGTTCGGTCCTAGACGGCCGAGCCTGCCCACGCCCTTGGAACCTGGGGGCCACCGAGGACTGGACTCTGGGCCTCCCTCACCGGCACCGGCCAAGCCCCTGCCCTACCCCTCCCGCTCCAAGAACCCATGTGTCTCCTCTGCCCCCCACCCCAGCGCTCCCCATCTCAGTCCTCCCTCCTCCCTGGAGCCCTCTCCCACCCTTCCCCCCCCTCCCCCCGCAAGGCCCCCCAGGCCTCTCTCTCCCGCGCGGCCCCGATGCCCCGCCCCTCCCAGGGCGTGAACTGCTCTGCTCCGGGTCCCCTGCCCCAGCCTGGATGCTCACGTGCGTGTGCTCGAGACACTAGGCTGATGAGTGAATAAACGGGGGGCCTGGGCATTGCCCACCTGAGTAGGACCTGGCTGGCTGGCTCCCGGGCCCTGCCCTGGCATTGCATGTGGGTCCCCGGGACTCAGGGAGGACGAAGCTCTGGGGGCACTGGGTCGGGGAGTGGGGTGCCGGCTGCCGGGCTGCCGGTGCCAGGTCTCCAGGCTGGGGTGGGCCTTTCGCTTCAGACCTCTTAGAGTCGCTGTCTCCCGCTGTGGAAGGGAACCTCGTGGGGGGTCCCGGGAGCAGAGGCTTGGGGTCCACCCAGGAGTGTTGGCCGCAGTGACGCAAGTCTGCACCTTCCAGATCTGGAATGCAAGCTGTCCTCCTCACGGCGTTGCTGAGTTCCCCTGGGACGGGGTCTGCAGCTGGGGGGGGCGCCGGCGAGCACCCCGCTGGAGCAGCCTGCCCTGCCACCAGCTCCTGCCTGCCCTGCCGAGCTCGCTGCCTTTGCGGGCGCCTCCTTCTTCCGAGGGTAAATCAGGTTACCCACAGCTTTTCCTCGAGGAATAAGGAGGCAGCCTTTGAAACCAGGACAGATGGCAGCCCTTCTCCAGGGGGAGCTGGCTCATTAATCGTTTCTAAATTAGTCAGAGGGATGGTGGGACTTCACGGGCTCTGGGAACCCACGGAGCCACCTTCACAGCCCCAGCGGGGGGGCTGCAGCTTCTGCTCTGGCCCAGCCGCCTGGTCTCATGCTTCCTTCCTTCTCTCCCTCCCCTGCCCCTCCCCATTCTCTCCCCAGACCTGAGCAGCTTCTAGAAATGTCTGGGAGAGAAGAGCCTGCCTGCAGGGGGCTGTGGGAAAGGACAGTGGGCCAGGGGGCATCAGGCTGGTCCAGGGCTGGGCCCTGAGTGCCCCAGCTGGGACGCAGTGGGGACAGTGGCTCGGGGCTGCTCCAGGCCCCCTCTCGAAGGGCAGGGGTGGGAGGGGCAGGCACAGCTGCAGTGGACACAGGCCAGGCGGGGCAGAGGGGCCAGCCAGGACCAGGGCAGGGCCGGGAGGCCGGTGGGCCGACGGCCAGGCAGGGCCAGGGCTGGCAGGGCACCTCAGAGCTGACATAGGCACTCAGGTGCCCAGCGCACGTGGTGGAGGCTTGAGTCTGGGGGCGGCCGGGACTAGGCCCGAGACGTGGGCTGGGGGTCTGTTCGGGCTCCAGCTGCAGGGGCAGAGCTCCTGGCACTGTGATGGTGGGTCTGGGGCCTCTGATCCTGTCTCCTCAGACGTTGTTGCTGATGGTGGCCACTCCCTCAGCTCCTCCCGGCTGTACCAGCATTGGGGAACCTCCACCGGCCTGCTGGACACAGAGCCCGGGACGCCTGCACCCTGGGGCCTGGGGTCCAGGCCAGCTCGCCATTCAGGGACTTGGGGAGGACTTGCCTCTCCGGCTGCTGTTTCCTCTCCTGTAAACCAGGCCGTGGACCCCTTCAGCCTGTGCACCAAGGGGCTGGTGAGAGCCAGTGCAAAGACCCAGGCCGACTCTGCTCAGGGGCTCCCTTCCCTGTGCCCCCGACAGAGACCCCTCCCCACTCCCCCGACTTGTGTCCTCGGGCTCTCTCTCCTCTTTTGGACTCTACGATCCCTGAGGGCATGGTCCTCCTCCGCCCCCAGTACAGCCGGGACGGAAAATGAGCTCTCACCCTGTCTGCAAACCTGACTGACACAGAGGAGAGGAAGCTGTCCTGACAGAGGGTCACCAGCCCACCTCTGTCCCCAGGAGGGAGGCAGGGCCCCCTCTGCTGAGCTTCCCGCCCCACTGACCTCCTCACTGTTCAGTCTCCCTGCATCTCTGGGGCCCATATCACAGATAGGTAAGTGGGGCTGAGGGCGGAGTCACTCACGGAGGCCACCCAGCCTCAGACAGCGTCTCGGGGGTCAAACCAGGCAGTCTGGGGCCTTGACCCCGAGGCTGCCTGAACCCACACCCCACCCCCGTCCGGGGCCAGCAGCCAGAGCACCCCTACGCTCCCATCACAGGCCCCACAGGCTTGTGGGATGGAGGCGAGCCCAGCAGACACTCTCGCTGGATGCCCACCTGGCCCCCAGGGCCAGCACCTGGAGAGGACAGGCCTGGCAGCCCCCCTCTGGATGAGGGGAGCCTGCGGTGGAGGCCGCCCGGCCCCGCCCACACTCCCTGGAAGGGCTGCCCGGCGCACTGGGCCAGAGCCGCATGTTTTCCGGCTTTGATGAAAACCAGCTTGTTCTGTCCAAGCCTGGACCCGGCCCAGGCTTCCAGAAGGGGCCGAGCCAGCCCGAGTCTCACACTTGGCTCGGGGAAGGCCCGTTCTCTCCAGCATTCCTGAGCCTCCGCGCCGCCCGCCTGCCCTGCCCGCAGGTGTGCGGGCCCGGCTGGCCCAGCAGATGCGGCTCTTGGTGAAAGCTGACCCCACGGCAGGTGTGGGTCTGGGCTGGGATGAAGGGAAACTGAGGCCCCAGGGGTGGTCACCTCCCCTGGTGGTCAGGCTGGCCCCTGAGTCTCAGATCTGTGCGCCTCACTGCTTCAGACAAGCCTATGGCGGGGCCTGGGGCCTGGGGCCTGGGGTTCCTGGGGCTGCCTCCCCCAGAGAGCAGGGGGGCTGGGATGGGACAGGGAGTGGTTTGTGGTGGGCGAGGGTACCCCTCCTCCAGGGCACCAGACCTCTTGGAGGCCGCTCGTTCTTCTCTGGGAGCAGCGCTCAGTGCTGGCCCGAGGCTGGGAACGGCAGTGCCAGGCCTGGCTCCCAGCAAGCGCAGCTGGTTCTCTTCTCTGGCTGGAGTCCATGGCATCGCCTGCCGTGACTGGGGAGCCTCCAGGACGCCCTGCAGGCCGAGCAACCACACCCAAGCCAGGCGGGAGGAGGAAGCGGAGACGCAGGCCAGGACGCAGCTGCTGCGGCTGGAGCTCGGCTCCGTACTGACGTTTCAGAGCCTCAGCCCTTCACCTGCGAGGTGGCGCCCAGAGCCTGGTGCCTCCAGGTCAACCACGGGATGGTGGGGCAGCGGCCTGGCCTGGGGCCCGCCGGCCAGGTCAGAGGCGGTGAGGCCCTCGCGGCTCCCGCCGGGCCCGGAACGGCCACTTTCTGTTTCGTGAGCCGGGAGCCGGACTAGAACCCTCGCTGGCCCCGCCTGGGCCTCGTCTCCAAGTCCCTCTTGGAGTCACACAAGGATCTAGCCAAGAGCTCCAGGACCCAGCGCTAAAGGGCTAGGGGACCCCGCGTGTAGCCCCACACGGCGTGAAACGTGTGAAGGAGGTCAAAGGCCCGCTCTTTCCCGGACAGACTACGTGGATGCATTTTGGAAATGACAAATATCAAATCCTTCCAGAAACGGCCGCTGGAGGTCCACCCCGCCGGTGCCCAAGGCATGCCGATGCGCAACCCCGAGCGCCCGCCTGAACCGTGGGGGATGCCGTGGCTGTGAGCCGAAGGACAGGCCGCACCAGGCTCCTCTGGGAAACCCCTGCCGCCCCAGGCCCACGGGCTCTGGGGGCTCAGCCCCCCTCCAGGGCGGGATCTGCCCCAGGGCGGTGAGACAGCCTGTCCTAGCTTCCCCCAGTGCCAGGCTCACCCCACCCCGAGCCAGGCCTGGCTACCTGCCCACTCCATAACGGGGAAAGCTGACAGGATCCAGGCCGCTTGGAGTGGGTTCCCCAGGAAAGAGGGTCCCTCTCGCGGGAGGGAGGGAAGGCGGCTGGGCACGCAGGAGCAACGCTCGACTCCTGACGGACCCGCCACTCTCCGGTCAAGGCCACGTGTCACCCCACACCAGGTGGTCCTGGAGATAGCCGCAGGCTCTGCTGTGTGCCCCATGTGTCTGGCTAGTCCCCGGTCCTCTGAGCACACCTGGACAGGTGGGGGCAGGGCCCGGGGCAGCGCCTGGTCTCATCTGATCAGACTCTCTTGCACTTGGGGACACAGTGGCCAGGAGGGGTCAGTCCTGCCTGAGGACGCAGGACTGCTGTGACAGCCCAGGGTGTGGGTAGAAAGAAAGACCGTCTCCATCTGGCCATTGCTTGCTGAGGTCGCGTGGAATCAGCTGCTGAGCTGGCTGCTCCTTGCAGGCAGGGACAGGGCAGGGCACATGGCAGGTGACACCCTGGGTGACAACTCGATGGGGAGACCTGGAGATCCAGGCCCTGGGGCCATGTAGAGCACACGGTCACCAAGGCACCCCAGCTCGTGGCCATTTGACTAAAGAAGGAACAATCTGGAAGAAAAAAGGCTGGCCCAGAGGGGAGGGTGTCTGCGGCTCAGGCCTCCTGTCTTTGGGCCCAGGGGATGCTCTGTGAAAGGGGGGCTTTTGATGATGGGGGGTCACCCGGCCAGGCCGCCCACCCACACCACCATCGTACCCCGAGAGCACCTGGACCGAGCTGACCTGTGCTCTGGCCGTTCCTGCCGGCCTGGGGGCCCGGGGTTGGAAAGGCATGTTGGCACCTGTGGGGAGAGACTCTGGCCCTGCCCCCTCCCCACATCCCAGCCCTCCCCTCGGCCGCCCTCATCCCAGTGCCCCAGATCCTGCTTCTGGAAATACACTTGCAATTAAATCAAAAGGCCCAAGCGCTGCCTGGAGAGCCAAGCGGTGGTTACACAACCCTCATCCCCGTGGCTCCCAGCGGCCCAGAAGACACACGTGCCGCCCAGGCCGTGCTCTGGTCCTGGTTGCAGCCTCCCGGATGGGGCGCGCATGGGCTCCAGGAAGTGTGGGTCCAACCCGGGCGCCCTCCCGGCTGGAAGGCAGGAGGAGGGCAGGGAGCTGGTGTGGCTCCAGGGCCTGGTTGCCCTCTGCCCTCTGCTTGCAGGTCCCTCAGGGCTTCATGTGGGAGGACACAGCCCCTTCCCCGGTCTGGCTAACAGACAGTGTGTGCAGCACAAGGTGACCCGACAAGCGGCTGCCCGTTTCCAGGCCGAGTCTTGAGAGGGAGACAGTCGTGCTGAGCAGAGCAGCATTGCCTGAGGGTGGGCTCCAGGCTGGGAGGGGCAGCCAGACTGTGGGCTGGATTCTCAGGGCTGGGAGAGGGGTGACAGCCCCCTGGGACATGCCCGGAGAGGCTGGTGGCGGCTCAGGCACGGGGGCAGCCCCAGGGATCGGGGCCCCCGCTGGAACAAGGCTGAGAGCTGGCCAGCCCACAGGGTCCCCAAGTCCGGACTCGCTGGCCACCGGCCACCAGGAGGGGCTGCAGCAGGAGTGGCGGCACCAGCCTGGGGCAGGGCTCTCTGGGCCGGTGGACCCTCTGCTGCCCCTGCCCCGGGCCCGCTCCTGCCTCCTGGGCAATGTCTGGGAGTGACTGGGCCACATCACAGCTGAGAGGCTCTGGCAGAGCTGGTGCTGGCCGCCTGCCCTGGGCAACAGGACACTTCCGGGGCAGGAGGTGTTTACGGCCCTTTGACCAAGAGGAGCCCAGCCAGGCCCTGTTGTGTGGCCCAGGCCCAGCACGGGGCCCTCCTCCCTGCCCCGCCCCCTCCGGCCCCTTTCTTTGCTAAGTGTCCACAAGATGAAAACTCAGAGGGTTCTCCTGGCATTGGCTTTCCCTTAAAAACAACGTGTGCTGCCTTTTCCAGTGATGGAGCTGGTTTGTCAGTACAGTGGAACATCTGCAAAACCAGACGTCACTCATACATCCATAGACGAAGGGACCGTGGTGAGCACACTAGCCACGCCCTTCTAGCCTGTCCCCAGGACTCCTCTCGCCCATTCTGGGCCGGCCTTAGCGGTAGGCAGGGTCCCTGTCACAGTGACGCTCATGCCCTGGCAGGGAAACCAACGTGCAGACCTGCAAGAGACCAGGCACCAACAGGGATGAACCGGGTGTGCAGGGGCCGCCATCCAGCCGGGCTGGCTACAGGGCGGGCGGCCCAGCTGAGGACGGGACATTTAAAAAGATCTGTTTGTATAAAGGAGGCAGCAGTGGGAATATCTGGGGAGAGTGTTCTGGGCAGAGGGCAAAGCAAGTACAAAGGCCCTGGGGCAGGAGATGGTTCGTGGCAGGAGCAGAAAGGGCCAGTGAGTGAAGCCCTTGAGTTGGGCAAGCCTGGGGAGGCTGGGATTCCTGCGGACCTCAGAGGCCCAGACAGGGGGAGGGTGTTTGGGGCAGGCAGGTTGGGGAGGTGGGGGGGGCAGGGATGTGCAGGGGCCAGCATGGAGAGGGTGTCCGCAGCAGGGTGCAAACCTGACATTCTGTGGTTTAACTTTCAGCAGCCCTTCCTGCCCTGGGGGTGGGGGGGGCGCTGCCAAGTTTGTCTCCAGGGGAAACTGCTTATTTGTTTAGGAAGATATGTTAACGGACCTTTCGTTTCTAAAAGGAAAATTCCAGGGCTTAGTCTGTACCGGAATCAAAACAGAGTCAAAGTGTCCCCCCCCAAGAAGGAGGCACTCTGGAAGTAAAGCTATTAGGTGACGCCCCCCTCCCCCAAACCTTGGCCCTGCAGCAGGGGAGGGAGAGGGAGAAGGCTGGACCACGAGGTAAGGGGTAAATTGGACCTAGTTTTCACTTAATTTCTCTGATGGCTGGAGAGGTTAAGTACTTTCACTTTAGACATTTGAATTATTTTATGTAAATTGTTTTATCCTAGTCTTTCCCCATTTTCCATTGGGATATTTGTCTTTTTTTTTTTTTTTTTGGGATATTTGTCTTTTTTATTAATTTTGGAAATCTTCGTCTGTCACAAATATTTTTTCCGATTTGTCACTTGGCATTTAATTTTTCAAAGATATTTGTATATATAAAAATGTTCAAATTGTATGCCCTCAACTTTATCCATATTTTCCTTTCATGACTATTCTTTGGGTTAATACTTAGAAAGCTCTTACCAAATTTAAAACTGATGCAGTGCCTCCGTGCGCCTTTTTAATCTATACCATGATTTTCTTCTTTATTTGCTTCTCTAATCCATCTCAATTTATGTGGATACTTGGCTAGGGATATAAGTTTATTTTTCTCTCCAGATAATTAACCAATTATCCTGTCAGTGTTTGTTGATATTCACTATGTAACGGAGTTCTCCTGCTTGGTCTGGTACTTTGACTAAGACTTAATAAAGGGGGTGACTCAGAGACGTGGGCAGGGTTTAAGGCAACAGAGAGGGACTGAGCCTTGCCCAGGAGTGTGGAACTGGGGGGTCCTGGGCCTGGAGCTGCACAGAGAGTGTCACAGGGCCCCACAGCGCAGCTGTTTGCAGAGACCCTGCAGGGTCCTGCCCCTGGGGAAGAGACATAGCCAGTCCAGAGCAAACTGGCTGAGCCCGTCAGGAAAGAATTCCCTGGCCTCTCTCTCCTCCCACGTCCCCCCTGGCAGGTGGAGGAGTTCTCAAAGGCAGAGGGAAACCTCTGCAGTCCCACCCCTCAGGGGGGATCTCCTCAGCCCCTCCCCCGGGGCAGTCACCAGATTGCCACCTCTCCTCTCGAAGCCCTGGGGCCAAGGGGGCCCGACCTGCTGGGCAGGCAAGTAAGGAGCAGACCGGGTCTAACTCAAACTGCTGTCAGCCCCGCCCAGCTCCATCCTCCCCTGGACGGACCAGTCCAGCCCTCCCTCCTCTGTCTAGAAGGTAATGTCTAGTGGAAGGGACGTCACCTGGATATCACCGGTTCTTTCATGCACAGTGTTAAGCTTGTAACCAACCATTACCAAACATGGAAGAGGCAAGAAAACAGGACCCACAATTACGAGGAAAAAGTAGACAATAAAAGTGGACCCGAAGATGGATGCTAGAGCTGGCAGACAAGGACTTTAAAAGAACTGTGATGAGTGTATTGCAGAAAACTGAGGAAAAGATGAATAAATAAGCAGATGAAAAACGGAAAATGTCACCAGAGAATTGAAGGCTTAAAATATGATTTAAATTATAAAAAAACATCAATGGACGTTTAATAACTACAATAGTCAATCAAGGGCTTTAACAGCAGAACACAGGATTGGTGAACTGGAGGGCAGGTCAATGGAAAATACCCAAACTGAAGCACAGAGAATGAAAACAGAGAAACATGGAACATGCTCAAAAGTTCTAACGTACTTAGAGTTCCCGAAAGAGAGGAGAGAGAACGAGGCAGAAGCAAAGTGCAAAGAGATAATGACCTAGAATTTGCCAGAACCGATGAAAGACATCAACCCATGAATTCAAGAGGCCCTGCAAACCCCAGGCAGAAAAATAAGGAAATGATTAACTCCAGGAAAATATTAGGTTGTATAACAAAGGGAATACAATCAAATGACATTTCATGGCTCGAGTCTGAATGGCATTGACCTAATCTAATAACACAGCCATCCATTTTGATTTAATAAAAAATTGTGATAAATTCCATAAACGTGGGGGAAGAGAAGTTCATGGGTCTGTGTGGGGCAGAGGCAAAG
The DNA here is from genome assembly GCF_039906515.1 of Pseudorca crassidens. Lineage (NCBI taxonomy): Eukaryota > Metazoa > Chordata > Mammalia > Artiodactyla > Delphinidae > Pseudorca > Pseudorca crassidens. The sequence continues at coordinate 1,136,127 of NC_090311.1, read as the reverse complement.
GGAGAATTTACCTTCATCTTCCAAACCAGGGAGCTGATAGAGAACACCTAGAACTGAAAAATCAAGCCATGGTAGGTAAGTATGTTGTTTAGAAGTGGATTGGTAAATAGCTGGGGGGATCTCTAAAAAGAGCTGAAGGCAGTGACCCCTGGGGAGCAGCGAGAGGAGAGGGTTATGCATTATATAACCCCAGACGGGCTTGACGTTTAAGGTTGATAATGAATGTTCATCGACAGAGGAATGGATAAAGATGATGTGCTGCATACACACAGTGGAATACTACTCACCCATAAAAAGGAAGGAAATAATGCCACCTGCAGCAACATGGATGGACTAGAGATGATCATGCTAAGTAAGTCAGACAAAGAAAGACAAATATCATATGATATCACTTATATGTGGAATCTAAAATATGACACGAATGAACTTATCTATGAAACAGAAACAGACCCACAGACGTAGAGAACAGACTTGTGGTTGCCAAGGGGGAGAAAGGGTGGGGGAGGGGTGGAATGGGAGGTTGGGTTAGCGGATGCAAACCAGTATATAGAGAATGGATAAACAACAAGCTCTTACTGTGTAGCACAGGGAGCTATAGTCAATATCCTGTACTGAACTATATTCAATATTCAATTATGATAAACCATAATGGAAAAGAACATGAAAAATAATGCATATGTATATGTATAACTGAATCACTTTGCTGTACAGCAGAAATTAACACAACATTGTCAATCAACTATACTCCAATAACATAAATTTTAAAAATTAATGTTAATGAATATTAAGTATTATCAAATGCCTTTTGTGGTGTCTATTGATAATCAGATTATCATATTTCTAATTTAATCTATTGATATGATTAAATTATTAATACAATTTAGATTGTATAATTTTATCTCATCCTTGCCTACAATGGATAAAATTAATGCACTCAATGTATTGTTAATTTACGATAGTGACTGAACTTAATTTGCTAAGAATTTATTCGGACTTCTATATTTGTGTTCATAATTGACGTTGTATCATAAGGGTTTTCTTGTAAAGCTATCTTTGCTAAGTCTTAGTATCAAGGTTAAATTAGAGGTATAAAGTTAATATTTCATTAATTATCAGTTGATAGCCTACATATGCACGTGTATACATAGATGGCATTGAAAATATCTGTTCCTTGAAATTATAGAATAAATTCGCCCACAAGGTTGTGTTGACCTGGTGCCACTTATGTGAATAACTCCTTGGCAAGCCTTTCAGTTTAGTCCGTGGTTATTCATCTATTAAAGTTTTCAAGTTTCCTAGTGAGACAATTTTGGAAAAGCATATTTTCCTAGAAAATTGTCCCTTTCTTCGAGGTGTACAAACATTGTAATAGTGTTGTGCATGAGTTCACTTATTGTTTTTACGCTACTGTGGTTTTTTTAAGAATTTGTTTTGACGTTTAATTCTGTTTTGCAATCAACTACAATTATTTAGGCTAATTCCAGGTGTAATTGATTTCAGAGCTCACTACAGATCGTTCCAATTTCAGGACGTCCCCTGTGCCCTTCGTCTCCTCGGGCAGAAGGAAGGCACCTCCTCTGCCCATTCCATCGCACAGTCCCACTCCTCTAGTTCGCTTTCATTCCTCCGAGATCTCGCTTCTGCTTTCTTTCGGTCCGGCAACACTTTTCGTTCTGCCTGATGTTCGGGCAGCTGCTCTCTTTTTACAAAGCGTATCTTATCCCACTGAGACTTCTCGTTTGTCCTCTTGCTTCCTCAGTACGTTTATTCTTGATTCTTAATGAAAGTACAAAGCAGACACTTTCAAACATACACTCTTCTCTATTAGGAAATACTTTGTAAAATGTGTTTTCCGTCTTCATCTTGGTTGCTATGTTCTCTCTCCCTCAGGATGGAGGACTGTTTTTACAGGGCCCAAGTGGGTGTATGCACACGGGTGCATGTGTACACATGTGTGCACACACGTGTGGGTTACACATGGGCACGCATGTGTGCACAAGTGTGAACACACATGTGTGTATGTGAACATGAATGCACATGTGTATGTGTGGGTGTGGGTATGCATGTCCGTTTGCCCATGTATTTGTGTATGTTTGCATATGTGAGTGTGAGTGTGTGTGTGTGTGTGTACAGCCTGAGTGTGTTTCTTGTCTGTCACCCTGGAGAGGCCGGAGGCCCCGTGCCCTGGTGAAGGTAGACATCTGTGTGTGGAAGCTGGGGTGCGTGGTGCCCCCAGCCGCCCTGCCATCTGCTGGCCCTTCACCCCACGTGGAGGCCACCGGCCATCGTCCCCCTTGAGAACCGGATCCAGGTGACCCCTGGCAGCGGGCCTGAGCGCCGTGGCCCCAGGGTCGGCTGCACCCATCACAGACCAGGGGCGGAGGGGAAGAGCCCCCAAGCCGGCCTCCAGTGGGCTGTGCCCTGGGAACTCCAGTCCCAGAGAGGACGCAGGCAGGTGGGTGCCTGGGCTGGGACCTCGGAGCCCAGCTGCTGCCTGTGTCCGGAGGGAGTGCGTGTCCCACAGTTGCTCTGTGCCCTCCCGGGTGTGTGAGAGCGCACTGCTATCGATAAGCCGTTTACAGCCGTGGAAAGGGGAGAGGTCGGCTGCCGGCCCTGTGGCATTTTGGCGGAAGAGATTCATCGGCAGCGACCTTCGTGTTTGTCAGCCGCCTGGCCGGCCGGCCGGCCGGCCGCCTGCCCACGTGTTCCAGAAGCCTGGCCTGCCTGACGTGGTCACGGCCGTGGGCGTCCTCCCTGACTGGGAGGAACTGGGGGCTGCGGTTGGTTCCTCCCGTGACCCAGGCACCTGGGAACCGGGGACCCTCCTGGATGCCCACCCTCACGCTGGCAGCCAAGCCCCCCGTCTCTAACAGGCACCCCACCCCACTCTCACCTCGCCACCTCCCTCCCGATAACACCTGGTGCCGGGCCCTCTGCTCTGCCCCGCCAGCTGGGGGTCCACCCCCTGCCCCTCCCGCCCCCACCTGGGGCCCTCTCCTCCTGGCCCCGGGGGTCTCAGGCCTCACCGCCTCAGCCTGGCGCACAGCAGGGGCCTGTTGGTGGAGCTGTGGTGAGGGGGTCCTGTGTCCTGTCACCATCCTGCTAGTGTGGGCTGACCTGCTCCCTCCTAGATGACCTGGGAGACCCCTGTCCCTTCCAGAGCCTGAGGCCTCGGAGGGGTCAAGAGAAGCCCCTGAGCTCCGAAAGGAGTTGGAACCACCTGCTTCCTGGAAGCCTCTGGGTGGATCCACCCAGAGGGTGTGGGAATCCCGTGGACACCCAGGATGCTGGAGGGCCGGGCAGGCCTGTCCAGGATGGCTGTGTGGCCAGGGGCCACGTCCATGTCCAGGGCATGCTGGTTCACTAATGTGCGGGCCCTGGTCGCCCCAATCCACCCGCCTCTTGCTCAGAGGCAGCCTGGGACGGAGGTCCCTGACGACCAGCCCGGTAATCCCTGCAAAGCCACCAGATGCCCCCATCACCGGGCACAGCGAGCTGTCCAGATGGCCTCGGCTATTTTTAGGTCTGGAGTGTGTGCCGGGGCCTGGGGACGTCCCTCCTTCCTTAGCAGGTGGAGACGCACCTGCTCAGGGCTCCCTTGGCCTCCAGGGTCCCAAGGGTGGGTCTGGGAGCCACAGATCCACAGCCGCAGAGCTGGGGACAAGCGGAAGCCAGGCAGGGAAGGGGCCCAGCCAAGGAGCCTGGACGCACAGCAGGGCCCCTTGCTGAATCCCCACATCAGCCCGAGGCCAAGCAGGAGAGGCTCCACCGGGCCGGCCCCAGGGCGCTGAGTGACGGGGGAGCTGGGGGCCCTGGGCTTCTGCCCACCAGGAGGACCCGGGAAGCTGAGTGCCACGTCACTGTGTCCATGCGGGAACGGCCTCCGGGGGCCACTCCGCGCGACCACCGCGTCCTGGGCCTGGGCAGGTGAGGCCGGAGGAAGGAGCAAGGGTGGGCCCAGCTCCAGGCCTCCCCCCCGCCGCTGCCGAGGGTCCTGCCCCACGGAGCAAGGCCGGCCGCGTGGCTCTGAGCCTGGCAGGGCCACCTGGTCCCGGGTCTCTGAGCGATTTCTCGGGCTCCTCAGAGGCACGGAAGGAGAGTGTGCGTCACGTCACGGGTCTGGGAAACGTCCTCCTGGAGGCCCGCAGCGGGCAGGTGTGGCGCCAGAGACAGGCCCAGCCTCGGGTGTTGGAACGGCACCCGGCCACGGCCGCAGACCCCTCGACCTGCTACCCGATGAAACAGAGCCAGGAGGGCCCCACCCACCCAGACTCCACCAGTCGCAGCCACAGGCCACGGCCGGTCCAGGCAGGCCTCCGGGAGCCCCAGCCCAAGACCCCCGCCTGTTGGCTGTGGGATCCCCCCACCCCGGGGCCTGGGCTGGGTCAGAGCCTGAGCCCAGCACTGCCTGACCCCAGTGCCTGTCCCCTGACCCCCCAGCCCTCCCCCAGGGGCCCGGGGCCTGGTGCCAGAGAGCGGAGTCAGAAGCCAGAGTGGCCAAGCTGGCGAGTGCAGAGCCCTGGCCTCACAGCACGCTCGCGTGCAGGCTAGCGGGCCCCAGCCCGGGGGCCGCAAGGAGAGAGGAGCACAGGGTGAGACGGAGGGCAGGGGGCCCCTCGGCCTCAACCAGCAGTTACTCCTCCAGCTAAAATCCAAGCAGGATGAGCTGCCGGGGAGAGCGGCCCCAGGGTCTCCTGAGCACAGATCCTCACCCCGCAGACAGTCCCCATCCGTGCGACCCTGAGAAGCGAGAGCCCTGCCCCGGCACCTGCAAGGAGCTGGGTCCTGCCAGTGGGTCAGAGGCCTCCCCGGGCTGGGGAGGGGCAGTGGCGGAGCCTTGGGGTGGGCTGCGGCTGCAGTCGCAGGCAGTTGCCCAGATCAGGATGAGGGCCCCGCCCTGAGCAAGCAGGGCCGGAGAACAGGAGAAGCTCCCCAGGAAACGCCTGCCCTGGGAGCGCTCGCGGGGAGCCCGAGGGCTGGGCCGGCTGGAAGGAGTCCAGACCAGACCAGACCAGAGCCAAGACGAGCCCCCAGGGCCCCGGGCAGCGATGGGAGGTGGTGCCCCTCCAGAGCTCCGAGCCCTGCCCGCCAAGCTACATTTTATCTACAATTCTTGTAGCTACATTAACCGATGAGAGTGGACACCCTTCCCGCTGTCTGGCAGCCGTGGAGCCCAGAGCGACCTTCCTGTCTCAAGTGTACACGGAACACTCAGGAAAATTAACTGCACGTTACAACACGGAATATACCAACCAGTTTCCATGAAATGATACCACACAAACCATGTTTCCTGACCATAACACAATTAGTTAGAATGGAAAACAATATTTAAAAAATAATCTTAATGATTTAAGACAGTAAAAATACTCTTTTACAATCTCCATTTATTTGGAAAATAAAATACACACTTCCAAACGATGCCTAGGTGAAAGCATGATGGAAACTAGAGACACTTGGAACTGGCTAACGGTGAGGATACTCTGTGTCGCGCATGTCGTGTGTGGGGCCACCTGTATGCGGCATATTGCAAAGCGGGGCCAGGGGAGGCTGTGTAGCCTTAAAAGAAGAAAAGAAAAAAAATAAAAGAGGCAAGTATGCAACTTAAATCGGAAAAAGAGTAAGAGGCTAAAACTGATAAAAGGAGGAGGAAAAGGCACAGATATGAGCAGAAATCAATAAAATAGAAAATGAAAGGCACAGTGGGGAGAATCAGAGATGAAAGCTGGCTGGTGACTGGACAGACAAAAGCAAGAGAGAAAGAGAGAGGCAGACAGACAGACAGCCAAATTGACATTAGGAATGGAAAGGGGAAAGCATCTAACATACACAGAAGTTTTAAAAGATAAAAATATCATGAACCACTCAACTTGAAATCTTATTCAAAATGAACAAATTCCCAGAAAATTATGACTTCAAAAAATTGATTCAAGAGGAAAGAGGAGACAAAATATTTCTATGATGTTTAAGGACGTTTAACCATTAGTGGAAAATATTGCTACAAGAAAACTCACTGATGGGATTATACAGATGTGTTCTACCAAACTTCCAAGGAATGACTTTTCCAGTCTTACACAAACTTACACAAAAGGGTAGACAAAGGGGGAAATCTCCCAAAATTATTCTGAGGGCAGCATAAATTTTAAAACAAAACCGTACGAGAATAGTACAAGAAGCATATTTTAGTCCAGTCTCACTGTTAAGTAAGGATGTAAAAATCCTAAACAAATTATTAGCATTAGCACGCTGCACCCTGTAAACTGTATATTTTTAAAAAGTGATGATATATATATACACACACACACACTTAGGTACGTATAAGAAAAACCAAGCGGCCCAACATAAAAATGGGCGAAGGGCACGAACAGCTGAGAAGAAGCAGAGAGGGGAATACAGTGACCCCGGACCACGCCGAGGAAGGGCCTTTCTCATCTCCCTACGGGAAACGCAAACCAGCAAAAGTCAGGAAGTCTGACCAGATCCAGTGCTGGAATGCTGTGTTCCAAAAGGAACTCTTCCAGAGCATCGCTGGGAGCGCACCTTGGCACAGCCTGTTCGGGAAGCATCTCGGCATCTCCTGTGAAGTTGAATATTCATAAAGCTTTGAGCCGGCAAACTGACTTCTCGACACACGCTGCTCCCTGGACGCCGGGGCTGCCTCCCTCGGGTCTTTCTCCGCGCGGCCCCTTCTCAGCAAGGTTCCCTGGCACCTCCCGTCCACCCACCCCCCAACCTGTGTCTTCGTTTTCTCCAAAGCCGCGTCACCATCCAGAACACCAGGGCCTCCTGTGTATTTCCTTTGTCTGCCATCTCCTCCAGGATGGTGCTCTGTGGGGTTGGGTGTGTCTGCCACGCTCTCTGCCGCGCTCTGAGCCCAGGGCAGAGCCCGGCACGTGCTGGACACACAGTACGTATTTGGTGAATAAAGGAACGAGTGAGGGGACGGGGCAGTGAAGCACGTAACACAGGGCCCTGGCCTGGCCTGTTGGCCACCTACGGCAGGCACACCCAGAATATTTCGGGGCCCAGGGAAAGGGTCAGTGGAGGCCACACCTCACACACCACATGTCCAAGCCTTAGGAGGTGTTCATCACTCTGCCAGCTCCCATGTCCACATCTCCTGCAAACAGCCAGGGGCCTGGGGCGCCACTCAGGCATAGGGCACCCCCTGGAGACAGACCCAGGGGAGGGACTCACACAGGCCCTGGAGGTGAGCTTGGGACTGTGGGGCAGGCGTGTGTTCTAGAGGTGGGACACGGCTCTGCGTGGACTCCTCATCCGTGGGCAGGGGTGAAGCGGGCACCCTGGCACTGCGACGGGCACAGGGGTCCCATGGGATCTTGTTGAAATGCGGTCCTTATTTGGGGCCCTGGAGGGGCCTGAGGTGCTGCATTTCTAACGAGCTCCCAGGTGATGGCGTGGGGCCGGGAGCAGGGCTCCTGTCCTGATGCCTGGGGACAGTTCTCAGTACTGGACTCGACTGGCACAGACCCGGCCCAGCCGGGATGGGAGGAGGTGTGGGGGGGGGCCTCGTGCTCATGGGGGCCTAGCCGTGCCTCTCGGGAAGGACTCAGAGGGAAGCCAGCTGTCCAGGAGGCCAGGAAGTGAAGTGCTCAGGAGAGAAGGAAGCTAAGGGGGAATGCGGGAGGTGGCCCTACGGTGTCAGGGAGACCTGCTGGGGGGGGTGGAGGCTCGGGGAGAGCAGGCCATAGGACAGAGAGGGGGCTGCCCTGCCTCGCGCAGCGGCCAGTCCCCCCCACCTGTCCTGGTGTCCCTGGGTCCCGGTGTCCCCATGTCCCGGCATGCCGAGGTCCCGGGCCACACGGCTTTCCTCTCCTCCGGACTGGGCACCTCCATCCACCTGCTCCCCCTCCGCGCTCAGGCCCCAACTCTGGGACCACCTAATTCAGTCGCTAAGGCCCTGCTGCCCAGGACCCCAGACAGCGAGGGCACCTCTGGGGAGACCCCGTCGCGGCAGCCTCACCCCAGTGAGGGCGGCTCCTTGCCTTGGCGGCCCTCGAGGGGCCTCACCCCGAGCTCTTGGGTTCCTGTCCCTCTGGCAGGACCCGGGTGACGCTCGGCCGTGTTCCTCTCTCTAAGGAGAAGCAAGAGCTCCTGACAATGGAGCTGCCAGCCTCAGAAAGGCTGGACTTGGTCAAGAAACGGCTAAATATGTTGCCAGGGCCTGGGAGGGGCCCCCTGGCCTGGGAGGCCAGCAGACGACTCCAGGATCAAAGCAAGAAGCCCATTTAGCTCGGCAAACCTCGGATTTGCAGCGGAGATAATTGTATCAGCGGCCTGGAGCCCAGAGCCAACGAGGTTTACGCTGAGAGTGTTGCGGGAGGTGTGCCCTGTGCATCCCCCCAGCCCGTCCAGGGGGCACGACCCACTCCTGGTCAGAACGTGCTTTTCCCTAAGGGGAGACGCTGAGCCCAGGCCAGTGACGTCCAGTTCTTCTCACACCGCCCTCCGGGCTCCCTGGGAGCCCCCTGGCTGGTCGGCCCTGAGGTGGGAGCACACCCCAAGAGGGTCTCCTTGCGTCCTCAAGTGAGGGTCGCTCCGTGGGCCTTCCTGGAAGAGGAGGCTGGAGAGCTGGGAGCTGCAGGAGCCCAGACCCACTTGGCCTCGTCACCGACAAATCGGCGCTTCACCCGCCTCCACAAGGACCGAATCATGAGTAGCCGCTGCAGCCGCTGCCCTTCGACACCCCCTGAAAGGAGCTCAGGGGAGATTGGGAAGGAGGCCCTCTGTGCTCTGGAGAAACTGGCAGAACAGGCCCTCAGATAGTTAGATATTTTCAGGAGAAGATTTTAGGAGCCCAATTCTAGCATCTTCTTGTATCTAGAAAAGCACTAAAATCCATGGTGGCGTCTGCTCCTCGAGACTGGCAGTAACCTTCTGCAAAAGAAAAGCGCTTCCCTGCACGCACTCCCCCTTCACCAAATCACATCTGTACTGGCCTCCCCCGCACCTTTTGGGGGAAGTTTCTCGGAGCTCTCTGAGATGCCGTCTCCTGGGCCGTAGGCCTCATTTCGCCCCAAGCAGCTCTCACGTTGTGCAATCCTTTTCTCAGCCAGCAGCCTCCACCCCCTCAGTGTGGAGCGGACCCTTCTCTGCCCCCCGAACCCCTGTGCGGGCTCTGCGAGCGGGAGGGGCTGGGTGGGCTGGGCTGGGGTCTCTCTGTCCGAGGCTCCAGGCCCTGCCCTCCATCCCCAGGGCTCCCAGGGTGGACAGAAGCCACAGTCCTGGATTTCCCCCAACATCCGGGCCTTGTGTGTGTGTCGCCCCCCTGCCCCTGTTCAGTGCCCCCCACCTCCACTGGTTGCCCCTCCACCCCCAGGGCGGCAACAGCAGGGCCCGGCAAAGGCGGGCCCAACGGGGGCAGAACAGCCGCCCCTGCGGGTCCCAGGGGGCCTGCCGAAGCTTACCTGGGCCCACCCCGCACGTGCCCACCCCCACGTCAGGGCTGGGTCCTGGCGGCCTTACACCTATGGGGCGTCCCTTCCAGGTGCAGGCATGTGACCAGCAGGTCCCACTGGATGAGTCTTACTTGGAACAGAGGACGGAAGCCTGCTCTGCCCTGTTAGAACCTGGCAGCTTGTAACTCTCCAGGCCCCCAGGCTCCAGTGGTGCCAGAGGACTGAGGGGATGTGCAAATGGGGGGATGGAGGAGGTGGGGCTCTGTCCCCGGGGAAGCACCTCCGCCCAGCTCACAGCCCTCCAGCATGGCCTCCAGGTGCTGGGCAGGGGAGGGGGCTGGGGAGAGGAAAGAGCGAGCTCAGCGTCATGTGGTGAGAGGCTTGGGGTCTCCCCGCCCCCGCTTCCTTGGAGGAAGGTCACCTCCTGAGCAGAGGGCAGCACAGTGCTGGGAGGAGGCAGGCGAGGCTGGGCGCCTGGGCTCTACCGGGAACTTCTTCCCAGGGACCCTCGCTTTGCTGGCCGGAGACCTGGGGCATCGCAGCTCCGGCCAGGCCCAGGCTGGGCAACGCGTGTTGCGTAGGGTCATGCCTTCCTCAGCAGTCCTGGCTGGGGGGACCCTGAGACGCACTTGCTTCCGTCCAGGAGACGTCTTAGGTCCACCTTCTCTGCTGCTGCCCTGTTGAGAGTCTCGTGCAGTGACCTTGTACCCACGTCCCCCCCATGTCTCCCCTGATCCTCGGCCCCACCAGGTACGCCGCCAGGCACCCCACCAGCGTGCCGTCTGGGGCTCCCTGGTGCTCACAGGGCGCTAGCGGGGGGCTTTGGTGTCACTGTGCTGCACTGGGTCCCAGGAGGATGTGAGGACAGGGTCCCCGCCCTTAACCTGCTGCCCTGGGCTCCCGGAAGTCCACGCTCGCGTGTCGTCTGGCGCCTCTGCTGAGGGCGCAGCCCTGGGTGGGGTGCGGGGGACACGAGGTGTGTAGGGCCCCTCAGCGCTCAGGAGGGGCAGTGGTACTGCTTCCTGTCCCGGGGACACCAGTGGGCATCCAGTGCAGCCCTGGAGAGGACGGCTGCACCTTGGGCTCACCCCTGTAAAGGGAGTAAAGCCCTCCCCTCAGGGCTCACCCCTCAGCACCTGGGGGCCTGCAGAGATGAGGACCCGGGCATCCCGGACTGCCCTCAAGGGGTGTGGTCACCTTGGGCCAGCCGTCCTCCGTGGAAAGGGCACCAAGCTCTCCTCGTCCAGCCAGAGACTCCAGGTCCCAGTCGTGAGACCCCGACGGCGGCTGCCCCCTGCCCGATGCCTGGGGGTGAGAGCGCTCGGCCCCCAAGGTCTGTGGGAGTTGCAGGCGCTGTCCAGTAGGGCTTCCCACCTGGGGACGGTGGCCACAGGCCCACCCTTCTGAGGACACACAGGCTGCTCCAGCGCTGCTCCTGGCCCCATCTCGTCCTGGCCCCTGAACCTCGATGACAAGGCCTGCGTGGTGCTACCTGGCCCCTCCCCACTCACCCACACCAGCGCACGGCCCGTCCCAGCGGGCCTGGCGTCCTCCGGCCCGCAGCCTTGCTTGGGCCTGGGGCCCCTCCCCGTCGGCCTCCTTCTTGTTGGGCTGAGCCTGCTGTGAAGGGGCGGCCTGGAGGCCCCCTCAAGACTGCCTTACTCCCCTCCCCTGAGCCTGGGGGGAGGACAGCGACCCCGCAGGCCCCCCCACTCACCCCGCCGGTGTCCCTGAGGCCTGTCCCTGCCTGTGCTGGCCGCCCAGCCGCTGACCCCGGCCGCGGGCACCACGCCTGGCCTGGCCTCAGGTGCCCCAGCCGGGGGCCAGCTGTCCCTGCTCTGCTCTAGGGCTCGAGCCTCATCCCCTGCTGCAGAGGCTCCCCCTCCGTTCAGCTGGCCAGGCTGACGCCCCCAGCGCAGGGCTGGACTGTCTTCCGTCTGAGAAGGGCCGAAGCCATTTCCCCTGACGGTTATCCGGCCACTGCTTCCTTCAACGGGGCCGTCTCTCTTGCCTCTACTTGTTTTAAATTTTTTAATTGAAATGATTTGCTTTAAAAGTAATACCAGTTTATTATAAAAGTCTGGTACATGCATGAAACAGAAGGAAGAAAACACGCTCCCATGGCCCCATTGCCCAGCCCACACTCCCAAGCGCCCTGGCAGTATTTCATGCCCACGTGTGTTGTCACCCAAGAGTGGACACAGTACACAGACGGCACAATTCACTGTTTAACGGGTTCTTCTCTGGTCGTAAAGGTGATACACGCACATTACAGAAGACTGGATGCCTCAGAAAGGTGCCGTGCCCTGGAGCCCCCGCTCCGTGCCTGCAACCACACGCGCTTCTCTGGGGTCTTCTTAGGGGCTCTGCTTTGAGATCATTCCACAAGCCAGATCAGCGTAAAAGTATCCGTTGTCCCTGGTGGAGGAAAAATGAGGAGGAGATCGCTGTCAGGTAACCTACACTTGTGGCCTTTTGTTCTCTATGAATAAAAATAAATACATGCTTCAAGGAGAGGTTTCGTGACGCAGGAAGGCGTCCTTCACAGCCTTTGGCAAGAGCAGGACACCACTCTTGACACACGCATGCTTTTGAGGAGGGGGCGGTCTGCTCGTTTGGGCTTCTGCCACCAGGGTCTCAACCACATGAAAAGTTCCACTGCTGCTGGGATGGGAGGCTGGCACTGAGCCACGTGGTTTGTCCAACAGGCAGGGAGAGGTCTGAACTCCGGGGGTGGGGACGGGGGGGGGGGGAAGATATGCAGAAACGCACCTCCCAGAGCTGGGCCCAGGCTAGGGGCTGGCAACCGGGCACCGGGCGACCTTGCTCTGGCTGCAAAGTCTGCACCAGACACACAGCTACAGACCCTCATCGGGGGGCATGGGGTTCACGCTGCTTCATTTCTCATTTGGCCAAAGCGCATCTTTAAGGACGCTTGACAGCGTTACGTACCCTATCACAATCATTACCACCGTCTTTTGTATACGGATGTGTAATAAAGGCCTTTGGTTTTATCGGCACTAAATGTTATTATTACTTTCTCCCTTGGGGTAACGTAAGAGCTGTGTTTGCGTATCTGACGGGCAGTGGCTCGGTTTTTGCAGCATTTTGAGGCAAACTGGGTCTGGGGTCCTGTTCTAGCAGTGCTGCCCAGCGTCTCCTCGAGAGGACTTGACAGGTGGCCGTCCTGCCGGCAGAGGCCCTGGGCCACCGGCCCCCGTTGCGCTGCGGATGCCGTGCAGTTTGTCCCAGTCCTGCCCCTGAACTGACTGCCGCCCCTTGAAAGGCCTGCTGAGCCTCCTGTTACTCACTCGCAGCATCTTCCCGGACGAGTCTGCTGGTCCCCAGACTTTCCGGCCACCGCCCCGCTGGCCCTCTGTGCCTCTTTCTGCCTGTGCGCCAAGGGTTTTTCCCGTGAAGCCTGCTGCCCCGATTCTGCCGCCTGCGGGTCTTCATCCCCTGACGCGAGCCCCAGTCCCTCTTGTCACGTCTGGAATAAACTCCCACGTTGCGTGGGGCAGGGCCTCCCCCATCCTAGAGTAAATGTCGAAGAGTTTTCTTCTTCCTCCAGAAGATCGTCTTCAGATGTGGTGGCTCTTCTGCGTCTTCAGATGTGGTGGTTCTTCTGCGTCTTCAGAATGATGCTTCTGTTCCTGTTTTACACTCTTCTTCCGTAGTCCCGTTAGTCCCTCATTCAGCCAGGGCTGACTGTCCACCCAGACCGCCCTCGTGAGGTGAGGGGGGCCGCAGAGCCTGCTCCTCCTGTCACGGGTCCCGCTCCCCATGGCCATCCCACTGGCGTGGCGCTGGTGGTCCCGTCGCTCCAGGCTGTGACGGTCGCTTCCCCGTGGTCACCCCCACAGCCTCCCAGTGCCTGCTGAGCCTGTGGCTCCATCTGGTCCAGGCCCATCAGCTGCACCTTCTCCCGGGTCTGGGCTGGCTGTGGGCAGGCCTGGCGCTGCTTCTCTGCAGGGCGACTCGATGTTCTTGACAACGATCGAGCCTCTGATCTTCCCCTGCAGTCGCCAAGAGTCTCCCACACGAGCGTGTCAGTCTGTGAGCAGGTGGGTGCTTGGCGTCTCTGCGGAGACTGAGGCTTTCACACCCCAGGAAACCTGCCCTGGTCTGGGGGCTGGGCCTGCACCAGGGAGAAGCCTGGGCGCGGGTGGGGGGGATGCTTACCCACTCAGCATCTACTCTGTCCACCTTTTTGTGGTCGAATAAAGCTCAGATACAGAAAACCACACCACGAAGACACGAGGTTGGGTGAGAATAAACTGAGCATCCTTATAACCATAGCCGTAGCCAAAGCAGAACTCGGCCAGCCGCCCCCAAAGCCCCTGTAAGTGCCCTGCCCCCAACGCAGAGCCCCAGCCCCCAGAGTGACCACTGGTTTCCCCGACACTGACAGTCAACTGCCCGTGTTTCTCTGGAGCTTTGGCCCCAAGTGTGCACATGCCATAGTTCAGTCCTGCCCATCCAGGAGATCCATCAGACGCAGGTCCAGTCCCTCTGGCACGTCTCGAGGGGGGTGACCGTCCCTCCAGAGGCATGTAGGTCTGCTGTCGCCCTTTCCCTGATGTGAACAGCCGTGGGGCCTGACGCCCAGATCCACTCACCCACGGGAGTTGCAAAATGGTGACGTTTGGATTCTGTCTTTGCCCTTCAGTCCTGAGTCGACACACTTTTATAAAAAGTCACTTCCCCTCATCTACCATTTGGTTGCCTCGTGGTCCAGTTCACAGAGAAAAGGCAGGAAAAATGCTGGATACTTTCCCTTTATCTACCAGCTCTCAGGATAATGAATTTGTTCGTGTCATCTTCCCAAGATGACCAACCAGATTATAGATCGTTCGGTTTTACGTAAACATTATCAACTAATGTATTTGACGGGGTGTGTCAATTGCAACGATTCCATCTTTTAATGTCAGGTCGATCCATGTTTGGTCAGCGGGAGCCCAGTCAGGTGACCCCTGCGTCCTTCTGACATGATGCTCGTGGGCTCAGCATCACCACTCTGCTGTGACTAGACGTCCCAGGCCCTTCTTTTCATTTCCTCTCCCACCTTGGGGATCAGCCGTTTCTCCAAGAACCCCTGGCTTCCTTGTTACTGCGCTGATCTGTTTCTAAACCTCTTCAGATGCCAATCTCAGGACCACAAGGTTGGGGTTTTTGTTTATTTTTTGTTGTTTCAGTTCTGTATTAGGTCTGTACTTCCTTCTTTCCACACTGAAGATCTTTGTTCTCAAGGAAACGGGAGATGATACATTCAACATCACTGAAATATCCCACAATTACTAACTGACTTTATTCCAAGTTGTACATACAACGGTGTCCCAACAGCAAAATACCACAATCGCCTTATAATTACTGAGAAGAGTTTTTATAAATGTTTGCTATGCTGTTCCTTGTTTTCTAATTACGTGACCTCACCATTAATACTGAGCCCTCTCCTACTTCACCCCCTCTTAATCTTAGTTCCGTGTAATGATATCTGTAATGTCCACCACTGGTCCTTATATCACCAGTGCTGTTCTAGTTATTTTGATCGTCTGGAGCTTGGTAAGGGCTCAAGCGGAAGTAGTTCCTGAGTTCTCGTATGTTGATAACAGTTTCCTTGTAGAGCTTAACACTTGAAAGTCAGTTTTGCTGGGTATGAAAACCCTTGTCTCACATTTTCTTCCGTTGAGTATCTTAAGTACGTTACCCAATTTTCTCCTGGCAAGCAATATTGTTTTTTACAGAAAGTCTGATGACAACCTGATCGTCTCTCCCTCGTAAGTCACTGGCTCTTCTGGACCAGGTGGCTGAGGTATCTTTCTTTTCCTTTAAGCCCCAGTTGCTTTACTGGACCGTGTCTTGGCTCTGGCACCTGGGACAATGCTCTCGGGTGCATGGCGTGCTGTTCTGAACATAAGTGCTTATTCTGCTCTTCGTTTCCGTTTTCTTCTTCAGGAACTCCTATTGATCCTCTTTGCCCGTCTTCAATCTTCGTCTGATTCTTCCCAATAGTTTTTTTTTTTTTTTTAAGATGTTGGGGGTAGGAGTTTTTATTAATTAATAAATTTATTATTTTTGCTGTGTTGGGTCTTCGTTTCTGTGCGAGGGCTTTCTCTAGTTGTGGCAAGCGGGCGACACTCTTCATCACAGTGCGCGGGCCTCTCTTGTTGCGGAGCACAGGCTCCAGACACGCAGGCTCAGTAGTTGTGGCGCACTGGCCCAGCCACTCCGCGGCATGTGGGATCCTCCCAGACCAGGGCTCGAACCCGTGTCCCCTGCATTAGCAGGAAGATTCTCAACCACTGCGCCACCAGGGAGGCCCCCTTCCCAATAGTTTTAACCCCTTTCTTTCGTTCTTTCTCATTTATTTTCCCCTCTCTTCGCCGTTTACTCCTCTTAAGGTATTACCTGTGCTAATTCACTCTCATGTTCCTTTTCATTTAGTCTTCATTCCTGACATGAATTCTTCACTTTTATTTCTAATTCTGTCCTGAGTTCTGACACCTCACTTCTGAGTTCTTCTAATTCTGATTTATGTTATTCTTTCATGTCGCGTATGTATAATTTTCTTAACATCTTTTAACTTGTTTGAAGTAGAAGTTTTCAATGTTATCTGTACTGTGGGCATACCTTTCTAGTATCCTTTCATTTTCTGTAGGAATGTCATTGTGCTCCTTATTTAATTTCTTCTCAAAATAGCATTATGTTGGCTATTGCCTTGATAGTTGGCTATTGCCTTGATAGTTTTTAGTGCTCGCTTGTATGTTAAGTTATGGACTCAGGAAACAGTGGTTTTTAAACTTTCTAAACTCCACGGAGCTCTCTGCTCTCGCTTCTGTGTAGCGCGCAGACAGGGCTTCTCTTTCCCCGCTCGCACCTGGACGTCCTCGTCCTTCATCTCCACGGTCCCTATGTTGCTCAATGTTGTTTTCACCCCCAGAGGTCCCCTCGGTGTGCGACCCTGTCCTGGGAGGGAGCCCTGGCAGTTCTGAGGGTGACAGCGGCCGGGCCATGGCAGCTCCTGACTGTCGTGTCCCAACATCCTGCCCACACCTGCTACTGGAACTGGCAAACCTCCTCTCACGTCCAGCTACCCCTCCCCAGGGGCTCTGTGTTCCCCAGGGCGGACCTGTGGGCTGTTTGGGGTTCTCCTGCTCACAGGTTTGTCAGGTGCCCCATTGCCTCCCTCTCTGTGTGCCTACGTGATGCCTGCATTCTCGTGGCTGGTATTTTGTGGCAGGGATGAGGGAAGGACCAAGGATGGGGGCTCCCAGGTGCCAGAAATAGGGATGATGTTCCCACCCCTGGGCCTGGAGGGAACAGGGGCAAGTGGTGTCCTCTGAGCTCAGTGAGGGGCCGTCATAGGATTGGGGATAACTCCCAGCATGCTCTGTGCTACCCTTCCTCCTGGGCTGGTATTTTCAGGCTCAGGAATCGTTTTCCCCTAATTCTGTTGCATATGTGTCCGTGGGTTGTGCTTTCTAATGGCTCTGCCTGTCTCTGGTGGGAATTTAGAGAGAGTCCAATGCTGGGCTGCCACCACCGCTGTGCTTCCCACGTCCCTTCAGCCCCTGGGGCCCTGTCAGATTCCTTCCTCCTGCTTGGGCCCTCAGGTGGGAGACAGTTGTTTCATCTGCTTCATCATTTACCCTCTGTGTTAGCTCTGCTCCTAGTAGAAGAAGATGCCAAGATGAAATTAGACATGAAGGAAGTTTCATTGAGGGAAATACCGTGAAGGATGAAGGAAAGAAAGCTGGATAAAAGCGGGAGAGAGGGCTTCCCTGGTGGCGCAGTGGTTGAGAGTCTGCCTGCCGATGCAGGGGACGCGGGTTCGTGCCCCGGTCCGGGAAGATCCCACATGCCGTGGAGTGGCTGGGCCCGTGAGCCATGGCCGCTGAGCCTGCGCGTCCGGAGCCTGTGCTCCACAACGGGAGAGGCCGCAGCGGTGGGAAAGGGAAATGAAGCAGACTGGGAAGGGTATTAGTCAGGGTTCTGCAGAGAAACAGAACCAAGAGGTTTGTGTGTATGTGCGTGTGTGTGTGTACATATATGTAGATAGATGTACATATAGATAAAGACAGAGAGAGAGATTTGTCATAAGTAGCTGTTTCACACAATTAGAGAGGTGAGCAAGTCCCAAGATTTATGGGAGAGTCGGCGGGCCGGAGACCCAGGGGCACCGATATTTTGTTCCAGGCCACGTCCGAAGCCCTGAGGACCAGGAGAGCCGATGGTGTGGTTCTCATCTGAAGGCCAACAGGCTCGAGACCCAGGAAGGTCAGACGCCCCAGTTCAAAGCCCGTTGAGCAGAAAGAATTCTCCCTTCCTTGTGGGAGGGTCATCCTTTTTGTTCCATTTGGGACTTCAGGTGATTGGAAGAGGCCCACCCACACGAGGGAGTGCAATCTGCTTTTCTCAAAAAATGTTAACCTCATTCAAAAACACCCTCACAGCGACACCCAGCATAAATTAGACCAATACCTGGGAACCCCTGAGCCTGCTCAACTTGACACACACAATTAACCACCAGAGGAAGCACAGCCAGGCCGGTGGGGAGCCCTCCAGCCGACGTCCCCACTGGAGCGGCTCCCCACCTCCTGTGTCCTGCTTGTTACTGGTTGGGAACTGTCCGTGGGAAGAGCGGCCTTGGGTGAACGAGGAGGTGGACCCAGAGTCACAGCACCTGGGCCACCTCGAAGTGTAGGTCTGAGCCATGTGTTTTCATGGCCACCACCCCTCCTGACGAGATCTCAGTGTTGAGTCGTGGACTAGCCTCGGAGCTGCAGGGACTTTCTCGGATCCAAGTGAAAGAGACGCAAACCCAAACTTTAAGCCACAAGGGAAAGAGCTGTCCTGTATCCACGAGAAGCTCGTTCCAGGAAGGATGGCTGTGGACACGCTGGGTCACCTGGCTCAGGTGCTGTCCTCGGGACACCACACCCTCGGCTTTCCCTCACTCTGCCCATGGCCTTGTGTCTCCCTCGTAGGGAGCCTTCTCCGTGAATCCAGGGAAAGTGAACACAAGCAGCTCCAGCCCACACTGTCCCAGGTCCCCTGAGCCCCCAGGGAAGGAGGGAGACCCTGGTCTCCCGGCCCCGCTGAGCACACCTCCAGAGGGCTGACAGACCCAGTCTGTATCAGGTGCATCTCCCTGGGCCAATCCTGGTGGGCTAAGGGGAGGGCAGCAGGGTCAGCGAGGCGTGGGGGTCCAGGCCCCCACTGCCAGGAGGGAGGCAAGTCCCTCCCCCGCCCTCCAGTCCACCTTGCGTCCTCCCCAAAGTGGACCAGACGTCCCTCCTCCATCTCTAATTTGGCCACCACTACCATTCACCCCTGAACTGAGGCAGCATTTGGGGTTGCTGAGAAAGCACGAACTTTGAAGATGGGTCAACTTGGGTGAGGACCCAGCTCTCATACTCACCAGCTGGTTGACCTTAGGCAGATTCTTGACCTCTTTGAGCCCCAGGTCCCAACAGCACCGGACCCTCCCTTCTCCAGCAGTGCTGGCGGTGCCATTGGGCATGGGTCACACCAGGTCTCAGGATGCGACTTGCTGTGGGCCACCTTGGGGACCGGGTGGGGCCTCCTCCGGCCTCCGGGGCACCCAGGGCTGCCTGCCTTCTCCCCTGGGAGCCTCATGAGTACCATAGCTCCCCCTTGGGGGAGCTCGCCTCCCTAGGGACAGAGGATGTCTCACGGTCCACTGAGGAGCCCCACCCCAAGTGGAGATGTGGCAGGTGGGAGTCTGGAGCCCTCGTTTTGGGCTGACAGAGGGGTCACTCAGCCTGGGACTGGTCAGGGCCACCTGGAGGCTAGTCTGCTAGAAGGTTCCAGGACCCTGGTCATTAGACGCTCACACAGAATCACATGTGGATGTTCAAATTTGCCATCCAGCTGGGACCAAAGTTTACACTTCGTCCAAGTGACATGGGCCTGCTTAACTCGGGGTGCAGGCACACGCGGTTACACAGACACGCATACGCACGCCCTCTGAGCCCCACGCCTGGCACCTCGTATGTGCCTAGTGAACAACCGTGCAGGTGACAGCCTGCTGATGAGTTTCCAGGGCAACGTGAATAAGGTGCCGATTTGATCTCAAAGGGAGGTGCTAAGGGACCCCACTCCTGGGGATTCGTGGGCCTGGAGACCCAGGGAGGCGGACTGGCCCAGGCCGCGTAGACGTGTCACCTTTCAGGTCACCCCTCAAGTGTTGCTTCTTCAGAAAGGCCACGCAGACCCCCATCCAGGTCACATCCCCTCGCGAGCATCCAGCACTCTCACCGTCTCACCTTTGTCACCTCTGCGATTCCTCACCCCGTTCCTGTCTCTGCGCTCTGGAGGGCGAGCCCCTGGGGGCAGGAGTGCGTCTGCCCCGCCCGCCCCGCCCTCCCCCTCCCCCGCGCCGTTCCGGCCCCTCCTCATGGGCCGAACCACACACTGCGCAGGCGGTTGGTAGGTGTGGGACAGCAGGGGCTGCACCACTTGCTTCCTTCCGCCCAGGGCTTCCTGTCCAGGGGCCTGTGGAGGGCCAGCAGCTCGGACACTTGCGTGGAGGTGACCGGGAGGCCGGCGCCTTTGCCACTCAGTCTGTCCTACACACCCCGGCATGTGAGTTCACGCCACATGGCCGTTCCAGGAGCAAAGCCCTGAAAACGTCCCTGGAACCAAAGTAGTCAGGCTGGAAGCTGCACAAGAACTGCGCCGGGACCACGTTTCCCAGGTCCCTGCAGTGAGAGCTGCGTGGTGACCACAAGGTTCAGAAACACCGGAGCGGACAGGGCGCCGGGCAAGGGGTGCTTGCTCCCCTCTCGGACAGGAACTGGGTCACGGTTTTAAACCTTCTTCATAGAGATTCTGGGGAAAGTTCACAGAAAAGAACAGGGACGCTGAGATGAGCTTTAGACATAAAATGAACACCTCCAGCCGGGCCAAAGGTGGTTCAGCCCAGAAACATCCTCTGCTTTGAACCAAATAGAAAAAGCAGCAAAGCCCAAATTCAGCCACAGCCGCGCGAGAGTGCCACGTGGGCCCAGAGAAGCCGCTGTGCCAAAGCCCCAGCACAGGGACCCCGCCACCGCCAGAGGCTCGAGCAGAACCCACGAGCCCTGCGAGCTCGGCACCAGCAGCCGGGCCCCCCCGGCCCCCCGCCCGTCCCTCCTGGAGTTGCACCATGACGGGCCCGCAGCGGGGACACGCCCTGCACTGGGGACAGTCTGTAGCGGGCACACGCCCTGCAGAGGGGGTGGGAGGGCATGTCTGGAGCTGGTTCTGTCAGGCTGGTCTGGCTTCTAAGGGCATCTGGGAGGACGTAGGCCCCAGAGCCCAGGGAAGCTGAGCGGATCTGAGGCCGGGATGAGGGTGCTAGGTCCTCCAGCCTTGCCCGAGGCCACACCCCGTCTGGGGCCTGTCTCCCCTAGGACAGATGACTGCAGGCTGGCGACTGGGGGTAAGGACACGGAGCTGCCCCGCTGGGCTGCAATGGGGGTGGGGCAGCCCGGTGCACAGAGTGAGCTGGGCGATGGGTCCAGGCCCTGGGTCAGCTCTGCTTTCCACACAGTCACCCTCAGCACTCTGGTCACTAGACGGCTGAAGCCGCCCCAGACCCTCACACGAGGGAGGCTCGGTCCCTCCGCGGGAGTGGAGAAGCTGCCCAGATGCCCCCGGCAGGCCTGGCCGCGTACCCCCTGGCCCCCTGCCTCCTCGGGACCGAGACTCCACCCCGGGCCACGTCTGACCCCACATACACTGGGGCCAGAGTGGGACCCATGCCTGAACCCTGGGGCTCACGGGGTTTGAGTTCGTGGAACTCCAACAAGGACTCACCCAGTGTCCGTCCTCTGGGTGCAGGGGGCTGGCTGTGGTCAGAGATGACGTCACAGAATGTCTCCCGCCGTCCCAGGAGACGTCCAGAGCAGGGGACACGGAGGGACAGAAGGCAGATCAGTGGTTGCTCAGGGCGGGGTGATTACTAAGGATACGGGTTTCTCTTTTGGGTTAACGAAAATGTTCTGAAAAGGACTGTGGAGATGACTACCTGTGAACACACCAAAGTCATAGAATCGTTTGCTTCAAAGAGGTGAAGAGTGTGGGATGTGGATTATATCCCAAGAAAGCTGGTTTTCTTTCTTTTCTTTTTTGTTTTTAAAGGTAGTGTCCCAACAGAAAGAATTTTCTCAGCAGACGTTTCTAAGGGCCGGTTCGGGCGAGGGCGGGACCCCAGGCCAGGACCCAGTCTGGGTGCCGGTGCGTGGGGAGGTTGTCCGCACACCCCGGAGTCCTCACCAGCCTGACCTGCCCCCGAGGGACCTGCCACAGACGCCAGGCCGCGCCGCCCTGGACTCGCCTGGGGAAGGTGGCCGTCTCTGCTACGCGGCGGGGTGTGAGTCTCTGGACACTTGGTATGTCGGACATAAGGAGTCATGGAAATTTCCCACGATATTTAGGCCAAGATGAGTCAAAGGCAAAGGAAATCTTTTTTTAGGTTTATCCCTTGTGATGATGATTTGAAAGGGCCATTGTTAAGGATCTGCCAGTTAACGTTTTTATGAGTCAGTCCCAGCGAGAGAGCTTGTTCGCAGCGCCCACATGCAGCCTGCAGAGGGGGCGTGGGCCAGGGGTGGCGGGGGGGTCATCCTTCATTGTTTAAAAAAAGGCATCGATACTAATTCTGAGGCTTCCGATTTTTCTGCCAGGAGTGTCACTTTTTCTGGAAGTTTCCAGGAAGCCACCTCTCCCACAGCAGCACTTTGGATGCAGGGGGGCTGTCTGGATCTCCTGTGTCCAGACTGTTGGGATACAGTCTGTCTGGACCCCCGGGGAGGGGGGCTCCAGGACCCCGGCCCTCCATGTGGGCTCCTGCAAGAGCTCACCAGCCCCCAGCCGTCCTTGCTGTGGCCTTGGAGACCATCCCTTCGTTCCTTGGCCTCCCTTCCCTGGCCCAGGGCCACCCGAGGGTCCTGAGCATTTAGCCGGCCCCGCACACCCTCCCCGGGGGAAGGGCCCAGCCCAGCCCAGGTCTGGGGACAGAAGGTGCGTCCCACGTGCCCGCCGAGCCAAGCCCAAAGGGTGCCGTGGGCTGGGTGCAGAGGCCGCGGCAGCTGACCCCCAGCCCGCACTGCAGCCCCAAGAACCGCCACCCGCCCAGAGGCGTGCTGCCTGTATCCAGGGACCGGTCAGTGCAGGATGCAGGGCCCGGGGCCTGGCTAAGACTCTGGTGGCCCAGAGCTCCCCGTGGGGTCTGCTGAGGCTCATTGCCCACGGGACCCTCTGCCCGGGCTGCTTCCCTCCCTCAGAGCAGGGGCCCCGGGATCGCCCTGCGGGCCGGGTGCAGAGATGCACAGCCCACCGCCCGGGCAGCCGGTCCCTCCTGATGGGTGGTGAGGGGGGCTCAGGGGCTCTGCCCCTCCTGGGAGTATCCTTGGCTTTTGGAGACTGTGGGAGCTCGTTCTTGATGGACGGTCTCTGAATCACAAATGCAAGGTGAGCTGTTGTGTTCAGGCTGGTGAACGTGGCAGGTGGAGCTGGGGGCCTGTAGGGAGGCCCCCGTTCACGCCCATCCACCCCCCAGCACTCCCTGTTGTTCCCTCCTGAAACCGGCTGGGCCCATGTGGCCCTGTAGCACCCTGGGAAGTGCCCGGAGACGACCGCCACTGCCTCCCAGGGGGGCTCAGCCTCGCAATGGTCATCCCCGGAGCTGAGCTGGGAGGGGCCCGTCCTCACCTGTGAGCTCATACCTGGCGGGGTTGGCCCCCGCCAGACATCAGAGGGGCCTGTGTCCATAAAAGGAGCAGGAGAGACAGGGGCTCAAGGCAGGATGGAGCCCCCTCGCACCCTAGCTGAGCGCTGGGGTCTCTTTCCAAAGGCCGCCTGGCCCTCAGGCTCTCCCAGGGCCTTCCCTGTCAGCAGGACGGGACAGAACAGGGTGGGACGGAGGGGCCCCGCACCAGCCTTCATTGTCAGCCCAAGGCTCGGTGTCCTGGGTCCCCCCACGGGTCATACCCATCTGTCACAGCAGACACTCGGCCGGCCTCTGGGCGTGAACTGGGATCCGGGGGCCGCAGAGCCAGGCCTGGGGGCCAGGGGCCGTCCTTGCACAGCACAGGCAGCGCGTCCCGGGCCGGAGTGTCCTCAGCTTAAGTCGGTGGCTCACGTTTCAACTTGGCGAGAAGATTATACATCGTCCCAGCGGAGGCCGCCGGACGCTAGGCAGAGGAGCGAGGCTCTGAGGAAGCCCTCAGAATGGGAGCCCTGGGGTCTGGGCTGCCTCTGGCTTCTGCCTCCCCCGGTCAGGCAGGTGGCTCTGGGGGGCGCGGGGGGCCTGCTCTGTGCACCCAGGGAGGCGCTCAAGGCCGCCACGGCCACTGCCGGCTGTGATACGGCATCCAGAGGGTGTGAAGCCCGCGACTCGGGCCTCCCTCCCCGCCGAGGGTGGGCATGAGGGCTCGCTCCCGCCACCCCCGAATCCCTGCCCGTCACACCTCGGCCGAGCGTCCCTGCTGGGGCCACGCTCCTCTCCCCGCACCCATGCACCGCCCCAAAGCAGCCTGAGGCCCACACATCATTGACGGTGCAGCCCCTGTGTCTCCTGGACAACTTGGACCTGGACCTGTGGACCTTCCAGCCTCTGCCTCACTCCAGGTCAGCCGTCCCCCTGCCAGGACACCTTGAAACGGAGGCGCTGGACCTGCCCCAGTGCAGCGCCCGGCTGGACCTTCAGTCTCAGTGAGTTTCAGTCTCTGCATCCTTTCCCGATGACCCTGGGTGATCTGAGTTGGCCAAACTGGGATTTGAAGTGACTTGAGGAAGGTTGGGGGGAGCAGAGGGGCTGCAGCGAGGGGGGCTGTGGTGAGGGGGGCACTCAGCTTCTCACTCCCCACGACGTCAGCCAGTGGTTGGCCTCCTGGAGCCCAGCGTCCTGGGCTGTGGACGGCAAGGCGTGAGGTTCCACAAGCAGGAGTGTGTGAAAGCACCTTGTGAGCTGTCAGCATGTTCCCAGTCTTTGTCACAGAGGAGATGTCCTGAGTCCAGGCTACACCTCGGACCCCCTGGGGTGGGCCCCAGCATCAGCATTTCTATGAAGAGGCCCTGGTCCTTGAGAAGCCTGACACCCCGACAAACCAACACAGGTGTGCACGCCCCCGGCCATGCCAGGAGCACCCGGGCCCCGCGAGCAGCAGGCAGCCTCACAGATCCAGTGGGCGAGCCTGGCTGGGAGGACTGGAGAGCGAGGCTCTGGGCACCACGCAGGCCGTCTGGCAGGTGACCACGTCTCAGGCCTTATTAGCAGTTGGATTCTCAGCAGCCAGTTCTGGGCCAAGCACCCTGGGAACCGATCTCACGCACCTGCTGGGAGCTGACGCCACGGAGGCCGGCCCAGCTTCCTGCCCACCAGCCCCAGGTGGTCCCAGGGAGGCTCACCACAGGCCCGGAGGTCAGAACCGGCTGGCCTGGCTCTCCACCTGCCGGTCCCGGCCAATTTGAGTTTGTAGTTTACTACGAGGACCAGGCAGAAACCCTGCAAAGTGCACAGAACAGTCAGCAATGTCCCAAGTCAGCACACACAGGGACCGTGACATCTGGACAGACGGGCCCTCCCGGTGGACAGGAAGTGGTCATGTCCCAGACAGAGCGACTTCTCCGCACAAGCGTCAGCAGGAGACAGAAACATTCCTGAAACAAAAGCAGTTCCTCGTTCGCTTCTTTGAGCCTGAGGAATGAGACGGGAGCGAACGCGGGGTCACCTGGGGTGTCCTCGGGGGATGCTGAGTGCACCTCCTGGAGAGAAGAAAAGCTAGCAGTGGTGGGGACGTGGCAGGGCAACCCCTGGCTTCCTGCAGGGGCGCTGGCCAACTGGAGGCCACGGCAAGGCACACACAGAGCCCAGCGGAGCCCGGACCCACTGCGCTGGCCCTCGGGGCTGGCCGGGTCAGCCAGGGAAAGAGCGTTTGCCCCCGGACGAATGGGGTAGGGAGGTCCTGGGGCCGGGGGTGGGCGCTCACCCAGCCCCGCCTGACCCCGAGGACGGTCATCCTGGCCGCCCCCATCTGCCCACAGAGCCACCGACCCTGCCCTCCTGCTCCCTGGGCACCAGTGGGACAGCCTGTGGGCCTCCAGTGGTGCAGACGGTCCGACGTGCCAGCTGCAGCTCCTGAGAAACGGCCTGGCTGCTCAGGGCTCAGCAGGGTCCCCGACCCCTGCGCCCTTCGGGGCTCTGGACTCTTCTCGGCAAACAGGGATGCAGCTGACAGCTTTCAGCCACGTGCAGCTGACCCTCCCTCGTGGAGCTCCCGAGGGTCCCGGTCCCCACGTGCTTCACCCTCAGGGCCAGGAAGCCGGGAGTGTGCATAGGGCAGGAGGCAGCCCCCAGACTCGGACTCCCTGACCTGCTCTCGGGCCCCATCGAGCGGGGCGGATCACCTCTGAGTGCAAACCCCGGAGCCGTGCTGGGCCCCGGGCTCACTGCATCAATGAGCGGAAGGTTGAGGGGCGAGAAGCCAGCTACTGCTGGGCCAGGGCGGCGAGCTCCAGGGAGGGAACGGCAAGTGCAAAGGCCCGGAGGCAGGATGAAGTCGGCAGTTTCTTGGGACAGACAGAAGGGTGGAGGGACGGAGGGAGAGAGCTGGGCAGAGGGCAGAAGGCAGCTCCCTCTGCTGGGCCAGAGCTGGCCCGCGGAGCCCCCTGCAGCCCCAGGGTGGCGTGAGGGCAGCCCGACGCCCGCTGTGTCTGCGGGTCAGGCGTGCAGGCTGGAGCGTGTCAGACTCTGCGGCCGGGGAGGGAAGGAGCCCCCACCCGGGACTCAGGAGGGAAGAGACCCATCATCCTTGGAAGGAGAGCCCGTCTGGCTTCCGACGTCCAAGTCAGCATGGTTGGGAGTGAGCGTCCGGCTGCGGAGAGGGGGCCCGGACCCGGGCGTCTCGTCCCCGATGAGCTGGACCTGCAGGCTGCTCTGGGCAGGCGTCTGTGTTGAAGTGATCCGCTCAGCCGGTGGGGCAAGGTGGTGAGTGTTCTCTGCTGCTGCAAGCTGCGTGGTTGGGTCTTGGATGGAAGTTGGCGTTTCCAAGCAGGCACAGACATCCGTCTATCATGGAACCTCACAGCCACCCTCACCCCAGCCCTGGCTCCTGTCGGCCCAGGCTCGACCCAGACGGCTCCTTCTCAGGAGGCACCGACCAGCAGCTCAGGTGACCTAATGCTGCAACAGACCTTGAGCCCTGGCCTTTTGGCCACACCCTCACCTGGGACCCCGAGACTGGGCGGGGCCCTGTCCCATCGTCCCTGTCCCCACCACCTGGGGACACACGTGTTCTCACGCCGGAAACACTCAGGCAGAAACCACCAAGAGCCTCGCTGGGCCACGCGGCACCTACCTGTGACCTCAGGCCAGCCAGTCGTGTCCCTAAGCCCGGGACATGCCTCAGGTGGAGCGGGGATGCGGCCTCCTCCCCCTCGTAGGATTAATGGGACGGTCCCAGGGCCCTTGTCATGGCCCGTGGCACACAGTGAACACCTGAGGGATGTCAGCCAGGGTTTGGCATGATTAGGGATCCGGGGAGGTGAGCTGGGAGCTACTGATCCTTCTAGAATAAAATTATGGTTTCATCGTGTAGAAATACAAATAGCTGGAATTTTCAGAACAATATTAACTAACAGTGGTGAAAGGGGATAGGTCTGTTGTGACCGAAGCCCGTATCAGTCTAGACTCTTAATTACAAAAGACAGAAAAGCCAACTAAACTAGCTTCAAGGGCATTTATTCACTCACATGGCTTTGAGACTCAGGCATGGCTTGATCAAGCATCCCAGTCTAGCTTCTAAGTGTGTTTCTGTGTTCCAGCTCAGCTCTCTTCTTTGTCATAACATGCCTACAACAGCTCTAGACCATATGTCCACTCGGGGAAAAATTCAAAGGAAGGGTGAGCATGTTTCTTCCAAAATTCCCCAAAAAAGTCTCGTTATTTTCCATTGGCTATCACTGGGTCAGTTGCCCATTTCTGGCCAGGAGAACAGGACGTTTTGATTGACACACCTGGGTCACATGCCCACGCCAGGATGGGCTGGAGAGGAGAGAGAAGTCTGGCAGGCAAGCATTGACCAGGATAACTGTTGCTCCACATTCTGTATTATTCTGTTCAGAGTTTGCTAAGAATGCTGGGAAAGAATTGCGAAGTTTATCAAAGGCTCTTTGGCATTTGCTGAGAGGATAAGAGTTTTCTTCTTTGACCTTTGGCCGTTGTAGAGCTTATACGCTCCTTGAAATTCAACTATCTTTGCATTCCTGGGCTAAACCTTACTTCATAGGTTATTCTTTTCGTATCTTCTTGAATTTGATTTGCTAGTGTTCCGTTTATGATTTTTGCACCTGGGCGGTCTATAATTTTCTTTTTTGGATCAGTTTCAATTTCCTGATCAAGATTATGCTAGCATCATAAATTGAATTAGGAATTATCTAGTCTTTTTTTTTTTTTCGGTACGCGGGCCTCTCACTGTTGTGGCCTCTCCCATTGCGGAGCACAGGCTCCAGACGCGCAGGCTCAGTGGCCATGGCTCACGGGCCCAGCCGCTCCGCGGCATGTGGGATCTTCCCGGACCGGGGCACGAACCCGTGTCCCCTGCATCGGCAGGCAGACTCTAAACCACTGCGCCACCAGGGAAGCCCTATCTAGTCTTTTTATCAGAAAAGTTTTTATACCTTGGGAACTGCCTGTTCTTTAAATGTTTGAGAGGATTACTAGGGAAAACTTGAGAACATTCTTCAAAAATCTTCTACTGTTATTTGCATGTCTAGTCTTTCTCACGCTTCTTAAGGCCATTTTGCTAATTTATATTTTGATAAAATTACTTTCATTGGGATTTTTATATTTTAATTCCACGTCTGCCGTTATTATAATTTTGCTCACTTATACTTTAGTTCTTTTTCTGGATTCTGATGGCCATGGATTTCCTCATTTGTGGCTATTTTGTCCATAGACCAGCAGCTGGAGTTATTGATCAGTTTTCTTTTTTCTAATTTCATAGTTTTTTCTTCTGGGATGATCTGTTCTTCCCCCAATTTTGTTTTTAGCTGATGCAGCTGGTTGATTCCAGATCTTCAGTCTCATTTAGAATGGCAACATGCCAGAGTTGTGACAAGTAGTGTTTTCAGTTTCACTGTGTCTTACGCACCCTGGGATTGCGCCTTTGCTGGTCTCTTTGACCCAAGAGCTATTTTGGAGGATTTGCTTTAATTGCTAGCTGCTGGGGTCTCCATGTAAGCCGCGAGAGGTGGCACAGCCCAGCGGGGAGTAGCGGCTCCGGGGCTGCGGCCATTGGCCCCTGGGGGGCCCTGGTCTGGAGCAGGACGGCTCTGTCCCTTCGCCTGGTGGTGGGGGGCACCACGGGTCCCTTGTCCGGGGAAGTGGTGGGTTAGCATGCCTGTGGCCTGGGCCCAGTGCCACAAGCTTAAGCTGCTTCAGCAACGGCATCACGTTGTTATTCGTGTCCAGTTTACTTCATTGTGACGAAAAAATGTGGTCTCTACGAAAACGTTTTTTGGAATTATTGAGGTCTAGTATATGAACAAACTTGAGAAAGATCTAACACACACTTGCAAGGAAATGTATTCTTTATATGACACACGGCATTTGACGAAACAATTAGGTCAACCTTGATATTTAAATCTTAACTCTCCTTCACGTGTCAGAAGTGGGCAGAAGGACGTCATCATCTCCCAGCACCAATGGGCCCCTGTGAGCGGGCCTCGGTGTGCAGAGTGCTTGCTCCTTATACTTGCTGTGCTATTATCCAAAGCCAGGGCTTCAGGCCCTTTATCCCCATCATGTCCTGTTACTTCCATCTCGGCTCACCTCACCTTGCTGGCATCTCTTGCCTCACGGAAACCATGGCTCCTCCTTGACCTTACGGCCTCCCCGCCTTCCTGCAGGTTCCTCAGCTCCAAAGATGTGCTCTTCTGGTTGAATCATCAGAATGATGACACTTTGTTGCCCTTAAACAGGGCTGTGATGTGAGCTCTGTGATGTGTGTGCACGTGTGTGCTGTGGCGGCGTGTGGGGTGTGTGCACGTGTGTGCTGTCGGCGGCGTGCGGGGGTGTGTGTGCACGTGTGTGCTGTCGGCGGCGTGCGGGGGTGTGTGTGCACGTGTGTGCTGTCGGCGGCGTGCGGGGTGTGTGTGTGCACGTGTGTGCTGTGGTGGCGTGCCCGGGTGTGTGCTATTCTGTTGTGTGTGTGTGTAGGGATCCACCCCGTGTTAGCCGGCAGCACGTGGCATTGGTTTTCTTCCTCCAGGTCCACCTGGGGCTGGTTGCACCCTGTCCCACAGCTGGACAGAGCCCTTGGGGGCACCAGCCCCATGTCCAGGGTTCCTGGGTCCTCCAGTCCCCTTTGCCCCAGGCCCCGAGGTCACGGCTGTTGCTCGCCTGGCCTACAGTCCCCTTGGGAGGCTTCCGGGCAGGGTCCACGTGCACCCAGAGGAAGTCCTCAGCCCTCCGCCTGCCTGGCAGGGTTCGGAAGGGACAGAGTCTCGAGGGGTCCTCAGGAATCAGCACAGCTGCCTCAGAAAGCAGTCCCCATGGCCGAGGGGGCCACATGGGTTTCCAGCGAGCACAGGCTGGGGGTCCTGAGTGGGAGGACATCCAGCCTCCTGGGGTGCCAGCAGAGGGATTGCTGCCAGCCACACTTCCCGGGATATCTGCCAGATTCTCAGAGGAGCACGTAAGCCCTGGTTTCCCCAGCTGCTGTGGGGTTTTGTGTTTTTCCTTGTCTTCGAGGGTATCTTAGTGGGAAGTTTAAGAGGACGCCTGGGACGTGGCAGGGAACCAGATAGTTTTAATGGAAGACTCTTTTCCAAGTGATTTTGAAGTTAATGAAAAGCAACACAGTGCTTTCATTGTGGAAAAAGGCTCTTATACATCTTTTTATTTTCCCTTTACTTCCTGAAAGACAGACTTAGGAATAAAAAAAAAGATGCAGAATCAACAAGGTATAATTTACTGTCATTATCCATCTTTAGGAAGCAAGTTCTTCCCTAAATATAACAGCATCCGGATACTTGAAGCAGAGAAAACAACCAACAGACACGGCAAAGACTGTGAGTCCAAGGTCAACACCAGCAGAGCTGTCTCTCTTAATGACCTCATTCTGGGAAACACATGACAACGTGCACCCCGCAGCTGGACAGCATCGGGACACTGTGGGGCGGTGGGAAGACACCGCAGGCCGACTGGGAGGCAAGGCCGCCGTCCCTTCCCTGGGACATGTGTTTGCCGAGGCTGTGGTGGCCAAAACTACAAGGAACTGCTGGGAAGGTGCAGGGCCAGGGCCTGTAAGAACTGCCCTTTCCAGCCGGAGGGCTCTGGGGTCTCGGGTGGGCTCACCAAGTCCACCCCCACCCCC
Source organism: Pseudorca crassidens (assembly GCF_039906515.1). Classification (NCBI taxonomy): domain Eukaryota; kingdom Metazoa; phylum Chordata; class Mammalia; order Artiodactyla; family Delphinidae; genus Pseudorca; species Pseudorca crassidens. Next base: position 1,105,325 of record NC_090311.1, on the reverse strand, counting down.
AGCTCCAGGTGCCCCATCAGTTCAGCCCCGCCCACGGCAGAGTCGCCCCAGTGCCCCTCCCCACCTCCGAGCCCAGCGTCCCCACAGAGCCACTGCCCCGCCCTGGGGCCGGCCCTGGCTGCCAGGGTCCTCCTCCCATCTCAGTCCAGGGGTGCCGGAAGGCCTGAGCACACAGAGACAGGCTGGGCCCACGCAAACCTCCTGCTGGGTGGGAAGGTGGTGGTGAGACGGACATCCCTCTCTGGACCAGAGGACGCTGAAGAAACGGCAGCTACTCCAAAGGGACCAAAGCTCCCACACACATGGGTGCGCACATGCACACACGTGAGCATGTGCAGGTGTGCACGTGAGCACGTTGGCCCACACGTGCCTGTGTGTCCACCGCCCTCCCCATAACCCACACGTGCTTCCCCCAGGAGGGGACGGAAGCGGGGCCTCCGCACCGCCCAGGGGGTCGAGTGACACAGCTGGGCGGGGAGTCCGGCTCCTCGGCTCTGCTCCGCTCTGGTGACCTGCTCCAGAAACCCTTCCAGTAATAAATGGCCCAGCGGCCGGCTGCTCACAGGAACTGGGCTGCTGGGGGCAGGACCAGCCTGGGGACACTCGGGAAGGCACCTCGAGCACCCAGTGCCAGAGTGAGACAGCCCGCCAGAGGCAGCTGGGTCAGGGCCGCATTGGGGGCCAGGGAGGGGAGAAGGGTGGGTGGCCCCCAGGACTCCCGGACGCCTGCAGGGAGCGGGGAGACCCAGGCCCAGCCCCCCTGGGGCTCAGCACGGCTCCCCAGGAGGTGAAGGTCAGGCCACATTCTTTGCTGAGACTGGAATTCTGACATCAGATTTTCCATGCTCCGCTTGGGGGAGGAGCTGGCAACGCAGGGAGGGAGGAAAGGGGTGGGTGGGGCGGACAGAGGGCCGGAGGCTGCCAGGCACCCACGGCTCCAGGCCCAAGGCGGGAGGGCTCCACTGGCCCTGGCCTGACTGTGCCCAGGGCCCGGCCTGCCCACGCGCGGTCGCCTGGCGCGTCCCGGCCACTGGCCACCGTGTGACTTTCTCATCCCAGCGCAGGGCCTTGCTGAGTCACATGGGGCTGGGTTAGCGACTGTAAAAATAGCCTGGCAGCTGGGGCCAGCGCGGGAGTTATTATTAGGCTGGGACGGAGCCCTCCTCCCGGGGGGCTCTCCCCTCTAGGGGGCCCGGAAGAGCTGGGGCCTTGGCCAGGGGAGGCCGGGCTGCTGGACACCCCACCCTGGACACTCAGGCCGATCCCTCCTTCCTGGGGCCCAGGGCTGCAGTTCCTCCACCTGAAATCTCCCTGGACACCCCCTCCTTCCCCTGCTCCCATGGTGCACCCTAGGGTGGGGGGCGCTCCTGGACCCTCTCAGAGGTCAGAGTGCCCCCAGAGAGCCTGCAGATGGGGGTGACCTTTGCTCAAGGAGAAATCACAGCCGAGGAGCCTGAAGCAGCTTTGGCCCCCTCGGGGTGCAGGTCCCCGAATGCCCAGACCTGCCGTGTGTTTCCTTGGAAGAGCAGCTGCAGGCCAGCACCTCTGGGGCACCTCGAGCCACTCACGCGAGGCATCGACCTCAGGGCGGCCATTTCGGCCAGTGAAGGAACAGTGGCCCCCAGATGTGGCTCTGTGAGCAGACCCCGGAGGAGAGGGCTGTGCTCTGAGCCCCTCCCGCAGAAACTCTTTGGTTAACTTCTGAGACCCTGTAGGGGACTGACCCAAGGGCATGCTCACTGGGCCTCCTGCGGGCTGGCCCCCTCCGGGCCAGAAGGATGACCCCAGGGCGCAGGCCCCTTCCCCCTTCCCCCCACCCTCACCCCACCCTCACGCACCTTCTGACCCAGCACTTTTGGAACCAGAGGCCTCGGTGACCGAGAAAGCCCCGATCCAAGCTCAGCCTCCGTACCTCCAATCCAGAGACCCTTCAGGGGTGAGCCCACTCGAAGGCTGGACTCTGGCCTGGCCCCAGAGCAGACCCGTCCCCATCCCGCCCACACGGGTCATCTCTGGTGCTAAAGCGGCATCCACGTGGTGGTGCAAGAAAGCGCTCGTGTGCCAGAGTGGACTTCTGGACTCAGAAGGAAAGAACCGGCAGCCTGGGGCAGGGCCACCTGCTTCCAGAAAGGGAGTGAGGGCCATGTGGCTGGTGGGGCTCACCGGAGCAGCAGCTCCCCGGGCCGGCTGCTGTGACTTACCGAATACTAATAGGGAGAGCCCCTAGGTCGGGCTGCCGAAAAGGTACTCAGGCCACAGATGTTCAGTGCCACCCAGAGAGATGGCAGCTCCCGGGGAGCAAGAGACAGCATCGCAATCACACCCGCGAGCTGTCCCAAAGCACAGCAGACACCCGAGGGCGGCATGGCTGGTGGCTGAGGTCGAGGCTGGCCCCCCGGTGGCGGGCTCACCTCTGACCCTACAGCGGGCGCTTTCAGACCTCCTGGTCCTTTGACACTCTAAAGGAAGAAAGTATGTCCGCACTTGCCTCCCACACCTTCTGGCAAAGACAAGCCTCTTCCTGCTGAAAAAGTAATTTGTGGCCTGAAAGAGGCTGCCAGCTGGTCCTCGCCTGCCGCCTCCTGATGTCCTCACGCCGGGCCGTAAGCGCGAGCAGTGCACGCGTCGGGTGACTGTCGAGCCCCCGCATCAGTCAGCCCCCCTCCCCAGCAGAGATCCCCTGGGTGCACAGGGGCCAGCTCTGCAGGGCAAAGGTCAGCGTCCACGCCGCACTGAGGGTCGCGAGGCGGCAGATCTGAGCTGCTGGGACGAGAACAAGTTTGTCCTGGGGCTCAGAGCTGCCCACGGTGTGGGCTGCGGCCGTCGCATGCTGGAGGCAGCCATCTGCAAGTGTCCCACTTTCCTTCCACTCGCCGTCACGCACCTCACCAAGAGCATCGAATCTTCCTAGAGGTCGAGGGGAAAGCGGGAATTCTGCACCTGGTTTCTGGTGCTGTGGGCTGGTGCCCTGACAGGCCCGTCTTCCCAGGCGTCCTGCTCTCAGCCCCGTGCTCCGCAGCTGAGGCCTGGGGAATGGGGCCTGGCAGCACAGCCCCTGCTGGGCCACAGGATGAGCTGACTCTGAAACAGACGCTGCCCTGCAGGACCTGCCCCAGCATCGGGACCGAGGGAAACCAGCACCCCAGGCTGCCTCTGCCCTGTGCCACCAGAATGCCCTAGTGCCTGGAGCCCAGGTCAGGACAGCAACCTGCCCACACCCTCCCTCAGGGATCAGGGTGTGCGCAGGTGAGGTGCTGAGGGAACGTTTCAGGAGGGATGGGCATCTCTTGAGAGGGAGCTGGGTGGGTTCTGAGTCCGGCGTGGAGGAGATGGGGGAGGGGACGGAGCCGGGGGGCAGGGTCGTGCCCACCTGCCCTCAAGCCTCGATGAGAAATTAAAAACCCACATTTACCTTTTTGCTCAAAGTAGGTGCCACCCTTTGAAAGGAGGCATCTGTTTTCAGGCGAAGAGAAGACTGACAAGGGGACAGGTGTGACATTTATGCAGCCAAGATCAAGGTCTCGGCCAGGGCAGAGGGAGGCTGTGGAGAGGAAACAGAGCGGGAGGGGGACGGAGCCACCTGCCGTCGGGGAGCTGGGGGTCCCTGGTGGCGGCTGAGGGGGCGTCTGACATGGCCCTGGCACCTCTGCACGGCTAGCAGCTGCCACCAGGCGTCCCGCCCCGGGGTCCACCTGGCCCTGCCTCGCCGGCCAGACGTGCGCTGAGGACAGCTGAGCGCCGGGCCCCGGCCTCGACCGGGAGGAGGAGGGAAGAAGGGTGCTGGGCTCCTCTGGAGCTGGGCTTCTCCTGAAACTGTGGGGCAGGGTGGCCTTGCACAGCGGACCTGGAGAGCAGCAACGGCGCCGACCCGCTTAACAATTTGAACAGACCGGCCTTCCTGCTCCAAGGTATCGGCTGCGCTTTGGAAATTCCACTTGCGGACCAGAGCTCCAGGAGGGCTGGATTCCCTCCACTTCCATCGCCATCCCCGCCTCCTTCCTCCTCCCACCTCCCTCTCCTCCCCCTCCCCCTTCCCCTTCCAGAATGTGGGAACCTCCCCCCACTTCTAGGCCTCCAGGGGGCCAGACAGAGTCCAGAGGCCTGGGGTTGGGGTGGGCATAAGAGGCTGAGACAGAGGAGACGCAGGGAAGTAGGAAAGCCCGGGAGGTGATGCACCAGGAGGCCCCCCAGTGAGCAGGGACCCTGTGTCCCGCCTCAGGACAGGGCCCGGGGCCCTGGAGCAGATGACATCCAGGCCTCTGCGCTGCTCGAGGTGGGGCGGGGCAGGGGGCACTCAGGCAGAGAGCTGCTCTCCTTGGGGAGGTGAGAGACCAGCAGTCAGGCCGCAAACCGGGGGAAGCCCGGTGCCTGAGGCTGAAGACCCCGGCCTGGGGGTGAGCACCCCACGGTGGGCTCCCGCCGGCTCAGAGCACCCCTGTGAGCACAGCCGAGTAGGAACCAGAGACAGGACCCTCAGCACCGACCTCTCTCTGCACACGGGCTAACGGGGGTCCTGAGACCTGGTGCTTCACGGCCTCACCAAGGTCTCCACTGGGGGAGGTACCACCCCAAGCCCTGCCGTCTGTGTCTAGGTGTCCAGCTCCATACACGCCGGGCAGGACGTGGCCACCGGGGACCCTGCAGCAGTGGGGTGGGGGGCACAGAGAGGGAGAGGTAGCCAAGGGCGCAGGCACCTGGCGGCAGAGGAATGCAGGAAGGGTCCCCAAACCCCATCGGGGACCGTGGCCTGAGCCCTAGGGGCGGTCCTAGGGAAAGATCCGGCCACATGAGCCCCGCCGGCCGGCTCTGGGAGGGTCGGGCAGGGCCGTGCTCTCTTCTCGCCGTCCCGGGTGGTGGTGGGGCCCCGCTGGGCACGCCCGCCCTGGCCTCTGTCCAGCCCCTCACCGGGGGAGTCACTGCCCCTCGGCGCTTGCAGGGCCTGCCAGACCGGACTGCCTGCCCGCATCCAGGACGCACCACACACGGAGCAGGGCTGGCGGCGGAGGCCTGGACACACAGCTTGGCCAGCGGAGGACTCAGGCCTCTGGGCCCGCTGGCCAGGTCCTCGGCTCCAACACTCTAGGAGATGGAAATGTTCCTAAACCCGTTCACTTCACAGCTGCTTTTACTTCTAAGTCTGTGCTTAAAATAGCCTGGAGCGGCCGCTCTGGCTCGCCTTTTCCGCGGTTGAAAAGCGGTGCAGCCCGCGGGGAGCGCTTCTGTCACTGTGGCGCGTGCGCTGCAAGGCCTCTATCTGAAAGCCAGGTGAAGAGTTCGCTCCATAAACTTGCTCTTTGACTCAGACCAGAGGCCTGGCGGGGAGGAGGAGGCAGCACAAGGCCGTGCAGTGGGTGCGAAGGCTGCTTCCCCACGCGGTTGAGCTCAGAGCCAGGACCGCACCCAGCGGGCAGCCTGGTGCCCGGGCTAGAAGCTGGCTGGGCCCTCACCTCACCTGCCGGCCATGGGCGCTTCTCAGCGGCTTTGCCGAGGTCGCACGGGGGCTGAGGGAGACGCCTGGAGGCCCCACACACATCCGCTGGCCAGGACTGCGCTCCTGCGAGGATGTCCGAGGGCCTGCCACGTCTCCTCTTTCAGGGGAGGGCGGCGGTCTTCCCATCTACCTGCGAGAGTCAGGCTGCCCGCAGGGAGCCCCTGTGTCCCCCTCCAACCCTAGGGCTCACCTTCCTGCGTCTGGGGTTTGGAGGGGAGCCCAGCAGAGTTCCCTGGCCAGCATGGATAAGGGCCCCTGGGTTCTGCAGGCGCAGGTGACAGGTAAGCTGTCCCCCGGGGGGCAACAGTGAGCACCCGCCCCAGCTGTGCTGGTCACAAGTAGCCCCTGGACGCCAAGGAGACTCCCCGGGTCTGGAAACGGGTGACACCCAAGGCCTAGTTAGAGCAGGTGCACGACCCAAAGTGCGCACGCGGGGCACCTGTGAGGGTGCCCACCAACCACACAGCTGACACCCTGGACGCACTCCTCGGTGCTGGCACAGACGGTGCTCATCCGTGAGCAGGTTTCCTCGTGCGACTCTGACTCCGTCTCACGAAGGTTTTATTTCTGGTCTTGTGACTATTTCATGCCGAGCTTAATTAACGTCGGCCCTTTGCTTCTGCACAAAAACAGTTGCACGGCCCCTCGTCTGGCAGCCACTGCCCTGCCCCTCCTGTCCCTGGTTTTGGTCACAACAAGGAACTTCACAGTCATGCTGTCACTCAGGCCAGTGGGTGGGGACTTTGGCGCTGTGCCCCCGATTTGCACGAGAGGTCCCAGCGTGTTGAGGGTCACCGCTGAGAGCTCTGCCTGGGGTGGGGTCCCCTGAGAAGGGGGAACAAAGCTGACCATGGTGGACACCTGGCTGGACGGCGCGTCCTGGGTGCTGATGCGCTGGGGCTGCCAGGGGCGGCAGCAGCCTCCTGGCCTCAGGCTGTCTCTGCCCCTGAGGCTCCAGCTGTCCCAGGCTCCATTGGCCTGTCTGTCCCAGGCTCCTGCTCTGCGTCCTCGCAGGCGGCTTCTTCGGTGGCTTGGGGAAGTTGGCTGAGGCGGCTCCAGCCGGGGAGGTGAACCCCCCCGGACCCTGCACCCCCACGAAAGGACAAGCCCAGTCACTGGCACCAGCGGAACAGGGGAGGGGTCCCCGAGGAAAGGGACCTGGAAGAGTCTGAGGGGACAAGTGAAGGCCACGAGGGGGTAGGGGGCCCCCAGACAGTGGAGGGGGTGGTCCCGCCTTGGCTCAGCACCCTCGGAAGCCGGAAGCCATGCTGCTCAGGAGTCAGCCAGGAAGGGGAGGGGAGCGTCCCGGCTGGGAGGAGCCAGTGGGCTCTGAAGGATGAGGACAGCTGTGTCCAGAGGCTGGGTCCCTGTCCCTCCCTCCCAGGGTCAGCAGGAGAGCGGGGCCCTGTGGGCGCCCACGGTGTCAGGTTTACCTCTCCCCTAAGCACCCTTGGGGAGCTGGGAAGCATCTGTGCTCTGTGCCTTGAATGAGGACCTGGGTCGGAAAGTCCGGCCAGAGAAACACAGCGCTTTGCCCGGGACCAGGATGGTGGCCTTCTCTAAACCGTGCGTGTGGTTAGAAGTACAGCCAATCTCCTATCCCCGCAGGGTCAGTCTCTGAGCCCTGGGAAGAGCCCCACGCCGCCACCCAAGCAGCCCCAGCTGCCCCCCGGGAGTCTGTGTCCTCTCTGGGTGTGGCCCACCGTCCCACTCCGCACCCCCCCACCCCATGGCCCGCTCCCCTAGGCCTCCCCAGGGCACCGCTGGAGCGCCATCCCCTTCGCGGGTCAAGCACCGAGACCCCGAGGGAGCCCGGAGAAGCTGGCCTGGAGCCGTGAGGGGGACGGGACTGTGGTTCTCTGTTTCCCCGAAATTTCAGGGGCTCCTGTCTGGTTTGTTTCCTGGGCTCTGGCTGGGACAGGCGGAATCTGCAGCTTTAAGCAGGCTTTTAGTTTTGAATGAATCTTCTAACTAACAAGGCTGTTCGAGGAATTGATCCTGGACTCATTTTGGAGGTTGGAGGGTGAGGCTGCCGGCTGCCGGGCGGGTGGGTAATCGTACCCCCTGCAGCTCGGCTGTGAGCTTTGGGCGATGTCTCCTGCTGGCCCACGAGCGCCGGCAGAAGGTGGCTTCTGAGCCCAGCACGGCGACAGCAGAAGAAACCGCGCGGTGAGGTCGAGGCTTGAAGACCCAGGCCCCCAGCGCCGCCCTGCCCGGGCCAGCAGGACCTGCCAGGAAGGCTGTTCTTCTTAAAGAATTGCTGGAAATGGTTTATTATTCAAGGCAGGGCATTTAACATGTTCTGATAGGACAAGTTGTAAAGTAAATATGTCGTTGGCCTCATTTCAAAAAATAAACAGTTTAATTAAATCTATTTGTGGTTTGAAAAACTATCTGTCTTGCTTTTTCCATTCTCGGGGATATCTTAATTTAGCTTTAAACAGCGTTAACACCGTCATTTCAAATCAGTTAATGGGATTCCCTGCCTGAAAAATCCAAGAGAATGTCTAATAAATAATCAAAGAGAGAAAACCAGAAGCAAGAGTTTTAACATTTTAAATGTATGTTTAGATTAGTAGCATTTCTGTTTACAAACCACACGAGTTGGACTATGTGATGGAAGACAGTCACATTCCTAATGACAATACAAAAGATGGAAATACCCAGGAATGAATTTAAAAAGTCTGCATGACATTAAAATTTTCAAAAGGAAATTACACCAGAGGATATATAAGAGCCCTTGCATTAATAGAAAGTCTTTTTTTTATATTAACACATTTTAACTTTATATTTAAGAGGATAGTAAACACTTCCTACTAAATAAACAATGCATAGTATAATATTAGAACACTCTTAATATTACTAACAGTATATTTCTGTTTAATAGAGGAACAAACAACATAAATACATATAACAAGAAAGTGAAACATTTGGTTTTTACTAATTTTTCTTATTAGACTTGAATTTCCCTAAGATATGAACAAATGGTGAATTCGAGTAGCTCGTGTAACGCGCAAAGAGGTATTCCTAATTAATTATAATTTTACCCCAGACAGCCCTGCTTTTAGGAGTGAACCTGTTTCAATAAGATATTACCGGGTAGAAATAAGTAAATATTTTAAATAGAAGATTTGAAAACACGTGGCCTTTGTAACAGAGGTGAGGCCAGTGTCTGGGGTCACCCTAAAAGGACCACCCACATCAGGACACTGGAATTACCTTCAGCCACTAGGAGATGGGGCTTTGAGTAGTGACTTAATAACCATCCTCAAATGCGTGAAAAAGGCTTTCAGGGGTCCAGGTGACCAACCTTTTTTTTCCTTTTTTCTTTCTTCCTTCCTTCCTTCCTTTCTTTTTTTCTTTCTCTGTTTCTCTTTCTTTTCTTCTTTCTTTCTCTCTTTCCCTTTCGTTCTTTCTTTCTCTCTTCCTTCCTTCCTCCCTCCCTCCCTCCCTCCCTCCCTCCCTTCCTACTTTCCTTCCTTCCTCAGAAAAACTGGCTTTAAAATACAGTCCAGGTGACGTTAGCCTGCATCCAAGAGCACACAGGGACGCACTTCCTTCACCGAAGGGCTGGTGGAGGTGCTTCTGTGTTTCCTACCATTTCCCTTAAAAACAGAGGAAATAATACAGCTGACAGTAAGTGATTTACGAGATCCACCAAAGCAAAGATGTAGTCTGTTGGCCAAAACGCATCAGTGAGCAGTTCATTTTAATAGAGAGACATATGTAGTGCACATAAGTAGTGAGATTTAATTTTGAGCAGGCCCCTACTCAAAATAATGTCAACATTTAACAGAATGGTATCTTCTCATTAAACCATTTCCACTTAGTGGACCCTTTATTCCTGTGTTTACCTGCTCCTTCACCATCCATTCACTTCCACGCAGGGCTGAGTCTCCACATCAACAGATAAAACCAACAGGATCCTTTCTATGCAGACCTCAGGAAAGAGGGGGAAGGAAGAGACGTGTGCTCACAAACTGCTGTTGATTAAGGGCTAAGATATTGCGGAGGGTTTTTTCTTGTAAAATAAAGTTCGGGTATTTTTGAATTCTTCTGAAGATTCGAGCAAGGGACAATGGAGACGGATCTTCCTAAAGCCGATTTGATAAATACAAAGTTGCAAAATAGAAATGACAGCTGAGTTGAGGATCCTTGAAAAATGGAGGCTGTGGGTTGCCCGTGCGAGCAACGCTGATTATTGAAGCAAGAGCTGGTACTTCCTCAAACGCCGGTCGGCGGGAGGAACACCAGCTTCTCGCTCGAGCCTCAAGAGCAGCTGAGACACGTCGGGAGCCTCGACAGCTTTAGAAGAGCAGCGCCAACTCAGAGACAGGTTCTCCTTGTACGATATCCCTGACTTTGTTTCAGTTATCATTTGGGACTCAACAATCCGGGAACCAATTTGTCCTTTTGGCTACAAAGGATTAACCTCTGGCCGGGTGGTCCCTGGGCAGGGCTGGCCCACCGTGGACAGCCCCATGCGGAAATGTGAGCACTTGCCAGCCGGAATCACGGAAATGCCAGCATTTCTGCCTGCACGATATTATGTAAATAATCTGGTCCCGTCAGCAATCTGTCTCGCCAAAGGAGAGGAGTTGCGCACCTTTGCCAGAGCAGCAGGCGTCGCGTGTGCTCGGAGGCGGCTCATTGCAGAGGCTGCTGAGACGTTGCCACGAGGACCCCAAATTCACTCTAATTTCCTCCAAAGGCGAGTGACGGTCTCACCCCCTGGTAGGGCCGCAGGGAAGGTCAGGATCGGTCAGTGCTCTCCGGGCGAGTGGCCGAGGGGTCCAGGCTGCAAGGCCCAGGCCGGGCTTGTTGCCTCAAACCTTAGGAAAATTTTGGGGACAATTATGGTGCCACTAATTTTATGGAGCGGATTAAGAACAAACCAAAAAGAGGAGCTAGAGAGGACCTCTGAAGGCAGGACAGGCGTCCTGCAGACCGAGCATCAGGCCTGGTGGTGAGGGCTCGCTCTCCAAGAGCCAGCTTCCTCAACGTCCAGGGTTTGCAGAGTGCGTCCTGGGACGCTGGAGCCCCAGTCTCCCTGGTTAGCGATTCCCTTCCGTGGAGGTTCTGCTTCAGCTGGTGGAGCAGGCCATGAGGTGTGAGGTCCAGGCCCGGGCTCTCAGCCTCTCATCCTTGCGGCCCCTCCCTCGCGGGCGCCCTCCCCGTGTGGGTGAGGAGGAAGCCCTGCTCCCAGCCAGGGGCTGCTGCTCTGCAGGCTCCGGATGGAGAGCAGCCTCTGGCTATTATGTTTTGAGACTCATGACACTGGGAGTGCGTTTTCTAAGGATGAAAGCGCAGGTCTGAACGGGGGCTGTTTTCTCAGGAGCTGTCACAATTAAAGCTCCACATCGCTTATCTGAAACCCTTGGGGCCAGATATAATTTAGGAACCAGATTTTAGAAAGGTGATGGTCTACGCGCCCCACGTATCACGTACCACAAACAACGGGATGGGGGAACCCACATCTGAGCCCATATCCGAGCGTCTCAACCTATGGGAAACAATACAGATGGATTCTCAGGCTGAGCAGGGCATGAAGACTGTTTTGCTGTATTTCCCAGATTATGACTTTCCAGGTTATGCCAATAAACAAATTAAAAAACAAGTTCCCAATTTTAGAGGATTCGGGTTTATGTTATTGTGCATAAGAAATTGTAGATGTACATAATCGTGATGATCAATTCATTTTCCTTTTCAAACATTTTAGATTCACCTTATTGAGGTATGATTTTCTTACCTAAAATGCACCTTTGTTCAGTGGACATTTTCGTGAGTTTTGACAAACGTATACACCATGTAATACCACTACAATCGAGATCAGGAATGTTTCCTTCTCTCCAAAAAGTTCCTTCCTGTGCCCCTTGCACAAAATCCACCCGGGCCCAGCAACCACTGATCCATTTTCTGTCACTGGAGAGAGAGTTACCTTCTTCAGAAATTATGTAAATGTTGTCACCCCTTTGTGTGCGTTTGTGTCTGGTGTTCCTGAGCCTGTCTTATGCCGTTTCTGTTACTGAATAACAGAATAATAGAACAATAATAATAATAGTCCATTGTGTGCAGACTTCAGGATTCTTATTCTGACCATTTTCTTGATGGACGTTGGAGTGTAAAAAGGGTTGCTCTTTTCATTTTATTAACGGTGTTTCTCAAAGAACAGAGTTTAAAAATTTCGATAAAGTGCAATGTTTTTCTTTTTCATTTATGAACAGTGCTTTTGGTGTCTTCTCTAAGAAATCCTCACTTGCTCCAAGTCTCAAAAATGTCCTCATGTGCTCCTAGAAGTGTCATAACTTTAGCTTTTGTGTTTGTGATCCAGTTTTAGGTTAATTTTGGTATCGTGTGCGTCAAGGTTTATTTTGTCTCATATGGATGTCCAGTTGATCCCAGCACTATCCACTGAAAAGACTGTTCTTTTCCCATTGAATTAGCACCTTTGTCTAAATCGATGACCACGTAAATGTGGGTTCTCTGTTCTGCGCCATTTATTTACGTGTCTGTCCTCATGCCAACAGAACTGTCTTCATTTCTGTAGCTTCATGGTAAGTCTTGAATCAAGCAGTGTAAGTACCCAAACTTTGTTCTTTTTCAAAACTCTTCTATGTATTTTACATTTCCATATATATTTTAGAATCAACCTGTTAATTTCTAAAAAAGAATTCAAACAAAAAAAGCCTTCTGAGATTAGATTGGGGTTGAATGAAGTCTATGCATCAATTGAGGAGAACTGACACTTTAGTATCTCTGAACCTTTCAACCTACAAACATGGCGTATCTCCCCATTTACTTAGGTCTTCTTTAATTTTAATCCTCCATGTTTTGTAGGTTTCTTGTACATCTTTAGTTACATTTATTCCTACACATTTTAATTTTCACGTTACTGTAAATGGAAATGATTTAAAATTTTATTTTTCTAGTGTTCATTTCTGATATATAGCCATATAGTTGATTTCGGAATATTAACTTGTATTCCATGACCTTGTTAAATTCACTTATTCAGTGACATTTTCTGTAGATTGCTTAGGCTTTCCTACGTAGATGATCACGCTGCCTGAAAGCAAAGGCAGTTTTACTTCTTCCTTTCCAATCTGTATGACCTTCATTTCTTTTCCTTATTTTATTGTACAGACAGCTCTTTCGTTCATGTTGAACAGAAGGGGTGAGAGTGGCCACTCCTGCCTTGTTCCAAGGCTCAGGGAGCAAGTGTTCAGTCTGTCAGCACTAAATACGATGTTAGCTGTGAACTCTTCCCAGATGCATTTTATCAGATTGAGGAAGTTCCCTTTATTTTTAGTGTGTGGAGAGTTTTTATCCTAAAAAGGATGTTCCATTTTGTCAAATACCTTTTCTGAATTCCTTGACCTCATCACGCAAAACTGGAAACGACCTCAACTTACAACACTAGGGTGTCACTGGTCAGGTGAATGGCAAAGTAAATACTTCACATTAATAACATATAGGGAGAGTTTTCAGTGGTGCCGAGTGTGCAGGAGGGTCAGAGCGCTGGGGATGGGGCTGAGTGCTACGGAGATGGTGAGATGCTGGGGATGTGTTGTGAAGTCCTGAGGGGCTGCTTCCCCTTGTCACACTCTGTGTACAACTCTCTTGTTTCAAACATCCTACGGTGAGCGTTTGGCTTCCACGAGGAAACGTCCAGTAAGCTGGCAGGGCAGCACCTCAGCGAGTGCCTGCGCACGTGTTCCCTGCCTGCTCTCCTGCGGGAACCTCGGGCTTCCTGTGGACCTTTGCCGTCTTAGCCATGGTGTCCAGAATAGCACACAGCACAGAGAAGGTGCTCGATAAATGTCAGCTGAAGGAATACATGAATGAATGGCTGGATGGAGGTGAAGCCCGCGTGATGCTGCTGGGGACCAGCTGGGCCTGGAGTCCTGGCCCCGTACCAGTTGGCATGTGAAGCTGGACAGCTTTTTAATCTTGAAGGCTTGGTTTTCTTATCTATAAAACAGGGATACACACCTCTTAAGACTGCTGTGAGGCCCAGAAATAAGAACTGCAAAGCACCTCGCACACATCCGGTGCTTGCGAAGCGATAGAATCACTAAGCTGGTTAATGAGGAGCAGCCAGAGAATTCAGAGGGAAAGAAGCCTCACTGGCTCGGATGAATTTGAGGCCGGGGAGTAAAATTCCCATTACCTTGCTAATGGCAAAAAATACCTCTGGCTAAAGAACCGAGTCCAGCCCCTCAAAAAGAGGACAGAGCCCTAGATTCCTTGCACTGTGCGTCCAGCCAGCCTGTCTGCCTACAGAAAATTAGCTTGAGTGAGTCAGTTAACCTAGTGTTTTTACATACAACAGAATAAGGTTGACCCACCCTGCAGGAGTATTGAAGATCGATTATTCAATGATTGAAGCACATCGTGCAGCTACAAAGTACCATCTGTCTATCCATCCATCTGTCTCTCTGTCCATCTGAAGAAGAACTCTTTTTTTTTTTAAATTTTTATAAATCTATATATTTAATTTAGTTTTGGCTGTGTTGGGTCTTTGTAGTTGTGGCTCGCAGGCTCTAGAGCGCAGGCTCAGTGGCCATGGCTCACGGGCTCAGTTGCTCCGCGGCATGTGGGATCTTCCCGGACCAGGGCACGAACCCGTGTCCCCTGCATCGGCAGGCGGACTCAGCCACTGCGCCACCAGGGAAGCCCCTGAGGGAGGATAACTTTTAAGCCTGTGGAGGAGGAATCCCAGCTGTAAACCTCTCAACCATCGGCTAATCTGAATCCATAGATAAATTGGTTACTATCTTAAACGAAGTAAACATGTGATACACTTAGTGGCTAACATACTGTCCTTTTTTTAAAAAAAGCTTACAGCATATTGCTGTTTAATCAAAGAATTGGGTCAGCCTCCCTCCTGGGAGCCCAGAGGGTGTCTGGCTGAGCGGGCCGGGTCGCAGTGGGCTGGCTCCCCTGAGGAGCCCCTGCCGCAGCCCGGGCTGCCTCCACCTACCCTCCGCCGCCCTCCAACACTGAGGGGCTAAGCCAGGCCTCTCCTGGGCCAGGAAAGCAGCCTTTGCAGAACGTCTTCTTTCTCCTCCTCTTGCTTCTTCTTACTACGATTGCAAAGGTAACAGACATGGAACAGTGTTCCAAAGGTAAGAAGGGAGTCAAGCAAAAATGATTTTAGGAACGTGGCTTCTAACACAGGTGGTCAATGTTCCACATCTCTGAAAGTTGGAAAGCCCTGGCCCCGGGCATGGTGATGGCTTCGGCGTGTCATCGATTCCTGTGATACATACTCACGGAGTGTTTCTCTGTGACAGGCTGTGCCCAGGCGGTGGGGGAGGGGAGGCAGTCAACAGGCAGAGGGGAAAGGAGAGCCTGGCTTCCATGGTGAGATGGGTGATATGAGGGGGATGCATGGGGTGCGCTGGGGGCGCTCAGAGGGGTCTGATGGAGGAAGGGGCATTGGACAAGCCTGAGCAGAAGAGGCCAGTCAAGTCACCTCTGGGGCACAGAGACGAACACGGTTGCCATGGCCTTGACACGGCCGCGGGCCCACGAGGCAGCGCGAAATCAGGGGTGTGCGGCCACCCGCTGGGTTCGAGGTGGCTCTGCCCTCAGGGGTGCGCGGCGCTCGGGCACATGGCTGAACCAGGAGACAGCGATCACGGTGAGCACGGCCCCAGTGGGCTGCGTGCACAAAGAGGCGCGGTCTGAGGGCCTGGAGGGGAGGGGCCACGGGTCCCGGGGCAAAGGCTGGTTGACTTTAAGGAGTGGGTTAGCAGCAAAGGGAGTGGAGACATGGGAGAAAATGGTGGATGATGGAACCACCCAGAGGGGGTGGCCAGACGGAGGAGGCCCAGCTGCTGGGGGGCCTCAGATTGCAAATGTTCCCCTGTGAAGGGTAAGGGCATCCCTGGGCAGGGAGGACCCGCTGGCGGCTGGGAGAGGGGGGAAGGGGCGCCATCTTGGAGCGAGGGGGCACATGTGCAGAGGCCAGGAGCTCCGGTGCTCAGCGCAGACACCCCCTGGGACCTGAGCTAGGGCCGTGGGGCTGGAGTTTCTCTAGTTAATTTTCTCTAATTTAGGTGCAGTCTCAGAGTGAGTGTGTGTGTGTGTGTGTGTGTGTGCGTGTGCGTGCGCGCCAGCGCATGTGTACCTATGTGCCGGTGTGCACGTGGGCAGTGGTGTTTCTGGGCCACAGAGGGCTGGGGAGGGAGTAAGAAAACAGCTCGAAGGGAGGGGAGGGGAGGAGGCGAAGCCATTTCCTAGGAAATAGGTCCCAGGCATCAGTGAGGCCCTTGCATTTGGCTTCTGCTAAGGGCATCCCTGGCATGTGCTGCTTTTGTAAAAAAGTAAAACAAGAGATGCTGTGTCAGTCAGCTCATGCTGCCGTAACAGACTGGGCAACCTAAACAACAGAGGTTTATTTCTTACAGTTCTGGAGGCTAGAATCGGGGATGCTGTTCCAAAGGGTTCTGTGTTTGGTTTGTGGACTGCCACCTTCTTGCTGTGTGTTCCCATGACCTCTTCTCTGTCCTCTGTTCAGGGTGGGAGGCTGTGGGTGAGGGACAGCAGGTGCTCTGTGGTCTTTCCTTATAGAGAGGCCAACACTGTTGGAAGAGGGCCCCACCCTTAAGACCCCATTTATCCTGAATTAGCCCCCAGGAGGCCTCGTCCCCACAGGCAGCCACACTAGGGGTTGGGCTTCAATCTACGAATTCTGGGGACACATTCAGTCCACAGCCGACAGCTGCTGCATGGACGGGACAGTGGTTTTAAGTGAAATGGGTTCAAGTTGTCAGGCTGAGCGGTCGCTGTAGGCAGGAGGGGATGCCTTCCCTACAGGGCCCGCAGCCCAGGGCCTGCGCCCCAGGCCCTGACAGGTGGTGGTGTCGCCTGCCCTAAGGGAGCAGCGCGCACATCTCTCGTCTCCCCTTGGACACTGTCCAAACCGGCGCCGTGGAAAGGCGGCCGCGCGGCCGAGATGCGCCTTCAGAGCCTTGAGAACCGTCCTGGATACGCGGTCAACGTCACCTGCAAAGACCGGGTGGACAGAACCTAGTGCCACCGTTAGTGTTGGTGGCTACTTGTCATTTTTCACTGCACTGTCCGCGCGTCTCCCGTCACCAGTGGCCATTTCATTTCCGCGGACGGCCTGGCGCGGAGGGTGGGCTGGGGAGACCCCACCGACCCCAGCGCGCCTGCTGCCTTCAGCCGTCCGGTCCGGCGGCCCGGCCTCGCCGCCCTCCTCTCCGTGGGTCCGGCGCAGTCCGCACAGAGCCACGTGCTCCCACCGCAACCCCTGCCCGGGAGCAAGGGGGTCGCGCCCGGTCGAGCCCGGAGCAGCGCGCGGCCCCTTTAAGAAGCGCCGTCGAAGCAGGGCCATGACGTCATGGGGTGCGGGAGGAGTCAGTGCGCCGCCGCGGCGTGGGGTAAGGCGGGGCAGTCGCTGACTGACAGGAGCGTGGCTGCGAGCGCCGAGGCCTTCGCAGGAGCGCCCCGCGCAGGCCCCACCCCTCAGGCCCTGCCTCGATTCCACACCCCGCCCCTCCCACACCCTCTCCGCCTTCCCCGCAGTCCCCGCCCCTGCAGTCTCACCCCGCCCACATGCCCCTCCCCTCCCCAAGTCCCCGCCCCGCCCCGCCCCTCACATCCCTGTTCCGCCCCCTCAGGCCCCGCCCTGCCTCTCGTATCCCCGTCCCACCTCCCGCAGGCCCCGCCCCCGAAGCCTGCCACGCCCCCTGGCGGTCCCGCCCCACCCCCGCGCTCGCCCCGCCCCCGGCCCGGGCGGGCCTCGTCTCAGCTATCGGCAGCGGCGGCGCTGCGGGAGCTCCGGCGGCCGCGATCCTAATGGCTGCGCGCGGGCCGCGCTGAGCGCGGGCGGAGAGCGACGGGCGTGGGGCTGCGGAGAGCGAGAGCGAGCGCGGCCGGACCCTGGCCAGGCCCCGCCCGACCGGCCGAGCCCGCGATGCGCCCCGGGGTCTCCCCCCGGCGCAGCTGACGCCGCGGCCCGCGGAGACCCCGGCCGGTCGGCCCCGAAGAGCGGCCACCCCGGCCCAGGCCGCGATGGCGGGGAAGGCAGCCGCCACGGGCACCGCGGTGCTGCTGGTCACGGCCAACGTGGGCTCGCTCTTCGACGACGTAAGTGCGGCGCCGGACGCGGCACCCTGGACCCCGGACCCTGAGCCCCGGGACCCCGGACCCCTGTCCTGAAGCCCGAAATCCCGGGACCCAGACACTGACCCCAGAGCCCCGGGACCCCGGACTCGGGCCTGAAGCCTGGGACCCTGGGACCCTGGGACCCAGACACTGAGTCCTGAGCCCTGGGACCCTGGAACCGAGACACTGAAACTTGAGCCCTGGACCCAGGACCCCAGCCCTGAACCCTGGCCCTGGGCGCTGGAATCCTGGTCTCCTGGTCCAGCCTTCACACTCCATAGGTTGAACCCGGAGCCCAGTCCCTGAACCCAGGTCCCTAAACACCAGTCCTAATCCCTGTCCAAGGTCCCCAAATCCTGGCCCCCGAGCCCTAGTCCGAGGGCCCCATACCCTGAACCTGGTCCCAACCCTGGTACAGAATTTTGTCCCCAGAAGCTCAGCCCTGAATCCTGGTCCCCAAACCGTAGCCCGTGTCTCCCGAGCCCCAGCCCCTGACTTCTGGCCTGTGACTCCCGACCCGGCCCTCCGTGACCCTCGCCCCTGCCCGTCTGCTTGCTTTGTCTGCAGAGCTGTCTGTGGCTGCTCGGAGGTGTAGGCACCCTCGTTTTACCTTGTAACTTAGCAGCTGTCTAGTTCTCAAACAAGGGGTTTCTGTTGAAAGCCCTGGAGGACTTTATGTTTCTTGTCTGTTAAAGAGAAAGATGCAAGAAGCTTTTCAAGGCCAGAGAAAAGGATGCTGACTGCCCAAGGCCTTTACCTTCTGAGACCTCCCACCCAGGCACCCGAGGCCTTTGGGAGAAGAGTCTGCCAAGGCCCTGCGCTCCCCCGGCTCCCGAGGCAGGCGGAGGCTGACCCAGTTCGGCGTTGCAGCCACGGTGCCACCCCGCTGTTGGTACTTATACTGCCAACCCAAATAAAGCAGAATGTGGCTGCAAGTGGCGTGCTTGTTTAAGAAAAAAAGGGTGATGGCCCAGATGGAGCCTGAGGCGGCCTCGCACTGCCCGCCCCCTCCTCCCCCAGCTCCTCCCGCGGTGAGGGTGCGGCCACTGACCACGCAGACCACTGGTGCAAACATGACTTGCATCCCTGCCTCTTCCGAGCCTCCCTTTGCTGGCAGCGAGCATGGGTGGGATGTTTCTGTAGGCTAAGTTCATGTACAGGCGAGGTGTGATTTTATTAATCAAAGGTAGGCGCTGTTTTTGTGTTTTTCTTATTTTAACTTCCAAGCGCCATGTATTATGCTTCCCTGCTGGAGATGAACTGCGGGCCCTCTGACTTGGGCACAGACGGGACAACTTTATCTAGTTTCGCGATTGATCATTTTCTACAAAAGTGCCCGGTATGGGCGTGCGTCTGTATATTTAGCATTCTATTCTCGGCTTTGCAGTAACATCCACGCTAACATGGTTTTACTCAGATGATTCAGATCCGTTAGCTGTGGCTTCAAAGCCTCAGAAATGTCAGGAAAATTAAGCACGGTGGGGGCATTTCAGTCTCAAAGGGAGAAGAATTTTGCTGTGCAAACATTCTTTCCAGTAATCTTTGATTCCAAGTTAGAGCATTTTTGTTGTGTTCCGACTGTATACACACACTTCTCTCTGTGGGCATTAAAGTGGATCCCTTCATTTACTTTTGTTTAGCAACAGGTTCTCTCTGAGTCTTCGTTTTTCTTAAAGGCTGTATGGAGTTTTGCATCTTGTTTGTATCGGGAAGGAACCTTTGTTTTGGTAAGCAGTGCGTGGGTTAATTCTGCAAGGTGGCTTCTGACTTAAGGGCCAGTAGAGACATATCTGTCCTCACCCACAGCTTTCTTAATGTGTGCAGCTTGGTCTGGGGCCGCTCTTCCCCAGTGGCCTGGAAAAGCAGGGGTGGGTGCTACCCAGTCCCCTGTAGCATGGCCGGTGAGAGCAGCCGATTCTCGAGTGAAGGACATTTTAGCCCCTTGGTTTATAGTAGGTTTCAGAAGAGCTGCTTGGTGACTCTGTCTTTGTGTGGCATGTGCCCCTGTTGACCCACTGTGCAGACGGTGGCCCGGCCTGGGCAGGGATTTGTTCTTGCCCAGTTTCATCGTCTGGAAACCAAGCTCCACTGTGTGGCCAGGCCTCACAGTGTGTGGCATCGGCCTCTTCCTGGAGGGTGCGGGCCGAGGAGGAGGGGTCTGAGTTAGAACCAGGCCCTGCTGGGAAGGGCGGGCCGAGGAGGAGGGGTCTGAGTGGGCCCTGCTGGGAAGGGCGGGCACTGTTGCCTTTCGTGCTCAAGTGACGGGTGATGCGTATCTGCTTCCGTAGTTTCGTGGTCTCCCCTCACTACCTCTTCTCCATCCAGAGGCGATCCCGTTAACGCTCTGGATGTGGACTTTCACCATGGTTTGGCCCTGACGTCCTGAGACCCCCAGGGCGTCTCGTCTGGCGGGCAGCTCTTTCCTCGTCTGCCCGCCCGGCTTGCTTGGGTCTGGGACAGTGCGGCTACCTTAGTCCCCACACAGGGCCCTCGGGTCGCTCCTCACCCTGTGATGTGACACACGAGGGGGTGGTCACCATCCGGAGTACATTGGTTCTCAAACTTTTACCCCTTACACCCTTAGAAATTTTGGAGAGCCCCACAGAGTCCTTGGTCTCGTCGGTCATAACCACCAGTGTCTGCCAGGTCAGTGGGTGGACCCTGAGGCAAGTGGAAACTGAGACAGTTTCAGTAGCTCTCAGAAGGGTGATGTCATCGCATGTCACAGCCCCGGAAAGCTCCACCGTTCGTGCTTGAGACGGCGGGATGGAAAGCGAGCCACGGTGCTGCACTGTTGAGGGCATAGCCGTGACCTGCCGAAGCCCTGACCTCCAGGGCCCCTGTCTGAGCTGGGGCCCGTCCTGAGCCTGCGGGGAGGGGCCTGGCCTGGCTGGGCTGCCTGGGCCTGTTCCAGGGGGCCCCCAGAGAGCCCGGAGCTCTATCCGGCAGTCCCCAGTCGGGCTGTGCTGCCACCCCCCACCCCGTCGCTGGCAAGGGGTGGCTAGGCTTGCATACCTAATTGCTTTGCTCGAGATGGCTGGATTTTTGACAAGGGAGGTTTCTAGCTTTTGGTTCTTTACGTGGTTTTGTTGTCGTTGTTGTTTTGCTAGAAGTGAACTGAGAAGGTGGATTCTTGCAGGCTGTCGTTTCAGAACTCAGTCCCACCCTTACATGGTAAGACTGTTTCTTGGGAAAGAGACGTAGCCAAGCGGTAGGATTCTGAGAGCACAGCTCGCTCTTGGGTGTCTGCCTGGAGGGCCGTTGTCCTGCTGCGTATTCGGAGCTGAACGTCAGTTTGGAGCTGGTTCCCTTTTTGCCGGGCCAGCTCCTGAGCAGCCCCTCTTTCCGCCTGGACCTGGGGACGGCAGCTCGCTGCGCATGTGGCTCTGTGTCGGGGGTCCGCGAGCCCCTCCCCTGGGCTGGGCACCTCGGGCACTTGTCCTCTGTCTCCCCCGCCCCAGCCCCGTGTGTGTGTAGGGCCTCCGCCGTCCATCCCGGGGTGCGGGGGGCCCGCTGGGGCCTCATCGGGGCCAGCCTCGGGTCCGGGCCTTCTCACTTGCTCTAATGGTGTGGATCCCTCCACTTCTTTGAGGAATTTCGTTTGGTGACGGCTTCACTGAGGCGTCACTCGCACGCACGGACTTCACCGTGTAAAGCGTACGACTCAGTGGTTTTTAGTGTGTGCTCAGAGCTGTGCTACTGTCACCGCAGTCAGTTGTAGAATTTGTTTTGTACCTGAAAAAGGAACTCCGTATGCCATAGCCGCGCCCCCCCCCCCCCCCGCCCAATTCCCTCCATCTCCCCTGAAACCCCCACAGCCCCTAATGATCACCAGTCTGCTTCCTGTCTCTGTGCATCTGCCTGTCCTGGATGTTTCACGTAAGCGGAGTCATGCACGCGGGCTCTGCATCTGGTACCGTGTTTTCAGAGCTCAGCACGTCACTCCTGTTGGTGGCTGAGCACCGTCCCACTGTACGGCTGTGCCCTGCTGTGTATCCAGCGCCAGGTGATGGGTATTTGGGCAGCCTGCACCTCTGGGCTGCTGTGGACGTTTACTTACAAGTCTTCGTGTGGACGTGTTTTGCTTCTCCTGGGCACATTCCTGGGGTGGGGACTGCTGGGTCTGCGGTGACTCGTGTTTAACCTCTTGAGGAGCTGCCCACTGTTTCCCCGTGTCGGCCCCGTCCTGCGTTCCCACCAGTGGCGCACGAGGGTTCCGATTCCTCCACGTGCTCCGGTGCCAGGTGTTAGCTGTCTTTTCTCGAAGACTTGCATTGGGCCCCCCACCTCCCGGCCTCCTGGGGAGTTAGTTTCTCCAGTCTCAGGTCTTTCACTAGCATCTCTTATGTGGATGCCCAGGACACAGGGAGGAGACCCAGACCCAGTGAGGACCGCCTCCCTCCTCCTGCCTTTGCCTGGGAAGGTCCAGCGCTTTCGGCCAGTGCCGTGAAGCAGGGGCCGGTTCTTGTCAAAGACATTGGGTTTTCCAAATTTCGAATTTTGGAGGCGGTTCCTCTGCTGTCCATGCAGCCCCTGAAGCCCCCAGGGGCTCTGCTGTGCTGGGGCAGGGGTGGGGCTGAGCGGGCCAGGCCTCTTCGCAGGCCCCTTTCTGGGCTCTCCCGGCGCCTGTCCCGTGGGGATGGCCGCGGGGGCATGGCCGCGGGGAGGTGTCTCCACATTCTTCTGGCATTACTGCCTCTGACCTGAGATCTCAGTGTCCTTTCTCTGTGGGAACTTGGTCTGTTTGCCCCAGCTGGGGCCTCTCCGTAGATGGGGGCCTGCCCGTCCCGTCCCCAGGGTGGCGGGGTCGGAGGAGTCGGTGGGCTCACACCGGTGGTGTCTCAGAACTGCTTCCTCCACGCTGGGAGGCTGTGCCTGCGCCCCGCACGCCTCCGCCCAGCCCCCACCCAGCCCCGACGAGCTCCTGTTAGGCCTGCCTTGGACGCGGCTGGAATTTAAACCGACGTGCGGTCACCCGTCTGGGGCCATGCCTGCCTCGTGGTCCCTCCTGCCCTCGTCCCCGATCTCTGCCGGCCCTGGATCGGCCGCGAGAGCGCGCTTTCATCTGCAGCGCTTCCCGCTTTTACTGGCTCTGGAGATGCTGAGGGAGGGTTTAGGTTACTGGTGGGGGAGGTACTTCTTAGGTTTGAAGTCTTAAATGCTTTGCGTGTCCTGAGTCCAGAGGAGTGAGCACTGCCGGGGGACCTGCTGGACAGCCCTGGAGGATGCTGACACGGGGCGCGTTCACGTCCACTGCCTCTCAGCCTGCGCCACTCCGCGAGCTCACGCTCTGGGCCCACGTCGTGAACTCCGTCAGCACGTGGACTGCGTGCCCTTCTGGGAGTGAGCGGGCAGGGGAGGAGGGGCCGGCGCTGCTGCTCTGGGGTTGTCTCTGGTGGGAGTCTCTTTCTGGGGAGAGAGGCCCCTGCTGGGGGTGATGCCATGTGTGTCGGGTCTGATTCGGAAGTTACAGGACTCGGACCAGGCCTGCCTGCCCGCAGCTTGCCCTTGTTTAAAGAGCCCCCTGTTTGACCCGAAGGGAGGGATGCGGAAGCCGGGGAGGCTGCCCGGGGGAGGGGGCAGGGCTTGCTAAGGGACTAGGGTGGGGTGCCTCCTTAAATGTTGACCTCCTCAGTGTTTGCCCCGGCGGGCGGGAGCATCTCCTGTTGGGAGGTGAGCTTGGTCCAGGAATGGGGTCCAGTAGGTGGGGGTCAGCACAGGGCCAGGAGGCTAGTCAGAAAGGCAACGAAGGGTCTGAGCGGAGTCTCGGTCACCTGTCTGTTGTCACTTCTCGGGATGCGGCCCTGCTCTCCCTGTGTTTATACGGGGGGGGGGAGGGGGACCCTTCTGATGTGAGTGAGCTGAAGGAGGATGATCGTGGGCCCGGGGAGGAGAGGAGTGGAGAGAATGTGGCGAGTGGCCCAGGTGGACACGGACGTGACTTTCGGGTTCTCTCTTTTGTTGCTGCTTCGGGTAATCGGGGCACACGGGACTCTCCTGTCTGAGCCTGAGAAGTGTCCAGACGTGAACTCCTCTGCAGGCCGGGGCTGGGCAGGTCCACTCCCAGCGTGGCTCTGAGCTCGTCGGAGAGCTCATCCTGACGAAGGTACCGCCGAGAATGCCGTCGGGTCTCGTCTCTGGTGGTGAGCGAGGGTGAAGCAGCAGCTCGTCTGGGATGTCTGGAGTGTGGGACCAGCACAGGGCCACCACCCAGCCGTGTGACTCCAGAGTTGGAGCGGGCGGGGTAGCCTGTGGGAGCCCCGTCCCTGTGCGTCTGGGGAAGGCCGGGCACACGTGGGCCTCTGTTTGGGAGCATCCAGGCCCTTGTTTAGTCATGGTCCCTGCGTCTGCTTGGCCTCTGGTGATTAGACCTGTTTTCTAAACCTTAAATTTTGAGTTTACAAGGTTTGTTTTGGGAGATGGATGTGGCCCTGGGACGGGGCATCCCCTTGGATCTGCTGCACTGCGGGGGGCGGGGAACAGTGTGGAGGGCTCACGGCTCCGTCGTGGGAGGAGGTGAGCAGGGTGAGTGAGGTCCGTGGAGGCATGGCGTGCGCCATGCACACCTGAGCTGAGATGCCCAGGGAGGCGGCTCAGCCTGCACAGCTGTCGGCATCTGAGGATCTGGGGCAGGTCAGGGAGGGACCAGCCTTGTGCCACGGCTGGTCTTGGTGCTCTCACACAGCAGGGAGTTCCCCGGCTGACGGTGTGCCTTGACCATCAGGGAAGCACGCTGGTGCCGACCAGGCTCAAGGAGTTCTGGGTTTCCCTTGAGTAAGAATAAGCCAACTCCATTTCTGGAAGCATGGCTGTGGGGTCATGATGGGTCATCGTGACCTTAGGCCCTTTTTTTCCTGGTCCTTTGCTGAGCAGAACGCCCCGAGCTCTGGCCCCGTCTGAACTACCCAGGACACCTCTTGGGTCTCCGGCACTGCAGAGCCCACGCTGAGTCTTCCTCCCTCTTCGTGCGCATCCTGGCCCGGTCACTCATGTCGTGCTGGCCTTCCCGGCTCGTCCGACCTGCGAGCATGGGAGCTGGTGTCTGGAGCCGCATCCTGGAGGTCGGGGGCCCCCGTGTCCCCCCTCGGCAGAGTCTGGCCACAGCCCTGCTTTCAAGACAGCCCTCAGACAGCCTCCTTTTCTGCCCCGCCTCTCAGGGCCTCTGAATGATGAGCAGTTATTCTAGGAACTGAAAGGGCTGTGAAAGCAGAAGGCCCGGCTTGGGCCTGGGTCTCGGTGGAGGGCAGCTCCACCTTTAGTGCCTGTCCAAGACGGCGCACTCCAGGGTCTGCGGGGACGAGCGGGGACGCAGGACAGCTCCACCTCTGTGTACACGTGACGGGGCCTGTGATTCACCTTTTTATGGCCATTTGCACGTCAGGGAGTGTGGAGTGACAGCGGCACACTGGCCGCAGCGGGGCAAGGAGGGAATGGATGCCCTGGCGGTCGTGAGGCACCTGTGCTGGCGGGGCCCCGTCCTCTCCTTCCCCACAGGGCCTCCGTGGGCGGCAGTCTTGTCCTCACCTGTGTCCAGGGCTGAGCTGCGCTCGGGCTGCTCCCCGCCTGCGGTCCTGACGTGTGGCTCCTGCCCTCGCCTCCCGCGAGCACCTGCAGCTGTCCCGGTCCCCGCTGCCCGGACGGAACACGCGTCTCCGTGCTTTGGCCTAAACCCCTCTTTTCCCAGGAGCCCCCCAGCCCCCGGGAAGGCAGGATCGCACCTCCCTCCCGGCGCGGGTCACCGTGCCCAGCTCTGCTGCCTTGTCCGCCCCACATCCCTTCCCCACCTCCAGTAATTACCAGCTTTGGGCGTTTGTCATGTTTCATTACATTCGGTTGTGCTGGCCTCTGACCAGCAGTGCAGGGGCGGGATTTGGGGCTCTGCCCTGATGAGCGCAAGGGGCAGAGCGGACGTGGCTGTAGGGAACCAGAGTTGCTGCCAGCCTGCTGGTTGCTGGACCCCCCCTGTCAGAGCTGGGTGGGGACTGAGTTGGGAAAGGCGCATGCCCCACTGGCCTGGCACCTCGCGGGCACCGGGGGACCAGTGTTAGAGCCGCTTTCGGAGGTGGATGCCTGGGCTCCGGCTGCTTTTTCCTTCTCACTGGGACAGTCTGGTGGAGGCACGATTTGCATCTCGCACGGTTCACCCAGCGTAAGAGTACGGTTCGATGGTCTTCAGAAAATGTTTGCCATCGCTCAGCTGTCACCACGGTCCAGCTTGAAACGCTGCCCTCCTGGCCTTTCTCAGAGCTCAGCCCCAGCCCCTGGGCGGCTCTCCCCTCCACCTGCCCTCACCGCGGATCCTGCAGCACCGACAGTCCGTGGCCCTCGTGGTGCTTCTCCTGCTGAGCGCTCGTGGGTGGAGGCACCGGCAGCGGACTCGGGGCTGTTCCCGGCTGGGCTGCTGCGCGCGGCAGGGTGCAGCCTCTGGGTGCCAGGCCTGGTCGTGTGGCGGGTGAATGTTTACCCTTTCTGGGCACCGCTCGCCTGCTGTCAGAGCGGCGGCTCCACTTCCCGCCTCTGGCTGCGTGGGCTCCAGCTAAGTGTGCTCCGGCCCCTCCACGCGGGGCCACTCGTGCTGACGTCCCTTTGATGGTGGGTGTGGGCGGAATGTCCTTGTGGCCTCTGCTTCTGAACGGTAGGCCTCCCACTCAGATGGACGGTTTGCCATATTTGTGACAGTTTTTGGCAAACTGTTGACTGGGTTGACAGGGGTGACTCCTTGGGGCTGTCGCCCTTCTCACTTCCGGGGGGGGCAGAGGGTGCCAGAATCCCCCCCAAGAGGCCTGCTTTGCCCCGACAGAAGGGGGCTGTGGTCACGGCGCACCTCTGAGCACAGTTCTGCGGGGGAGGCGGGGCGAGGGCGGGGCCGCTGTACGGCGGAGCCCGGTATGGATGGTGGGACGGCATGTCTCCCTGCAGGGCTGGCGTGCTGGCCGAGTCCCACGCCCTCCCTGGAGGGTGCTGACTAGTCTGTTCGAGGGGGCAGTGGTGGCGAGGGCTCCCTGGAAGGGACTCGGGTGTCCTCCCCGCCCACTGTCCCCGGACATGGGGGACACCACCCCAGGTTAGGGGCAGACCGTGCCTCTCCCAGGGGAATTCTTTTCTCCCAGCCCCTGAGGTGTGATGGCCCATCTGGGGGGCTGTCCTCCACCCCCTCCCCTTTGCCTTTCTCCCCCGGCTGAGTGGCTGTTAAGCCCAGTACAGGTCTCAGAATGTCTCCGATAGGCCTGCTGGTGCATCGCCCGCCACCTGCCCGGCTGCCATCCCTCGGGGCCCTCACCTGGGCAGCGGGGATGCTCTCAGGTGGAGCATCTCCGTGCAGCTGCCCAAGGTCGCCTGCCTGTGGGACAGAAGCCCAGCCCTGCAGGTGCGTCACCTCCTGGCAGGCACGCGGCTGTCCTGGTCTGGGCTCGAGGCCCAGTGAGGAAGTGCCCCTGCAGGACGGTGGGGTGGGTGTCAGACGCTAGTGTTTCCAGAGACTTCGTGGTAGAAGAGCGAGAGGTGCCACTTTGGCCTGTTCCTCCTTTAGGGAAAACCTTGTGTGACCGCAGAGGTGACAGGTCTTCAGGCTCTGAGAGGTCTGTCCCCAGCCTGGCCCGGCCTCCTGCCGTCTGTGTCACACCTGGCGGTCGTTTCTTTGCAGCTGGACTTCATGGAGGCCTTTGGGGGTGCAGCCCCCCTGCTGGGGCCTGGCCGTCCTTCGGGGGCAGGGGTGCGTGTGCTCAGGGCCCAGCTGCAGGGGGCCGCACTGGGGTCCGCTTGGACCAGTGTCTTGGTTAGCTACACTGCCCGTTAGTCCTGGGGTCCTGAGGATGAGTTGGGGGCAGCTGCCCCGACCCCAGCACGGACCCAAGCTCCGAGCACCCTACCGTGCCTACGTGGGCTTTGGGGCGGCGGTCAGTGGTAGGCTGTTGAGTAGAGAGTTGGGTGGGGGGAGCTCTGGCCACGTGGGTGAGCCTGTGTGTGTGAAACAGACCTGGGTCGAGTGCTCAGTGCTCTGAAAACCATCACGAGGCTCCCTCAGCAGCATCCTGGGAGCTGTTGCACGGAGAGGCCGCTGCGAAGGCTTAGGAGCAGGCAGACCCGCCTGTCCCAGCCGCCTGACGGTGTCCCGGGTGCTCTCAAGTCCTGCGCCTACTCTGGCTCCAGGGCTTCGTTGGGGTGTCCTGTGGGGCACTTACTTTGTCCAGTTCAGGGCAGAGCGCGCTCCATGTTCGATATATTCTAATTTGGGGTGATGTGGGCTTTACTTTCAGTTGGATTTGTTCTGTTAAGAATGACATCTGTCCAAGTAACAAACAAATTTGTGGGGACATGTGTTTTGCTTTTATTTTCTCCTTCATCACTGTAACGGTTTTTCAGATCTGTTGCAACTTCCTGTTTTTGCTGTAGCACGACCGCTCCCCTCGCCACTGCGTCCAGGCGGGGTGCTCTGTGTGCGGTCCAGGCGGGAGGTGGCAGGCTGGGCCGTGAGGGGCGAGGGTCGTGGTTAGTAGTGGTGCTGACAGAACGTGGGTGAGCGGCCAGAGCTGACCAGCAGGGGAACCAAAGCAGGGCCCGGGGGCCCATCTGGGGGCTGTCTCACCAGGGCAGGCGGCATCTCACCTCAGCTGCTGAACCCCTGCCCCCAGGACTCCAGCCTTACATACGGGGCCTGAGGCACACTTGGTGCTTTTGGGGGTCGTTCGGGCTCCCAGGTTCCATGGGGTTCTGCTGCGTCCCCTGCCGAGATTGCAGGCGCACGGTGACACGGGGACCGGGAGAGCTTGTCTTTAAGGGCTCCTAGTAGCGTGGCCCCAGGGGCCCCGGGCTCCCGTGTCTCTCCAGAGCCGGGCCCTCTTCCAGGGGCTGGAGCCGCCCCTCCCCACGCCGCGCTTCCGCCAGCCCGGCCGCCAGGCCCGTCTGGGGTGTCCTCTGAACTGGTGGGCGCGGCGGCCGAGCGCTGGGAGCCTCCCCGAGGCCCCTCGCGTGGCGCGCTGCTCCCTGGCCCCGCACCTCCCGCGCCTTCCCCGTCCGTCCTGGACCGAGACAGGAGGAGGGGTTGGCGGGAGGTCACGGGCAGGTGGAGGCCCGGAGAGGAGAGGACGGTGAGGAGGGCCCCTGGAGGGGCGTTTTGGGAGTTCGAGGAGGAGTACTTCGAGAAGGGCGTGCTGGGGGTCTGAGGCGCGGGGCCCGGGCGGCCCCAGAAGCTGACAGGTCCGACTGCGCGTAGCCTGAGGCGCCTGCCCGTCACCAGGGCTTCGCCCTCCGGGGCACGGCGCCTCTGTCCTGGCCGTCCAGGGACGGGCACAGTCCACCTTCAGGGCATGGGGGACCTTGCACTGGGCCGCCTGGCTCATGGCTTGTGTGTGGGGCCCAGGCCGCCCCAGCTGCCGAGCAGAAGCAGGAGGTGAACAGGGATCTGGCTGGTGACTCGGGGTGGCTTCGGACGCCCAGAGATGCCCTGAGCGCAGAGACCACGGAGGGCCCCCCGGGGCGAGAAGCAGGGGCCGGGCCTGACGACTTTGGGAGAACTAAGGAAGGGGGGCCGTTGGGGCCACTGTGGGGCAGGAGCAGTGGCAGGAAACGGGGAGCTGGGTGCGCTGGGGCAGCCACGTGGCCGGCGTGGGTGGCGAGCGCGGAAGCCTGGCGCTGCAGGCTGAGAGGCTGTGCCTCCGATTGTGCAGGAGCCCCTGTTTCTGTCGTGCACGGGGGACGCAGCTGGTGATGCAGCTTCTGCAGCCGGCGGGAGGAGGCCCTGAGGTGCGGGTGCTGCCCTGGCCCCCTGTCTCCCGCACGGGCCTTGGGTGCGGACAGTCGGCTCCCTCCTCCAGGGAGCTGCCTGGGACCTGTCTGTAGTTTTTAATGACTGATAAGTGAGTCAGTCCGGAAAGGGAAGAAGGGGGAACTCGGGGCCGGGCCCAGCCGGGAGGGTGAGCTGCTCTGAGCCACTCTGGGAGATGCAGCCAGAGGTTACTGGTGCCCCCGAGGTGCGCCCTAAGGTGTACGGGAGGGGCCCTTGAGGATGGGGTCCGTCGGGAATGGCGCTTGAGGAACCCGGGACGGCAAAGCGGAAGCACCGACGTGCGTGCTTTCCATTGCTGTTTTTCCAGTACAATAAAACTCCACTCAGAAATGTAAAAATTTATGCTAGTTCCTAGGAGAAAATTGACGTCTCTGAACCTTGATAACCTTGACAATTTTAGTTTCCTCTAATGAGAAAGATTGTGTGGTGTGACCCACAAAGGCTCTGAAATGTCTCCTCTGTATTCTGCACGGTGTTGCCATCAACGCTACCAACCCGGACAGACCGCAGAATGATTTCAGCGTTTTGTGGCAATGGCTGCATTCCGAACCTGTGCCGTGTGAAAACAAAGTTCTAACTTTGTTCTGTCAGAGAATGAACACCCGCCTACTGCTGGGTGGAGCCACCTGGGGGTCTGCGGGAGCCTCTGGTGCCCAGCGGGCTGCGGAACTGGGCACGCATGCTGGACTCCCTCAGGAAGGAGGGGGGCACTGGGGCCCAGACACCTGTCGCGGCGTCCGTGTGTTCTGGGGCACAGAGCTTGTGGCGGAGGCACCCCCAGGCCGGCCCTTCCTGTTGCAGGTGGGCCGTTGAGTCCCTGTGCTGAGGTCACAAAGCGCAAGCGTCCTGGGGCACTCCTGCCGCTCCCACCCTGCGCTGCGTCCCCTCTCGATGTCGCGCCACTTCCTTGGCGTTGTAGCAGCCGTGGGATCCACTCTTCCGCACACAGCGCACTGTCTTCGCGGGGGGACCCCGAGGGCCAGTGAGCGCCCTTCTCCTGCGGTCACAGTGCCGAGCCCGGGCCTCCCCGCGTGCCTGTGCAGAGCCCCCGGCGTCTGGAGAGCCCGGCCCACGGGCTGGTGTGAGCCGCCATCCTGCGCCCCTGGGCAGTGTCACGTGCCTGAGTGTCATGTCCACCCCACGCACACATGCGTGCACGTCACACACATGCACGTGCACCCACGCCTCCAGTGATGTGGGGACGCCTGGTAATCACATCACACCAGCTGTTGGTTCTGTCAGATGGTGTGACGTGGGGTCTGTTATCATTTACTTTGTTACCCTGCTTGCTTGTAGTATCGTTTCTGAGCCCTTTTCCTTGGCTTTTCCAGGGTCTCTGTTTTAGAATCATGTAGCTCCTATGGACCTTGTATCTAAATTATTAATAGAGCTATTTGGACAGGGAGGTGATCATAGGGTCTGTGAAATAGCTACTGTTCTTTTTGTTACTGACACTGTTATTTGGGGTCATTTATCTCCTCAGGGCTGCGATTACACAGAAGTCCAGGGGGGTCTGTTTGTACAGGACTCTCGACTGCAATTTCTTTCCTGTATCTCGTGTTGTGCTCGCGAAATTTTGCAACTTTCTTGTGCTTTTTCTTCCTGTGCCGTGACGCTGTCTGAAAGCCCCTGGCCAGAGCTTGGTGAGTCCACCCGCCTGAAAGCACTCAGAGTGCCCGAGCGATCCCCCCCACTTGGTCCAAGGGCACCTTTCTGTTTCCTGCCGTGGGTGACTTCCTCGGACCTGAGACTTGGGCAGCCGCGGGCAGCGCAGTTGGGACCTGCTGATGAAGTAGGAGTCTCTGTATCTGGCCGGGGGCAGATGAGTGCGCTTGGAGCAGGTAAGCTCAGGGAGAGTGTCGGCCCTGGGAGCAACCCCTCCGCAGGAGAGGCCCTCTCCTGCTGTCCCCCAGCACAGCCGTGAGTGGCCCCGGTGCTGTGGGTGGAGGATTCCAGGCTCCCGGAAGCTCCTTAGCTTGAATGAGAGACTGCAGAAATCTGAAGACGACGGCCATTTGTCACTTTGGGGCTTAGTTCGCTCCTTTTGTGTAGGGCTGAGTAGATTTGTCTCTTCTGGCTCTTTCCCGAGTTGCTGTGACTGTGGGGTGGCAGGGGCCCCACCGAGGGCCTGCAGGCCCGCTGTTTGTCAGCCTTGGGCTGTGATGGTCCTGAGGTCAGACCGCATCCGAGTTACAAGGTGAGTGAGAGCGAGTGTGGCTTGCAGTGGGCGAGGGCCACCTGGGGCTCTGTGTCAGCCTTCTGTCTGACACGGGTGGCGCAGTGCAGGTTCACAACCTCAGATGGGCTTTTTACCCCGCGTGTCTGTCAAAGCATGGAAGCTGCTGCCCCCGCTGCCCTCCTGGTCGGTCCCCCGTGGCGTGGCTGGTGGGGTGCCCGGCTGAGCCCTCTGAGATGGGCCTCCATCCCCTCCTGCTTCAGTCACTGCTTTCCCAGGGAGCCTGTTACTGTGAAAGTGAGCAGGTCCTCGCCCACGATGAATCACAAAATAAGGGGTGATTGAACATAAATGTGACAACCAAGCCTTCTTAGCTTACAGAAGAAGCAGCCTGGTTGCCGGCTGTTGAGTTTCTGCAGGGCGGGCAGCGGACTTCAGAGGTCCCCTTCCCTGGGCGGTCCTTCCTGCCCCCCGCCCGTGCGTCCTGCTCTGCCCCGCGAGGCTCTCGCTCCACGGAGAGGGTTAGCGCCCTGATTGGGATGGTCCCGTGGTGCCCGCCTGTTCGGATCTCCTGCCTGGACCCTGAGCCCAGCGTGGCGCATGCGGCTAAGGTCGCCGTCGCCGTCCCTCCTCTGCTCTGGAGACCTGAGTCCCCGTTGGGCAGGCTGCCTTTGGAGGGGGGGCCTGGTGTGTGTGGCCCCTCCCGTGGCGGCAGGATGGGGAGGGGCACTGGCGGCTCCAGTGCGGGGGAGTGTTCGGTGCGCAATCCCTTTGCTCTTCTCTCCACGGGGCGGGGCGGGGCGGGGCGGGGCGGGGGCGAGCACAGCCCACGTCACTGCATGTTCACCCACCTCGCCGCGGTTGACGTGCCTTGACTCTAGCTCCTGCACTGTTCAGAGGCAGATCGGGACCCGGGTGGCGCGTCCCCGCAGCTTGGCGCCCTCTGTCGGCAGAGCTTCTGGGCGCTCGCCGGCTCCGGCGCACGTCCAGCCCCACCAGGGCCCCGGCCGGGGCTCTGCCTGCCCCTGCGGGCGCCCCGCATCCAGGAGGCACCAGGGCCCGTGGACTTGTGTTCTCGTGGGAACCAGTCATCTCAACGGCCCCAACATGAGGCCTCTCGTCGCTGTGCCCGCCAGCCCCCTTCAGCCCGAGGCGGCCTCCGCCGGGAGCCTCCCAGTTCCACCCGGACCCCTAAGCTGGCCTCTCCCCATCTCAGGGTCCCTGATGAGGCCCTGATGAGGTGCTACTGAGCCAGGGTGGGTGGTGGGGGGGCGTCCCTCCCGGCTTGGGAGGAAAGCTGGCTCACCGTGGGTGGGGTGCTGTGCTCTAGCCTTTGTGCGTGCTGTCAGGTGGGTGGCACGCAGCTCCCTCCCGCATCTGCCCTGAGGCCTGGACTCCAGTCTGGCCTCGGCCCCCCCGACTGCAGCCCCCCACGTCGTAAAGGGTTCGCACGGTGGAGGATGAGTCATTCCGGTTGGAGGGCTGTATTGGCGGCATTTATTATTGTTGTTATTATTTAAAGACAAAATTCAGGTACCGTAAGGTTCGCTCTTTTTGTGCATACGGTTCAGTGTTTTAATATATTCTCAAGGTTGCGCAGCCGCCACCACTAACCCCAGAATTTTTTCGTCACCCCTAGAAGAGACCCAGTACCCCTTAGCAGTCACTCCCCGTTCCTCCCTCCCCCCAGCCCTGGCCCCACTAGTCTACTCTGTGTCTGTGAATCGGCCTGTTCTGGACGCCTCATATACATGGAATCAGACAACGTGTCTGACTTCTTATCAGGTGTTCAAGGCTCATCCACGTCGTACCTGTGTCAGCGCCTCACCCCATGTAGTGACTGAGTGCTGCTTCATTGTATGCCAGACCGCGCTTTGTCCATTCAGCAGCGGACGAAGCCAAAGCTTCTGTGAACAGTGTTGCTATGAACGTTTGTGTACACGTTTTTGTGTGAACATGTTTTTAATGCCCTTGGGCATATAGCTAGGCATGGAATTGCTGAGTCATATGATAACTCCCTGTATAACTTCTGGAGGAACTGCCAGACTGTTTTCCAAAGTGTCTGTACCATTTTGAATTCCTACCAGCAATGCACAACGGTTCCAATTTTTCCACATCCAAGACAACCCTTGTTATTGTTCATCTCTTTGAGTCTATAGCTGTCCTGGTGGGTGTGAAGTGGCGTTGTTTTGCGTTTCCCTGATGACTGATAATAGATATTGAGTGTTCCCTCCATGTGCGTATTAGGTATTCGTATATCTACTTTGGAAAAATGTTTATCTACTTAGGAAAAGTGTTTATTTAAATCTTTTGCCTGGTTTAAAATTTTTAAAAATTGTTGAATTTTTCTTTATATATTCTGGATACTAGATTCTTATCATATATATGATTTGCAAATATTTTTTCCTGTACTTTGGGCTGTCTTTTCACATCCTTGATAGTGTCCTTTGAAGCACAAATGTTTAAAATTTCGATGAAGTCCAATTTATCTGTTTTTTTCTTTGGTTGCTTGTGCTTCACATTGTCACATCTAAGAAACCATTGCCAACCCTCCTGCACTGTTGATGAGAATGTAAACTGGTGCAGCCACTATGGGGAACTGAATGGAGGTTCCTTTAAAAATTAAAAATACAACTACCATATGATCCTGCAATCCCACTCCTGGGCATGTGTCCAGAAAAGACAGAAACCCTAATTTGAAAAGATACATGCACCCCTATATTCATAGCAGCACTATTCACAATAGCCAAGACATGGAAACAACCTAAATGTCCACTAACAGGTGAATGGATAGAGAAGATGTGGTCCATATACACAATGGAATATTACTCAGCCATAAAGAAGAATGAAGTAATGCCATTTGCCGCAACATGAATGGACCTAGAGATGATCATACTAAGTGAATTAAGTCACACAGGGAAAGACAAATACCATATGATATCACTTATATGTGGAATCTAAAAAAATGACACAAATAAACTTATTTACAAAACAGAAATAGACTTATAGACACAGAAAACAAACTTATGGTTACAAAGGGGAAATGGGGGGAGGGATAACTTGGGAATTTGGGATTAACAGATACACACTACTATGTATAAAACACATAAACAGGGCTTCCCTGGTGGTGCAGTGGTTGAGAGTCCGCCTGCCGATGCAGGGGACACGGGTTCGTGCCCCGGTCCGGGAAGATCCCACATGCCGCGGAGTGCCTGGGCCCGTGAGCCATGGCCGCTGAGCCTGTGCGTCTGGAGCCTGTGCTCCGCAATGGGAGAGGCCACAGCAGTGAGAGGCCCGCGTACCGCAAAAAGAACCAAAACAAAACACATAAACAACAAGGTCCTGCTGTATAGCACAGCGAACTGTATTCAATATCTTGTAACAACCTGTAATAGAAAAGAACATGAAAAAGAATATATATATGTATGTATGTGTGTGTGTATATACATGTATATATATGTGTGTACATGTGTATATATATACACACACATATATGATGGAATCACTTTGCTATACACCTGAAACAACGTAACTCAAATATACTTCAATTAAAAAAATACCAATAAAGATGTATTAAAAAAATACACATAGGGGAAAAAAAAGAGAGAGACAGCAAAGAAAAAGGAAACCATTGCAGATCCAAGGTCACAAAGACCCCATCTTTTCTTCTAAGGCTTATAGTTTCAGCTCTTAAAGTCACGTCCTTGATCCGTCTTGAATTAATTTTTATATATGGTGTGAGGTAGGGCTGCTCCCTTATTCCTCTGCGTGTGTGCATATCTAGCTGCCCTGGCACCGTTTGTTGGAAAGACTAGTCTTCCCCGTTGAATTGCCTTCTTGAAGATTAATTGATCACAGATATATAG
The DNA here is from genome assembly GCF_039906515.1 of Pseudorca crassidens. Lineage (NCBI taxonomy): Eukaryota > Metazoa > Chordata > Mammalia > Artiodactyla > Delphinidae > Pseudorca > Pseudorca crassidens. The sequence continues at coordinate 1,069,872 of NC_090311.1, read as the reverse complement.
ATTATTTTCCTGGACTCTCAATTCTGTTTTCTTCATCTGTATGTCTGTCCCTGTGCCAGGACCGCAGAGTCTTGATAACTGTAGTTTGTAGTAAGATTTTTTTTTAATTTTTGAGGTACACGGGCCTCTCACTGTTGTGGCCTCTCCCGTTGCGGAGCACACGCTCCGGACGCGCAGGCTCAGCCGCCATGGCTCACGGGCCCAGCCGCTCCGCGGCATGTGGGATCTTCCCGGACCGGGGCATGAACCCGTGTCCCCTGCATCGGCAGGCGGACTCTCAACCACTGCGCCACCAGGGAAGCCCTGTAGTGAGTTTTGAAATGGGGAAGTGTGAGTCCTCCAACTTTGTACTTCTTTTTCAAGCTTCTTTTGTCTGTTTTGGGTGTCTTCCATTTCCACATGAATTCCAGGATTGGCTTGTCACTTTCCACAGAAGAGGCAGCTGGAAGTTTGATGGAGATGGCTCGAATCTGCAGGTTGCTTTGGGGAGCGTTGCCGTCTTAACATTATGTCTTGCTGTCCATGGACCCAGGATGTCTTTCCATTTATTGAGGTCTCTTTAATTTCTTCCAGTGATGTTTATACTTTTCAGGACAAGTCTTACACGTCTTTTGTTTAACCTATTCCTGATCTTTTTACTTGTAATTAGGTCTGCTCGGATTTCCTGTTTTTTTCTGGGTTAGTTTCAGAGTTTGTCTTTCTGGGAATTTGTCATCTCATCTAGGTTACCAGTTTGTTGGCAGACCTTTGTTCATCTTATTCCCTTGTGATCCTTTTTATTTCTGTAGGGTTGGTAGTACTGTTCTCGCTTTCATTCCCGATTTTAATAATTTGAGTCGTCTGACTTTTGTCAGTGTAGCTAAAAATTTGTCAATGTCACTGATCTTTTTAAAGGACCAACTCTTGGTTCCACGGACGTCTCTCTGTTGTTTTTGTGTTCTTTGCGTTGGCTGCGTTTCGGGTTAGATCACACAGAAGCCTGTCTTGGAAGTCTCGTTGCTGCCGTGGCTCCTGGGGAGGATTCCATTCTCTCCTTCTGTCTTGCCTTGCCTTGTGTTTGGTCGACACTGAGCCATCCTCTACTTGTTCCTGAGGCAAGTGGCTGCCCTTCTCCTGAGCCGCTTGTGACTTTGGGTCCTCTTCCCATGCGACAAGCTTCGGGGCAGTTTTCCTCTGTGCCCGGGCGAGGTGGCCCTCACTGCAGGTTCATTGGCTTCGCCTGTTGCTTGAATGAATGCGAAGTCAGCGTGAGTCTGCTTCCAGCCTGGTGCCCCTCTGGGCACTCTGGCGTCCCTGAGCCCCGTCCCGCAGCTCCGAGACCCTGAGGGTTGTCACGGACGCACGTGCTCCCTTCTGCGTGCGGGCTGTCCTCTCCAACGTAGGAAGGCACAGCGCGTGCCCGGGGTTGTCTGCAGCCAGCCTCCCGCTGGCCCGTGGAGGCCATGGACCGAGAGGAGCCCGCACAGTGCGAGCTTGGTTCACCCATCTGATTCCGGAGGATGACCCTGCAGTTGGCCCTGGTCTCCAGGGAGTGTGGACACTTCCTGACTCAGGGGCAGTTTTCCAGAGCCCATTAGGACCAGAGGTGGCCGTGAACCCTGCTGTCCTACCCCTGTGTGTCTGCCCAGGAGGGAACCGGCTTCTCGCAACGAGGCAGGTCTTGCTTAACCAGTGTGAGCAGGAGATTGACTTGAATCCGCGGAAAATGGAGCTTCTCGTGGAACGCAGTGACCCCAGTGTCGCCCACTCTTCCTTTCCAGTGAGGCTGTCGGCGGCCCCCCGCTGCTGCTCGGCCACTGCACGGTTGCCAGGAGCCCTGAAGGTTCCGGTCACAGTTCCCAGTGTGGAGCCTCTTTGGGGGTGACCTGAGGGAGTCTCAGCTCTGAGGCTCGGCCGCAGTGGTGGGCTGGCCCTTGCCGACCGCAGCCCTGGCCCCTGCCTGGCCTGGGAAGAGGCCCGCCTGAGCCCGCGTGGTCAGCCTGGCGTCCACACCTGGCACTTGAGGTCCTCGGTGGTCCGAGCTCCGTCCTGTGTGCATGGGTTCTGTCTGAGGGCGAGCGCTGGGGCCTCCTCGGAGTGGAGCCCGCTCTGGGGGGCGACTCTGCCCGCCCCCGCTGACTTGGGGTCTGAGCCCTGCCCTCAGCGGGGCGGAGTGAGGGGAGGATCGTGGCCAGGTTACCTGCTGCCAGCGCAGGGCTCGAGGTACAGGAGACAGAGCTGCTCTTGCACGTCTGAGCAGAAATGGAAGTTTTAACAAGCAGATGGCTTCCTTGTCAGGCCGAGTCCGCCCCGCCTCGGGCCCTCGCACTGCTGTCGGGCAGAGGGTACCACTGCCGGCCTGCCTGGCGGCTTCGGACAGCTGGGTCCTTCGCCCCTGCCCTCGCCGAGGTGGGTGCCAGGCAGGCCTCTTCCCGTCACCGGTGTTGGGCTCGACTGTGTGGGTGGAGCCCAGGGAACCACAGTGACAGGAGGACGGCCACGTGGGGCCTGCCAGGGGCACCGTCACATCAGGCTGCGCTTCTCCCCCTGCCGGGCATCAGACTGGTAGGTCGTTGACACACCCCAGTTTTAAATTCTGGTTACTGTGAAAGACAGTAATACTTTGGCTTAAAATATTCTTTTCCAACAGCTTGTCATTAGCTGCCTGAAAACAGACATTTTAGTCTAAAATGTGAAAAGAAGAATTAGGAAGTGAAAACTCATTTCGTGGCTCCTGTGTGATTGACAGGTGCTCCTGTGCAGCACCTGAGACAGCAACCGTGGGGGCGAATGCAGGGCTGTGTCCTCGGCATCTTGGGGGCCCGGTCAGGACCTGCAGCCCCGAGGCGCGGAGCTGCCCGTGTGTCCCCTCTGCTACCCACGATGTTTGGAATCGGTTTGCGATGGAACACAGGGTGTTTGTATTTTCCTAGACATTTTAAGAAGTGGCATTTGCTGGGTTCTGAGATGGAGACCACACGAGTGTGTGTAAATTTAACACTCTGTAGGTAAATAGGAGTTGTTTAAACATAAACTACCTTCCATTTGCTGTGCCTTAGTATACACTGGTTTTTAAAAATACATGAGTGGTGAGCAGTGTGGTCTCTGAGTTTCACTTCAGGGTGACAAAGGACGCAGAGCATAGTGTTGATTTTAAGGAGGGCCATTGGTCCTGGCGGGGCTAGAAGGCCTGGAAGTGTTTGCCCTTCACCTTGGGCCTCTCCTTCCTGAGTCTGCGTCACGAGAAGGAGTGGGCGGCCAGAGCCTCATGGACATCGTTCCTGGGTTCAGACGTGGCCTGGGCACCGTCGCTGAGCGGCAAGATCCCGGACGTTTGGCCCAGGCCGTTGACCCGGGAAGGGAGGAGGGAGGCCCCCCTGCCGGTCGGGGTCTCGAGGAGCAGCGAGGCCCCAGCAGGACTGTCTCTGTGTCTGGGCTCCTCTCAGAGGCCAGCGCAGACGTGGTGCCCACACCCAGCACTCCTGCCCCGCCACACCTTGTGTACCCGCCATCTGCGCGTTCCCAGACGGCCCACCTGGCTCCTCCCTCGTGTTCCTGCGAGGGCCGGGGCGACCGTAGCTGGCTTAGATGCCACAGCGGCCTTGCTTTGCTGCTGGGGATCCGTGCCCATCCCAGAACTGGTCGTGTTTGGAGGCGGCTAGTCCGCCGCCCACCCTCAAGGTAAAGGGCAGTGACACCCACTGGTCACAAGGGGGCGAGGGATGGCATCCTTGAGGAAAGGGGGCGCCCCGAGGGGCTGTCCTGGCAGCAGCACACTGTCTCCTCCGAGGCTCGCCGAGGCTCTCCCATTGCCTGGTGGTCGGCCATGGGCCTTTCTTCCCGCACTTTGCTCACTTGGGAGCACCCACCTGTGGGCTCCCACCTGTGGGCTAGGGCTCGCGGGGCTGGCGCCCTGGTGTCTGTGCGTGTGCTGGCCAGCTGGGAAGCCCTCAGAGGCTTAGCCAGAGTCTGCCAGAGGCCGAGGGGTGGCTTTGCCCAGTACTTTGAGGTTGGGAACTTTGGCTTTGAGCGGGATGTGGACCGATAAGACGTGACAGGAATGGATGAGCTGGTCTGTGGACCAGCTCCTGTGTCCACGGTCATCTGTGGGCCAGCCCTCATGTCCGTGGGCCAGATGTGTCGAGTGCCGGGGTGGCACCTGGGAGCTCGAGCACCTCGGAGCTGGGAGGGCTGTGGCTGGGTTGGCCGGGGCCTTCGGTGCCGTCCTCCCCATCAGGGCCGCTCGTGTCGCGGGGTCAGTTGGCCAGTTTTCCAGCTGCAGGAACTTGAGAGTTACTCCTGGCCCTGCTTGATTGGTCGCCCCCCGCCTTTGTTCTTTTAAGACAGCAAGTTTCAGGCGTGAATGTCTGTGACTCAACTTCTAAGTCCAGCCTGGCAGAGTGCACTGTGGCATCCCTGTGGGCGCCCTGCTGAGCCCGGGCCAGAGGAACGCTCACTGGTCCACCCACCTCCCGGGTCCCCTGCGCACCCAGGCAGCCCTCCTCCCCGCTGCGGCCCTTCCTGACCCTGACTCCTCTCCTCAGCACCTTCTCCTGAGGGTTGCGGCCCCAGGCAGGTTCCTGGGGGTGGGAGGGCCAGCGGACGGAGCAGTGCCCGAGGCTGCTCCCCCCAGAACTGCCCCCAGTCCGGACCTTCCCCCGAGCTCCCGGCAGCCGTCCCCCCCTTCCCAAGGTGCTCAGCCAGTCCACACCCGAGCTCTGGTCCAGATGTCCCCCAGCCCAGGCCACGCCAACTCCTTCACTCACGAGCTGACCAGCTCTTTCCCAGATCCAGTCTGTTAGCACAGCGCTTCCCAGCTCGCGGGGCCGTTGTCTGCCTGGGGCCCCGCAGGGCCATCCGAGGCGGTCAGCGCTCCCCCTCCCCTGGCAGGTGCACTGTAGGGCCGGGGGCCGGGGGCGCATCCTGGAGTTCACTGGGGACGTGCGAAGGCCTTGACATTGATCGTGTCAGCTCTGAATCTTGGTCTCCAACCCCGGGAAGAAAACCTGAGTCAGAGATGAAGGCTGTGGCCTTTCCTTGAGGTGACGCGTGTCAGGCCCGGACCGCTGACCGTGGTGGACTGTGCTGTCGCTGGGACGTGGAAGGACCGGGGGTCAAGGCCAGACCCTGGGAGGCCCCAAGGGCCACTTCCTGCCGGAGCCTGAACGGAGGAAGGTCCGGCAGGGCGCCCGCTTCCCGGCCCGTGAGCCCCTGGGGCCCGGCCTGCTCCCCGCTCAGCCTGGGCCCTCCTGGCCCTCGCAACTGAGCTGCCCTCGGCCTGTTGCAAGCAGAGCAGAACCTCCTGGAAAGTCTTCAGAGGAACAGTCGTCAGGCTGGAACAGTGTTCAGTGCTTGCGACGGGGGACCACCCTGGGCCGGGACCCCTTCAGGGGGATCCCTGCGGCCCCCAGTCTCTGGTGGTGCTGACATCTGGGGACACGGCAGAGTCAGGACAAGCTCTGGGGCCCTGGCGAGCGGGAGCCGCAGGGCCTGCTGGGAGGAGGCGCCCGAGGACCTGGGGAGACCCCACCCCGGGTGGAGGGCCCGGTCGGGGGAGGGCGCCAGCTGCAGGCCTGCACCTGCAGCTCTTGCAGGAGGTCCAGGAGTGGGAGGAGCTTCTGGGAGGCCGAGTCTCCTTGGCCGGCCTGGGCTGGGCGTCCATGTCCTGGGCCCGGGGCGGCAGCGAGGTATGGGGGTCTGAGGGTGTGGTGCTTCTGGGACCCCTGGCCACGAGGAGGGGAGCAGATGACGGGGACCTGTGTCCTTGTGGTCTCCATATATGCGTTCTCTCTGAAACGTTCGCCAGACTCCTGCTGCGGCTGTACGAGTAGAGGGGTGATGTGTGGTAATAGTCTGACTTGGGAGCTTGGGCAGGACCGGAAAGCAGCGTGAGCTTTGTTCAGAGTCCGGGCTGTGAAGCCGCTGGGGCCCCTGGAGCCAGCCGAGGGGTCAGGCCGGCGCCGGGTCTCCTTGTTGCCCTCCCCCCTGCCCTCCCCCCGGCCCAGGGTTCTGGTTCTGGCGTTTCCATGCAGAGAGCGGCCCTGCGGGGGCGGCTCCATCTTTCCTGGCCAATCAGGTGTCTCAAATGCAGATGTTGGCTGCGTATTTACAGCAAGGGAATTAAACGGGAGCGTGTTCGTGTTCGCTAGTTTTACAGAAAGGCTCACGTTTTGTTTTGTGTGTCAGGGCAGGAGAGCAACAGAAAACAGTAAGTCTGAAAGGATCATAATTATGGGTTGCCGTAGTGAATAACTTTAAAATCGAGAAGAATTCTCAGGGCTGCTACTGAAAACGAAGCATGAGGGGGTGTCCCCAGAAAGATGACACCAGAAAAAGGAGCGGAAAGAGGAAAACAAGCCCAAAGTCTCCCCGGCACACGGGTCGGCTTTATGGTTCCACCGTGATTGCTGGTCGGGACTGACCCGCAGGGGCTCTAGTGCCTGGTCTTCATTACTCTGTGCTTTGGTCCAGGCGTCAAGGACGTACATCCACTCGAAGTTCATCCGTCAGGGCCCCCAGCACAGGCGCGCAGACGCCACCTCGGAGGGTGGGCGTGCGGGCCAGGCATAGCTTCGGGCCCTGGATCTGCGGCCTCCTCTCCTGTCATCGTGCTGGTCGCCGTCCTCTGGGTGTGGCAGTGTGTCCTGGGGGGCCTCTCGGTGACCTCGTCAAGCCCTGGGCTTCCTCCTTGGCCTGGGCAGCCCTGCGTGTTGTGAAGAGCATCTTGAGTGTGTCTGGGCGGCGGTGACCTTGCCTCTGGGGGCGTGTGACTCCGGGCGTGGGTCATCCCTGGCTGTCAGGCCAGCGCCTCTCATGCCGCGCCTGGGCCCCCCCGCCTGGCGGTCACCTCGTCAGTCCTTACGCACCCACGTGGTTGAGAGTCAGTTCTGAAAGTTCTGGAGTTACTTGGAAGAGAATGTATACATCAAGAGTGTCGTCTAAGTGGCTGAAAGCTCCTGAGGAGAACTCAGCAGTGGGGTGGGGCCGCGCGGGGGGTGTGCAGCGTGATTTCTGGGCACCCAGCACGGCTGTTAGCGGGGTGACTTTCCACGGGGCCTGGGCATTCCAGCCTTTGAGGTGCTACGTTCACGGTTTATTCACGCGGCACGTGTGTACCGTGTGCCTGCTGTGTGCCGGACCCCATGTGGCCCGCGGGGCGGTGCTTGTGGGCAAGCTGTGCTCGGAGAGGCCGCTGGCTGAGCCTCACGGGGCCACCCCTGCTCCGCGGGGAGCAGCGCGGATACGGCGAGCCGTCTCCACGGCGCTGTCCTACAGCCTCCGTGCTGAGCGGTTTGACATGTCTCCACGTGTTTCGTAGAGCTTGTTTTAAGTGGTGCCTATTTGAAGATTTATTTTAATTCCAAATCTGAAAACAAGAAATGAGCCAGACTTTTCTCTGAGGCACTTTTCCTCTCTTGGTCTTCAACCTGCAGCCGTGGAGGCGCGCCTGCTGGTGTGGACGAGACTCCAGATGTCTGGGGTTTGCCGTCGCTCTGAGCGCGGCCCTTGCAGGTGCCCCTGGACTCGGGCGTTAGCCAGTGGGCGAGGGCGGGGCTGGGCATCCGTTTCGGCCTAGACCTGTAGATCAGCAGCATCGCCTTCTCCACGCGCACGGATGCGGCTCTTCCCCCGACTTACAGGCTCGCAGTTCGGGCCTGTGTCTCGGAGGCGACTTCAGCAGGGCCTCGGGGCAGGCCGTGCCGGGGTGGTCTTGGGGTGTGGCTGCCGCCTTGCCACTTGCACTGCTCCCCTTGGTTCTCCAGGGACCCTTATAAAACCTAAAACAGCTCTAAGGCATTAATTTGTTCCAATATGTTCAAATAATTTTGAAAAACTTAATGAAAGGGATACTTTTCTAGCAAAATATACATGACCACGTTGACCCTAGAGGAGAGAGAAGCGCTGAACCAGCCAGTTATTTGAGAAGAAAAGATCAGTCGATTTGTCAAGGCCACGGCCCCAGAAAGCCTCCAGGTGCAGATGTTCCAGAGTGGGTCCCACCAAACGGTCAAGGAACACCACCTGCAGTTCTGCTTGACCTGTCCCCACTCCAGAGCGACTCCAGGGCCACGGAGGCAGGACCGTAGACAGCTGCAGGGCCGTCCCCCTTCTGCCTGGTGGCGGGATGGCCCCAAAGAGGGTCAGCAGCAAATAAGAGGGGTTAGACCCGTAAGCACTGCTTCGTATGCAGAAAGGTTGGGCCGTGTAGTTCGGCATGTTATAGTTAATAATTTATCAATAGGAAGAACCCCTCGCTTGGTCACCTCTATAGCTGCTAAAGATGTATTTGATAAAGTTCAACATCTCTGGCTTAAAATTGATTACTCTTAAAACTGAAACAGGTAGTTATTTCCTTAATATGATTTAAAACATGGAAATCAAACATCTGCAGTAGATTCAGGGGTAAGACAAAGATATTTGCTATAACCATGATTATTTAATATGTTCTAGAAGCTCTAGCTAGTGTAATTAGCAAATAAACAAGAGGAGAAGAGTAGCTATTGAAACGTTAGAATGGACAAAGTGATCCACATCTGGAAAAGTCAAGAGCGTCTACCGCAAACCTACGACGTACAATAAAAGGATTTAGTAGTGAATTTAACACATAAAGTCGGTAGCTTTCTTATATATCCAAACAGTAAACAGAGGAGATCCCATGTGTGATCATAAAATACACAGGCTTGAACTTAAGAAATATGCTGTCATTATGTCACGTCAGGGTGGGTGACCTCGGTGGGACTTGGGGCCATGATGCTGGCCCCCATCTCCGGTTAATCTGGTGCCTGCCTCTCCCCACCATCAGGTCACCCTCTTCCTGTCCTGCCCTGCAGTGGGGGCCGGTCACCAGGTCCCCAGCCCCCTACACTCGAGGGGGTAACAAGCCTCACGTCCCGGGACATCCACTTGTACTGTTGGGTATCTCCCAGTTCTTCCCGTTTATTTATTCTTTCAGTTGTCCGTTTACGCCAGTGTGGATTCATGGACATTTGTCGTATTCCTGGGTCACAGCCCATCACTGTCATACATGGGGGCTCAGACGGCCCGACTCTGGCTGTGGCTCTGTGTTCACGCCCATCCTGCTGTTTTCTGAGCACTTCCTGACTTTGCAGCCCGACAAGATGGTCCGAGCAGCTCGGCTTGGAGTTTCCCTGCCCAGCCCCGAGTCGGCCACTTCTCCAAAGAGTCTGGTTCTTCATTGGAGAATGGTATTTAGAGGCAGGATCTGGGCGCTGGTGTGCCTGTTTACCCCAGCGGTGTCACGTGCAGCTTCCTGTCAGGGAGGGAGTCTTCCTGGAAGGCACCCCAGGATTCCCCGGTCTCGTCCAGACTGTCTGCTACCTGCCCCAGGCCAGCCGGCCAAGGGAAGTGGGATTGCACAGCCCTGGGATACCCCTGGGTGGGCACATTTGCATCTGCAAATGTCTGGGTCCTTGCCCCCCTAGACTACCCGCAGTGCTGTCTCAAATCTCTACTGCACTGCTTTGGAATTCGACAGGTACGGGAGCATGCAGTGGCAGCCAGGAGCACTATAAGCAGAGTGGTGACTCAGAAGGGACGCTTGAGCAGATGTTACAGTGGACCACAGAGCTGTGGGACTCAGACAGTTTGGAACCGATATCAAACAGAGGTCAGGGGACTACAGTTGCCAAGGCTGAGTTGTACATTTGAAAGTTGCCAGGAGAGTAGAGGTTAAACGTTGTTGTCACAAGGGAAAATGTGTAACTCTGTGAGGCGATGGCTGTCAACTAAACCTACTGTGGTGATTATTTTGCAACAGATACAGACATCAGTTCACCACATTGTACACCTGGAAACTTACACAGTGTTTTGTGTCAATTATATCTCAGAAAAGCTGGGGGAAAAGAGAGGTAGGTCAGGGGGACATGACAGTCCTAGAAAGAGACACAAAAGTGCACGAGAACTTGCCACGTGACGAAGGCGGCGTTTCCCTCCCAGCAGAGAAGTTTCAGTGAGGGTTTCTGAGGCGGCCTGGTGGCCGGTGAAGAGCAGAGCTGAGTCAGAGACTGACTGTATTTCACCACATCTGAGAGCGTCACTGGGGCGGGGGACCAGGAAGGAGAAAGAAAACCACTGCCACAGTAGGATCACCCACCATGCGTTCACTGGTAAATTTGCACGTGAAAATAGATAGAATATAGCAAATTTGAGAAACAGGAGCAGAAAAAGTACCAAAATAATTTAAAACAATCTCGGCACAGAGAAGACCTCTTTGAGTAGCACATGCGCACACGCACATGTACATGCGTGCACACACACGCACAGAATCCACAGGCATCTTAGGAAAGGTTTGTTCTACGTGTGTTGGCCTGTCTGTTCTGTTCCAGCCCCGTTCCGGGCTCTGGGGAGAAGCTGGTGAACTGAACAGAACAGAACAGAAAGCCCTTGTGTTCGAGCATCTTATATTCCAGCCAGCGTCTAACTCATGTTCATGTTCAGAATGATCATTTCCATTGAAAACTGCCTGTTCAGGCAAGGCTGCACGGCTTGGTGTGCTTCTGAAAGCCGCTCTCGCACCCGAGGCCCTGCCATCTGCCCCGAGGTCCAGCTGACCTTCCAGTTTTAGTATTCCAGTGCCTGGTTATTTAAAATACATGATTTAATTTTCTCTAAATACGAAGTTTATTGTAATGTGAATTATACTGCCACTTCTTTGTGAGTCATCACGTGATAACTTAGTGCTCAGTGACAACGTATGGAAATCATTTTTGAAAATTTTGGCGAGACCCCAGCTGTTCTTGTGTTCATCTGCTGCCGCCCGTGTGAGGTCCAGCCGATGCTGTGTGGCCAAGTCCTCACGGAGCCCGTCTGCATGAGCGCTGCTAGTCAGGTTTGTCCTGATAGTTCAGAAGGGTGCCTAGCAGCTCCATGAGATCAACAGGATTTTTAACCTGTCTCTAAGTAAGCCCTGAGTTTTCCATTTCAAGCAAATTGTTAAGAATTTTTCTGAAACAATTGAAGCTTAGTTAATATTGAAATTTTATTGCCCAAAACATGTAAATTCATTACATGTATTTGCAGAAGTAAACATAGATTGCAATGGTATATTATTTGTACGTTTTGGAAATTCTTTTAAATACTGGACATCTGAAAACACCTGATTAATTCTACTCACGCAATAAACTGCTAAATTCTGATACTGCATCTTTTTCTTTTGGACTGTCATTGATTCTCTGTGGTTAAAAACAATTGAAGTTTTACTTAAATGTCTCATTTTATGAGGCTGACTTAGGATAAATCTTGTAAGGTCTTCCTCATCGGTGAGCCCCGTTTGTACTCTTGCCGTGAGCCGTGGCCGCCTGGACCCCCACTGGGACCCAGGGCAGCGGGACATCCGCGAACCACTGGCCCTCGGCACGGGCGTGGGGAGCAGCGTCCCTTGTGGGGGGTGGTTTCCTTCCAGATTCTGTTCATAGACTCTTCATGGTGCCCCGCGCTTCCGGGCAGTGTCGCAGGCTGCGGGGAGGGCTTGGGGCCGGGGAGCTGTCCTCCGGTGTCCCTCGGTCTCCTCGTACCCCTCCCCTGGTGCACCTGAGGACGAGCCACCTACCCACACAGAGGCCTTCGCTGTCTCTTCATTTTGGGTGTTTGCATTTAAGATTCTGTTAGATGCTCTTGTCTTTCTAAGTATCAGCGTCCTTGCGCTTCCCCCCAAATTGCAGAGCACTGGTGGTGAAACCAAGGGCCAGCTGAACCGTCCGGAAGGGGCAGTAACTGTAGTTTGGGGTGGTGATGAGGGAGTGGCTCTTCTGGAGAGACAGGGTAACTGACAGAAGCTGGGTGTCTCTCAGCTGTCAGGACAGTGGGAGGCTGGACCCCGACCTCAGGGGTGTCCACGCACGTACTCAGGTGCACACGCCAGTCCCCCTCCCTCCTGCGCTGTCGTTCACCGCCGAGGCCGGCATCCCGAGGGCTGAGGGCTGAGACGACGTTCCAGCTCCGCCCGGCTGCCCGGCTGGGGCTGGCTCTCCCGCCACGGGCTCAGGGCCTGGGTCCTTCGGACACGTCGCCTGGCCCTGACCAGCGGCCGCCTGGGCATGCTGACGGGGCAGGGACCCTGGGCTGGAGGCCATAGGTGAGCAGAGGGAAGGGCAGACGAGCAGCGGAGGCGGGTCCCCAGATTCCAGGTTGAGGTCCAGGACCGGCCTGTGGGGCAGGTGGTGGACGCCGTGCGTGCACCTGCCTCCCGAGCCCCCAGGGCTGGCCAGGGTGCCCCTCTGGTGGCCCGACGGCTGCCTGCCGCTCTGTGCGGCCACACGTGCTTCTGAGCTCGAGACCGTGGAGAGTCAGGACCACCACCTCGGACGCAAACAGCTGTTAGGGAGCTTACCTGACTCAACCCCAAAATAGCCAGCGTGGGTCGGGGAGCCGCGGGCCGAGCGGCGCCAGGGGCAGGGCCAGGCCACCCCTCTCCGCTGCTGCTGGCTTCCTCCCTCCTCTGTGGCCCCGTGGAGTCGGGCTGCGGGACGAGGGCCTCCGTACAAGTGCGCATGGGGAGTTGCAGCTCATGTCTGTGTCAGACGCCCAGCTGAGGACGGTCATCCAGTGAGAGCGTCGTCCAGGGAGCAAGGGCTCTGGAAGCCCCAGGCTCCGGACCCGGGCACCCCGACCCTCGAGCCCCGGAGAGGCCTGCCCCGACCCAGGTGTACTGGGAGTCCGGCCCTGCGTGCGTGTGGCCCAGTGCTGTGCCCATGTGAGGCCGGAGGCTTCAGTGGAGAAGGTTAGTGACAGGACAGTGCCCTTGGCCCAGTGGCGTGTCCTTGGGGAGAACACTGAGAGTGCCTTTCTCAGCGGTGTGATCCCCTAAGCGTGGGGCTGAAGACAGCTGGGTGGGGAGGTTTTCCCTGCGGTTCTCATAGGCGAGGCGGGCGTTGGGGGTTGGGGGAAGCCACGTCCGAGCGGCCGGCAGAAGCAGAGGGCGGGGCGCCAGGGATGCTCGGAACCGTTTTTCCCTCGAGTCCGCGGGTTCACGGTGAGGTGCATCTCATTTGCTCTTTTCAGCGCGTCTGTTTTCATGAAGCATTTTAATGTTGCGTGTGGTTGTCCGGTCACGCATGTGGGCTCGGGCTCATCTGGCTTTCCTCTGTCGCTTTTGTCACCGGGACAGAATTCAGGGGAGGCTGCGGCTAGGCAGGGAGCGGGGTGCTCCCTCGTTGTGCTGAGGGCTGACATGTCGAGACCTGGATCATTTCTTGAGTCAGAACGAAAGTCCCTTTTAAACGTCAGCTGAGCTTAGTCGTGTATGTGCTGCTTTTTGCAGACGTTGGGTTTCCTTGAGCTGTTGCTTGTGGTAGACGTGGCACGTGGGCCCCGTGAGGACGGGCATCGTTCCTGTTTAGGGCGCCCCCGGGGCTGCCATGGGCCCAGTGGACACAGGCTGGGGGAGGCTGTTTTCCCTCTAATTTAAAGGGGTCTGTGAAGGCGGCTTCAGCGAGATGCACCTGAAGCTCCGGGGCACGGGAGCAGGTGGCAGGCAGGACACGTGCTTTCCCGGTGGGGAGGAGCCTCCCGTCTAGAAGCCTGACAGCTGAATGGACGATAAAAAGTGCAAAGCACGACTCGGGTTGCTTTCGGGGCCCCTGCACATGAGCAGACATCGTCTGCAGCGTGGCAGGTGAGGTTTCTCTCCAGCACAGGCGTGCCGGGTGAGGGGTCTGCTCCTGGAATTTTGAAAGCCGGTTAGGCAGTTTTAACGGTAACTTGAGGAGGGAGCCCCTGCAGACGGGGGTCGCAGGCCCACCGGCTGTCCGGGCTCCTCTGTGCGTCACCTAAAGGCCCGCGGTCTTCCTGGCGGCCTGGGGTTTGCTGGCCTCTGAAGGCTTGCCAGACGCCTGCCTCTGTGGCGTGGGCGGGCCACCGGCTGATACCTGGGCCCCTTGCAGATACCCATGGACAGCCCCGTCCCAGGCAGGGTTTTCGGTGGCCACCGGCTTTGGCCCAGTGAGCTCACGGGGTCAAAGCAGGTGGGGGGCAGGGGGTGCACAGGCAGAGGCCCCGCGGGACCCACAGGAGGGAGCAACGCCCTCGACAGACACGCCATCGGAGCGTCAGGCTGTCTAGAGACCGTAAGATGAGTCACCGAGCGATGTGACCACATCCACAGTCATCTGGAAACTAGTGAGAAAGGGAAAAGACCACATCATCCCACTTCCTCACCCGACCACAGCATTTGAGTGTATTTACTTCTAGGCTTTTTCTTGTAGAAATCCGTTTATTTGAAATTCTGTAAGCAGTGTTTACACTGGCTAGGAGCGGCCAAGAGTGAACGTGAGCCCTTGGCTCACGGGTGCCCCCGCCGTTGGCCAGCACAGCTGCCCTGCTTGTGCCCCGTGGCCTCGCGTATCCGCGCCCGGGTCCAGCGGGCGGCCTCTCTTTGGCTTCTTTCTTCCTTGTTGAATCGCTTGCTGCCAAAGTGCCGTCTGATGTAATTAACGTCATGGCTCTTGTGGATTTAAAAACCCGTGGCTCCTCTCTACTCCTGGACACGGTACTTTGGGGAAAGGATTTCCCCTGCTCCACCCTGGGCCTCTATGCACCGCAGCTGCAGGCTCGCCCGCGAAGCCCCTGCAGCAGTCTTCTTTGTGCCCTTCCCCGCTCGCCCTTGGTCGTGTTGGCGGAGGCCAGGCCCAGTGCGCAGCCCTGACGCAGCAGTGGGCTGCGGGCTGGAGTGCTGAGGGTCCCATCTCTCCCCCTGAGGGCCGGCCCCTCTCTCCTGTGCTGGTCACAGCAGATGGACCTCTGGGTTGGTAGGGTTTTGGTTCTGTTTGCAGGCTCAGGGTGGGGGGACCTGTGTTTCTAGGACCTAGTCCTGGGGGAGTTGGGGGGTCCCTCCAGCCAGGGTGGACAGAGGGAGAGAGCCCGGGCCTGGTCCCCGGGGCAGCAGCATCCTCCTGCCCCTCCGTCACTCCCCGACCCTCGGCCCCGCCCCAGGCCTGCACTGCACGACACGGCCACCTGCCTTCTCACCGGGTCGGCCAGCAGTGCACGTGCAATGTTTCGGGCTGTCCTGGAACACGGACCGTCTGCATTACTTTTAAGTGTTGTGTTCACCTTCAAGATCAAGCGGATGTCTCAACGGGCTCGTGCCCCGCCCTCACTGACCAGAGTGCACGCTGTCTGTTCTCTTGGACCAGGGCCTGGGAGAGGCCGGCTAAGAGGTGGGCGGCGGCCTCCACTCTATCGTAGAGAAGATCTGGTCCTGGTGGGTAGGGTGTCGTTCCCGGTGCTTCTCCTGCGTGCTGGGCGGCTCTCTCCGTCCCCCTCCGTCCCCCTCGGGCCCCTCTCTCTCCCTGGCTCCTGGGCAGCCTCGGAGCTCCTGATATGAGAGAGGAGCGTGGGTTTCCAGGCCTTTAGGGGCGAGCAGCCGTGACGTTGTGATTTCTGGTTATTTTAGTTGTGGGTGTATTTGCTAATGTCAGCAGTTTGGCCTCACTCAAAATTTGTTTTGAGATTAGACTCAATATTGAACTTGAATTGAAAGGAGAAAACTAGGGCCCTCAAATTAAAATAGTACAGAAAAAGTTATTTTACCCTGGGGAGGTAATCATGCCCCCAGCAAAATATGTTGCAAACTTAGATTCGGCATCAATAAAAAGAGACAAGCACCCTCGTGTTTTTGTGTCTGTTTCTGATGCTGCGGCACGTGACCCTGCACGGGACCAGAACTGAGTAGCTCCACCTCCCGCCCCAAAACTCAGCCTCGGGTCGCCCTTCACATTGTTATGGTGGGTTTTGCAGCACAGACAAAACTTTACGAAGGCGCGTGTGTGTGTGTGTGGGGGGCACTTCAGTGAACGCTGGGGACACGTGCTGCTCACCCCTCTGCTGGCCTCTGGAAACCGGAGGGAGACCCCTGGCTGGAGGGGCTCTGGCTGGGGCAGGGTGGAGGCCCGCGAGGAGGAGGGTGGGTTGTGACCGACACCCGGGAAGGTGTGCAGAGGGGCTGGGCCACAGGCTCTGGAGAGCAGGGTGGGCAGCCGGGAGTTAGGGGGCCAGGGGTGAGGGCGGCGTCGGGCTCAGCGTGGGCAGGGGGTGGGGGAGTGGTCCAGCGCGGGATGGCCCGGCCGCGGGGCTGTGGCCCTGGGAAGGGTCTCCCAAAGCCTGCTGGGGAGCTCGGTCCCGCTGTGGGTGAGGCGAGCCGGGGAAGCTTAGGGCTGCCTGGGTTCACATCTTCCTGGCTGTGACCCTGGGTTTCCTCCGTGTCCAGGGGGGTTCCGAGGACCCATCCTCCAGGTGGCGGCAAGAGCAGCTCCGTGCTCCCTTGGGGGGGTGGCGCTGGTGGGGTGCAGCGGGAGGGGCGAGCGGGGCAGCTGGGGGGCCCCTGGGGTGGGAGTGCTCCTGGGAAGTAAGGTCACAGATCCCGGCCCCTGTGTGAGAGCTGGTGGGAGCCACGTGGGAGCCAAGGGGGTGCTGGGGCCGCAGGAAGGGCCACGTCTAAGGAACAGGCAGAGAAAGGGGCAGAAGCACGTGCCCGGCCAGGGGTGCAAGACCGGCCCCCTGCGGCGGCAGGAAGGGGGTCCCTGGTGGCCTTGCGTTCTCTGTGCAGGGTTGAAACCCACGCGGAAGGGGGCGTGGCAGGCCCTGGGCGCTTCTAGAGTTCTCCATGGGTGGGGATGGGGGTGGGGGAGAGAGTTCGTGATTTTCAGGGTTCTCTGGTCCGTACCACACGCCGTCCGGAGGGCCCCGGAGGGTTGACCCGCCATCGTGGAGGTGCCCGCGGTGACCCGGCGCGTCCCGCAGGTGTCCCGGGCAGAGTAGGCGTGGTTTGTGTCCCATGGTCCCTGGGGGGCTGCTGCTGGGCTCCAGCAGTGACGCTGTCACCCATACCACTCCTCCGGGGCTGGTCTGTGTCGACTGGGCCTTTGGTGATGACCTGAGGGGGTGACGCTGTGGCTCCAGACAGGCCACAGGCTCTCGGGCAGGACAGGACGGCGGGATCGCGTGGCTCTGGACAGAAGCAGGGACAGGAACGACTTCCACGGGGTGATGGCGCTTCATTTCAGGAAGCTGCAGCGTCCAGGCTTTCTTCTAGCCTGTTACCCGTCTGCGCGTCGGGATCACACTCGACACTCCTACAGTTCTGCAGCCTCTCTCGCCATGGCTGGAAGCTTCTGCTCCCGGGAGCAGGGGGGAGCGGGGGGCGGGAGAGTGGCGCCCGTCCTCCATGGCCCCCCGGCTCAGTCACTGACCCCACCCCCCCTCACTCGTTGTTCGTGGATGCTCCTTTGCTTTACTTAATAGGAATTTTGGAAAAGTGCGTGTTTTATGAATTCACTTTATTTTCAGGAAGACGTTTTCTACTTTTTGCTTTGGAAATATGATAAGATTTGTAAAAGCGTATGTTTCAGGCATTTGGAAAACGTCGACACCCTCCTGCCCCTGTGCCGGCCTCTCACCCCTCCCCCTCCCCCCGGGGAAGCCCTGTCCCTCAGGACCCCACGCCTTTCCTGCCCCAGTTTCTCCTGACCCCAGTCCACGCCCCTTCACCCCTGCCCCCCACTCCTGCCCCATCCTCATCCCGCACCCCGTCTGGTCCGAGGTTGGGGGTACCACTGTGGACCTTCGGGGCAGGGGACCAGGAAGCGGGTGTCACATGACACAGCGCTGGCTCCCGTGTGCATCAGGGTTGGAGCGGAAGACTGTCCACCCAGAGCTCAGTGGAGCTGGGGTCCGCGGGTCCCTCAGTCCCCATTCCGGGCCCGTTGTGTGTATTGACTGGGGCGCTCACCTCCACCCTGCACCTGGAGCATCGGCCAGTGCTGGGTGGGGGTCCCAGAGTGTTCTAGGTCAGGGGAGGGGACGCTCTGAGTCCTTGGGGGGCTGTTGTATGCTCTGTGTCCAAGGTGGAGGAGAAATGTTGTAGTGGCAGGGGGAGATGCTCCAGGTCTGGAGAGATGCTCTAGGTCCAGGGAGGAATGTCCTGAGTCCCGGGGGTGTCCTAGGTCTGGGCAGGGAGTGTTGCAGTTTGAGGGAGCCCTGGAGGGGGAGGGGCTCCCAGGCAGGGCCAGGACCTCGGCGTTGCGCTGCCCCCGTGGCCACCTTCCCCCAGCCCCAGCCTCTGTGCTTTGGCAGCCCAGCACTCAGCTGTGCGCCTCGGCCGTGGGACGCGGTGCTCATTCTTTGAACTGGTGCAGTTTTGACTTAGTTTCCCCCAAAGCAGTGGGGGCCTTTGGGGGTTTTCAGTAAGAGTGTAAGGGTGGGAGTGCGGAAGGGTCACTCTGGAGAGTGAGCTGGTGGGAAGGGGGGGTCCCAGGGGAGGGCGATTGGGCGTCAGGTGGCCTCCAGGTGACCTCAGGGAAGACTGAGGCTTACTAAGGTGAGAGCACCCTGAGGCGCTGGGGCAAGGTCACGCGAGGTCACGCATTCTCTTGGGGGTCAGCAGGCCTGGAGGGGCAGGGTCTGCTGCAGGACACATCGTGAATAACAGGAGAGGCTGTTGGTCCGGAGCAGCGTTCTCCGCGAGCCCGGGTGGCCAGAAGAAGGGCTGTGCTGGCTGGAAGCAGCGGGCGGTGCTTGTTTGTTCGGGAATGTGTGGACAGGAGGGGCTCTGTCTTGTACTGACCATCTGATAACTTTGAAAACAAAACCGTGATTTGGGGAAAGCACTGATTTTTTTCCAGGCGTATGTTTAGGGCTGGACGGGGTGAAGCCTGCCGTCTCGGAGCCCGTCCCGCTGCTGCCGTGGTCAGAGCCTCCACGTGCACCAGGAGGCTGGGGCCACGGACACTGTCAAGGGTTCCGGCGGGAGCTGGCTCCACTCAGGGCCTCCTCTCTGCTGAGACTCGGGGGCAGCCTGGGGCGCCCAGCCCTGAGGAGGAGGCTGCCAGCCAGGCCGGCCGGGCAGAGGTGGGCGCCCCAGGTGTGGCCTCCAGGTTGCGTTATGTGACAGGTGTTTCTGTTCCGTGCATCAGATCTAGTCCTGACGGATTCACATGGTTCAGGGGAGTCGGTGACTCAGCCAGTGCCTGCTTACCTGGCTGCAGGCTAGCTCCCCAGAGGGGGCCCTGGCTCAGAAAGCCGATGGCTGCACAGAACTCCTCAGCAGGAGAGGCCTTGTCTGAGTGGGTTCTGAAAGCTCCGGCCTCCCGGGGGGGAGGGGGACTCTGGGGACACAGCGGCTAGGATGCTGAGTCTGGCGTGTCGTCTGCAGGGCACGTTCACGCGGGCTTCATCTGCCGGGGACAGCGGTGGGGTGAGATCCTGCCGGGCCACCCTTCCACAGATGCACACGTGCACACACTGTACGTCACAGGCGTCGGTGACCCCATGTCCTGCGGGCACAGGCGGGACTGACCCCGCATCCCTGCTCGAGCCTGTGCTCGAGCTGCCCATGTGCCCTCCTCCCCACCTGCCTTCCTTTCCTTCCACGGTTCAGGGTCCTTGTAACAGTGCACTCTGGGCACCATATTCTCTATCAGTCAGGCAGCTTCGGATGAGAGGGTTAGGAACCCTGACTTGGAGAGGCTTGAGTCCACGTGGGATCTCCTGGCTCATGTGACTGTCTCCACGCTGGGTTGGCTTGGGCCACAGGCTGTCTTGCCTCCTGGTTGCAAAGTGGCTGCAGCCTTGCAAACTGAGCTACACTCACCATATCACCCAGGGCGGGGTGGGGAGATAGAGGCAGGGAGTCCTTGGCCCCCAGGGCTTCACACTGACCGGATGGCTGGTCGTGGGGCTCACCCCACCCAGGGCACCCTGCTCTGCCTTTACTGCCCAGAACACAGTCCCAGGACACCCCCTGTCCCTCAGCAGTTGTGTGCTGTCTGTTTCGGGACCGGGCTGCATGTCGGGTGTTTTGTGTTTGCTGGGGCATCCCTCGGGGCGGGGGAGCCCAGGGCCGTGTGCGAGACTCCCACCACACCCCCTGCCGCCCCCGTCCCCCAGGCCTTGACTCTTTCTGGACCTGGGGTCGGGCATCGGGCTCTGGGGGCTCTGAGCCGTCTCCCAGCACTCCCGGTAGCTCGAGGGCATGTGCAGAGCTACCCTGGCAGGGGTGGCGCAGGGTGATAGCCGTGGTTTCCCACCAGGAATGCCGTGCACCGCTGCCAGTGGTGGTCCTGGGCCGGGGGCCGGCGGGGCGGGCGGGCGAGTGCGCAGCTGGCTTACACATTTCCCCGCGTGTGTGTGTCAGAGGCCACGGGAGGACGATGCGGGGAAGAGGCAGGGCCTCCCGTGCGCTGGCGGGAGCCTCGTGGGCTGGGCTGGTCAGATGGTCGTCGGACGTGGGGAGGCCCGGCCCCCGATCTCCCCCCTACGCCCTCCCGTTCCACACCTCGGCTGCCCTCGCCATCCCTTCTCTCGTCCCCAGCGGGCGCTCGTGTGGAGAGCGGGCCTCTCTCTCGGCAGTGGGCAGGCTCGTGTGGGTGCTACTCCATTGAGCGCACGCGGCCCTGCGGTTTTTCAGCTGAGCGCTGATGGCAGGGCGACCGAAAACTGGGGCCGGGCGACCGGGGCTCCTTGGGTCCAGCTGTGGGGAGGTCAGAGGGACAGCGTCCCGGGAAGTGCCTGGGGCGATCTGGCTCCCTCACAGGAGGGACGTGTGGGCGGGGGAAGGTCAAGGGGAGGGTGCCAGCCCTTGACATTGGAGGTTGGACGCCGTTGGGGGTCTGCCTTCCCTGAGCCCGGGAAAGGGCCTCCAGTGCACAGAGCTGGCGCCCCTCTTGCCGAGTTGGGCTTAGGTGGGCCGGTGCTGGCGGTGGGCCGGGGGAACTTGAGGGGCCGTGCCCCTGGGGGCTGCCGCGTCTCCCCTGCTCATCAGCCGGGCCCTTTGGGGCCAATACGCCCCCTCCTCTGCGGCCTGATGCCCGCCTGCTGTGCCCGGCGGGGAAAGCCGGGGCTTGGGAGGTGCCTGTGCGCGTGAACCAGCCCTGCCTGCAGCTGGGGGCTTCAGGGCACCCCCAGCACTGTAGACCTGCCCCTCTGCAGCTTGTGGACCCCGCGGGCCTTGGGGTGGGGCTGTGACGCTCAGCACTGCTCAGGGCCTGGCGCCGTTGTGATTGCCAGTGAGAAGGAAAGGAGAAGCTGGAAACATTTTGCATGTATTTATTTTACAGCCGCCCTATTTTTAGACTTAAGTTACTTTGGACTTGAATTTACAAATTTTCAGAACTCTCCCGAGACTCAGAATTAGCATGTCTGATGGTTGCAGGCAGGATGTCGGGCTTTGCCGCTTCGTGACCCTGACCGTCCTTCCTTCCGTGGCTCCCGACTCCTGGCCTCCTCTTCGGCCCCCAGCTGTCCTGGCTCAGGGGGGCCACCCCCTCCGTCCCCCAGCATGGGCTGCAGAGGGCCCCTGCCCGGAAAGACGCCCGCGCCCGCCGCGGCGCTCTCCTCCTGGTGGGGCCTTACGGTGGCTCTTGGGTTGGGGCTGGGTCAGCTTTATCAAGTGACCCGCCCAGAGCTCCCCGGGGCTGTGTCTGCTTGGTGTGAGGTCTGCTTGGTGTGAGAGGAGGGTTCATTCAGTTTGAGAAAAAGAAAAGCAAAATCTGTCGTCCTGGAGCTGGCCATGCTCTGTGGCAAAAGTCACAGAGAGGACATTGGAGACCATCAACTTCAGCCCTTTATTAAACTCTTTTCCAACATTTTATTACACAAATTCCAAGAACGCAATCAAGTTGAGACTTTTATCGTTAGCACTCGTCTGTCAACCACTGAGATTCTGTCGCTAACATATCACTAGGCTTGTTTTATCACAGTTTATGACACACCTATTCATCCATCAATCACTCTTGTCTTTTGTGCATTTCAAAGTCCCGACACTGGCCGGGCTCCTTCCCCTGTCTTGCCGGGCAGATCCCGCTGCCGAGCTCCCCTCGTGCTGTGGTGGCTTTGGCTCTTCTCCCGGAGACACACACCTGCGCTGTTTCCACGTGCGGCCATTAGGGGCAAAGACACCGTGAACGTCCTTGTACAGATCTTTTTGTGAGCACGTGTTTTCACTTCTCTTCGGCAGCTCCACCTGGGAGTTGAATTGGGTTGTCGTGGGGTGCGTGTGGGTTTAGTTTCCCAGGTGACCCAGCCACCTCCCCCCCGCACCCCTGTCCCGCCGTCGCTGTGGACGTTGCGTTGCTCCTCACTGTCCCCCCCCCCGCCCCCCCGCTCCCCGGGGGCTCAGGTCGTTGCAGTCTTAGCCCTTCCGGGGGGTGTGCGCTGGCACCTCGTTGCTTTGCTTAGTGTCTCCCTGACGACTAATGGTTGTAGGCGTCTTTTCAGGGGCTTGTTAGCCATTCGTGTATTTGGGGGGGGTAAAGTATCTGTTGCTATCTTTTGCCTGTTTCGTTTGCTGAGCTGTTTGTTTTTATTACTGAGGTGTACGAGTTCTCCATGTATCCTGGATGCCAGTCCTTTGTCAGATGCATTTTTGCAAGTTCTCCCAGACTGTGGTTTGCCTGCTCGTTTTCTTAATGGTGATTTCAACCCCCGGAAGTTCTTACCTGTGACTCTTTCATGAGTGATTCTCGCTTTCTGTTCCCTAAGAAATCTTTGCTTACCAGCAAGTCGTGAGGACGTTCTTCTTGCTTCTTTCAGGAACTCTGCATTTAGGGGTTCCATTCATCCCAGATTAATTTTGTGTGTGACGTGAGGCCTGGGTTGAGGTGCGTTGTCCCCACATGGATGTCAGCTGGTTCATTGCTACCTGTTATAAGTTGGTTTTCCGCCGTGCATTGCTTTGGCACCTTTGTGGAAACTCGCAGTATCGATGTGTGTCTCTTTCTGGACTCTGCTCTGTCCCGTTGATCTGTTCAGTGAGTTTTACTGCAGGACCACCTGTCTTGATGAGTGTAGCGCGATCGTAAGTGTTAATGTCAGGGCAAGTCCTCTGTTATTCTTTGAAGATTGCTTTGGGTATCCTAGGCCTGTTGCATTTCTGTACATGTTTTAGAGTTGGTGTGTCAGTTTCTACAGGAAACCTGCTGAGGTCGTGGCTGTGGGGTTGCACTGAATCCATAGGCCAATGGGGGGAGAATTGACATCTTAGCTCCTCTGTGTCCTCTGCTCGTGGACCAGGCGTCACTTCCTTTAGGTAGGTCGTTGATTTTTCCCGCAGTATTTCGTGGTTTTCAGTGTAGAGGGCTTGCGTGGCTTTTGTTAAATGTATTCGTATGTAATTTACATTTTTTGGATGCTGCTGTAAATGGTATTTTTAAACATTTCATATTCCAGTTGTTTGCTGTTGTTACATAAAAATGCAAATGAGTTTTTGTGTATTAATCTCGCGTCCCACGGCCTTGCTAAATTGTAGCTCTTTAGAGAAGTTAGGACCCTATGTCGGCTCCACATCTGCAGACAGACGGGCTGCCCATCCCTCTCTCTGCCTCCCTGCGCAGTCAGGACCTTCCACACCACGTGAATCAGGTAGTGAGTGTGGGCCTCCACATCCGTCTCTTCTTTTAGGGGAAAGGATTTAGTAGCTCATCAGTAACAATGGTGGTGGCTGGAGGATTATTTTTTTCTTCTTTTTTTTCAGTTGTCCCATATCAAACTGAGGAAGTTTCTAATTCTTACTTTGCTGAGAGTTTTTTTTTAACCACGAAAGAATGTTGAATGCTGTAAAATGCTTTTTCTGCATCTGTTGAAATAATCCTGTAGTTTTTCTTTTTTAGTCTGTCAATTTGGTGGATTATATGTGTTTTTCAGGCGTTGAACCAAACTACTGCATTCCTGGGCTACTTTGTCATGTTATATTCTTTTCTCTTTTTCTTTTTATTAATGTATTTCTGCACTTGGTTTCTGTATGTGTTCATAAGAGACATTGGTCTGTAATTTTCTTTCTTTGCCATGCCTTTGAAGGCCTTTGGCATTAGGGTTGTGTTGGCTTCTTAGAAGAAACTGGAGAGTATTCTCTCATCTATATTTTCAAAGAGCCCTGTGAGATGGTTGGTGTTTCTTCCTTAAGTGATCAACGGAATTCACTAGTGAAATTAGTGAAATCCACTAGTGAAATTAGAAACACTAGTCTGTGTTTTGTGGGGAGGGTTTTGGTACAAATCCAATTTCTTTAACAGATAAAAGTGTTGGTTGTGTGTCGTTTTATTTTAAGGAGTGTGTTCATTTCACCTGCATTGTCGAATCCGGTGGTGTGATGTTCATATTCCCTGTTATTACTTTCGCGTCTGTAGTGATAGCAGCTCCTTGTTGATTCCTGACACTGATTATCTGTGTCCTTTCTTCCTGCTCGTTCTACTCAGGGCTCGTCAGTCTCACTAGTCTGTCCTCTTGCCGCCATCTTGGCTGCGGGTGGTGACTAGTTCCTTCCGCTCAGGACTCCCGGGCCGGCTGGGGCTGCTTTGTTTTGTAGGTTGAGGTGGAAGGTCCGGGCCCCACTTTAATGTCTCCAGTGTAAAATGCGGCTTGTTTACAAACCAACGTGAAATGAGTGTTGGCCCCGCGTCCCCGCCGTTGCTCCCGGGCCTGCGTGCGGCTGCCTCTGGAAGAGGCTGCCCTGCCTGAATCTCTGCCTGTGACCGAGCCATCCGTGTGGCGGGGAGGGCGCTTGCTGGGGCTCTGGCTCTGGGTGGACCAGGGCGAGCTCCCCCCTCTCACTTTTCCGTGCACCTGCGATCGTGTTCTTCAGACACCCACGCTGCCTTTTCCCCTAACCCTGTGCATTTTGTAATTTTCCCTGGGAACGTGCTCCTCCTGGCGTGGACGATCTGCAGTCCAGCCCGGCGGGAGTCTCGCCCTTGCTCCGCAACCGCTTCTCCTGGCCCTGAGCCAGGCCACCTGCTGCAGCGGGAGGTCACACGGGACGGCTGGCCTCCCCAGGGTCCCCGCGACAGCATCAGTCCACCGTGATCAGAGCCGGGAACTGGCCACGTGTCCCCAGACCCCAGCGTCTGTGTTTGTGTGCAGACGAGGGATGGTGTTGTGTTGCAGGTGGGAAAGCCTGTCGCTGAGCGTGGGGTGTGTCCTGCAGGAGAGCCGGGTAGGGGCTGCCTGGCCAGGCCGGGTTGGGCCTGTTCTCCCCTCGGGGTCTTCAGAGAGGAAGAGGGAGCTCCGTCAGAGGTCGTGGCATCTCCTGTCCTCCCAGGACTGTCTCTGGCTCTCGTGCTGCACCTGGGTCCACCCAGCAGGGGTGAGGGGCCCTCAAGCCCACCGACAGGGCCGCTGCGGAGTCCTGTCCTCGCGACGGTCACCTGGACAGTCCCCTCCCGGCGAGGGATGTGTGAGCCTGTCCCCGGAATCCTGCGGGGACTCCTCACCCCGCACTCAGCGGGGTGCCCGCTGTCACTTGTCACATGGGGTTGGGAGGCCCCCTGACTGAGCAGCCGCGCTGGACAGCCAGCTGGAAGGGTGGGGGGCAGGGGACCGGGGACTGTCTCGCCACCGATGGTGTGGTGATGGGTCTGAGGTCCCCAGGGGGACAGCAGCTTAATTGTATTTCTGGGCTCCCCTCTTGCCGAATTTCCCAAAATTTCTGAAAAGACTGTGGTTCCCTTTTGAAAAGAAACCTCCTTGTAAATGAGACAGAAAGGCATCGGTGCCCTGACTCGGGAGAGGGGCAGATGGACCTCCACCCGTCTCTTCCCCAGGCAGCCCCCCCACCTCGGGGTTTCCTCTGGTGCCCTCCCGTGTTTCTAAGTACAGGCTCATGTTTGGGGTCTGTGGCGTCTGTGGACTGAGCTGCTCTGAGCCCCGCCCTCCCATGCAGTTCTGGGCCAGGGCTCCATCAGGTCTGAGGTCCTTGGGACCACGTGCACGTTGTTCATGGCTCAGCTGCGTGGCCTGCTCTCATTTTATTTCTGCTCAGTCACCTTTTTATTAAAAAGAAAACAAGCAGTGGGAGGAGAACAGCACATGAACCGTGTTAACGGGCTTTGGAGGGTGGGAAGGAGACGGCCGGGTGGCAGCTCAGGTGTGGGCCCCTGCACCAGCTGATGCCACATGGGGGCAGCAGGATGGAGGCGGGCCTGCGGGAGGCGGGTGCGGGGCAGGACGGGCAGCAAAGGCCAGGTGCCCGAGAGGAGCCCCACCCCTCCTCTGCGTCCCCAGGCACCGCCCCCAGTGCTCCGGCAGCGCTGGCCAGGGGTCCTGGTGCGCCCCACTTGCTGTTCTAGCCAGAGCGACGTCTTGGAAGGATGTCGTGGTGCCAGAGGGAAGTGTGGTCCTGGGGAGAGGTACACACGCGTGAGGCTCTGTAACGCGGACGCGCTCAGAGCGGAAGCTGAGGTGTGTTTCCATGCCGATGTGCACACCTGCCTCAGGTGTCAGCCTTTTAGTCTGTTTCCCTCTGCATCTGCTGCTTACACTCCAGCTGGATGGGTCTCTGTTAAACGGGCTCAGCTTGGTCTTAGCTGGCCTGAAAGGTGGATAATTTCATTTTTTATAGGCTGCTATTTCAAAGTTAAACTTGCCTTGTTTCTTAGAATTGGATCCTGTTTGATGATTCACTGTCATTTAAATATACTATGTTCCAGGACACTCTTTAGGGGAAAATGTTTATTTTGTTATAAAAGTCCCCAAGCCCTCCTTCCCAATGACTATGGTTCTCAGAGTTTCCGTCTTTGTGAGAGGTTGTGGCGTCATTTATAGAGACGTGCACTGGCTTTTTGCTTTTCTTTAACTAGAGGAGGATGTTGTTGAGTTATCCTTCATGGGAAAGCCTCTCTCGCAGTTCTTATTGTCATTTTGTCCTGATTCTCTTACTCTGCCAGGTTTATCTAAAGGCACACGTGTGAAGAGGAGAGACGGGTTTCAGGGCGTGCGGGCTGCAGGCCGGACCGCTGTGCGGCTTGCCCTTGCCATTTGGTGGAAGGCCCATCGTTACTTCCTTCTGCAGAACTATTTTTAGCCTCAGTATTTGTGACCGCACAGACAAGATTTCCTTTCTCTTGAAAGGAAATGGTTTTCCGCAGGGATAAGCGGGTGGCGTGGGGCAGGATTTCCTGCGGAATCGGGCAGCAGGGCGGGTGCACGCCTCGGGGCGCGTCCCCAGGGGCCTTGCCCGCAGGGTGAGGGAGCCCAGGGCCCTCGCTTGTTTCTACATGCCTCCTGTTTGGAAGTTTTAGGAAGTGCTTGAGAAAGACGAGCTTGTGTCCTGTGTCCATGGTCCTGGGGTGCCACTGTTTCCTCGGAAGGCAGGTGCGCTCAGCTCTCTCGCGGGCTGGGACTGCTGCAGCCGGGACTCTGGGGCTTTGGTGGCCTTGAGTCCACATCTGCCCCGAGCCCGGGCTCCAGCGCCACGCAGCCCCTTTCCTGCCGGTCACAGTTGTGCTTCCCGGCTGAAGGACAGCGCCCGCGCCAAGCAAGCGGGCAGGCTTCCTCCTCTTCCCGCGGGTCCCAGAGGAGAGGGATCTTGGGAGGCGGGGGAAGGGCCAGAACTGGGGCGGGGGCCTCCTGGTTCCCGGCCCTGAGAGCCCCCAGGAGGACAAGATGTGCCCCAGGGGCCGGTCAGCTGCAGAGGTGGCCCGTCCGCTGCTTTGCGGCGCCTTTGCGGCCACGCGGCCCCTGCCCCTTCCCACTGGCCGCCTGCCCTGACGGGCTCCCCTGCGTCCTCTCCTCGGGGGCCTGCCTCTGCCAGCTCTGCCCCTGCTCCCCGCATCCGTACTCAGGCCTTCCGGGTGGAGGGGGTGCTTCCTTCTGCGCAGCCGCCGCCGCCCCCATCACTGTCCTCCCCGGAGCCAGCGGACTCTCGCGGCCCCGGGCTGTTGGCCTCCTTCGGGGACCCTCCTTGCGGACGCGTCTGCAGGATTCATGACACTGCAGTCGGTCGGTCGATGTCTGAGCACCTGCTGTGTTCCCTGCCTGCGAGGCCCAGGCAGTAACAGAGGGACAGAGGGGCAGAGGGGGCGGGGCCCATCCTGTCCTCTCCCGGCCCTGAAGGGACGGAGCCGAGGTGCTCTCTCCGGCCCGGCCCTCGCACCTGGTGCGTGTGCGTGGTGTCTGGGGTGGAGGGGGGCTCCCCGTCGCCCGTCTGGTGCCCTGCAGCCTCCTCCGGGACGGCACCGGCGAAGAAGGAGTCGGGGTGGCCCTGTGATGGGTGGACGCCCGGGCACGTGGCTGCCAGCGCAGCTCCCTCAGAGTCCTGAAGCCACGTTTCATGGATTCTCAAAGTACGTTTTTTCCACATTTTCCGTCGTCTGAATTGAGACTAGTCTCCAAAGTTCAAAACCTCATGGGGTGGCTGACGTAGGGGCGTGTTGGACGCGGAAAGTGACCATCATCACTGGTGGAGGCGTGCCGTGGCTGAGGGACCATCCCAGAGCTGGCGGCCTTCTCATGCGGCCGGAGTCTGTCCTGCGGGAAGAGGGGGCCCTCGGCTCTGTTCCCGGTGGGGGCCCTGGGCTGGCGGGGCAGTGCCTTTCTAGGGCCCTGGGGGGGGAGCTGGGATCTGGCCCCTGGCTCCCCGGTGCCTCGTCCTAGGCGTCCCTCTGCCGCTCTCAGCCTGGCTCTCTCCGTGATGCGGAACCCTGGGCCATGGAGAGAGCAGGGCTGGGAAAGCGGGCGGCCGCACAGGCTCAGCTGAGCCCCCGGCTGGGAGGGCGGGTGCAGAAGCTGGGGGGCCCAGGCCAGCGGGAAGCAGAGGCCCCCCAGGATGCTGGGTGGCGGTTGCTCAGAGAGACCACTGGCTGGTGTGGGCAGGATGAGGCCCAGGACCAGTGCCGCCCTCCAGGCCGGCCAGGCTGTCACCCCAGGTGACCACCGAGGGGTCGGGGTGGGAGAGGGAGGGGGATGGAGGGGGCGCTCGGCGAGAGCTGGGACCTCCGCTGAGGGTCACGGCTGCTGTCGGGATGCACCGCCCTGCTCACGCTCTGTTGGCCTGGGGTCACGGTTTGTCTTTCAGTCCCGTCCCCACCCTGGGTCCTTCTGCCGCTGACCGTGGAGGCTGCTCGTCCTGCAGGGGGTCCACAGTTTGGGTCCCTGGTTGTGTCTCCCTCTTGGTTTCGGGTTGGATATTGGGGGCCAGGTGCCCCCTGCCCCATCTCGGGAGCCCAGCTCCAGGAAGAGGGCGGCCTCCGTGCACACAGGTCAGTCAGGGGCCTTCTTTGCGATGCTCTGTTTGGGTTTTCTCATATTGTGCCTTTTTTTTTCCTGGATGTTAAGAGTTCTTCATAGTTCTTCAGATATTAGGAAGATTAACTCTTCCTCTGTGATATATATGACAGATATTTTCAATCGGTTTGACAGTTTTTGATTTTGCTAATTTTTTTGCCATGCAAAAGTTGTTTTTTTTTTAATTGTAGACGAACGTATCATTCTCTTTAAAAATTGTATTTGATTTGAGTCATAGTTTGTTTCTCCGAATGAACTTTAGAATCAGCTTATCTAGTCGAGCTGGGTGTGGGCGGTTCACTTATTGGCATCGTCTGGGGGAGAACTACTGACTTTACGGTGCCGAGTCCCCCTCTGAGGACCAGAGAGGGCTCTCCAGTGATTCACATCTGTTTCTTGTCTCTGCCAGGAATGTCATAACACTTTTCTCTTATAAAATTGTCACATTTTAAAATGTATCCCTAACTTGTGCCTTTTCTTACGTTGCTGCTATAAATGGGGCGTTCTTTCCCAGCGCATCTTCCTACTGGCTACTGTTTGTGTTTATGATGGCTGTTGATTTTGGTATGTTAACTTTATATCCTGCTATTTTCCCTGAATTCTTCTGTTGTTTGTTTTAGTCTTACCATTGATTCCCTGGGCTTCCCAGATGCACTGTCACATCATCTGTGGATGCAGGCAGCCCCGCCTTCCGTTCAGCTGTTATACCCGTAGTTGTTTTCTCGCTTTGATCTCATTCCCTAGTATCTTCGATGTAAGGTTACGTGGACGTGGGAATAATGGGCATCTTTGCCAAGTTCTCGACCTTAGTGGGAGGGGCTAGTGTTTCCCCCACAAAGAAGGGGCTAGCTTTAGGATGAGGTGCGAAGGTGTGTGTGGTGTATAACTTTTCCAGTACATATATTGTGATATTCAAAGTTGTTGCTATTAAATAAGAAGCAATAAAAATAAAGAAAGCTTTTCAGTCCAAAATAAAATACAGAACTATGCCATTAACTGAAGGAACACAGGAAGGATAAACATAAATCCAAATATTATTGAATAAGAAAACAGGAAAAACCCAGGAAAACAGTAAATTAAGGAAATGTTAAGAGTTGTTTGTTTGAATACGTTAAGTGAGATAAATATTTGATAAGCTGATTATTGGAGGGAGGGAGGAAGGGAGGGACAGGCAGATAGACTGACCACACAGTATCACTTGGGGACAAGGATTACTCATACAGTTTAACCATTTGGATTACATTGTAAATTAGATCCTTACCGTAGACGTTATACCAAAATAAAATCTGAGCGGAGAAAAATGTTTAGAGTGACATGTTTCATTTCGTTATACGCACACAGACATGTTTGTAATAGCAAGGACATGTATGGGTTTTCTATGCTGTGTAACAAATCATCACTGACCTTGTGGTTAGAATAAGCACCCGTTCACTGTGTCAAGTTCCTGTGGGGTAGGAGTCGGGACAGCTGAGCTGGGTCCTCTGCACAGGGTCTCATCTGGAGACCCCAGGAGGGGAGGTCTGTGGATCAGCTCCCTCAGGCTGTTAGCAGAAATCATTTCCTTGTGGCTGTAGAATTCATGGTATCTTGCTTCTTCGGGGCCAGCAGGAGAGAGAGAGAGAAAGAGAGAGAGAGAGAGAGCCCTTTGCTCCCAGCCTCTGACCTTTAGATCCTCTAAATGGTTCACCCGATATCTGATAAGGTCAGACCTACCCAGCATAATCCCCCTCTGATTAACTTAAGATCAGCTAATTACGGGATTTCATTACCTCTGCAAAATCCCCCCCCCTCTGCCGCGTGTTACCCGATCATGAGAGTGACACCTTACCGTGTTCACAGCCCCACCCCCACCCCCACCCCCACTCTTGAGTGGGAGGGGTGGCGCAGGAGTGAGAGCCTGGGTGGGGCACCTGCAGGCTTGTTGGGGTTCTGCCTGCTCAGGGGGCACCTATCAATTCCTGGTTCATTACAGTTTTATCATAAATGTTGCTTTTATTGAAAAACTTTCCAGTTCATTTTTTAACCTTCATTTATTTCTTCTCCATCATTTTTCCCTTATTTAAATCCAAATATTTGACCTATATAATTTTCCTTCTCCCTGAACAACTTTTGAAAACATTACTTTCAGGTCATGTCTACCTGTGATGAATTTCCTCAGTTCTGTTTGTCCAAGTAAGTCTGTTTCCCCTTCTTTTGAAAGATGATTTTGCTGGATACATAATTCTAGGTTGGTGTTTCGGTTTTCTTCTTTCACCACTTGAAAGATTTCACTTCACTCTCTCCTTGCTCATGTGGTTTCTGTTGAGAAGTTCATGTAATTTTCATCCTTGTTCCTCTGTAGATTAGGTGACTTTTTCCCCCTTCCTTCTTTCAAAGTTTCTCCTTGCCTTTGGCTTTCAGCAGTTTGTGCCTAGTTTCAGACATTTTGGTATTTATCCTACTTGGTGTTCTCTAAGGCTTTTGGATCTGTGGTTTGGTGTATGTCCTGAGTTTTGCAAAGTTCTTGGCCATTGTTTCTTGAAACTTTTCTTCTGCTCTCTTCTCTCTTTCTCCTTCTGCTATTCCTGTTACATGTACGTTTTATCTTTTGAAATTGTCCTACAGTTCTTGGACGTTCTGTAATTTTTTCATTTTTTTAATCTCCACATTTCAGTTTTGGAAGTTTCTGTTGACGTATCTTCAAGCTCACTAATTGTTTCCTTGGCTGTGTCTAGTCTGTTAATGAGCCCACCGAAGGCATTCTTCATTTTGTTACTGTTTTTGATTTCTAGTATTTCCTTTTGACTCTAAGAGTTTCCATCACTCTGCTTATATTACCCATCTGTTCTTGCATCTTGTCCACTTTTTCCATCACAGTTATTTTAAACCCCCTTTCTGGTAATTCCAAAATCTATGTCATAATTGAGTCTGATTCTGATGCATTTTTAAAAATGTCTTTAGGGAATTCCCTGGCAGTCCAGTGATTAGGACTGTGCACTTCCACTGCCAAGGGCCCGGGTTTGATCCCTGGTTAGGGAACTAAGATCCTGCAAGCTGCTAGGTGCAGCCAAAACATAAATAAATAAGTAAAATAAAATGTCTCCAGACTGTTTTTTTTTTTTCTTGCCTTTTACTATGCCTTGTAATTTTTTTTTTGAAACCTGGACATGATGTATTGGGTAATAGGGACTGAGGCCTTCAGCATGAGGCAGGAGCTGGACTGTGTTTACTGTTTGCTGTAGTTGTGGTGTCAGAGGCTTCACATCCCCCAGTGCCCTGGTTTTGGGGTTCCCCTAAGTACTCCTCCTACATCTTGCCCCTGTTTCGGCTGGAGTCACTGCCGTTGCACTGGAGCCCTCCTGGTGTGGTGGTAAGGAGTGGGGGAAGGGGTGTTCTACAGTCTGTGATTAAATCTCAGTCTGCTAGTGGCCCCGTGTCCCTGGGCTGTGACCCTCACACATTTCTTACTTCCTTCTCCCCATCCCTTAGATGAGGTAGGGAGGCTAGGAGGGGGAAACGTCCTTCCCGCAGGTGGGCTGAGGCTCCGGCAAAGTCTTTCTCTGCCAAGTGGGCTTTGAGAACGCATTGGGTGTATTTCACAAAGGTTACTCTTGCCCTCCTTCTGCCAGAGCCAGGAGGGGATCTTCACCGTGAGCACTCCGTGGGGTGCCTGGAAGTAAAGCCTAGGAAAATGTGCAGGCCTGCTTAGAAGTGTGGCCCCAAGGAGTTCCCCACGCTCATGCTGTCTGCACCCAGCCTCCAGCCTTCCTTCAAAATTACCATCTATTATAAGTCTTCCAGTGATGTTCTGACTCAAGCAGCTTCTCTTCCAGGTCTCAGGGGGGTGGTTTCCTAGCCATTGCAGCTCTCTGATGGGTCCAAGAAAAGACGTTGTAAGGATAAGAGTGAGGACTTGCAAGCTCTTTACGTCATGGGTCTGCAGCTGCAAGTTTCTAGTTAACGTTTCGGTTCATTTTAGAGATAATCATTTGATTTTCTTAGTCTTGTTAGTATGGTCGGTTGTATTAGGGGCTTTCCTCATATCGAACCGTCTGTGCATTCATGGTTTATTGCACTTAGTTCTGATTGTGAATTTTCAGTGTGCTGCTGCATTCTTTATGGTAGGGTATTTGCACTGATAGCCATACGTGAGACTGGCTTGAAGTTCCCCCTCTTTATGTATGCTGTCTTTATCTCGTATATATGTCAGTATTACACCCTTTTTTCATGATAGAGACTTTAAAGTTTTTCTTCTTTTTCTGTGACCTAGAGCTGTACTGTCTAATAATGGCTAATTATATGTGACTGTTATACTTAAATTAATCAAAATAAAATAAAAATTAAAAAATTCCATTACTTAGTCCACACTAGCCACATTTCAAGTGGAAATTTAGCTGGTGCCAATAGAGAACATCTTTATCGTCACACGAAGTTTCACTGGAAACTTTCATGAGTTTCAGAGTCAGAGAAGCTTCCCATGTCTCTGAAATCTGCACTGTCCAGGCCAGTGGTCACTAGCCACAGGTGGCTTTTGAGGAGATTTGTATGTGTGGTGTGTTTGTGGTGTGTGTACAGTGTGTGTGCGTGGTGTACTTGTGTGTGTGTGTATGGTGTGTATGTGTTTGTGGTGTGTGTTTGGTGTGTGTTTGGTGTGTTTGTGGTGTGTGTGTGTGGTGTGTGTGTGTGTGTTTGGGGGGGTATGTGAGTTGTTGGGCTTCTGACTTACAGTGACTTTTTGCGCAGTAATATGCAGATTAGCCCAATAGCTTTCATGTAAGCTGCAAGTACTTTCCCGTTTGTCATTTGCCTTTTTTTTCCCGTTGTTCATAGTGAATAGTAGTTGTTTCAAATGTTGCTAAACTATTCTGAGAGCTTTCATTGTTTTTCTCTGCCTCAAGCTTTTAAAATTAACAGTTAAAAACATGAAAGTAATGCATGGTAATAATTATAAGCATATTAAAAATGAAGAAAAGAAAAGAAAAAGAAATTGCTTCAAATACAACTACTCAAATTTTGGTGTTTTTTTCTCAGTCTTTTTTTTTACCCTGACAGAGGGTTCAAAGCAGCTGCCCCACAGGGGGGGCCCGCGACTACCTTCCGCTCAGCCGTTCATTCCTCACGGACCCACGTGGGTCTGTGCGCCCTGCGTTAGCCTTGGCTCTCTGGGGACGAAGTGGAGGGCGAGGGTGGCCCGTTGCTGCAGGGTCCTCTGCAGATGGCTGTGCTGGTCTGGTCCTTGCTGTTGGGCTTGTGCGTGGGCACGAAGTATTTTTGTGTTCCTTCCATCTCTGTTAAGGTGTAAACTGCTTCCGTGTTAACATGTGCTCATCAGATGTTGTATTTCTTGGTAAAGTACACCTGGCGTAGTATTTATCGTTTTAACCCTTTGTAAACGTACAGCTCATCGGCATTGCGTCCATTTACAGTGCTGTGTGGTCGTCGCCACTGTCTGTGCCCAGAACTTCTTTATCGTCTCGTGGATTTCTTGCTGCTGCCTCCTTCTTTCCTTCAGCAGACACACTACGTGACTTTCTTTATCGATGAGCCGTCCGCAGTACTCTTCTGAAGTATTCTTAATTGTAATTCTCTTATAAATGATGTTGTCGTGAACTTCTTTGTGTGCAGAGCGTTTTTGTTGTTTAGAATTACATTTTTTAGGATCGACGTCCAGAAATAGAATTTCACATTTGGAAGGAATGAGCATTTTTAACATTTTTCCCAGCCACATTTTGCTAGTTTTTTTCTTATTCTGCAAGGTCATGAGAGCAAATTGAGGGTGTTTAAGAGGTAAGTAAGGTATGTGCTTTCTTCGAATACACACAGAGCCCTGCCTGGCTCACGCTTTGGGCTGAAATGAGAGTATTTCTTTAAGAGCTAGTACGTGTGTTTAGCTTTTATTCTTACTTTAGTGTCTTTAAAAATCACTCTGCACTAGCCAAATATGGGCTGCAGCTCTGAGGAGGCCTCCAGGCCTTGCCGCGCAGAGTCACCAGTTTGTTAATTTAGCCGCTGGGACATCAGCGTGATTGCAGCCCAGCAAGACCTGTTTGGGTGGGGCTCTCTGTTAAAGGGTGCCGTGCTAAGGTAGGTCTAATTTTATAGAAAATTCTGGGATACGTACATTTGAAAAAATCATTTTTGTGTTTGGTCTTGGCAGAAAAGCAGGCCTCTGTGTGTGTGTGTGTGTGTGTGTGTGTACATGCACGCGCACTCACGTTTTAATGTGTGAGCATGTATTTTCTAGGTATTTGGAACCACGGTGACAAAGCTTTTCCGGTGTTTCCGCTGTACCTTTCCCTTTTTCACGCGGCATCGTGGGAGGTGTGTCAGGCGTGTGCACGTGTGGCTGTGCCGCTGTGCGCTTATCCAGGACAGGCCCTGGGCGGCATCCACTCTGCTCCTCCAGTAGCAGGAGCTTTCGGTCGCCCTGGTTTGCCTCCTTGAGGACATCATGGTCTGTTGTTAAACTCCTTACATTCTGTGAGATAAGATTTGAGGTAGATATTTGGATTTCAGACTGTAATTGCAGTTGTAACTTTCAAGAATTTAGTGTTTTTCCACACATCTTCAGGAATGCATTAAGAAAGGGAAACAATAGGGCTATATGCTGGGTGGGGACATTCTTATCTGTAGAGTTTAAAAATTATGTATTATGTTGGCATTGCAGACCGTCTTCTCATTCTTATTTTTGTTTCCAGTGTTTGCCCTTTGATGTGTGTTGTGTGGTCACGGTACGTGGTGACGTTGTGCTGTGTTCGGCAGCCCCAGAGTTTTCTGTGTGTCTCCATCAGGTGGGCCTATGGGACTTCCCTTTCTTATCACTGGGCTTGAAACTTTTTTTTTTTAAATAAAATAAGAGTAAAATGCAATAACGCACCTAGAACAGCTCCAGAGACTGCTGAGCCGCAGCCCAGGGGGCTTTGCTCCAGTGGAGCTGCAGCGACTCCAGACGTGTTTCTCTTTAGTTTTGTCGTGGTCAGATGCACATGACATACGACTTACCACGTGACCCAAGTGCCAGGCTCAGTGGCATCAGGTACATTCACATCGTTGTGTAGGCGTCGCCACCATCAGCTCCAGGACTTTTTCATCTCCCGAAACTGACACTCTGCCCCCATTCAACACTCTGCATCCCCTCCCCACCACCCCTGGCCCCCACCATCTGCTTTCTGTCCCTAGGGACTTGACTGCAGTAGGGACCCAGCATGAATAGAGTTATGCGGTATTTGCCCTTTTGTGACGGGCTTATTTTGCACAGCCTAATGTCTGTAGGAGTCATCCATGGTGGAGCACGTCAGAATTTCCTTCTCTTTTGAGGCGGAATAACAGTGCAGCGTGTGGACGACACCACGCTGTGCTCGTCCGTTCCTCCACCAGCGGCCAGTTGCGCTGCTTCCACCTTTTGGCTGATTGTGAACAACAAATGCTGCTGTGAACGTGGGTGTGCAAATGGCTGCTTGAGTTTCTGCTTTCGATTCCTTTGGATAAATACCCAACGTGGAATTGCAGAATCGTATGGCGAATTCTATTTTGAGTATTTTGAGGGACCACCATACTGTTTTCCAAGGTGGGTGCACCATTTTACATTCCCACCGACGTGCGCGAGGGCTCTGATTTCTCCGCGTTCTCACCAGCGCCTGTTATTTTGTTTATCTATTTTAAGATGATGGGTGTGAAGTGGTACCTCACTGCGGTTTAGACGTGCATTTCCTTAATGGCTGGTGACGCTGAGCATCTTGTCATGCGCTTATTGGCCCTTTTTGCACCTTCCTTGGAGGAGTGTCTATTCCAGTCCTGTGCCTCTGTTGAATAGTCATATTTGTCTTTTTGTTGTTGAGTTGTAAGAGTTTTAAAAAATATATTCTGGATGTTAACCCACTATCAGATATATGATTTGCCAGTATTTTCTTACATTCTGTGGGTTGCCTCTTCACTCTATTGATCGTGTCTTTTGATGCACAGAAGTTTTAAATTTGGGTGTAGGCCAGTTTATTTTTTCATTGGTTGCCCGTGCTTTTGGTGTCACGATCCAAGGAATCATTGCAAAATCCAGTGTCACGAAGCTTTTCCCCAACGTTTTCTTCTAAAAATGTTATAGATTTAGGTCTTATGTTTAGGTCTTTGATCCATTCTGAGTTAATTTTTATATATGGTGCTAAGTAATAGTCCAGCTTTATTCTTTTGTGTGCAGATACTCGGTTTTCCCAAAATCATGTGTTGAAATTACCGTGTTTTCCTTATTTTGTGGTCTTGGCACCTTTGTGAGAAATCATTTGACACACATGGGATGGTTTATTTCTGGGCTCTCTTCTCTGTTCCACTGGTCTATACGTCTGTCTTTGTGCCCGTCCCATGCCGTTTTGGTGACTGTGGCCGTGAAATCAGGAAGTGTAAGACCTCTAATTTCTTCTTCTTCTTCAAGATTGTTTTGACTATTTATGGTCCCTTGAGATTTCATATGAATTTTAGGATGGGTTTTTCTATTTCTGTAAAAAAAGTAGTTGGAATTTCAGTAAGGATGGCATTGAATCTGAAGATTGCTTGGGATGGTATCAACATCTTAA
Organism: Pseudorca crassidens; assembly: GCF_039906515.1. Classification (NCBI taxonomy): domain Eukaryota; kingdom Metazoa; phylum Chordata; class Mammalia; order Artiodactyla; family Delphinidae; genus Pseudorca; species Pseudorca crassidens. The sequence goes on along the minus strand of NC_090311.1, from coordinate 1,032,340 downwards.
CAGTACTGTCTTCCGGTCCATGAGCTCGGGATGTGTTTCCATTTACCGATACCTAATTTCCTGCAGAAATGTTTTGTAGTTTTCAGTGTACAAGTCTTGCCTTGGTTATCTTATTCTTTTTGATGGTATGGTAGATGGAATTTTCTTTATCTCTTTTTTGGATTGTTCATTGTTAGTCTATAGAAAACCAGTGATTTTTGTGTGTTGATTTTGTGCCCTACGACTTTGCTATAATTCATTTATTAGTTCTAACAGTTTTTTTTTTTTGGTAGACTCTTTAGGGCTCACTATATATAAGATCATGTCATCTGTGAACAAAGATAATTTTATTTCTTCCTTTGCAATTTGGATGCCTTTTGTTTCTTTTCTTGCCTAATGCCGTGGCTAGGACTTCCAGAACTGTGTTGAATACAAGTGGTGAGAGTGGGCATCCTTGTCTTATTCCTGATCTTAGGGGAGAAGCTTTCCATTTTTCACCATTGAGAATAATGTTAGCTGTGGTTACTTCAATTTTGAGTGTTAGAATCTATAGGCATTTCCCCCTTAGGTTCCTTTCTGTGCTTTTATGTCTAGGAAGGCTATCTTTCTAGCATAAGGACAGCTATTTGCTTATGTCTTCTTCTGATAGTTTTTCCTGTTTCAAGTTTTTGTGTTTATCTCCTGAAGTCATGTAGAGCTTATTTTGTTTGCAAAGTAGAGAAAAGATCTAATATAGCAGTTTAAAAATAAGCATTGAACTAGTTGACTACTACTGCCTTGGCCCTCACCAGTGTGACATGCCCCATTACTTCCTGCAGCTGCCTCAGTTCTGTACTTAGGAAGGGGGTTGCTGTGTCTTCAAGAGTCTGGGTGCCTTTCTCTGTCAGGGGGTGCGGGACAAGCATGCTAAAATGACTCTCAATTCCTTCACGCTTCCTGCCGAAATAGAATTCTTTTATAAGGTCCCTTTTTGTTTTCCTTAAAGTCTAAGCATTATAGAAAAGTACAAATCATCCCACAACCCAGAAAGAGCCATTGTACATGTGTCCCCAGCTCTCTGTGTGCAGGGCGGTGCAGTGAGCAGGGTGGGCTGAGTGACCAGGGGCCACACAGCACTGCTGTCTTCAGTCCAATGTCAAATTGAATTCTATTGGAATTTTCAAGAGAAAAAAGTACTGGCTTGAGAAAAATGCAAACTATGTCTCTCTAAAATTCTCCTAAGTATATGAAACCTTGAAAACAAACTTTAAGAATTTGTAGTTTGAAAATACATCTTAACTTTAGACCATGTTCGTGAACTGCCTGCTGTAAAGAAATCACTCTTCTGCAGGGGTTCTTTGCTTGCCACCCACCCCCCCACCCGGTATAGATTTAGTATCTGCGTTTTGTCAGGTCTCTGACATCACATCCCTTCACGTCTAGTCCTTAGTCCTGTGCGTAGGTGGACGCCGGGCTCGTCCCCGTGGTCTTCCGGTTTCTGTTTCTGTTCCTGAGTTCTGGGCCTGCGGGTTCCGCATCTGTCTGTCCGTCAGTGACCGGGTTGGTCTTGCTGTCCGTCTTTCCGAATCCCCTTTTCTCAGAATACTGTTCCCTCGCAAGCTTGGTTGGTTTTCCTTCCCTTTTAGGGAAGCATTTGCTCTACATTGGCTTCTGGGCCCTTTGTGTCCCGTTTTCCAGCTCCCTCCTTGGGGATGCCCATTCCTGCTGCTCCGCACCCTCAGGCTCCCGCGCTCGTGGACTCGGGCCTGGAAGCTGAATCTCTTTGCCCTCTGTCTCCAGGCCGAGCCCACGAGCTGAAATGCTGGTGGGCCCTCTGTGCCCCCAAACCAGCACCCTTGCCCTCAGCCCAGGACAGGGGTGGGGGGCTGCCCTCCCCTTTCACTCGCTCCTGGTCAGGGCATCTGGGACCTTTGCACTCGAAGTCTTCTTTCTTTGATCACCCCGGGGCCCAAGGCCGACTGACTGGCCATCCCTGCTCGCGTCCTCGCCATGGCGCGGGTTGCCCCGCGTCCCTGGTTCAGGTGGGGGATCGTTCGGGTCGGTGGGAGAGGGGTGCGCGGTGCTCTCCGTGCTCTCAGAGCTGTGCCGCCGTCACCGCCTCCGCCCCTCAGCCACACCCGGGACCCGGCAACAGTCTGCTGCCTGTCTCTGCAGACCTGCCTGTTCTGGAGTTCCGTGAACTGGCATCAGACGTCATCTGTCCTTTGGTGACGGGCTTCTTTCACTGAGCACAGCGTTCTTGAGGCTCATCCACGCCGTGGGCCATGTCAGTGGCCGTCGTGTTCTCTTGGACCACGTTTTGTCTCTCCGTGCATGCTGGGCTGGCCTTTGGGCAGTTCCTGCCTTTCGCCTGCCGGGATTCCGTGGCTACAAGTGCTCGTGGCCGAGCCTCTGCTTGGACAAGCGTTTCCACGTCTCTTGGGCGCATCGCTGGGCCAGCCGGCGTTTTGAGGAAGCGCCAGACCGTGTCCCACAGCAGCCGCGCCGCCCGCACCCTCCTCCCCCGCCCCCAGCCGTGTCTGAGGGTCCGCTTCTGTGCAGTCTCCCCAGACTTGCAGGCTTGTCTCTGTGTCAGCGTCCCGGGCTGTGGGGCGGCATCTCGCCGTGGTTCGGGTTTGCGTTTCCCTGACGCCTAGTGATGTTTGGTATCTTCCATGGGCTGTTGGCTGTCAGTCTGTTCAGAGCCTCTGCCTGGTCTTTCCGTGGGCGGCCTGCCTGCTCGTGCTTTTCTTTGCTCACCTGGGAGGGTGACAGACAGAGGCACGGCGTGCCCTCCTCCCCGTGCAGGACGTGGGGGCTGGAGGCTGGGCCCCGGCCCCGAACTTGGCCTTGGAGACTGGAAGGCCCCACACCCGGCTGGACGCTGGCCTCCGTCTCTGTTGCGCGGATGTGTGGAGCCTCCTCTACACCCTCCTGTGTGGTCTGCGAGGCTCTGGTTTCCCAGCCGTTTTCCCTTTGTTCGTTGCTCAGCCTGCAGTGCAGGCTACCTGCCCTCGGGACACACAGAAGCATCAGCGGGCGACAGCACCTCCCGTGTGGCAGCCGTGCACTCTGGCTTCGTGGGCCATGGGTGACGCGTTTGGGCCCAGCCGTGGTCAACCTGGACTCTGGCTCTGGGCCCACAGCCTCGCCGTCCAGAGCTCTGCTCGGATCAGGGGTCTGAGTCCTGAGGCATGGTGGGTGGGGTTTTGTTTTTTTTGTTTCGAATTGTGGTAGAAAACACATAACATTAGATTTGTCATCTTCGCCGTTCTTAAGCGTGGTCCAGCAGTGTCAGGGACATTCACACTGATGTCACCAGATCTCAGGAACTTTTCATTTCCCGTGTCTGAAACTGCACCCACTTGGACGTACGTCCCTGCCGTGTCTCCCGTCCCTGTCCAGGCCTGCCGTGACCTCTAGCACCTTGGCCTCGTTGGGTTGGGTTGGACCATGCCCCTCACTCGGCTGGCTGGCCTGGTGGTCCAGGACCCTGGCAGGCCGTGTGGGAAAAGGCGGCGTCCTGTTTTCTCAGGGACCGGGCACTCTGTGTTGGCTGTGTCCTGGGGTGTCCGCAAGCCCGAAACCAGCACTTGGTGCCGCGTGGCTCTTTCCATGTTCTCAGAGCCTGGCCCGGGCCCCCTGCCGCTAGGTCCTGCCGGACACCCCCGCCTGGCTGCGGGCAGCCCCTCCCAAGCCCCCCACCCCACCCCCCGCCCCGGGGACAGAGCAGGGCTGGAGGTCAGCTCTGGATCCAGGGCTGTGGCACCTGCCCATCACCAGGCGAGGCTTGTCCTCGCTCTGCCCCTTTTCCCTGGACGAGCTGTGGACCAGCTCCCCGTGCAGAATGGGGTCTCCCGAGTGGAGCAGGGTGTCCTCCGCCCCGTGTCGCGCCCTAGCCCCCATGGTGAGGACGGCAGGTGGGCCATCACGTTGGCGTCTGCTCGCGGACGTCAGGGCTGTGTCACTGGCCTGACTGTCTTTTCTTCTTAATTTACAGCCAGAAAACCTCCAGAAGAACTGGCTGCGGGAATTTTATCAGGTAAGAGCCCCGTGGCGGCCGGGCCCGCGGGAGGGGAGCGGCTCACATTGCGAGAGATCACGATTCGTCCTGTGGCCTCGCGCAGGCAGCCGGGGGGTCCCATCCACTTCCCGGTTCCTCCTCGGAGGCCCCTCCCTTCTCAGATGCCCCCACCCCGGCCGGGGTCTCTGGTTGTCGGAGGGGAGGCTGTCGAAAGCTGGCGGGGACATTTGGGTGCCTTTCGGGGCGCCCTGGGTTCTGGGCAGAAAGCACGGTGACCAGCTGGCGGGTGGATGCCGGCCGGAGGCTCTGGGGGAAGCCTGTCGGGACGAGCGGCTAGTTCCCGGCACCTTCTGTGGAGCAGCTGTTGGTTGGGCCCCTCGTCTGTGGTCAGTTCTGTCCTGGATGCTGGGGGGGCCGCTCTGGAGGGATGACAGAGGACTCTGCTCCTGGAACTTGTGCTCCACGGGGACAGGCGAGGAGCACAGCCAGGACCAGCTCAGACGTCCCCCTACGAGGACCAGCCTCGCAGTATCGGGGTCCTTGGCGGCGCGCGTGGGACCCTGATGGGGCGTTGAGAGGCCACTCTGGGAACTGGTGGACGAGTAGGGCATCCCGCTCAGCGGGGCTGCAGGCTGACTGTGGGCCACCAGGAGGCCAGTGTGGCCGCAGAGCCTGGGGTAGGGACAGAGTGACGAGCCCAGCACGTGTGTTCTGTGAACAGGAGGAAGTGTGGATATTGGGGGCAAGCCTCAGGGCTGCTGAGACCCCAGGGGCTGAGGGGTGGCACCTGGCGGGTCCCCTCGGGGGCGCTCGGTGTCCTGACCATCCCATGTGGGACACATGGGCCACTGGGCAGCCCTGGGCTCCTGCCGTCCCTGCTGGCACTGGGGGGTGGCCATCTGTCAAATCTGTTGGTCTGAGCTGTCCACGCCTGACCCCACCAGATGCTCAGACCACTGGTGGGGACAGGGGTGGGGTGCGGGTTCTGCTCCCACCCTGGAGATGCAGCCGGATCCAGAGGGAAGAGTCCAATGAGGTGTGTCTGCCTGGGCTATTTGGAGGCGGGCGGTGGTCTTGGCTGGGAGGGCAGGCGGGTCCCTGGGGAGCATCTGAGGCCCCGGAGGGTGGGGTTGGCAAGAGGCCGTGGCGGGGGTGTCTGTGGTAGTGAGTGGGGCTCGTTTCCCCATCACCTGGGGGTTCTGAGCTCTTCCTTCCCCACATTCTGCCCTGCCCAGGTGCAGAGCTGGCCTCAGGGCCCCGGCCGAAGCCTGGCCTGGCAGCTGTTACGTCAGCTCCAGGCAGGCAGCTGTCCAAGGGGGCAGGGCGAGACCACCTTCCTGGTCGAGGGCTCACCTCGGGGGCGCGGTCCGGCTCCAGCGGCTCCCTCTGCCTGTGGCCGTGGAGAGGCCCTGGTGTGTGGCCGGAGCCATCCGTCCAGCTCTGTCTGTTCCCTGGTCTGTGTTAGTTTCGGCCAGAACAGCTGTCATGTTTGTTCGTTTGTTTTTCATGGCTGGGCCTTGGCAGTGCCCGAGGAGCACAGGGTGTGAGATGTGGTGGGTAGCGGGCTTGGCTCCGGGCTGGGAGGGGTCTTGGCGGTGACGGCCTCAAGGATGCAGGTGGGAGGCCTGTTCGGGCGCTGGGCTGCCCTCGGTGAGAGGCCCCTGGGATCGGTCACGGGGAGCCGACGTGAGGCGCCGACTTGACAGGCCCCAGACTGAAGGCGCGGGGCTCACGTCCAGCCTTCCTTTTCCCTCCTGTTCTACCGACGACCTGGAGCCTCGGTGCAGTTAGGACAGTGAGTAGCCGGTGGGCTGGGGGTGAGTTCAGAGGGCGGCGGCTCCACTTTTTGTGAACTCTGACCCCCAGGAAACACAGGCCTCCTCCTTTCTGAGCCTCCTGGCTGCACACTCAGCCGTGTCGGGCTGTTTCCGGAACCAGAGACCGACCGGCGGGTAGGCAGCTTGGTGCTTCTCTCGGGGTCGGTGTGCAGGGCGCCCGCGTCCTTTCTGGAACCCTCCGCCTTGGCAAAGGGAATAGAACGTAAGGAGTGATGAGAGCTGCGGGACGTTCTTCCCGGTTTGTGAGCAGAAGCCTCTTGAGGAGGAAGGAATTTCAGTGGCAATTCTTAAAAGTAAGATTTTAACACAAGCCCCCCCCCCCCCCGCCTTTCTTGGGCCGACTTGGTCAGTGGGGTGCCCAGCCCCCTGCCCGCAGCCCAGCAGCTGTGGGTCGGGGAGCCGAGCAGCCCCACCCAGCGCAAGGCTGGCGCTGGCCCAGGGCCCAGGGGGCGGGGCCTTGAGACACGGGGAGCTGGGTGGCTGTACTTTTTTAAAAAAAATCCTAGAGTTTCTGTTATGCGGTTATGATATTTTTCAAAGTAGGCTTTTAATGACCTGCTTTTATAAACAGGAGAACTGAATACAACCTTCATGTTTTCTAGAACCCTTGGAGTAATTTTTGCTTTTTTGTCAAACTTGATCACCGTAAAAATGCAGGGACAGGAGGAAATACCGTTTATGTTCCCATCCTTAGTTCTGAACTGAGATTTTCGTGTGCTCTGTCCCGAACGTGGCCACGGCACCAGAGAGGGTGGTCAGCCTTCCAGAAGATGCAGAGCCTGGCCTCACCCCTGCTGGCCTCCCCATGCTTCCCTGCCCTCTGTGCCCATCCCAGCTCTGACCTCTCCCCAGGCCTCAGACTCCTGGAACCATCGCCAGCGACCCTCACCCACTTCCAGGCCAGCGGCAGCCTTGCCAGCCCCCTTCATGGTCCCTCGGGAATCTCCCTCGAGGCCGCCACACCCCCGTCCTTTCTCTGTGAGCAGCGGAGCGCCCTGCAAATGGAAGCCAGGTCCTGCTGCCCTCCTGCTTCCCGTCTCCTGGGCTGAGGGCCCAGGGTCCATGCGGGGCCTCCAGGCGGCCCCACTCACCCCGCTGCCTCCTTCTGCGCCTGCTCTGTTCCCAGGCACGCCTGGGGTTTGGGCCTCTGCCTTGCCCCCCGCCCCACTCTCCTCGTCCTGAGAGGCCCCTCCCGGTCACCCTCTTGGCCTCCCCCAGCCTTATCTTGCCCTGTGGACGCATCACTCTCTGAACTTGTATTCTGCACATGCGGCCTCCACCTCTGCCCCCAAATTCATATGCTGGAGCCTCATCCCCATTGTGATGGCATTTGAGGCGGGTCCTTTGTGAGGTGATTACGTTCAGGTGAAGTCATGAGGGTGGGGCTGTCATGGGATCAGTGCCCTTATACAAAGAGGAAGAGACCATGGCTTGGGAGGTGCCAGCCACCGTGCAGGGTGCTGGGGGCCAGAGGGGAGGGGCCAGACACCCCGCCCTCGGGAACTTCCGCGGTGCTGCCAAGATATAGCCGGAAACGGCCCAGGGTGGCCTAGGGCTGCTCTGGGCTGGGCTGCAGGAACCGGCTTGCAGGGTCCTCAGGAAGGCCCTGGACGAGGCTGCAGCCAGACCTGAGGACGGGCAGGCGCAGCCGTTCTGCCTCTGATGGTCACTAATCCTAGTGACTGCAGGCCAGGTTGGTGGGAGGTCGATTTTAACTTTCCAGTTTACAGAGACGGTGCACTTGGGGCAGGGCCCATCCTGCTGCTGCATCCCTAGAGCCTGGAGTGTGTCTGCACGTGGTGTGTGCTCAGCTCTCAGCTGAACAACAGTGAGGAAACAGCACAAAGCAGTGGAGATAAATAAGTGTCCCCACCCCCATTCTGCCTGTGCTTGATGTCACACCCTCACGTCTAATGTCTGTGTGTCCCGGGGAAAAGGTCCCTTCCTTAGCCAGTCGCAGGTCAGCGCACTTGGACATCTTACTCTTTGTTTGGTAAACTGGGAAATCTTTCTCTGTAGGTTAATATACACTCTCTTTTAATGCCTTCAGGGTATTTCATCAAATGGATGGATAGGCCATCATGTTTTAAAGTCATTTTTCTATCAATGGCCCTTAGCTTGTTTCAAGTTTATTGTAATGCTATAGATAAATTATAAAACAGGTATGACGCTGGCTCACATCCAAACATGAAAAATGAGCAAGTATTGATGATTTTCTATTGAGATAATAAATATTTGTTATTTACTAATGAGAGATCCAGTAAGATGTTAGAACTGGTTCAAAGAAGAATCCAAAGAGCAAACATATGGGCTCTGCTGTCTGCGGTGCTGAGATGAATTTGCAGAAGGGATGTAGGACTGGCCAGGAATGAGCTGTGCGCCACCAGACACTGGCATTCTTTTTTTAAAAAAAGATAATAATAATAATATTTATTTATTTATTTATTTATTTATTTATTTATTTATGGCTGTGTTGGGTCTTCCTTGCTGCGCGCAGGCTTTCTCTAGTTGCGGCGAGTGGGGGCTACCCTTTGCTGCAGTGCGTGGGCTTCTCATTGCCGTGGCTTCTCTTGTTGCAGAGCACAGGCTCTAGGCACGCAACCTTCAGTAGTTGTGGCACGCGGGCTCAGTAGCTGTGCTCGTGGGCTCTAGAGCGCAGGCTCAGTAGTTGTGGCACACAGGCTTAGTTGCTCCATGGCATGTGGGATCTTCCCGGACCAGGGCTCGAACCCGTGTCCCCTGCATTGGCAGGTGGATTCTTAACCACTGCGCCACCAGGGAAGCCCGACACTGGCGTTCTTGAGGTCAAGAATCTTTGCATCACTGCTGGTGTTTAGAATTCACAGAACTGTAAAACAGCTCAGAGATCATTAAAGACAGAGATAACCCGAACAGGGACAGGGCACCTCTAATCTTTTATGCCCATTTGAAAGTCTTTCACAATTTTCCCTGACAATAACTTAAAGAATAACAGGATGAGTAATATCTTCTTCCAGCTAACATGGAGAAACAGGTACCAAATTTATCCTCCTGCCTTAAACAAATTAAGACCAGAAAACATATATGAAACAGTAGTTTTCAGACCTCAAGCAGCAGGCAGGACTGAGGGGATGAGAAAGGAGCCTGTACTCACCCCAGTTTACAGCCAGAGAGAACTTCTAGGCTAGTGTCCAGCAAGACAAAATTTACAATTTGATGGTTTACAACCAATAAAAAATGACCACGCAGGCAAAGAAGCAGGGAAACAGGACCCTTAAAGAGGAGAAAAGTCAGTCAACGGTATGGCTAGAGGTTTCTCAGTTTTATTGACCTTGGAGAACCTGCTTTTGGTTTTATTGATCACGCCAATGTTGTTTTCTGTTTTCTGTTTCACTGATTTCTGCTCTTTATGTTTTCCTTTCTTTTCATCACTTTGGGTTTAATTTGCTCTTCTATATGTAGTTTCTGAAAGGAGAAGACAAGAGTGACCAATTTTAGAAATTTTACATTGGGGAATCATCACTAAAAATCCTGCAGACAATAAAAAGATAGTAAGGGAAATATCATGAACAACTTTTTGCCAATAAATTTGGACACTTATATGAAAGGAAGATGTTTTTGGAAAAACAAAGGATCAAAGCTAAGTCAAGAAGAAATAAATGAGCTCTCTATTAAATTAAAATTCTGCTAAACACTTTCCCACAAAAAAAACTCTCTAGGACCAGATGGTTTCACTGACGAATTCTGTCAAACATTTAAGCAAGAAACAATAACAATCCTACAGAAACTTTTCAAGAAGACTAAAGCATGGGCGATGCTTCTTAACTCATCCTGTGATGCAAGCAGTGCCCTGACAGCAAGGGCAGACAGAGGCGTCACAGAATAAAAAGATAGATCCGTATCCCCCATGGAGTAAATGCCAAAATTCATGGAACTTTAGCAAATCGAATATATGAAACTATATATATATATAAAGATACAAGCGACACAAGCATGCGTATAAACAACAACATATCAAAAAGTTAATGCATTAGTACCAAGGAACAGAAGCCTGATGTTAACATACAAAATTAATAAATAAGATTACGCATGTCAACCTACTGAGGAAGACAAACCACATGATTATCTCGGTAGGTGCACAAAAAGCATTTGCCAAAATTCTACAACCGTCTCTCATGCAAACTCCCAGCAAACCAAGAATAGAGAGGAGCTTGCGCAGGAGCTTCTCTAAGGGCACTACAAACCCCACAGCTGACGCAATGCTTTTTTGCCTCGGGAGTGGGAGTAGAGCAAGGATGCCTGGTTTCACCTCTCTGTTCAGTGTGGCAGTGAAGGTCCTAGCCAGTGCCGCCAGGCAAGAAAGGAAACAGAGCCACACAGATCTGAAACGAGGAGGTTAGACTGTGTCTGGGCCGAAGGCATGACTGGAAATCATGAGGAATCCACAGAAACTTTACTATTACAAATATGAGTCAACTTATTTAGTTTGCAACATACAAGATCAATTTGAAAACATATTTTTCTGTTAGATATGATCACTTATTACAGTAGCACCAAAATGAAATACTTGGGTATAAAGCTAATGAAATATGTTAATGTCTGTACACTGAAAACATAAAACACTGATGAAAGAAATCAGGGAAGATACAAGGAAATGGAGAGGTGTACCATGTTCATGGACTGCGAGACTCAATTATGCTAACATGTCACCTCCACTAACTGATCCACCAGTTTTGCAGTTCCAATCAAAATCTCTGCAGGACATTTTGGTAGAAGACTGCAAGACGATTCCAAAATGTAAAATGTATATGGCAGAGCAAAGGAACTAGAATAGCCAAAACAGTGTTGGAAAAAAACAGTTAAGTTTAAGGAGTCACACTTTCTGATTTCAAGACTTACTACAAAGCTACTGCAATCAAGACAGTGTGCTTTTGGGAAAAGGACAGAGATATGGATTAATGGAACAGAAAAGAGATGCAGAAACAGACCCACAAATATGTCTAAGTGATTGACAAAGGCTATAAAAAGACTGTTCATTAGATAAGGGACAGTCTTTTCAACAAATGGTGCTGGACCAATCAGACATCCATTTGCAAAAAATTTTTTTTCCATACTTCACACCATACACAAAAATTAAAATACATTGTAGACTTAAATGTAAAAGTTAAAATTATGAAATTTCTAGAAGAAAACTTAAGACAAAAATTTTGTGGATGAGGCTTCCCTGGTGGTGCAGTGGTTGAGAGTCCGCCTGCCGATGCAGGGGACACGGGTTCCTGCCCCGGTCCGGGAGGATCCCAAATGCCGCGGAGTGGCTGGGCCCGTGAGCCATGGCCGCTGAGCCTGCGCTTCCGGAGCCTGTGCTCCGCAACGGGAGAGGCCACAACGGTGAGAGGCCCGCGTACCACAAAAAACCCAAAAAAACAAAAAAAAACAAAAAAAAATTTGTGGATGGCAGCTAGACTCGTGGTGGTGATCACTCTGTAGTGTATACAGGTGTCGGATTACAGTGCTGCACACCTGAAATGTACATTAAGCAAACAGACAAATAAATTTAGCTCTAAGTCCCGCCCCCGTCCCCTCCCAAGTCTTTATGAGCTTTGGTTAGGCAACGGTTTCTTAGATACAACACCAAAAGCACAACTCATAGAAGAAAAATGCTGATAAATTAGAACTTTGCATAATTAGGGACTTTTGCTCTTTGTTAAGACACTGTTAGAGGAATGAAAAGGCACCCCAGATGTGGGAGGGATATTTGTAAATCACATTTGATGAAGGGCTTGTATCCAGAAAGTACAAGGAACTCTCAAAAGTCAATAATAAGAAAGCAGAGAACCCAGTTTACAAATGAGCAAAGGATTTGAATAGACACTTTACGGAAGAAGATACACAAATGGTAAACGTGTGAAAAGGTGCTCAACATCACTAGGCTTTCAGGAAATGCAAATTAAAACCACAGTGAGATATCAGTTCGTATGTGTCAGACTGGATACAATTAACAGAACCCTGACCACGTCCTGCGTTGACAAGGATGCAGCGCATTCTGAGCCTGCTGGCAGGAACGCAGGATGGTGAGGCCACCGTGGGAGAGCCAGTCTGTCCATTTCTGTGAAGTCAACACATGCCCACCACGTGACCCAAGATTCCCACCCTGTTTACCCACCTGACGTGGACACGTATGTTCGCACGAAACCTGAGACGGTGTCTCCACTGCTTTCCTTGTCGTCCTCTGCGAGCCAGACTCTGGTGCGTGCCCTGATCCACTAATGTGGCTCGTGGGGATGGGAACGACGCACTCCTACAGGAAGGACGGGGGCCTGGAGGAGGCGAGACCAGGGGCACGGGCCCTGCTCGGATTCTGGGTGGCGCTGGGGGCACAGGAAGTGCCAGTCCTTCCCTCCACCCCCTGCTGTGGGCTCGGCCGCCGCGGGTCTGCAGCGGCCCCCCCCTCACCCCGTGCCCAGCCTCACCCTATGCGTCAGCGTTTGAGGTCCTTTACAGAGACACAGAGCTGGTGATAGGCTGCAGACGTCGCTCGCCTGTGCTGTGCCCGTGGACGCCGGCTCATCCTCACGGCGAGTGAGGCACAGCACAGCTATTCCGGGGGACCCGTGGTGCCCCAGCGGAGAATCCTCATTGGCCCTTGAAGAGCCACTCGCTCGCTGGTGTCAGCGTGGCTGCATTCTTTGCCCCTGATACTGGGACGAAGGCCCACCCCCCTCGGAGCCCACTGACGTGGTGCCACCGGTGTGTCCAGGCTGCCCTTCTGGAAAGTGCTCTGACCCCTGACCCTGGGACCCCCTCCGAAGTGGATACTGGGGGGGGTCTCACGCCCACAGGGCCCCGCAGCTCAGCAACTGGTCGGGTGTGATGGACTTTCAGTGATGGGGCAGAGGGTTCGTTGTGCTGTTCGCTGTAACGATGCGAAGGCACCTGCGTTAAATCCACACGCATGGGAACAACGGGCCGCAGGACTCCAGGCGACCCCTGTCTCACGTTCCTCGGCCCATTTCCTTCAGTTGTAGCTGCCGCGTGGCGGGCGCTTGCGGCCTTTCACTCCTGCGATGGGCTCAAACTGCCAAACTCTGTTTCCCACGTGAGGAAAGGGAGGTTTAGAGGTTCCGAGACCTGCCGGGTTGCATTAACAGGACGGCGCCCGTCGCTGTGATTCCAAAGGCCCCTGAGCTGGGGGACGTGGTGCTGGGGGCGCGGGGGCCGCAGAGCAGGCAGAGGGAGGTGGCGGGGGGGGGCGTTGATGGGAGTCGGGCCCAGGGGTGAAAGGGGGTTAGGTGGCCTCCCTGACTGAGGACAGAGGAGGAAGAGGCGAGGACACGGGGATTCCGAGGTGGGGAGGAGAGCGGCGGGAAGAAGGGGTGGATGCAGGCCGGCTGGAGGGGCGGGGCCGGCTGGAGGGGCGGGGCCTGAGGACCTTGGGGGACTGGGCTCACCCGGGCACCAGGGACCCTAGCGCAGGGACCACGTGGCAACTGGGAGAGGCTTGGAGCCCCGGCAGGGAGAGGAGATGGGTGCAGGGCGGGGAGCCTGCGGGCCGGGACTCTGGAGGCCGCCTCCTTGGGGTCCAGGGGCCCGGGGAAGAGATAGTCTTTAGGGGATGGCTGGGGCTGGGGGGAAGCCACTGTGATGAAAGGCCGGGGCGGGGGTGGGGGCTCATCTGGACTCTTAGACGGTGATCACAGTACCCTGTGCGCTGCAAATGGCCCCGAGGAACACGGGCCGGCTTCAGGAAGCAGGGTTCCAGAAGGGATTCCAAGGCATCTTGTGCTGTGCCCGGGAGTCTGTGGCCGCCAGCTGGCCCTACGGTCAATGTGGAAAGCCGGGTGGGCGCGTGCGGGGCGCGCAGTGGCCTCACGTGTCGGCCCAGGACCTGTTTTGGTCCTGCTCCCACCTTGGTTGGGAAGAGTGCTTTTTAAATTAAAATCAATCCATTCATATACAACTCTGATGTCCCAAAGCAACAGGTTTTGTTAAGAGTACCAAGCTCCATGGTTCTGCCTCTTTAAAAGGAGCGGTCTTGTGTCCAGCTGTCTGGATCTGGTGTAAAGCAGTGGCTTGCCCTGCCTGCCGGACGCTGCTTCACCTTTGCGGTCGGCGGTCCAGCGTGCCTGTAGGTGCCACGGCCAGTGGCTGCACTAAGAAAACTCCAGCCCTGCACTTTGGGCTGGACGGCCAGGCCTGCACCCACCCCAAGGATGCGGAGCGGCCCTCCTGCCCCACACGGGGCCAGGGAGACAACTTCGCTGATCGGACGGCCAGGCCCTCTGCCTGCTGGCGAGGTCACAGAAGCTCGTGGTGTCCTGGGTGCTGGCCGGCGGCTGCTGTGGGGCCTGGGCTCTGGGACGGCGCCCCGTCAGGGCCCCAGGAGCTGAGTCTGGGCCTCCTGGGGGCGGGCGCCCAGCCTCCACCCACAGCCAGTCCCAGCGCAGCCCTGGGGCAGAGCGGGGACAGTCTGGGTGTCCAGAGGACAGCCCCACCTGCCCAGGCCAAGGGTGGGCAGACGTTGTGTGCAGGGTGTGTTCAGGCGCAGTTGGTAGGTGGCAGCCATCTTCCCTCGGGAGGAATTCCTTTGTCCCTTTTCGGCTCCTTATCTTGGCTCTCCCGGCTTCCACCGGGTTGTTTGTGGATGTGATTCCTTTTTAGGTCACTCAGACGCTTCTCTTTGGAAAAAGCCTAACCAGGCCTGGCTGTTTCTATTTTTAGTGGGGGGGAGGGGATGGCAGGGCTGCTCTCCTGCGTTCTGGGAGCCGAGGGCCGCCCTCTCACTGGGCCACCTGCACAGCATCAGGAAGGGGCTGCTTTTTGGCCGCAGGGTGTGTATTTTTTGGTTTTTTTAATTCCCTAGGCTCTTCCTTGCCAAAGTTTCTACTTCGCTCTTTTCCAAAATATTTTTCTTGAGCCTTCCTATGAACGAACCCACCTATTTTTATCAGTTGCCTACTTTTTCCCTAAAGTTCGCAGAAGCTCCTTTTTTTGGTAAAGAATTTTGGCCGAGCACGTGTGCAGTTTGGGCAGTGACCTTGTCCCAGGTGGGCAGGGTGGGAGCCAAGCCAGAGCCCAGGTGGGCGGAGGCGCCAGACACCGACCCTCCCGGGGGCCTGGAGCCCTCTGCCCCGTCCAGTTCCCGCTTTACTGAGCTCCTTCCAACCAGACGTGACCCGACGTGCTGTCCACACCTTGGAGGGACATTCCTGTCCATCCTCAAGATGTCCATGCCATCGGACCCAAAGGGATCTCTGTCTGGGCTCATTCAGCTTCCAGAGCTCCTTCCCAGAGGCTGGGGAAGGCCAGCAGCTCCATCCTCAGCTGCCCAGAGAGCTCTGGGCTGGAACTGGCGCGTGTGGTTCTGGGGCGGGAATGACTGCGCGGCCCCGGGGCCTGGGTATATCCCCACAGCCGGTCCCGGCACCGCAGCATTTGTGGTGGCGTCGAACTGACATGCCGTCTGGTGCTTCCTCTGTGTCTGGCCTGTGCACGGCGACTGTCCCAGGCAGGCGCCTAGGGACGTGGACGCTCCGAGAGCCCTGGGCAGCAGGCACGGGGACTTATTCTGTGGCCCAGCGATGATCCTTCTTGGTGAATGGGCCACGGAAGCGGGTGCGCCATGCAGCTGCGGCCTGGACTGTTCCGTGCGGTCTGTTAGGGCAGCGTGCGCACGCGCGTGTGTGTGTGTGTGCTCCTGTGAGTGGGAGTTTCTGATACTGGCCATGTACACACGTGTGGTTGTGTGTCTTCCTGATGAGTTCTGTCTGGTTACCACGCATGCTCTTCACCCCCTGGGGTCCCCTGCCGTCACTGAGGAGGCCTCCCAGGCTTCCCGTGTGTCCTTCTGCCCGTTCCCTTCCGCGTGTGACTCTGCACGCCCATCTCCCCTGGTGCTGGCGCTGCCTTGTCCTGCAGAACCTTCCACGCTGTCCTGTACGGGGGCCCCTGCAGCCCTACCACTCAGCGTGGGCCCAGACCATCCACATTTAACGTAACCGTTGATACGGTTGATTTGGGGTCCACCGTTTAATTATCTGTTTTATGTTTGTACCTCCTGGTTTGTCCCTTTGTTTCCCCATTTCTGCTTTCTTTTGGATTCTTTCTTTCCTTTTTTTTTTTTTTGTTTTGCATTCTATTTAAATTTGCTTATTGGCCTCTTGCCTTTTGTAAACTATTTTTAAGTGGTTGCTGTAGGTTTCGATACACGGGCCTAAAGGTTTCCCCCTGCTTCTGGTTAACGTTATGCTCCTTCATGTATGATGTACAAACGTTGGCATCGTATGCGTTTCTGTGTGGCGTGTGCTTTAGGTCCACACGCGTGGAGGACTCCGGCAGGCGGTATTATCATTGCTGCTTTAAGTAGGAGTCAGCACCACCTCCCCGCCCCACAGCCCATCCCGCCTGCTGCCTGGTTTGGGATCAGGTTCCTGGGGGGCGGCCACGCCTACTCACACGGCATCTTGTCCACACCTGCCCAGTGGCGTTGCCTGTAGAGCCTGCCATCTTATCTGGTTCTTGAGGTTAACGTTTGCCCAGCCCTGCTCTAGTAGATCCCTCAGGAAGGGCTCATGGGGACAGAACTGACCGGATTTTGTATGTGGAAAACTGTTTTTCTCTGGCTCTGACGTTTGAAGGACAGTTGGCTGATGTGTGTGTAATCCTTGCCTTACGCTTTGTCTCACTGAGGTTTTCAGTGAAGGTTGTTCTGCTGCTGCCGTGACTTGTACGTTGGTCCTGATGAGGGTCTCATTGATGTTGTTTCCTGGAGACCTGGAGGATGGTGTCTTTACCTTTGAAATCTAGTAGTTTCACTAGGATATGTCCAGGAGTCAGTGGTTTGGGGCTAATTTTCTCAGGTGCTCAGTAAGCCCTTCAGTGTGTGAGTTCGGGTCTTTTCCTGGTTTTGGCAAGTTTTCTCGGGTTATGGTTTTAAGTATCAGTTCTGGTCCATGGGTTTCCCCTTCCTCTCTGGGGCCCGTGTGGCAGATGTTCTTCTTTTGCTGCCTGTCGGCCACGGTCACTCCTTTCTCCACTGCTCTCTTCACGACGCTGTTTTCACTTTCTTGCTGAATTTCCCTTGAAGCTGATTCTCCCTTGGGCGCTTTGTAATTTGCTCTTCTTCTCTGTGATGATTTTGTCTTTTTCTCCCATTTCTTTCTTGAGGTTAGTCCACACTTTTCTTTCTCTCTTTTGGGTCCATTTCTAGTTTAGTTTTGTGTTTCTAATTCCAGGTGTGTTTGCATCACCTCCGTGCTTGTTTGAGTGCGTTTGCCTCCGTTTGCGATGTCGGCTTGTAATTCTGTGTGGCTTCGCGACTCCTTCTGGGGCGGAGGGCCTTTTCCTGGCGTGGGACGTGTGCATTTTTGCTGACTTGTTCACAGCGGCTTTGCAGGGACTTGAACTTCCTCTGGCTTGTCCCCACGGTGTCGGCATGGGTAGGATTCCTAGCTTCACAGCGCCCTCTTCTGTCTGTCCAGCGAAGTCCGGAGCACGGGGGCCACCCTGCCTGGCGTCGGGCAGTGAAGGACCAGCCTCTCCTCTGTCTCAGCGTTTGTGTCTCCCCCTTTCTCCTCTGCCCCTTTATCCGGTTGCCAAGGCCACCTGCCCGCTTGGCTTCCCTTTTTCTCTCCAGAAGCAGAGTCTCACCAGCGCCCTGCAACCTGGTCCTGTGGGCCGGTGCTTCCAGGGATTTTCCCTTGAGGGTTTCCGGCCTCCAGCCCCTCCCCCAGCCCCTCCCACGCCCGCAGGGCCTGGGGCGTGCAACTGCGCATTGTGGACTGGTCACCAGGCTGTGCGTTAGATCCAGAACTTGTTATCTCATCGCTTGAGGCTTTGACCTACATCCCACCCCCTCCTCCCTCCCCAGCCCCGGAAGCTGCCTTTCTATCCTCTGTTTCTCTGAGTTTGGCTGTAGATTCTACGAGTGAGTGAGGTCATACAGGGGGTCTCTCTGTGACTCGCTTCGCGCTGTGGGATGCCCTCCAGGTTCTCCGTGTGGTCCCGGCTGGCCAGGCAGCTGGGATGCTTCCTAAGGAGACGCTTGCCCTCCTTGGTTTCCTTCCCCAGAGGCGCAGGTACAGAGCGAGGCAGGATGAATTCTTGCCTCATTCTCTGTATCTACCAGTTTTCAAAAGAATGTCCTGACTCCAAGACGACTAACGTGTGGGGTTTTTAGTATCGCTGTGAATGCGTGGATACAAATATATTGGCGTATGTGATTTTCAATCCAATTTACGCCCTAGTGGCCTGTCCTGGATGGAGTTGGGGCGTTAGTCACTGCTCTTAACGTGCCTGCAGGAAGGCATCCAGCCATCCAGGTGACGCCGTCAGGCTCCTCCTTCCCCGTCGTGAAGCCCCGCGCTGCCCCGCTGGTGCTTTTGCTGCCAGAGGTGGGAGCGAGGCTCTTCTGAGTCTACTCTTAGAGCAGGAGCTCCCCGTACTTGGCTGCAAGTTTATCTCCGGCTGTTCAGGGAAAGCCTGTGTGGATCTGCTCCGTCACCTTCGGTTGTAAATGAAACGTGCGACTTGTGGGCGTAGAGAAATGGCAGCGGCGTGTCCCTTGGTGTACGCTGTTCGTTTCCATGATCATTCGTTACTTTTCTTCTGAAATGTTTCGTGATAAGGATCTTGTCATTTTAATAGCTTCGTTTTCAAATGAGACGTGACTTTGGCCTCTTTATGTTACATTTCGGCGTGATTTCATCTAAACACCTCCTTTTGGCTTTTGAAACGTCCTCTCATGCCCGCTGCGTGTGGATGGGGCACCTGAGGCCACGCCAGCTGGAACCTGCGACCAGGCATGGCCGGGCCTGGCGAGCGGCCCTCGAGGTCGCCGACGTGTGTGGGGTCCCAGTAGGTGGCATGTCGGGCGATCTCTTAGCAGCCCTGAACTTGGGGCCTGTGTCCACGCCACTTGAGGTCACGGTGGTTCAAAAGGGCTGCACTGCTCCCTGGAGCTTGGCTTTCCAGGGTTGCCGCTCCCTGCACCCCTTGGCCACGCGCTCTCGTGGGGGGAGCGAGGGCCTCCCCTCCTCCACTGCGTCCCCATCGGGCTCCCTGCCCCTGCCGCCCAGGCTCCGCTGGCAGGCGCTCCACCAGGTGCGTCCACGTAATGCAGGTGGCTCAGGGTTAGGTGGACGGGACCTTTGTCGACAGCCGGGCGGAAGCACATGCTGAGGCCTCCTGCACGTGCTTCTCCACGCAGAGGGGAACCCAAGTAAGACACACGCTCGCTGGGAAGCTCATAACCGTTGTGACGGTAACCGCTCCTGATCTGACTTTTCACACGTGTGCGCTTGAGGCAGGTGTGCCTGTCGTCCCTAAAGGCGGTCGTGCTCGGCCATCGGGAAGTGTCGTCCGGGTCACTGTGTAGAAGACTGAGTTTCAAGAGTTAAAATAATATCAGTCATTTTATTTGGCTGTTGATTTAAACTGAGGATCAATGGAAATTCAGTTTCGGGTTAATTTACTTTCACTATAATTTAAATTTGGAATTAAATTTAGTTTAAGTTTAATTGTGTTTAAATTTAAATCTAATTGTGATTACCAATTAAAATGTGTTGAGTAGGGGTCTTCCTTCCCCAGAAAGTGGCTCAGTCGGGGATGGTGTTGTGGGCACACAGGGGCTTCACCTCTGCTGGGTGGGGCTCCCCAGCCTCTGTCTGGGCAGAGCTGCAGCGCAGGGAGTCCAGCCGGAAAGTCTCCCTCCCGCTGAGCTGGGACAGATGACTTGGTGTTTGAGTAAGACCGGAACGCAGTGGCGGGGACTGGAGGGCAAGGCGTGGAGGGGCGGGAGCTGCCCGCACGGCTCCAGGCCAAGGACACGTGGGGACATGTGGACACGCGGACACGCGGCCCTGGCTGTGTGCCGAGTCGCAGGCGCCGGCACTGGGCAGGCTGGAAGCACCTGCGTGTCTGTGGCGCGTTTGCACCCAGCACCTCGACTGGGCTGGAGCACAGCCTTCTGAAGAGGGGCTCAGGTCTGGGGGGTGTCAAGAGAAGAGGGACAGCAGGTTCCTTAGTCAGCGAGCCCTTTGTCTGTGCCCAGGGCTTTGCTAACCAGTGGTCTTCAGAGACCGTGGCACCAAAGGGGGTCACAGATGTGGCCGCCCTACAATTGTCCTTCATTTCAGCCTGGGACTCGGGAGACTGGAAGGTGGGTACGTGGTGTGGCGGAGGCTGCGGCAGAGGGGGCAGACGGCACCCCCCCCCCCCGGTGTATGGTTGCACGTGACCCACACCGGGCTCTGTTGCTTGCAGAGTGCCAGCCAGTGCCACCTGTGCGTGGCTTCTGGGGGCGTCCTGTGACACAGTGTGTAGGCAGAAGTCCCCGGCGAGAGCTTTCTTGTCTAAATAAAGTAGGCAAAGCACTAGAAAAGAAGCCCTTTCCCCTTTTTCTTTAACCTTATGCCCTTTCCACTTCTTCCCGCCTGGAATGTAGGCATGAGGCCTGGGGGCTTTGCAGCCATGTTGCAGTCACGAGGATGATAGCCAGTGCTTGCAGTGGCAGAGCAGACATGGTGGAAGCAGCTGGTTCCTGGATGCCATCTGCGAGCAGGTGCACCATCTCTGCCTGCCAGCCCGGCCTCCTTATGCAAGCGGCTGGTTGTTGGTTTTCTGTTGTTGGCCAAGCACAATCCTAATGGAAACCTCGTAAGCCAGATTTTCTGAGAATTTCAACTCTTCATTTTGTCACTATCCTTTGTGAGTTTACAGCACGAAAAAGTGCTCCTGGAGGGCTTTCAGGCACCACGTCTTTTCTTGGAGGTGGAGATGCAAGAGGCCCTGGGAGGAGCACGGTGGGGCAGGGGAGACACACGTGGAGATGAGCCTGGGGTCAGACGGACTTGGTGCGCAGGTGTGCGGGCCGGGAAGACGAGAGGCAGGGGAACCCCAGCTCTGCTCTTGCTCTGGGCGCTCCGTGGTGCAGCCCCGGACCCCAGCCCCGCACGCCAGGGCGAGATGGAGCCGTGCGTCCCGGAGCCAGCAGACCCGCCGGCTTGGTGCTAGCGTCGCCTCTTCCCAGTTGTTTAAGGCAAAGCCCGAGTGGACGGGCTGGTCCTTCGGGAAGAACGTTGGCAGTGCTGTAGGGAGACGTGCTTTGTGCAGGGTGACCTCAGACTGAGAGGAGTGGGCTGTCTGGCCCCGTGAGTGCCCGGGAAGCCCACAGCGTGCCCATCGGGGTGGTGCCCATCCCATGCGTCCCCCGGTGCCGCTGTAAGCTCAGGCGCGGCCCCCCACGGGCGCGAGGTCCCAGCCCGCCCACCCCCGGGCCGGCGTTTGCTTCCTCAGCTGTGGCTGTGAAGGGGCTTCCCTGGCCCACAGCAGGGCCGGAGCCCTGGCAGCTCCTGGAGCGCCCACCTCGGTGGTACCGCCAGGCCCCTTCCCTCGCCGGTGCCTGGTCCCCCCGCCATCCGTACACAGGCCTCGTCTCTCCTTTGCAGCTGAGGCTCGGGCGGGCAGGTGGGGGCTGCCCTGGGCCCCTGCTCCTCCAGGCCCTGTAGCTCAGGCAAGCCCGCCACGGGTTTCAGAGATAAACCACCGCGGAGACGGCTCCACGTCCCGGGAAGGGGCCCCTCTGCTGGGCGCCGCCCGGCTGCTCTGGCGTCCGCACGAGGGGCGTCCGCCCACTCCCGAGGGGCTGCTCTTTTTGGATTTCTCCATTTTCTGAGATTTGTGGGATCGGAGTCAAATGTCTGAGGAGTTTCATATGATTTAAAGAGTGAATTCTGTGCCATAAATGGCTATTTCAGTTTAAACCACAGCAGAGAGTCGTCTTACGAGGGCGACGTGTATGGGGTTCGGGTGAAGGCAGTCAGGTGGGCAGGCCTGCCCAGAGAGACCCCGTGTGTCTGTGACTTAATGCGGCCGCACGTGGGCCCTCGTCCTCGCTGCCCTAATTCATAATGCAAAGTCCTTGGAAAGCGGCTCCGCTTGGCTTTTACTGGGGACTTGGGTCGTGGTCCCAGCCACGATCTGGTGACCTGCAGCCTCGGTTACAAGAGGTGACAGTGTGAACTGCAGGAACCTGTCACTGACTCGGGGCCCCGTCTTCACCCACAAAACCCAAGCGTCTCTGGGGCTTCCTTCTCCTTTTCCCACGCCTGTTGTAGAGCTGGGCAAAGAACACGCTGCAGAATTACAGGAACTGGTGTCACGAACCTCACAGTCGCGCTCGTGACGATCTGCGTGTGTCAGAGCATCGCATTCACTTTGTGTGAAGTCACCAGCTTCCCAGGGAGGAACTGCTCCTGGGGGAATTCTGTGCCCCCTTTGTGAAGGTCTGGTTTTATATATTGTTCTGGGGACTGCAGAGGGTGGGTGACAGAGCTGCACACATCAGGGAGCCTTTGGTGGCTTCCGTGTGACCAGGCTGCTGTGTGCAGCTGTGGGCGTGGCTGGCATTGTGCACACTCGACCTTGGGCCTGAGGGCAGGTCGGTCTGGTGATCTGACCCAGGCTGGCCCGGAGCCTCTCCTGACTGGGGTCCCCTGTGCCCTTTGCATCCAGGCTTCAGGCCCGGAGACCATTCTGCAGTCTTTTCCGGTTGGTGAATGTGATTTGCTGCATGGATACCCCTGGGATTCCTGAACTTTGTCTTGTGATCGTTCCATGCCGGCAGGGGCTGCACGGGGGGCATCGTGTGTGAGGGCGCCTGCCAGGGGGCCGCTGGCGGGCGGCATCCAGCTTGTCTCAGAGTCTGTGTTTTAGCGCCTGCGCGGCGCAGGACTGAGCTCGCCGAGGCGAGCCGCCTGTTCTCCCCACCCCTGCCCCCGGGCAGGGCTGTGGCGCCACCAGCTGGGGAAACGTCTGGGCCTGTTCTGGTCCCCGTCCCCGAGAGCCTGAGCCCTGCGGCTGGTGACCAGGGACAGAGAGAGTCCACGCCTGTGTCCAGCGGGAAGCGGAAGCACCCGGTGGGCGTCCCGTAAACCCGCTTCAACGGAGCGTAGGGTGCGAGCCAGGGCAGGCCACTCTACCCGCTGGCATCGCCTTTCCCACGCGGCTGAAAAGTACACTTTCTGGCCTGAACTTTCCTCCTGTTTAAAGAGCCTCCCCGTCTTGGGGATTGTGTTTTGATGTCACAGCTGGAGCAGGACCAGGTCCAGTCACTCTCCCCGAGGCTGGACGTGCTGCCTGCCGTCTGTGGGTCAGGGGCAGCTACTGCTGGGCAATGCTTCCTTCCGAGACTCGCAGAAGCGTGGCGCCCAGGGCCTGATGGCCTGCGTCCTCTGTCCCCGTGGCCGACCTTCTGGCCTGGCTGAACCCTCGACGCAGCCGCTTCCCATCAGGGGCCACATAGCTGTTGTTCCCGGAGCACCCATCTCTCCGCAAGGCCCGTTGGATGCAGCCCTCACCTGTCCACGGTGCCCTGGCCTCTGGGCAGGACGCGGTGGTGGCCGAGGTCGGGTTCAGGCGCTGACACTGTGGCCTTAGGCGCGGATGGCCTTGTGTAGGGGACCTGCCTCTGGGACGGTGGGCTTGGGGAGGGACAAGGTAGTTCTGTGGGTTTGGGTGAGGCTTCAGAGCCGGCAGTGTTGCCGTGTCAGCAGGTACCAGGGAGGGGGTGGAGAAGCGCAGAGCCGAGGAAGGGCAGAGGGGCGGGTGCAGGCGGGGACAGGCAGCCTCTCGGCCTCCAAGCGCCCTGCCTGGCCTCCTGGTATGCCTCCATCGCTGCCCTTCCAGTCCCAGGAGCCCTTGCCCCTGCTGCTCCCCCAGGCCGTGCTGACGCCCCCGGTGCGTGTCCTGGCACAGCCGCCTCGTCGCCACACAGTGTGCCCCATCGGTGACTCGCTGTCCCCGGCGCCCCAGGAGGGCAGGGCCGTGGGTTCCTGGCCCCCTCGTGAGCACGTGCGGGTTGACACCTGCTCAGGTGACCTGTGGGTTGCCCGGAGACGCCTAACGTGGCCTACGGCAGGGGTGAGACGCAGGTCCGTGCCACCGCCTGCGGGTGGCTGGGTCCGTGCTGGGTTGGGTGTGGGCAGCGGGGGGCAGCTGGACGGCGCTCTCGGGACCAGCCCTCTGAGCTTCCTGGAGGAGCCGCTGGGGGGGGTCAGCGGCCGCAGCTTCGAGGACGACTGCAGGTCGAGTGGCCGAAGTGTGGCCAGTTTAGTCGGAGCCCAGCGGGCAGGGGACCCTGGCGACCAGGGAGATGCGGCGGGCCTGGCCCCGTGGGCTGTGGTGGGTGGGCGGCGCTGAGAGGAGGTGGGCCAAGCTGGCTCCGCTGCCCAGGGGCCGCGTGGCTGGACCATGTCCCGCTGGCGGCCGTAGCAGCATCAGTGATGGCTGCCCTCACGTGTGAGGTTAGGATGCATGTTTGCTCCTCTGGGCCTTTGCAGGTGCCCTGCAGCTGACACGCAGGACTCTATAGTTGGGAGGAAATGTCCAGATTACTGAGGAAGGTTCTGAGGAATTGTGAATCCTTTCTGAGGATTTGTAGTAACGGGGAGGGAACGGCCCTGGGGACCGAGGTCCTCAGGACTTGTGGGGAAAGCACTGTGGCAGGAACCCCGCGGGGGCCTGACGCTGCCGTGTTTCCTCCCCAGGTCGTGCACACGCACAGGCCGCACTTCCTGGCCCTGCACTGCCAGGAGTTCGGAGGGAAGAACTATGAAGCCTCCATGTCGCACGTGGACAAGTTCGTCAGGTACGTCCCGGGGCAGCCGCTTGTCCCTCTGCTTCCTCCTGGGGTGGGGGGCACGCTCGTGTGAGCGCGAGGCCCGGGGTGGGGTGACAGTGCCCCCCGGGTCCAGGCCGAGATGCCGTCACGTGGCCCGATGGCTGTGAGCCTGCTGCTTCTGCTTCTGCTGCGGCCGGGGACAGACGGGGCTGATGTCCACGCAGCAGCCCACAGCTTTTCTGGCACAGTGGGACGGGCACAGAGCGCCATCGTCGGTGTGGCTCTGTGGACGGCGGGCCTGCCTGGCGCCACACGGGAAGCGAGGGCCCGGGCCTCGGGAAGTGGGCGCAGGGGCGGGGGCAGGACAGGTGGGACGGCAGGCCTGGGCCAAAAGGCTGCGTGCCGGATAGCCCTGGGTATTGGCAGCCGCCGGAGCGTCCTTCCTGCCTCTGGCCCCAGTGCCTGGGGCACCCTCTCTGCACTGTGTCCCCTGAGATGTGGCCCTGTCCTCCCCGACCCCAGACGCCGGGCCCTGTGACAGCTCCCACCGGCGGAGTGTGGGGAGGTGACACGTGCCACTTGTGAGGCTGGTCGTTGAAGGCGGCTGTGGGTGGGGTGGGCCGGGGCCACGTGTGGTGTGCAGGTCTGCGGGTGGGTGGCCTCTATAGGCTCTCAGCCTGGGGCCCCGCCGGAGGCTGAGTCCAGCTGCTGTCCCAGGCCTCGGCCCCTGTCACAGTCCCCAGTGGCGTGGAATGCCACAAGCCATCCGTGTTTTCAGCTGTCAAATTGTGGGGTCCTTTGTTAAAAGGCAAATTTTTAAAAGCTACCAGACTTTCCCCAAATAATCTTTAATTTAAGGCAATTTCAATCAAAATGTTTTCTTAACACTTTAACACTAGAATTGATGTGGAAGTGCAGAGAGGCAGGACTCGCTGCAGTACTACTGAAACACAGCAAGGGGGGTGTCCTCAACTCCCCCGGCCCAAGGGCCTCCTGTGTGTGCGTGTGCGCGTGCGCGCGCGTGTGTGCAGGCGGCACCTAGACGCGCGGCAGTGGAGCTTCTGCCCCGCCTCACCCCAGTGTGCAGCAGGTGGCGGCTGGGTCAGGGGGCGGTACCCCTGGTGTCCTGGGCCAGGACACCATGAAGCTGGGTCCCCAGCACGTTTTGTTCTCTCCACACACAGGGATGAATCTCAGTTATTACCGAGTCAATGTAAAAGGCCCGAGGACAATTCAAGAGTAAAGTGTAGGAGAGCGTCTAGGGAGAGATTTCTTTAAAGAGGTGCAAAGTGCAGCCCACAAGAGGAAAGACTGACGCATTTGACCATGTTGAAGTTAAAAGCTTTATCAAGAGACACTATAAACAAAGTAAAAGTTTAGCCACACTTGGGAAAAGATATCTGCAACATACCGTACTGACAGAAATCGTCAGTATTTAAATATATAAAGAACTGCAGTAAGTCAGTAAGAAAAGAACACCTTTGGAGAAGCTGGGCACATCAGCGACAGGCAGACGCAGGTGAGGGGCAGCGCCCGGCAGGGCTGTGCGTCCGAGCTCGCGGGATCCCACGGCTCCCGTCCCTGCCGTCCCCCGCCGTCCCCCTGCTGTTGTCAGAGATGTTTTACTCCTGCCTGTGCTCTGCGTCACACACATGTTGTTATTTTTGCTTGAAACCGTAGGTTGCCTCTTGAAAAGGTTAAAAAGTGAGAGAACATGTCACCTGTTTGACTAGAGTCACCTGCCCCTCCCGGGGTGGGTCCTTCTCCGTACAGTCAGCTTTCTCTCCAGCACCATTTTCCTTCAGCCTGAGAACCTGAACATTTATCTCAACACAAGTTGCTGCTGGTCAATTCTCTCAGCTTTTGTTTATCTGAAAAAAGGTCTTTGTCTTTGTTTTTGAAAGATGCTCTTGTTGTGAGCAGAATTCTAGCTTGTCCATTTTTTCCCTTCAGTGCTTTAAGGGTATTGTCCCATTGTTCTCTGTGTGCCATTGTTCCCGAGGAGAACTGGGCTGTTGTTCTCGTCTTCATTTTCTGTATATCGTGTGTCTTTTTTCCTGACTGCTAAGTTTGTCTTTCTAGCTGGTGAGCAGCAACTTGATTGTTTTGCTTTAGTTTGATTTTCTTTGTGTTTCTTTTGCTTGGGGCTCTTTGAGCTGTTTCAACCTGTAGGTTTATGACTTCACTGAGATTTGGGAGAAGCTTTTGCGTGGTTGCTTCCCTTCTCTTTTGTTCTTGGACTCTGGCTTCCTGATGGGAGACTGTCACAAGGTCTCTACAGCTCTTTCGGTTTTGTTTTTTTTTTTTCAGTCCATTTTTCCTCTTTGCTCCAGTTTGGATATAGTTGTGTCTGTTCTTCTTTACGTTTTAATCTGCTGTTAGGCCTATTCAGTGAATTTATTTCTGAGGCTGTATTTTTCAGCTCTAGAACTTTCACTTGTGTCCATGTTTTCCTTTAAATCTTTGGTTACATTTATGATATCTGTTTTCAAGTTTATTTTCAGCAAACTCCATCATTTTTATCCTTTCTACATCTGTTTCTGTTGCCTTTTTTTGTAGATTATGGGTCATATTTGTTGCTCCTTCAACATGTCAGTAATTTTGATTCTGCTGCTGTGTGTGTTTCGTGTCTGCGTCTTGCCTCGCCCCCTAAAGCATGTTGGGGTTCATCCCAGCAGGCAGGTAGGTCCTTGAGGACTAGTTTGATCCTCTCAAGGCTTTTATTCTTCCTTCCCCTCCCCCCTATTCCTTCCTGCCTTCCTCATTGTCACTCCTTAAAGCTGGAGCCCCTCTTCTTCCTGCCCTGAGTGCTGGCTGGTCACACGGCACCCATGTCCTCCACCCCCTGCCGGGGCGCTGGTGGGGGAGGGGTCAGGTGCCTGTGTCCGTCCGCGCCATCACGGAACTCGAAGGTGCGCGGAAGCTCTGCCCCAGCCATGTCTGTAGAGACGGCGGCGAGGCCGCCTGCTGAAGGCTTTTGTGGTGACAAAGTGTGGCCGTGAGGTGTGCAGTCAGGGCTGGAGCCTGTTCATAAGGGACGTCTGGAGACCCTTCCCTCCTTCTTGCTGCAAAGCCCTGGCCCCTTGTTCACGGTCCTCAGCTTCTCTCCTGTGAGGAGCGAAGGCGGGCGGGACTGCCCAGGCCTGGGGGCGCCTGTGTGGCCCTGTGAGTCCCGGGCACCAACAGCCAGGATGCCCCACAGGCTGCGGGCTTGAGCTTTCCTGGTGTGTGGCCCTGGGTGAGTTCCCCGTGTCAGCTTCCCGAGGGGCCCCCATCCTGCTCATCTCACGGCCGGCATGGAGCGGCCTGCGCTGAGGGCCCAGAGTGGGTCTCAGTTTATCCACCTTCGCCTCTCTTCCCCTCCCCCTCCCCTCCCCTCCCTCTTCCCCTCCCCTCCCCCTCCCCTCCCCCTCCCCCTCCCCCTCCCCCCCGTTGCTATTGTTTTCAGGACAACGTAAAGCATGGTTTCCAAGCTGCCATTCCTGTGCTTCGTAAGCGCTCCTATAAGAGGGTGCGGTGTCCGTGTGGCTGTGCGTTAAACAGCTCCCTCGTTTCGTTCCAGAGAGCTGCTGTCCGGTGATGCGATGAAAGAGTATAACAGGGCGCGGGTCTACCTGGATGAAAACTACGAGTCCCAGGAACACTTCACGGTGAGCACACTTTCCTTCCGTGGAGTAAGCGTTGCCAGGCCAGGAGTCTTCTGGAGCTGCCATCCTCTGATTACGTAAAGAGACTCGGTGGCCAGCTCTGCCACGGGCACAGGCGGCCGTGCGTGAATTACAGTGTGACAGTGGTCTGGGGGACGGCGGATGCCCGGGGAAGCAACCCCGGCTGGCGTGGTGGCCACGGGCGTGCCGGGTGCAGGGCCAGGCGGGGGCGTCTCGGAGCAGCGAGGTCGGCCGGCTTTGAGTGGCCGTTGCTGCTGGGAGGCTCTCACCATGTTTGGGGAGCCCTGAGGCCGCCTGTGCTCCCTAGTGTCTTGTGTCATCTGTCCTCCGCGGCCTTCCCCTCACACCGTCCCCTGCTGCAGGTGCAGGTGCTGGTTGCTGGGTCCCCTCCTCAAGGCATCCCTGGCCCAGAGATGCGGCAGCAGGTGACCGTATGCCCGCTGCCTGGACCGGGGCTTGCGTGCGGGGAGTGGGGGCTGGGAAGAGCGTCCTGCGTAGAGCGGCCGGGGCAGAGGTGCCACCGCGCTTCCCCTCTGCTTAGAGAGGCTGCTGCCAGGTTTCAGGCCTTAAATTCGGGGCGTCTGATGCCAGCTGTGAGGTGGTCACGGGCTGCAGGTTCGTGTCTCTGCCTTTAGCTGCATTTGCAAGATCCTGCATCCCGGGGTCTTGCCTCTGCCATGCTGCTCGGCGGGGGGACCCTCCCCGCATTCGCAGGGGCCTCACCCCACGGTGGCGGGCCCAGCAAGGCCTCGAGGGCGGGGACACAGCCCCTCTCTCTCTCCCCTTTCTCCCCGACGGCTCCCTCTCCGCAGTTCATCCTGCAAATAAAAATGCTTTCCCCAAGTGGGACTTATTCAGATGAAAACGGCAGCGTCTGGAATGAGAACCACACCGTTAGCAGCAGCTTAGGGCCACAGCGTCAGGAAGAGCTCCCTGAAGGGCCGCAGCCGCAGGAGCTGTGGAGAAAGAAGGACTTGGCGATGGGTGTCGCCCAGTGCCAGGACGTCAGGTGGTGTCTCTGGAGCGCCAGGAGGGCCGGGAGAGGAAAGGGCTGGAAAAGGTCGTGGCTGGGATCTGTCAGAGTTTGGTACAATGTGTAAACCCCATGATCCAGTCACTGTGACAAGCGTCAGGCGGTCAGCATCGTCCCCGGGTTGCTGCTGGCGGGTTAGCGGGGCCCCTCGTCGCCTCCCCCTCTCAGAGACCTCGGTCCCTGCTCGGCCAGTAGAGCTGCCATGGCCCACCGTGGCCCTGGTCGCCTCTGCCTCGTGGACACCGTGCTCGGGTCCTCACAGTCTCCTTTAGGTGGCAAGATGGGTATTTTACAAGTAAAAGGATGAAGAAAAAGACCATCCACACGGGTTCTGAGAAGGTAGGAGTGGCCAAGCTGATACCGAAGGAGCCTTCAGAGCGAGGGCTGTGACGGGGCCAGGGCGCCGGGGGCAGCTCCCCAGGGGGGTGTGGCAGCCCATCGTGCGGGTACCCGTGTCAGAGCTACGTGTGCGGGAAAGCTGGCAGAGCCCCTGACAGCTGGCATGAGCTCACGGGCCTCCGTGGGACACGGGGCTGGCGGCTGCACGCACAGCCCTGGGACGTGGACAGGGCATGGGCACGTGGCATGCCGAGGGGCGAGGCGGCCTCCACTCTCTTCTCTGGGAAGGCGAGCGTTGCTCTGACGTTTGTCGGGGTGGGTGCAGGGTCGCCGGTGGTTGGGAGGGGGTCCGTCCTGAGGACTCGAGCATTCCCGCCCTGGCGGCCAGAGCACAGACGGTCTGGGGCCTGGACGAGCCTTGGCCTGTGTGTGCACATGGAACATTCCACACACTGAAATCGGAGCCGAAAACGCAGCTCAGCACGTGTAGGAGATTGAGGTCACACAGAGGAACTACATTAGGAGGAAACAGAAGCGGTATCTGGAAATAAGCCCCAAATATTTGGAAATAAACAAGAAACTTGTAAATAACCCATGAGTCACAAAGGACATTAGAAATTGTTTCCAATTACACGAAAAACAAACTAAAAACCTTCAAAATTTGTGAGATGCACCTGAAGTAGCGCTTAGAGGGAGATTTCCAGCATCAAATGCTGACGTTAGAAGATTTGAAAATGCAGAGCAAATTTAACCAGCGCCCTTACAAGAGAGGAAATCATAAAATAAGACAGAAATCAGTGAAATAGAAAATAGAATATTAGAGAAAATCAACGAAATCAAACCGATTCCTCAGAAGGGCTGACATATCTGATACACCTTCCCCAGTGGACCAGAGACTGAGGCGGGGTGGGTGGCCGAGGGAGGGTGGAGGCGCTTGTTTCCCTGGGGCAGAGGCCGTCCATCCGCTGAGGGAGTTATTCTGGGCCCGGCCTCCGTGCCCCGTGGGGCTCTATGTGCGCCTGGGACTGAGTCAACAGTGAAGCGTGGGTATCAGCTTGTTAGTGGACGGGGCCTTGGTTCTTGTGCACAGAAGCTGCGGCCTCAGGAAGGCCAGGAGCTCCCACTGTCTCTGTCTGTCTGTCTGTGGAAGTTTTCCATAGTTTTCTGAAATGCTGAGTTTTCTAGTTCTCTGTGGTCTGTTTTGTGTCACCTGTCGTGACATGCTGACGTAAAACCTGCGTCTCTCCTCCAGCCAAGTGCTTGGTGGGCTGAGAAGAGGTTTGTGTTGGAGGCGCCTGGGGGCTGAGAGCTCCATTTCGGTCTTCCTCATCCCTGGAGATTTATCTTAAACTGTGACTTCACAGTTCGCAGTGGAATACAGAAACCTGCCGAAGAGCATTGCCGTCACTCGGCAGCTTCCCTGGAGAAGTAGCCGTCGTGCAAACTGTTGTGTATAAGCATGGTCATCAAAAGTTATTTGATAACAAAAGTTGGAAGTAATTTTAAGTGCCCAGAATTAGGTATGTTTACACTGTGGACCAGCCACATGGTGGCGTAATCTGCAACCACTGCAGACGCTACAAATGACACGCCCGGAAGATCTTCCTGTCCGGTTGGTGCACGGAGGTACCTAAGGACGATACTACCTCCAGTCTGTTCTTCCACGAGTCGATTGTCACATTTACATCTGAGACCCGGGTGCATCTAACACCCACAGCATCTCTCAATTAGAACCGGCAGCGTTTTCCTCTCTTAGTCTTAGGTGCGCTGATGGCACGTTAGTCGGTGACAGGGCCACATCCTGCTTGGCTCCAGTCTGGGACGGCGCTCAGGGCTGCACCTCCCTGGGCAGGACCGACCCTGCACGGGACGGCACCGCATCAGACATGGGGATGAGCCCAGGTCTGAGGCCCTGAGGCTGTGGCTCCAGGTGTCTGCAGGACTGGACAGTGTCTGGGAGTCGAGGATGAAGGTCCAGCCTGCCCAAGGAGCGGTGGGTGTGTCGGCTGGCCCTGCGAGGCTGTGGCCTGGCTTGCCTTCCAGGGTTGCTGTCGCGCCGGTGGTCCCCTCCTGCAACCACAGTCCAGTGTGGGCATGTTTCCCGGGGCGGGGTGGTGGGGGGCGGCGGGAATGGCCAGCGGTGCTCCACTCTCCGGGTCTGGACCTCATCACAGACTCTTCCCCAGGGGAGGCATGTGTTTGTCACCCATCTCCTGACTGGGACCGTAATGGTTTGTGATAAAATCCTGCTTGGCCCTGGCCCTGCGGCCCCATCCCCGTCGTGCCCGTCCGTCGCCCCTTCAGTGTGTCGTGCGTGGAACCGCCTTTGCTGGGTCCCCTGGACGTCCTGTTGGAGGGGACCTGGGCAGTGCTGGCCAGGTACATGGCCTAGGTACATGGCCACCCTCTCGCCCCAGCCTGGTGGCCTCTGGCTGTCAGAGGGAGGAAAATTTAATTTTTACAAGATTAATAGTATTGGAGCAATATTTTTAGCTGAGTGTGGTTCAAATAATAGGCCATTAATTGAAAAAGGAAATTGAAATGAATTTATCTTGTACATAAATGCTGTCACAGGTATTAATAGGGATCAGAAAATTGCAGCCTGTTCCCAGAAAGAGCTGAACCTGCAGCTGCACCTGGTGACGAGCATAACGGTGGGGGGCTCACGGAAACATGGGGGGCTGTGTCCTGGGGGTCGGCATCCTGGAGGGCTGTGTCCTGGGGGTCGGCGTCCTGGGGGCCTGTGTCCTGGGGGTCGGCGTCCTGGGGGCCTGTGTCCTGGGGGTCGGCGTCCTGGGGGCCTGTGTCCTGGGGGTCGGCGTCCTGAGGGGCTGTGTCCTGGGGGCCTGTGTCCTGGGGGTCGGCGTCCTGGGGGCCTGTGTCCTGGGGGTCGGCGTCGTGGGGGCCTGTGTCCTGAGGGTCGGCGTCCTGGGGGCCTGTGTCCTGGGGGTCGGCGTCCTGGGGGCCTGTGTCCTGGGGGTCGGCGTCCTGAGGCGCTGTGTCCTGGGGGTCGGCGTCCTGGGGGTCGGCGTCCTGAGGGGCTGTGTCCTGGGGGTCGGCATCCTGGGGGCCTGTGTCCTGGGGGTCGGCGTCCTGGGGGGCTGTGTCCTGGGGGTCGGCGTCCTGGGGGCCTGTGTCCTGGGGGTCGGCGTCCTGGGGGGCTGTGTCCTGGGGGTCGGCGTCCTGGGGGCCTGTGTCCTGGGGGTCGGCGTCCTGGGGGGCTGTGTCCTGGGGGTCGGCGTCCTGGGGGGCTCTGTCCTGGGGGTCGGCGTCCTGGGGGGCTGTGTCCTGGGGGTCGGCGTCCTGGGGGCCTGTGTCCTGGGGGTCGGCGTCCTGGGGGGCTGTGTCCTGGGGGTCGGCGTCCTGGGGGCCTGTGTCCTGGGGGTCGGCGTCCTGGGGGTCGGCGTCCTGGGGGGCTGTGTCCTGGGGGTCGGCGTCCTGGGGGCCTGTGTCCTGGGGGTCGGCGTCCTGGGGGGCTGTGTCCTGGGGGTCGGCGTCCTGGGGGACTGTGTCCTGGGGGTCGGCGTCCTGGGGGCCTGTGTCCTGGGGGTCGGCGTCCTGAGGCGCTGTGTCCTGGGGGTCGGCGTCCTGAGGGGCTGTGTCCTGGGGGTTGGCGTCCTGGGGGCCTGTGTCCTGGGGGTCGGCGTCCTGGGGGGCTGTGTCCTGGGGGTCGGCGTCCTGGGGGCCTGTGTCCTGGGGGTCGGCGTCCTGGGGGGCTGTGTCCTGGGGGTCGGCGTCCTGGGGGCCTGTGTCCTGGGGGTCGGCGTCCTGGGGGGCTGTGTCCTGGGGGTCGGCGTCCTGGGGGGCTCTGTCCTGGGAGTCAGCGTCCTGGGGGCCTGTGTCCTGGGGGTCGGCGTCCTGAGGGGCTGTGTCCTGGGAGTCGGCGTCCTGGGGGTCGGCGTCCTGGGGGTCGGCGTCCTGAGGCGCTGTGTCCTGGGGGTCGGCGTCCTGGGGGTCGGCGTCCTGGGGGTCGGCGTCCTGAGGGGCTGTGTCCTGGGGGTCGGCGTCCTGGGGGCCTGTGTCCTGGGGGTCGGCGTCCTGGGGGGCTGTGTCCTGGGGGTCGGCGTCCTGGGGGCCTGTGTCCTGGGGGTCGGCGTCCTGGGGGGCTGTGTCCTGGGGGTCGGCGTCCTGGGGGCCTGTGTCCTGGGGGTCGGCGTCCTGGGGGGCTGTGTCCTGGGGGTCGGCGTCCTGGGGGGGCTCTGTGCCAGCAGGGTCTGCAGCCTGGAGGAGCTGTGGCTGGGTGGGCAGCCAGCTGGGGGCTGTGGCCTTGGGGCAGTGGCACACCAGGAGCCTGCAGATGCTCATTTTCACCAGGAGGTGGCGGCAAAGCAGCATTTCCCATCCCAAGCAGGAGCTGCTCGAAGGGCAAGTTTCAGACTTGAATAAAATGATTACG
The DNA here is from genome assembly GCF_039906515.1 of Pseudorca crassidens. Taxonomy (NCBI): domain Eukaryota; kingdom Metazoa; phylum Chordata; class Mammalia; order Artiodactyla; family Delphinidae; genus Pseudorca; species Pseudorca crassidens. Next base: position 998,489 of record NC_090311.1, on the reverse strand, counting down.
GTAAATTTTGTCTGCCTCTAAGAACCATCCCGAGTGGCCGCTCACTTAAGCACGTGGCTCGTCTGGTCTGCTCAGGCCTGAGGAGGCAGAGTGTCCCCCACTGGGCGTCCTGCGGCGGGCCACCCTCCCTCAGGCCCTGCCCACTGACCGGGTCCTTGCCCGCCTGCATGCCCTTCGGGAAAGTCGAGCTGGAAGTCTGTTCGTTCAGAGGTGCCACCAGCATGGCATGCTGGCATCGCCCGTCCCGTTCCCGGGAACTCATGAACCGCCGTCATGGGCCAAGGACCTGGCCCTGGGCGTGGACAGAGCCACGGGCGAGCCGCACGGGACGGAGGGAGCTCGCAGCCTGCTGCAGCACCTCAGACGCCGGGCCCCCCTCGTCTCTGGGCACCGGCCACCTTGGTGTGCTTGGGGTTGGCCTTCTGATTACCGTGTCTTCCTCCTCGAATCCAGAGTCCGGGAGCAGCAGCCTTGCTCCCTGTGCTGCCCGGGGCCTGGGCTGGTGCCAGTGCGTGCCGGTGCCCGGCAGCCGTGCTCTGAGCAGGGAAGGAGGCATCCTGGGGCAGAGGGGCCAGGATGCAGTGGTGGGCTGGACGTGGGTGCCCCGGGCGCCCCCAGCGTGGGTCCAGAGCCATGGATGCGCCAGTGTGAGCTCACGGGGGGTGCCGGCCTGAGGACAGACCTCCAGGCCATCGGGGTGTACGTGCATTGAAGACCGCGGGTTGGGCGAGCTTCCCCGAGAGGAGGCTGGGAAGACAGAAGGCTCATGCAGGGCATAGCTGGGGAGGTGGGGGCAGGGGCGGGCTGGAGGGCACGCGACAGTGAAGGAGAACCCCCGAGGCACCCGCCCTCCCCGGCCCCGCCCCCTGCCCAAGGCTGCGGGAGCGGACGTGGGCTTCTGGACGGGGCTCCCAGCAGAGGAAGGGTGGGGCTGTGCAGCCAGCGCCCTGGACGGCCTTCGCCCAAGCGTTTTCCCGTGGTGAGGTGGTAAACGCCCTGGGTCTCCTGGCCGACGTCGACGCCCGACATCCCCCAGTGATTTTGTGTTTGCCTGAAAGAGGCAAGGTGGCCCAGTTTTAATCCCCCAGAGAGTTCAGACGCGGGTTCTGTTCCCGCCATGCCAGGTGCGCTCACGGAAGGTGACCGTCTCCAGGGAGCGCAAGCAGGAGTGCCCAGAAGAGGCCACTCCGGTGAGCCCCTTGCGGGGTCCCTTGAGGTGTGGCTGCGGGGGTCCTGCAAGGCCTGACCCACCCGCTCCCTGTTCCCACAGCGGCTCCCGAGTCCCTCCCAGGCACCACGTGGTGGGGTGAGCCCGGTTATTGCTGGGACGCCCTTCCAGCGCAGGGGGTGCGGGTTCGATCCCTGGTCGGAGAACTAGATCCCACATGCTTGGCAGCCAAAAAACCAAAACGTAAAACAGAAGTAATATTGTAACAAATTCAATAAAGACTTTAAAAATGGTCCACGTGAAAAAAAAATCTTAAAAAAAAATGCCTTTAAAAAGAAAAATGCAGAGGAGACCAAGAGAGGGGGCACGGCTGTCATTCAGCCGTCCCTCCTGCACCGCGGTGGTGCTGCGTTCTGCAAGCCCGCGTCCCGAGGAAGGTGGCTGCCACCCCGACGCACCCTCCGTCCTGCTCTTTCCCTCCTCCGTCCCCTGCAGGTACTGCAGGCCCTTTGCACCAGCCCTGCCCTCCCCGGGTGCCCTTGCTTCGCAGGCCCCGTGGACCGGCTGCCCCAGGAGAGGTCAGAGTGCTAGCCTGCCTCCTCCCGGGCCTCTCCCTTCCCTCCTCCCTCCAGTGCCCCTCCTTTTCATACGCACATCCTGCCCCTTCCCAGGGCCTGGCTCCCCGCGTCTGTCATGCGTGCTCATGACAGAAGCGTCAGCAGTGGCAGTGGGGGCACCCCCCCGTACATCATTGGATTTAACCATGGAGTCCGGTGGAAGAGCGTTAACAGTCGGGCACGTGATGTGGATCTGTGACTTTGTCCGAAAAGTGATTCATACAAGAATGCTTGGAAGAAACCTTCTCAGTTACAAGGATGGGCCCCAAGGTGGGTCGGGACTTTCCTCAGAGGAAGGAGAGTGCGCTGTTTATCAGAGTAAGTTCAGGGCTGCTCAGGGCTGGTGAAGGCTCCAAGCAGGCACAGCCAGCGGCCACTCACGTGCCCCCCTCACCTGGGGCCCCCGCATCCTCCCCCCTCACCTGGTCACCTGTGATGAAGAAGGGGAGGAGAATGGGGTAGGCACCTCGCTCCTGAGGCAGGACACGCAGCCTGGCCCAGACACCCCAACGTGCAGTACCAGAGGGGCCACCTGAGGGGTGGGGCTGACGCAAGTCCCTGGGGAGCCCCCTGGTACAGAGGGTTGGTGCTCCGAGCACGTGAGGTGCAGGCACAGGCCCTTGCTTGGTTTTCTCCCCGAAGCACGTGCTGGTGGAGCAGCTGGCGGCCATGGGCATCAGCTTTAGCCTGCTGGGCAGGACCCCTCAGAGCCTCCCGACCTGGCCTGCTCGGGCGACTGGGCGGGGAGCCTGGAGGGCGTCGCCCCCTCAGAGGGCGGGCGGCCCCCACTGTCTCTGCAGCGGGGCGCGCATGGCTGCCCCGTGCCGTGGCCTCGCCCCTCCCCTCCCCTCCCCTCCCGCAGTGGCACCATGTCAGCCCCGCACGCATCTGTGCCGGAGGGGCCTTTCTGGCGGCGCCTTCGCGAGTTCCCCTTGTCCGGTGTCAGCCTGCAGGACCTGAGCCGCGTGGCCGTCTGTCCAGTGGACGTGACGCCCGGGGAGCACGGGCCGGAGGCTGGCGGAGGGCTCCCCCTGTTGGCACCGGGCTGGGGTCGTGGGCCCAGGGGGAGCCATGCGGTCGGGGCAGCCACGCGGGCGTCCGTGGGCTGGGAGAGTGCCGACTTCCCCTCAAAGCTCGGAAAGTGGGGGTGCGTCTGGGCAGACGGGTCAGCGGCTGTCAGTGGCCGGCACCTGTGTCCCCAGGGCACCAGGAAGGCCGGCGGGGGGAGGGTCTCCGGGGCTGCACCTGGAAGATGGAGGCCCCGCGCTGCCCAGGGTCCCAGGCTCGCCCTCCTCTGCTTCCCACCACCGGCCTCCAGCTTCATCCGCGGTTAACTTGGCCCCTGGAAGGGGCGCATGGGTGGGCTTCATTTCCTGTGGGGTGAGAGTGCGGCCAGACCAGAAACCCAATGACACAAATTCAAGGCTCACAAAGGTTTCCCGGGACCGTGGCCTCACTGGTCGGGGGCGGGGGTGATGTTGAAGCTGGGAGAAGCGACCCTTTCAGGCCCCTCCAGGAAGCACCTCTCCATCCCTGGCCTAAAGCTGCGCTTTGCAAACCCAACTGTCCATGGGTCCCCAGGCCAAGAGCAAGCAGTGGCCTGACGGCATTTCTCCCTCCACGTCAGACCAGGAGGCCCAAGGACAGGCCCTGGCGCCTGGGGTGGGCGTGGGGGTCTGTGTGTGCCCCAAGGAGGTCCTCGCCCTGGAGGGTCCATCTGCGTTCCCGCTCACTCCACTGTCCATGCTGGTGGCTCCTGGGCCCGGGACCCCGTGAAGGCAGGTCACCACCAAAGCAGCTCCCTCTTCTTCCTGCTCCTCCCCGTGTTGGGGGCTGCTTCCTGCCCTCACCGGCGGAGCACTCTGGAGGGTCCGCGCTAGCCTCGGTGGCGTCCTTCCGCAGGAGGGTCTGGGCCGGCCTTCCAGCCGTGTCCCAGGGCCCTCCCCCCGCCCCTCGGTGGCCCAGTGCCTGTGCAGGGTCAGGCCGGAAGCCACGCCCCTTCCGAGGAGACGCCCTCCTGGACCCTCCTGGCTCCTCGCTCCGGGACCCGTCCCTTCCCTGTCTCTGCTCTCCTGGATGAGACTTTAGGGAAAATTTATAGAAAAGTAACGGCGCTTCCTGATGTTCTCTGCTCCAGGGAAGGGGAGGAGGGCGAACGCATCCTGATGAGGGAACCGACCTCCTTTAGGGCGCCCCTCCGGCCCCGCCCCGTCTCCCAGCCTCTCGGCCCGCCTGTGGGTCCAGACAGGCCTGATAAAGTGAGGGAAGCAAGATTGGTTTTCCGAGGGCACCCGGCCCTCCACGCTCAGCTAAATCACGGCTGTCGGCCTCGGGGGTGGGGGACGGCCGCTCCCGCTGCGGCCCCTGCAGCCCCGTGGGACGTGGTGATGTGCGGCCGGGCAGCGGCAGGGGCTGCAGGGAAGGTGAAACTGTCATATCGATCTTTTTAGCACTAAAATATGAGCCACTTTACTCTGCTCCCCGCTGCTGTGATGTGAAAAATAATAACTGGGATCCAAATTAAAAATATTGATCTCTGGAAGGTGCTGGAAGTAAATAAACGCCTCCCGAAGTTTTCGGGTCAGCCGAGAGACGGCACTCAGCAATAAACGTGTCCGCGGGCCAGAGCCCAGGGTTCTTGATCTGTTTTTTCTTTAAATTGATTTTTCATTATTTACTTCCTAAAAGTGTTGGAATTTGGTCCTCAACTGTTAAATCCCAGCGTTTGGGCGAATTATTTCTTTGGGGCTTATGAGGTGCGCCTAATCCACTTGTTCATTGATTGATTGATTTTTGACTCAATAAGCTTGCAGCCGGGGCCTTATTTAGGGCTTCCTTCATAATTTTTTATGCATTTAGGCTCGACTTCTTTATTTCCCTCTAACGGATGAGCTGGCGTTGGGCTATCAAGCGAGGAGGACAGTTGCTGGGCTAGTTTGATCTGGCCGTGCGCTCCGCGGAGCTGGGTGTGTCCTGGCTGCGGGCCAGCGGTGGGGCAGAGCCCTCCGGGTCCTCTGAAAACCCACTTGCCCACCGGGCTGTGACCCCGGGGGTCTGAGAGCTGTCTGCAACCAGGCGGCTTGAGTCTTGGATGCGGTGACCTTCTGGGAGCCCAGGAGACGCCAGGCCGGGTGCTTCCGGAGGCTCTCCTCTCCAGAGGCCCCGAAAGCTTGGGCGCATCGGGTCGCCGCACAGTCTGGGTCCGCGGGCCTGGCAGGAAGGCGGGAGGGCTGGGGACTGGGGGCCACTCGGGAAGGACAGAGGAAGTGCTGTGTGGCGCCTTCTGTGGGGCCGTTGTGAGGTGAAAACTCACCTGGGAAGACCTGGCAGACTTTAAACGTGTCTCGTGGCCGACAGTGGGTCCTGCTGCCCCGAGAGCCAGTGGCTGTTCCCACTGGTCGCTGGAACAGGGCACCGCCAGGCGTGGGAGCTCCCTGGGCTGGACCCTGGGGTGGCAGGAAGAAGGGGGCTGTGCCTAGGGCCCCGGGGGGGGGGGGGCGGTGTGCTGCCCCACCCCGCGCTCTGTGTGCCCAAGGCTGCCGTGCGGCCCTTAGCTCCAGGAGGGCCCCTGTGTGCCTGCTCGTGTCCGTGGGAAGCAGTGGCTGCAGGTTCTGTGTGGGCCGTCCCACAGGCGATGCTGAGTGCTGGTGCCGTGGACAGCACGTGTGCAGGGCCCCGCGTCTGCTCCGGCGGGAGCCGTCCATGGAAGGCCTCTCCTGGCATCCTCGCGCGGCCCACGGTTGCCCATACTGGGTGCAGGAGGAGGCCAAGGCCGTGGCGGCTTGTCTGCCTCACCTGGACTTGAATCCCAGGCCACGAGGCTGCCTCAGTGCCTTGCCCGAGAGCCTGGGGTCCTGACCGCCGCCCAGGCCAGGCCAGGTCGGGAAGGCTGGAGACGTTTCTGAGAGTGGCTGGCGTGTTGGCCAGAGGGAAGGAGGGCCACTGGCTGGGGCACGGAGGTGTCACTGGGTCCCGCAGAGGACAGAGTCCTCGGGGGTTTAGGCGGGCCTGTTGGGGAGGGATGGAGGGTCCAGGAGGAAGGAGCTGCTTTTCTCCATCCTGTTTGGAGGTGGTGGAGTGAGGGGGACATGGCAATGGCTGCTGTACCAGCATGATGGTAGGGTGCAGGACCCCAGGTGTGGCGTCAGCCAGTCGGGGTTTTGGATGGGAGGTGGGAGGAGCCCCAGCAGCCTGGACACGTGGCCTGCCCTCTGGGGGCTGAGACGACCCCTCTCTAGCAGGGAGCTTGTCCGAGTGCCAGACACCCCGAGTGTCCAGTCCTGGGTCCTATTTTCCAGCCGTCATGCCCATTTCTGGAGCACTGGTACCTGCCCTTCGCTTTGGGCACCACTTCCCCCCAGAAGCCACGTTTCAGATGAGAACGTGTGTCTCGGAGGCTGACATGCCCTTCAGAGGCTTGCTGGCTGCCGTGGGAAGTTCGGAGCACGGCCCTCCATTTCCCACCAAAGACCACGAAGACTGCCCGGGGGCAGCCGCAGAAGGCTCCTCGCGCAGGCTTGGCTCGGTCCTGCTGGTGTGTTGGCACGCGCGGAGCCGAGACCACAGGTGTCGGCCTTCTGAGAGCTGAGTCTGCTGTTCTCGGCAGGGGGCTCGAAGGTGCAGTGGAGCCTTTCAGTTTGGCTGCAGGACACGCATGCTGTGCTCTGTGTGCTGGGCCTACTGCGGGTGCCATGGGCGCAGAGACACGGGACACACGCCACGCTGCCTGCGATTCCCCATGCGCTGCACACAGCGCACTCACGCTCTTTGCCCTCATGGAGCTTGCACACTCCAGTGAGCAAACATGCAGACACGTGACACTCAACCCACAGCATGTGACGTGCTGCATGTGACCCTACGTGTGACCTGACATCCTCACACTCTCTGCCCTCGTGGACGCTGGGGCAAACACACAGCTGTGCAGTTGGGAGGTGTGAAGAGAGCTGATGTGCCCGTGTCTGCTGCCCGGAAGCGCCCGCGGGGCCTGATGGTGACAGGAGTGGAGAGCAGGCTGCTCTGAGGACGGCATTTAGTGAGACCCTGAAGGATGTGTGGGAGTGGGTGGGGAAGGAAGGGGGAAAGGGCAGTCCAGGCAGGGCAGTCATGTGGGCACAAGACCAGGGCAGACTCGGAGATGTGCCCCCTGGGCCCCTTTGGGGATGGCCTGCTGCTGGCCGTGGGGCACGTGGTCCTGGGTGGCCTCCCCTACCTGCCTCCCCCTGAGGCCATGTCCTGCCTGGGCAGCCCACCCTGGTGACTGAGGGAGTGAAGGCATAAAGACCAGCATCGAGGCCCCATGGGGCGACTCTAAGGGAAGAGAGGGAAGGGCAAGGGCCAGAGGGGCAGGGACCCTGGCAGTGCCTACTTCCAAGGCCACACTGGAAGGCAAAAGACAGATCTTAACCTCTGGCATGCCGGAATTCCCATCCAGAATTCCCATCCAGCCACAGCTTATAAACGTGCAGAAAATGGTACTTCAGATATGTAAGGCCTTTTAAAATAGCATGTCCCCAGTGCCCTCTGTCAGGAAGCTTTGGTTCTCTACCCAAAGGTCCAGGAAGCACAGGAAGCAGGGCTTTGAGCACACCAGCTCCCTTGAGGGCAGGAGCAGAGAGCTCAGACGTGAGGGTTGGTTACCTCCGCCCTGACCAGGTGTCTGCTGGACTCTTAGCAGAGGGCCTTACCTGGCTCCCTGGGCGTGAAGACTGGATGCCCTTTCTGTTCAGCTTGGGAAACACTGATGTGTGCTCCTCTGTGCTAGGCCTGATTCTCAGCTCTCAAGGGAACCCCCAGGTCAGTAGTGAAGGGAGATCCCAGGAGGATAACCATGTAATAGGCGAGAGAGCAGTCATGCAGCTGGTTAAGTTTCTGAGAGAGTCTCCAAGCAGGTGAGATTGTTGTGGAAACATACTGAGATGAGGTTTAGAGAGTGTGTGAATGACTTATGTTGAATGTATATTAAAGAACTCAGTTAACCAAAAAAGAAGGCGGTAACGAACTCCAGGGAAAACAGAGCTGTTCAAGAGAGGAAAAGCAGGTGTAATGAAATAAGTGGTCCTATTGTGAAGAGCATGTCCAAAGTTATAATGATACAAATACTGATTGTTAATTTAAGGAAAAATGTGTTCTTATCTGGCGGATGGGGATGAGGGATAGTGTGTGTGTGTGTGTGTGTGTGTGTGTGTGTCATGTGGATGAAGGAGGAAGACGGTGTAAAGGGATTAAAGCCTCATCCTCCACAGTGGAAAAATCAGTAGTCAATATTGAAGACTAGAAAGTCAAGAAGTGGCATTGTAAGCTTTAGAGATACAGAGGGACATGCCAAAGGAAACAATTAAAAGAGAGTAATAGCCTCTGGGGAGTGAAACTTGAAACGGTCAGAGCACTGCTATTTTTCCATTATAAGCTTTGCAGAACTGTGACTTTTTAAGACAAACTTTTAAAAAAAGAAATAGCAGGAAGAGATTCCTTCCCTTATTGCTGACCTCAGAGGAGACGGCCGAGGAGCAGGTGGAGGTGGTGCTCGGGCGGCCTGGCCTCAGGGAGATGGCGTGTGGATTTGTGCGCTGATGCACAGAGGCGGCTGTGGGCAGTGCATGGGGGTAGTTCCGGCCGTTGAACACAGGCTGTCTGAGAGAGATTACAGTGAGGGAGGAGGCTAGCATCCTGGAGATTCCTTGAGCATCAGGCAGGGGAATTTGAGTGGTCGGCAGGGAACCACTGCAGAGTTTTGGGAAAAGAGGTAAGGCCATCAGAGAGGCAGGGAGGGGATGGGCGGGTTGTTTGGAATGTGAAAGGCCTATAGATGTGGCTTGGAAGTTCTTGTTGAAATCAGTACCCAGAGTGCACCAGAAGTAGTGACCCGCTTTGGTTTTATTTTCTTGACTCTGTGCCTTCCTTTCTCTGAGCCTGAGCCATCCAGGGCATGTCCCCTAGTGAACACTGAGGAGAAATGGGCCGAACCCAGGAGGCGAAGACAGTGCAGACTCTGAGTCTCCTGGGATGAGGAAGCCAGGGTGTGACCAGTCCTGGAGTACAGCTTACAGCCCCCGTCCCTGCACACACACCCTTTCACTCCAGCCAAACCACACTGCACCTCCAAATGCATATCTCCACCCCTCTGTGCTGTAGTTTTGAAAACGCAGTCCAGAGCCAAGGGCAAATTGTTGGAGGCTTGAGATCAGCTTTCCTGAATTGACTGCATTGACCGTAATGAGGACAATATCTCCTTCAGGGAGAAACAATACAAAATGCAGTGCTTTCATGACGAGTCAGAATGGATTTGCTAATGGAGAAGTGTTTTGTTCATGTCTTTAAAATCTAGTCATGTAGGTACAGCTTGTAAGCTGTCAACTTGTAAATGATTTAGGCGGAAAATGAAATTCCAATAACATTACCATTTATAGTAGCACCAAAATGTGAAATATTTAGAATAACTTAGGCCAAAGATAAGCACTACAACATACTGTTGAGAGAAATTAAAGAAGAATGGAGAGATATACCATGTTCATGGATTGAAAGACTCATTATTGTTAAGATGTCATTTCTCCCAAAATCTATGTAAAGATTCAGTGCAGTACCAATCAAAATCAGAGCAGACTTTTTTTTTAATAGACGTTGACAAACTGGTTCTAAAGTTTATATGGACATGTAAAGAACCTAGATTAGCCAAAACAACTTTGAAAATGAACAAAGATGGAGGAGTTATACTACCTGATTAAGATTTATTATAAATCTACAATACTCAGGACAGTGTAGTCTTGTAAAACCAGAGAAATCGATCATGGAGCAGAATGGAGAATCTAGAAACAGGCCCACCCCACCATTGATTTTTGGTGAAGGTATTGGGGCAACTCAGTGTGGGGACAATAATCTTTTCCCAACTGGTGCTGTAACAGATGGCCATGTACAACAACAAAGCCTCAATCTTTACTTCAAAACTTACGAAAGTTTAACCCAAACAGACTACAGACCTAGTGTAAGAGCTAAAACCGTAAAACTTCTACAGGAAAACAGGAGGAAATCTTAGTGACTTTGGCTTTGGCAAAGAGTCCTTAAATATGACACAAAAAGCGCAAACTACTACTAAAGAAAACTTAAGCTATCATCAAAATGAAAAACAGTTGTTCTTCAAAAGATACAAAAATAGTTCACAGCCAAAGAAAAAATATTTGCAAAATATCTCTGATAAAGGACTTTACGTAGAGTACTACATATAAAGAACTGTTACGAATCAGTACTAACCAGACAACTGAATTTCTGAAAGATCTGAACAGACAGTTCACCAGACGAAGTATAGAAATGGCAAATAAGCATGTGAACATACACTCAACACCATTAGTCACTAGAGCAACGTGATGAGGCGCACACTGTTTGTTAAGGATCACAGATGTTCCACTATTGGCTTAAGTGAAAAGACGTCACGTCAAGTGCTGGAGAGGGTGAGGAAGAGCTGAACTCTCAGATATTGCTACAGTGGAAATGTCAGGTCACACAACCACTGGGGAGACACGTGGGGAGTGTCTTAAGTCAAAAATACACCTACCATATGACCTAGCCTTTCCACCACTAGGTACCCAGCTAGGAAAGATGAAAGCACATGTCCACACAAGGACTGTACGTAAGTGTTTATGGGAACTTTACCCCCAAACTGTGGACGACCCAAACATCAGCAGCAGGTCAGTGGATAGACCAGCTACAGTACCACTCGGCAGTGGAAGGTGAAGAACTGTTGATACAGGAGATGGTACGGATGGATGTAGAGGTTATGCCACGTGAAAGACGCCAGACGAAACACATTCTGTGTGACTCCATTTGTATAATCTTGAAAACGAAAACTGATCTACAATGACAGAAAGTAGTTAGTGGTTTCCTCAGACGGGGACTGGAGGGATCCGGGGACCAGGGGACACAGGGAAGCCCCCCGGATGATGGACGTGCTTGTTACCTTGATTGTGGTGTTGGTTTCACAGGTGTGTAGACATGTCACGCCTCATCTAATTGCAAACTTTAAGTCTATACAGTTTTCTATCTCCATCAATAGCACTGTAAAAAATATCTAGTCATGTGGTTAATGGCTGAATAGCAGTCAAACTTTAAATGATTTAACTGAGAAAGGGTATTTCCATGACAAGCTGACTCCAGGTGAAAGCCACACAAATTGTTCTGTACGTCTTATGATTGAGGAGACTTAACGTTCCGCAGGAAGTAACAGCAGAGTGTGAATAATTGTCAGTGTCACATGTGCCCTATGCAGATATTATCAGTATAAAATTCATTCCTTAGGTAAAATAAGGCTTTATTGATTTTGAATGTAGCATTGTTCCAACTCAGTGAAATAATTAGTGTTGACTTTGGTGCACACTTTTTCCTGACTTTGGGCTGGCGGGCGCTGTCTTTTGGTGTGTAGTTGGCCAGTCCATTTGCACGTGATTTACATTCCTGTGATGGGGCCTGTGAGACGGGCGTGGGGTCTGCAGGCTGGGTGTGGGGAGGGGCAAGGAAGAAGCTCCTGGGGCGGGGGGTGCAGGAAGTGGCCCGCGCGCAGCCGTGCGGTGTAGGAGTGAGTGGTCCCCATCGCGGCCGCGGCTCCCCCGCCCACCACAGGCTGCTCACACAGCTGCCCGTGCTTGCCGGCCCCGGTGTCCCCAGGCTGTCCCCCACCTACATAGCGCTCACTGTGTGCGCAGGGTCACGGCCGTATCGATGTGATTCCTTGGTGAAGGGGCCCCTGTTCCTTTGCCCAAAGCCCCGCTTGGGCAGTTTTCCTGATCCAGGCGGTTGTTTGTCTCTGCTTCCGTCCCACCACGGCGGGCCGCTCGCAGGGCCCTTCCCTCACCCTCGGCCGGCTCTCTGGGTGGGAATCGGGCCGGGCTCTGGGTGGCAGCGGCAGGGCCCGGGTGACGATCGGTCAGGGGCAGACAGGTGTGATGGAGCGCGTGTCACCCGCCGCCTGGAAACAAATGCAGCTCCTGGAATGTCCTGGTGAACAACTGAAAAATTGTAAAGCTCTTAAGGACTTTCAGGCTTGTTAGCATTTTTTGACAGGAAATCAGTGAAGCAGTGAACGTAAAGAGTGGTCCCGTCGACTCACGGTTTACCTGTTGTCCGTTCATTCAGCCTGAGTGACGCGCCCCCGCCCCCCAGCCCTGAGCTCACCCAGATTACCAGGCCCCCCCGTCCTTCTCCTGGGACCCTGCGCCACTGCGCCACTGCGCCGGGGCTCCAGCCTCACGCTCCCAGGGGACCCCCAGGAGCCGTCCGAGCAGACCCCTCCTCTGATGCCTGCAGCTGGACGGCAGACCCCGGGAGCTGCGCCCCAGGAGTGTGGCCCATTGGGTTCCACAGCCCGTTCCCAGAGGAGGGCGGGCACAGGGTCCCGTGAAGGCCTGGTGAGGAGGGGCTTCCTGAGGCCTCCCCGGAGCTCCCGGGGAGGTGGGCATCGGCCAGCCTTCCGTGAGGGCGACGCCTGAGTTCCTGTGACGGGCCGGGGTCCAGGTGGAGCTCGGGGTGGTGTGGGCTGGCCGGGCTCTGCCTTGTAGACCGGCCGCAGCCCGTCAAGGAGAGCGAGGTGCAGGGTCTCCGGGGAAGGACAGCCTGCCGTGGGCCAGTGCCCGACTCGTGCCAGCTGCGTGCACGGAGCTGCGTCCGCCGTCCGGGCGTCAGTCCTCACGCTGGACCGTGAGGGTGGCCAGTGCAGGGCTTTGCTGGCTGGTCCCCGGTTGTCCTGTGCCTTCACCCCCAGGCCCACGTGTGCGAACAGCACAGCCTGGTGCCCGCCACGCGCAGCCAGCTGGCGGAGGTCCTCCTCCGCGTCCGAGCCTCGTGGTGCCCGTGGGTTGTAACTCAGTGGGGGACGTGGCCATTGGGCTCCGCGTGTCAGCCACATCCTTTCTGGATTTATGTCTGTTAGACTCGCCCATCCAGACTGTGCTGCTTCCTGTTGGTCCCAGCCCTGTCCCTTGAAAGAGAGGAAGTGGCGTCGGGCAAGCCCGGTGCAGGGTTCCCGCCAGGGGGCCGTCTGCGGCTGCCGTCTGTGGTGGTGCGGCGTGGCTCTCAGGGCTGGTGCTGGATCAGGGCCCCCATCGGCGGGGGACTTGTTGGCAGGGGCTCCACACCCCCCTGTGCAGCCAGGTGCTGAACCGTCAACAGGCCGCCCCTCCCTGCCCAGACCTTTCTGAGGTGGTGGCTGGGCGCCAGCGTCTCTGGGCTGCGCCCCCCCCAGGGTGAGTCCCACCAGCTGAGCTGTTCCTACTCCAGGCCCATCGGACAGGAGGAAACGAAAAGCGGACGGAGCTCGGAAACTGTATGTGCGTCCTGTGTTCCCTGCAGAATTCCTGGTGTTTTCAGAAAAGGCCCACAGTGTCGAGCCCATCACCTTCCACCTAGAGCCGCCCTCCCGGGTGCCTTGTGTCCCGAGAGCCCCGGACACCACCTCTGAGACTCATAGGAATACCTGTCCTGAAAATCAGCGTGTCCCATGGTTTTCCCTTGATTTTGTGTCTCTTGCCTTCCAGAAGTCCTGCTTTTTAACTATTACAAGGAAAAGTGGGCTGAGATTTGGGGTTTTCCTCGTTGTATGATTGTGTTCCGGGTTGAAAGGGAGGAATGTCAGCACGCTGATGGCCCCTCCCCGCGTTCGCCTTAAAATCGAATGATCACGTGCCCAGCTCTCCTCCACGTCACGGCTAATTTTAATGCATCATTAAAAATTCCTTCCCGTCTACTTCCTCACCTTCGAACCTGATAATCTGTAGTTGGGATGTTTGCAGTTAGAAGCCAAAGAGGAGAACCACGTGCAGACATGCTGCCACGATTGCGTGGATTTTCCGCCGTGTCCTGCTGGCGGGACGGTGCCCACCGCGTCCCAGTTGTGGTCGCATCGCCAGACGGGCAGCAGGCAAGGCCGTGGTGGGGAAGTGCTGACCACAGCCTCCCTCCTCTGCAAAAAGTGGAGGGACATTCAGGCGACGGAAGTCTACAAAGCCCGCTCAGCTGCCCTGCATCGGGGAGGCCCTGGCCCTCTGCTGCGGCTCTCCTGCTCCCAGCCGCCTTCCGGGGTGGCCCAGTGTCCGCGATGGTCCCAGGAGGCCCTGAGAGATGGGCTGCAGGGCACTTCCACGTCTTTCAGACAGAAACAGCTACACGTCTCTCTTCATCTTGATATTAATGTTTGGTTGTCAGCTTTTATTGGTGATTTGAAGGATGAGGCCCAGGGACGGCAGGTGTCCCCTTGGAGCAGCCCTTCCAGTGCTGTGGACACCGTCCACTGTGTGTGCCCCCCCCCGCCCCCCCGGTAAGTGGCTCAGGTGGAGAAATACCTGTGCAGGAGAATCAGTCAGAGGGTCTGACTTGTACTCTGGGCCCATTGCTCCAGGTACTGGGCGAGCACAGGTGATTTTTTGTTTGTTTAATTTTTTTTTATTAATCCTCCACTCCCACCCGCCATTCAGGAAAAAAATGGCCGGACGCATCTTTCCGGGCTGGGGCCAGACCAGCCGGGAATGGGCAAGGCTGAGGTTTATATATCAGTTTACGAGAGCCAGTAATGCAAGATGTGATTGTGCCTGGCTAAAGATGGCTGCTACGAGCGGCAGCAGATGTTACACTGTGACCTGAACCGGTGGGGCTGCGGCCCCGTTTGGGTCAGAGCTACGCTATTTAATCAATGTGCACGCTTGTTCCAACCATCGAAATTATTTAAAGGGTTTTCAAACGAGAGAGAACAAATCAAATCAAATCACAACTGTTGTATCTCATTCCGGAGTCAAGTGTAGTTTTTAAAATGTGGGCCTTGTACAGCCTCTCCTCCCAGTTTTCATCTATTATCACAATAATTGAGTTTGTAGCTGGAATTAAATTTATCAAATTGTGTTATCCTCTTTAGAAATTGGAGAGGTAGCCTGGCAGGGCGCGGCAGAGTTAATCCGCTTTGCTGAAGCCCCCGGTGGCTCCACGGGGCCCATCCAGGCAGCTCAGACATCTTCCTGTCACCCTGGACACGCTGTAATTTCTCCTCAATCCCTTGTGCAAATAATGACATTTGAATCGAGCATTAACAGGCTTAATTACTTTAAAATTGTCATTTTAATTTACACTGATCTAGTATTGATCATACAAGCAGAGATTAAGCTGTTCGGTGGAGCGGATGATGGGGAATTAAACATTAAAGGGCCCTCCAGGGGCTGCGCGCCGCCCGGCGGGAGCCGAAGAGGGATGATGCTTCTCGGTAATGAACTGGCAGCATGCGGGGACATGAATCTCGGGCTCCTGGAAAAGTGGAAATAATGGGGTTTGGGCGGCATTTGCAGGTTATTCATTCGCTGCCATGCATCAATTCTCCGGTGATCCATCTGCCTCGCCAGCGTTTATTTATCCAGCAAATTCCGAGCTGTGACCTTTTGGCTGAGACATCGACCAGAAGTTGGAGTGGAGATTTTTCAGGTGTAACTTTTGTAAGTGTCTGTTATGTTTCCTTGTGTCTCGGTCACACCCAACAGACGCCTCCGTCTTTCAGATGCGCTGGGGATCTGGGCCGCGTGGCAACAGCGGGAGTGGCGGGGCCGGTTTAAGCGGCACCTTGGTCCCTTTTCAGACGACATGACTTGAGAGTCTTGCATTTTCACCAAGGAAGTCTTGGCCCTTTGCCTCCTTCCGGTTCGCCTTTAAGTTTTCTTATAGTCAGAGCGACCCCCGACTGTACAGGTGCTGCTGGTGGAGAGAGCATGGAAATGAAGCGGAACATCCCCTTTTCAGAAGGAAGCACGTTGACAGACTCCTCCCGGCTCGCGCCAGAGCACATCAAATATCTTAACCTCAAACCGTTTCACTCTGTGGAGGTTACGTAATAAAAACTTAACGTGATTGATTTTATAGCTCAGCAGGGAAGAATGAAAATCTGGATCCGTGATGGCTTTATTTTAAACAGCGGCCTAGAGATTGAATTAGAGCCTGATCGGGGAGGTGAAGAAACGCCGCTCCCTCGCTCAGGAGAAGCGTGGATTTGCACTTGGGAGTGTTGGAAGGGCTTTATCGTTTCTCTTCAGCGCGACTTACAGGCTTGTCTTCCTTTCTACTGGTCTTGACTAGCTCACCGACCGTCAGCCGCAGCAGTAGCTCTTTCTGGTTGGTTGGGCTCTGTGGCTTCTGCAGAAGCGGCCTCGCTCCGACGCATCACAGCGCTACTCGCTTTTATTGGGCACCTCCGCTTTGCCAGGATTGTCCCGAAAGCGCGACCGTGATCCCCCCATTTTATAGCTGGGGACTTGGGCACAGAAAGGCCAGAAACACTAGCGACTGGACCCGGTGGGCAGTCCAGAGGGTCACAGGCGCGGCCCCTGCAGCCCCGCCCGAGGCGCAGAAAGACGGTAAAGAGAGGGAACGCACACGCGTGTTACCGTAACCCTCTGCTTTTAGACCTGCCAGCACATCCTTACAGAGGAGGGTGGGGCCTCAGTGACCCGGGTTCATAAACTAGGCAGGACGATTCCCAAGGACACTCCTGGGACAGGTGGCCGTGCTCTGTCGGGCCCTTTTCCTTGACAGCCGCGGGAGGGTGACAGCCAGTCCTCCGTGCGCTCGCCAAGCCCCCTTGGAGTGGCATTGACACGCCCGTCAGCTGGTCAAGGGCGGGTCGCGAGGCAGCCGGCAGGACGGACTCCAGGAGGGCTCTCCTCTCTGGCACGGGACGAGGTGCCACTAGAGGCTCATTGAGACTGTCCGGGCATGGGGATGACAGGCTTGCAGCGCTGGGGTCTTTGCTGTGAGCCCCAGGGCAGCTGTGCTCCATCACGGCTCTCCCTGATCTCGTTACGTGTGTCTCCCGAGGTGGCCCCAGCTCTCCTCGTCGGAGTCGGGGGGTGAGGCTGCACGTGGCTCAGTGGCTCCCAGTGCACGTAGTGTCGCGCGTGCACACGGGAGGGCCTGCCCTCCGTGCCCTCACGGCCCCCAGCACTCGAGGGGCGTCCTGCGTCCCTGCCCAAGCGGCCCCCACCCCC
This sequence comes from Pseudorca crassidens, assembly GCF_039906515.1. NCBI lineage: Eukaryota > Metazoa > Chordata > Mammalia > Artiodactyla > Delphinidae > Pseudorca > Pseudorca crassidens. Next base: position 981,708 of record NC_090311.1, on the reverse strand, counting down.
CTGCAGTCTCTGCGGCCACCCCTGGCCAAGCCCAGGCCCACAGACCTCCTCCCGAGAATCCCCTCTCCCACCAAAGCCTGGCGCCGCCCCCAGGCCTCCGGATCCGCCTTCTGCCCGGGCCCGGCCCCGGGCCCCCTGTGTCCCCCTCACCACTTCAAGCCCCGTCCCCTTCCCGCCGGCATCCACCCGCGTGTCAGACCCTCCCCTCAATCGTTTGCCAGTGACTCTGTGACCAGTGGGCAGGCAGGACGTGTGAGGCCCCGGCCACTGAGGACAGGGTGCACCTGGGCCTTGTCCACCCCATCCCGACCGTGCAGGGACGTTGGGCTCACGGCTGGGGGGACTCGGTGTCCCCACCGGCCTCCTAGGACGTGCCGTCAGGAGTCCCCCCGCCATCGGTTTTTCCTACTGGGCCCGATTGTCCCCATCAGCGCACAGGCCAGTGTTTCCCTCTTTTATGGAGAAAAGCTCTCCCGACCTTCTCCTCCCCTAGATTCTCTATCCTGAGGAAACACTGATTTCTCTTACTTTCTAAGGGAAGGGAGCTCTGCGGTTCCGGGGGGAGTGCAGGCGAGGAGTGGTTGTCGCGCTGCTTCTCCGTGACCTCGTCAGTAGGGTCAGTAGGTCCCATTCCTGTCGAGGCCGCAGGGGGCGGCTGTTGTGACCTGGCCTCAGAGAGAGGCAAGGGAGGAGGGGCCTTCCTTTCACGTTATGGGCATCATGCTGCCCGCGTGATGTGAAATGTGGGGCGCATGGGAGCCACCGCCTTCCTGCCTTTATCTGGTGCAGCGCGGGGCGGGGGGGCAGCAGGCTCACCGAGGGGGCGACGCAGAGACAGTGGGAGCCTCTCCCGGCTGACCACCCCTCCCTGCTGTGCCATTGTATTCCCCGGGCCGCGGCGGGGGCTGCGCGTGGTGGAAGGTTCTCACCATGCGCCCGGCCTGGTGGTCAACTCTGAGCGGCTGCGTCCCGATCCAGCGCCGCCCGCTGCGGGTCACAGCGGCCCTGCAAAGCAAACACGGGGCGCACCTCCCACGCCACCGCTGGGGTCCCAGTAACGGGACTGGGGTCCCCAAGTCAGGAAGGGCAGGTGCAGGACGTGAGCACGGGGCGCTGCTGCAGGGCCGCGCTCTGGACCCCTGTGCTGCTCACCCCCGAAGAGGGCGAGGGGAGGAAAGTGGGCTGGAGCCACGGCAGCGGCGGCCGGTCAGCGTTGGGCCGGGCAGGTGAGTGCGGGCGCCGAAGCCTGGGGGCCGGTGTTTGCAGCTGGCGGGGCCCTGACTCCAGGGAAGGACAGGAGGCCGCGCCGCTGGTGCTCCTTTGAGGACACTGTGTCCGTGGTCTCTCACAGACCTCTGTAGGCAGACTGGACCGGGCACCCCTACAAATGAGGCTTTCCTGGTGTGTTTGCCCAGATCACAAGGCTAGAAACTGCAGAGCTGAAGACAAGATGAATGAACTGCAGCAGGTGGGCCAGCAGAAAATGGTGAAAGGAATCGTGGAAAGACGAAGGGTGGGGTGGGAGGTGTGTGATCTGACAGACGTGGAACTTGAGCTGAGGGGAACGCTGAGGGCATCAGTAGTCGTGTTTGAACAGAGAATAAGTGACAGTTTCTAGCATATAAGAGACAAACACACAAACTCTGCAATCCCAATGGGCCCCAAACAGGATAAAAAAACAAAATCTGTGTCCAGACAACAGATGGTAGTGAAAGTGAACAGAGCCCTGGACAAAGGGGCAGAGACGGGGTCCCTCCCATGGGGCAGCCGTGACGCCGACGGCCTCCTTCCCAGCCGAGGCCGCGTCCCAGAAGGAAGCTGCTGGCGTAGGATCCCAGGTCCACAGGACACCTTCAGGATGGAAGGTGAAATCGACGTTTTTATTCAAATGAAACCAAAAAAGGATTTGTCACCAGCAGACCCACCCAAGGGGCGATAAATCCTCAAGGACATCCTTCTTGCAGAAGGAAAAGGACCCCAGGAGGAAAGTAGAGGCCGGAGGACCGAGAGCGGTGGGCACGTGCGGGGCGGACGTGGGGGGAGGATCGCCTGCAGTGTAGACGCGGGGTTGAAACCCACCAGCACCGGCACGAGCAGGCGGTGGTGTCAGTGGAATCAGTGTCCGCAGGGCTCTGCCACATTGAGAAAGGGCTGTGAGGCTTGAGCGGCTGGGGTCCCTGCGAGCCATGCCCTTTGCAGATGCTGCTGTTTTAGCATTTCTGTGGGCTCAGGACTGGGTTAAATTATTTGAAACAGAAGTAGGTGGCAGTTTCCCAATATAATTGAAGTTTAAAAATCAATTAAACCTTTTCAGTAGCATTTTATATTCCCAGGCTTTTCTGATGGCAGAAGGTAGTTTGTAAACGGCGTGCGTCCGTGTTGGCTGCTCTTAAATGCATTTTACTTTACTTAATCCTACGTCCATGATGCTCATAGCCTGTTTCTCCAGAACATTTGGAGGAATGAGACTGTAATTGAAAAGCTAATGATTTTTCGAAGACAAAAGCTGAGAGTCAGAGCTGTTTTAATAATTAGGATGCAAACGCTCTATATAGTTTAATTGGCATAAAGTTGATTGATTTACTTGGTAAAATCGTTTAGACGTGGAAGTATGACAACAAATTTCATAATTAGAACTGTTGTTATTTTAAGTCTGGTATTTTTCTTTGCTCGTTATCAAAACTTTCCATTTGCAAAGGTATTATTATTGAAAAGAACGTTCATACCGGAAAGGAATCTCATTTGGGGACGAAAAACTTAGGTGATGTGCAGTTAAAGATGCTTTGCGGGTACTTGCTGAGGGGCTCGGGGTCTGCGGCATTTCTCACCTTGCCTTGGAGGCTGATGGGCCCACAGCGTGAATTCTGTTTCCCACCTGCTGTCAGGCGTCAGCTCCTGGAACTTGTTAATCAGGCCAAGTCAGTAGCATTTCCCTTTTGAAAAGGAAGGTCCAAGGTACTGCCTTGAACAAAAGCGAGTGATTCCGTGGGGGGAGGAGGATGTCGGGTCGTGGACAGGGGCATCTGAGAGCGTCTCCCAGGTGCTGGGTGGGTCCGGGGCCCCCACGAGTCCCTGCCCTCGGGGAGCAGCAGCTGCCTGGGATCCTCGGCTGTGGGATCCTGCCACAATTTCTTCCACATCACCACTGCCCCGAGCCGTGGGATCCGGGCTCGGTGCCCAGCCCCGGGCACTCAGTGTGCCGGCGGGTCAGGCCCCGTGGCCATGCCCCCTCAAGACCACCCCCAGGACACCTCCTGCCCTTGTCCTGTCCTCTTCCCTGACTGTGCCTGGCCCCCGCTGACCATTCCTGGTCCCCACTGACCCCCTGTTCTCATGACTTCCCTCTGTCCCTGCTGACCCCCCAGTGTGCTTACTGACCTCTCCGTGTCCCCGCTGACCTTCCCATGTCCCCGCTGACCCGCCGTGTCCCTGCTGATGGCCCCCTGTCCCCTGCCCTTTGCACTGGCTCTTGTCCGTCCTGGGGGGCTCTCCACACACCAAGCACCCCATTGACATCTGGGCCCAAACGTCTGTCCTGGACTCCGGGCCTGATGTCCCCCTGAGGTGTCTTAGGGCCACTTCAGCCCCAGCTTGTCTAGAGCTGGACGCCTTCCCTCCCGAACCCTCCCCGTCCCAGGCGATGGCAGAGCCCACCTCCAGCTGTCTGGGCAGCGCCCCGGCTCCACCTGTTCTGTCAGGATGTCCTGGGGATGGCGCCCCCCGCTCAGAAGCTGACCGTCCCTCCGAGGCCCCCGTCACCGCCCCACGCCCCGCGCCGCCCTCGGGCTCTCAGGCCAGACTTCGCGCTGCCTGAGTGCGGCTCGATATGGTGCGGACGGTTTGTGGGGTGCGTGGGTTCTCTGGGAGGGCTGTCCTGGGCCCAAGGTCGCCGTGCGCAGGTTGGGGTGGGACCAGCGTCCTTGCAGCGCGGGGCCATGGCGATGCGCCCTCCCCGCAGCCCGCCCGCGAGGCCGTCTGGTGACACGCCAGCCCTCTTCACGCGGCGACTGGGAAAGGTTAGCAGCATGTCACCCTGGTAGGGTTTGTTGCGGGCCAGGGGACGCTGAGTGGCCGTCGCCGCGGTTTGCCCCCCGTCAGGACAGCAGTGCTGGCACTGGGTACTGGGCAGCCCAACGGGGGACAGCACAGCCAGGCTGTGACGGGGCCCAGCGCCCGGGGGCACAGCATGCCAGCCGCTCTGGTGCACGCTTTGTAAAATGCTTTTTAATTCAGCAACGGAATATCATTAACTTCGTAAGTGGATGAATACAGTGGACAACCGATTTGATTAACTTCAGATGCCGCAGTCGGCGGGAGACCAAATGACATTACGCACGTCCCTGGCGCAGGCGGGCTGCCTGGACTGGGGCTGCAGGGTCAGCGGGGGTCCGGGGGCGTCCTTCCGCGTTTAGCCCACAGGCTGACGTGGAGAGTCAGTCAGCTCCTGTTTGAGGTCGCAGAGCTGCTCGGAGAAGCAGCAACACCTCAACGCAGCGTCCCCGCGGCCGCCTGCTGGTGACGTGGGCTGACGCGTCCAGTCGTGCCGCCTTGTCCAGTTAGGCTGCCCGTCCGAGAGTTTATTATACGGCGAAGATCAATGAAGCTCTGCATTGATGGAAGCAGGAGCCTTGTTTCATTTATCCTTGTTTATAATCTAATGAATGTTATCGTAACTTTGCTTTGATTTATTACTCCATCTATTAAATTGTTTTAAGCCCGGAGTCTTGGGGCTTCACTCCTGTGAAGCGGTTGTTCCCCTTATTGGTGAAAGTGCCTTATTCTTTGCAGTCAGGCTCAGCTTCATGGAGGCGCTGGAGGCTGCATTAAGTTGTCCTTTGAACTCTGCACGTTGGCTCCAGAGCCGTGGACCTGTCTCTCATCGGGGTGTCCTGCGCCTCTGCGACTCTCTCGCCTGACCGGTGGATTCGTGCCACGTGCCGGGCCTTGTGCGGGGGACTCAGAGGTGACCGGACCACCCTCAAGGAGCTCCCTCCACTCCCGGTAAAGAAGGCAATAAGCACACAGCCAGAGTGGGCAGCACTGCAGAAAGACAGGGCTCTGTGGGGCTGCAGTCCGGGAGGGCTGCTCAGAGGAGGCAGCATTTCCATGGAAACCTGCGGCCTCAGGGCTCTATTCCCATGGAAACCTGTGGCCTCAGGCTCTCGTGAGAAGAAGCTGGCACAGCAGGTAATGCCTTGATGACGGCAGAACTTGGCCATCTCCAGGCCTGGGAGGGCCAGTGTGGCCAGAGCTTTGTGAGCTGGGCGGGCTTGTCGTGAGGAAGGGTGACTGGAGAGCAGAGGAGCACAGGGCCAGACTCCTGGTGGCCCTGGCAGCAGGTGGGGGAGAGGCGGGGAAGCAGTGGAGGAAACGAGGGTCCCACCTGGTGTGGGGTAGGGGAGGTTAGAGACACGTTTCTGTAACCGCGGAGTTCATGCGGGGAGTGGACGTTTGGGGCGGACGTGGTGGTGGAGAAGCAGCGGGAGGTGTCCAGAGAGAACGAGGTTTTCAGTGGGAGCAGCAGGGGGACCGGCGCCGTAATGTCTGAATCGGAGAGGCTGGACTCTTGCGGGAAGTCGCGTGGGGACTGAGTGCCCTGCACCTGAGGCTGGCCTCCGGGGCAGGCGCTGCAGGGTGAGCTGATGGCTGCTGCCACGTGGAGCTGGGGAAGAGACCCCGGGGAGGCCGAGAGTGGTGTCCTGACACCCAAAAGGAAGGCCCGTGCAGGAGGACGGGTCGGTGACAGGAGGACAGGTCCCATGTTGCTGGGAAGCTCAGGGTCCCAGAAGGTCTGCTGTGGGTTTGCAGCTGGGCCGGCACGAAGACCTGGCTTAGCGATTTCACCGGGTGGTGAGGACAGAGACCAGGTTGGGAACAGGCAACACCCTGGACACGGCACAGCAGACAGAATCCAGCGAGGTGTGAACATGGGCATCGTGATCAAGCCAGGCCGATGCCAAGAACGCAAGACTGGCTTAACATTTTAAAGTCTCTTAAAGCAACTGGCTGCTTTACCATCCAGAAGCCAGACCTCAATGTGGTTAAAGATATGTCATGTTTATGGGCAGGAAGACTGAGTAGTATCACCAAGACGTCAGCTGTCCCCGAGTCGATCTGTGTGTGTGATCCTAACTCCAGCAGGATGTTTCGGGTGTAATCTGGCCGTTGTTCTGGAGTTTTATATGCAAGTATAAAGGGCCCCAAATCACAGAAGCAATTGTGAAGAAAAGCAAAACGGGGCATTTATTTATGCTACTAAATATCAAGACTTACTATAAAGCTAAACTAGGAAAAAGTGCTGTTAGAAACAGACCAATGGAGCAGAACCGAGAGCCCAGAGAACAGATCCCCAAACGGATGGAGATGTGGTAAATGAGTCGCCACATACGTAAAGGGGAACCCGGACAGTGTGGAATTCCATGTGGAATGAAGTAACGCTAGATCTCACCCGGCGCCACACCCACGAGTAAGTCCCTGTTATTGTAAAAACCTAAATGGGAAAGAAACAACCTTACACGTTCTACATGGAATATTGAGACTCATTGTGGGATCAGACTAGGGAACTGTTTCCAAACAAGACATAAAAGCGAAACCATAAAGGACTGTGTCGGCTACTTTGACTACCTTAAAAATAAAGGCTTTCATTTCATGGAAGATACCATAAAAAACTGACTAGGTAAGCCACAAGGAGTGGGGGAATTCTCTGTAATACCAGTAGTAGACAAGGGAAATAGAAAATAAGCAAAGGATAAGAATAAGGTGTTCACAGGAGAAACCCAAGTTTCCACTCCTCTTAAAAAGAGGTGCTCAGCTGCACGAGTCTAAGGAAAATGCAAATAAGATGACAGTGATGTGTAATTTCACCCCAGTCGGCTGGCAGAGATCCAGGTGTGCCGGCACCAGGTCCTGGCGAGGGTGTGGGGCAGCAGGCACTGCTGGGCGCCGTGTAGAAACCTGTGTGGAAGATGCCCATCCACCGTGACCCAGAACCCCCAGCCGCATGTCACGTACACGTACATGCACATTTAATGCACGCGGGTGTGTATCTCTCCCATGTGCTCAAGGACACTGTGCAATGTTCGTTTTAGTATTGGTTCTAATAGTGAAAACTTTGGAAGCAGTCTTCATGCCCAACACCAAAACTGGATAAATAACTTTCAGTATTATTGTATATTGGATCTTATAGCATTAAAAATAAGCTAATGTTACATGTTGCAACATCAAACGTTTCTCAAATAGAACTTTGAATGGAAAATAAAACAAGTTCCTTAGCCAAAGCAATGTTGAGGAAAAGAAATGGAGCTGGAGGGCTCAGACTCCCTGGCTTAAGACTGTACTACAAAGCTACAGTCATCAAAACAAGTTCCTGAGGAGGGAGTGGGTGCGACGGCGCAGATAAAGTTGGTGAAGGCTCTGAGCCCTTCCAGGGGTGCCCTTGACCTTGGTCACCGACACTGAGGATGGCAGCCACCTCTGGGGGGACAGTTGCGTTGGGAGTGTCCAGCGCAGCGGACGCCTTGGAAGCCCCCACACAACCTAAGGCCTTTCTAGAGCAGTTGCTTCGTGCCCTGCTCCCCCATAACCCCCATGCTGACTTCTGTGCCGATCTCTTTATTCCTTCGTTCTGTTTAAACGCACTCTTTTGATCGTGTCTGTTACCTGGGCGCCACGCCCTGTGAGGGTGCAGGAGCTTCCGTCTCTCAACATCGCGAAGCCCCTGTGTGGTTTTCGGCGTGGTTTGCTTGTTCTCCTTGCTGTGCAGCGCTCCACTGCAGGGCTGGAGCACGAGTGTGTCTTCACCTTGTTAGGCATTTGGTCGCTGGGTCTGTTGGTGTTTCTGGCAGCGCCGCCTGCCTTCCCGTGCGTGTGTCCTGAGAGCCCCGGCTTCCGAGAGAGAGCTCTGTGTGTGTGTTTATGCACGGCTTCCCCTGGATGTAAACTCGCTGTGAGGCCGTGGAGCTGTGCGTCTCCCCATGGCTGTGTGCTCAGAACTTGCAGGTCCCCCATGTTATGAGGGCTGGGTCCCCATCACAGCCACATCCCATCACTCCCCATGGCTGGGTCCCCATCACAGCCTCTCGTGTCCTGAACTTTGTTCTCCGAGGGTGGAGATGTTTGCGTCTGATCCTGTTGGAATGTCAGTGCTGAGCTGAGCACAGCTGCTTCCCTGACGCCACAGCGCGTGTGCACACGCAGGGCCGTACCTCCTTTGGGGGCCCTGTGTCCACGGGGCGCTGTCTGCTCCCCAGGATGGAGCAGGTGACATGTCAGGGGTTCATCATAACCTCCAAACCAAGGGGCCTTTCCAGCCGTGAGTCATCCACGCCCATCGATGCTAACGCAGAGCAGCTCCCGATCTGTGGTTGCTGCAGGCTTGAGCATTAGCTATCAGCTGTGTCTTAGGAAGTTTTTATCGTCTTCTCAGATGCATTTATTTTATTTTTTAAAAAAATGACATGTTGAAAATGCTTTATCCGTAGAAACAGTGTAATGCAGTGCCTTCCGGGAGGAGCTGTGTTGCATTTAAAGGCAGTTGGCCTTCCCGATGGGCAGATTCCCTGGCCCTAGGCTGTGTGTGGCCCCCTGGCTCGCCCTCTCCTGTCCTAGAATGCAGCAGCTGGCTTCTCGGGGAGCCCCCTGCCTGGGGGATGGCGGTGGGAGTTCCCTGGGACTTGGAGGAGGGAAGCTCCCTTCTGCAGGCGCCCTGGGAGCTGAGACCCGGCCTTCTTGTTCCCACGGTGCCCTCAGGGGCACTGTTAGCGCCTTGGGGTCGTGTGCGAGAAGCACGTGTATGGTTTCCTCTTTCATTGCATCCGGAGAAGAACATTTCGCCCCTGTGCCCCTTCCTGCTCGGTCGATTTGACTTGAGGGTTCGGAACTGTCTGAAAGCCAACTGGACGTGGGGGCCGAGGGCTAACCTGTACCTGGGCCGCTAACATCGGCGCAGAAATGATCGGTTAATGAATGTCTGATCCGTTTGCAAATAGAAGGTGGAGGGGTGTTTCCAAGCAGTAGCTTTTGCCGGTGAGTCCCTGGCCCGCAGCGGGTGGGCAGCGGCTCCGTCCGTGGTGCCCTTCGCAAATCCACACTTCGCCGACGTCTGCGGATGCGTGGCTTCCTGTCCAGCGTGGGGGACATCTGCCTACGGCCCCATCCCGTGCCCTGGCTCTGTGTATCTGCAGAGCGGCCTGCAGCTTTCAGAGCTCAGCTCCCGCAGGCGAACGAGCGCCCAGGTGTGGCCTGTGGTCCCGTCAGCCGTTAGCCAACCTGCTCCAGGCAGGGGACTGGCTTCGCAGCACTGCAGACCCTCGAGGATCCAGTGGAGCCGGGCAGGTGGGACCAGGAGCCACACGGGCCGGATCCGGTCCACACCCAGCACCCCTTCAGAGCCCTGTCGCGAGAACTCTGGCCTTGGGTCCCCGTAGCCGCGGGGTGAGGCCGCCCCTGAGGCCATCCTGCTGCCAGAGGTCAGGGCGCCCGCCCTGTGTCTGCTGCTCCGGGGACACAGGAGCGGCTGGACTGCATTTCGCTAATGGAGAATTAATAAGCACTCTTGACAGTCAGGTTTATAAATATGTAAAAAGTATTTTAATTGTTTCTAGCAAAACAGGCAAGGAGTCAATACTCTGAGACATGACGAACACTGCTGACAGGTGCGGGGTCAGAGGACCCGCGAGCCGGTGTCCCGTCGCCAGGCTGCTTCCCGCCACCTGTCCTCACAGCCTGTGACAAATGGACCCTGAACTGTATCGATGGAGTCGGTCAGACGTTGAAAAAGTTGAGTTGAACTTTGACTTGAAATATTCATTAGAGCTAATTATGGATTTTCTGACTCTGTGAGTTACAGCTCTGCACCTGCCTTGGCAATTGATTTTCCATTTATTTACTGTAAACTTCTTAATATCACGTTAGCTTTATCACATCCAATGAGGCAACAGCTCAAATCTTGGCAATTGCGTTATTTACTTACGCATTTCCTGAGTGCTTTCTTTACCCAAGCAAACGGGAAGACATCCGTTCGCTCGTGGGTGTGGTCCTGCAGCTTTCCAGGGTCCAGTACTGCCCACGTCCCTCTTCTTGGAGGGGCCTTGACTGTCCGCGGTCAGAACAGAGAGCGGAGGCTGGTCCTCGGGTGTGTGCGCCAAGGTGCCCAGATCCTCTCAGAGAGGATTCGGGGCAGAGACCCGATGGGTGAGTCTGGCAGGCAGCGTGTGCACTCCGTTTACTTTGTGCCTGCGCCGTGGGGAGCCTGTCGGCACTGACCACATGCCTGAGTCCCCGTCACACACATGGATACACACGAAAAAGATGTGTAACTACACACGCGCACACACACACCCGGTTAAGTATGAATCCCAGGTAAACAAGTGACTTTTGGCGCCAGATGCCCCATCCCCACCGCAGCCCGGTCCCTGCACTTTGGCCTTTTCCTGAGGGGGGCGAGCAGGGCCGACTCATCGCCCAGAGCAGCTCCTGGCACCAGCGGGCGCTCCGTGGCTGCTCGGGCTGTCGATCGTGGATGGGCAGGGCCGGTGGCTCCGGAGGCTCTGAGGTCGCAGCTCAGTCCTGAAGGATGAGCAGGGATTGGACCGGGCAGCGGGCGGCTGGCCCGCTGAGGGGCAGGGGGAGCCACGGCGAGGCTGTGCTGCCCGGAACGGAGCCGTGTCCTCACTCAGGAGCCATCCACTCTGCCCCGACCCTCGCCCTCTGCTCCACTGGACCCTGCAGCAGACGGGAGGCGGCAGGGGGCGGGGCGGGTGCGTCCACAGGGGAGATGCCTACTCGGGGTTGGCTAGGGCCGGCGCTCCTGGCGTCCTGGGTCGGGAAGTGTCTGCGGCTGACTGTTGAGTTTGGGGGCTGTGATTGGGCTGCAGTGAGCTGAACTCTTTTTCTCACCACAGAGCTTCTTAGTCACCGCTCAGGACTGCTTTAGGAACGCTCCCGTGCTGGCCTCACTCCATTTCTCTGTTTGCTCTACAGGCACTAGGAAGCTTTTACTTTCTTCACGAATCCTTAAAAAACATCTCCCAGTTTGACTTTAAAGGTAAGACTCCATGTGTGCTCTGCTGTCTTCTGGGATTCTCCATCTTGGTGGACCCCCGACCCCCTGCCCGCTGGTCTGGCTTCTCCTGGTCCCTCCCACCCAGTGTTCCTGCGAGAGCACCGCATGGTCTGGGTCTGATCGAGGGGTTTGCGCAGTCACTAAGCAGGGAATCGTGAGGACACCTGCTTTCTGGCTTCTCTGAGGCCGAGGTGGCCGGCCTGTGCTGGGCGGCTTCCCCCTCCCCGTCCCGCCCCGCCCGCGGCCGTCCCAGCCCGTTCCCGCACCTCTGCCACCCCTCACGGCTCTGGCGGGTGACTCTAGCTTTCCTATAATACAGTCAAGAGGAGAGGGAAGTGTTTTGTGTCTGTGTACCTGTCGAACGTGAGAAAGTAAAAAAAATGAAAAACACAACTGGAGGGTAGCATATTTCAGAAGCAAATGGGCGAGAGCATATGTTTGTGGCAGAGCTAGAAAATGTAGCCCCGTGTTTAGTGGGTGAACGCTGTGTGTCTGTACTGAGAAGAGTCACCTAAGATGCTCATGGCACGAGGGCGTGCGAGTCTGCCCCCGATCTGAGGAGTTGCCGTCCCTGCTCCACTCAGTCTGCGGGATGCGTGTGCATTTACCTTCCACGCAGGGTTGTCTCTTCATGTTACATGTGAACCCGTCTGAGCTCCACTTGGGCTGTTGAGCCAGGTCGCATTAATCTGAGATGCCGCCCGCGGTGAGGTAACTGTGGGAGCGGCTGATTGTGTCGGTTTGTTCAGGTTCATTACCACCACTCACTCGGGAGACGGCTCGCACTCTCCAGGTTGGGAAGCAGTGATTCCATCAGCGTTGAGAACAGGGTCCCAGCCAGCAGGTGATGTTCGCCGGCCCTGTAGCCTGAGCTTTCTCTGCTCTCGAGACGCAGCGTCTGCCTTTCCTGCCGAGGAGCTTGGAGTGGCCCAGCAGACCTGGCGAGAGCCGGGGCCGGGGCCGCTCTTCCCATGACCCTAGCAGACACTGGACGTCAAGTGTCCTGTCCTCGGGCTGCGGAGCTGTGAGCAGAGGGGCTGTGCAGACACAGCGGCTCCAGACGAAGCTGAAACAGAACGGCTTGCACTTCTAATAAACCTGCCCCTCAGGCTCCACAGGTGCCACGTCTGCTGAACTTTTCCTTCTTCCAAGTAACCATGTGCAGACATATTTTATTACTAAATCAAACTCGTCCGAAAGTACCTGGCTAGCACACAGTTTATTTACAGCTGTACCTTCGATGTACATTTATTTGACTCTAGCAAAACCTCCATGCTGCCAGTGACAAGAACCATTATAAGACGGGCAGCGGCTGTGCCCTGAGCAGGCGAACCTGGCGGGAGGCTGTGTCGAGTCTGAAGACACCCCGGGGCGTGGCGTGGCAGGTGTTGCTGCCGACAGATCCCCAGCGCGGGCGAGGCCGGGGTCTCAGGCAGGCGTGGGCCGCCGGCCCCCGCTCCACAGCCCCGGCTCTTCGAGGCTCGCACTTCTGCCTGGAATTGAACTACAGCAAAAGCAATCCAGGTTTGTGAAGTTTGAATCAACTTTTGAAAAGAAACAGCCTGAATTTTAACAAATGTGTTCCTACTTAGAAACTTGAGATGAAAAGGGATGAAAGGGACTCCAGTGTCTGGTCTAGCACGTGATGAGCTTGGAAGCTGTCTCTCAATCCTCAGGAGAGACAATCCAAACAAGCTGAAAATGGGCGATTCTTCTTAGGTCCCTCAGAGGAGCAAGGTCACAGGGCAAACTGCTGCCCCCCAAACCGGGGAGACAGACAGACGGGCCCAGAGAGTCAGAGCCCACTGAGCAGAGAGCACCGCACGGTCAGGACACTAAGACAGGCCGAGCCTGGGCAGCTGGCAGGGGACGCGCACCCAGGCTCAGGGCCTACGCTGTCGCGGGCTTTACCTCCTGGAAGCTAACCAGGTTCTCACGCCGAAGATGAGAGAAAAATCCCCAGACCTTTCTGGCAGGGGAGGGGAGAGTAGCTGTTGTGAAGTGTGCCCAGACAGCTCTGTTTTCTTAAAGGCCTGCCCGCAGGGAAACCCTGAGCCCAGCCCACTGGGGTCTGATCAGGGCCTAACCCACGGGGCAGGGAGATAGCCGATTGCACCTCCTCTAGCCTTCCTGTGCAACCTGAGAAAACAAGAAGAGCCAATGAAGTCCAAAATAAGCAGAAGAAAGGAAATAATAAAATTGGAGCCTATACGTCAGTGAAATTGAACAGAGACACTCACGAGAGAAAAGCAAAGAAGCCAAAAGCTAGTGCTTTGAAAAGGTCAATAAACTTGGTAAACCTTTAGCCAGGCTAACCAAGAAAAAAAGAAGACACAAATGACTAGTATTAGAAATGAGAAAGGGGTCATCAGTACTGATCCTGTGGGCATTAAAAGGATGATAAAGGTATATTGTGAACAAGTCTATGCCTATAGATTTGATAACTTAGATGGCCCACTTCTTTGAAAGATACGATCCACCAAAACTCATTCAAGGGGGACTAGATAGTATGCATGGGCCTTTGTCTATTAAAAGGGATTCAATCAATAAGTAATAACCTTCTAAAAACATCAGGCCCGATGGTTTCCCTGGTGAATTCCACCAAACATTTAAGGAAGAAATTATACCAATTCTCTACAATCTTGCCCAGAAAATAAAGGCAGAGGGAAAACTTCCTAATTCATTCTATGAGGCCAGCCTTACCCTAATAACAAAACTAGATAAAGGTATTACAAAAAAGGAAAACTATAGGCTCATGAACAGAAAATGCAAATTTTTCAATATAATATTAGCAACTCAAAACTAACAATGTATAAGAAAATTATACACTGTGACCAATTCAGATTTATCCCAGGTATGCAAGCCCGATTCAGCATCCAAAAAATCAATTAATGTAATCCGTCACATCAGTAGGCTGAGGACGAAAATCACACGATTCTATCAATAGATGTAGAAAAAGCATTTGGTAAAACCCAACACCCATTTATAACAAAGCTCTCAGCAAACTAGGAATAGAGGAGACCTTCCTCAGCTCAATAGAGGGTATCTACAGAGATTCTCCACTAACACCACAATCAATGGCGAGAAACTAAGGTCAGTAACAAGGCAGGGATGGCGCTCCCACCATTTCTCCTCAACATCATACTGGAAATCTTGGCTAATACAATAAGGCAAAAAAAAAGGAAATTAAAGACTTATTGATGGGAAGGGGCTGTCTTAATTCTTAGGTGACCTGTTTACATAGAAAATCCCAAGGAACCACCACCACCAACAGTAGCAACAAAAACTGGTACCAGTAAGCAAGGTTGCAGGATATGAGGTTAATAATCATACGTCAGTGGCTTTCCTCGATACCAGCATTGAACAGGTAGAATTTTAAATTAAAAACACAATATCATTTACCTTAGCACACATATAAAAAGAAGTGCTTAGGAATAAATCTGACAAAATACGTATAATATCTACATGAGGAAGACTACAGAATCTGATTGAAGGAATCAAAAAAGACCCAAAGAAGTGGAGAGATAGTTCATGTTCATGGATAGGAAGCCTCAGTATTGTCAAGTTCTTCCCAACTTGATCCATAGATTCAACACAAGCTCATTCAAAATCCCAGCAAGTTATTCTGTGGATACTGACCAACTGATTTCTAAAGTTTATGTGGAGGCAAAAGACCCAGAAGAGCCAACACAATATTGAAGAAGAAGAACAAAGTCGGAGAACTGACAGTACCCAACATCGAGACTTTCTATAAAGTTACAGCAATCAAGACGGTGTGGTGTTGGTGAAAGAAGAGTCAGATAGATCAATGGCACAGAAGACAGAGCCCAGAAATGAACCCACACAAATACAGTCAATTGATCTTTGACACACGAGCAAAGGAAACAAAACAGAGCAAAGAGACTCTTCTCAACAAGTGGTGCTGGAACCTGCCGGACATCCACACACACAAAAAGGAATCTAGTCACAGACCTTACACCTTCACAAAAACTTAAAATGGATCATAGACCTAAATGTAAAATGTGAAACTGTAAAACTCCTAGATGATAACATAGGAGAAAATGTAGGTGAATCTTGGGTTCAGTGATGACTTTTTAGATGCAACACCAAAAGCATGATCCATGAAAGAAAGAATTTTAAGTTGGACTTTACTAAAGTGAAAAACTTACATTCTGCAAAAGATACTGTTAAGAGAATGAGAAGACAAGCCAGAGATGGGAGAAAATATTTGCAAAAGGCACACCTGGTAAAGGACTGTTATCCAACATATACAAAGAGCTCTTAAGATTCAACAATAAGAAAGCAACCCAATTTAAAAGTGAGCTAAAGATTTGAACAGACATCTCACCCAGGAAGATATACAAATAGCAAATAAACATGATGAAAAGATATTCAACATCATATGTCACCAGGGAAATGCAAATTAAAACAACAATTAAAACCACTACACACCTATGAGAATGGCTGAAATCTGAAAACTTGACAACGCCGTGCTAGCAAGGACGTGGGGCAACAGGAGCTCTCACTCACTGCTGGTGGGATGCAGAACCGTCCAGCCTCTTTGCAAGACAGGTTGGCAATTTCTTGCAAAGCTAGACATACTCTTACACATCCCTTGGCATTTACCCAAATGAGTTGAAAACTAATGTCTGCACAAAAACCTTTACAGCAATGTTTATAGCAACTTTATTCGTAATTAGCAAAAACTGGAAGTAACCAGAATATGTCCTTCACAGATGAACAAATAAACAAGCTGTGGTCCAGAGACAAGGGAATGTTATTCAGCAGTAAAACAAAGTGAGCTATCAAGATACAAAAACTCAGGGAGGAACCTTTTAGGAGGAACCTAAAATGTGTGTTCCTGACGGAAAGCAGCCCACTGGAGGAGGCCGCCTGCAGTACGTGGCCAACGACTGAGGAAAGGATGGAGACAGTAGAAGCATGGCTGGTTGACAGGCGCTGGGGGAGGGAGGGATGGACAGGTGGAGCAGGGGGGTTGGGGCCGTGGAAGTGCTCTGCGTGCCCCTGCAGCGGTGGATACATGGCGTCGTGCGTTTGTCGGGACCCCTAGCGCGTACGAGCCCACCAACACGAGATGCTGGGAAGCTGTTCGGGGGACGGATGGGAACTCTGCACTTGCAGCTCAGTTTCCATAATCCCCAAACTGCTCTACAAATACAGGCTCATTTTTAAGAAAGAGGCCTCCTCCGCCCCACCCCCTCAGTCTCCTTCTCTTTCCTCAAGGGAACTGGGGTTTCATCTCAGCAGAGCTGCCTGCTGCTGCAGCAGCCCCTGCCCTGTCCTCATTCCCAGGAGCCTGCAGGTGGCTGCCCATGCCTCAGGGCTGGTCCTGCACCTGTGCCCGCCTGGCTCACCGAGGGCTGGTGCGTCTGCCCTGTGGGCATCCATGCGTCCCGAGGATGTCCGTTTGGGGGGGCGTCCACCCCTCTGCAGCTCATGACCCGATGCCCTCAGTGGGCTGTTGGGGTGATTCAGCCTTTGCTACGAGGATTCCCATCCTGAGCAGACCTTTAGAAAGAACTTGCTTTATTCTCAGGTCCAGGCGATACTGGCGGTTAGCAAAGGGGGTAGGAAGGAGGGATAAAGAACCCCCTGCAGGGCGCCCAGACCGTGGGCCCGCGTGGCCCCAGCAGCAGCTCGGCGCCTCCCAGGGACGAGCCCGGATGTCGGGAGGAGGGGCGTCCCTAGGACCCGGCAGAGGCGGCCGCTGCCAGAGGCTGGACCTCCGCCCGGCCCTCACCCTCCTCAGAGGCCTCGTGGGGGCCCAGGGCCACCCCTCACTCCTCCTTCAGGCTCAGCTCCGCCCTGCTCCGGGGCTCCCCTGACCGCCCCCCAGGTGACACCCTCCTGTCCTCCACACTCGGGGAGTATCCACGTCCCATGTCCTAACCCACGTCCATCTCCCCGCCTCATGCCCAGGCCCACCCTGCGGGTCGTGTCTGCGTCCCATGTCCGCGTCCTCAGCTTCTGGCCGGGCCCCACGGCACTCAGTGGACGTCCTGGTGCCCACTGGTGCAGGGAGGGCCCAGGAGGGGAGTTGGAGGCCCGGGCGGGGTGGAGGGAGGGGCGAGGCGGGTGGGTGCACACAGCAGGCTGCAGCCGCCTGCCAGCCTGGCGCCCCGGGTGGTCTGTGCGGGACAGGCCTGCCGTCAGCAGGAGCGGTCAGCTGCCCCGTTCTGGGGCCGGGGTGGCCTGTCCGCCTCGCGAAGGGGAGCTGGACGCGACGTGCCGGTGACGGCAGGTGTGCCCCGCAGACAGCACTCCCCCCGCCCCCCTGCCACCCTGGTGCCGGCTGTGCGGGGTGGTTTGATAAACTCTGTCCTTCCACGGAGATGGGTGGGTGGCTACAGGAAGTGCCTCGTGTGGTTAACACTCCTGCGTCATTTCCCGCCGCAGGTGGGTGTTATGAGTGGGTCGTGGCTTCGTGCCTTATTAGTTTACACTGGCCTGTGCCCACCTTCCCAGGCACCAGCCTCCTGGCTCGTGGGTTCGCCTGCGTTTCCCCCGATGGGCAAACCCGGGGGTGGGAGGGTAGCCTCAGAGCCAGCTGCACCTGTCATCTGAGGCTCATCTCCGTGGTTTGGGAGCCAGGTCAGAGGAGCAGTGGGTACAGCGCAGCTCCGTCCTGAGGGAGGGGCCCACGTCACGTGCTGTCTGTGTGTCAGTGGGCCCGTGGGGGCCGGCAGCCCAGAGACTGCAGGCGGGGCTGCCTGTGGGACGCGGAGCAGGGCCTCCACAGACACTCTGACGGGACAGCTCGTCCTTCGTCCCAAACACCATGGATCTCCACACACCCCAGGACCCTCACCCCAGTGTCCTGGCCCGGGAGCAGGGGACAGGTGATGCTCCGGCAGCCGGTGGGGGCAGTCTGGTGACCGCCTGGGCTGGGGTCTCCCCGTGGCGGTCTCGGCAGGCCCCCCGCTGCCTGGGCTCTCTGCCGGCATCTCGTGGGGAGGCTGACAGCCTTCCCACCCACCAGACAAGTAAGAGTTTGAGGAATAGACACATTTGTGCATGAAACTCCACGGTGGTCTCTGAAAAGGAACGATCCCAGGTCTGGGTGTGAAAGGACCAGGCCAGGCCCTGTGTGCGGGGCGTCAGCCAGATGCGGGGAGAGCCCGCGGGACACTGGACAGGGCGGGTGGCCCAGAGTGCCTGGCCTTCATCCCTTTCCCCCGTCTCACGTAAGGACTCCCCTTCCCTGGTTAGGAGTGATGTTGGCTGGATGCAAGGAGGAAATCCATGTTATTAAATGAATTCGTCTTAAGTGTGAGTGGACGGTAACTCCACGGCCCTTTTAAATGCAGTCGCACTTTGCTCAGAGGATGCCAATTAGCCCCTGTAAATCCGCAGGCCGGGAGCTTGGAGCGGGTAATGACACCCCGTGTCAGATTCCAGGTCCAGGGATGGGAATGCACGAGCCACGGCATCCCCGGGAGCAGCTGCCCTGCCTGGGGGCGTGGCCCTCGTCGGGTCTGCCTCCTGGGCCCTCCCTCGCCTCCACAGCACTGCCCGGGTGGGATGCGGGACCCCACGTGGCCCTGAGCTGGGGGGAGGGGGAGAAGAACTGAAGTTACCCCCGGGTCCTTCTTCTGCTCTTTCCTAGCCAAGAAGTATAAAAAAGTCACTGGTAAGGAGATCTACTCAGACACGCTGGAGAGCACGCCCATGCTGGAGAAAGAGAAGTTTCCGCAGGACTACTTCCCCGAGGTACGTCGGGGCCCCGCCGGCCACACTCGTACTAGTGCGTTTACTTTCAGGTGGGATTTAGGACGTGAAATCTTCATACTTCACAGTGGGGATCCCCCGGCTGCCGTCATGCTCCAGTATTCTGTCCTGGGAGGTTCTAAAACCCACGTGGGTTCATCTGCGTGGTCTTAGATGAGGGCTGGGAGAGCCCGTGGTGTTTACCGTTACATCAGTAGGTAAATTTTCTAATCATCATCGTTTCCAGGCAAAGGAACCTTCCCCCAGAGAGGTAGAAAAACCATAACCTGTTCATTTGGGGCCTGGGGTGCGCCAGGGGCCTCCCAGCAAACCTCAGCGTGAGCAGGTCGATCTGGCCAGTGATGCAACCCGAACAGAGAGCTCGGGCGTGCTGGGACAGTGGCACTCGGGGGGCTCTCCCCATCCCCAGGGTGCTGAGTGAGCCCCGGGCTCTTCCCTGGCAAAGGCTTGGGTGTGGCCAGAGAGGCGCAGCTGCATACTCGGAGCCGGTGCCCCCACCCTGTGCGCTTCAGCAGAGGGAAGTGCGGGGTTACTTCTCACCCTCTGCTCAGACACAGTCAGGAAGCGTGCATGTGTTTCCTCTGGGTTTTAGTGCATTTTTGTCCAGTTATTTTTATGTAGCCGTTACGCTGCACACATAATTTTGGATTCTGGGATTTTCAGCGAATACTCTCACGACCAGCGTGTTTGGAGTCTCGTAACCTGTGTAGTCCAGGTGTTGATCCAGACTGGATCACCTTCCCTTTCGGGGCCTGTTGACTCGCAGTAGGAAGTGACCCGTGACTGAAGCATTAGGGGGTGAGACTGAGAGCCGGGCGGCCCCTCCTCACAGCTGCGTTTCCACACGGCCCCCAAAACCCCACGGGGCAGGTCTTCTTGGTCGAGGATTGCCCGCCGTGACTCTGTGGAGCCGCCCCTCCTGCGGCACTGGGAGCCGATTTCAGCAAGGCCGCAACTTTATTAACTTGCTTTATGACCCGATCCTGCAGTGGAGGAAAGGTGGCCGGTGCCTTGAAGGATGGGCCGCGTCCCCGGCCAAGGACGCGGTGTCAGGGGCCCGCCTCCCGCCCCGCCCGCCGCTGCCCCTGCCCCTGGGCACTGCTCCCCTCTGCTCTGCGTCCAAGATTGGAGGAGGGTGTGGCTAGAAGGCTCCGGAAGCTTCCGTTCTCAGCCTTCCATGAGTGCGGCCGAGCCTGTGAGTCCTGCAGTCCTCCCGGGACGTTGGCCAGTGGACATGTCCAGCAGGAGGCCGGCCCAGGGTTCCCCGGATCAGGGCGAGGGCTGAGAAGTCAGTTTCAGAGGCCATCAGTGTCGGTCTCCTGGCCCATCCCGATCCAGACTCACCCTTGCTCCCCTGCAGGCAGCATGGGAGCCGGCACTGGCCCTGGCCTGAGAGCAACCAGGGACCCCGGTGAAAACGGCGCAAGCTGTGGGGAGACCAGGGGCGGGGCCTGCAGCGCCACAGATAGGGTCTCGGCCTCTCCCCCGACGCGGGCATCTTAAGAGCGGGAGAGCCAGCTTACAGAGGCCCGCTGGGGACAGCCCTGAACGGGCCGAGGAAGAGGCTCTGGCATGTCAGCCGCTGCTCTGCAGGAGGGACCCTGACGCCCCTGCTGACGTCCAGGGTCCACGCACCTGGCAGAGAAGGCAGGGCTGCCGGGGATGGCCACGAAGCCAGCCTCGCCCAGATCAGCGCAGGGGCTGGGTGGCTGGTGGGCAGTGCTGGGCCCGGGCCTGCGTGGGGCTGGGCGGGGAGCACTTGAGGCAGCCCTTTGAGCAGTTAAGTATCTTTGCAGCTCTCCCCTTTAACTGCCACTGGAGTCCTGAGCCGCGGCAGGTGCCAAGGCGAGCCCGTGGCCTGGGACTGGCAGGCGGCAGGGATGGCAGGCGGGCCTCTGCTCTTCCCGAACCCGCCCGTTCCCTCGAGGTGCTCCCCCAGGCCGCTGCCCACCCAGGGGACGCCTGGTGCCTGGGACGGAGTTCCCACTCCGCGCCCCCCGCCAAGGACTGGGACGCACCTGGGTGACCTGGCTCGTGGTTGGACGCCCAGCGCGCGGCCCCCGTCGCCCCAGGGACTCGCTCAGCCCACAGCTGTCCCTCATCCTCTCGTCACTTGCCAATGACTCCAGAATTCGGGGTCCTCTCACTCCACCTGTGCCCTCGGAGCTGGGGTCACTGGAGGCTCCCGGCATCTGTCATCTAGGAGCTGTGCTGCTCCCGAAGAGGAGCCTTCTGTGACGGTCACCGTGTCTTCCTGGGTGGGCAGAGGGGGCCCCACTGCTTCCTCCGGAGAAGGTGCCCGGCACCTGGGCGGGAGTCTCTGCGTTCCCGGCTTGCCCGCTGCCGCCCTGGCCCTCAGGCTCTGCCCTGTGCGGGCTCCCTCCCCAGAGGCCGCGGCGTGTCTGGGGGTCTCCCCGCATTTCTCTTCCCACCAGGGCCCAGGCGGCTGTGAAGCTTGGGCTGAGGTTGACCTGTGGGTGGTGGGGGGGGGCAGGTGTGGGGACCTCAGCTGTGGTTCCCACCTCCCTGCACACCCCATGTGCTTGCTGTGCCCCCCGAGGTGCTGGCCGGTGCCGGCCGGGGGCACTGAGCCCTCCTCAGACCCAATTCCAGGCGGCCTCACTGTCATCCGCAGGCAGAGGGGGGAGTGCGTCTCTGGCCGGAGAAGGTTGGGGGGTCTCTGGGTTAGACCCCGATGTCTCGACTAGAGCGGCGTGTTGCTGGGACAAGGTGACCCCTGCCCCGGGGTGCTGGCCTTCCTGGGGGCCCCGTTCTGCTCCATGGAATTGCCCGAGTGTGTGCTCCGCTGGGTCTGATGACGTATGAGTTTTCAGGGCTTGTTCATTTTCCTCTCATCTCCATAAATTAACAGAAGGAAAATCTTATTGAGAAAAACACAAATGCTTCTGATGTTTCTGTCAACTGCGTGGAATTTCTCAGGTGTAAGAAACTCCAGGACCGTTGCCGGGCTCCCGTGTCCTGCCAGGAGCCCCTGCCTGGCGTGCGTCAGGCCAGCAGGCCGCCGGGCAGGGCCGCGGTGCCCAGGAGGCTGTGCTGCGGCTACTCCCCTCCTGCTGGGCCTGCAGTCCAGGCCTTTAGCCTTATTGGAACACGTTCTGGGGGAGGGAATTAGTTTAAGACTGATTTCTCTTTCTTTTATTACCGTCACTTAAGGGCAATCTAAACGTAATTACCGTGATGGAGGCATGATGCAATTCCAAATAATTACAGCCCACTGCACATAAAACCGACAGAACTTCCCTGGTGGCTTGTGGGCGCTCTTGGCTCGACGCGAATTCCACGTGCTGCCTCTGGGGGAAGCACTCCAGGCAACGCGAGACCGTTTTGAAAAGCAGGTCTGCGTCGTCCGTCGGGGCCGAGGCATTTTATTCCTCCTGCCCGTCGTGAGAAATTGGTTGTTTCCATGCATCACAGGGACTGTTCCAAGCTCTTATGAAAGATGAATTAATTGCACTAATGCTCTGAAGCGGGCCTTTCACGGGGAGGCTGGGTGGTGATAACCTTCCCGCAGCCTCCCTTTTCTCACCGTGATTTATGCCGTCTTTTAGTAGATGAAGCCGCCTGTATTCGCCATCCATCTGCTGGTAAAGGCATCCTATTAACAGGGCATCTGAGCAGAGACTTAATATTGTCAGGTGAATGATGTGGCGGCCCCCCCACCGCCCCCGCCCAGACCCGGGCGTGACATGGTTCCCACTCCAGTGTGAGAGCCTCTCTGAGAACTGGGGTGGACACCCCGGGGCACCCCAGCCACTGCCGTCCCGTCTGCCGTCGCCTGGAGCCTTGGGTGGCTTGAGAAGGTGGCCGATGACCAGTGAGCCTGGGAGCGTGCACGGGGCTGGGAAGAGGCAGAGGAGGCCCAGCCCCGCCCGCTTGCACCCCGCCTCCGTTTGCTATGAGCACCTGCATCCGGAAGCTTCTGTGCTGGAGGCCCCAGCCTCCCTACATGTGTGCTGACCACAGGCTGCCCTGCCGGCTGCTCCCAGGGAACCGGCCCAGACCCTGGTCCTGCTTCCGGAGGCTCGCCCTGAGCCCAGGAGTCAGGCCGCCCTGTGCTGCAGCTCCTGGTTTCCGAATGTGCACGAGGGCACCAGGGTGGCGGCGCCTGCTTCCCACTCTCTGCAGGACGTGGCTGCAGACGGAAGACAAGTCGCTGGTTCTCCCGGAGAGGCTGAGGGGGGGCGGGGCGCCCTCGACAGCCGGTGTGCGTGGCGACCCCCTCCCACTCCCGCTGCGGCAGTGGGAGAAGGCGACAGACCTTCTGGTGGATTTGACCGGGCCCACGTCCAGCCTGGCTCCCCTGCGGCCTGCCCCAGCGGGTGACCACTTGCCATGTGACCTTGGGTGCGATTCTCAACCTCGAGGGCTCCTGGGTCCTGCGCTGAACAGCGGGCTGGATTCTGAACCGGACGTGGTCAGAGAGAGGATCAGCAAATCAGCGGTCCGATTGAGGACGCGTCAGGAACTCAAGGCCGTGGTGACCTTGTGAGAGCAGTCTGGGCAAGGGGTGGGGTGAGGAGCCCACGGGGCGCCGAACGAACGGAGCAGAAGCGAGAGGAGCCCCTCGTGACGGCTGGCTGTCGGGGGAGTAGAAGCAAATGGGGCGGTGGCTAGGGAGGCGCGTGGAGAGCGCTTCAGCCGCCGAACTGTCTGCTCGAAGTAAAGAAATGTGTGGCTGGCCTGGCCCCACCTCCCTGGACACGGCCGTCAGGAGGCCGTGCTTTTCGCCGCGTCGGTCTCTGGGTCCCACGCGGCTACCATCTCCGGGACCACGCGGTCTCCGCCCTCTGCCCCCGCCTGTCCCCACGGCACAGCCCCACGTGCCCCCCGCCCGAGGACCAGCCCCTGTGCTCCGTGGACGCTTGACACGCTGCCCTGGCACGTGGGCGGAGGGTCCCGGAGAAGACAGACGTTCCCTCCAGCACCCTAAAGTTTGCCACCAGGGATTCAGGAAGGTCCCCAGTGCCTCCCGCAGACTTGCAAGGGGTGCCGGGCGGAGCCCCACTCCCAAAACTGCTCAGGCCGTGAAGCTACCCTGTGCTGTGTGGCCATTTAAGTGAAAGTTGATTATGACACTGTCACACGCGGCCCCCAACACGGAACGTCCTTCGTCACAGAGCGGCTGCTGGGCAGCCCGGCTGCATCCCACCCTCCTCCCCTCCCAGCGTGAGCACGAGGGGACGTGGCCGCTGACGCTGGGCGGGGCAGGTGCCGCCCCAGCTGCGGGACAGCAGGACGGGTGGCGGCTCAGCGAGGCTTCTCCCAGCTTCTCCAGCAGAAGTTCCTTTCTTTGAGGTGGGGTTGGTGGAGCAGAAGTAAAGATGGGGTTTCTGTGTCTGTCTGCCTCCCGGGGTCCCACACGGCTCTCTCGCGGCGATGACACCGCAGGCCCCGAGCCCGCTAGTGGCGGCCTCTCCACACCGACCGCGCAGCTTCCTTCCGGCTCAGACGCGTCCTGTCACCCGCCAGGCCCGCCAGCTGCGTAGGAGGTCTTGCTGGCGCCGCCGCTCGGGGCCCCCTGAACTTGGCGAAGGGCGTCCTCCTGTCCGCTGGGGCCCCCCATGGCCTGGCCGACTGAGCCCCTGCAGCTGGTCTGGGAGATGGTGGTGGTCGTGCCTCGTGGTCCCGTCCCTGCCCACAGCCAGTGCGGAGCCCGTGTGGTCCCACTTTTCTCGGCGCCCCGACTGCCTGTGAGCCAGGCGTGCCCTCCTCCCCCCTCACTGCTGACAAGTGTGACCTGTTTGTTTTTCAGTGCAAGTGGTCGAGGAAAGGCTTCATCCGGACGAGGTGGTGCCTTGCGGACTGGTACGTCCACCGTGGTCCCCTGCGTCCCAGGACGCCCCCCTTCAGCACTGCGGGGGCACTTCCGTCAAAGGCTGCCCGACCCGACCCGACCCTCTACTCTTTGACCCTTTTTGTTCTGGCGACTCTGTGTGACACAGAGCGTGGTTGCCGGGCACATGACTGTGGTGTCCCAGCACTCACTCCCACCCGCCCCCCCATCCCGTGGGTGCCCTGGCAGCCCCTCCCCATGGTGGTCCCCCTGCTGCTGCGTCCAGCAGCGGGTCCTGCTTCCCTGACGTGCGCTCGGCCACCTGGGGTCGGGCCCGGGGGACTGAGGCCACGGTCTGCACTGTGAGGTCCTGGGGTTGGGGTGTCTCCCTGGGGAGAGGCCCGACCTGCCGCTAGCTGACCGCTTGTTCAGGCCACGGCTGCAGCCCATCCTCAGGAGCTGCACTCCCGTCAGGTGCCAGCGTCAGCCAGTGACCGCGGCCCCCCTGCTATTTCCACGCGGGCCCCTCCTTAGGGCCACGCACGTCAGGGCGTTTCCTGAGGCCAGGGTCCCAGAGCGTGAGAGGGAGCTGAGACAGCCGCAGCCTTCCTGACCTGACCCCCCAACTCCTGCCCTTGTTCTCAGTCCCACGGGCCCCCCCGGTGCAGCGTGGGAGGGGCACGGGGTGGCCGCCTGGGGTCAGTGGGTCCTCATGAGGCCGTAGGAGAGAATTCGAGCTCTTTATCCGGCCCAGGACAGGGCTGTCAGGTCAGCGCACGTGTCTCACTGGATCGTGGGGCCCAGTGGTCCCAGCTCTGCGGATGGCCCCCACCTCTCTGTGCGGCAGACAGGCTGCAGCGATGCCCCAGGGCTCCCTGGGCACGAGAGGCTGACAGGCCAAACCTGCCTCGCCACGTCCCTGCAGAAGCCCAGGCGACGCTGGGCTGCTGGGGTTTCCCCAAGGGTTTTCCAAGGGCTGTGAGCTTGGGGCTTCTTCTGGGGAGTGAAATGAATCCCTTAGTGACCCCTATGGCACGGGGACCCCATGGTGAGCACTGAGCGGCACAGGGGGCTTCGGGCTGTAGCACCAGCTGCCCGTGGAGGGAGCTAAGGCCTGGGGAGGGGCCTTGTCCCCCCTCCCCCCTCCCGTCGCCCCTTCCCCGGCCTCCCTCCCGCTCCCCCCGCCCCCCGTTCTGAGGAAAGTTCCTGGGATCCTGTGTAGGTCCCTTTCTTCAGAGAAACAGCTCCCTTTTCCGTTGGCCGAGTACCCGTGTCCGTGTGGGGACTTCACTGTGTGAGGACTCCAGGTCTTGTGTGTCCTCTGACCACACCTCGGGGGAGGACACGCCCGGGCAGCGTGGGTGCACCTGCCTTGAGGAGCCAGGTGGGGCGGCATGGGGGGCCGGCCCAGGCAGCCGGGCAGCTCCAGCCCTCCTCCAAGCTTCCTGTCTCTGTCCCCGCAGTGCCTTCGACTTGGTGAACATCCATCTTTTCCACGATGCTTCCAACCTGGTTGCCTGGGAGACCAGCCCTTCTGTGTACTCGGGGATCCGGCACAAGGCCCTGGGCTACGTGCTCGACAGGTGGGTACTGAGGGGGGCCTCCCCCCGCCCACCTCTGGGGAGGAGCGCGCCTTGCTCTTTAAGCCATTTTTCGTATTTACCCAAAATACGGAACTTGCCAGTGTCGACCCAGGGCTAATGCACAAAGCCCGACCCCTGCCCCAAGGCTCCCGTTATCCTGTCCAGACGTGCTGGACAGTGGGTGTCCTCACTTTCTTTTCCGTCTTGGGGGGAAGATGAGCCATGGCAGACGGAGGTCTCCTTTGGCCTGGGGTCCCGCTGGCCGCGGGCTGAGTCTTCCCAGACTCTGGCCCCCCACCGGGCTCCGGCTATAGGCCCCTTGGAGTGGCTGGCCGGGCGGGTCTGCCCTGCCCGGCGGAGCGCCGCCTCCCGCACCGCTCTGCCCCAGCTTCCCGGCCCGGCTGCGGGCCCCTGGCCAGAGGGGAGGCAGCCTCAGTGGTCGTCAGAGTGCGCGAGTTCCTCCCATCACCTGCCCAGGCTCCCAGCACACCCCTCCTACCGCCCTGGCCCCCGTCACAGCTGGTTTTCAGGACCCTCCCCCCTGGGCCCTCTGAGGCCCTCCCTCTGTCTGCGATGGTCTCATGTGACCTCTCACGGGGTCGCCGCTGATGGGCTGTCATCTGGGAAAGAAAGGGAGCTCCTCACACCCAATTAACAGGCTGCGTTGGGCCCTGATTTGCCGGAGCGCGTCCAGCGGCCGAGTCCTCAGCTGGAGTCCTCTCCCACCAGCGCCCGTGCCCTAAGTGGGGCCTTTGGTCCTCTTGGGCTTGGGGCGGGGTCTCAGATCTCCCCAGGACCTCACCAGCCTGCCCAGACCATGAGTTGTGCCTGTTCCTTCTGTGAGCGTGCTCGGCCGAGACGCTCCCTGGACGGAGCCGGAAGGCCAGGAGCCTGTCCTCGTGCCACCAGTCAGCAGGACGAGACAGTGGCCGCCAGTTCGCCTCCGGGCTGCCGGAGATCAGGCCCCTTGCCCCATCCGAGGCCCCCACGTGGGGGACACGGGGATCTGCTTGCCCTCACCCTGTCTGCAGCCAGGCGCCAGCATCGCCCAGTCTGTGCTGAGGCCCCGGGCTGTCCGCCCTCGCGGCACCGGCCTGACGCGCACGGTGCCTTGGTCCGGGAGGAGGCCCAGGGGCGCGTGTGGTCACATCAGACTTGGGAGCGGCCCTCCTGGGAGGGCTCATCTCGCAGCGGCCAGACCGGCCTCCCAGGGCTGCTCGGCTGGGGCGCGGCTGGGGCCCTGCGGTCCCTGGGCCCTCTCTGGGGCCTCCTTTGGGGCCGGAGCCGGCTGGATGGGGAATGAGCTGGGCTTGGCGGCTGTGGTCAGGTCGTCAGACGGATGGCCTGAGGATGTGTCACTGCCCCAGACCGCCTGTGCTTTGCGGCCCCCGGGAAAGCGGCCTCTGGGTTTCGGGCCCTTCCCCAGCTCTGCGTTCCCATGAAGGGCTTCTGTGGGGCGCTCAGCCAGCCGCATCCGGACCTCCGCCGCGCGGGGCCGGGCCGCCCGCACAAAGGGCCGCTCTGTCGGCGGTGAATGACGGGCCGCCCTTTCATCGGGGATGCTAACCTTTTGGCAGCCACCAGCAGACCGCATTCTCTCTGCCGATTGGGAGGACAATGCCATGCTGGCCCTTTGAATGGACGCTGCCACCAACAGTTTCCCATTCAGGGCGTTGGGAACCTCTGGGAACATTGTCTGCGGCCGGCGTGGACGCAGGGAAACAGTGCGGGGTCCGAGGGGAGCCCGCCTTCCCGGCTTAATCTCCCCGTAAAGCCTCGCAGGCTCGCGTTTCCATCCGAGCGAGGGTGTCAGGCCCGGGAAAGGTGGCACGTCAGCCCAGGTCCTGTCCCCACAAGGTGGTGGGGGGACCGCGGGTTAAAACCGAGAGGCACCCGGTGCTGTGTTTGCAGTTTTTTTGTGAATCCAAGATTATTCCAAAATAAAAATCTTACTTAAAACAAAACAAAAAACCCTGAGAGTCAAACTCTCGTCTGAAGTGTGTGAACTTTCAGAATTGTTTACGCTACGAGCAGCGCCCGCCATGAATGTCCCCTGCGGAGCACCACGCCTATGGCGCCCTTGCTGTGATGGGCTTAGTGGGAAGGATTCCCCTTGGAGACGTTGCAAAATAGGATTTCCAGTGTTAATAAAGGGCGGCCAGTGGGTTCGTCTGGGTTTTTATGGTAAATCATAACTGATGTTTTTGTGCAATAATTTTTTGCTTTAAATCTCTTGTTCTGGGACTTCCCTGGCGGTCCAGTGGTTAAGACTCTGTGCATCCAATGCAGGGGGTGTGGGTTTGACCCCTGGTCGGGGAACTAAGATCCCACGTGCCGCGAGTCGGGGCCAAAAAAAAAAAAAGAAAATTAAAAAAAACCCTCTCGCTCTGCAAGGTTAAAAGAAGACAAACCTCTAATTAGCAAAGGGCGTCAGGCTCAGAGACGCTGCAGTGGGCTGTGTTGGGGCCTCTGCGCGGGGCCTGGGGTCCTGTCTGCCTGGAGGGGTGGCTCGGACCCTCCTCGGGGCTCTGGGGGGCTGTGTGTGCCGCGTGCACCTTTGTACCCCCCGTGGGGACAGGTGGTCCCTCTCCAGGCGCACAGTCACGCTCTTGGGGAACGTTTAGGGCGTTAACTCGGCAGCAGAGACTGCAGCTCACACAGTCCTTCCTGGGCTCTCCCAAGCTTCGGCCGTGAAGTGAGATTTTTGTCCACAAGTGACAGGGCTCTTGTGTCTCCCTATGCAATGTGGCCGGGCCAGGTCCTCAGGAGCATTTTTACATCACAACTGTGAAATCCTGGCATAAAGCGCCCCTTTGTCCCCCAGCATCTCTTCACAAATACAGTCCATTGTCACAGCGCTGAAGTTAATTTGATCAACATTGGGACATTTAACTTTTATGTCCGGTCAAAAGAGTTGTTTCATGCTCATTTTGGGCTTTCAAAGAAAATGATTGCCAGAGAAATAATGCTGCCCGGGACAATTGGGAGCAATTAGTTTCCCAGGGCGCGGCGGTGTGATGCGGCTGCTCACAGCTCCCCTTTGTCGTCCTGCGGGCGGTCATCCGTCAGCTGTCAGCGCCTCAAAGACCCTCGTCTCAGGGTTTCTCTTAGGGCCGTTCCCAGAACTCGCCTCGCTGGTCAGCCAGCAGAAGAAAAGCCGCCGGTCTCCAGGCAAAGACAGGCTCTGTGCTAAGGATGCGGGGCATCGGGACGCCCCACGTGGCCGGTGGCCCCCACCTCCCCATTCAGGCGTCCCTCAGCCTGGAGGCCCAGGTGGCCACTGTCCCGTGTCTGTTTGGAGCCCAGCTCAGACGCAGGAGTCCCGGGCCCACCAGGCAGCGTCCTCGCCACCCCGGCTCCTCCCTAGCCGAGGGCTGGGCTCCTGCGTGCTCCTGGCGTCAGGCATCCAGCGAGGTGTGGAAGGCTACGATGACAGTCCTGCGCCCTCCACTCGGCAGTGTCAGGTTTACGTTTTTCCGTGCTTGTCCTTCTGTCCAGAAGTGAAACGAGGGTGCCGTCGATGCCCCTGTGTTCTCTGTCCTGAACCCTCGTCGTACCCGCCCCCCCACTCTGCCCCCCCGCCGTCTTGATCCAGTGCCTGTCTTTCCTGGACCCCGTGCACATCCCTGGACCGCTTGTGTGTGTTAACATGTGTGCAGTATTGTATATGTTTTTATTGCACGTTTGCATCCTCTGTTGTTTTGGGGGAGGCAGGCTTCCGTGAGCCCCTTACATGATATCCTGGAGTGTCACGTGAACGGCAGCACGGGCACCTCCCTCTGTGGCTTGTATCGTGCGTTTGTCACTCCCACCCTCCAGCTCCATGTCCCTCGTGGCAGCTCCGTCCGTGCTCGTCCACCATCTTGCTGGCCTTCGTTTGCGGTGTTCTCGGGGCTTCGCTAGCATTCAGGACGTCTCGTCCTTCTCCGCCGGACGGTGGCCCCGCCAGCTGCGTGCTCACCCGGACTGGGGACCGCGGGGTGGTCTGCATCTCCCGAAAGCCGCTGACATTCAGCATTGTTTCCGACGTTCTTTGATATCAAAAGTCTTAAAGCCTCCCTCGGCTTTCTGAGCTTCCAGCTCTTGTTTTCTCTTCCGGGTACGTGGGGGAACTGAGTGGCCCCAGGAGGCTATGGGTCTTCTCTGCTTCTCTGGCTTGTGGTGGCATCTGAGCAGAAAAGGCGTATTTAATATTATGATGCTATTTAAAGAACGAATGAGAGAACTGCTGACGGGAAGCTCAGCCTGATGCCTGCAGGAGGTCTCCACCCACAGCCCTGCCCTGGAGACCGTTGTCATCAAAGGGAGCACGGCCATGCAGAGGGTGGCAAACAGCGATTTGATTGAGAAGTGCCGGCCATGGTGGGGCCTGAACCCCTCCTGTCCCCCCGACAGAGGCAGCCTCGTGGGCTGGAGGACATCTCGGTGCACAGACAGGAAACTCAGGCCCAGGCTGGAGCCGGACCAACCGTGCAGATTACTGGAGAGCCCGCGGCCACGATGCACTTCGTTGCCCTCAGCTCTGGAGGCCACGGGTCTGGGGTCAGGGCCCGGCGTGGTCGGGCTCTGGAGAGACCCCTTCCTGCTGGACGCCGCTGGCTGCCTTCTTGCTGTGTTCTCAGGTGGCAGAAGAAGCCCTGGTGCCTCTTCTTACAAGGACACCTGTCCCATCAGGTCAGGGCCCACCCTCATGGCCCCATTTGACCTGGATCATCTCCTGAGCGCTCCGTCTCCAGTACTGTCTCAAGGGGCTGGGCTTCCTCGTAAGACTGCAGGGACAGTCCAGCGCCCGCGGGGCCTCATGGCCTCATTCCAACAGCCGAGCTCCGGCCACCAGCCGGCTGAGACCAGAGGGGCATTTCAGAACCGGGCGCGGTCCCCGGAAGCTTACGGAAAAGAGTGGCTTCTGTAACCAGCCACCGCGGCTGCCCCGGCGCTCTCCATGTTCTGCTGCTCGAGGGTGTGGCCTTATTGTGCTGAGACTCCCCCTGGTCCACCCCATGCAAGTGGCTGAGGGTTCGTGTGTCACCCGTGCTGGGGAGCCCTGGGCCCAGCCCCAGGGTGCCTGCTGCTGCAGGAGGCATGGGTGACCTCACAGGTCACTGGGGCGCCAGGCCTGGGTAGACGCCGGGCTGGAGGAGCGCACGCGTCGCTGGAACTCGGCTCAGGCTCCATCCCTCAGATGTGTCCTTCCTGCCTTCACACGGTATCCTCCTCCTCTGTCTCTGCCTCAGGGGCGTCTGGGACAACCCACCTCCCCACAGGCTCCCTCGTGCCTGCAGCTGTCATAGTAGGGGACTCCCCCAGGGCTGCCAGCCCCACCGGCCCAAGCCCGAGGCCAGCACGCGGGGCAGAGTGAAGCGTGCAGTCCTGAGAATAGCTTCCAGGAAGGTCGGTCTGTAGAAGGCAGCTTAGATGCACGTGTGATAAACCCTTCAATCCGATGCTTTAAGACTAAGGGAAACTCCAAAGACCCTGAAATCAGCGGCCAGTCGTAGGAACCTCCTGCCGTCCGTGCTTTGCTATTTCAACTTGTTTGACCTGAGCACATGGCCTCTCCCAGATCTGAGACGAAACCTGAGGTCAGTTTCCACCACGTTCAGAGGCTAAAAATAACAAAGGAAGGACCCTGGAGTGCAGCCTGGTGGGCAGGCCCGACGGCCCCTCGTCTGCCCCTCTGCCTGGCGTCCTGTCCAAGGCCCGAGCCGCCCCCAGTAGAAACGTGTGACCTCAGGTATTCGGTCTGTGGCCCCTTCAGGGCTGTCGCCTCTGCCCTCGGGCTCTTCAAGCCGCGAGGCGTCCTCGGCCCCTTCCTTCCGCACAGGCAGCCTGAGCGGGTGGGGACCCTTCGGCACAGCAAGGTTCCTCGCGTCGTGAAATCGCCCGTCAAGACAGAAAGAGGCTCCGTTCTCAGGGCCTGAAGCACTGATTTCCATGGCTCTTCGTGTAGTTCTCTTTCTGAATTAGGCACAGGGTATTGACGTGGACCTACTTTTTAATCATAATAGCTACTGACAAGGTAATTAATTTTAAAACAACGCTTCTTTCCTGCTGGCCCAAATGGCACTATGTTGAAATTAAAAGTGAGGGCTGCGGGCCGCGGTCTGGCACTCGGACGACTGCTTCCCCGTGACAGCCCTTCCATCTCGCCTCGGACGGCGATGTTATTAATGGGCTCAGGCCATTACATCAAAAGGAGCAGGGCACGGGAAGATGATAAAGTTTAGGGTTTTAATGATAGAATTACAAGACCCGAGACAAGCTGATGAAATCACGTCACCCGTCACCGCGGGCCACCCCGTCCGTCACCAGAAAGAGGCCGCGGGGGCCGGGTTCCAGGAAGGCCGCCAGATGCAGCATTCTCTCCCTCCGAACCCTCAGAGCTCTTTAAAGTTGATTTAGTCCCATATTAAATCTGAAATTCGTTATCTTTTAAAAAGGAAATTACCTCTAAACGGATTCTGCCATTTAATTAGCCAGATAGTCTTGCTTCCCCGGCACGGTGTCGGCCGTCTGCACTGCTTCCTGGTCCCTCGTTTCCCGCCCATCCGTCAGGGCGAGGACGGTCAGCCGGGGTCAGCCGGGCTCGTGCTTCACCCAAATCGTCTGACGCCCGCCCGCCTCCACATACCTCCCGGGAAACCGCCTGTGTGGGGACTGGGGCCCAGGCCTGGGCCGGACCTCCTGTGCGTCCCTCGTGGCCCCCTGGAGCAGGAGAGCTAGTGTGGCCGTGACCTCCAGCGCCCTCAGGCACCTTCCAAGGCTTCGACCCCAGGAAATGTGGAGCTCCAGCCTTTCCTGCCGCAGGGCTGGAGCCCGGCTTTCCAAGACAAGATTTAAGGCAAATGCTCTGGCTCGAGAAATAGTTCAGGATCGAGGGGCGCTGTGAGCGCTCTGGCCTCGCGTCTGAGCCGTGTCCCCGTCGCCTTGCTCAGGTGTCGCGTGTGACCCGACACCACGTTAAGCGTAAGAAGCCGCGAGAGAGCAGCCGGTTCGCCTGTGAACGCAGAGGTTTCTCCACTTGCCACACCGACTTTTCTCGAGGACATTGTGCCCTGGGCTTCTTAAGAAACAGAAACTGATACACCCTCAGGATAAGATGTGTAGGTTTAAAGTGGACATTTAAAGTGTTTCTGCCCAGGAAGCGTGACAGCTCGCCCTCCTTCCTTCAGCAAATCAAGTCGAAGCTTCAGTTTGGTTTAGTTTTTCTTAAAAAATAAATAAAAAGAACGAAAGAAAAGAGAAGTCCCCTTGAGTGGCCTGAGGTCCGAGTGGCGGTGGTGAGGAGGCGCCGTGCGACCGCTGAGCCCAGACCTCGTGGGGTCCCAGGCGCCGTGTCAGCTTGCTCCCCAGCCCCTTGCCCCGGGACACGCCAATGGGCACCCCCCAGGCTCCTGTCTGGAGGCAGCCTTGCTGGGCCGGGGGCGCAGGGGGAGGGGGCTGAGGCCGGGAGGTGCCCCCGAGGGCCTCCAGGCGGGCTGGGGCCGACGGGCCTCGGGGAGCTGCAGGGACTGGCGGTCCTTGCGCTGGGGCTGCACGGCTGCTGGGCGCAGAGCGGTGACGTGGGGCCCCAGAGCCGTGAGGCTGGAGGTGAGGGCGCAGCCCCCGTGCCCGCCCCCAGGCACAGGCCCTGGGGCCGCAGGCGTCTCTGGCCTCGGCGCACAGCCCGCAGTCACTTGGCTGCAGTGAAGCGTTCCCTGTGGGGGTTTCGTACAGAGCAGTGTGGCGGAGCCCCAGGGGTTGTGTCTCTCTCATCCACTCACTGGTCCTGGGAGGCGGGGCCGGGAGGGACATTGCTGCTTCTCCTTTCCTGGTGGGGCTTGTGCACTGGGTCCCCTTCCCAGGAGATGGGCGACCACGGAGTCCGTGCCCCGACGGGACACCCTGTCGGCCTTTCCAGGAACCTGTGCAGGTTCTCTGAGGTAGTTTCTTCTTCTAAAGTTTAAGGGCAGAAGAGATTAACTTTCTTCAAGATGGCTTGGATAGCCTCCTGCTGACAGACAGTCGATGGGGGTGGGTTCCTCCCCCTCCCCCGCAGGTGCCAGGCGGGTGGGACGGGGTGGGGTACACGGCCAGTCCTAGATGTACGGCAGCCCCGGGGCCGACCCACCGGCCTCCCTGTATTTTCATCCCTGAGCGATGTCTCCTCCACAGAAAGACTTAACTTTTTTTTTTTTTTTTTTTTGCTGTACACGGGCCTCTCACTGTTGTGGCCTCTCCCATTGCGGAGCACAGGCTCCGGACGCGCAGGCTCAGCGGCCATGGCTCACGGGCCCAGCCGCTCCGCGGCATGTGGGATCCTCCCGGACCGGGGCACAAACCCGTGTCCCCTGCATCGGCAGGCAGACTCTCATCCACTGCGCCACCAGGGAAGCCCAGAAAGACTTAACTTTTCACACAAGAAGTGACGTCACTTGTCATCTGCACCGTTAATGACAATCTGTTAAAATACGTCCTTTGTCTTCAAATTCGCATGTGTGAGAATCAATCCAACTAAACAGGAAAACAAGACTTTTTGTGGAATTTAGCTCCGTGATACAGCAATTAACATGCGAGAAAATATGAAAACAGCTGAGACAATTCCTAGAAGAACTTCAACAAGCAGGGCTTCCCCATGAGAAGTCCTATGATTTAAAAGCAACAGGAATAGATAAAAGATCTGCAGAAAAGGAGAGTCTCGAAAAGACCCATGTAATCCAGGGACTCCTGTTCTGCACAAACTCAAGGGGAAGAGGATTGAATGTTTAATAAAGGGTTTGGATCAGCCGACTGTTGGGAAAATCGATAAACTAAGACCCCTTCTTCACACGTAATTCCAGATGGATTAAAGTCTGCACTACAGACTCTGCCAGGAAGATGAGAGAAGGACTTGTCGGGAATCAGCCTTGGGGGGAGAAGGGCCAGCAGCTGGGGGGACGTGGGTGTGTTTCCTGCGTGAAAATTAAGGCTCGTGCGTGACAGGTACCGTGAGCACAGACAGCATCACCATCACACTTCACAGGGAAACTCTTGGAGTTGAAAAAGCAGGAGGCAAGGAACCAGAAAGGAAAGCAGGCCAGGCGCGAGCAGAAGCCACCAGCTTGCCGTCCCCGGGGGTGCGGACGGGACTGTCCCTCCAGCCCAGCGGCCACCGTCGTGAAACAGCGGTGATGTCATCGCTGTCAGTCACCTTTCCTTTCTCAGGCTAGTGCGTCAAGTTGGGAAGGCCGCTCCGGGGTTGGGGGCACGCCTGCTCCCTCTGCCCTGGGGGCCGGACGGGGCAGGGCCGGTGGCACCCAGGTGTCTCGGTGCCGGCCAGATATTTCTGAGTTGATCTGGGCGAGGGGTGCTCCCGGCTTTGCCCGCCTTTAATATTTATTTTCTCAGAGTCCATCGCAGCACGTGGGCCATGGGGGCGGCGCCCCACACTGTGCCCGTGGGCCCTGCTGCTCCGTCTCGGCGGGGGTGTCAGTGCAGCCACCAATGGGTGGTGGAACCGGGGACCTGGGTCACTGAACCTCCCTTCCCTTCTGCCCAGACCACACGTCTGCTCTGCGGGCTGTCTCGTTAGCCGTGGTTCGCATTCCGCTTTGAGTTGGAAGTGACCCGCACTTGCTTCCTTTGCCCTTGAGGCCA
The DNA here is from genome assembly GCF_039906515.1 of Pseudorca crassidens. NCBI lineage: Eukaryota > Metazoa > Chordata > Mammalia > Artiodactyla > Delphinidae > Pseudorca > Pseudorca crassidens. The sequence goes on along the minus strand of NC_090311.1, from coordinate 945,905 downwards.
GTGCAGCCGGGACCCTGCTGCCACCAAGGGTGGGGAGGGGGTGGGGGAGTGAGTGAGCGGAGGATCGGGGTTGGGTGGTGTCCTGGCCTCTTACCGGGGAAGAGAGGTCTGTACGGGGCCCGGGTGGGGGTGACACTGACATATCACTGTCACGTTTGCCGTGTGTGCGTTTCTCAGCTGAAAAATCTCTATGAAATAAATTGTGATTGGTTTAAAATACGTGGAAAAAGTTTTTTGAGCCAGGCAATACTTAGCTTAAAAAAAAAGACATAGTCACTCTCACTTTGTAGCTTCCAAACATCCACGTGGGGATAAGCTACAACGCTGAGAATGAGGTCAGGTGTCCACCACCGATGGGAGGAACCGTCCACGGACCAGACGGAGGCGTCCTGGGCTCATGTGGGTTGCCCGCTCCTGGCTGCTCTCCTGTGTCTGGCGTGTGGCGTGGCCCTTTTCCTTCCCTGGTGCAGGCTGTCGTTGCACGCCAAACGTGGTTTTCACGGCCCCGGCCCAGCGGATGGGACTGCGCTGGCGCACACCCCAGTGCTGGCAAGCTGGGAGCCGTCTGGGGAACGCGTGTTGATCACGGTCACTGGGGTGCAAGCGTCCTTCAGCAGGAGGCGGTGGGAAATGCGTGCGGGGAGCCCGGGGAGAGGCCGGGCGTGGCGGGCGCCGTGCCTCAGTAACCCCCTCTGCTCCTCTCCTCCCAGAATCATCGACCAGCGATTCGAGAAAGCGTCCTACTTTGTCTTTGGCGATTTCAACTTCCGACTGGATTCCAAGTCCGTGGTGGAGGTAGGCCACGCCGGGAGCCTCACGCGTGTTCGGTCATGTTGGGAAGACAGCGGAAGCCCGTGATCCTCGACGGGCGCGTTCCCACTGTCCTGCTCACTGGTTCTATTTAAGGCAGAAACTCCTAATGGAGAACGTTTTACTGTCAAAAGGGGGCTGTTATGGGAGCCCCTCCGAGCGAGTAGTTGGGTAGTGGTCGGGTCACTCAGCACATGTGTGCTGAGCCTGGAGATTCCTCTGTTGACCGTCGGGAGAGGAAAGGGAGGAAGCTACCTGTGAGAAGGCAGCCCCTGGTCAGCTGTATGCGCCAGTTCCCCCCAGCTGTGGGAATCTCCAGGGTGCCCTCAGGCCCCTGGGTGACGCTCCCGCTGAGTAGCAGGCGCAGGTGGAACCTGGATGGGCACCAGCCGCGAGGCGACCGGGTCGGAAGGCCAGCTCGTCGGCCCCACCGGGTCCCGCCACGTGGCCTGGAGCGTGGTCTCCTCTGCGTGGGGCCGGCTTCTCCCAGAGGGTCTGCGGCCCTGAGCCCCGCTGCCGCACCTGCCCCACTCTCCCGGGGGTGCAGTGCTGATGGCAGGGACCCAGGCCGCAGCGAAGGGGGCCTGCCAGCCGCCCAAGGTGAGCGGGTCCCCCCAGACCCAGCTGCAGGAGGGAGACCACAGCGTGCAGGGTCCAGCCCAGGCCTGTCCAGAGCAGGGCACACACAAGCGTGTGCCTGCAGTGATGGTGGAAACAGCAGGGGGAGACCCCGGGGGTCCCCTCTTGTCATCTTCCTTTGGCGTCTCAGGTACAAGTAATCCTCCCTTCTCGGCAGAAGATTCTGTCTTAAAACTGAGCAGTGAGAGGCGCCTGAGTGTGGGGAGGGGGCTTTCGACCACTCGGAGTGTTTTCAAATAGACAAATGAATTCCACTGAGGACCATAAAATCCTGCGTTTGGTTCTGCTGCCTTTTCCCCTCCTCATTTTGAGTTTGGCTCAATCAGCAACCTGGATCCAAGGTCCCATGGGTTCCGTGCCTTTGAGCCATGGGTGCGATGCCCGCCTGTTGAAATCCGCCAGTGCACGTGTGATGCTGTGAGGGGCGTGGGGAGCCCAGCCCAGTGCCCGCAGGCCAGGCGCCCTCGCCAACAGTGCCTCCTCTGGTATTCTAGCCGCGCTGGTTTTGCTGGGTTGAGCCCCCGAGCGCAGGTCAGTTCCGGCTGGTACTTGGGCCCAGTGAGCCTGCTGTGCTGGAACGGCCTCTCTGCTCGCCCGAGGGCCCCGTCTAAGGGCAGCGGCTCTGGACGCGGGCGGAATTGTCACGGGACGTGTGGCGCAGGCGGGGCTCCGGTTTCCATGGGGGGCGCCGAGGCTCCTGCAGAGTCGTGATTTCCTTTTCTTACTGAGTGGGAAGCGGGAGGACACGGCCCTGGGCGTGAGCGGGCGTGAGGGGGCGTGAGCGGGCGTGAGGGGGCGTGAGGGGGCGTGAGCGGAGCTGGGCCGTGACACGTGTGGCTGCCGCTGATCCTGTGACCCCCTCCCCTTCCCCAGGCTTCTCTGCCCGGCGCCCTTTCTCCTGACCCTTCACCTTCAGACCTTGGCTTCACCCCAGGGACCTGTCCCATCCCCTAGAGGAAGGACTCCTGCCACACGGTGACCGCACAGGTGGCCGGTGCTGGCCGGCGTCCTGATGGACCCTGGACTCGGCCAGGGAGGCGCTGCCCGCGGCTGGGCGGCTCCATCCTTCTGTGTTTCCTCCCAGAGGTGGCAGCCCGGCCCCATATCATCAGGATGTCGGGGCTGGTGGTACAGGACCCACGGCCACACGTCCTTGACCGTGAGTGAGAGGGGGCAGAGCCTGAGCAGGGACATAGGCGCTCACTTCCTGGTCAGTAACAGCCCGAGGTCGTCCCCTGAGCAGCAGCGCTTTGAGGGCCAGACGCAGAGGAGGGAGAGGGCTCGCCCCCGCGTACCGAGGGGCTGCCTGGTCTGTGGATCCACAGGGAGACCCCCGATGGGCGCATTGTTCTGAAGGCCACCCGGGGGCCCCAAGCGTCTCCAAGGACCAACAGCCTGAAGGTTCCAGGCCAAAAGCCTCGATATTTGGTGGACTGCCCAGGTTTTAATAAGTTCCTCTTCCTTCAGGAAAGTACAGGGGATCTTCGTTCTTGAGCGCTTTTCCAACTAATTAACTGACTTAGATAAGGAACTACAGGAAATGCTGTTTTTTGTAGGCAGTTCTCACAAACAGCTGATTTTTCAGGGAAGCGGAACTATGTGCACAAGCTTCCCCTCCTGGGCCCCTGCGGACCCCACCTTGGCCTCCCCGGCCCTCGGCTTCCCTTGGCCTGGCCGCCCCTGGACCTGCCCCCGGCCTTGGTGTCCCGCTGTCCGGGCAGCTGGTGAGCACACCTGGGAAGGGGTGGGGCACGGAGTGTCTGCCGCTTCCCTGTGTGGGCGGCTGTGTGTGAGGTCAGGTGCAGGGCAGCAGTCCTGCTGCTGGTAAGAGTCACAGGCGTTACGCATCTGTGTGGCCCCTCCCCCAGGAGGTCACTTCCTAAACAGTCAGTCATCTGTCTGCTCTAGGCATTTCCGTGTGCCTTCACCGCAAGCCCCTCGGACTGTGCTGGGGACCCCATGTCAGCAGTCCTGAGAGGTCAGAGGGACCCACGGCAGGGACGGGTCCTGGGCACACAAGGGCACACGAGGGCTGACCCAGGGGGGCAGGAAGCAGAGGCCCTCCGCCCCGCCAGCCCCGCCCACCCCACCCCGCGCGGGAGAGTGGGTTCTGGTGAGGGGGCGTGGCGAGGGCGGTCTCGGGCCCGAGGAGGTCCCACTGCACCCCAAGGGGACGTGGTCGTTCTGAGCAGCAGCTCTTCCCAGCGGGCCTGCTGGTAGGCGTTGGGCTTGGCGGGGCGGGACGGCTCCAGGAGACCCCGTCCTCCGGGCACACGGAGTCTCCCTCGCGGAACCGGCGGCTTCACCCCGGGCTCCGTTCAGTCTCCTCGCAGCCTCTTCTGGGAGCCGCCCGGAGTGTGGCAGCGCATCTAAGTGGACCTGAATGCCACCAGGACACCCCGCACCCCCAAGCTCTGGGCTTGCCCACGACAGCTCGCTGGACGCTGCCCCTGCCCCGCTGCTGCCAGGGAGTGTTTGCTCTGGCTGTGCACCCGCACACGTGAGAAAAGCGCTCCGTTGTCCAGGGCTGTGAAATTGGCACTTTCAAAGGAGGGAGGAATCAGTGGTGTTTAATTGAATTATTTGCTCGATGAATAACCAGATGTGTCTAAGATTCGTGCATTAATTTTTGGAGGGTTTTCTCGTGCACGTGGTTCTTTACACCACGCGGTCCGTCTACCCTGTGGATAGATGGCTGTTCAGTTGGCGACAACGTACATCTCTGCACACAGTTTACTGCGCGAGTAAAGCAAGCCGATGGGAAATGATTTTTATTCCCAGCGCGTGGAGTATGATTTTTGGTATAGCGAGTTTTTAGGACCGTTTGGTCAAATGAAGACTTTAGCCCTAGGGGTTAAAGACCATCTTCTCACGCCTCATCAGCACAGTCATCAGCTGTTCACAAAGCATCCAGGCTGAGCAGGAAGCTGCCATGCAGTCCCGCGGCTGAGCGCCCTGGCGGCTGAGCGCCCTGGCGGAGAAGCAGGGACCCAACGGGGGAGTCGTAGGCGGATAGCGTAGCGCGTGACACCCGGACCCCACCCTTGCACCCGCGTGTCCCCTCTGGGTTGCCACGTCACCTTTGGCCCCAGACGTGTCCAGCTGATGAAGAAAATTGTAATGAACTTGGTATGTTCTGAAGTCCCCACGGAAGACACAGCTTGTGCCTGGTCGTGTTTCGTGTCCCCGGCCGGCGGCTGGGACACTGGTCTCAAGGCAGAAGTCTGAGGTCAGGGGGCTCCCTCCTGCCTCCTCGGCTCCGGTGGCCCAGGCGCCCCTGGGCTGTGGCCGCGTCATCACTGCCTCTGCTCCGGCCTCACGTGCCTCCTCCCTGCCTCACTGTCCTTGTGGGGACAGTCACTGCACTTGGGCCACCCTGAATCCAGGGTGAGCTCGGCTCGAGAACGTTGACCCGTCACATCTGCCAAGGCCCTGGTTGACAAAACAGTCGTGGGCTGAGGTCCTGGTGGACGTGAACTTGGGGACGCTCTGCAGCCCCCTTCCTGCCAGAGCCCCATTTCCTCTCCCACCGCTGGAGAGATCGATGCTAACTCAGAAAACATACTTGTGGGCAAAGCTAGATCTAAACGTTTAACTGAAAGCGACCAAGTTTCTTTTGCTGCAGATTAATTTCAGTGGCGCTCATTAAGCTACCTGTTTACGTCTTGAATTTTAAAACACCATGGAAGCACCTCTTGGAACATCACAGTCTGCTGGCCCGCATGGCTTTTTGAAAGGGTTTCTAACTGTAGAAGCAACTTACAGAAACTCTGTGGACACCAGAGGAGAGGTCTCCAAATTTTCCCGAAAGGTTGTTAGACCGAGTGGATGGCTTCTCGAGGCCTACCAGCCGTCCCAGCTCCCAGAATGTGCAGAGCAGCGTGAGGACGAGGCCGCCCGGGTGTTCCGTGGCTCCGGGACACCTCATCGGGGCTTTGCCTGTTACAGGAGAGCCGTGTATGGAGGTGAAGGTGGCCACTTCTTGGGACTTGCACAGCGGGGAGTCAGCGGGGCACATTTGGGGATGGGCCGCCTGGTGGACAAGGCCTGGCTGGGGCCACAGGGTCCTGCAGGTTCTCAGGCAGTGCTCGGGGGCATCACTGAGGGTGGCAGGCGGCCTCCAGGTGGGCACTGGGGCACCGGGAAGAGGGGGAGGGGGCTGGGATGCAGGCAGCTCATCCTCTGCCCCACCCCCTCCAAGGACTGTGCCCTTTCCTTCCAAACAACACGGCCCAGGAAAGAGCACCGGTCAGAGGCGCACCAAGGCTTGAGCCGGGGCCCAGGCCTCGAGCTGTCCCTTCCCTGGGTGAGCGGCTGCCCTCAGCGGTGACCCTGTAGAGACACCGCCGTTTCGTGCCTACAGACCGGGTCCTGGGGTGGGAGAGGCCATGCCGGCCCCGACCCGTATTCCTGGGGAGGCCAGTGTCCTCAGCTGGTGGGTCACCCCACAGACGGTTTCCAGATTGCCCAAGGTCAGCGCAGCACCCAAGGTGACCACGAGCGCCCCAGACAGCACTGCAGTCGTGCGGGTCAGAAGGTCCGAGGAGACGCAGGGATGGGGACGCGGGACCTCCGTCTGCCGGCGTCGTCTTGTCTGGAGGTGGCAGGTGACCCCCTTGAAGAGGGAAGTTGAGGTCATCCTTTGTGCCGGCTTGGCTGGGCTTTGGTGTTGGTTGCTGGTCCCCCACTAGAGTGGCAGGTACACCCTCCCCAGCCCTGGGCCCCTGAGATGCCCAGGGATGCCCTGCCTCTGGTGCTCACCCCGCCAAGCTCCTGGAAGCTCCCAGAGGGGAGTCAGGTCCTTCCGGAAACACGAGCATCCTGACCTGCAGGGAGAAAGAGGCTGCAGCGGGCAGGGGCTCCTGGAAGGACAAGTCGGCGAGGGGCTCCAGGGCAAGCTGGACACCCACCGGTCCTCTGCAGCAAGGGGTCTCGGGTATCTGGCTGGCACCAGCGTCGGAAAGAAGTGCTTTGTGCAAAGTGAACGGCTGCCCCTCCCACCCCCGGAATTAGAGCTTCGCGTTTCAGATGCAAATTAATACAAACATGCTTGCCTAGCAGAACTGAAAAGATGATCCTGCGATCAAACTTGGCACCTCTTAAGCCGTAATTAAAACAGACAAACTATAAACACCACGATCGTGTGCAGTCTAACGGGCTGTGCGTCCCGAACGAATTAATGATGCAGCCTCCCACTCAGCTCCTCCGGCGGGATTGCTCAGAGAGTATGTTTCATGCCTTGCGCAGTGGCAACTGGCAGCTGGGCGCTCAGCTGGCCAGTGACAAAGGGTGACAGCGGTGCCAGGCGCTCCCATCTCCGCGCGCCCCAGCCGCACCCACCTGCCGTCCGTCACCGCGGACAGCCGTGGTGATGGATGCGTTTTTGGAGGCTGGCGGCTGTTTTGAAAAACCGGTTGCCGGTTGCTGACAGGTACAGGTTCAGGTGCCAGCAGGGCCTGAGAGGACCCTGGCTTCTCGGAGGAAGCAGCCGTCCCTACGCTCATGTTCGCGGGGCAGGGACAGGGTGGGGGGGTGGGAGCCCAGGCGGTGCCCCAACAGCCGGGGTCGCAGCACTAACCGCGCCCGCCTTGGAAGAGGACCAGGGGCACCGCACAGCCCGCCCGCATCCCAGTGCGGCCAGGGAGATTCTGCAGGCTGCCCGGTGGCCTGAGCCCCTGCCCCGGACCACGGGCATTTCTGCCACCCAGCCTCCTGCCCTCTGGCTGCACGTGCGACCTGGCGAGGGTGGGTTCCCACTCAGCCAGGAGGGGGCATCGCACCTGGTCGTTACCTGTGCCGGCCCTTCGTAAGGCCCCGTGAACTGTCCCCAGCCTGTTTCTGCATTTTCTCACTTCTCTGATTCAAGTTATTCTTTGGAACTCAGGGAAGGCCTAGGAGGCTAAAGTTTTTCTGCAAACAGAGGCAGGCAGGGGACAGGGGCAGGGAGTCTGTCCCGGGGAGACAGAAGGAGGTGACAAGGGGTCCTGCTCTCCCCCCTGCCCCTTGTCCCCCACTGCCCGGCAGGTCTGAGCCCTGGTGTGTCTGTGGAAGGCTGGGGACGTTCTCAAGAGGCCAGACCAGGAGCGTGGCAGGTCCCCCGGCCGGATCCCCTGCGGGCAGGGAGACCCCCGAGCGGCAGTCCCGTCCTGCTGGACAGGAGCCTAGAAAGAGCCCGCGCTGCTTCCTTCTAGAAAACTCAGTCAAGCGCCCCTGCTTTGCGCAGCCGGCCGCGGGCGGGCGCTGTCGCCCCTCCGTCAGCGGGTTGGGAGCTGGCGGGGCGTCTCGGGGAGGAGATGAAAGGGTCTTTATGGTGGTTGTTTTCTCGTGAACAGCTGATGATACAGAACAAAAAGGACGAAGGCGCCTCTGACGCTGACACGGCCTCACAGCAGCGCCTCTCACGGACCCCGGCGCCGTCTGCGCCTTCAGGCACTCGGAGTCCATGTGCTCTCGGTCATCAAGGATGTCCCTCCTCCCGGGGGCTGGGGTTTGCCAGGAAAACCTCTGAAAAGCTGCACTTCTCCAGAAGGGTCTTCCTTGGGGAAGTCAGAGTAAACGGAATGGGGGTGTTCGGGGTCGCTCCCGCCCGATGCAGGACGACCTCCCCACGGTGCTTCCTGGTGAAAGCCCGACGCGGCCACCGCCCTGCTCAGCCTCAGGTCCTCGGCGCGCACCCAGCACGGTCCTTCTGTGTCAGGCAGGCCACTGGGACCCTGAAAACCGAGGAAGTTAGCGCTCTGCTGAGCTCCCCCGAGGGCAGGGTCCCTGCCAGGCCCCTCCTGCGGCCGAGGCAGCAGGGTGTGTGTTTCTTCATGGCTCTCGCGGGCGCCTGCTCTGGGCCCCACTTGGTGCAGCTGAGAGGCAAGACGCTGCCCAGTGGCCTCGTCTTAACTACACGAGCTCCCCGCCCCCCGACACCCAGGGACAGCCGTCACGGCCCGGCACCTGGCCGCAGACCTTCCCCCTAGAGCACGGTGACCTCCTGGACCTCAGGCCGGCCTGGCCACCACTGGAGGGGCCCTGGAGCTGAGCACAGGCCAGGCAAACCAGGGTTCTTGCTCTCCAGAAGGGTGTGTGTGTGTGTGTGTGTGTGTGTGTGTGTGTGTGTGCGCGTGCGCGCGCGCCGAGGGGCTGTGTGTGCGTGTGTGATAGGGAAGGAAGCTGAAGCTTAGGCTGGAGCTTGTTGGACCACATGTCCGTGCACTGGGAGGTGCTGTTCCTGTCGCAGGCTCAGTGGCCCCGGCTGTCCCCCGGGGGCTCCCACGGCAGCGTGTACCCTGAGGCCTGCTCACCCGGCCGCAGGCGGTGTGGGCGGCTCCGAGACGCATTTCTATCTGTCTGCCCAGCGCCTACTTTTCAGGCCGTGGCACGTGTCTGCCCCGAAGGGGATGGTCAGAGGGTTCGTGAAGACTTTTTCTGAGCACTTTCCTGCGGAGCCATGAGTTACCTGTGACCGAGGCAGGTTCTGAAGCCGCTGACTCTGCGTCCCTTCTTCTCTCTCCCTGGACGCCTTTAGGACTGAAATGACGTCTGTAGACGCTGGTGACCAAGGACTGGCCCATCCTTGGGACGGATGGTGCTTCTCTCCTGTTCCTGGCGGGTGGGTGGGTGTCCAGGGCACGGGGCTGGCTGGCTGACTCTCCGTACCCACCTCACAGTGACCCAGCGTTGGACCCACACCTCCCACACGCTGGCTTGTGAGTGAGGTGCCAGAGGCAGCCTTTAACCCCTCGAGTCCAAGAGGTGGATCTGGGCAGCCCGGGTCGGGACCCCGTTCTCCTTCCAGAGCTGAGGCAGGTGTGGGGTTAAGGGGGTGCAGCACAGCAGGAGGCAGACCCGGGTTAACGTCCAGAGTCACGGGGGGAGTCACCGCAGAAAAGGTCACGTTTATCCTCTAGAGTGGGATCTGTTTTCCAGTCGTTTGAAATAACTCTAAATGTAAAAGGTAACGATTTTCCATTAACTTGTTCTGAAGAAAACCCACGTAAAGGACTCAGGTCTGTCTGCGCGCCACCGTTCAGAAATCCTTCTCTTTCTCTCTGTGGCCTGTGCTGCAGGAGGATGCAGACGGAACGTTGATTTGTGCGCCTGTTTATTTGTAGACATTTTTATGGCTAGAATTTAACCAAAAGTAACAGGATGACGAGAACAGCCGTGGGATGGGGTGAACTTGATGACGAGAACAGCCATGGGACGGGGTGAGCTTCTCCCTGACGCCTTTGGTTGGCTGGTGGTTTTCAGTGAAGGGTGTGCGTGCCGAGGCCCGGTTTCTCTGACGTCTCCGTGATATTCGGGGGGGACCCCAAGGACTCAGGGCCCTGCAGCCCAGCTGGGGCGGCAGCTCCATGCCGAGCTCCTCAGGTGCAAATTGCTGGCCTCGGCCTGGTTCCTGCTGGACGCACAACACAGAGACGGCGAGGGTGTCCGAGTGCTTGGGGAGGAGATGGCCGCCCCCGCAGGAAGGAGAAGCTGCTTGTGGCTGCGGCTTGCTGGAACCAGGAGCTCACCCTGTTCCAGCTCCCCGACGGCTTCCGCTCCCGGAGCGCGGACCCCTCTGTGCAGAGGAACAGGAGCTGAGCGTGCGGGCCGGTGGGAAGCCGGGCTCAAGGCCGGCCGTGCGTGGCTGCAGGTGGGCGGGGCGTCTCTGGCCCCTGCTCCCGGGAGGTGCCGGCACCGGGGCTGCAGACACAGCTGATGAAGCACCTGCTCTGTTCCCTCTTCTGCTTCCAGCAGGTGGACCCAGAGCCAAGCCCCACGGGAGTGGCCAGAGCGGGGGCCACCGCCCGTCCCCGGGCCGTGGCGAGTGGAGGCTGGGCTCCCCACAGCGCCCCACCCCCGTCGGAGGTCTGGGCCTTTCTGGCCTCACGCCCTGCGTCTGAAACGCAACTCAGAGCAGCCAGCCACCCCCTCACGCGGGGCCTCCAGAGCAGGGTCACTGTCCTTTTGACGTTGCGCAGGAGATGAGGCCACGGATGTCGGGGGGGTGGAGGGTCCTCGAGGGGCCGGGCGGGGCCAGGGCTCCCTCGCGTCTCCCCTGAGATGCCAGAGGCCAGGCCGGCGGCCCGGCCGAGCATCCTCACCCAGGGGCACGCACGTCCGCGCTGTGTTGAAGCCCTTGAGGACGTGTTTCTTTTACGTGCTTTTCCTTTCAGCTTCTTGGGGGTCGGTCGTATGCGCACGTTTGTGGCTGAAGAGAGAACCGGTGGCCACGGCCGGTTGGCCTCTTTGTGCCCCGGCTTTGTTTCCGATTTCACGCTATCAGAGGGCCCGCGTGTTTTCCTGCGTGAAGTTGTCGGGATGAAAGCTCCGGAGCGGGGTCGCACGCCAAGGGCCGGGCATGGAGCCCACCCGCCAGCCTCCCGCCCTCCCCCTGGCCCCTCCGCACAGTAACGGTGTCGAGCAGGCTGGCCCGGCCCTTCGCTGCAGAACCAGCGCTTCCGTCCAGACCAGCTCATTAGTCTCCCATGGGGCCAGAAGGAGCCTCGTCCAAGGCTAAAACAGGGCGGCCAGCTCACCCTCCCCAGCGGTGACCCACTGCGCAGGCGCAGACGGCCAAGCTGGGTCCCTGATGTGGTCAGGGGAGGGGGAGGTGAGGACGCTACCAGCTCCCTGTGTTTTCGGGAACATGTGGCTCTGTGACGGGGCAGGTGGAGTTCCCGCCCCGTCCTCACTCGGGAAGGACCCCAGCGGCGCAGAAGCTGTGTCCGGTCTGGTGGGACGCGGTGTGCAGCGGGCCTCACATTGGAGGCTGCTGGCTGTCCTTCCAGAGGGCCCACGTCCAAATAGAGGCGCTGGAAGCCAGGCCCCAGGCGGCAGGATGCCACCACGGGGACAGAGAGGACCCTGCGGGGCTGGGGGGGCTCCACAACGTCAGGAAGCTGCTCTTTGGGTTATTTTTCATTTCAAGGCTGTTGTATTTTCCACTTGATGGAAAAAAAGGTTAATCCAGCCCCCAAGGTCTGAGCGGGGGACGGGGGACCCCGTGTAGGTGCCGGCTCACCACCCACGCCCTTGACCGGAAGCGGCCTTGTCACTGGCAGGTGGGTGCCGCTGAGAGAATGCTGGACCTCCAGGGGGCTGGACGCCCTTGGTCCCGCTGGTCCCTGTTTCTGGGGGCCCGTTCCGTGGTGTGAGCTTCTCCTGGGGGCCCAGGCAGAAATGGGGGCTCCGCGTTCCGTCCTGCAGGGGGTCTGCGTTTCAATAAAAAGAGGAGTGCTGTCCTCTTACTCAGAATGAGCTAGAACGTTTCCAGTATCTGCTGGGAGTGTCTAAATTTGGGTGCCAGAGTGGCTTGGTGGTTCGTTTTGATTTTGTTTAAACCTCGCTGCTCCCCACGTGGAGGGGAAGAGTGCAGAGGGCTCTGAGGAGAGACGCACGGGGTCGGCCACTGCCTGTACCTGAGACGGCCGCAGTCATCTGGCCACACCGGTTTTCCTCGCTGCCTGAAATCAGGATTAAACCTGCCCCACCCTCTGTGCAGCCCCATGAGTGACGGCACGCCAGACAGTGACCCCGCTCACCGCTTCTGAGCTCAGGCCCTGACGAGCCCCCTTCCCCGGGTGCAGGTGTGTGGGGGAAACCAGAGCGGCAGGGGGCAGGAGGCCACAGGGATGGACTGCACGCGCGTCCCCTGCTGCCCACCACGCTCCGCAGCTTGGACTCCTGGTCACCTGTCTGGGCCCAGCCGTCCCGGGGACCCTGGCACTCCTCGGAGCCTCCTAGAAGCCAGGGCGTGAGGCCCGTCGCTGAGAACGGGGGTGCCTGCGGCTCTCGGGGACCCGGGGGGCTGGCTGCCGGAAGGGGGTCCGTGCCTCCACCAGCACCCAGTCTGTGTCCGACTCGTAAACAGCTGCCAGGATAACTCGGGAACGAGCGTCGTTGGGGCAGGAGGCGGCCCCCTGAGCCCGGCCCCTCATCTGCAGGCCCGAGCGTCCTGCGGGGCACGAGGGGAGGGCGCCACATGCCAGGCTGGCAGGGAGCACCCTGGGGGGCGAGCCCCAGCGCCTGCTGACCCCTCCCCGTGCCCGCACCCTCCGCGGGGTCTAGAACCTGCAGGGCAGGGCCCACACTCGGGCTGTGGGCCAGTGGGCTTCTTCGGGGTCCCTCAGAGACCCCTGCACGCTCACATGTTGGGACTCTCGACTCCGGTGGAGAGAGACCCAGACGCAGTCCCCAGGCCACACCGGGCTTTGCAGACAGAAGCCAGACCAGCTATTCGTGTTCATTCGAAATATGCTTCCAATACCTGCGTCGCTTCCTATGTTTTCTCAGGTGGAGAAAATAGGTAGAATGGAAGTGTGTTTTGATTCTCTTTTTGCCTCTGAGGAGAGAACAAACCCGCTGGGCCGCTGGGCAGGCCTGTGCCGATGGGGCAAGCCCCGAATTTCTGTCCTGGCCGCCTGGGAGCTCTGTAAGACAGGTTGCGTCCCCTCAGCTCTCCTCCACACCGTGTGGCCTGCCGGCCATTCCCTGCCTGCCCCCAGCCCCCCTCAGGCCCTGTCTCCACCTCTCACGCTGCCACCCCGGCCTTTGCCCCACCAGGGCCCTCCACCTGGAACCCGGCTCCATTAGCTCCGTTACACGGTCACCATCTCTCTAGTTACCCCGACACCCAGACCCAGGCGTGCCCCCCTGTATACACTGCACGTCCTGGACGCCGACCACAGGTGCCCGCCGACCACAGGTGCCCGCCGGCCCGGCCTACGCTGGGTCCTTTGGAAACTTGGGGTGTGTGTCAGCTGGGGCTCCTGGGGGATCCCCTTCCTCCGGGCCCAGCGTGCTGGGTCCAGACAGAAGCCGGGTCTCTGGAATCACAATAACTGAGTCTGAAGCCTTGGCGAGCCATCAGTAAACGCAACTGAGACGCTTTTTTTAATGCCTGCTACCTCTCGAAGTGGATGCACAGAAGAGAGCCTTATGGCTTTTATTTACCATTTAGAAGCTTAGTAATTACAATGAGAAAACGACCGGTGTGCCTCTGACCTCCACAGACGGAAACTTACCGCCCGAACTTTCCAGAAGGCGCGTCGTGACCCAGACTCTGAAACCCGCCGTATCCCCCAGGTCAGGCTTCTCAGACTCGAATGTTCCCGACCAGCTCCTGGCTGACCCCAGGGCCTGTCCTCGAGTGCGGGGCTGGCTGTCCCCCCACCCCCGCGCCAGTCTGGCAGAGAGCAGAGTGGGTTCTGTAAGGCCGCGTTCGTGGGCTTGCCTGTGGGGACCCCAGGGGCTCTGTCTGCATAGAAGTTGGACCCTGGTGGGGAGCGTTCGTGACGGCGGGATGGGGGCAGTGGGGGGGGCAGCCCTGGGAGGAGCGGGGCCAGCTGCACAGGCGCCCTGAGCCCCAGGGGGCTGTGCGGATTCAGTGGCTGTAAGACTGCGGGACTCGCAGGAAACGCTGCACGCTGCGCCTCTGGGCTGACACCGGCGTGGGGTCCTGTGGGCACCGCCCCAGCAGCCTGTGCCCCTAAATTCCAAGTGAAACACCAGGGGCTCCGGGTGCCAGCAGGACAGTGCTGGGCCGCCTCTCCTGTGCCCTTCCTGCCGCTGCTGATCGTGAAATGAATCTTACGTGGCTCTTTAAGATAACATTTGGGAAATTGTTTTCTCCTTTCAAAAGAGGAAAATGCCTTCCTGTAAGCAGGCGAGCCGGAAAGGCCCTGGCCCAGGGGTTTCTGCATGAGTGGTCACGACTGCGATTGAAAGGCCCGCCCGGGAGGAGGCCTGGCGGGTGTGGGAGAGAGGCCCCTCCAAGGGCTGGGCCGGTCAGATGTTTATCCTCTGGGAGCCCGTCTGAAGTGGCGAGAGATAAAGCAATTTTTTAAAAAGTTTCCAGCAGATGCCTTTGGGAGAAGACCATGAATTTCCTGAATCGTCGGGCGGCTACAATGCCGTCTGCCTGCCGGGCCTCCCCATTCACTGGGCTGAAGCCACTTAAGCGCATTAGCATCTGGATGGGGTGACCTCCTCGCCGGGGGCTGGGCAGGGTGGCCGCGCTGGGCCGGATGGTCCAGGCGCTTGTTCTAATCCGGCCGTTTGAAGGCGGCCAGACTGATTTGTGACACATGAGTCCAGAAGCCACTGTGGGGGGCTTGACCTGAGTAGCTGTCTGTGCTCTGAATGCCAACGCCTGTCCTGGAACGCGCGGCCCAAGGGGGATCGGCTTCCGGCTTCCGGGCCTCCCCGGGCCCTGGGGCCTGTTGCGGGAGGATGTCCCGCAAAGCCGGCTGCTTTGAGCCTCTGAGCCCCGCGGCCTCTGAGCCCCGTGGCTCTGCCGTGAAGTGACCTCACGAGGGCTCCTTAGACAAAGAGGGTTTTTTTTAAGTCAACATTAGTTCAGTTGCGGTGGTCTTACTTTCTTTCTTTTTTTAATAAAAATCACCTAGTGCTTTTTCCAAAACAGCCCTATCGAGGTATAACTTACACGCGAACTGAAATCCAGCTGTGACCTTCTCACCCCACCTGGCCTCCGCGGCCCCCGCTCTGTCCTTTCTGGACTCCGCGTGGATGGACTTTCCCGAAGGGAGGGGTGCGGGGCCTGGTCTCCGCACATGCTCGCCGGCACTTGCCGTGCACCTGGGGTGTCTCTCAGCCCGTTTAGAGCTGCACTTCGTCTCTGCGGTGTTGGTGTGGTCAGCGCGGCCCTGCGGTGCCCCTAACTGCACCAGGCCTCGCGGCCTCTGCGCCAGCCTCCACCCTCGTCCTGACTGGGGAGCAACCCTGTTTAACCCCCATCCTGCTGCCTTTCCTCGCCCCACACCCAGGTTGGGACAGGGAGGATTTTCTAAAGGAGTCTGGATTTAATAGAGTTTTCAGCCTATCTGCAGTCAGCCTGTCACCCGTGCCCTTCCGTCTGCCCCGCCGCAGCTGGTGGGCGTCCCTGCCCAGGGCCCCCGGCGTGGCCTCTGTGTCCCCCGTGCTGCCCCCGGGGCCTGTCTGGCTGCCCTTCACTGTCCCTCCCGCTGTGGCTGTGGAGGACCGCCAGTCAGACTGTTCCCTGCCCAGCCTCCACAGGCCCCCTGGTCCCTGGTCCTCGGGGCAGCCTGGGGCGGCGGGCAGAGGGCCGGGTGTGCGGCCCCGCGTGTCTGGAGCCGCGGGTCCCTCCACGGGAGGTGTGAGCCCCTGAGCCGAGGTCGGGGAGCGGTGGAGGCGGGCAGCGGGCTGGCATGTCTCCGGGGACTGAGCTCCTTCCGTGTCTTTCCCAGACTCTCTGCACAAAGGCCACGATGCAGACCGTCCGGGCCGCCGACACCAACGAAGTCGTGAAGCTGATATTCCGAGAGTCGGACAACGACCGGAAGGTGAGCCCCTGCGCAGCTGTCTGTGCTCTGAATGTCAGTGCCTGTCCTAGGTGCGGGGGGTGCCGTGCCCGGTGGGCCCCGCGGCGGGAGAGGTGGGGCCCCGCCTGCTCTGACGGCCCTTCCCTTGGCAGGTGATGCTCCAGCTCGAGAAGAAGCTCTTCGACTACTTCAACCAGGAGGTCTTCCGGGACGACAACGGCACCGCGGTGAGCTCTGGCATCCGACGTGCGGCTGGTCCCCTAGCAGCTGCTGTGGGGTGCCGACCCCTCCCAACGCCCCCGCTTCCCCAGAGCCATGCTTCCCGGTGCCGTCACAGCCTGTGGGTCGGCTCCTGAACCCTCACCCTCCCGTCACTTCTCCACTGGGCCCTTCCTGGGGGCGCGTCCTGCCGCCGGCTGGGCTGTGGCCACCCGCCTCGCTGCCTGTGCCGGCCAGTGTGGCTCTCAACACTGGGGTCCTCCCCGGTGAGAGGCAGAGGGCTAGGAGCTTTGGCTGCGGAACCCCTGGTTCAGGGCCGGCCCACAGAGGCCTGGGCTTCCTTTGGAAAGAAAGAGAACCACCGTGCAAACTGGCGGGGGCATCTCTGTGGCTGCTGCGAACGCACGTGTGTGCGTGTGTGTGTGTGCAGAGGGAAGTATTGGTATGTGTGAGCGGACGCCTGCCGTTCAGACCACCCGGCGGGCACGGCCCCTGCAGCGGGAGAGCCGACGGGGCCCTGCGCCTGCGGTGCCCTTTACTTCTTGTGCGCCAGTTGGGCCTGCTTTTGACGCATCGGCGCCTGAGGGCGGTCGGGACGCCTGCGGGAGCCTCACCGCACGCCCAGGTGTGCACCTGTGCCTCCCCCTCCCGCCTCCTGGGGGCCTTTCTGGTCTTCCCGCCCTGGTAAGGGGCCGTCTGTACCATTGTCCCCATTTTCAGTTCCCGGTTCACCCCACCTCGCCTGCTTGCCACCAAGGCCATTGTCACCCCCCAGGGGCGCCTTTACCCCAAAGGCCAGGGATGCGCTTGGATTTCAGGGCCTGCCTCCGAAGCGCCCCCCCGGACCACACCCCTCATGGGTCAGCTCCCTGGTCCCCCTCTGCCCCCAGCTCAGCTCTTGTGCCCTGGGCGCCCCTGAGTGGCCGGGTCACCCGTTGGGTCTTGAGTTTCCAGCGCTGGACGGTGCCTCTGTCTCGCGTCTGCCTCAGGCCCCTCCGAGCACCGGCTCCAGCCCGGCTGGGGGCTCCATGCCTCTGTGTGGGAGGACCCCTAGCTCTCGTGCCAGGCGCTCAGAAGAGGGCTCACGTCTAAGTGGAGAGGGGCTCTCCAGATGTCCAGCAGACTCTGCCAGCCCGTGAACCCGCCCTACCTTCCTGTCCTCCCCGGAAGCCCTCGTCCCCCGCCGGGCCTCCCTCGCCTTGCACGTCCGGCAGCTCCTGGGCCTGGACTCGCCACACGTCTGAGTCTGCCGCCCCCGGCCGTCGCCCCCCCGCCTTCTTCCCGACCCCTGCCCCTCTGTCCACCCCCAGCCTGGAGCCCGCCCGGGCCTGGTCACACGCCCACCCAGTCAGGCCCAGCTTTGGGCCTTGGCCACCTCCCACCGCCGTCGGGTAAAGCCCGGGACGCTGACCTCTCCTCCGAGGCGCGGATCACGCCCGGGGCCTCTGTGCTGACCCCCCCACCCCTCCTGCAGCCGCACGGGGGGCACCTCTGCCCCCGCGGATGCTCCGAGCCGCCTCACACACTTCCCCCTGCCTGTCGTGCTGCGTCCCCGCGTCCCCGCGGCCAGTTCCCAGCTCGGCTGCGCAGGGGGCCTCGGGTCCCGGTGCGGTGGGCTCCTGCTGTGTCCCGCAGCGCCTGGGCTCAGCACACGGCACTCACGGCTCAGCTGCGGCCCTGCTGGGCTGGACGGGAGGCTCTGTAGGGCGCGGCCGTGTCTGGCTGCCGTCCTGTGACTTCCCAGGCCCGGAACACGTGGGGCAGGTTTGGGGACACGACGCGTTCAGTGTGCCTCTGTGGGGTGAGGTGCCCAGGAGACTCGGGGTGCCGTCCGCTCCCTGGGCAGCCGTGCGACCCTCTGAGCTTGGAGTAGGGTGGGCGGGGTGGGCTTTGAGGGCCCCTAGCACGGAGACGGCCCCTCGAAGCCAGGGACAGTGTGGTTACCAGGACGAGCAGAAAGCGGAGACGCCCTGGGAGGGGAACGGTGGACACAGAGAGTGGCGCTGGGGTGGCCAGGGGGCCAGAACATTCTGGAAGGAGCCAGGACACTGGCGAGAAGGAAGGTCCACCGTGTGAGGGAGAAACAGGGTCCTGAGGCAGGTATGCGGGGCGGGGGGGAGGGGGCACGGGGATGTCACGGTGGGTCCAGAGTCCCCGCTGCCCTCGGTTAGCACTTAGAGAATGTGTCACCACCCTGGAAACTACAGATGTCACCGTTAGACGTAAGATCTAGTTCTGTATTTATTCACCATGTGAAATTGTGCTCCTTTAAGGTGGAGCAAAGTTAGTTTGAGTATCTGGGAGAAGTTTGAGGCTGACTCAGATGAGAAGACGCAGTGGAGTCGAAGCAGAGACGGGGTCTACACGTGGGTCTGGAAGGCCCGTGGCCCCGCCTGTCGGGTCAGGAATCTCCGGGGAAGGGGGCGGCCTCGTGCGTCCCCGTGGTGCAGGGCCGAGGCTCCGCGGTAACTGCCCCAGCAGCTCGGCGTGTCAGTCCCACTTGGGAGGCGGGCGTCCAGACCCCCCTGGGGGACGATGCATGGCCTGCAGAGCCCTCAGAGGACATCTTACCTTCACGCGAGACGCCCACAGCAGGATGGATGTGCTGCTCCGGCCTCGGCCCCCAAATCCATCTCATCCTTGATCAACCACCAGCCTTGTTCCCACCTGACAGAAATTTAATTCAAGCTGGCTCTGAAAATAATTATTGTATTTTAAGAGTAGTAATCATTGGCCGGGACATGATTGAATGTGTCCATGCCTATTGACTTTTTCTATGATTTATAGCTTTGTTTAGTCGATATTCCCATCGAAATTGTATAATTAATTATAAGTGTGGCTGTCAGGGCTGCAGGATGGAGTGCCCTGGTGAGGATTTGGAGAGATTAAATTTTCTGCGGCTGTCCCAGGGCAGGGCGCGTGAGTTTCCACCGCGCTCGGCCTGTTGGATAGAGATGTTTTCTGGGTGTGTAGCAACTGCTCCAGCTCGGGGCGCATCGATTTTCCGGCTCTTTCCCTTTATCAGCGCGGCGTCTCTGCAGTAACTGAGGAATGTGTGCAGCCGGGACAGCGCCTGACAGATACGTACGATCAGCCACCGCTTAATCATCGTCTACACACGCCCTGCTCTGTTTTTCACTTTGTAATCAAGAAGAATGTTAAAGATACATGTGAAATTGGTTACCACTTGTGAAAAATCTCAGAGAGATACAGGTTACCCTTTCAACAGAAATGCACTGTCATTTCTAATCAGAAACACCTCACGCTGGCCTCCTGTGGCAGCAGCCGTGGCTCCATCCCCCATCGTTCCCGTGGACTCAGGACATGGAGCCGTGGGGGCCGTGGGGCAGCAGGAACAAAACACAGCCCCGGGTACAAAGCGTGTAGGAAGCACTCCACAGTAGAGTGAGTCCACAGACATCAGATAACTGAATACTTGATAAAAATTATAAGATGAGATTTAAAGGTATTGAAAACATGAAAGCATCCGAAACATAAACAGATACCATACCCTGAAAAAAGTAGGCAGATTAAAAGATATGAGAAATGCTAGCAGCGGTCACTGAGGTGGAAGTCTCCACAGGTGAGTTAAGTGTCAGGACGGACGCAGCCGGACAGCGGAGCTGAGACCCCAGCGCGGCGCGCAGACCTCGCAGGTCGCTGGGAGGCAGCGCCTGGAGGCTCAAGGCGGGGCCGGAAGGCCTGGTCCTCAGGAGCTCGGCGAGTCCTGAGCCGAACGCCAAACGCGAAGACGGAGCGCAGCCCGAGCGCCAGGGCCCCACAGGAAGGACGCGGGCAGCGGGCCTTGTGGGAGCGACAGCCGCCGCCAACCGAGGGATCGGCGGGAGGCCCCGCGGCGGGGCCGGAGCAGCGGCACTGAGCGAGCGTGCGGGCTCTGCGGACACGCGCGTGCCCGTCGCGCACAGGACGGGGCGGCGAGCCCATCGGGACGCCTCGCGGACTTACCGTGTCCAGGATATTCCTCTTCTTCTCTCAAGGGTCTGAGTTAAAGTTGGGAGAAGCTGAAAGGCTTGGCCGCTCTCGGTGGGCGAGGCTCGGGCCGCTCAGCGCCTGCAGGTTCCCAGGTGCTGGACCGAGTCCTCTGGGTGGGGGAGGCCAGTCGTCAGGGGTGCCGTGGATGCACCTCTCCTGACGGTCGCGCCTGCCTGCAGCCGCCACGCAGCATCACGGCTGTCTTCCCGTCTGACCTGCGAAGCCCAGGAATTCACGCTTGGAGCGTTGTGGATGAGACATGCTCGCCGGCCTCCGCGGGGGGGTGTGTACCTGCGAGTGTGATGCGAGGGCATCTCTAGGCCCACATGCGTGCAAACACGTGTAAGCACAGGACTGGTCCAGGCCTCACGCTCATGCTTCACCGCCCCCCTCACACACACACACACAGTTCTCCTCCATCCCCGGCACCCCTGAGGTGCTAACTCTGCAGCCTTCCAGAAGCTGTTTGGCCTGGGCTGCTCCCTGGAAGTGGGGTGTGTTTCTCCTCGATGCAGAGGCAGGGGCCACTGGGGCCGGGAAGCTGAGGGGCTCAGCCGTCCCCCCATGCCCGCCCCCGCCCTTCCCCTCCCGCACCCACAGCTCCTGCCCTGTGCCTCCCCTCCCCCATCCCAAAACCCTTCCCCCACCCCATGCCCCTCCCCATCCTGCATCCCCTCTCCTGGCCCTGCACCCCTAGGGCCCCTGGCATGGCCACCAGGGGGTGCTGAGTGGGGTGAGGTTTGCCACGGGTGCTTCTTCGCAGCAGATATGGGCTCACGAGTGTCACCTGTGGGGTCCAGTATCCAAGCCTCGCCAGGCAGGGTCCAAGGCTCTTTGTGCCCCCGTCTCCGGGTGTCCAGGATGCTGCAGGACCCTGTGTGAGACTGAAATCAGGCAGCTGTGTCTGAAGTGGTCCCGTCTATGCAAAAGGAGCTTTGGTTTATCCCCCCACGCAAACCACAGACGCCATCAAGGGCTCCTGCCGGGGGAGGTGTCAGCTCTGCCTCCCTCTGACCGGCCGATGGCTGGCCTGGTGCACGCAGGCTCAGCGGCGAGGGCCACGTGCAGGTGGCGTAGGTAGCAGCCTGGCGCCCGGTAATTGCTGTGGCACGGCACCGCTAACTGCACGCTCTGGGAGTGATGGGTGAGGTAGCAGAGGGAGAGGACGGGTGTGGCCTCGGGCTCCCGCACAGCTGCAGGGCACGTGAGTGATGACCGCGTCCCCAGGGTGTGCGTGGCCATGGTGGCCAGACACTGCCAGTGCCCTTCCCTCCTGGGGGCACGGTGCCCCGTGGGGTGTGGCTCTGAAGGGTCCCTCAGGGCCAGGTCTTATTTTTTATCTTCCCGTGTGAGGTCAGTGCTCTTACTCTTTTGACTTAGTTTGGGCAAAACGGAGTCCCCCCTGCTGGACACTGCCTGAGGGCACCTCGGAGGCGACGCCAGCGCCCGCGGCGGCTGCACCGCGTGGTCTCAGCAGGGCGAGGTGGCCCTGCGTGGCCAATCAGCACAGGTAGTGGGGGTCCAGCGCCGGCGGCAGAGGGGCTGAGTCCGGAGCAGGGCTCGCACAGGAGGGCCTGCAGGGTGCCCGGTCTCTCCGGCCGCACGCCCGGGGGGCCCGCCCTCGGGAGGCCTGCACGCGGCCCGGGTGATGTGCAGGGCAGGTGCTGGAGCAACACCTGTTTCCAGGAAGTTGCAGGTCCCTGCTGCAGACAGACCCTCCCCCAGGGCTTCTTGGTGCCCCCTGGGAGGCAAACCAAAGTGACCCTGTATTTTTTCTGTTTCTTTCCTTCAGCTCTTAGAATTTGACAAAGAGCTGTCTGTCTTTAAGGACAGACTGTATGAACTGGACATCTCGTTCCCTCCCAGGTAAGGACCGCCGCTCGCTGGGCCAGCAGGTAACTGCCCTCCTGTCCGTGCATCTGTCTGTGCCCACCTGTGCCTCCTCCCCCTCCCCCACCCCCACTGAGCACAGCAGGGGTCTGTTCGCTCCTTTCTCCCAACATGGCCTCTCAGATTAGCCTACGAGGGACCCACACAGGCAGCTCTGTGTTCTGGATCTTTCTGGAACCGTCGTGGCGTGGGCTTTGGTTTGGTTTGTCCATGTTTGTCTTTCTCGGGTATGTAAGCTTTTGCTGGGTTTTGCTCTGGTGTTCCCAGAGTCTTGAAATCTGCAGGAATAACAGTGCGTTCCCTCCCGACCAGCCCGGGGCTGCAGAGGGCCGGGGTGGGGGGAGAGAGACGATTACGAAGTGGCCAGGACACCGGGTGGGCGCTCGGCCCGCGGGCCCGTCTGGAAGGACACGGATGCCGCATCACGGGCTTCTCCCACCCATCTCTCTCCTTTCATGGATTCCAAGTACGAATTCTTATCACTTGGGAGAAAATGGGCCTTCGGCAGGTTCAGGGAAGCTTTCTCAGGTAGACGGGACCTGGTGAGCAAGTGGGGCCGAGAGCGCTGCCTGGCCCCCCCTCGTCTGCGTCGGGCCTGGCAGTAAACGCGTCAGATCCACGTCAGGGAACGGTTGGCATCAGAACGCGCTGGGGAGCCAGGTCCTCTCAGGCTCCCTCTGAAGGTCACCCCCTGCTTCCTGGGCCACACTCCAGTGGTCAAACGTGTGCAGGCTTGAAGGTTCCCCCACCATCCACTGGACATGGGACTCGCTACGGGTCCAGGCTCTGGCCAAGGCGGCCGGGCGCTCGCAGCTCAGGGTCGGCGCCCAGACCAGCGGTGCGAGGTTCAGGGGCCAGAGAAGCAGGGACCTGGGCCCTTGGGGTGCCTGGTGAGCCCCCAGCAGCGGCTCCAACACCTGTGAACTCGTGACTCAGCGTTTCAGGATCAGAAGGGCGGCCCTCAGCAGCGCCGTCCGGGTGCTGACCACCACGTTGCCCTCAGTCTCTGACGCTACTTTAAACGCACACGTCACGTGCGGTGAACCGTGCTCCCAGGTGCAGCTGAAGTCGAAAGACGTCCCGAGGGACTTGTTCAGCCGCGCCTCCTGAGGGTAGTGCTGGGGTCTGGAGCGCCCCTCCCGCTTGACCGGGGTCCAGCGCCTCTCTCAGGGCTGTGGAGCCGGCCAGGGGGGAGGGGGCCTGGGGCTGCCAAAGGCATAGCCCTGTGGACGTGTGCCCTGAGCTGGCGTCAGCCCCTCGAGCGTCTCCCAAAGGCCGCAGCCTTGAAGGTCACCCAGGTGCGAGGCGCAGAAGATGCAGGCAGGACCGGCCACAGGACCTCGTGGTCCGTGCTCAGGTGGCCGAGGGACGGGCCCCCACCCCTAGGCAGCAGAGAGACTGGCACGTCCAGAGTCGGGAGGGACAGGGCTGCGTGGTCCAGCCAGGCCCCGGCTGGCGGTCTCCAGGAAGCAAGGGCCGTCCCCCCGGAAGGCGGCCGTAGCCCCGGCCTCTGAGATCCCAGTGGTAGGTGGGGGTGGGCATGCTTTGGTGCCAAGCCGGAGGAACTCCAGGGAGAGCCTGGGGTTCGTCAGGGTACCTGGGGCTGCGGGCACCTCGAGGGCACCTGCGCTCAGTCTGGGGCACACCTGCCTCGGTGTTTGATGGACTCGTGTGGCAGGAGAATGACCCCGAGAGGTCCCGCCCTCGTCTGGGAACCTGTGGACGTCCCGTGACTTTGCAGGTGCGTTAGGAATGTGCCCGTGCTGTAGGGGTGGCGTCCTGGGCCGCGGGGCCCCCCGCAAGCCCATCACAGCAGAGGCCCCCGTCCTCCTGGAGGTGGCGGCCGCCACCCGAGGGAGGTGGCCTGGGCGGGGCAGGCCGCCGGGGGCACTGGGAGGACCATCAATTTAGGGGCCGGATTTTCTCCCTTTAACTGGGAAGTAGCATTCGAAGTCTTCTGAGGTGGGAAAAATCGTGGTTTACAGACTGAGTCATCAGCTCCCAAAGCTGGGGGTCCAGCTCACGGTAGGAAATATACCTGGCCTGTCAGCCCTGTCACAGCCAGTGGTGCAAGACCCAGCAAAGGCTCCTGAGGCCTTTCCGGCCACTGCCTGGCTCAGCCATCCCCCCCCCCCCCACTGCCCAGGTCATCTCCCCGCACTGTCCAAGTCACCCACCCCTCCCCCGCTTCCTCCCGCACTGCCCATCTTCCCCTCCTCTGGTGCCTGGGTCACACCCATCCCCCTCCCTTGGCTCTGTTGCATTTTAAAAGCATGTTTGTGACCATCGGGCAGAGCTCACAGCCCCCCTGGGTTGCCACGTGGGGTCTGGAGGGCTGTTCCAGACGTGGGACAATGTCAGCGGAAGCAGAAGCGGGACAGCAGGAGGGACTTGGTTAGAAACGGTGGCTGTGTGGTTTGGTACCCAGATGTGGTCTCTGACTGTGCCGGAAAATAAGTGATCTCAGGCGTGCTGTGTGTGTGTGTGTGTGTGTGTGTGCAGGAGCGTGAGCTCCTTGCACACGTGTGTAGTGTGTGCACAGGATTGTGCATGAGTGTATTCACCTGTGCACACTGGAGGCACGTGTGGGTGTGGCAGCGCATGGGGGTGGGTGCATGTGTGTGCACGGTATGTGCACGTGTGTGCAGGGGTGTGTGTGTACCTGTGGGTGTGTTGCAGGACGTATGCGATCGGATTATAGGCTGATTGCGTGTGTCTGTGCAGTGCATGGGCTTGCGTGTGTGCATATAGTATCCACACGTGCACAGATATGGGTGTGCACATGGAGTGTACGTACATGGTGTGGGTGTACACGTGTGCATGCAGAGTTGTACGCATACATGGTTGTGTGTGCAGACGTGTGGTATGTGGGTGTATGTGCATGGGTGTGTGCAGTATGTCTTGGGGTGGGGGCGGGTTGTGTATGCACATGTGCACGGTGTGTGTACGCATGGACCTGTTTGTGGTGTGGGTGTGTGTGCGTGCGTGCAAGTACATGGCTGTGTACAGGTGTGCATTGCACAGTGTGGGTATTGTGTGCATGAGCCGTGTTTGCACATGTACATGGTGTGTGCACATATGAGCGAATAGGTGTTTGCATGTACATGGGTATTTACATGGTGTGTGTGCATGTGCATGGTGTGTGCATGAGCTTGTGTGCAGTTCGCGCATGTGGTGCAAAACTCGTGTGTATACGTGTATGCACGTGTGCTTCCTGGGTGTATGCACTGCACGGGTGGGGGTGTTGCTGGGGCATGCAGGGGGTGTCCTCTGTGCACAGCTACTAGCCTAGGGCCATCTCCCGCTCTTGGAAGCTGTCGGGGGCATCTGGCCTGGAGCGGTTTCCGGCCTGGAGCGGTTTCCTTGCAGACCGTCCATCTATCGCTTCTCTCCGAGCTGAGGGGTGGGAGCCACTGAGGAGCCGCCTGAGGAGCCTGGCACCCGGGCTGCCCTGGTCCTGCGCGGGGAGGGGCAGGCGGGGGCAGGTGGGCAGGGGAGGCGCCCTGGAAGGAGGCAGGAGTCTGCGGGGGTGCCCGCCCGCTGCACGTCCTGCCCACAGGGCCGTCCTGCGTCCAGGCTCCACCACGCTGCCCTCTTTGAGGTGGAAAGGCGGAACCTCCCGCTTCTGTTTCTTCTGGTGTGGCTGAGCCCGTGGGGACCTCTCCGGAAGCCGCGCTGATCAGTGAGGGACACCACGTCTGCGTTTGTCTGCGTGGCCTCGGGCAGGGCGGGGTGTGCATGTGGCAGCCCCTCAGTCACAGAGAAGGGCCACGCCAGCCCCTTCCCACGCTCCCGAGGCCCGTGTCATCCTCACGACTGCGTTCTGTGAAAACGGCCCTTCCCTCCCACGTGGCCAGGCGGTCGGGACAGAGGCGCGTGGGCTCCGAGGCCGTGGGCCCTCGCGCGTGGCTCTGGGCGTTTGTGGGGACGGTCTGTGCTTCACTGGCTGCCGGACTCTGGCCCCTCCTGGGGGCGGGGCCGGGGGGTGTGGGCAGTGTCCGTTCAGGGGGTAGTGGGCACCCCAGGCCGTCGTGCCTGTCCTCACCCAGCTCTCCTCTCTGTGAGGCCTGTTTGCCAGCTTGTCAGCCAGGGAATTAGCGAGAGCCATGGGCATCCCTGGTGCCAGCGGGCAGTGCCGCGGGAGCAGGGTGTCCTGAGCAGCATCCTCTGGCCGTCGCGCCTGGTTTTCAGAACCTTTCTGCGCCTTTTGCCTTTGTTATCCAAGCAGTGGACTCACTGCAAACTGGCTGCGGAGTCCTGTTCCCCGTTCTGGTGGAGGCGAGCACTCAGCTGCTGGGGGCCAGGGGCTGGGGGCGGGGTCAGTGCAGAGCCTGGAGTGGAGGCCACCGGGGCCCCCGTGGCTCCAGGCTGTGGCTAATCGCATACCCGGGACAGTCCTCAGAGATGCTCAAGCAGACAGGTCTCCTAAGGAGAGCGAGGGGGCGGGGGCGAGTTTCTCGAGCAGAGGCATTCGTGACTGTTCTCCGCGGGCTCACAGAACTCCACTCCTAATGGATCGTAACTCAGTGCTGTGTGTCACTTTGCTGGAAGAGGTGCTAATATTTCAGGCGTTTGTAGAGCCTTCAATTCTCGTTCTTCTCAGCCTCGGGGACAGTTTTGCACCTTCGTGAGGGACAACCACGAAGTGACCGGCGGGGTGGGGTAGAGGCAGGGAGCGCGGCCAGGCCAGGCTAGTGGGCGCACGGGGTGCCCGCCATAGAGACCCTCCGGGGCCCACCCTGCGCTCCAGATGATGCCCGCCAACCCCAAGTGGCCAGGGACGGCACTCGGGGCCAGGCCAAATGAAGGCCTTTAAGGCCACGTGGTGTTTCCACGTGCTGGTGACGTAAAAGTCTTTAAGTTCGTGCTCAGAATAACTGGTGGGCAAAGAGTGTGACGCTGGCGCTGGCATGAGCCGTGCCCACCTGGTCTGTCTGTGTGACCGGCCTCGAGGCCGGTTGTTTGCAGTGGACGAGGCGACAGTCAGCTTTCCGCGTCCTGCGTTGTCATCCTGTCCACCCTCCCTGCTCTCCGGCCCAGCGTCCGCTTGCGGCTCCCACTCTCAACCCGGATTTGGGCCGATCGCGGGAGCCCCCCTTTCCTCTCCCCAGGATGGCCCGGCGTGAGTGGCAGTGCTTTGGGACGCCCCAGAGGTGACCGCCAAAGCCTGCCCTGTGCACCCAGCAGGGAGTTTCTAACTTAGAGTGTCTTTCTGAGTTACTGTCGTTGGTTTTAAAATAAAGAGATCAAAGTATGAATATGAGATGGCTTAGCTGCCTTTTCCACTAATGTGGTGGCAGCAGGCTTCCCGTGGTGTGGAATCCTCCCGCGGCCCTGCACGCAGCCCTGCCGTGGACCCAAGTCCCTGTGGAGCGCTGCTGCCCACCTGTGCCCTCAGAACCGCCCCTGCCGCAGGAAGCCTCCCGTCACTGAGGCTCGAGAATTCCCAGAGGTGGCGGGATGCGCCCCACACGCTCCCCTCTCGTCCCACTGACTCCTAAACTGTGTCTCCCAGGCCTGAGATTCAATCAAGGAAGTATTCGCGTGGCTTCGCCTGGGTGGGGCTGAGGAGGGGACCGCCCCCAACACCATGACAACAGCAAGCAGCGTCTCCGTGTAATCGCAAACATAGAGCTTACCTTCCAGCCCCTGACAGGGTCTCGGGGCCCCTGGGGGTCCACACGTCACGGCCGAGAACTCCCCAAACCTGGAAGTAACCAAAACGCCGCCTTTAGCGGATAGATGTCGGCCGCTGAAGCGGCCGGACCGCTGCTCCCTGCGGGCCTGGGAGCAGCGGGAACCAAGGGGCCGGGCGCTGCTGTCTGTGGCGCGGGAGCCGCCGGGGTGTGGAGGGGTGCTGCGGCCCCTGCGCTTGTGGCCCTGCGTGACACGTGTGCCTCAGAGTGAAGCTGACCGGGGAGGTGGACAGACGCACAGAGTACACACCTCGCCAGAGAAAAGTCACACCTTCCCAAGGACGGACAAGAACGCTCCATGGTGGGAAAGAGGTTTTTACTGGGCAAGTTACTTACAGAGAAAGATCCAGTGAGAGCTTTCGAAAAAGACAAAAATATACACAACACAGGGATGAAATATATCACATGGCAAAAATATATACAACACAGGGATGAAATATACCACACGGCAAAAATATATACAACACAGGGATGAAATATACCACATGGCAAAAATATATACAACACAGGGATGAGATATACCACACGGCAAAAATATACACAACACGGGGATGAAATATACCACACGGCAAAAATATATACAACACGGGGATGAGATATACTGCACGGCAAAAATATATACAACACAGGGATGAAATATACCACACGGCAAAAATATATACAACACGGGGATGAGATATACCACACGGCAAAAATATACACAACACGGGGATGAAATATACCACACGGCAAAAATATATACAACACAGGGATGAGATATACCGCATGGCAAAAATATACACAACACGGGGATGAAATATACCACACGGCAAAAATATATACAACATAGGGATGAGATATACCGCACGGCAAAAATATATACAACACGGGGATGAGATATACCGCACGGCAAAAATATACACAACACGGGGATGAAATATACCACACGGCAAAAATATACACAACACGGGGATGAGATATAGCACACGGCTCTGGCCAGAGGAGGCCGTCTCTCTTCAGTGGATACATTTATTTTTATATTAAAGATTCGGAGGCACTTTTCAGACTTCTTTTTGGGCCATAATTCAACTTTGGACCATCTATAGATTCCTGTCTGTAACGATAAATATAAGATGGTGACATTTGGACAAAAAGGCTGAGCTCCCTGCTGTGTGCCCGGCCTGGTTCTTGGGAAGGGAGCCAGGAAGCTTGTCCAGCTGGTCACCGAGCCCCGGGTGGACACGGCCCACACCGAGGCACGGGGACCAGCGCTGAGGGGCGAAGGGCCAGGGCACCGGTTACTCGGGAAGCCGCCGGTCACCCCACGGGGATGCTGCGGGCACCTGTGTCCACAGAGCCGGGTCAGCTCTGTGGCTCTGACCACGGGCCCCTCCTCCCCACGGCAGTGTGAATGTTATTGCCCAGTTCAGGGGCAGCTTCCTTCCACCTCCTTTTCTTTCCCAGGAGTCTCAGGTGTTTGGAAACTGAGTTCCTGCGCGGCCACTGCCTGCCGGCCTCCGGGGCTGCCAGGCACGGGTGGACGGTCTGCCGATTCGCTGGCCGCGCGGGCCCGTCTGCCCTCAGCAGGGCCATGACTTGGGAACACTCACGTTCTCCCCGAGCGAGAAGCCCAGGAGGGTCTCCCCCAGCACCCCCAATTCTCCGCCTCCCGCTTCGGTGAGAACTGGGCCTGTCTGGCCAGGTGCAGGGGCCCCCGCCCCCTCCACCCTCAGGGTCCTCCTGAGCCCGCGTCTCTCGCGCACGGCGGCCGGCCCTGAGGAGTCGGGCGGCCGACACAGTGGGCCTTTGTGCCTCCGCGGCCTGGCTGCTGGCCTCGGGCCCTGGTGACACCACCCGCCTGCCCGCCGCTCAGATGCAGGCCGAGCCTTGTCGGCAGCGCCCTGGCAAGGGGGCCGCTTGCCCACATCCTGCATCCTGCGGGAAGGAGCCCGAGGGGCTGGGCGGACAGGTGGGCGATTGTTAGCTTTATCGCAGGGCCATTCGTTGTGGCGTCACTCCCCACCGTGCGGGGCCAGGCCAGCGGCTCCGTCCCACGTCCCCGCCCTGCGCAGCGTTTGCTTTCAGATAAGTCCACGTGTGCAGCGAGCATTAATCATCGGCAGCCCCGGCAGGCAGCGCTGGGCCATCCTCGGAGTGGCCTGGGCAGGGCCCCCCTCTCGGGCCCATGCCGGCCTTGCCCGGCCTGTCTGCACCGGCACCGCCCTGCTCACTCCCGGCCTGGCTCTGGGAGTGGCTGGCCCCTTCCGGGAGTCTGTCCACAGCAAGGGCCCCCGGTCTGTGGGGTGAGGGTGCCGCCCCCAACCGCCCTGCCCGTCCTGGCCAGGGCGCCCCTCACGGCCAGCTTCTTTTGCCCGCTGAATCACACGTGGGCAGGCCCCACGGCAGCAGCAAGGTTGAGGACACAGACTGAAGGCCCGGGGGGAAGCTTGTCACGGCTCCGGGCCTCCCGGGCCCTTCCCTGTTACTCCTCACCAGGCTGACTGTCCCCGTGATGGCCCGTCAGTCAGCTCCTGGCAGTGGACGGGGGGCTGGACTTGGGCCCGGACACCCTGTGACGATGGCTCTGCGGTGTGCGTGGGGACTGTCCGTCACTTACCTGCGTGGGCTTTTCGTGCTGTTTCTAATGCAGGACGCTTGCCCTGGGCAGGTCCCCAGGGGGCTCTGTGGGCATTGGGGCGCAGCCTCAGTGGGACCCCCGATGGCCAGGGCTCCCGAGGGCTTTCCCGTAGCAACAACATCATAGGTGCAGCTGAGGGTCACGTGGTGGTTCCTGAAGCCCCCGGGACTCGATCCCACTCCCGTCTGCGCTGCGTCTCTGAGGGATGCTTTGAGCCGGCCCGTTCAGCACTCCTGGAGCAGCGTGCGTCTGCGTGGCTCCTGCCTGGCAGGGAACGTGGGCGAGGCCCGGGGTGGCCGGCTCCACCTCCCAGACCTCCTGTTGACTGCAGATGTCCCACCGGGTGAACCTGGCCTGCCCCGCCTCACGGTCAAGGACCAGTTTGGGTGGGCTCAGAGCACACAACCTTCCTAGCCCTGGCCACAGCCCTGCTGGCCACTCTCTCCCCTGACCTTGGCCTCCAGTGGAGGGGGCTGGGGGCTTGCTCTGTGCTCAGCACATCCTGCTCTGGACACTCAGGGTCGGCCCGTGCGGACCCCGATTCCTGCAGCTCCCGGGAGGATGGGGTGGGCAAGCGTCGCTCCTTCAGGACCACAGCCAAGCTAGGCTGGGACGTGCCTGGACAAGCCCGCCGTTGGTCCCCCTTTTCCCTGAAGGACGTTGTAGGGTGGTCAGCGCTCTGTGCCGTCAGCAAGGGTGATGCTGTTAGAAGCAGAGATGAGGGACGTTATGTTTGGAGCCATGATGCTGCTTTGGGTCTGCAATGAACTAAATTCCTGCAGGGCCTGGGGCCGGAAGTCGCCGTTTCTGGCGAGAGTGTGTGGAACACTCTGGAGGATGGAGTAGGCTGAGAGCCGTTAACTCAGGTTCTGCGGACCCTGACCACGGGCCACAGAGGGAGGGAGGAGGGGCAGAGGCCCCATGCGAGCAGGTGCCCAGGACAGAGCAGCTCAGGGAGACGGTGGCATTGTTCTCCTCCAGCTGAAAGCACAGGGAAATTTAACAGAGAGTACAGTGCCATTCACAGCAAACACCATGTGGTATTTTGGAGCTGGTCTAAAAGGCACATTAGACCTTGGCAAGGAAAAAATTTAGACTGTATTGAAGGCCATAGGAGATGCACCGCGAGAAGGCAGACCCGCCGTCCTCGTGGGTGTGCAGGGAGCACGGCTGAGGGTCCCCCACAGCCCGTTAGTTCATTCTGGGTAAATGCACCTGCTGTTAGTTCAGTGCAACCCAATCAAAATGCCCACAGTGGGCAGTGCAGAGCCCGGAGCCGGAGGTTCCGGTGAGTTCTGGGCCTCAGCCAGGCGGCTAATGTCGGGGTGTCAGGGGCTCAGCTGGTGGTCACAGGCCCCACCTGCTTCTCGCCATGTCAGTCGGTCGGCTGCGGTGGCCCCATTCCCAAGGGGCCCCAGGCGTCTCCCCGCTGCCGCACCGGGCCGGTGGGCGGGAAGAAGGGCCCATGCGGCCAGGGCGGTAAGTCAGGGCCAGGCACACACTCCGCCGCAGCGAAGGTCCAAGGCCACGGCCCCGGGCACCTGGGCGCTTCCGAGGTGGACGCCTCGGTGGGACAAGGGTGTGCGTCATTCTGGGCCCAGGCGTCCGTAGGCTTCTGGGCAGGTTTTCGTTGGGCTGTAGGCCGCATCCAGAAATAAAACCAAGTTTAATAGACGTGTCCATGTCCTTGGGGAGGGTTCATCTGAAGTGCTGGGGGGGACAGTCCTTTGACTTTATTCTGGAAACTTCCATCTGCCTGTTCTCACCCTGGACAGGCTTGGCCTTTCTGAGGTGCGTGGGGCAGAGCCCACACCACCCTCCCCCGGGCACGGAGGAGGGGCTGGAGGAGGGGCCCCGTGGCTGCTGACCGGTGCCTTCCTGTCCTGTCTCCCCAGCTACCCATACAGTGAGGACTCCAGCCAGGGCAGGCAGTACATGAACACCCGGTGCCCCGCCTGGTGTGACCGTGTCCTTATGTCCCCGTCCGCCAAGGAGCTGATTCTGAGGGTAAGTGTCAGGGCTGCGCGGGCCAGAGCCCGGGCGGGTGGGGAGCCTCGGGCCAGGGGACCTGCCCTCCTGCCGGCCCGGATGAGCCCTGACCCCGTTCTCGGGGCTGGGATGGAGCCCGACCTCCAGTGTCTTTCTGGATTCAAAATAGGCATAAACTGTCACCAGTGCTTTAGGAATCGTTTTAGTTTATTGTGTCCTCGGGGGAGTCAATGAGCTCTTGTCTTCGAAAGAGCTTGGGAGCTATGAAGTCCGTCCTTATTTTCCTAAGTTGTAAATCAGAGCCAGAGTCACACTGGGGCTTGAGAAGTTGCAGATGCACGGCCAGCGCTCAGGAGGCAGCCCCGTGAGACCGGGTGCACGGCCAGCGCTCGGGAGGCAGCCCCGTGAGACCGGCACGGCCAGCGCTCAGGAGGCAGCCCCGTGAGACCGGGTGCACGGCCAGCACTCAGGAGGCAGCCCCGTGCGACCGGGTGCGGGGAGAGTTTGAGTTTCCTGGAGTTTCTTGATTTCCCGGGGTTTTTCAATGCCCACATTTAACACAAGAGGACTGCTCTAGAGAATCAATATCTGCATTGGTTTTGTCAACCCCGTCAGTGAAAAAATATAATAACGAGGTGCATTGATTCATCAGGGCAGCGGTCTGGCCTCTGCGTGATGTGGGCCGCCAGTTAGGAGGGGGCAGGAGGTCCCCACGGCCCAGGCCATCCCCCAACCTCAACCCAGTACGTTTTGGGCTCCAGTCACCACCCTCCACAGCCCCCGAGGCTGCTGCAAGGAGCCCTGTCTGCGCCACTGGGCCCCGGGGCCCTTTACCCAGAGACGCAGCCAGGAGGGCAGAGCCCCCTTGGCCTGCCCAGGTGCACGCCCGTCCCCCTGCTCAGCAGCCCCTGCAGCCCCCCTCCAGGAGGCCCCGCTGCTGGCCTTTCCGGGGCGGGCCGGCCCTCCACGCTCTGCCTTGAGCCAGAGCCCCCGGGTGCGTGGGGAGGGAGGCCGCTGGGCCCGGGTTGGAGGTGGGGACGCATCGGGTCTGCGGTGAGCTTGCTCTGACGGGGCCTGGGGGCAAGGGCCTGCGCCCGGCTGTGACACACCCGCCCCCAGAGCACATCACAGAGGACAGGCGCTGGCTGGGCTACTCCCACAAGCAGCCCTCCCGAAGGGAGCTGCACGGGACGTTGGCCCTGACCACACAGACCCGGGCAAGCATGCCTGGTGCCGGGCCCCGGATGCAGCCCTGCCCTCTCTGCTGGGCCTGCCCTTGGGGCCCTGAGATGCCATGTGAGGACATAGCGGCTCACACCGGCAGGCGAGCTGAGCACAGGGCTGCGTCCAGAGAGGGTGCCTCAGGGGCCTCGGGGCGCAGAGAAGAGGTGAGTGTCCTCTTCCAGGGAAAAAGACATCCTGCGGTAAACCCACCAAGACAGCAGGAGTGCGTAGGATGGTGAGGGGGTTGCCCAGGGCTGCAGACGCGTCCAGCAGAAGGCGGCACTGCAGGCTGTGTTACCTGCGTTCACATCATGGCAGCCTCGGGGCCCGAGATTTGATGCTGCAGACACAGCGGGGACAGAGCTCGGCTGGGTGGCCCAGTGTGGGGAGGGCCCAGCGCCTTCCTTGTGGGGGGGAGCCCCGGCAGGCCCTCCCCTGGGGGCTGCCCAGCGGGCGGCAGGCGTTACCAGCCCCCTGGCCGTGGCACGAGCAGCTTCCGCGGTGTCATCCATCATGCCACGCTCGGTCACCTCGGCATCATGTTCGTTCTGCCTCCCGGCCCTGGAACACGGAGGTGGCGGGCGTGCTGATGAACGCGCAGCGAGGTGTGCGGCGCCTGCTAATTTGTTTATCTGTCTCACGATTATGCACTTGGAGATCACAGTTTTATGCTGCCTTTGTAAATTACCACGCTGCGCTTGAGCGTTTCCCCACTCCGGGGAGGTGCCGTGATGGCGAAGGATGCGCAGAGGGGCCTGTCTTTATGCCTTCTGGCAGCGACCATGCTGGGAAGTAAATCTGACCTTAAGCTTCCCGCTGCATTAAAGATGATTCAGTTATAGTCTCAGTCGCTTCAGCCGAGGGTGTGAAATCGTGGCCCAGCTGGAGCCACAGCCGACCGACTGCGGGAACACACCCTTGGCCGCACACCTGGAGTTGAGGTGCCTGTAGGCCGGCAGAGGAGGGAGGGCACCCTGTGCACACAGCCCTGCGTCACTGGGCGCAGACCGCTGGGTGCGGCAGCGTGGCGTTCGGGGAGTCTGTTCTCATTTGAACAGGGAGTTCTGGGTCACAAACAAATGGCAACAGGACAAACAGGAACCGGTGGGCTTCCTCAGTGCCGGGGGCACGGCTGGAAAGAAAGCTCACAGCTGCCCCGACTGCGGCGAGCATGGTCCAGGGCCCGGCCCAGAGGCAGAGGGGAGCTCGGGCTCCACACCAGCGGCCCGTGTCGCCACCTCCCAAGGCCGGAGCCCTCCCACCTGGGACAGCCGGGTGCCGAGGTGCTGCCCGGACTGCCCGGACCTCCCTCCTAGGGTCCAGAGGCACACTGGCGGCTCTGAGCCGGCCGGAGCCCCACGGAGACGTGGGCGGGGTGGCCACGGGCGGAGCATCGCTGGGCTGCCTCCCGCTCGCTGCTCTCCCAGGAAACCCCACCATTTCCGCCTCCCATGCCTCTCCCTCTGTTTGCTTTTCCCAGTCGGAGAGCGAGGAGAAGGTTGTCACCTACGACCACATCGGGCCCAGTGTCTGCATGGGAGACCACAAGGTGACAGAGCCGTGCCGCGGTCTGGGGGCTGGGCCCGAGGGGCGGGCCGTGGGGGGCTTTCCAGGCTGGGGGCCGTTTCTGCTTCTACTGCCCCTCTTCTCCGCCTCCTTCGTCTGCTTCACAGAGGAGGCCAAGTTGGTCTGTTTTTATTTAACTTTAATAAAATACCAGAAGGGAGGCAGGTAGGGGCTAGACAGGCAGGTAGATGAGAAGGCAGAAGTGACTGGTCACAGGAGGATAAAGTACGCAGTGTTACTGTTTGTAGAAGGAGGCTGTGTCCACGCTGGCCGGTCCTGGGGGCCGTTTCCTGCACTCAAGTACCTTCCTGGCTCCTGATGGCGACCGCCCACCGCCAGTGCGGGCGGGACACGGGCGTGTCACCGACCCAGTGCCTCGGGGGCAACACCGAGGATTTGTTCCGGGACTAACTTTGTACGGGCCCCTCCGAGGGGCGTGTGGTGACGGGTCGTGTGTCACCATCAGCCACGTGAGAGACGTTCACCGTTTCCCATTTTCAGGGCCTCTGGGCGGGTCGCCCACACTGCCCAGTGGGCCGGATCCCAGGACGGGCTCTGTCCTTCCCCGTGTTCTTTGGGCCTGAAATCAGCTCTCACGTTGTCTTTATCTGGAAACAACACCGTCTTTAGAGAACGCGAAGGCCCTTTGCCTCTAGCCTCTGGTCGCCCAGTCCCACCAGCTCCTCGGGAACTGGGGCCCGGCGCTGGGCCTGCGGGCCGCGGCCGGGAAGCCCGGGAGCGGGGTCTGGGCGCCCGGTTCTGACAGCCTCTCTTCTCCCGCTGCAGCCCGTGTTCCTGGCCTTCCGCATGGCGCCCGGGGCAGGTAAACCTCACGCACGTGTGCACAAGTGTTGTGTGGTGCAGTGAACTGGTGGTAAATATGCCTCCTCCCTCGAGTTCACCTTTCTGAGCTTTTTGTGGTGTGTCTGTCCCCTTAACAAATGGCTGATTCCACGGCAGGGAAGCGATGCCAGCGCCACGAGGGGACCCCCGGCGAGACCTCCCTGCAGCACGAGGAGCCACGTGCTCCGACAGCTGCATCGACAGACCCGCCTGAGCGCCACTGCTAGACGGCCGGCCCCACACGTCGCTTCAGCCCGACGGCGCTCCGGACAAGCCTCACATACCTCACTGTCGTGTCTGCTCGTGTGACATCAAGTAGAAACATTGGGATTTTTTAAATAAGTCACAGTCCTGTTGCCAAAACTCTAATAGACAGCAAAGAGGTTCTGCATTTTAGACTTCACGGTTTTCGATTTTTAATCATTGTCAGCGTGGAGGAGCTCCTCCGGCGTAGAAAGCCCACAGGGCTCGGAGTCCCCTCCGTGGCGGGGCGGCCGGGGCTCTGCCGGCCAGCGGCGTGGCCTCGCTCTCACTTCTGGGGGCCCCTGTTCCCTGTTAGTCACATGGTTTCTGAATCACACTGCGGCTGCTTTCCATTTTTATATATATAAATATATATAAATATATACTTTTTAAAAATAATTTATAAACCTTACCAAAACTTACGCTAAATATACTTTCCAGTATGAACGCTTGAGTGTCGTATCAGCAGGTAGAATTGGCGTCTAGGGGTTTGGTTACATGCACGCCAACACACAAAGCTATAAAACAAGTACTACGACCCAGCAGAGACGTCAGGGGTCAGACCGACCACAGCACGTCCGTGCGAGCAGCCGGAGACTCCTAGGCCTTTTTCTGTCTCATATTAAGAACCGAATGTGAAGTTTATAGCTCGCTCGGGTGTGCCTTTTAAGAAGTTTGTAAACCGCTCTGTCTTCTGTTGCCGCTCTATGGTGCCAAGTATTCTACATAAAACAATAATGTCGTGGGAGGAATAGAAACAGCTCGTCTGCTTCCGGTAGAAACTGCTCGTAACGTGGCCTGTGTATAAAAACATCCAGAGAAACAAGCTGTACGCGTCCTTGGACGCTGAACCTCTAACGACCTGTCGCAACCCTGCTGCACGTACTTGCTCCTGGCACCCGGCGGAGCCGTGAGAGGTGGTCCCAGGGCCCATGGATGAAACACAAACGAATGTTTTATTAACTTGCTTTAACACTACAGAGCTCCTGGGCTGGGTGAAGGCGCTGGGTAGAAGCTTGCTTTAGATAAATCACAACCGTTGCAAGTGAGCTGGCGTCCACGTGCCGAACCTGTGTCCTTGACCGTACCGTCGGCGCCTGTGTCGAGCTGTGGTCGCCCTGCTCTGGCCGACTCACGGCGATTCTGTGCAGCGGGGTTTCAGCTGTTGGTCACTCAGGAGGCCTTTGGAAATGACCGCTCCGGTCCCTAAGCAATAAAATCGATCGTGGTGAAAATATCCCGTCTGCTTTGCGTTTCCTCCTCCCGTGCTCCGGCCCGTTGTAGCCTGCGGTGCAGGCTACGCTCGTGGCTCTCGGCGGTCCTGGACTCCACTGTCGGATACTGTTGCAGAGCTGAGCTCTGGCGTGAGCGCAGAGAGATCATCTTTCGGATTTTACTGCAGAGGTTACTGCTGGGACTTACCCCTCAGCGTTGTTTAAATGCGATTACATAAATGTGTGGCTTTCCTCAAACTTTAAAACTGGAAATTCCTTTGCTCTTGAGCTGAAAGAAGAGTTCACTCACGTAAATTTTGAAAAAAAATTAATGCTCCCTTAGAAAACCAGCCAGTGAAAAACGTCTGTTTTTTAAATTGATGCAGCCATGTAGCAAAAAACACCCAAAAAACAAAACTTCAGCCTTTTACATTTCTCTTTAACATTTTCAGTAATGCCTTCCAAGAAGAATCTTTCTTACCGTAATACAACCCTTTATATTCAGTTTTTAAAATTAACACAACAGTTATGCAGCCACGTGGAGCGTCCAGAGTCTGCACGGATGGGGTGGTCTTCTGTGAACCAGAGCAGACGCTGTTAGCTGGAATCCTGGCCCTTGGATTCCGGGGTGAGGGACAGGCCAGAGAGAGGGCTTCCGGGACCTCCGCGGGGCTGGGGGGCTGGGTCGGTCTGGCCGATCCAGGGAGGTGCCCCGGGTGGAGGCCGGAGCTGCCCTGGAGGAGGACAAGGTCCAAGCACTGGCCAGACGTGCTTCCCCCGCATCCCAGGGTCAAACGGGCAAAGAAAACTCCAGGGCCCCTGAGAGAACTGACGCCGGGGCAGCAAAATTATCTTGGATTTCTCTTTGTAGTCCCGGTTTGAATTAAACCCCGCTTTCTAGCGATGAAAACGATCTATTAAACCGCAGGAGAAGTGCTACGGTGCTGATGAATTTAAAACCTGATTTACTTCAAATTATGTAGCTACTAAGGCTGGGCACGTTCCAACCTACATAATCATGGCAAAGCACGTCAGCAGGACAGCAGGAGCTAGGGCCCAGCGGCGCCCCTCACCGCCCCCGCACCCACCAAAGGGGAAAGGCGCCACTCCGGGTGGGGCAGGAGCGGGGGTTCACCTGCCCTTTCCGGCAACCCCAAATGTGTCTAAATCCGCCCACACCTCATCCACCTAAGCCTCCAGAGCCCTGGGGAGGGCGCCCCGGGCTGGCGCCGGTGCAGTTGCGGGGAGGGACGGGACAAGGGGTCCTACCTGCTGCCCCGCGCGAGATACAGCTGCCTGCGCCGGAGGAGCCGCCGCCGCCGAGCGCCGAGCGCCCCGCTCCATCCCCCCGCCGTCGGCTCCGCTCCCGCTCGCTGAGTCCTGGCTCTTCCCGGCCCTCGGCCCCGGGCGGCCCCTTCCCTTGGCCGGCAGCCCGAGGGTTCTCGGGCGGGGCCGCCTTCCCCGCGCCGGGCCTCGCGGTGCCCTCGGTCCTGCGAGCTGCTGCCGCCCGGGCAACCCGGGGCGCGAGGCGACCGGGACTCCATCGCACCCCGATTCTGAGCCGGACCTGCGCCAGACCCAGGCGCCCCTTCGGCCGAAGGCGCGGACCCCGCGGCATTGAAGACTGGACAAGGGGACCCGGGACAGAGGGCCCGGCAGAGGCAGAGGGCCGCGCCACCGCGCCTCGCCCGCGGTTTTCGATAAGGAAGAAACACGCGGTGCAGCCTCGGGAGCCACGGCTCCGACGGGGAACGTGTTAAATAATTTATTGATTATACAAAGTGATTCCTCTCAGGACGCGCGGCAGCGGCGGTCCCGATCCCGCGCCCACGCCGAGGACAGGGACGCGGGCGCTCTGGGGTCCCCGCACGCCGAGCCCGAGCCAGGCCGCTTTATAACTTATTCTGTAAAAATATATATACACACTCCGGCGCGGGCGGCTGGCGAGGGGCGCCGGCCCGCGTCCCGTACCCTGGTTGTCCGGCCTTGCCGCCGCGTCCTCACGAGGCGTCCCCCGCGCCGCCGCCGCACGGGCTGACCAGCGCCAAGTTCGAGGGTTTGTGCTTCTTGAGCAGCCGCGTGATCTTCTCATCGTCCGAGTTGGGGTCCAGGGGCCGGTTGTACTCGTCGTCGTCTTCCGCGTCCGAGCCGCCCACCTTCAGCTTCTCGGCGTCCGAGTCCTGCTTCTTCTTAGCCGACGCCATCTCCGCGGCGTGCCGCTTGCGCCACTTTGTCCGCCGGTTCTGGAACCACACCTGGGGTGGAGGATGCCCATCAGGCGGCGCCTCCCGAAGCACCCGGCCCGCGGCAGCTTGGCCCCTCGTTGGCCCGGCCGGAGACGCCGCCGGCCGCGCGGACGCAGAGGGACGCCCGAGGCCACCCCTCTGCCCGGGCCGGGCCGCAGGGCTGGGCGCCCCCGGGACCGAGGCCAAGGCCGACGGCCGCTCGCAGACCGTTCGCAGGACGCGGGGGAGCGGGTGGGCCTCGGCGCAGCGGGACCCGCGGGGGGCCGCCCAGGCCGCAGACGCCTCACCTTGACTTGGCTCTCGGTCATACCCAGGGAGTAGGCGAGGCGCGCGCGCTCCGGCCCCGCCAGGTACTTGGTCTGCTCGAAAGTCTTCTCCAGCGCGAAGATCTGCTGGCCCGAGAAGGTCGGCCGCGAGTGCTTCTTCTTGCCGTCCTTGTCCAGGACCCCGCTGGCCTGGGCTGCAAAGGAGGGCGGGTGAGCGCGGCCGGCGGCCCCGCGCCCCCGGCCGCCGCGCCGCCCCACGCCGAATCCGCGGGTGGGCCACTTACCCGGGCCGGCCAGGCGCGGGTCCCTCCAGGGCGAGCCCTGCACCACGCCAGGCCAGAAGATTGGCGGGCGCCCGGGCAACTCGGCCAGAGGCTTGGGGTAGCCGCGCGCCACGGCGGCCGCGGGCCCGAAGTAGACGCCGGCCGACGAGGCGAGCCCACTGAGACGGGGCAGGCCGCCCAGGAGGCCGCCGCCCGCCGCGCCCACGGGCCGCCCCAGGATGTCGCTGATGCCGTGCGGGGTGCCGAGCGGCAGCTGCGCGCCGAGGCCGCCCAGCGCGGGCGCCTTGAAGCCGGCCGGGCCCTGCAGCGCGTACGGGAACAGCGACGTCTTCATCTCGGCCATGTTGTGTAGCGCGGCCAGCGGCGCACTGCTCAGCACGAACGCGCCCGGGCGGTTAGCGTCCATGGGCGCCGCCGCCGCCGGCCCGGGCGCCCATCCGGGCCCCGCCGCCGCCGCCCGCGCCCGCCGGCCCGGGAAGTTTGCGCGAGACCCCGGCGGGCGCCGGCTGCAGCGGGGGCTCGGGGTGCGGGCGCCGACGGCGCGGATGGCGGGCGCGAGGGAGGGCGGCGGCTGCTGCGCGGGGTGGGCGGCGGCGGGGGTACTCCGCGCTGCGGCGGTGGCGGCTCCGGGGCCGGTCGGAGCGGCGCCGCGCCGCGCGGGCTGGACGCGCTGATAACCGCGGGGCCCCCAGGCGGCGCGCGTGCTGATTGGCTGCCGGCGACCGCGGCCCGGCCATTGGCCAGCGCCCCCGCCGTCTGCGCGCGCCCCCGCTGGCCGCGCACTCCGTGAAGGGCCCATTAGCCCGGCAGGTGCCTCCCGGGCTGTAAATTTGCCCCCTGATTTATCTCCCCGGGGACGAAATAAATCCCGTTGGATGGGAGTTTAGTTAGGCAAAGGTTTTAGTGGGAAATCAGGAAAAAATACGAGAACATATTTTATCACCGAAAGAATGCAGATTTGAGGATCCACTTGGCACACTCCGTGCGCCCCATTCGGTGAAGAGGCACAGGCGGGAGGGCGCGGGGATTCAGCAGGCACCTTCGGGGTCACAGTCCGCGCCCCGCCTTGCGGCTTCTCGGCCGCCCCGGTCTCAGGTTTGAGGGAGGAACGAAAACATTTCCGGGAACATTCTCCTCTGGGATGCAGAAGGGCGGAAGACGCGGGACGTCAGAGTCCACGGGCCGAATGCTAGACTTGGCCCGCGAGAATCTGCTCTGGTTTCACCAACCAATGGCTGGCGCCGTGGCGAGGCCTGTCCCGGGGCCACACGCGAGGCTACCGAGTTGCGCGCGCTGCCGGAGGGGCGGTTCCCGGTCCCCTCCCTGCCCGCGGGACTGTACAGTGTCGGGTCAGGGCGCGGGGACCGCCCGGGCCTCCCGGTCAGTCGTTTCCCGGCCGCGAAGTCGCAGCTTGTTCCCGGGGGGCAACCCGAGTCCGGAGCTTGGACCTGGGCGCCCCGACCTAGGGCACAGCCGTTCCCTTGTGAAGCGCCGCCCGAGCCGGCGGTCGGGGACCCTGGCAGGCTCAGAGTCCGGGTGCCAAGGCGTGCGGGGCCACGCTCAGGGCCTTAACGTGGGCGTGCGCCCGAAGTGCAGCCAGCGGGCAGAAGCGTGGCCTTTTGACGGGCACGCAGGGCCCATGGTGTCCTCCTCTGGGTGGAAAAGCCTCCCACCCCGTGGAATTGCTGTGCGGGTTCAAATAAGATCGCAGTGGACAGCGGGCGCCGGCAGAGAGCCAGTGCTGAGTACAGTTCTGGACGTCGCCTCCTTGGTTCTCTTGGCTGGTGTCACAGCAATTACTAAGTGGCGTCTATTATTATTATTCTCTGCCTGCTGGGAACGTGACGGGAACGTGTGCGAACCGACGGCTGCAGTTTCGTGGCTGGGCGGCGGTGTGCGCCAGGCCGGCCTCTCTCGGGACTGGTGTGGTCGGTTAGCAACGACGTTCCCGTTTCACCCCGGCCGCCAGGGTTTCTGTGGCGCGGACGAAGGCGACCCTCTCGGCTCTGTGCAGGGACCCAGCGTCCGCTGGCACTGAGACCTTTGGGGGGATCCATTTTCGTTTTGTGCAGTTAGCTTTCGGGTCTTGGCGCTGCGAGTCCTTACGCCAGATCGCCGCTCAGAAAGCCATTGGCCGCCGGGGCTGGGCGGACGTTCGGTGGCCGCCCCTGCCCACGTGTGCGCGCACCGTGCTGTCCCGGGCGGCGCGCCGTGGCGCGTGTTGGCCCCGGCTTCAGGCGCGGTGCAGTCCGCGCGCATGGGAATTTCTCTCTTCCCGCCTCCTCGGTCGGGGCCGCACTCGCGGGATCCGGGTGTGGCTGCCCCGCAGGCGATCGGCACCTGCGGAGCCAGGCCCGGGATACCTAACGAGCGCTCACCTCTCGCATTCCCGCGCTACCTACGGGCGGCCAGGCCCCGAGACCCGCCCCGGGCCTCACTTGAGCCCCACCGCCTCGGGCACAGCGTAGGTGCTCCCCGAGAGCCCAGCCGCAGGGAGGATCCTTCCCAGCAGGGTTTGGGGCCCTCTGGGCTCCTCGGAGGCGGCTAACGGGGTGGCCAAGGTTCGGGCTCTGAGGGCGTGGCAGTTACTGGCTTGGGGGCGGGGCCAGAGGCGGAGGGGCGGGGCCAAGCCAGAGGGGTGGGGCCGGGTCCCTACTCCCGGCACCGAGGAGCCGACTCTGGGCAGCTGTGGCCCGACAGTTCTCTGGGGCGGGCCGGGAGTGGCGCGCCCGGACGGGGCGACAGGGCGCACTATCCTCCCTGCGACTCTGGCTCGGTGGCTGGAGGAACACCGCAGCTCTGGGTGCCGCGCTGTGGCTCCTCGAGCACCCGGGCTGGGGCCTCCGCAGCCCTTTTGACCGCTGAGGAAACAGACACCCCGAGTCGCTGCCCTGAGTCCCGGGTCTGTCTACGCCGCCGGGCCCTCCCTGGACTGCGGCCGGAATGCTTGGGGTCGCGAGTGGGGCTGCTTCTCTCCTGGCCGCAGAGTGCTCGGCTCTCCAGGGAGCCAGTGGCCCTGGGTGCCGGATGGGGGGCCGGAGTGCGGTTTGGAAGGCCCAGAGAGCATTGGGGGCGCCCGGGGTGCGGGGTGAGGGCGGCCTCTTCTCCATGCTCTCTGGCGGTGGGTGTCTCGGTGCCCTCCCCATGCGTCCTGTCCTGCCCGGCGCGCGGGGGTTCCCAAGCCCCGGACGCAGCCCCCCAACCCCCCAGGACGCCACGGCACGGGACACCCTCCCCCAGTACCCCAGTCCCGGGTGTGTAGGTTTGATAACTTGCTC
Organism: Pseudorca crassidens; assembly: GCF_039906515.1. NCBI lineage: Eukaryota > Metazoa > Chordata > Mammalia > Artiodactyla > Delphinidae > Pseudorca > Pseudorca crassidens. The sequence continues at coordinate 902,609 of NC_090311.1, read as the reverse complement.
AACTTGCCTGCCCGCCGTCTCTGCGCGCTCCGAGGCTGCGCCCCTCCACCTTCTACGCGGCTCCCACGCCACGCCCTCCTCCTGCGCTCCCGGGAGCCGCCCCCTGGGTAGGATCAAGGGAAACGCCCCTCCTCCGGGGAAAGTGCCGTGGCCGCCGGCGGGGAAGGAGCGCCTCTCGGCCTCCGCCGCTCGTGCTGGTTGCCGCCGGGGTGGAGAGGTTCGCGAATGCCACCTCCTGGTGCTGAAGGAAAAGTCCTGCCTGGGAAGGCGGAGGGCACTTCGGCGCTCACGCTTAGACGCTGTGGGAACACGCAGAGCGCGCGTTTGACAGAGACCTTTACTTAGTCAACGCTGATTTATTGGGCACCTACTAGGTGCCAGGCGTGCTCTGGGAGAGCCACGTGAAGGCAGCGAACTCCACCTCTGCACCCTGCTCTGCCCCCAGGGGAGGAGTGGGTAATAAACAATAAACCAAAAAACTTCCGGAAGTCCCTGCAGGAGGGGAACAGGACCGATGATCGCTGGGAAGGGGGAGGTCAGGGAAGGTGGTCCTCCTGGAGGGCCAGCCAGGGCCAACAGGTGTCCAAGCCCAGGGTGGGTCAGAGCCCGGCCGGCAAGGGGGGGAGGGAGGGGGGGCGGAGAGGGAGGTGGGTAAGGGCGCTTGCACCTAGAAGGAGCTTGGATTCTATCTCCAACCACACAGATACCCCTGGAGTTGGCAAAAAACCTTGTCAAAGGAAAGAGTTGTCATTTTGCGGGGCTGGTAAGTCGTGGAGCTCCCTGCTCGTGGCTGCTCGGTGGCTTCCTGCAAAGGGCAAAGGGCCCGGGTTTGTCCTCCCATGTGTGAGCAGTTCTCAGCCTCTGGGAGCTTGAGGAGGTGACCACACCTGGGGGCGGATTCAGGGGGCTGCTGACCCAGGGTTGGTAGGTCAAGAGAACCAAGTGCCGCCCGCAGCTCTGGGATGAAGGGGCAGAGGCGCGGTCACCTGGGCCCTGGAGCTGCAGGAACTCCCAGGTTCTGGAGATGCTGAAGGAGCCCTGCTGGCGCAAATCCCACCCGCTCCCAGCAAACGCCCGGGCCGCAGGGAAAGACCAGACCCCTGCCCATCCCGCTGGGCGCCCTCCACTGGCTGGCCCCCGGAAAGGCGGCTGGCGGACACCCGTCACTGCGCAGGGGCGCGAGTGGAGGCTGCCCTGCTCACTCCCAGTGCCACCAGGGCAGTGACTCTCGCTGTCTGAAGGCAGCGAGAGCACTGAGTGCTGAGGGTGTGCGGGGCCTGGGGTGAGGGGCACGGGTGGCTGGTAGGGGAGACCCAGCTGGTCACCGGGCCCCGCCTCACCCCTCTCCCACCTGCATTAGGGCCCAGTGCCGCGCACCACGCTGCAACTCGGTCTAATCCCCACGTAGTGACCCGTGTGCCTCTGACTGAGCCCCCTGTGGCCTCGCATCTCTCTGACCCCCACACTGGTCCGTTTGCTGCCGCCCTGCCTTCCGCCGGCCCCCGGACCACTGTCCCCCGCCTTCCTGTGGCTCACTTCCTGCTCCCTCGGCTCTGGGCTAGACCCTCGCCCCCAGCCCCCGCCAGGCTGGCCTGCCCGTCTGCGCGGCAGCACCTTCCAGAGAGGCAGCACCTGGGTGCAGGGCCCCCGTGCTCCGGCCACCTGGAGGGCTGAGGAAGTGCTGCCGAGCCAAGGAGCGAACGTGCCCCCAGGCCCGGGCTTCGGAGGGTTTCCCGGAGCCCGTGCTGCCCCAGGGAGATGGCGCCGCTGAGAGGCTCCAGACACCCTGAGCCGAAGGGCACCATGGGCACGTGGGCCCCGGAGGGACGCCCGTGGGAAGATCCCGGCAAGACCCTGGGAGGCGGGGACTGTTGGTGGGTGGGAGGGGCCTGGGAGCCGGCAGGCCGAGGGGCCCCAGCTGCCCACCTCCCTGATCTCTGGGGGCCTCCTATCCCTCCCCCATCCTCTGTGATGCTCTGGCTTCACTGGACTTGAAGCTCCTCCCCCAGCCTGGGCCGGGTGGGCGTCTCCCACCTTGCAGAGCCCCTCCCCACACCCCCAGCTCCTTCACTTCTTTAAAGGTTATGTATTTTGATAAATGTAATAGCCCTAGAGGAGTGCACAGAGCTATACTACGCGTTCTTGTCACAAACCTGAGTCTCTTTTACCACTTAGCTGTGCTGGCCTCACCTTTCTCCTCCTGAAGGAAGAGCTCGTCCGCCAGGTTGGGATCTGACACAGAGGCTGGGCGTCCACCAACACGCTGGTCTCCCAGGACCTGTGGCTGTGCAAGCCACCGGTACTGGGCGACTCGGCCTCACGACTCTCTTTGGGGCACGTGGCCACAGGCCTCTCGTGGCTGCTGGGAGGTACCCACATATGAACGAACCCCTCTGTTGATTTAGGTCCAATTATTTTCATTCTCTTCTCAGGCAGCTTCTTAAGAGGGTGGCACACTCCACCCTCCCTGGCCAGTGCTTCTGGGCTCAGCGGGGCTGCCCTGTCTGATGGGCAGCCTCGGGGTTCAGGCGCCTGGCCTCTGCACTGGGGGCGGCACTGGCCATACTCCCACGGCTGCCGGAGTCCGCGTGCCTGGTCCTCCTCCCTCCTCCTTCTTCTCCTTCCAGGGTCCCTCCCCCAGGTCTGCTACCCTCCACTCATCTCGCATTCACCACGTGAATGTCCAACAGGCATCAAGGCTGTGCTGCCTCTTCCCTTCCAGGTGTCCTGCAGGGTCCCTGGTGCAGGACAGGCTCCAACCCACCAGGGGCCCAGGCTGCTAAGAGCTTGAGTGAAGCAATGGCTGGATGAATAACTCCCTGGCAGAGAGGATTTGGGGCTGAAGAGGGAAACGTCCGTGTGGGTCTGGTCCAGGCCAAAGGGGCGGGCGGACCCGCCCCCCAGTCCCCCCTCGCCCCGCCCCCAGGTCCGCCTGGCCCCAGCTCTCGGGCACCTTTCCTGGGTCGCCGTTTTGCTCTGCTTTCCTGCTTCTGGGTGGCGCCTGGCTCTGGGTTGGAGAGTGTGGCCACCTTCCCCTCAGCCACACCCAAGCTGGGCCTGGCGAGGGCTCTGGCCCCCTCTCCACACCCGGGAGCGGGGCCACCACTCCCTCCGGCTGCGGAGGGCCGGGCTGGGGCGTGCGCCCCCAGATGTTCTCACCCGAGCTGGAAAGCGTCCCCCAGCCCATGGCTGTGGAAACGGGAGCCAGGCGAGGGGCCCCGGGAGGAGGTGGCCTCTGCCCTGACGGCAGGTGGCAGGCACCTGGCGCCTCGGAAGCACTCTTCTGGGGTCCCAAGACTCTTGTCTCCCTCAGGAAAGGACAAAAAGCGGCAGCTGTGCATCCGCCCCCGAGCTCAGCCCTGGGGCCTCGCGGCACCAGATGCGCTGTCGTGGGTAATGAGCTCTCTCCCGAGGCTGCTCTCCCGGGGGTCTGACCGCGTGCCAAACGCACTAATTGGGCGCCAAGTACACGATCTGTGTTAGGGCGTCTGCTCCAGCGCCTGTGCTGTGCTCCCAGGATGGGCTCGGACAGCACTGGCCAAGGAGACGCTTCCGGAAGGGCTCCTGGCTACACTCCAGGCTGCTCCGGCCCCAGGGTGGGGCTTCCTGGTGGGTGAGGGATCCAGCTGTGCCGTGGCCAGTGCCCTCCCATCACCCCCCACCCCGCCGTGCGGGGCCTGGGCTCGGGCCTCGACGTCTTTGTCCTCGTACCCCCAGGTCTTTATTAAGTGCCCTCATGGCGGAGAGGGGCAGACGGCAGGCAGATTAATAACCGAGCCTGACAGACGCAGGGCAGCATTGCTGACAGGGCGACCCCTGCACTGCTGCTGAGGGCGCTTGCGGCTACCTGGGGGAGGGGCAGCTTCCCTGGAGACCCGCCCAGGAAGTGGGGTTCAATCTTCAGGGGAGGAGCTGCCTATGATGGGAACCAATTTGCACTTTTAAAGGGCCACTGGGTGGCGGATGGAGGGTTGGACCAGGCGGGGTTTCAGGTAAGAGTGATGGGGTCCCCTCCCCGGGCCGGCACACAGGGGGCCTTGGTCTAAGGAAAGCTTTACAGCCGGTGCACAGGTCAGGGCTACTGTTTGCCCTGACTGGGCAGCCTGTCCTGTAGGCTCCTATACACGAGGAACAGCCAGGCTGTGAATAACGCCCCTGACTTCGAGGCAGAGAACACCCCTGGCAACACACGAGGGGCTCCGGCTCCCAGCCCAGGCTGCCCGCTGCCCGGGCAGTGCATCCAGCACGGCTGGGGAGGGGAGTGAACTGGGCCCGGGAGCTGGTCCGGCACATGACCCCCAAAGGCTCAGAGGCTGTGTGCGGCTGCCCGGCCACTAAACCCCTCTGCCACGGGGGTAGGGGGTATGGGCACCCCCAGGCGCTGGTGGCCTGTGGCATCAGTATGTGGCTTGGTCTGCAGGGGCCCAGTGAGCTGCCTCTTCCTACAAAGGGCCCAGGAGAGGTTGTTCAGCTAAGGAAGTTAATCCATCCTGCCCGGCCCAGGGGACTGGCTCTGCTTCTCCTGGGAAGACCCCACTCTCTCTCCTGATGACCAGCTGATGACCAGCTTGGCCATGGGATCGCTGTGGCCGGGGAAAGGTGGGCAGGACGGACGCCAGCCCAAGTGGAATCTTAGGATCCCTCGTGTCCACCAGTTTCCTCGCTCTTTGTCTCAGCATGAGAATGGCGTGTCCCAGACCTGCCCCAGGTGGGAAGAGCGAGATCTGGTGGTGCGGGTGTTTCTTATACAGTGTTACTGAGCAGAAGCTGGCTAATATATGAGCAGAGGGTAACATGGGGCTCTTTCCAGACCCCCAAGTGAGGAGGACAATTTATGCTTTGAAGTCTCTAGTTGGGACAAGCGTTTATTTGGGTGACACTGGAGGGATCCTCGTGATTTCCTCACTGTCACTTTACCTGGTTTATGGGGCAGACAAGGAGTGTGTCCCAGTGCCCGTCTCCAGGTCGTGCACGGAGACTTGAGGGGCAGAGACTGAATGCAAGCCCCTGCCCTCCAGTGGCAGGGACAAGCTGGCGGGAAAGGCCTCTGGGCACTTACTCAGGGTCCTGGGACAAGGAGGGGCCTAGGGACTCCCAGAGGCTCCCTGAGGAAGGGACGGAGAGCTGAGCCTCCGGGAGGGTAGGAATTGAGGCTGGTTTCTCCTGCTCTCAAGGGAAGACTTACAAACCGAGGAGAGAGGCCCGCACGGGCAGGCCGGACCCCAGCCACCACACGGCTGTCCTCACAGGTCTCTGGGAGCCCACGTGGCGGCCTCACCTGACACCCTGGGATTTCCACCCCTGGAAAGACCCCAGGAAGCCCCCAAGGGAGCAGTAGGCAGGGGCTGGAAACATCCAGCTGCCTAAAGAGACGGAGGCCAGGGCAGAGGGCAGATGTCACCGAAGGGGACTTGGGCCAGACCACGGAGGCCAAGCCCTGCATCCCTGCCCGGCCCAAAGGCAGAAGGCAGGCGGCTGCCGGGTCCCCGACTCAGTCTGTGTGCGGTGTCCCTGCGGCTCCCCCTAGAGGCACAAATGTGAACATGGATATTCCCCAAGGCCCCGTCCCTCCCCAAGGCCCCACCCCAGAGGGTCGCCAAGATTTCCCCTGCAGCCCCTGCCCTGCCACCCGAGGGCCAAGGGAGAGCCTCCACCCAGCCTGGGCCTGGACATTCAGGGGCCTCTGGGCACACGGGGTGGGGGGTCTTGGGCACATAGAGGGGAGTCCCGGGCACACAGGGGTGCGGACTGGGACTCCATGTGCTTTGTGGGCTCCAGCCATGGTGCAGACCGACTGACTGCAGAGTTTGGATTGTGGTTCCACCAGCGGGAGCCCTTGCTGGCCCCAGGCCGGGGCCGCATTCTTGACATCTCTGGAGAGATGACCGCTGTCAGAGATTTGGGTGGAGAGAAATTGCATTTTCAAACAAAACTTTTTTTCTGGTTATGGTGACAGACACCAGGTGTGAAACATCGAACACAATGAAGAAAGTAACTGTCTGCCGCGTCTCAGCCCTCAGCCCCAGGTGGCGGTGTGGCCAGCGTCCTTTCCACCTCTGTCCACTCACCCTCCTTCACTCGTTCATACGACTGCTGAGTGAGCACCTGCTGGGGGGAAGACACTGCCCCAGGCCCCGGGGACAGCGACCCCCAAGGACAGAACGCACAAAAGACCCCGCATGTGGGAGGTCTCACTCTCTATAAGATCCGCCCCCCACAGAACTAACACACACGCTCACACACACACACTCCTGTCTGTGCGCCTTTTCCCACGGGGCCTGTGTCACGGCATCTTCATAGAACCGCTGTTCAGGGCCCGGAATTGCTCAGTCCTGCAGACCAGGTTTGTGGGTGTCCCGTAACGGGTGTCATCTTTAGCAGTTATACTGGGAAGACCACGGGGTACACATGCAAAACCTCTGATATCCTTGTTAGGACAAATTGCTGCAGGCAGACCGGACCTGAAGGTTTCTGTGTTAATCCTGCTGGTGTGTGGCGCTGCGGCAGGTGTCTTCGGCCTTCGTGATCTCACTTTGTCTTGCTTTCCTTCTCGCCTGCGGCTCCCCCGTTTCTCATCCTTTGTCACCCGGTCTGCTTTTTAGTCTCCTTTGGCTGGGGCACAACGTGGGGACCCAGGAGCTCCCCCGGGAGTCCTGGGCCGTCCAGGCGAGGAAGGTAGGGCTGTCCCTGCCGGACAAACACAGTTTGTGGCTGACGTACAGACACCTGTGAGCAGAAACCGTGGGCCAGACAGTAAAACCTCTGTCATCTCGAGACAAAGCTACAGTTGACAACAGTGGAAGCTACAAGCTGTTCTGAAGACAAACCTGGCACCAAAATCCTTAAAAATGACAGAAATGCACAAAGAAGCAAAAAGAGACGCAGTTGTGGTCATGAACTTTAACTCACCTTCCCCATCCATGAAGGCCCAAGTCAGCTGCGGGACGGGAAGGATAAACGATCAATGCTGGGGTCTAATAAATGTATCCAGTTCTCCGTCCTGAACGCGGAGGCATGACAGAGTTACGTGAGTTGACCATACATTACTCACAAAGAAGATATCAATAGTTTCACCAAAATAAACAGACTGCTTGTATCCTGGGAGCACAGTAACCAGGGGTGCGGCCGTGTATGAAGTGCGAGACGCCCACGAAGACATGCAAAGTGGGGGGACCCCGCTATGACAGCACTTCTAATATACTAACACTTTGGGGAAATCTGCGTGTCATTTCATCATTAAATATATGGACACTTACCCAGAGAAAAGTCCTGGAAGTACCCGTGGCACCAAACCCTGCCCTGGGGAGGAGCCTGGGGAGGACGGGCGGGGCTTGGAGTGGAAGGGGCGGGCAGATCTTGCCTTCCTTCCTATAGCCTCTGCTAAGCTCTTCGGTTTTTTCTATGAGCAGGGATTACTTTTATTTATTTATTTATTTTTGCGGTACGCGGGCCTCTCACTTTTGCGGCCTCTCCCGTTGCGGAGCACAGGCTCCGGACACGCAGGCCCAGCGGCCTTGGCTCACGGGCCCAGGCGCTCCGCGGCATGTGGGATCTTCCTGGACCGGGGCACGAACCCGTGTCCCCTGCATCGGCAGGCGGACCCCCAACCACTGCGCCACCAGGGAAGCCCAGGGATTACTTTTATTAATAAGAACAACAAAGGCCCACATTCCTGGGAACTGAGTGGCCGTTGGTCATGACTGATGAGGCCGGGCTGGGGTCCGGGAAGACCTGCGTTTGTTTGAGCTCGAGGACCATTTTCTCTGGCCGAAGTGAGTTCGGAACAGCCTGCCCTGCTGGTTGTGGGTCTGTTGGCAAAACCAGCAACGCAGCAGGAGGACGGCCGAGCCCGCGGGGCCGGGCGGCAGCGGGGTCAGCGGGCCGAGGGTTGTGGCCGGTCAGGCACTGCCCGAAGCAGGCCGTGGGGCGAGGTGGTCCTGGCCACGGGGTGGCCGTGACGCCCCCGTCCCCTGAGCACGTCCCCCCTGACTGGTTCCTAAGCGCACCACGAGCTTGCTGGGCCGCAGCCTCGGGCTTATCCGCGAGCCGACCTCGCCCGCTCGTGGCCCTGGCTTTCACGAGCCTACACCGCGGACTGCACCCTGCGGGACCTTCACCGCGGGGCCATCTCTGTGCCTGCGTGGGAGCTGTCGTGAGTGCGAGGACTTTGGGGCTGGTCCCCGCAGCAGCGCGGCCTCCTCGGGGCCGCCCTGCACTGGGAGAGGCCTGTGCCGGCGAGGACCCCACCAGCCAGCGGCCGATCTCCTTGCCGGGAGCGCACCGACGTGCGCGTGCCTGCGAGCTGCCTCACCCCGGACTGCTAGAGGGGCCGGCTGCAGGCGGAGCCCGGCGGGGCGACGGACACGCAGTGGTGGTCAGCGAGGGCAGGAGGACTGCGCGGGGGTGGAGGGGGGCTGGAGGGCAGGGCAGGGGCCACACAGGAGGCGGACAGCCCCCGTCAGGATGCGACCCCTCCCGGCCCTGCCTGGAACAAGCTCCCATCAGGACCAGGCGGCTCTCCTCCGACCAATCTGAGCTCTGCGTCTGGGCAAAATCGTTTGTTTTTGTCTTCATTTCTCATTAAACCGGTTCCAGAGCCAGCGGATCAGGTGCTGATTCTGTAGCTTTGTAATACTGGCGCTGCAGCTGGGCAGACGGAATCAGCCAGGGTGCCTGGGTGGTCAGGATGCGTGGATGCTTGGGGCCGTGAGAGCTCTGATGCTTGGACGTTGGCCCCGGAACAGCAGAGGCTGCAGGTAAATCTTCTTTCCACTTTCTACTCAAATGCTAAGATTTAGGCTCTAAGGGTGATGTCTCTGCTCAGTTTTCAGGGAAATCCAAAATCATCTCTTGTGAGCAGTGGATCGGAGGAAAGGGCTCGGGGGGCAACAGGCAGCCCGGGGTGAGAGCCTTGTGGACGGCGGCCTGGGCCAGGATTCCGGCTCCTCAGCGGATGGCTGCACCTGTGGCCACAACTGGCTCTCTGTCCACACTTGTCCTGGCTCCTGAAACCTGTCCCCATCACCTGTCACTGCCCTGTCGTTCCTCAGGGGTCAGGTGTGACGGGTTACATCACAACCAGAGGAGGCTGTCCGTGTCAGTGACGTCCACGCAGACAGTGTCATGACACGGTCCCCAGAGGCAGTGGCAGAGGCCAAACACTGTCCTTCTCGCTCGGCTTTCCCTGCCTCCGCGCCGCATCTCCCCGCCTGCCTGGGGCCCTGTCCTCACTGTCCCAGCCCCCGTATCCAGTATTCCCAGCCTCCCCCCGCAGCCTCTCCTCAGAGCCTGGGCCCGTCCAGGCACAGCTGCCCCTCCTGCAGAGGCCAGAGTCTCCCCCGTGGGGAGGGCCTGCGCAGGCCCAGCAGACCCCTGATCTCGGGGCACCGGGGCAGAGGGGGCCTCTACCTCATTATCCCGTTGCCATCTCTCACCTCGTGTCACAAAGAATTAAAATCTATAATAAGAAAATTTAAGAGCTCCCATCAGCTCCTTCCCAGCCATTAGCCAACCGCACGGGGGTATTAATCTCCTCATCTCCCTTTGGTCTCAATGAATTGTGATAAAAATGTCAAACAATTAGATTATATTGGCCGAGAGAGCCGTGTGATTGATTGGCAAGGCAGGACGCATCCCTTGAATCACCCTGACCAAGGGGCGGGCTGCACGCTGCAGTACATCCCCCGGGACCCCCTCCGAGTCTGCGTGGGCACCCGGTCCATCTGAGGTCAGCGTTGGTGCAGTGAGCAGGGCTGTCCCCAGGGACACCTGCTGCTGGGCATGGGGGCCTTGGGGACCAGAGTGATGCTGGGGGGAGGGGAGGGGCAGGCAGCACCCGCACAGGACAGACCCCTGGAGGTGGGGGTCACAGGCCCCTCCCAGAGTCTGCCCCACGGAAGCGCTCTACACAGAAGGGCTGGCCCGTGGAGAAGCCCCGGGGTCTGCAGTCAGGCCCGAGCTGGGAGGGAGCTTGCAGGCGTCACTTCCCAGGAACCACGCCGCCGCCTTCTTTTTAAGGGTGGAGACGTATTGAAAATTGATTTCTCTGCTGGAAACGGGATAATTAAACTGGTTGTTTCTATCTCCATCATCGTCATAATAAAATGAGAGGACAGTGGGCTGTGCACGGCATGAAGTAATACTGTATGTCTTAATGCAAGGGAACATTAATTGAATACAGATGGCCTTTCTTGAAGCGGCTGGGTTATATTTCAGAGATATGGGATAATGATGCCAGTTAATCATTTTTACAAGATATAAAATTACTGGCTCCTCCAGGACGATCATTAAGGAAAACAATTGTTCACAGTAATTGAAAATAGAGTTTTAATTATTTAATATAGAAATTAAACTATTAGAGACCAGCGTTGAATGAGGGAACTTAATAGAAATTTATATACAAGCGCCTATGAACATTTTAGCTTTATTAACCTGCCAATTTCTTAATCCAGATCAACCTGGAAGGGCTGCTTTAGCTGTGATTGTGAATTAACCGCTGGCAGAGGAGGGTGGGCCCGGGCTCCCCAGGCCCCAGGTGGATGGGGGAGCTGGCCGGAACCACAGGAAGCACAGGCTCCTGGGAAGCGTGGTGAGGGGCAGCCGTGCCCTCAGATGGGAATCCCGGGGTGGGGGGGGGCGGTCCAGGAGCTCAGAGAGCCCGTGCCTGGAGGTGTGAGCCCGGGGCCATGGCATACCAAGGCCAGGGTCTCCCACGCGGCGAAAGCGGTGGCCACGTCATGGAAGGTGGACCTTGGTCTGTGCTTGGTGACGCTGTTCCTCGGGATTCGATGAGGATGGAGGTGCAGACCCGGCCGGGAGCTGGGACCACCCACGAGGCAGGTCCTACAAGCATGAGCCCCCCACAGCCCGGCTGGCCCAGCTCCAGAGCCCACCGTCCCCGGGCCCCCAGCCCAGTCTGCTAATGCCCCCACTCACCCTCCGGTCCCCCCGCTTCCCCTCCAAGCCCGAAGGACCCTCGTCCCCGTGCATCAGATCTGTCGTGTTTGCAAGCAGCCTGTGTGAGGGTAGGAATGCTTTGAACGAGGTTTCTGATTAATATCTTGAAATGGGAAGTCCTTTACCATGTTGTGTGAAACCACCCAGGAGCTCACTGTGCAAAAACACAGAGAAAAATCCAGAAACCATCAGAACATGGGTTTCTGCCTTTGTGTGGCTCTGAGGGCTTTTCTCCCTTTAATCCCCCCCCCAATTTCCTACAATATAACATATTGTGAAAAGAAACTCCATATTTTAAAAATATGAAAATCACTATTTCCAAGACATAAATTCGGAAAACAAACTGAACTTTTAAGCAGGTGACTGACGAGCAGGAACCGACCGGTCCGATTCGCCGGCTGCCGCGGGTGAGGGACCGACGCTGCCGCCGGGGACCCGGTGGGAGGGGGCGGGGGCGGGGCCTGGACGCAGGCAGAGCGGCTGCGAGGACGATGCTGGGCCCCGCTCCTCCCCATCCGGCCCGCCCTGGGTGCTGCACTTTCCGGGGGAGGGGCTGGGGCTCCTGGGCGACCAGCTCAAGGCCGTGGAGCCCATCCGGATTCTGGAGCTCAGCTTGGACCAGAGCCGACTGCCGATGGGGAAGTCGGAGGCTGGGCGAGGGCAGTGGCGGGATCTCCCGGGGCCCCCGGCCCCCCGTGCCCCGTGCCAGGGCGCCCCGTCATCCACCTGCGTCCTTTCTGGAACGTTTAGAACTTGCAGATCTGGTCGTCCTTTCTCAAAGGGCTGAAGGGCTGTCCACCATTCAAATTACATTCTGTCTCCTATTATTACCAATAAATTCCAAGCGATCTTTCTTCTCCTTATAGTTTTTAGGGTTACGCAGTTCTTTCATGCTTGGATATATTACGGAATGCCACTTCTGTTATAGGAGCTAATTGATGCTGTGATTTGTTATGTCGCTGGGACATAATTCAGAAAGTTATTGTAGCGGCTTTGGTACACGGAACGGCACTCACCGTTGAACATTTCTCACAGGAGCAGATGCAGCACCAGGTGAAAAATGTGACACTGCACAGATGAAATATTCCCAGAAGCTTTTATTCTTGTTGTTTGGGTGGCTGCCAACATCTTTCTAGAAGAAAGCTCGTATTTCCAACGCTGCTTGATTTGAATTTATTCCCTGGTCATTAGTTAGTGCTTTAAAAAAAAAAAAAAAACTGGAACAAGCATGTGTATATATTTGAAAAAAGGAAAAAAATCAAACACAAAGGAGGGGAATCACCACCTCCCAATCTAATCAAAGATGAGCTTTAAAAAAAATTTTATGGTGAATTAATTATAGATTCACAGGAAGTTGCAGAAATAGCAAAGGCAGTGCAGCGCATCCTACACAGCACACACTCCGCTGGGGAGTTGCCCCAGATAGCGGCAAACCAGGAGCCCAGGTTGGTGCTGCAATCCGGGCTGTGGACCCGGTTCTGTTTCCACCACTTCAACAGGCATTTGTGTGTGTGTGTGTGTGTGTGTCTGTCTCTGTGTGTCAGTGTGTCGGAGGGGCTCTGTGAAATGTTATCCCATGTATAGATTTGTGTCACTGTCACAACCGAGGCACAGAACCTGGCTTTGCCCCAAGGCTCCAGTGGGCCTGTTCTCCATCTCAGGTGTTCTGTCCTTTGAGGATGTTGTATAAACGATACCACAGGGCGTGATCTCATTGATGTTGGCTTCTCCACTCAGCACGACGCCCTTGAGGTCCATCCAGCCCTTCGTGGGCATTCTAGCAAGTAAATGTGCTGTTTGCTTAACTGTTAGAAGTGAAGGCATTTGGGTTGTTTCTAGTTTTTGCTCTAAGGGGATGGAGCTGCTATAAACATTCATGCACGTGTTTGTGTGAACCTAAGTTCCCATTTCTCTGGGATAAATGCAGAGGCTGGGCCATATGCTAACTGCACCCACAGTTTATGAGAACCTGCCCAACTCTTTTCCAGAGGGTCTGCCCCATTTTAGATTCCCAGGAGTAACGTATGGGAGACCCAGTTTCTTTGCATCTTCCCCAGCATTTGGTGTTTGTCGCTATCTTTCATTTTAGCTGTTTTAGTAGATATGGTAATGATATTTTATCTCGGTCTTAATTTGGGCCTTTTTTTTTTTTTTTTTTTTACTATTTGGGCTGTTGTGTGTCTCGGCCCAGGAATCTCAGCACTGCTCACTCTGCGCCTAGGAGCAGGGAGGCCACGCCGCAGGGATGCAGTCTCGCCAGCCGGTGTCCAGGGCACGAGGTCAGGACGGAGCTCCGTGCCTGCTCACGTACCAGGGGAACCTTCCCCTGCTGTGCCACCTCCCACGTGCTCAGCTCCTGGGCCTCCCAGCCCAGACGGGACGGTGACCAGGGTCAGTCAGCCTGGGACTTGGCATCCTCTGGCCACTGGGTGGCTTCTTCCATCTGCCACGTGGCCCCAGAGGTAGGCGAGGCAGGCAGGGGACTTGAGGCCTTGTTGGGGACATGACTTCTGTGTGGACACTGCACCTGTGCTCGGAGCCTGGCAGGATGGGCCCGGGAGCCCCAGGAACACCTGGGCGCCCTGGAGACGGCACCCGAGCAGCCCCGGGGCCAGCGGCCCAGACCGTGCACTCTGCGGCCTGGCCTCAGCGGATCTGGGGGGCTGCCTGCCAGGACCCATGCCAGAAGGGGCTCTGACCCTCCCCGGCCCCAGCCTGTGCGCCCTCTAATGGGCTGGCTCCACCCCAGAGAGGCCAGGAGTGGGCTCACCCTCGACCCTCAGCCACAGACCTGGGGGCTCTCGGGACGCAGGGTCCTGGCCAGTCTGCTGCCCACACGTGGGCCAGGCTGGCCTGGGCACGGTGTGAGGAGCTCTCCCGGTGACTGTGGCATCTGTCATCCTATGGCCACCTTCAGCTCCAGCTGAGTGTCCACCTCTGGGGACAGTGGCCTCTCCCAGGGCTCACTTTGCCCAGAGCGGTGCCCACAGGTGGTGGCTGGACGTCCAGCTCTGGAGGAGGCTCTGCTGCACGTCCCGTAGTAGTGGGGGCTCTGAGATCAGGGATGGGGCCCCTCCCCACTCCCGTCTCTGGAAGCTGCAGTCACCCTGCAGCCCGTGACGCCCTCAGCCTCCTGGGCTCAGCCTCCGAGGCGCGCCCGCTCATCCCTTCGCTCTGCAAGCACCTGCTGGCCCCGCCACGGCCTGGCGCTGGACAGTGCCCCTCTCCAGGGATTCCCAGCCCGGTGGTTGGAGGTGACCACAGACTGTGACGCACCAGGAGTGGTCAGCGAGGAGCAGGACAAACAGGGCGTCGCAGGCCCGCCCCCGCCTCCCCGAGGATTCCTGGCATGTTCACACGGCCATTTCTGGTCCCGTGATTCAGGGGAAATGAGGTCCTGGACCCAGTCTGCCCACTGGCTCTTCCCGCCTGCCCCCTGCCCGGGACGCCAGGGCTGGCAAGGGTAGTGCCGGCCACTCCACTGAGATGCATTTGCAGCGGACGTCCCACCCCCTCACATCTCCTTGGCAAAGCCCCGTGGAACTGAGTGGGCGAGGTCCCGGGCTGGGACCCTGGGAGCCCTGAGGATACGGTCGCCTCTGCCCGGGACGTGAGTCCCCACCCCGTGGAAAGCTCTGGGCAGGGAGGGGAGGCCTGGGGGCTCATTTCACACAGCCACTTCCTCTCTTTGAGTTTTGAGGTGCTGGGCAGTGCTGGCGTGTGCGTCGGCCGGGGGTGCAGAACCAGAGCTGGTCCCTGCTTCCAGGGGCACAGAAACACAGCTCGGAGGTGACGCAGCTGTTTACTAAAGCACTTCAACAGACTCTGCCTCCCAGCGATTCTGGTCTAGCAGCCGGGGCACAAGGGACCCGGGGGCCCAGGCCGCTGTGGGGTGGACCTGGACGCATTCCTCCCCCAACCCGTGCTGCCGAGCCCCCCAAGATGCTTTCCTCCCGCCGACAGGGCCCTGGCTTCACCGTGGAGGGAGAAGCAGGTTGCTGCCCTGTGCAGAACGGGGGCCGGGCGGGGTGGGGGTGGGCTCTGGCAGCGCAGCCTGGGAGGAGGTCACGGGCGGAGGGGCCGGGGACACCAGGGAGGGGGATGGCGGATGGTGGGGACAGGCTGTGGGGAGGCGCGGCCCCATCACACGATGGCCTGGTGCGGCAGCCCGTAGAGGACCAGGTTGAGGGTGACGGGGAGCCGCTCCGAGCCCTGCGGCTGCGGCCGGAAGAGCACCAGCCTGTCCTCCCAGGTCTGCAGAGCCTCATCTGTGGGGAGAGCAGGCGGGCTTGTGAAACGCGGGGCTCACGGGGACAGGATGCCTGCGGCCCAACCAAGGCTCACGGCGCATGCGGGGAGCACAGCAGAGGTGAGGGTGCTGCTGGCCCTGCCGCTGGTCGCAGCCCGGACGGGGACGCCGGGCGCGGAGGCAGCAGCCAGAGGCCAGCGCTCGCCCACCCCTCACACCTTCACTCGCTCATCTGCGCGCTCGCTCCACGAGCTTTTGTTGTTCGGCAACTACCTCCCGGGCACCCGTGGACCATGTGAGTTTTGAATTTGAAGCCCCTTTCGCCTTGTATATTTGAAAATTTCATGATTTAAATGACCCTGGGATGAACCTTTCTTAGTTACGGTAGATTCTCCAATCAACGTATTGCTAAAGCTCAGACTCCCTCGCGCTGCATTTAAGGTTTTTACACCAGAATCCGCGTGTAAGGCCGCTGCCACACATGGACTTCAGGGCTCCATTTGCCTTGAAGGAGGAGTGGGTGGGCTCCCCGCCTCCCAGAGAACACACCAGGGCTTTTGGATTTGTGGGACTTGAGCTGTTTTGAAGATGAAGACGTGACCCATGTGTGTTTCCGTAAAGACATTCGAAGCCAGATCTCACTGTAGGCAGTGGCCTGTAGGAGGCTGTGCAGAAACGGGAGAAGTGGGGGACCCCTGACCCTGCAGCCCGAGGGACGAGCAAGGAGGGAGGGCCGTTTCTAATCACCGTGGTGGACAGTTTCACCGGTTCCCCTCTTCTGAAGGAGGCGGGTCGTTCTCCCGATCGGCTTGCCAGCTGTCAACAGATCTGGAGAAGAAGCAGCCCTTCAGAGGGACCGTTAACAGCCCACAGGCTTCCGGGAGCCCCGCGGGGCTGCAGGACGGGCGGCTGCCGGCACGACTCACTTTCCCACAGGATGCTGGCCCGCGTCGCGTTGTCCCGCAGGACCGTCGGCCACTGGTTCGCCACGATGCTCCTGACCCCCACCAGACTCAGGAGGACGGCCGTCTCGACGGGCCCCTCCAAGGACAGTCGGGGTGCGCTGCAGGGGACCGAGCTCCTGGGGGCCGGGCCAGCACCAAAGGGCCCGGTCCGAGCCCTCCTCCACCCACAGCCCGAAGAGCGCCAAGTGTTGGACCGGGTGTTTGGACTGACAGCTCTTAGGGTTCTCGAAAGAACCGAGAATTCCTCCCCCGCCCCCGCCCCCGCCCCCCACACAATTAAATACCATTTAACAAGAAAAGGCATTTCCGAGCCCTGCCAAGTCCCCCTGGGCGCTCCCAGTCATGG
The DNA here is from genome assembly GCF_039906515.1 of Pseudorca crassidens. NCBI lineage: Eukaryota > Metazoa > Chordata > Mammalia > Artiodactyla > Delphinidae > Pseudorca > Pseudorca crassidens. The sequence continues at coordinate 886,093 of NC_090311.1, read as the reverse complement.
GGTGTGGGGCCAGGAGGGGAACCCCGCCAGAGGGTGTCCTCTGCTCCGCCCGCCTGCAGCCCACAGAGGCCCTGGGTGGGGGGGGGGTGACAGGTGACACGGGGAGCCCTGAAGCCAGGGTGTCCTCCCAGTTGCCAGCCGTCTGCTTCCTGGCCCAAACCCAGCTGCCTGAGGTTCCAGGCAGGCGCCGTCCATCCATCCCCCCGCCCTGGGACTCTGCCAGGCAGGGTCTGGGGGCCGGATCACGGCATCCCAGCTGCCCAGGGGGTGCAAGGACAGTGCCCCAGGCGGACAGCCGTGGCTCATATGCCCCCCCAGGTCCCTCGTCAGCTGCCGGAGGCCAGGCTGCAGGCTTAAGCCCGAGCGGAGGGGACCCCGGGCACCTCTTGTTCTGCGAGGACTCCACGTGGCGCCGCGTGCTCTCGCAGGACCGCGCCAGGTCCAGCAGCACCACCATCTGGCACTCTGTGGTCACAGGAGGGGCGGCTCAGTGGCAGGGCACCCAGGGTGAGGGCGCCGTGCAGGCGGGGGTGTCACCCAGGGCGAGGAGGATAGCGGGAACTCGGCCTGACCCGACCGAGGCTCCGACACCACTCGTCCCCGTCCTGGGTCGCGTGGGCTGCACGGGCAAGCCGGCCGTTATTTGCCTTGGCCGACCCACACCCTTCACGTCCTCCTTGGGTGACCGGGCCGGGTGAGGGAGGGAAGCCCACCCCGGGGCCTGCCACAGCTCTCCCTGCCTCGCAGAGGGGTCTTGGCTCCCAGAGGCCACCCATGAGGCACTCCGGCTTGCCAGGGGCTAGGCGTCGGTGGCCCTGGCCCCGTGTGCCCACTGAAACGGGGCCAGTGTCCAAAACGCAGCTCTTGGATGTGGGTGGGCGGAAAGCCCCACAGATGCTGAGGCCAAGCGTCAGGGGCCGTCCCCAGAGGGGGCAGAGCCTCCAGCTGTGTGAGGACAGGCCTGGCTGGGAACGGCGGGGGCACCCAGCGATGCTGTCACCCCTACAGGCGCCTGGGAGCCTATGATTTCTTCAGTGTCACTCACCGCTCGTCTGAGAAGGTCTAGAATTCAAGTTTCAGAGAAGCCTGTTTCTACCTTCCCCTGGGGTAAGAACGTGCGGACCCCACCCATATCGGCAGGGCCTAGGGAGGAGATGGGGTGACGGGCTGGGTTCAGGTATCCCGACCACGGACAGTGTCCACCTGTGCCACACACCCCAAGGGTAGGGGCCTCTCTGAGGGGTCCCTGAAAAGGCCCCCACTCAACCGTGCACAGTGGCCAGCTACCCAGCAGTCCCCTCAGGAGAAGGTCACCTGAGGGCAGGCCGGACGACACTCACGGGCACCCTGGGGGTGGGCTGGGTGGCGCAGGGGCCAGTGGGCAGCGGGAGGGAAAACGGGGCCGGCGTGCCTGCATCTCAAGGAGAACAACTGGCGGGAGGGGCTGCGACCAGCACTTTCCGGAAGCGCCCCCCAGCCTTCCTGCGCTCTGCAGGCCCAGCCCTAGAGGGGTGACCCCCCACGCCTGACCCTGGCCAGGCCCCGCTGTGCCTTCCTAAAGCGCCCCCCCAGCCCGCCATCAGAGCACAGGGGCGCCACCTGATAAGACACAGGGGCGCCCTGCTCTGTCCCCGTGTGGATTCGACTTGTGCCGGCGGGTCTGGCAGAGAGGCGGGCTTTTGGGGGGTCTCACCTTCCAAGTTCATGGCGGCCAACCTTTCTACCAATATGTGGGACAGGAAGCTCTCCATCCCGTAGAAGAAAAAGCCTCCGCAGCTGCCCAGCAGCTGCTCCCACTCTGCCTGGCTGCCAAGGGAAGGAGGGAGACCCGGGGTGGGTGCCTGCGGGAGCCGCGGGCTAAGGACGCGATCCGGAGCAGACCGTCCCCGCGTTCCGTTCCACACCCAGCCCCCGGGGCGGTTACTCTGAAAAGCCGCAGAGGGTCTTCCGTCCGGCCAAGGAGCCCAGGTCCCTGCCCCAGAGGGCCCCGCCCCTCCTGGGCCCCGCCCCGACAGAGCCCCTCCCCTCCACCGCGCCCCGCCCTCTGGGGCCCCCGCCCCCTCCGCGAGGCCCCGCCTGGAGGCGCCCGGCCCTTGTGCAGGGGCGCACACGCGGCGGGGGCCCAGGTCCGCATCCAGGATCTGGGGATCTAGGCGCCTCCATGCACCAGAGGGAAGGGTCTGACAGGACAGAAGTGGGGGTCAGGGCAGGAGGGAGCCTCGGCGGGACGGGGAGGGGGGAAGGGGCCGCATGCGGAGCGCCCCTCGGGCTGGCGCACCCCAGCCACCGCAGGACGGCGTCCCAGGAACCCAGATGCCAACCTGGGAAACTGCTTCTTCCCCAGATGCCCCGCCCATCTCGCAGTGAACGTGTCTCGGTATCTTTCCAAAATTTCCCGGGTCACGGAGACAGGAGTCAGCATTTCTGCAGCCAGAATCGGATGGTGAGAAAACTTAGGCGCACCGCGCGTGTGGGCACGGGCGGTCCCGGTGCCCTTGGCGGCTCTTGGCGTGGCAGGGCGGCCTGGGCCTTAGGCCCTCACAGACGGGGGCCCCGGGGGAGTGGAAATCTTAGTACTCCTTCCCTCCTTTGTGGAGAGATGAAAACACCAGCTCAGCAAAAGAGGAGCTGAGGAATCCTGTCCCCGAGCCGCAGAGGCAGCCCTCAGCCACAGCCGCAGGCCCGGAGTGGGGCACGGCGCCGCCTCGGGCCCAGGTCACACAGCCGTCGCCCTGACTGGCCGCAGACGGTGAGGGCGGGGTCTCGGAGCACACCAGTGTCCCCCTCCCGCCCACCGTCAGTGTAGCAGGAGGTCACGGAGGGCCGGGTGGCAGCAGAGGCCGAGGCACCCGGTCCACGATGCTCCGAGTGCTGTGGGCGGCGTATGGCTTGTGCGTGGGCGGGAGGGCTCACCTGGGCCTCGGGCCTCCTCGTAGGGGTCCACAACGACTGGGCCTTGGTTAAGGAGAAACAGGACCACACGCTCGCTGTCTAGGGCAGAAGCAGCAGCAAAGGATACATCTGAAGTTGTCCGCGTCGACCGCGATGCAGTCGGGGGGGATGATCCGGGACACGACGCGCTGCAAAGACAGGCAGGCGTCCTTGGGGATGCGTCCTGGGGGCACGGCCGGACCTCGGGCCCCGCCCGGCTCTCCGCCTCAGCGGGGGCTCGACCACCTACCTTTGCTCCCTTCTTTGCTGTGCCTCTCTTTCTGTGGTCTTTACCTCTGCTCTCCTTTTTCACATTCCCTTCTGTTGAGACAATAACAAGAAGTGGTAATGTCCTGGAACTAGACAGAGGCCGTGGTACACGACGTTCGAATGCTTAAATGGTTAATTTTATATTACGTGAATCTCACCTCAATGAAAACAACAAGAAGTGGTGTGAACAGCTGACTTCCATTTTTGTGAAGTTGAAATGGCAGTAATCTCTCAAAGGTAAAGGCTCACAGGGTTGGGGAGGCCGGGCCAGGGGACCTCAAGAAAGGGACGGCCGCCAGAGCTTCCCGGGCCCATGCGGCTGCCCAGTCACACACCACGCTGGGCACCTGCCGGTGCACCTGCTGAGCTGGCCCAGTCGCAGAGGGCTGGGCCCTGCTGGCCCCTCTCCCTCTTGCAGGAGTATTTACACCTGCCCCCGCTGTGCTCCCATTCTGGTGAAGGTAACCGAAATAATGCCAGTTTCCTTCATTCCCGTCTGGCCGCCTCAGAGATGTAAGCGCTGATGTGGGCCTCTCTGCCGTGTCCCAGCCTTATGGGGGCACCGCTGGGAAGCAGCTTGCCCTAGATTTGGATGGCTTTCTCCACCAGGATGAGAAGAACTCCTGGTTTGCTAAGAATTTCTATTACGGATGCATGCTTTTTTTTTTTTTTTTTTTTGCGGTATGCGGGCCTCTCACTGTTGTGGCCTCTACCGTTGCGGAGCACAGGCTCCGGACGCGCAGGTTCAGCGGCCATGGCTCACGGGCCCAGCCGCTCCGCGGCATGTGGGATCTTCCCAGACCGGGGCACGAACCCGTGTCCCCTGCATCGGCAGGCGGACTCTCAACCACTGCGCCACCAGGGAAGACCCGAATGCATGCATTTTATCAAATGCTTTTTTTCCTGCATCATCTTGGATGTTTATAAGTTCGATTTCCCTTTAATCTGTTCCTCTGTGATACCTGTAAGTTTTTAAGGTCAGACTGGGTGATGAAATGTTACATGTTTCTTTCTTTCTTTGCTACTCCTGAGAAGTTTGGGTGTCAGGATCTGGACTGGCCAGCAGAAGGATGGCTTTTTTTTCTTCTACCTGGGGAGACATGTATAGACTGACATGAACGGTTTCTTGAAATTTTGGTAGAATTCAACAGAAAAATGGTAAAAGCAATATTTTTTGTGGGGAAATGTAAATGTATTGATCGTCCTTTCTTCGCTATGAGGCCGCTGGGTTTTCTTTCCTTCTTGAGTCTCCGAGTATTTTTGAATATATTGTCCAAAAGTTGTTCATAATATTCTCTTATTCTTCTCTTAAATCTCTGATGCTCTTTAGAGCTGGTGTCTCTTGTATTTCTCATATTGTTTATTTATGTCTTGTCTGTTTTTTTCTGGATCATTCTCACCCAAATGTGTCTATTTTATGAGGTTATTTTTTCCCAAATAACTAATTTTTGTCTTCGCTTCCTATTTTGTTTTGGGGTCTGTTCGTGATCCTTTAAGCATTTAAAGCTAAAGGATCCTTCTAGATTCTGCTGTGGTAACATCCAGCCATCTTTGGCATTTCTATCATTGCTTCTTCTGAGTCCCGGGAGTTTTTAGAAGTCAGTGTTTTAAAATTTCCAGATGTATGGGAGTTTAAAAAATCCGTCTTTTGGGAATTGGTTTCTAACCTAACCACATGTGGCCTCAGCCAGTTTCTGTGATTGTTTCACGTGCACCTGAAAAGAATGGGAGTCTCTAAGTTGTAGACGCAGGGCCCACGTGTCCGTTAAGCCAAGTCTGTTAAGTGCGTTGCCGCAATTCTCGCTGTTTGCGCCCTTTCTGCTTGTCTGACCTTTCAGTCGTGGGGGCGTGCAGGAATCTCCCATCGCGGGAGTGGCCACCAGCCTCGCCCCCGGTGCTTGTTACTTGCTGCTTCCCATATCGAGGCTCTTTGATCCTGCCACGAACTTCACCGCTATCACTGTGTGATGACCCTGCGGATGCCCGCGGCGGTGAAGTCGGCTCCGGCGGACAGTGCGATGGAGGCCCTTTTGGGGGCTCGCCCGCCCGGCTCCTCTTTCCGCTCTTCTGCTTTCTGGCTTTTGTGCCCCCTTTCTGTTCAGGAGAGTCTCACGTGGCCGGCATCCCATCTACGCGCTCTTGTTTACGGTGTCTTTAGTCGGCAGGTGTGCTGCACTCACTGGTTCGGTTCCTGACCTAATGGATGGGCCACAGCACCTTTTCGCCCGTGGGTTCTCCGTCCTCTGCTCCGTGTATGCATCTCCACCACTGGCTCTTTGTAACTCGACTGAGGGGTTGGTTCACTTGTTTTTCTTATTCATTTTCCCTCTTTACTGGTTTGGAATTTATACACCAGTTATGCTCTTTCGTGATTATCCTTAAAGGTTTGCCATGAATATGTAACACTCAAAGGGCATTCCTCCAGCCTGAAGGGCTCAAGGCTCTGAGAACACTTCACTCTGGGACCTGCAGAATCCTTTTTATCCCCACTCCGTAATGCATTGAAAAGACTTCACTCACATTTATGCAGTATTTTTGTTACTTTATGGTGAGAGTTTGTATTAGGGTCTAGTTGCTGCTGTAACAAATTACCACAAATGTTGGGACTTAAAACAACACCAATTTATTACCTTACAGTCTGGAGGCAGGAGTCGAAAGGGGTCCCACTGGATTAAAGTCCAGGTGCGAGGGAGGCTGTTTCCCTTGGGAGGCTCCGTAGGAGAATCGGCTCCCTTGCCTTTTCCAGCCTCCAGAGGCGCCACGAGCCCCTTCCGCTACCTCCGCACCCTCCTGCCTCCCTCTTTTCAGAACGCTGGCGGTGACACTGGGCCACCCAGACAATCAGGACAGTCTCCCCATCTCAGGACCCTTCACTGCATCTGCAAAGGCCCTTTTGTCACATCAGGGCACCTCCTCTGGGGCCCGGGGTCAGGGCGTGGGCACCTTTAGGGCCGCTATTCTGCTAACCCCACCAGGGGGTGGTCTGCTCTTCCAGACAGCGCTGGCGGCGCAGAGCGGCGGGGACAGGAAGGCCCTTTCAGTGAATGGGGCGTGCACAGCGGGGGACTCACGTGGGAAAGAGAGACCTGCCCCTTATCTCACACTGTGTGCAAAACCGATTTCGGATGGAAGGTACGTGAAGACGTGAAGGACAAAAAGAGAGACCCATTTAGAAGACATCATAGAACCTTCATGATCTTCAGGTAAGAAAATGTTCTTTATAAAAAGACTCCAAAAGCACCAGCTGTTAAGAGAAGATGGATACATTGGACTATATTCAAATATTTTGTTCACCAAGAGGTACCACATAAAGGAGTGAAAAGACCAGCTGCAGACTGGGAGGACATCTGTAGTTCATAAAATGATCAGAAAATTTATACAAACCTAAAGAACAAAAGGCAGATAACCCAAGAGAAAAACTGGCCAAAGACTAGAACGGATTTTCACAAGTGAGGACATCAAACGGCCCATAAAATGTGGAAGGGCTGGGCTCGCCAGCAGCAGGGGCTGCAGATAGGCGGGGCTTGAGCCCGAGGCCCCGCCCACAGCTCCTGGTGAGCCCAGCACCGTGGCCTCTTGGGGGCGCAAGACCTGTTCTCTCTCCCGTCCTTTGTATCTGGCCCATTAGCGTCCTTTTATTTACGCTGATTTCCTTAAAGAAGCATGTTTGGGACCTTGCGTTTCCATTCCCAAAGGTGATCTTTACCTTTTAACTGGGATGTTTTGACCTTGTGCGGAGACTGTGATTACTGATGTGGTTGGGTGGAAACACACCATCTTGCTGTTTGCTTTCTATTTGTCCTGTCTCTTCTTTGTTCCATGTCCCTTCTTTTTTCTGCCTTTTTCTGATTAATCATATTTTTTTCTATGATTCCATTTTGACTTCTTCGTTGTGTACTAGCTGTACCTCTTTGTTTCTGTTTTCAGTGGCTGTGCTGGTCCAGTAACCCGAGCCTCCATTCTCCACCCCCCACCAGCCTTTGCTGCCCCACAAGTTACATTTAGATAATGCTGTAGAACCCCACGACACGTTGCTATTATTTTTCACTCCAAGCTGTCAAAATCTTTTTTTTTTAATTAATTAATTTATTTTTGGCTGTGTTGGGTCTTCATTTCTGTGCGTGGGCTTTCTCCAGTTGCGGCGAGTGGGGGCCACTCTTCATCGCGGTGCGCGGGCCTCTCACTGTCTCGGCCTCTCGTTGTGGAGCACAGGCTCCAGACGCACAGGCTCAGTAGTTGTGGCTCACGGGCCCCGTTGCTCCACAGCATGTGGGATCCTCCCAGACCAGAGCTCGAACCCATGTCCCCTGATCGGCAGGCAGACTCTCAACCACTGTGCCACCAGGGAAGCCCCTGTCAAAATCTTTTAAAGAGATTTTAAATTAAGAAAAAAGCTTTAAATACTGACCCGCCTAATTCCAGTCTCTGGTGTTTCTTTCTCTGCAGATGCAGGTTCCCACCCTTTTTTCTCCTGCCTGGAGAACACTCTGAAGCATTTCTTGTGGGGTAGGCAGGCCTGCTGGGGAAGAATTCTTTCAGCTCACCTATTTCTGAAAAAGTATTTCACCATTGTTTTTGAGAGTTATTTTCAAAAATATCTGCATTGATAGATATTTTCTTTAATAATTTAAAGCCGTTCCTCACGGCTTGCATTGTTTCAGCCGAGAAGTCTGCTAACTCTCTTGTATTTGTTTCTGGATATATAATGTGTCTCTTTTCTTGGCTGCCTGTGAAATACTCCGTCACTGGATTTAATCACCCTGACTACAATGGTCCCTGGTATGGTTTTATGTCTTGTTGGGGATTCACTGAACTTCTTGGGTCTGCAGGATTACAGTTTCCATCAAAATTGGGAAAAGTTGGCCATTATTAACTCAAATGCTCCCCCGGCAAAGACTCCAGTTACAGGCAGGTCCGGCCGCTTCACTTTGTCCAGCAGCGCACTGGTGCTCTGTCTCTGTTTCTGTTTTTGTTTTTTTTCAGTTTTTTCCTGCTGTTACTTCTTCAGGCTCACTAGTCTCTTCTCCTGTCGTGTCAAGTTGCATGAATGCTGCCCAGGGCATGTCCCTCCTCAGCAGAAGTTCAGTTCTGGTCCGTTTTACATCTTCCGTGTCTTTGCTTACCGCCTCCTGGAACACCTGGATTATAGTTCCAGGAACTGTCACCTGGGTCACCTCTGGTTCGCTTTCGATTGGCTTTTCTCTCAACCACGGGTCTTTGCATGCCAGGTGGTTTTTGATCGGACGTCAGACGTTTTGAATTTTCCCTTGTTGGGTCCTGGATTTTTAAAAACACTCTACCCATCTTGAGCTTTATTTCGAGATGCGGTTAAGTTACCTGGAAATAGTTTGATCCCTTGAGGCCTGTACCTGGTAGCTGTGAATTGTAAGATGTCCCATTCTGGCTGTAGTCTCCACACACGCTTGCACTGACCGGCTCTCAGCAGAAGACTGAGGGGGGCCCTCTGCAGGTCTCTCCTCCCAGGACCGCCTTGGGTGCCCAGCCCCTCGTCTCCTCGCCTCGGGGAGACCGCTAGGCTCTGCCTGGTCCCCACCCCCGCACCATGTGCTGCAGCCTGCGGGCTCTCTCCAGGCAGAAAGCTGGGGCTCACCTGCTTGTTTCTCTCTCTTGGGGATTGCTGTCCCCCACTGCCTGTTCTCCAATATCTGAAAACTGCTGTTTCAGATATTTTTCAAATTATTTATTTATTTATTTTTTGATGTGGACCATTTTTAACGTATTTATTGAATTTGTTACAATTCAACATTAGCTCCCCGACCAGGGATCGAACCTGCACTCCCTGCATTGGAAGGTGAAGCCTTAACCACTGGACTGCCAAGGAAGTCCCTGTTTCATGTATTTTTGTCTGAGTTTTTGTTGTTCCAGCTGGAAGGGCAAATTTGGTCCCTGTCACCTCATCTTGGATGAAAACAAAAGTCCAATCTATCTACTTTTAATGTAATTTGATATTTATCGTAGTGCAACATACATGCAGAAAACTGCACACAGCACCAGTGTACATCCTGGAGAATTTTCACACCCCAGGCACATCCAAGTCACAGAACATGATCATGCCTGAGTCCCCAGCCACCCCCAGGCCAAGCCAGGTCCCCCTTGTCCTCTCCCTCATTGCCTCTCATCATCTGATTGATGACTAACTGTGTAGTTGGTTGGTTAGCACCAGTCCCCTCCTTTGAAACAGAAGTATGTGAGGCCAAGAACAAAGTTAAATTTCCTGTTCAGGGCACGTTTGGCACCTAACAGAGCACCGGCTCATAGCAGGTGTTCTCTGAATGAACCAGGGCCTCGAGAAGTATGGTAACATCTGATAACTATTTTTTGACAAGAGTTACATTCTCTTATCGTGAAAGTCACTTAAATATTTGCATTTTAAAGTCAAGTATCAGTGTAGCTCTTACCTGTCTCCTTTCTATGCAGGCGGTTCCACAGCATCTGGAGAGAAAACTCTCGTGACACGGAGGAGACCATCCCTTCATCGAACACAGAGAGACCTTCTAACGGCAGCTCCAGAAGGTGCCTGTCAGCGATCAGGATGACGTTGTCTGCGACCTCGGGCTGCACTGTGGGTGGGAACGCCAGCGGCTACCAAGGCAGCGGCAGACACCTGAGGGCCAGGCTCTGCCCCTCGCCACCGAGGCCGTCTGGCTGCTGCGCAGCCCCCGCCTGGCAAGAGACGCGGGAAGGATCTGAGCCGGGCACAGCTCGCAGGCACGCCAGCGCCGTCTTGGGGGTACACGCTGGTTTTGACGGTGCGGCCGGGTCACAGCCAGGACCTGGACAGAGGCCAGGCCATGGGGACGTCGGGTCCCCTGAGGTTCTGAGGGCCGCCCAGGCTCCGCGGCCTCACCAGGGAGCCCCTTCAAGGGACGAACATCTGCACGAACCCCCCTCCCCGAGGGCCGTCCAGGCAGGGGCCACGGCCTCTGGGGACAGCTCCGTTCGAGGAAGGGTAGTGGCGCTCCCCTGACACCACGGCTTCTCCAGCCGTCGGGAAACCGGTGCAAAGGCTGAGGCCACCACACATGTCAGTGGAACTGATGTGTTTGCAAAGTCAAGTTACTTAAAGTCTAGCGGGTTTTCATCTGGGAACGTTTAGGGCAGAAGCTCCGTCACACAAGTGGTCACTGGGCTCCCGGCAGCTGCACACCTCGGCGCGGCCTGGGACCTCGGGCACCGGGTGGCTCAGCCACGGGGCAGGTGGCGGGGAGCAAACAAGAGCACTTCATCTTCCACGCAGGAAAGCAGCAGACTGCTGACCTGGGAGGCCCGTCTGCCCTCCTGCCGTCTGACGTGCTCAGGAGGGTGACGGCGACGTCACCATGGTTTCTGCCCGGGCATCCGGCAGGGCAGGGGCATCTGCGGTCGCGTGGGCAGTGGCGGGGTGGCGCGAACCTTCCGGGAAGGCTGCCCCCGGCGGCCCCGCTGCAGCCACAGAGAGCGCAGCTCTGCCGGCCTCCATCCCACAGACACGGACCTGGGGCCCCACTCACCCTGCGGCAGGGACTCTTCCCTCTCCTTGTCTTTGCCCTTGTATTTTCCCAAATCCGCAACAACTGTGGGAATCGGCGCTCTGAAAGGCAAAGGCAGAGATTCAGTTTTAACAACTCCATGAAAATCACTGAGAACAGGGACAGCATCTCCTCAGGCTGTTCCCACCAGGGCAGTGAGGGCCACAAGACTCTCCCGGCCCGCTGTTGGGGACCGGTCTCCTGAGATGCGGGCAGGGACAACAGGCAGGATGTGAACACACAGGATTCAGGATGCTCTGGCCTGCTGGCCAATCAGGGAAGTTCACCTGCCCGACCCCTACCTTCTCTCCCACCAAACACAGACCCAAGGGGCCAGGTACTTCACCGTGCTCTCCCCTCCTTCTCACACCCAGGCCAGCGGCTCAGAGGGCGGCAGGGGCCCGTACGGCGGGGACGCCCCCAGAAAAGGTTTCAAGCAGGGCCAGACTTCCTTCCGACGGCAGGCGGACAGAGCCCGGGCTTCTGTTCTCAAAGAGCCTGTGCACGTCTCCCGTTTAATCGAACGGTCCGATTCAGCGCAGAGAGAATCCCACCAAGCCTACGGCGCTGTGGCCTCAGAGATGCGAGTTTCCACGAAGGAAACAGCTCTGACTTTCCCACGCCCACAGCCAGTCACTCAGCTGGCCCTGGGACTCAGGGAGTGCTTGCAGGCCGCGCCCCGCAGCCCTGGGTGTCCCTGTACCTGTGCACACCTGGGTGCACCTGTGGGGACAGAGAGACGACACGACCCTGTACCTCGAGGGCTCGGGCAATCCAGACGGCGCCTGCTCTCCGCACCCTGTCCCTGAGCTCCTCAGGAATCAGCCCTCGATGGGTACCTGGCTTCCGGGGGGCAGCTGAGCAGCGGGAACAGTGGCCTCAGATACTCCTCCATGGGCTTCACGACCTCCGCGAGCCTCTGCACAGCGTGTTCTTCCCCTCTCAGGGCTGCGCCCTCTGACTCCTTCTTGCCCCAAAGACAGCCGCAGTCAGAGGCGTCAAAGGGGAAGAGGGGCGAGACCCTGCAGGCGACCCCCCAGGACAGGCCCAGCTCAGCAGCCAGCAGCCCCCCACCCCCGACTCCTCTGCCAGCATCGCGGAGGCGTCTGCAACAGACTTGGCTCAAGGATTGGCCCCGTGCCTGGTCGGGGAGCCTGACCCGGCGTCCAGCAGCGCCTGGGGGGTGGTCCTCGCCCAGGCCTCCCCACCCTGCCCTGCGGGGTGGAAGCAGCCCTGGCACCGGGCTCGGGGCCTCACCAAGCCTGGGCTCAGGGCCGTGTCCTCACTGTGTGCCTCAGCCTGGGTGTGCTCCCGGAACTGCTGGGCACTGGCCAACAGGGAGGAGAAGGCGGCTGGGCTCACGGCCACCCGAGTCACCTTGCAGGAGCCTGCAGAGACAGACGCCGCCGCTGTCCCCACACGCGGCTTCGCAGAACGCCCCCCGGGGCTGAGGGGACCGCGGGTGGGAACGGGTGCGCACGCTCGGCCTTGGTGCCGGTGGGCGCACCCCTGCACACACCCCGAGGGTGGTGCTCCGGCAGAACTCACCCCCAACCTGGGGCAGTTTGCCTTTGGCTGCGGGGATGAACTTGGATTTCTCGTAGGCAGCGCCATACAGATGGGTCCTGTTGGCAGGACGTAGGGTGGGGTCAAAGCCCGGCTCCGGGGATCCCAGAGGAGCCCCGACGACGAGGCCGACTCTGTGCCACATACCCACCCTGCTGGGAACAGGAGCCTCCTCCCTGCGGTGCCCCAGCCAAGTCAGACACAGGGTTAAAACCGGCCCCCTGGGGGGTCTGTGTGCGGTGCTGCCAGAGGCTGGGACACCAGCTTCTCCCCAGACCAGTGGGTTCTGCGCCACTTGAGCAGTGAACTTCAGACCAGGGCCACGTGCTGGCGGGAGGTGGCACCGTGCCCTCTGCCCTCCCCGGGTCGTACGGGCCAGCCTGGCCATCGTGGCAGAGGGACGGTCGCCCCCCGCCGCCCCCCTCAGCGGGCAGCCCCCGCCAGCCTGTCTGTCCCTCGGCTTGGCAGCCCCGTGCTCTGTCCACAGGGACCTTAGCGGGCAGAAGCCTGGGTAGCAAGCCCGAGAACAGGAGAGAGAAGGCCTCACCTGTCCCGTGAGTGGTGCAGAAAGAGGATCCGAAAAGTGGGAGGGATTTCACTCAAGAAGTTAAAGTGCTGTTCGGTGACCCAGAGATTCTGCCAAGCCTGCGGGGGGCAGTCAGGAGTCAGCGCCGGGCGGCGGCTGCGGGGCCGGGCGCCGCCACAAGGCGGCAGCAGAGGCACGCGGACTTCACCGCTGCCCTGGACCCTGGCTCCGCCGGTACCGCCAGAGCCCGACCCGCCGCCGCACACCCGCAAAGGCACCGAGCCCAAAGGCGCACGGAAAAGCCCCGGCACGTCTTGCAGCACAGCTGCCGCCCTCTCCCCTCCCCGCGGTCCCAGCGCCCCCCGCGCAGACACCGGCAGGGCACGCGCAGGACCCGCGCTCCCGGCCCGCAGGCCGCGGGGGGCGGGGGCGGCCGGCGGTTCAGCCTGCCCGGACCCGGGTCCCCCTTCTCTGCGGGGAAGGGTCCGCAGCGGGGGCCACACAGCACCCCGCGGGCCGCCTCCCCGAAGAGCAGCGGTCGCTCAGAAGCCCATTCCCCACTTTCGGATGAAATGAGCTTCAGCTTTGCCCAAAGCCGACCAGCGTCGGCACTCAAGCCCACGGAGGTGCGGAGGGGCTTCTGGGACGCTTGCCCCGGCGGCCAGCGGACACACGGAAGCCGTGGGAACGGCGCTCGGGAGGCTGCGGGCTGCTCACAGGGGCCACGGCCTCGCTCCAGGGGAGGCGCCGGCAGGCTTCCGCAGCTCGGGCGGCCCGCTGTGCGAGGCCCGGGCCCTCCGCGCTGGCGCACGTGGCGGCTGACCCCGCTGCCCTTTGCTGCCTGCAGAGTGTCCCATCGGTGAGGGCACCGCTTCTCGTCCCTTCTGTGGCCACTGGGCACCTGGGTGGGCTCCCTTTTTGGGCCACAAATGCTACTGTGACGTCTGTTCTTTGGGGACCACCGGCCGCAGGGGAGTTGCTGGGGGACGTCGCTTCCAAAGGGGCCACCGGGCCCCACCCCCGCCAGGGCCCCGCCTGCTCTCCCGCCCTTGGGGTTTGCACCTGTTCCCTTTCGGCCCTTCTGGTGGGTGTCTAGCAGTACCTGAACGGGGCTTTAAGTTTTCCATCTTCCTGATGAGCAGTGAACTTGCGCGTCATTTACAGAGTTTACTGGCCACTTGGGTATCTTCTGTGAAATTCCAGTCTTGTGATTGTTTTCTGTGGGACAGTCAGTCTTTCTCCTGCCGAGAGGGGACACCTCCTGTCTACACACAGGACACCAGCCCCTGGCCCCCCGCGTGTGTTGTATCTCCTCTGGGGCTTGCCTTTTGACTCCTGGGCTATGGTTTTGATGAACACAAGTTCTTACTGTCAGTGCAGTACAACTGATCATTCCCCCTTTGATGGTTAGCACCTCTGTCTCCTGCGTAGTAAGTCTTCCCTACTCCGAAGCCATGAAGAGGTCCCCTTAAAGCTTATTCTGAAAGCTCTGCTGTGTTACCTTCTCAGGTAGAGCTGCCCTTCGTGCAGGGCTGCACCATCCGCTCTTCTGCCCTAAGTGTCGCGCTTTTCATCTGTCAGGTGTGGGTGGTGGGTCTGTTTCTGGGCGTTTTCTTGTCCCATCGGTCATTTTCTCCATTTGTGTGCCAATGCCACGCTGTCTTACCTTCTATAGTTTTCAATACGTCTTGGTATCTTGTGTAGTAAGCTGGCGTTTCCTTACAAACATCTTAGTATGGAGCCTTCCCCCACAAATACAGCTGCCTCTGGGCTTACTTAGTTCTTCTTGAATTTTCCTTAGGATAGGTTTGCAGTTTTCAGGGTAGAAGTCATGTGTATCTTTTGTTAGATTTCCCTTAGGTATTTGATTGTTTTTGATGTTACTGAAAACGGTATTATTCGGACATTGTCATTGCTTGTTTGTAACTGGCATGTAGAGATACAAGTCATGTTTACAGCCTTCAGCAGTGACCTGCCAAATCTGCATGTTAAATCTGTTATCGAGAGACTATGATTTTCAAGGCCCACAATCATGCTGATTGTGAATAATCAGTTTTACTTCTTCCTTTTCAGTGCTTCTGCCCTTTATTCATTTTTCGAGTCTAATTGTTCCATTGAATAGAAGCAGTGATAGCTTTCTTGTGTCATTCTGACTCAAGGAGAAAATTTTTCAAAATTTTAGTATATAGTATGATGTGGGGATTTTTTTGCAGTACGCTGGCCTCTCGCTGCTGTGGCCTCTCCCGTTGCAGAGCACAGGCTCCAGATGCACAGGCTTAGCGGCCATGGCTCACGGGCCCAGCCGCTCCGCGGCATGTGGGATCTTCCCAGACCGGGGCACGAACCCACGTCCCCTGCATCGGCAGGCAGACTCTCAACCGCTGCGCCACCAGGGAAGTCCTGTAGTACGATGTTTGATATGGAGTTTTAAAGACATTCTTTATCAAATTAAGAAAATTATCTTCTATCTTGATATTTTGAAATCACAGACTGGTGCTGAATTTTGACAAATTTTTTTTTGCGTCTATCAAGATGATCTTATGATTTTCTCCTTTTCCTCCTGTTAATACGGTGAATTATATTGAATGATTTAAAAGTATTAAACCACATGGAACACAGCCATTTGATCCTCATGTATTATCCCTTTTATAATCGCTGGATTTTACTTGCTAATACTTTGTGTCCACGTTGATGAGAGAGATTTTCCTTCCATGTAACGTCCTTGCTAGGTTTCTAGTATCGAGGCTCACTGGGCCTCTTTAAAGACAGTTAGGAAGTATTCCTTTTATTCCTATCCTCTGGAAGTGTTTTGAAGGATTACTTTTTCCTTCAATGTCTGGAAGAATTTATTAGCGAAGCCAGTTGGGTCTGGGATTTTCTTTGTGGGAATGTTTTTAATAAAAGCTGCCATTTCTTGAAGCGATATTATTCAGATTTTCCATTCTGTCCGCTTTGGTAGGTAATATTTTGGGGGGAATTTGTCCATTTCATCCAAATTGTCAAATTTATTAGAGTAAGGTTATAAAAAATAGTCTCTTACTAGCTTCTTGATGTCTGAAGGATCTCGTGATGTCTTTTTATTACCGATACCGAAATTTTTGTTTTCTTTCTCTTTTTTCTTTATCGGGTCTTTCTAAGTGTTTATCAATTTTATTAGTCTTCTCTTTGGAACCAACACTTGTCATGATGATTTCCTCTGCCGTAAGTGTGTTTTAATTTCATGGCTTCTGCTGTTCTCGTTCTTATTTGTTTTCTATTTTTCTTAGGTGTTTTTACTCTAGCTTCTTGAAATCACAGCTTAAATCACTGTAAGACTCTCTTTTGTATTCAAGGCTGTATTTTTCCTCCACGCCCTGTTCTGGACAAGTCTCCTAGGTTTTGATATACAGTATTTTTATTCTCTAAGTCAATTTAAAATATTTTCTAAATTCCATCGTGACTTCCTCTTTGACAAACTGATGATGATAGACATACTGGTTAATTTCAAGGCAGTTGTGTGTTTTACAGGTATCTCTTAGTTACTGATTTCCGTTTTAATTTCCTTGTGGTTAGAAAACAAACTGAATGACTTCAGTGCTTTGGAACTTGTTGAGGCTCTCGTGGCCCAGGGCTGGTCACACTGGCGCCGCATTCCAGGCCGGGTCTGTCCAGACCTCCTGCACTCACAGATGCCCCACACGCTTCTGCAGGCCACTGCCTCTTCATCTGCTCATCGTGCCAGCAGCCAAGAGGGCGGCTGCAGCCTCCCCGCAGAGCCGGGGGTCTGTCTGCGGCTGCTCTGTCTCTGGCAGTTCTCTTCTGCGCCTTTGAAGCTGCATCACTGGTGCTCATGGATTCAGGACGGTGGTCCGCGCTGCCCGGCTCCTGGGCCGTTTCCCTCCAGTAAGGCATCTTAGCAGAACCCTCACTGCTTCTCACCTGGTAGTGTTTTCACAGTTCATGTACTGCTTCTCACCTCCTCCAGGCTGGCCTGGCCCAGAGCAGCCTGCACCCCGTCTTGCCTCCGCCCCACAGGAGGGAGGATTCCCATCCCTGGGTCACGGCACTGGCTCTCGGCCTGGTGACTTTTTTGGTTGTCACACCTGGGGAGGTGCTGGAGGCCAGGCTGCCGCTGAACACCCACGGCGCACAGGACGGCCCCACCACAGAGGGTCATCCTGTCCTCAGAGGTCAAAAGGAGGAAAGCAGCTGGGTCAAGGGATATGAGGTCGGCCCATGCAAGTAACCGTGGAAGCCCCATGAAGGAGGAGGGTGGGCTTGACCAGAGCATCCGGGCCTGTTTTCTCTGTTGAGTTGCATCAAGTTTAATTTCTTTAAATCTCCAATTCATATTTGCTAGTCCAAATAAAAGCAGAGGTGCTATTAGCTACCATGCTCTGCAAATTTCTTTCAAAATTAAACTCTAAGACTTGACTGAGTATAAAACTTTTCTTCAAACACAGTGAGGGCTGAAAGCAGAGCCCCGGGGTACTGTCCCCCTCACGGCCTGCTGCAGCCCCTGGGCATTTGTACTTGCGAGCTCGCTGACTCTCGCTGTCACCGAGGAGGTGGGCTGCTATCCCCCCACCGGGCCCATGAGGAAGCTGCAGCTCAGAGAGGTTGAGTGACCCTCCCAGAGCCACACAGCAAGCCAGGATTTGGACTCGGTCCGAGTATGTCTGCAGAGCCGCGGGGCCAGGGGCAGGGTCAAGGGCATCCCTAGCTTGGTCACCTTGGATATGGCGGCCAGTCTCTGCTCCACGCTGGCAAACAGGTTGGTGGACGTCCTCTCCTGGCACCTCAGCCTGTGCTGCAGCTGCAGCAGCGCGGCCAGCTGTGAGCTGCTGGTGTTGGCCGTGGCCGTGAGCAGGACGTCTCGCATGCCCTCTGAGGCTGAGCAGCTCTGAAACAGACCACGGAGGCTGCCGAGGGGCCTGGGCGCCGTCCAGCGCAGGTGGGCGCCCAGGTGCTCCTCCTGGCAGCCGGCACAGCCGCGGGGCGAGGCCAGGCCGGACCTTCACCGCTGTGCCCGCAGGCCTGCAGCTCAGGACGCAGGGAGGAGGGCTCGACACTCTTGCCCTACGTCGCAGGAACACGAGCTTGGAGGGCTTCTGCTGCTCGTGCACCCGTGAGCCTCCGGGCAACCTCGGGGGGCCGGCCCCCTTCTCTTGGTGCCCACGGTGCTTCCTCCAATGAGCGCCACCCTTGAGGCAGAGCCCAATTGCAGCCTGGCTGGCAGGGCCACCAACGGAGGGAGCACCGGGGTCTCGGGAACCCTCCTTCTCCCCAGTGGCTAAGAGGGACCTTGTGGAAGGCGCCCAGAGCAGAGCGCACCTGAGACAGCGCCAGGAACTGGCAGGCGGCCGCAGGGTCCAGGGTGCCGACACACTCCACCATCTCCAGGCTGGCGGCTGCGGCGATGTCCAGGAGGTTGCTGCCCAGGGCTACCTGCAGGCACTGCAGCAGCACCTCGGACGCCTGGGCCAGGTACCGCTGGGCCAGCGCCATCCTCCTCTGCGGGGAGAGGCTCAGGCTCAGGCCGGCTCCTCAGGCAGGGCGCGCCCGGGGCGGGGCTGGGGGCTGGGGCAGGGGTACCTTCAGATCCCAGCCTTTCCTGCTGTGCCCCTCGGGGGTGGCCCTGAGGGCCAGCAGGCCGCCGTAGGGCCCCTTGCGGTCCTCGTCCTCCTGGATGATCTCCAGACACTCGCGGCTGTTCAGCTCAGTGCCCCCCTACGGAACACGCACCTCCAGTCGGCCCGCACGTCAGCACGGACGGCAGTGCCCGCCGTGGCCAGGCGTCTCTGTAGGACCCCTGGGTGAGGGCGCTGTGGGCGCTGGGCCGGCATCTCGCTGATTTGGGTGACCGGCAGGACCCTGGCCCAAGAGCCTGGCGTTCGGCAGGTACAGCCAGGGTGGGGCCTCGGCGCGCTCAGGTCAAGGGCCTTCTGTGCTCACTGCCCTTCAGTCCTTCAGAATCACCTCCCCCGGCATCAGGCCGGCCAGGACCCGGGGAGCCAGCTGCCAGTCTGCCCCAGGGGCCCGGGGGCGAAGGCACAAACAAGGCCCTCCTGTCTGCAAGACAAGCCCCCTGACGGGGTCCTCAGGGTGCCAAGGGAAACTGCCTAGGGGGCAGCAGGCCCAGGAGGACTCGGGTTGAAGGGGAGCCCTGGGTTTGAGGGGACATGACACGAAGCGAGGCCTGGGGGGCACGTTTCCCCAACAGCCCCTGCGAGTTGGGGTGTGGTGAGGGCCGCTTCATAGATGGGACGCCCGCTCAGAAAGGAGCTGTGTATCTGGTCCACGTCTGCCTGACTCAGAGCCACCTGCTCTGGTGCTCAGTAAATACAGGTTGAACAAGGGGCCAAACGCCATCAATTCACTCAAATGTGAGTCACGTCCTGCGGCCTGGAGACCCAGGACAGACAGTCACGGGCTGACCCCGGGGCCTGCACACCCAGCTGGGTCAGGGAAGTGGAGGCACCAGCCCCAAATCACACAGGGGTGCGGCGCCTGGCTGCTCGGGGCTGGGGGTCTCCTGAAAGAGCAGGGTCTACGGGGATAAGCCTGGCTGCACCGCCAAGCAGGTGCCTTCCAGTTGGAGGAGGTGGCATCTGCAGAGGTGGTTAGGACGGTGACCTGGAGCTTCCACGGCCAGCGGTGGCAGTGGCTGTCACCAGAGCTCCTTCCGAGGGGCACCAGGCCTGCTGGGCAGCCTTGTGGGGGGTGAGGAGTGCTGGAGAGAAGGGTGTGGGCTTCTGTGCACTGATGCAGCTGCTGGGGTCAGGGCTTCACCTGACCGTATGGGTGGGGAAGGGGAGTGAGGGGGCGGGGCAGGGGAGTGAGGGGGCGGGGGAGGGAGCGAGGTGGGCGGGGCCCCCCACTGTGCTATAGGATGCAGGTCCAGTGCTCAGGTGCAGGCCAGACGCCCAGGTGCAGAGCTGCCAGGGTGAGGGAGACACCAGGGACACCCACATTTGGGGTGGGGTGGGATGCCCCACTTAGGATGGGTCCGTCCTGCCCTCAGACCAGGACCAGCCGTGTGCCTGCCCTTCCTCTCCCACCCGTTCTTTGCAAAGGGCGGCCGCCCCTCCTCGGGCCTGTCCCCAAAGTCCCTGTCTCCGTCCTTCCCTGCAGGCCCCGGGCAGGGCTGCTGCCGCCCTTTCCTTCCTTCCATAGCCCACATCGCCCTTCTTGACGGGGATGATCAGAGACCTGTTTGCTACCTCAGTTCTTACTGAGGTCAGGTGAGCTCTAAATATCTTGTTTCTGTTTTTTAAGCGCAGGTGGTAGGTTTGTGAACCAGCCAGAAGCAGAAGCACATACCAAGAGGCTCTCCTCCCAGTAGAAGGCGGGGTGCAGGGGGTCTGCGTGCACGGCCAACAGGTGCAGGGCCTTCCCGGCCAGGCTCAGGAGCTGGGCACGGAGCTCCACGCAGCCGGTGCACAGTGGCTGCAGGCTCCCCAGCTGGGCCAGCACGGTGTGCGCCAGGGTCCGCTTCAGGGTGAACCACTTCTTCAGGGACACAGACCGCCTCAGTTACTCCACCCCCGCCCCAGAAACGCAATAGGCCCGCCACTGCTGCCCCTCCCCAGTGGGACCCACCCTCTAACACCCCATGCATTGTGGCGAGGGTCTCCAAGGGTCAGGTGTTGGGAGGGTCTGAAGTCTGCTGATGGAACCTTAATTTGGGGCTGACTGACAAGGACATGAGTTTGTATGCAGCTCCATTTCAGGACTAATTTGATCCATTTAGAGTTACGTCAAATTATTTGATTCATACTTCATGAAATCTAAGACAACGTCTAAAATGCCAGGACATGTTTCCCTAAAACAAATATTTTGCAAATGTAACTTATTTTCTCAACAGACTGCAGCTGACCTTTATGGACTCCTTACTGTGACGACATGACCGTCAGAGCAAACTCGCGCCTTGGGAAGGGAAGCCGTCTGTGCACAGGGGGTCTCCCCCTAAGTACGACCCCGCTTTCATTAGCCAGTTAGACGGGGCCTTTCTGAGGCCCACCGAGCTGCTGGGGGCTGTTGGGACCTGCCGGGAGCTGCGGGGGCAGGGAACCCACTCTGAGGGTTCAGAGACCTCAGGGGGAGGCCTGTGAAACCTGGCCTCCTGGACTCCCACTGGCTGGTCTGCACTTCAGGCACACGGAGGTGGAGGCCCCACCGCAGCATGACAGCCCCCGTTGGTGGGGGCCCCGGGGGACTGGTGAGTGTCCGTGGACGGTTACCAGGCCGACAGAAGTGTAGTCACTGGGGCTCTGCAGGTAGTCGGCCAGCAGCTTGTCCACCGAGCCCTGCTCCAGCTGCCGCTCCAGGGTCTCCTCCCACGTGCGCTGGAGAGTGTCCAGACACACCTCCACGAGGCTGAGCTTGAGGTGCGCCAGCCTCCTCCCCAGAGGGGTGCTGACGTGCTGCAACTGAGACGCGTGCAGGCAGTCACGGCACGGGCGCTCCCGCCAAGGCTCCGCCTCCACCCAGTCAGCCCCGACGGGCGCGCGCGTGCCGACGTACGGATACGCACGAAGATGACGGCTGCACCCTCGCCCCCAAACCCCCTGCCCCCTCCGACTCAACCTCCTCCTTCTTAGGCAAACATGTGGCTACTTTCTGGGTCTGCAAGGTAGCTTGCACTTTCTCGGAGTTTACACGAATGGAATCGTATAGCATGTACTCTGCCTGGCGAGCTTCACTCGGCGTGGTTACGTTAGGGTCCATCCACGTTGCTGCCTGTATGTTAACCCCTTCGTACAGCTGAGCAGTGTTCTGTCGTGTCGATGTGCCAGTGTGTTTACCCACTCACAGTCTGGGGCTGTTACAAATGCCACTGCTGTGAGCATTCATGCACACGTGTGTGTGTGAACACGTGCTTTCACGTCTCTTGCGTAAACAGCTAGGAGCGGGACGGCTGGGGCATACGGCGGGCCTGTGCTTAACTCTTCAGGAAGCTGCCAAACCACCTCCCAGGGTGGCTGCACACGTTGTGTCCCCACGGGCAGCGTAGGAGAGTCCCAGTTCCTCAGGTTGTTCTAATATTCAGTGTGGTCGGTCCTTCAAGTTGTAACCATGTTAACAGGTGTGCGGCGGTTTTTCACTGTGGTTATAATCGGCGTTCCCCTGACTCACTAATAACGTTGGCCATCTTTTCACCTGATTATCTACCATCCACATATTTTCTTTGGAGAAATGTCTGTTCAAATGTTTGGTCTGTTTTTATTGGGTTGTTTATGTCTTACTAAGTTTTGAAAGTCCTTTGTATACTCTGGAGACAAGACATTTGTCAGATAAATGATTTGCAAACATTTTCTCCCCGTCATCGACGTGTCTATTCGTTCTCTTACTAGTGTCTTTTGAAGAGCAGTGTCCAATTTATACATTTATTGTTTGATGGATCACACTTTTGGTGTCACACGTAAGAAAGCTTTGCTAAACCTAAGGCCGCAAAGGTATTTTCCTGTTTTCTTCTAGAAGTTTGATAGTTTTAGCTCTTACATTTAGGCCTATGATCCATTTTTGAGTTAATTTTTACATATGGTGTGAGGTAAGAATTGAAGTTTATTTTTTGGATGCGGACGTCCAGTTGCTCCAGCACCACTGTTCTAAAGATGGGACTTTGTTCACTGAACTCTCTGCACCTTTGCTGAAAGTCAGTTTTCTGTCTCTGTGCGTGTATCTATTTCTGGATTCTCTATTACGTTCCACTGATGTCTGTGTATTTTTAACCCTAAAACCACACTGTCTCAGTTCCTGTAGCTTTTATAGTGAGTCAAAATCAGGTGGTGTCAGTCCTCCGACTTTGTTCTTCTTTTACAAAGTTGTGTTGGCTATGTTAAGTCTTTTGAAATTCCATATAAATTTAAAAATCACTTTGTCAATTTCTAAAAAACAAACAAACCCTGCAGTATCTTGATCAGGATTGCAGATAATTTAGGGGGGAACTGACATCTTAATAACGTCAAGTTTTCTGAGCCATGCACTTGATATATCTTTCCATTTATCTAGGTATTGTTTAATTTTTCTCAGCAATGTTTTGTAGTTCTCGGGGTACGAGTTTTCACTTTTTTGTCAAAGTTCATATTTATGCTGTCATAAATGGTGTTGTTTTAAAATTTTTAATATCCAATTGATCATTCCTAGTATATGGAAATACACACTAATATTTGTATATTGTTCTTGTATCCTGCAACCTTACTAAGCTCATTCCTTAGTGCTAACAGCTTTATTATTTTGTAGATTACAGAGGATTCTCTATACAGATGGCCATGTTAGCTGTGAACAAAGACAGTTTTACTTCTTCCTTTCCAGTCTGGACGCCTTTACTTTCTTTTTCTTGCTTTGTTGCATTGGCTAGAACTCTACTAAAATCCTGCATCACAGTGGTGCAGGGCGCATCGCTGTCTTTCCCCGCCTACGGGAATGCGCGCAGTCCTCCAACGTGGAGCTCTAGTCCTTTCCATAGACGCCCTTTATCAGATTGAGGAAGATCACTTCTATTAATAGTTTGCTAAGAGTTTGTTTTTTTTTAATCAGAAATGGATGTTGGATCTTGCCAAATGCTTTTCCTGCATCTATTAAGATGATCATTTATTTTTAATTTTTAAAAATATATGGTGAGGGCTTCCCTGGTGGCGCAGTGGTTGACAGTCTGCCTGCCAATGCAGGGGACATGGGTTCGGGCCCTGGTCTGGGAAGATCCCACATGCCGCAGAGCAACTAGGCCCGTGCACCACAACTACTGAGCCCGTGAGCCACAACTACTGAGCTTGCACGTCTGGAGCTTGTGCTCTGCAACAAGAGAGGCCGCGACGGTGAGAGGCCCGCGCACCGTGATGCAGAGTGGCCCCCACTCGCCGCAACTAGAGAAAGCCCTCGCACAGAAACAAAGACCCAACACAGCAAAAATAAATAAATTAATTAAAAAAAAAAAGAAAATTCTAAAAAAATATACGGTGAACAAAATTGATTGATTTTTGAATGTTAAACAAGTCCTGGGATAACCTCAACTTGGTATATAATCCTTTTTATACATTGTTGGACTTAATTTTCTAAATTCTGTTTAAAATTTTTCCATCTATATTCATGAAGAATAATGGCCTGTAGGTTGTTTTTTTTTTTTTTTTTTAATATCTTTACCTTGTTTTGGTGTCAGCCTCATAGAAGAGTTGGGATGTATTCCCTCCTTTTCAGTTTTCTCAAAGAGTTTGTGCAGAACTGGTATTAATTTTCCTTAAATGTTTGGTGGGATTCACCAGTAAAGCCATATGAGTCTGACATTTTCTTTGTGGAAAATCTTTGAACTACAAATTCGGTTTATTTAGTAGACAGAGGGCTATTCAGTTTCTGTTTCTTTTTGAGTGAGCTTTGGTAGTTTGTGTCTTCCAAGCCATTTTCCATCCATTTCATCTAATTGTCAAATATATTTTGGCATAGAGTTGCTCATGATACTCCCTTATTATCTTTTTAATGTGTGTAGAGTCTGTGGTGATGTCACAGCTCTTATTTCTGATATTGCTTATTTATGTCCTCTCTCTCTCTCTCTCTTTTTTTTTGATCAGTCTGGCTACAAGTTTATCACTTTACAGATCTTCTTAAAGAGACAGCTTTTGGCTTTATTGATTTTCTTTTTAATTTTTGTGTTTTCTATTTCATTGATTTGTACTGTGATCTTCAATTTCCTTTCTTCTACTTATTTTGAGTTTGATTTGCTTTTTCTCCTTTCACATTGCAGAGGGTGGTGAGATCATTGATTTGGGATCTTTTTCTCTTCTCATACAGGTGTTTAGTGCCACAAAGTTTCCCCTAAGTATTGCATTAGAGATATCTTAAACATCTGGATATGCGCCCCCTGCAGCACTGCAGTTCAAAATAACCTCCCTTTTGATTTCTTCTCTGGCCCATAGTTATTTTGATGTACGCTACTTACTTTCCAAACATTTGGGCGTTTCCTCCATAGCTTTCTAGGTTTTTTAAAATTGAGGTAAAAATCACATAACACACTTACACCCTGAAGGGACAGTAAGCCCTGAATACGCTGAAATAGCTCTTCCTCTTCGGCAGCAGCTCTCTGGACCAGGTCGTATGCCTCCAAGTAACACGCAGTCTTCTGTTCCGCGTCTTTCTCGTTTTGGGCAGATAACCTTTATTGGACGGAAGAGTGGAACTTAGAACAAAAACGGCAAAGCATTACGCCGTCAGTACTAACAAAGTGTGTAGCGTGTGGTTTTCTTGTAACTATGACGCGTATTTTATTAGTCCTTTAAATTTCATAATTAGATGTTCTACCTGGAAATATATTCTCAATATATCTCAGAAAAAAATAAAAAAACAGGAGCGATCTGGAGGAATGCAGTAAGCACAGCATGACACTATGCTCATAACTAAACTGGTGCTGATACATCAGGGGAAGCAATGCCACAATATTAGCTGTGCTGGTTTAAACCCCTAATTTTCCTGTCTGTGTTTTTTTGCATTTTTTAAAGTTCTACATATACTGCTTCTATGATAATATTGTGTTAGGTTGGGTTTCACAGGCGTCAGGTTGCTTTTCCCGCATAAAGGCTGTTTGTAATACCCTGCCCTTGGTTTGCTTGTTGTGTCTTGGACGCTTGCGTGGCCCCGACCGCGGGGGGGCCCTGGGCGGGGTGCGGGGACAGGGGAGCGTCACGTGGGAGGGTTGTCGGCCCGCTGGAGCGGGGGCAGCGCCCGGGCCTCCCGAGGTGACGTGCGTGTGGCCGCGTGTGCACACGCGTGTCCGCGCCCGTATGGTCGTGGGAAGACGCGCGCGCCTGGGGCCAGGGCTGGGCCGGGACGATGTGGGCGGACGCCCCCCAGAGGCTGCGGACCCCAGTACGTGTCTCTGGGGGAGGGTCGCAGAACCCCGCGGCCAAGCCCAGCCGTAGGGAGGCCCTGCTGGCGGCCGGCGGGGGTGGCCCGGGAGGAAAGCTGGGCGCGTGGGGGAAGCAGGGAAGCGCTGCGGAGGGCCGGGAGGGGGCGTGGGCCCACCCACCTCTTCATCTTGGCGCGCTCCAGCTTGATGTCCACACACTTCTCCTTGTGGCCAATGCTGGTAAACTTCTCCTCCATTTCCAGCAAGCGATTATCCATTTCCATCAGCAGAGCTGAGTTCTGGAAGGGCTCAGAGTCCCCCGGCTCCTGGGCAGCTTTGAGCTGGAGGCTCACACACCTGAGGGGGGGCGGGGCAG
Source organism: Pseudorca crassidens (assembly GCF_039906515.1). Lineage (NCBI taxonomy): Eukaryota > Metazoa > Chordata > Mammalia > Artiodactyla > Delphinidae > Pseudorca > Pseudorca crassidens. Next base: position 860,078 of record NC_090311.1, on the reverse strand, counting down.
GGAGGCGCTTCCCTGAGACTCGTGGTCAAGGCCACCACCCACCTCTAGCTTCCCTCTGGGCGCAGGGAGAAACACTTTCCCCAGCGTTTCTTGACACCAGAAATCCTACAAGACACGCACGTTCTTTGGTCACAATGCCATAAAATTAGAAAGTAACAACTCCCCACCCCACCCCTCTCTTAAAACACTCAGGGGCAGAAAAGAAAACCCACTGGAAATGGAATCCGTTCACAGGTCACACCTGCAGGCTGCTGCAGGGGGCGTCAGAGGTGCCTCTGCTAGGGGCAGAGACAGAGCACAGGGGCCACGGAACCCATCCCAGAGGGAGAGACAGAACAGCCATGACAGAACAAGCCCTCTCCCAGCACAGGAAGAACTCAGCAAAGACCAAGAGAGAAGACAGAAAACCAAAATCGGGCAAAATCCACAATTCCTTGGTCAGTGAAGCAGAAGCTGCTCTGAGAAGGCTGATTCAGCTGGAATCTGCAAACCCAACTCAGGAGACAGACCTCGCGGCTTCGCGCAGCTACGAGAAAGGCACCCACGAACGTCCGTGCTGAAACCGCGAGGAAACCGCTCTCTGGGAGGAGACAAACGACCAGGAGGATGGCTCGAAGATAAGCTGCTGATCTGAAAGCTGACGGTCCTACTTGGGGTCTCCCCTGCAGCCTCCCGCCTCCCAGGCAGCTGCAGAGACCCTGGCGCTGTCTCTGTGGACCCGACACGCGGCCCGGAAAACTGGCGAGCAGAGGAGCAGACAGACCAACAGACCCCAGGAGGACGTCTGACCGCCTGGCAACGTGGGGAGAGGAGAGGCCGGGCCTGCCTCAGCCTTAGAGGCTTCCCGGAGACGGAGCCACTTCCGGGGGAGCTGAGAATCCACGGGACACACAAGGCCACCCGCCCCCTCCCGAGAGAAATGCTTGCTGCCAGGAAGGGGTGCGGACGGCGCTGTGGGCACAGGGCCCTGCTGCCAGGAAGGGGTGCGGACGGCGCTGTGGGCACAGGGCCCTGCTGCCAGGAAGGGGTGCGGACGGCGCTGTGGGCACAGGGCCCTGCTGCCAGGAAGGGGTGCGGACGGCTCTGTGGGCACAGGGCCCTGCTGCCAGGAAGGGGTGCGGACGGCGCTGTGGGCACAGGGCCCTGCTGCCAGGAAGGGGTGCGGACGGACGCTGTGGGCACAGGGCCCTGCTGCCAGGAAGGGGTGCGGACGGACGCTGTGGCTGCCAGGAAGGGGTGCGGACGGATGCTGTGGGCACAGGGCCCTGCTGCCAGGAAGGGGTGTGGACGGCGCTGTGGGCACAGGGCCCTGCTGCCAGGAAGGGGTGCGGACGGCGCTGTGGGCACAGGGCCCTGCTGCCAGGAAGGGGTGCGGACGGACGCTGTGGCTGCCAGGAAGGGGTGCGGACGGCGCTGTGGGCACAGGGCCCTGCTGCCAGGAAGGGGTGCGGACGGACGCTGTGGGCACAGGGCCCTGCTGCCAGGAAGGGGTGCGGACGGACGCTGTGGCTGCCAGGAAGGGGTGCGGACGGCGCTGTGGCTGCCAGGAAGGGGTGTGGACGGCGCTGTGGGCACAGGGCCCTGCTGCCAGGAAGGGGTGCGGACGGACGCTGTGGGCACAGGGCCCTGCTGCCAGGAAGGGGTGCGGACGGCGCTGTGGGCACAGGGCCCTGCTGCCAGGAAGGGGTGCGGACGGACGCTGTGGCTGCCAGGAAGGGGTGCGGACGGACGCTGTGGGCACAGGGCCCTGCCGCCAGGAAGGGGTGCGGACGGACGCTGTGGGCACAGGGCCCTGCTGCCAGGAAGGGGTGCGGACGGCGCTGTGGGCACAGGGCCCTGCTGCCAGGAAGGGGTGCGGACGGCGCTGTGGGCACAGGGCCCTGCTGCCAGGAAGGGGTGCGGACGGCGCTGTGGGCACAGGGCCCTGCTGCCAGGAAGGGGTGCGGACGGCGCTGTGGGCACAGGGCCCTGCTGCCAGGAAGGGGTGCGGACGGCGCTGTGGCTGCCAGGAAGGGGTGCGGACGGCGCTGTGGGCACAGGGCCCTGCTGCCAGGAAGGGGTGCGGACGGCGCTGTGGCTGCCAGGAAGGGGTGCGGACGGCGCTGTGGGCACAGGGCCCTGCTGCCAGGAAGGGGTGCGGACGGCGCTGTGGCTGCCAGGAAGGGGTGCGGACGGCGCTGTGGGCACAGGGCCCTGCTGCCAGGAAGGGGTGCAGACGGCGCTGTGGGCACAGGGCCCTGCTGCCAGGAAGGGGTGCGGACGGCGCTGTGGCTGCCAGGAAGGGGTGCGGACGGCGCTGTGGGCACAGGGCCCTGCTGCCAGGAAGGGGTGCGGACGGCGCTGTGGGCACAGGGCCCTGTCCTGGGAGTCTCTGAACTTCGTAGGCTTGAAATTTGGCTTAAAGATTAATAGATGGAAAAAAGTAAACCACTATTTTCACGTTGATTAACTTTTTTTTTTTTTTTTTTTTTTTTTTGCGGTACGCGGGCCTCTCACTGCTGTGGCCTCTCCCGTTGCGGAGCACAGGCTCCGGACGCGCAGGCCCAGCGGCCATGGCTCATGGGCCCAGCCGCTCTGTGGCACGTGGGATCTTCCCGGACCGGGGCACGAACCCGTGTCCCCTGCATCAGCAGGTGGACTCTCAACCACTGCGCCACCAGGGAAGCCCGATTAACATTTTTTCTTACAAAAAATTACCTGGCTTCTAGGTCTGTGGTCATGAATTCCAATATGGGCATTCGGTTCGGTCTCTCCTTCTTCAGAACGTTGAAGGTATCTATGAGCTTCTGGAACAGCTGGCAGACCTGAGGCAGGCCCAGCAGGGTCACGGCGGCCCCCGCTGTTCCGCCCCCTCCCCCCCGCCGCAGGCTGCACCGCCGGGCGGGCACGTGGCCGGCCCCTCACCACTGCCTCTCTCCTCTCGTTCTCGGTGGACAGGAGTGTGTCCGCCAGGGTCAGGGTGGACTCGTACCAGAACTGCTCACTGCCCCCCAGGCGCTGGGCCCTCTCGGCCATCTCCCTAGCTTGGCCGTACTTCTTTTCCTTGTTTGCCAACCGTGCCAACAGGTGCAGGCACTTTGATTCTGCACAAGGATCGTCGAGCTCCTAAAAAAGAGGTGCGTGTTGAGACAGGACGGGGAGGGGCGGGGGGAGAGTGAGCGAGAGAGAGACAGAGACAAAGGGATAGAGAGACAGAGAGACAGAGAAACTGAGACAGAGAGAGAGAGACGGCAGCCGTGGCACCAGGCCTCTGCACGCACTGTCTGAGCTCTTGTCTGGAGACATGCCTGCAGTGTGAGGGCGCAGGGCCTGGGCTTGATGCCTGTGTGTGTGTTAAAACCTACTCCCCTGACTCTGGAAAGCACTGACAGCCCTGGAAAGCCCGCTCCTGGCAGCAGGAGGGTCGGGTGGCGGCCAGGTGGAGGTGAGGGCAGCGCGTGGATGACTCTTTCGTGAGTCTGGGGGAGGCTGACAGGGAGGGTCACGGATGCACGGCCACAGGCCAGGAGACGGGACTGCGGCGCCTGTGGCATGTGGGTGTCGGCTCACAGCCCCCCACCTCCTTAGGCCACCTGTCCGCCCTCTGGTCCCCACTCCTGGCCCCCGGGAGCCCCTCCGTGCCTGTGCTCCTCTGCACCCCCCCAGGGCCCACCCTGGCCGCTTCCCTTCAGCAGCCGCACGGCCTTCTCGGTCCCTTCCCAGGCCACGCTCCCTCTTGAGTCTGGTCTGCACACACCTGTCCCCCTGCCTAAGACAGAGAGCTGAACCTCCCAAGGCTGTGAATTTTTTGTACCTTTATTAGGGATGCTTCTCTCTCTGGAGTTCCTCTACAAAGAAAGTGTCAGCCTGTGTGGCTCTGTAGCTTTGCCCCACCCTCCCAGGGAACAATTCTGAACCCGCCCGGAGACAGAAGCATCCGTCTGAGGCCCTGGGAGCCGCTGACACTGCAGCTGAGCTACCACCTCTGGGGAGGGAGAGACGCACACACGGGTGGCTCCGCTCTGTCCTGGGTTTTTCCCGAGGGCGTCTGTCCTCACGGGGGACAGAGCCCAGGAAGAAAGCCACATCTGAGCTGGGGGAGGAGGCAGGAGCCTGGGGCTTCCAGAAGTTGGCACTGGAGGGGGCGGGGCCGGGGGAGGGTCCAAAGACCTGTTCTCAGGGGCAGAGCAGGCTCAAGAAACCCAGCAGACAGTAGTGGGGGCCTGAGGGGCTGAGCTGAGATCTGAGCGTCCAGGCTGGAGTCAAGCCTTTCTGAGGAGGCCGGGTGAACCCCAGGCTTCCAGTGAGACCCCGGAGATGCCACAGACACCTGCAGGGCCCACACCGAGGAGCGGCAACAAAACAGCCAAGCGGGTCGGGGCCCCGGGGCCCCATCTATCTATCTGCCTCTCGGAACAAAACCGAAGCCCTCGGCCTCGCCAGGGGCGCCCATCCACACGCACATCGGGAGGCTGGCTCACAAACAGAAGGGGCCCCCCAGCACAGGAGGAGAAAGTGGCTCTAACACACTCTGATGAAGGAGCTCGAGAAACCAGAGGAGCCGACAGACAAAGGACGTGAAGGACGGACCTCCGGCAGAGCTGGATCTGCACATGGGAGTGGGACGGGTGCTCTAGAACAGGCTTCAGCACAGACAGGTCCCTGCCTCCCAGAGAGAAGGGTCTCAGCGGGGGCACGGAGCTGGGGGGCTGCCACTCGGGGGAAGAGGCCCCACAGGTGCAGTGGGCCGGGCAGGTGTGGCCTCACCTGGAAGGCCAGGTACGCCTCTGACAGGAGCAGCCGGGCAGGCTGGTACAGGTCCATCTCCAGCAGGACTTCAGCCTTGAGGGTCCACAGCTGCGGGAAGGACATTCCATCCAGGCCCCTGCCGGTCTCTCCGTCTATCTTCAAAGTCTGTAAGACATGCAGGCCCGCCGGTGCTGCGTGGGTGCAGGGCCCATGCTGTCTAGCGAGGTTCCCCACCGGCCCCACACCCGCCAAGCCCAGCCCCCACTCCAGTGCCCGTGGCCGGGCTGTCCCCCGGGAAGTCTGTGTCTCCTCACCCACCAGGCCCACCAAGCAGTCCCGGGTGCAGGTGGCTCGCCTGGCCTGTCCTGCAGGAGGGCTCTGTGCACTCCGGGTCCCAGCCATCCCCCACCACGAAGGGAGTCCCAGGTGTGGCACTCCCATGGTAACAAGTGCTCATGACCTCGGAGCATGGGGTGGGGATGGTTATTTCCTTTACGGGCGAGCCCATATGAGGCGAGCCCACCACCGGACGGGGTCGGGGGCAGGCCGGTGGGCGCTCAGGCCTGCGAGGGCCTCGGCCTTTCCCCCTTCTGGTTGGCGCGGTAGCTCTCCCGGGGGGGCACCCGCTACTCCCAGCCCGGCCTCTCTGAACTGCAGCTCAGGCCCTGCAGTCCCGTCTTCCCTGGGGACTTCCAGGGCCCGCAGGGAGGGGACACATCCCATCGGTCCCTGGATTTCCCAGGAAACCCCACACCAGGATTTGGAGGCAGCAGGCAGTTAAGACAAGTCCGAGCTTACTGGCTGGAGCGGGACCTGTCACTGCCCCCACTGGGCTAGGAACCGAGGTGCTTCTGCAGAGAGAGGCTACCTTATCCTTTGCTACGAGGGGCTTCATCTCTGCTTGCTGGGCTGGAGTGGGGGGCTCCCTCAGTGTTGGCAGACTTTCTTCTAATAGAGGTTCCTTATTTTTCTCCTTTTTCAAGGCAATTTCTTTTCTGCAGCTAATATAAGTAAAACAGGCATTATGCCAAGGAAGAAATACCATGGCCAGAGACACCTGAAAATGTTCAGTTTCAGTAGGAATCAAAGAAATACAAATGAAAATAGCTACAAGAAGCCGCTATCCACTCACGTGTTTACAAAGATTTTTTTTAATTCCCATGGTTTAGCAGCATATATGACTCCCAAATCTGCACTCCTAGCCCATTCTCTCTTCCAGACTCCAGGCTCATGCACCCAGCTACTCGTCTGACATCCCGACCTGGATGTTTAACATGCATCTCAAACTTACATCCAGGCCAGAACTCCACCCCATCTGGAAAGGCAGCCCGCAGAGGCCCCTGCCCAGCCCCTGCTTCTTGTGGGACCCTCCTTCCCCGTGTGCCCTCAGGACGCCGCCTCCTTCACCCGTCCCGCTCCCCCTGGCCCCCTGCACACGCCTGGTGCTGTGTCCCTCCGCCACGCGGCCCCAGCCCGGGAGACGCCCACACACGGGAGGGCAAGTGAGGAATGAACTGCCCCTGCTGCCCAGCCGTGGTGGGAGACGGGGCCTGGGGCTCGAGGAGACGTGGCCGAGAGCAGGGCCGGTGCCTGAGCGGCACGGCAGCAGGCGGAGCTCCGCGGCTCGGCTGACTTACCTCACCTGCTCCACGTCGCAGATGTAGGCGTGCCCGACCACCTCCTCGTGGAAAGTGGCTGCTTCCCTCAACTTCAAATCAGAACAAACTAGGGCAAGTCTGGGGGGGCGAGAGGAGCGTCAGCCCTGAGTCGGGCTGCCCTGGGCTCAGCCAACTTGATACAAGTTGGTAAACGGGAAAAGGAATGGATGATCTGAGGCTATTTTCTATAATTTGTAAAGCTAAGCCAGATTACTAGGGAAACATAACAGACGGCTCCATCAAGTTCCAGCTGGAGCACGTTTCTACACTCATTCATGAACTTTACTCCATTCATTCATGAACTTTACTCCACAGGCATTCATGAACTTTACTCCATTCATTCATGAACTTTACTCCACACGCATTTATAGCCTCAGGGTCATCTTTCGAGGTCAAGACAAGGTGCAGTGGGTGGGGCTCTGACCCGTTACAACTTTAAGCAAACAAGCTCTGCTTTGATTCTTGTGTAAAACAGTTGTATTGTGAAATGATTTCAAGTTTCCAGAAAAGTTACACAAACACTACAAAGAATTACTACATCCTTCACCACCCAGGTTCTCTCTCTCTCTCTCTCAATTTTATATATGTAAAGATCTATTAAAATTTTATATAAAACTTTATAAAAATATAAAAATTGTATATATAAAAATTATTTCCTGAACTATATATAAACTTTCATATATAGTTCAGGAAATAATTAAAACTTATTTACACATAAATTTTATATAAAATTTATATATATCAAATGTTTTCCTGAACTATCTGAGAGTAAGTTGGAGACACAAAAATGCTCCTTTTTTCTACTTATTCTACTTCAGTGTGTATTTCCTTGGAATAATCATATTCTCTTAAGAACCAGGCAGAAATTTTAAAACTAAAAATACTATTTTTATGTTTAAGTATTCGGATTTATTTGGCTTTACAAATCGTAGGGACTTTATTATTTATATAAATCATCAACTACAGAATTAATATTTTAAAATCTTATTTGGTTTTATATTGCTTTGGGAAATATTCACTCTAGCCACTTGAATGTCTCCCAGCTCCCCCCAAAATAAAGCAGGTGGCACCAACCGGAGATGGTAGAGGTCCTCGAGGCTCTTGCTGTCGACCACGGAGGCTGCAATGAGCACCTCCAACTGCAGGACCGGGATGGCGAGCTCATGAAGGAACACCTTCTGCAGGGCCTCGACCAAGTGGTCCAGATAATATAAACTGTACGCCTACATCAATACACAGCAAACACGTAAGGTCAAAGACGGGGGAAGGGTGGGCCCCCAGCTCACAGGGTCTTCCCTCCAGAAACTCTGTCCACACAGTGCCACGTGCACAGGGGCTGAACTAGTGTCTGTTGAGGGAAGGAGTGATGTGCTCTCTGCCTCCTGTCCTTCAGTTAATGGCTTTCAGCTTGTCGTGTGCAATCTCCTGGAATCTTCAGCACCCAAGTATAAAGATGCTCACAAGAAAAATCTGTCTGCTTTCATTCAAATTAATGTCTTTGTTTCATTTCTTTATATACACATACAATTGCTTTCAAATTCAATATAGACAGAGACGAACTAATACTTCTTATAATGTCACACTAGGTTTGATATTCTCAGTAGAAAATTAGAGAAGTTGGATGAGCTATTTTAAAAATCTGCTTAAAAGCACTGAAGAGTGAACAATGCAGGCAAAAATGACTGGGCCGAGACATGGAAGAAGATGTGAATCGAGAGATGTGAACCTGGCACCTTGGGATACACGTGTCCTGGGATGTCTGTTGACAGAAGAGGCAGCTGAGAGCCTGAACAGCACCTGTGACTCTTCCTTTGCAGGTGGAGTTGAGGGCCCACTGAAGGCTAGTGCCCCGACTGGGTCCCCAAAGCCCGCACCTGAGGCTCAAGGGCAACGAAATAAAACAGCCCTGTCAGGGGTTACATCCCAGCCCAGTGGCATGTGGGTGGCCTGGAAAGCGTGTGTTTTTTTGAGAGACTAATAACTGATCATCCCTGGTGAGGCCGACACTAAAAGATGATAATAGGATTTAAGGGGCTTCCCTGGTGGCGCAGTGGTTGAGAGTCCGCCTGCCGATGCAGGGGACACAGGCTCGTGCCCCAGTCCGGGGGGATCCCACATGCCGCGGAGCGGCTGCGCCCGTGAGCCATGGCCGCTGAGCCTGCGCATCCGGAGCCTGTGCTCCACGGCGGGAGAGGCCACAGCAGTGAGAGGCCCGCGTACCGCAAAAAAAAAAAAAAAGGATAGTAAGAACCACATTATGCCAATAAATTAAAAATTTTATATTAACTGGAAACATCCTAGAAGAACACAACCCACCAACATTACAAAAGAATTATAAAATCTGAAGCATTCTGTAACTATTGAGTAAATTGGACCCATGTTTGACAATCTTCGCAAGTAGACCAGGCCCAGAAGTCCTCACCGGGGGTTCTTCCAAACGTTTAGGGAAGAAATAACAGCTAATCTCATACAGATTCTTCCCAAGAAGAGTTCAAAAAGGGAACACTCTCTAATTGACTAAAAGGTCAGTGTGATACTGTGATATAATAGGACACATACCTCTGGTCTTTGTTCTTGGTTCCTGGCACTGAGCTCCTACAACCCTTGGGATTTGGTGGTTCACAAGCCCCTTTCACCCACACCTGAGTTTTACTCGCAAGGTGACTCCTGGCCATCCCTACAGAGCTTCAGGATGGGGGCTGGCGGTCGGAGGAACCAACCACATGATGGGAGAGTGAAACCCTCAGCCCCGTCCCGACATCTGGGGCGGGGGGAGGGGCTGGAGGCTGAGTTAATTCCCAACAGCCCGCGAGCCGATCAGCCGTGCCCTGTCCCAGAACCTGCAGGGAAACCCTGCGGGAAGGGGTTTGGAGAGCTTCTGGGCTGGTGAACGTGTCCACCTGCCAGGAGGGTGGTGCCCGGCACACCCCAGCTCCACGGGGACAGACTCTCCCGTGCTCGGGACCCTTCCACACCTGCCCCATGGACCCCCTCATCGGGCTGCTCATCTGCATCCTTTACGACATCCTCTGTAACAGACCAGCGATCTAGTTAAGTCAAGCGTTTTCCTGAGTCTGGGAGCTGTCATGGCAAACATCGAACCTGAGGAGGGGGTGGTGGGAACCCGATTCATGGCCACACTGCATGGAGTGCAGTGGCCTGGGGACCCGACACTTGTGACCGGCGCCTGGTGGGGGCAGCCTCGAGGGACGGAGCCCTGACCCTGTGGGGCCTGCACTGACCATGGCACATAGTGTCAGAACTGAGTTAAATGGGGGGTCACCCAGCTGGTGTCCACGGGGAGCGGAGAACTGGCTGTTGTGCGGAAACCCGCACACCTGCGGTCAGAAGCGCTGGGAGCAGAAAACAGTTCAGAGTCAGTGCAGCCTCTTACCACTTCCTGACAAGCGTGTAGTATGAAAGGAAAATTAAACACCAATTTCCTCATGAACACAGAGGCAAACACCCCGAACAAAATACTAGCCAGTTGAATCTGATGATAAGTGAAACGAATAATATGTCTCAACCAAGTTGACATTATTCTGATAAGCATTAGGGAATAAAGTAAGGAAAGAGAAAAAAGCCATTATGTGATAGATGGAGAAAAATACTTGATAAACATCTGTAGCCATTTGTGATTAAAACTCTTAGCAAATAGAAACAAAGGAACTTCCTTAATCAATAAAGAATACCTATAAGCACCTACAGCAAACATCGATGACACTGAGTGAAATGCTGAAGCCCCCTTGCTAAGCCAGGGGGCAGGATAAGGAGGTGTCACCATCTCTGTTCAGCGCTGTGCTGGTGGCAGCCAGTGGAATAAGGAGATAAAAAGTGTAATGATCGGAAATGAGGAAAAACATTTGCGGACGAAATGCAGACTCTGTGTATACACATAAGATCCAAAGAATCTACAGATCGATTACCAAACTTATCTAGAAGTTAACTAAACTGATGGCTGCAAGGTCAAGATGAAAACAATTATATTTCTGGATTTCGTCTGGAGTTTAAAAAAATGAAACAAAAGAGGTATATTTATAACAGCAGCACAAACATCAAATACGTAGAAATAAATCTAATGTGTGTAACCTCCATGCATAAAACTCAAATCCATTATCAAGAGAAGTTACAGAAGACCTACGTCAATAGAGAACTAGAACATGCTCATCGACTGGAATATTCAATGTGGCAAAGACGCCAGTTCTCCCCCAAACCAAAAACTGATCTCGAGATTCAGTGCAATCACAGCCAAAACTCCACCAGGGTTTCCAATGGAAGCCAACAAGCGGACTCTAAAAGACACATGGAAACACATGGACGATGGAAAGGACATCCAAGACCTTCCTGAATAACAAGGTCAGGCAATGTTCTCTCCCAAGCAGTCAAGGTGACGAACCTCAGGAGCTCAGACAGTGAGGTGTTGGTGCAGGTGTGGACGCCTGATTCATGACAAGCGTGGCAAAGAAGCCCGGCAAGCGATTTTTCAATGAGTGGTGTTAGAACATTCAGATTATCCAGATCGGAGAGCTCAGAACCGGATCCTTCACCTCACAGCACACACATGAACCAACTTCAAGTGGATCTAAATCTGACATGTAGAAGTATAAAGCTTTTGGGAAAATACCATAAGAGGACATTTTCATGACCTTTGGGAAGGAAAACATTTTTTTAAACAGGACACAACAAGGCACTAGTCATAAAGGGAAAGATTAATACTTTTTCGTACACTAAAACTTGGAATCCGTATTCACAAGAAGACCTCAAGACAGTCAAGGCCCAGAGTGGAGGGTGACCTGCTGTCCTAAACTGTCAGAGTGTTTTTTCCAAGACAGATAAGGAACTCCTTCAATTCAACAAGGTAAAGACAGAGGCTTAATAAAATATGGGCGACCGATTGCACACGCAGGCCATGAAAGAGGACATTCAAGTGGCCAAAAGGCGCTGAGAGGCGTCCGGCCTCACCGTAGTCAGGGAGTGTCCGGCTGAGCCCAGTGAGAGGCCCACGCCCCCCAGACGGCCAGGTGAGAAGGCGGGCCTCACGGCACGACCACTGCCAAAGGCAGTCTGTCAACATGCTGTAGTTGGAGATACACGTGCTCCGTGACCAGAAACGCCGCTGCCGGGTGTGCCCTCCAGGCACGTGGGCACGTGGGCCCTGAGACATCTGTAACAGGCACGCTGGAGACAGCCCCGTGCCTTCCGTGGCTGAAGGACAGACAGGCCGTGGTCGAGTCACCAGACGGAATACTCGTCACCGACGATGTGAACACAACCAGACACACGAAGCAGCGCGGAGGATTCCCGCGGACACCGCGCTCCAGAGAGAAGCCAGCCATGGGCGGTTAGAGGCCGAGAGTCTCTATTTCCACAAGCACAGAAACCAGGCAGGTGCGGGGCTGAAAAACAGCCCCCGAAGTAGCCCGGCGCTACCCCTGGAACCTGCGCACAGGTGTGATCGAAGTAAGGATGCCGAGCTGGGGAGGTTGCCCTGGATGATACAGGCGGGCCCCACGTGTCATCGTATGGGCCCCTGTACGTGGGAGATGAGACACAGACACAGCGGAGAAGCCACGTGACGACGGAGGCGGGGGGTGGGGGAGGTGACGCGGCCACAAGCCCAGGAGCCCCCAGGAGCTGGAAGAGGCAGGAAGGACCCTCCCCTGGGGCCTCCAGAGGGAATGTGGCCCCGCCGACATCTTGACTTCGGCCCGGTGACGCTGACTTTGAACCTGTGGCCTCCAGAACTGTGAGGAAACCCTTTGTGCTGCTTTAAGCACCTGGTTTGCGGTGGCCGGTCACAGCAGCCGTGGGGCACTCCCAGGCATGGCTGAATTTCACGTGCAGGAGTGTGACCTGTGTGGGGAATGCGTGAGGAAAAGTCCCCGGGTGCTCGGGGAGGGGGAGGGGGCCGGGGACGGGCCTGTGGGAGGGCCTGGGGCTCATGCCCAGGAGGCCCTGCTTCACAATTCCCTGAGCAGAGCCCTGTTTCTGTGCATCCCTCTCTGGTCCCACTTCACACCAGAAAGCGTCAGCTGTGACAACAAGCCAGGAGGCAGGACACGGACACAGGCCTGGGACGGCATCTTCAGGTCCACTCACCGGCTTCTGGAGAGTTGACCGGTTGATGGCAAAGTTGCTCTGATCCTGTTTAAATACTGATATAGCTTCTTCGGGGCAAGCGTAGGAAGCCCACTCTTCTATGCTTGCGGGTACGTCTTCAAGGCGTTTGCCAGGAGTGGGGCTTTGAAACTGCAAAGCAGGAAGCCAGGCTCCGCTTTAGGAGGTGGAGCTCGAAGCAGACACCCCGGTGGCCCCACGGGAAAGGACGGGTCGGCAGCGCCTCTGGGGACGTGCGTGGCGCCCTCCCTGGGCTGCCAGCCCGACGGCAAGCCACGCCGGACCCACACGTGTCTCCACTTCCTGGAGAGCAGTGATGGGGGAGGGAGGCGGGGGCGTCCCCAGTGGGGACAGTGAGGCGGGACAGCCGGGAGGGGTGCTGCCGTGAGCACAGCCCCAGAGACAGGCAATTCCTCCGGTGACAAGGTGACGTGCAGCACAGGCCCCCAGTGGATGGAGAGAAGGTGCTGTCCCACCCCACATGGCCAGGGCCCAGATGCACCTGGGCAGAGGGAGGGACCCGCTCTGGGAACGCAGACGACAGACCACAGGGGAGAAGCCAGACCCTCCCCGTGTCACCTCCTAACACCCGGGGCAGGGGGACAAGAACCACTGGCTCCACTTCCCAGGGGGAGAAACCGGACAGAGCAGCCGGGACGGCTCTGCCCCCTGCGGCCCAGCCTCTGGGACGAGGAGCCTCAAGGGCGGCTGGGGCAGAGCCTGGCCACCGGGAGGGCATGGTCACCTGCTTCGAGGCCCTGCCCTTGTCCTTGTCTCTGTCCTTCTCCTTGTCTCTGCCCTTGTCCTTGTCTCTGTCCTTGTCCTTGTCTCTGCCCTTGTCCTTGTCTCTGTCCTTGTCCTTGTCTCTGCCCTTGTCCTTGTCTCTGCCCTTGTCCTTGTCTCTGTCCTTGTCTTTTTCTCTGTCTTTGCTTTTCTCCTTCTCCTTTTGAAGCAACAATGAATGTGAACTCGCTGCTGCTGGAATTCTACTTTCTGAAATTGATTTTCCTGCTGTTAATAAAGAAACCTGGGAAGAGAAAATCCGACTTTGCAACACTGATAACAGAAGCAGGTCCCCCTCCTCCCACGCACTCAGGTATGAGGGCAGGCTGGGAGGGAGTGGCCAGGCCATGAGCCGCCCGGCGCAGAGGTGGCGGCAGTGCCCCTCTGTGGGTGGACACGCGGCCGCCCTCCTCTGCCCTTGGGGGGCTTCCTCCAGGACTCTGGGCCTGCGGGGACGCACAGTTGACCCTTACGAAGAGCTTGTCAGCCCCATAAAATGAATTAACGTCTCTAGTGAAGAACACACTCAAGTGACTTTTAGCGGTTCTCAAAGAATCGCAGAGCCGCTGCGTGGTGGGTGGTGGGTGGCAGTGGCCTGGGGCATCTTCAAGACCCAGGACGGCCTTCCCAGTCCTTCCTGCTGCCAAAGGGCGATGGCCCTGTTGTCCCCAGCACATGGCTGAGGGCAGGGTGCAAACCTGCCCCCAGAAGAAAGGCCTGTCCTGCCGACACTGTCCCACTGGGCGGGCACCGACGGCGAGAGGTCCTTGAGAACAAGAGTCGACCAGGAGCTGCCCCGGGGGCCCCGTAAAGAGGTGGTGGGAAGGAGGGCAGCTCGGAGGCCGTGCAGAGGGGGCATAGAGAAGGTTCTGGAAGCCCAGTGGCAGCGCGGTGGAAAGACAGGCTTCTGCGGGTGGTTGGGCAAAGGCGCTGGGGTGAGTCTTGGGGAGGAGGGGCCCCTTCGTAGGGAGCAGCGAGGCCCTCCCTCCTCCCCTGAGTCCCCAAAGCAGGGAGGGTGCTGCTGGGAAGGAGGGGAGAGGGACGCTGTCCCGGGAGAGACACAGGACCTGTGCAAGTGCAGGTCCCGGGGCCTCACCTGCCAGATGCGGCGGAGAAAGGTGTAGGCCATGAGGCAGTAGTCCTGGCGGCTGGCGGCGCTCGGGGCCGCCACCAGGGCCAGCAGCGTGTAGGCGCGGGCCAGCGTCTCAAGCTGCCGCACATTCCGAAGCTTCTCCAGGGAGGGGGGCCCCGAGCCCTCAGCCCCCGGGCCCTCTGGGGCCGCCAGAGTGGACCCCTGCTCTTCTGGAAGACAGGGGCCGCTGGGTGCCCTCCCTGCCCACCCCCTGTGCCCGCCTGGTCCCCAGGGGCCCCTGCCACCCGGCCTGGGGTTGAGACTCTTCCAGAGGGGCGTGCCACCTTCACAGGGGCCACCCTCAGGGACGGGCCTCCCAGGGCTCCCCCAGCGGAGACAACAGGCCCACCTGCAGGGACGCTGCAGCCACCTTCGGGGCAGTGAGGGGATGCCGCCCCTCCCTCCGTCCATCTGGCTGGGCTCCCACCACCTCCCTATCACGCCTGGGCTGGGCCTTCCTGGTGGATGAGCTCTGCTGGAGCGGGAGGGACCAGCAGCCGGGGAGGCAGGGCCCTGACCTCGCCAAGCCCACAGGGCGCTGGCCTGCAGGGGCGTCGCAGGGATAGCGGAGCCCAGGAGCCCCTCACGGCGGGCGGCCCCTCCGCCCGCCACCGCGCCGCTCACCTGTGGCCCCCGCGCCTGCGGCTCCCGCACCTGCCGGCTCCGGGGAGCCCCTGTCGGGCCGCATCCTCAGCAGGATGTCGATCGCCCACTCCAGGTGGAAGACGACGTCTTCAAGAGGAAACTGGTTGTGGAACAGCCACTCGCTGAATTCCATGATGTAGTCAACCTTCTGCCACTCACTCTCTGGCTTCTTTGGGATTAAACAGAAAAGGGTGGTAAAGACACACACCTGCCACTCAGCAGCCCGAGGACCACACGGCAGGTGTTGTGTTCCCCCACCTCCTAGAAGCAGAGGGGCTGCTTCTCACCCGTCTCTACCGTCACGAGACCACCAGGCTCGGCAAGACCTCCCACGTGCAGCGGGCAGCAAGACCAGAGCCAGGCGAGTGACCCCGGCCTCTGCTCCCTGCGGACGCCCCGCCACCTGCCCGCCGGACCCCTCGCGGGCCCCGCGTGTCCCTCCCACCTCCGGGGCGACGCCAGCCTGAGGGGCTCTCTGCGGGCGCTCCACCACCAGCCCCGGGTCTCCTCCGGCACTTGGAGGTGTGGACGGTTCTGTGGCTCACAGGGCTCGGAGGGCACTGAAGATGCTGCACCGTGCAGTGTGCAGCCCGAGTCAGACCCAGTATCGCTCATCAATCATCACTGCACGAAGGGAGGAAGCTGCCCTCCCTGCCCCCCCGAGAGCGGAGCCAGCCTGCCTTCCGCTTGCCGGGCCCCAGGCCCCACACCCCACACCTCACGCCTCACATGCCAGGAGGATGCGCGGCCGGAGGTGAGGGAAGGGGCCTGTTGGTGGGACACGCAAGGTCAGGGTGGACTCTCCCCAGGACACTGCCTGACGTCACCAGGGAGCGGGGGCATCCCAGCCCTGAGTGGGGTCCTCCCCCTCATTAGCAGGTGGGCAGAAGGGAAGAAGGAGTGGCCCTGAGCAGTGGGGCCTGGAAGCCAGGTGACAGATGACCACGAGTGCCAAGGAGGGGTCGGATGGGGCCTCAGAATGACCGTGACCATGTGGTCACGGGTGGCTTTGACAAGAGCTGTGCGAGAGAGACGATGGGGACAAGGGCGGTGGAAGAGGGAATGGTCATCGTTTCAACAACAGTGCTGGGAAAGCAGGCAGCCACACACTGAGGAAAGGAGCAGGACCCCTAACTCGCACCAAACACACGGCTGAGCTCAAGACGGATCAAAGACTCAAATGTGAGAGCTGAAACTATGAAACCCTTGGAAGGAAACGTAGAAATCTTCGTGACCTTGGATTACACGCTGGTTTCTCAGCTACGATGCCATACGCGTAAGCAGCAGAAGAAATAGACAAGTTGGACTTCATCAAGATTATAAACTTTTGTGCTACAAATGACATCATCAAGAATACGAGAAAGCAGTTGAAAAGACAAGCCACAGAATGAGAGAAAATATGTACAAATCTTATATCCGATAAGGGACTTGTATCCAAAACACATAAAGAATTCCTACAGCGCAGCAATAAACAGACAAGAAACCAAATTTGTTTTTAAAAGGGCAAAGGATTTGAATAGACATTTCTCCAGAGAAGATGCACAAATGGCCGATTAGCACAGGAAAAACATGCTGCCAGTTACTACGTTAGTTACTAGGGAAACGCAAGTCAAACCACGACTCCGGTAGCTAAAGACAGCCATCACGTGACCTGGGAGCTCACTCCCAGCTACGTGCCCCAGGGAACAGCTGCAACGTGTCCGTGCAAACACTCGCACACGGCTGTCTACAGCAGCCCAGTCACAAGAGCTCCTAAGAGGAAGCAACACGGAGGCCCATCGGCGCAGCCTCCGTCCACACGATGGAGGACTATTCAACCAGCAGCGGTGAAGCCCGGACATGCGCTTCAACAGATGGAGCTTGGACGAGACGTCCAGGGAGGGCAGCCGGACACAGAGGACCCACCTCGTCTGGCTCCATGCGTGTAACGCTGGCTCACTGGGGCCAGCGGGGGTGGGGGGAGGGACACAGTGCCCACGGACCTGGGTTTTGGGGGGCTGGTGAAATGTTCTAAAATTGATTGTGATGATGGCTGCATAACCCCGTGAATTTACTATAAAGCACCTTGTACCCCTAAGAAAAAGGAAGCGAAGGAAGGAAGGGGCAGAGAGCCTTTCCACGGAGTCTGTGCAGAGGGTTCCGGCAGCTCGGCTCGGCCAGCAGCCGCCCCGTCCATAGCACCGCCTGCTCCCCCGGCACAGCTGCCTGGCCCCAGGAACCCTGGCCTGGGCTCTAGGCGCGAGACGCAGGGGCACCCACGGCCGCTTGTAGTGGGCCCGGGCCTCTGCTTGACCGATGGGTCATGACCGCATGGCCATCGATGGAGCCTGTGTTCGGACCCCTTCCTGGGGACACCCCGACCCTGGAGCGCTCTGAAAACCTCGGTGGGATCTGCTCCGTGAAGGGGAAACGTTCTGCTCAACAGAAAAGCCTGTCAGGTGCCTGCCGCAGGGCACGTCTTTGGGGGCTTCAGTCCCACAATCAAGGGGCCTTCTTTCCCCCGAGGCAAGTCCCACAAGCTCTGCACCAAATCAAGGTGCCCGCCCTCCCCCAAATCTCCAAGCGCGTCGAGAGGAACACGTGTCTTGGCTTCTCGGGGGCGGGGGCCATCCCCAAGACCCCGAAACCCCAGAGGCTGCAGAGCCCCGCGGCCCACCCCCTGCCCTCCCCACACGGCCTCACAAGGACTGCGTCCCTCATGTGGGAGGACAGGCTCCGTCTGCCACCCCGGCTCGTGTCCCGCTGCCCCCCCTTCCTTCCGGTTCTCCCGAGGGGCTGGGCTCCGCACCGCCCCCCCTCCCCCCGCACCTTCCCACCCCCGGGGGCTTCATCCGCAGACACACGGTGAGTCAGAGCCAGACCTGCAGGGCCTGGATGGCGTGGAGGTAGCAGGTCAGCTCCCCGGGGACACTTGTGGAGTTGAGGGCCAGGCGCCGCCACATGTGCGCCAGATACTCCTCACTCTGGTCTTTGAATCTCTGAATTTCCATCACGAAGTTCTGGCCGAGTCTAGCCTTCACCACGACCATATGTTTGAAAATCAAGCTGAAGAAAAGTAAAAGAGAGAAATTAGCGCCTGGATGGTGAAAGTCGTCCCCATATAGAAGGCACACCCACTGGAGTGTCTGTGCGCGTTCCTGCTCACGCAGAGAAACAAGGAAACCTGAGTGCCTCGGGGGTCTCGTGTCGTGCTGTGTTTTGCTTTTTCCGTTTATCATTTGTGTGTGTTGGGCTTAAATCCCCTCCCTTCGTGTGTTGACTTCTTGGTAGGGAAATAAAGTCACCAGGGGAAAGGGGAGAGTGGGGGGCTGAGGAGGGAGCCACCCTGTTGGGGGGCTGCAGGGGAAGGTACCCCGGGGGGGGAGGCGCGGGGAGGGGAGGCGCCCTGGGGGGCCTCAGGGACTCACAGGCGGTGCGCCGTCCGCGGCAGCACCTGCAGGGCCTCGTCCAGCACCTTGAGGCAGCCCTCCCAGTCATGCTGGTCGGCGTGGCTGTGGAACAGCAGGCCATACAGCGCGGCCCTCAGTGTCAGGTCACCCTCGGCCCCTGCGGTGGGAGAGGGGGCTCAGGAGGGGCGCCGGTCAGGGGGTCTGGGGATGGAGGTGCTAGCAGCTGGGGGTCCACAGGACCGAGAGGCCCCCAGGGAGCACTCGGGACACGGCCGCCTGTCTGGGACACCCCGGGCCTCATGCCGCAGAGCCGGACAGCAGGTGGGACCGCGTGGAGATCCAGCCACAGGACCTCGTCATCTGCGTCCCTTAGACACACGCAGAGCTGCCCTTCCAGGGCCGGGCCTCGAGCAGCGGGAGTGACCCCGATCGTGGGAAACACATCAGTCCTTTTGGGACTGAAGGCTCAGGGGCTCCTCCCGGGCGACACCTGCGCTGCTGTCCTCCCTCCCCCACCTGCCTCACCTGCACCAGGTGCCCCCAGCTGCCCCTCACCCCACCCCGCCAGGCTTTCTTGGGCCCCGCAGTCCTCTAAGCCCTTTCCCTTTTGGAAACTCCCGTTACTCTTCCGTAATTTTAAAAATAAACAATGGGAGCGTCAGGAAAGAAGAAGCCTCTCCCCACCAGCCTCGCCCAGGCCGCTCGAGGGGCCGCCTCAGCCGCGCCGTCCAGCAAAGCAGAGCCCCTGCCCCTGGTGCCAGACACTCATGTTGTCCTGTTTTACCTCGCTGACCGTGTAGCTCTCTTTCCCGTTTTTGAATCGTTATAGCAAAGGGGTGAACACGCCCGTGGATCCTGCCGGCATGTTGTCCGGATGCTGGCTAAGAGGACAGCACCAACTCACACCACTTAGGGCCTGAGGGCTCACCGTGGCCCCCCACTGCCAGCGCTGGGACGGAATACAGGTGCCCAGGAGCAGGGGGATTGAGGCACGTGACCAGATAAACTGGTCAACGTCTTGACACTTGGGAACGTGGGTTCCATAGCGTGCTTTCCTCCTCTCATCTCGGCCGGGCCAACTCGGAACCACACGCCGCGGTGGTGAGGGCTCTTACAGTCAGGGCTCTGCACCCCCTGGTTGGCAGCAGGGCCACATGCCCCTGGACGTGGCAACCCCGCTTGCCAGAAATTCCAGACGGTGCCTCGGACGAGCAGGGAGAGACTGCCCGTGCGAGTTCACCTGCTGAGCCGTCGGGGCCATTTGTTACTGCAGTGTGGCATCTCGTAGCCTGACTAATGCAACTGCTCGTGCATTACAGAAATGGATCATTTAGCCGCTAAATTTGATGCCAGTACTTTTCCAGTGTTTACTTTTTAATTTTCTCATTTCTCATTATTTAAATTTTCACGTATTTTGAAAGTGTGCCTCTTTGATCACTCTAAACTTTAGGCAGGAATCTTTCCTCAGAACATTGCTTTGCTCAATTCTACTTTCTCATTTTTTCCTATGGTTTGAATTGTTAACGCTGCTAAACCATTTAGCTGAGTATGTTTCAGCACGTGGAGTAAAGCGTACACGGGCTCCACGCGCTCCGGGCGGTGCCGGGACCCCAAGCAGCCGGCTCCTCACTGGCCCTTGCAGTCCTGCGGGTCTGGGCTGCTGTCTGCATCTCCCTCTGCGGCACCAGCAAACAATCTTACCTGGGGGTCTAGAGTTCAACTCAGTGTTTAATTACACACGGTCACATCTTTGTTCACTATTTTAAATCGAGTCTCTCTCTCTCGTAGACTCTGAGGCACCTGAGGGAGGGCCACGGCTCTAATCCACACATTCACGCTTTGCGGTACACACCGCGGCCCTTACGCTAACAGGGATGATAATTTTTTAGCAGATAATCATTTTTTATTTTAGAAATAAATTATACAATATGTTTTATTTTATTAAGGTCACTACTTTTTTTCGCAGAAGTATATCTCCACATCTTTATGGAAATGGAAAAGTGTGATTTACCTGTCAGAAAAACCCAGAGGCTAGATTTCAAGGCTGCCTGGGAGGGCGCAGGGTGGCCCTGAACTGGGGGGCCGCCTAGGCTTGGGGGGTTTCCTCATGCTTACAGTGGGGGTCCCCGATTGCCCGCGAGGAGCCCTCACCCTCACCGTGCCTGCCCGAGTTCAGGGCTGAGCAGACATTTCCCGTGGTCACTGCCACGACTTCGCCTGTTCTACACAAGGCTCGGGATCTAACACCACCAGGCCCTGCCTGGCCTCATGTCAGCGGCTCCGTCTGTCCTGCATCTACAAACCTGAGAGAAAACACCCTTCCATCGTCCCTCCACTTTGGAAGTCGGCTGTGGGCCACTGGTGCAGAAGCAGCGTCTTCCCTTTTTCCTAAAGCAAAAACAAATCAACAGTACAGACGTTTGAAAGTTGCAGTTTCTTCTTTCACCAGTTTGTTTTTCATTTGGTTCAGCATTGAATTACGGAAGCTGCGGCTAAATTTCTGAAACACTAAGTCACAAAAAGTGGAATCACATTTCCCCTGTAAGAGAAGGCGCTCCAGTTCAAGGTTCACTACCTTAAAACACACACACACACGCACAGACTAGCCCTGCAGCACAGTCTACGGCTTACAATGACACGAAGCAGACAAGTCAGTTGTATAGCTTTGAGTCAATAGGATCAAAAGCACATTAGGAAAACTTATGGGACACGAAAAAGCAGGGCTCAGGGGGAAGTTTACACCTGCAAATGCCGACACTGAAAAGGAAGAAAGATCTCAAACCAACAACCTAAGTTTACACCTTAAGGAATCTGAAAAAGAACAAACTAAATCCAAAGTTAGCAGAAGGAAGGGAATGTTAAGGATTAGAGCATAGAAAATAAAAGGAACAAAATCAATGAAACCAAAAATCGATTCTTTGCAAAGATCAACAAAATAGACAAACCTTTAGCTAGACTGGCAAAGAAAAGAAGAAAGAAGCCCAAATAACTAAACTCAGAAATGAAAGTGGAAACAGTACTATCAACCCCACAATGATAGCAAGAACTATAATAGAACCCTACTAGCAACTGTCTTCCAACAAATGAGATCGCCTACAAGGAACGGAAAAATCCCTCGAAACACTCAAATTGCCTAAGAAGAAATAAAAAATGGCAACAAAATTCTAACAGTAAAGACTGAATCAATAATCAGAAACCTTCCAGTTAAGAAAATTCCTGGACCAGCTGGCTTCCCAGGTGAATTCTACCAAACATTAACAAAAAGAATAACACTTATCCTTCTCAACTCTTCAAAAAATTGAAGAGGAAGGAACATTTCCTAACTCATTCTATGAGACTAGCATTACTTTGATAGGGGGTCCAGATAAAGACATCACAAGAAAAGAAAATTATAGATGAATGCCCTTTATGAATATAGATGCAAAAATTCTCAACAGAGTAAGTTGCTGAATTGCAGATCAAATCCAACAACACAGTAAACATATTATTCACCACGACCAAGGGAGATTTGTCCCAGGAACACAAGGCTGGTCCAACCTAAGGAGTGTAACCCATCGCCTTAATAGGACAGAGGAGAAAACCACACGATCAGCTCAACTGATGGAGAAAAGGCATGTGACAAAATTCAAAAACGTTTCATCACAAAATCTCTCAGAAAACTAGGAGTGGTGGGAAAATTCCTCAACACAGTAAAGTTATGAAAAACTCACAGCTAGCGTGATACTCAAAGGTGACAGACTGACGCTTTCTCTTTCAGATCAAGGGAGGTCCCCGGGCCGCGACCTACCGCACTCCTGGGTGACGGCGGAGGGGGAAGGAGGCCTCACTCCCCGAGGCCCACCAGATGCCTGTCCACTGTCAGGCAAAACCTCCCTGGGCCCTGAGTGGGTCTGCGCCCCCACCCTCCCTCCTCTCCCCTTTCCTACTGGCGCTTTCTAGGTCTGAGTTAGGGTTCCCTCAGGGATGGGGGAGGACAGAGCTGAGCCCTGAGCGCAGCCAGGAGCCGCCCCGCCTGCCCCACTGGGATCTCACGGGTGTCAGCGTCCCCTGTCCCCCATGCAGCCGTCGTGTTCATCGCCTGAGTGCTTCCACGGGGCCCGTCTTTCCTCGGGAGCCTCGCCCACCGTGCTGGAGGAAGGACGCGAGAGGCGGCCCAGGGCACACCTGCTTTCTGGCCTCCGTCTTGTTGATGACGCTGATGACCTCCTGAGTGGCGCTCTTGCACTTCTTCCTGTTGACCGCAGAGGACAGCAGCGGCAGCCAGGTGTTCCAGAAGTGTCGGGCGGCCTGCATCACCAGGGCGCTGCTCCCCGCGATACCCCCAAACCTGGAAGGGAAGGTCTGACCTGGACAGGTATAGGCGCCGAGGGGAGGGGTGGGGCCCCAAGACATCTCTGCAGGACCAGGACGGGCTCTGCTCAGGGCAGCCCCGCCGTGACCCGCTCACGAGCTCCGGCTCCCCGTTCCTCGGGCCCATCCTGGCTCAGACGCTCAGGGCTGCCGGGAACCCCCGGGGGTGAGGTGGGTGTCACCGCACGGGGCAGGCGATGACCCTGGTCACAGGGCCACTGGGGGAGGGGCCGGCCTTGGGGACAGTCCCCAGCGAGCACCACGCCCCGCAGGCACCATCGTCCCCACCCAAAACACGCACCCCAGACGCGCCACGCGCACAACGACCCTGGCCACCGGGGGCCGCAGCCCACCTCACACTCTCAACGAAGGCATTGGCGGCCGTCAGGCGCAGCTGCTTCCAGCCCTTGAGGTTATCCATGATGCTCCTGCCCTGGATGCAGGCTGCGGTGCTCAGCATCTCCGCCACCAACTCAGTCTCCACCCTGCAGACAGACAAGCGCCACGGCTCCCAGGAGGCTCCTAGGGGAGGGAGGTGCCGCCGAGAGGGGAGAGCCCTGGGGACACCCCACCCCGGCCCCTGGAGAGAGCCCTGGGGAGTCCAGAGTAACGTCATGAAGGTCCCCAAGCCAGAACTAACTGGCTGAGTCCAGTCAACCCGCAGAACCATGAGACAGAATCATAAGCTGATGTTTGAATGACTAATACGTAGGGTGTCCTGTGCGGCAGCAGCAGCAGAACAAGGCGCCCACCCCAAGCGAGGCCAGGCCCTGCCGGAGCGATGGGGCCCCATTCCCCGTGCCCCAGAGCACGTCTTGTTCAGGGGGCCTAGGCTCTGCGCTGAGAGCTCAGAACGTACAATTTAGACTCAGCAACGTCAAGGGTGCCGCGAGCTCTCTTCTCTCAGCCAAGCCGTGGCTTGTGCACGTAACAACCACACGCACGTCCCTGCAACTCGGCTCAGGGGGCACCAGGCTTACTCTAGGAGAAAAGCACTGGTTTCTGGGTAGACCTCCCCGCCATGGCCTGGGAGGCCCCAAAGGCAGGTACCCACCTGCAGGAGCCAGCTGCTCCGCCACCCTGCCCGTCAGGAGTCTAGGGGAGAAAGAGGCTGTCCCTCCGCCTACAAGGATCTGCAGGGCACGGCCAAGCTCATGCTCTAGGGGTGAATCGGAGGCTGGCCCCGTCCCCCAGGATGGGCGTGCCAACCCAGCAGGAGGTGGAGGAGAGCCTGGCCCCGCTGGGCCCTGGCGTTGCTGTCCTGGAGACCTGGATCTTTAGGACGTGGTCCTTGGGGAGAGTCTGTCAGTGACAACTGGGTGATCTGCTGATGGCGACCACCTATATGCTTACGGCTTACTCTGTTCTATCAGCCACTGAGAGAGGAATGTCGAGATCTGCAGCTGTAATTGTGGCTGTATCGAACTTTCTGCTTCTTGAATTTTGAAGCTCTGCTGTTAAGTGTATACACGTTTAAGATTCTTACGTGTTCTTGCTGACTGAACCCTTTTATCTTTGTGAAACGCCTCTCTACCTCTGATCACACATCCTGGGAGCTTTACTCCAGCCCCACGGCGTTCTTGCAGCTGCTGCCGCAGAGGCCATCTGTCCCCCTCCTTTTACTTTTCACCTGTGTCTTTGTATTTGAAGAGTGTCTCTTGAAAATGGCTTCGAGTTGGGTCTTGCTTTTTGGGTCCAGTGGGATAAACTCTGCACTTTAACTGGAGTGTTGGTCCATTTACATTTAATGGATCTGTTGGTGTGGTTTTGGGTTAAACCTTCGATTTTGCTATTCGCTTTCCTTCTGTCCCATACGTTCGTCCTTTCTTTCCTCCCCTCTTGGATTAATTGAATATTTTTAGTGTTCAATTTTATCTTCTCCATTGGATGTCTAGGTATAATTCTTTTATTGTTTCTGTAGTACTTGCTCTAGAGACTGCAACATACATTCCTAACTAATCACAGTCTATGGTGAATTAATATCATACCACTTCACAGACAGTGTAAGAACTCTCAATATACCCCTATCTCTCCCATTCCCATCCTTTGTGTTACCACTGTCATACATTGTATTTCCACATTTGTTAATAATCCCACAATGCAATGTATTTTTGTTTGAAACAGGCGTATGTCTTTTAAAGAATTCAAGAACCGAAGGGGGGAAAACCTTTTATGTTCAGCCACACAGTCACCACCTGGGGCGTTCTTCACTACTTCCTGAACTGAGTTTCCATCTGGTACCATCTTCCTTCAGGCTGAAGAACTTCCTTTAGCATTTCTTGTTCTGTGGGTCTTCTGGGAATGGATTCTCTTAGTTTTAATTACTTAAAATTAGTTTTAGTTTTAATTAATCTAAAATGGTTTAGTTTTAATTAATCTAAAATGGCCTGATTTTGCCTTCATTTTTCAAAGGCTATTTTTGGTGTATACAGAATTCTAGATCGACAGGGTTTTTTCTTTTTCACCACTTAAGATGGTTTACATTGTTCCTGTTGAGAACTCGCCTCTCATCCCTGTTTCCCTGTGTGCAATGCATCCTTTTCCCCTTCCACCTTCCTTCCAGGGTTTTCTTGTCACCTTGGTCTCCAGCGGTTTGCCTACAATAAAAATAGGTGTGGCTTCCCTCGTGTATATCCTGCTTGGAGTTCATTGAAAATCCTGGATCTCTGGGTTGATACTGTTAATTCAATTTGAAACAATTTCAACTATTACATTTTCGAATATACGTATTCCCACCTCGCCCTCTGTCCTCTGTCCTTCTGAGACCACACCTGCACTTGTGCTGGCCCATGGGCTCTAGCCCACTGGTCCCCAAGGCACTGCTCCTCCGTTTTTCAGGACTTTCTCCCTGTGCCTCAGTTTCCATAGTGTGCCGACCTGTGTTCAGAGTTACCGATCAGATGTCGAGCTCGCCCACTGATATTTCCATGTCAGAGATTGTACTTGTCATGTCTAGAATTTCCACTTAGTTCTTTAATTAGAGTTTCCATTTCTTTGTTGGAATTCACCACCTGCAATTTGCCCATTAAAATCCTTTCTTTCCTTTCTTGTATTTACAATAACTGTTTTAAATCCATCGTCTGCTAATTCCAACATCTGTGTCATGTCTGAGTCGGCTGACTGCTTTTTCTCCTGGGATGGGCCACAGTTTCTTGTTTTTCCACATGCCTGGTGATGTTCGCTGTTACGCTGGGCGGGGGGCGGGGGGCAGGATGGAGGGCTGTCTTGCTGAGAGTGTGGATTATGTTGCCTTCCTTTCAAGGAAGGTGGGGTTTCATTCTGGCAGGCAGAGGATTCACCTGTGGCTCACCCTTATCATACTGAGATCTGGACTAGGCGTCTTAGGGCAAGACTCGCGTGGCCCTTAGAGCCCAGCCCCTAAGGCGTGGTCTTCCTGAATGCCCCGGCGGTTCAGCAAGGGCTCCCTGACTGTCCTGGGTCAGCACGGGGCCTCTGGCATCTCTGTCGCCTGCTTCCTGCCAGGCCTGCAGGATCTGGCCTTCTCTGTCCAGGAACCTCCTCGCTCGTCTTGCATTCTGTGGAGTCCAGAGGCCCCAGCAGCCCCAGGGTTTGGTCTCTGCCTCCCGAGAGCATTTCTTCTGTCTGGGCTCCAGCTCCCGGAGCTGCAGTTTGGGCAGCGCCCCGCGCCCCCAGGCAGAGCGCGAGGGTGCACGTGGGGCTCACTTCTGATGGCCTCTTCTTGCAAGAAGCGTGGCCTTGGGCCATCTGTTGGCCAGTGTCTGGAAGCAGTTGTTTCATGTATTTTGTCAAGTTTTACAGTTTTTTAAACAGCACAAGAGTATGAGATCCACTGTGTGTCATGGCCAGAACTGGTAGAAAAAGTGACTTTTAAGTTCACATAAAAACCCAACAGTGATGATGATTATGTCAAATAAAAGTGCTAAACAAAGTAGAAAGGTAATCTCTGTTGGTCTGTTTTAGGGATCTACATGAAATTCCTATTAATATATATTCCTTTACATTAATAGTATAAATATGAACCTGATTCTGGTAATTACACACTCAGAGGTGAGAATACTAATTGATTAGTAACTGCACTATTTTTCACCAAGATCTGAAAACTATTTTCACTATTACTGTGAAATGCTATCATGAAAATTACTGTGACCAATTCCACACTGAGTTTCTTTACATAACTTGCAAAATAGAAAAAATGAGCATAAAAATTTGAAATATGTATAACTGTTTTGAAAAAAGGCGCATCACCTGCGGCACACGCCACGCGCTGAAGTTGACCGCGGATCCTGCCGACTGGGGACCGGGCCCAGGGCTCTGAGGGGCCAGCAAGGCCACCGTGCAGTCGGCATCCCCGAGAGAGCCAAGGGCCGCCCACCTCTGCGTGTCCAGCCTCCCAGCGCCCAGCTCCAGGCCTAGACACAGCTGGCCCTCAGTGTGGTGAAAAACGGGTCAGGTCCACAGTCAAGCCCGGGTAGGGGTGACCCCACTGAGAGTAGTGACACCGACCACCACTAGAGGACAGCAACAGTCTACAAATGAGTTCTCCAAGGTCTCGAGGTGAAAACCAAACTTTTACATAGTCTTGCACGACCTCCCCTTTCCCTATTACCATACGTAAACATTTATATTTTTAGCCTATTTTATTATAAGAATTGCTGTTTTAAAATAAAAGTTAATTTAAGGGTCACTGAGGAAAGAACAGCGAAGCTGGGGCACACACCCATCACCGCAGCAGGCACCCTGCCACCCCGTCCCCTCACAAGCTCTGCGGTGCCGGCAACGAGTAGTGAAATCAGCCTTAACTCCGCTATAAGAAGACGAGGCAGCAGCCCTCACACACCGACTCTTTCTTTATGAATGTAGTCTTTTTCTTTCTTTTAGAATTAACCTTCTAATTTTTATCAAAGTGGTACCTACCACATGGTTGAGAACTACTCCCCTACCCAGCCCCCAGTCCTATTCCCAAGAGGGAATGACTCCTAGGTCTTCAGCTCTATCTTCTAGCAGGTATACGCTTTCCTCCAAAAAACTGGCTTCTATCTTGATTTCCCAATTTATGAATTTTAAACATTACCTACAGAAGTCCCTTTTCCCAACTTATGAATATAGCCGGTCCCAGCATTACTTTTAATTCCCTTATTATCTTTGTACCTCAGAATATTCAGCTTCTCAGATGAGGGTCTCACGCCACCTGTCCTCGTCCCCCTTCCCGCTGCTAAAGTATGTTATCTGTGCTTTTACTTTACCTTCGTACTGTCAAAATTGGTAACATTGATATTTTACTGGGTAACCACAAATAAGCCTTCTTTGTCAAAATGCTAATCCTAACACTGGAATATCAATAAACACCCAGATAATGTCTGTGTTTCTCACTGAAGAGGCAAGCTATTACTTTTGTTACCTCCTGGCATTTCCAACTGGCTTTTCTCCCTCCCTCCTTTACCACAATACCTGTAAACTCTCCACAACACTGGGCCCTCCTCTGGCCCTGCCCGCACCCCCAGGGCCCTCCCCTGCATCCTTGCCGAGGAGGCTCTCTCAGCAAGCAGTGCAGCTGGGCACCTTTTCTGGACTGCATCTCCATTTCCAGCATCCAACATCTTTCTCTTTTCTGGGTTACTCCCTTGTTTTTCTGGAGTGTATCCTCAATTAACTTTCTAAAAACAGGTGTGTGACAAATACATTTTCTAGGTCCTCATCTGTTTAAAAGTAGCTTTCTTTACCAGGACACGTGAAAGTTTGGGTGAGTTAGAATTACATGTTGAAAACTACTTCCACTTAGAACCTTCCACTTTCTTTTAGCTGCTAGTGATGGTTTCTGAGAAGACTGATGCGTTTCTATTTCCTTCTTCTTTTTCTTTTCTTCTAAACGCTGTAGGATAGTCTCCGTATCTACCGTGACCTGATGACCCCATGACGTATCTGGATGTGAGTATCTCTTCATTCTTCTCGCCGGTCATTTAGTGGGAGGGTCAGTCATGAGACGGTGTCCTCTGCTCAGGGAAGCTCCTGCTTTTCACCCCTTTCTTAAGAACGCTTTCCCCCCTCTTTCTGGAATTCCAATAGCTGGGTTTAGGACCTCCTACTGTTTCTTCTGGCTTTTCTGTCACATTTCCTTCTGTCCTTCTTCATATATTTCCTGCACGATTTCCTCACACTTTATCTTCTAGCCCTTCACTGACTTTATTTTCAACTTCAGAAATTACCTTTTTAATTTTGAAGAGCTCTTTAGTCCTTTTCCTTTTATTCCTCATTCCTTTTCCATAACACATTTTAACTTCTAAATGCTGCATCTTCTCAAATACCTTGGACGTTATTATTATTATTTTTTTAATACTTCTTCTGATCATCATGTAATCTGTTCTGTGGAATGAATTACAGAAACCTCAGCTACAGCTAGAGTCAGGCCAGGCCTGTCAGGGAGGTCCCACGTCCGCCACGCACCGCAATTACCCCAAACAGGAAGGGGCCTCACCTACATCTCAGACAGGAAGGGGCCTCTACTCACTGTGCAGCAGGAGGAAGGAACCTTCCCTCCACCCCCAACAGCCCGGCCGATCAGAGTCCGGCACAGACAGCCAACAGGAAGCCTCGGTACTTTGGACCCCCAACTCCCCCAGTGGACTCTGGCTATCACAGCCCCCCCTGACTCCCCCTTTTTCCTAGAAAAGCAAGATCCCCCTCCTTGTTTTCCACATTTCCTGTGGTCCACCGAAGTTTGCATTTCCCTAATTGCAATTCCTCTGCTATTCCTGAATGAACCCGCCTCTCCTGGTGAGATAACTGGACATATTATATTATAAAAGCTGACAGTTTCTTCCAGAGTAATTTTCCCTATTTCTTCTCGTTGGTCTTCTCTTCAGAGCTGAGGGCCTCTCAAAAGTCTGAGGAACCTCGGTTCACACTGGAGAGTGTGTATAAGATGCTGTGCGGAGCTCGGAAGGGCTCGTCTGCTGACGAGCACAGCTTTACAGTTGTTGGTGGAGACCAGTGTCTGGTGGGGACCCCTGTGCTAAGGACCAGAGGCTTCCGGGAATAACCCCGAGTCCCTGGCTGCTATCAGATGTCCTGCCGGGGGGCCGGGTGTTCCGTGCGCTACCGCTGCGCCTTCTCCATCTCCGTAGGCTGGGCACCTGAGCCAGCGGCCCCCTGGCCGTCACGGAGCCCTCGGCCCCCACCTGCTGCACGGTGAGGCCAGGGCAGGACGTTCGAAAGCCTTTCAGAAGCCAAGTCCTTCTCAGGATGGATTGTTGAGCAAAAGCCACCTCCGTTTTGGAGGAAAGGCAGTCACGAGGGAAAGCCCCTTGCGGGGGTGGGCGCAGTGAGACATGCTGGGCTGGCCTGGGGGCTCCGTCCAGCCTCTGCTTCAGCTGCCTTGGTTTTCACGCCAGCAGCTGCCGGGGCTCCCCACTCCGCCTCCACCTGCTGGGTGGCCTCGGCCAGGGCCTCAGCCTCTGCCTGCCTTGGTTTCCTTGCTCCCAGTGCGGGCACGGCAGCCCCTGCCCAGGAGCCGCTGCAGGGACAGATGAGGTGCGGGTGGGGCCTCCACGGGAGCTCGGAGCAGCCTGTGGCCCTGGCTGCATGCGAGGCGGGTGACCACAGCTCGGGTCATGGTCACTTGTCAGCCCCCAAACACCCACGGGGGTGTCCCACGCAGGCCCCAGAGCAGCTGCTGGGACGTGTCGGCCGCGCTCCCGCAGCTAGCCCCGGGATCCTGACCGGAAGAGGCTCAGGCCTCCACTCCCATCACCCAGAGGCAGGAGGCCAGGCCTCCCTGGATCCGGCCTCGAGCGGTCAGCTTGGCTGTGCGGCCACGATGGGTATCTTCCTGGCCTGGGGGCCAGGATCCTGTCTTTCAGGAAATAGACTCAGAAGTAAGGCAAAGAGAAGAGCCTCAAGGGAAACAGTCTTTACAGCAGAAATACTCACAACAGAAACAACTTTAAAACAACCTCCTGTTTAGGAAGACGGAAGGATCAGAAGCCCTGATTACCGACGAGCTGAACGGGGCCCGGGGCACAGGAGCAAGCGGCCTGGAGCGCCTGCGGCCATCCCGGCACCCTGGAGAGCCCGCCGCCAGCAGCGCTCGGGCGGAGAGGAGCCAGTGGCGGGGGGCTATTTTCATTTCACTGAAATCACCCTTCAGTTACTTCCGAATTTACGTGGCCTCCTAAGTCGCCTGCTCAAAACTAACTCAACAAAGCTGCCTGCCTGTGGGAGCGGCCGCCGGTCGAGCCTTGCGGCCCTTTCGGCCTCTGAGCCCCCGTCACGCCCGCAGCTGGCGGGGCTCGTGGGGCCTCGGGACCCTGCTGAACACGGCTCTCCAGGGGCCGCAGCTGAGGCGTTGCCCCGGCCGGCGCGGGGCTGGCGGGGTGGCTCCAGGGCCGAGTGGGTGAGGCTGCCCCGCCTGGCGGGCTCAGAGGACGCACCGCGCCACAGGGACACAGGTCGGGCGCTGGGGCGACTCACGAACTGAAGGCCTGCAGGTGCTTGATGCCCGTCTGGATGGCCTTCTGCGAGCAGGCCATGGTGGCCTCGTGGTCCCGGGCCACGTAGGTGAAGTGGGTCAGCCGCGTCAGGGTCTGCAGCTCCACGAAGGGGTCCGACCAGCTGCACTCCAAGGCCATCTTCACCAGCTGCCGGTGGCGGGGGAGAGGGGCGTCTGTGAGTGGGTGGGGGGCGTCTCTGCTGCCAGCTCACGGCTGACATCACATGGATGGGTCCAGTGGTCACCCGGCCTAGGCCGAGTCACCTGCAAGGCTGAGGCTCCAGCTGCCAACTGCGGCCAAGCCTGGGTGGGGCTGGTGGGTTGAGGACAAATGTCCCAGTGTCCACACTGCGTTCCTGCCACATGGGCAGCCCTGCCCTCTGACGAGCCAGGAGACCAGACTCAGGGGCCCTGAGGGGACCCTCGGCTCTGTTGGGAGCGCTGTGCAGAGAACACGGCAGGGCCGCTGGCCACCTGGGGCTCCTTGTCTCGACAGCACAATTCGAATAAGCACCTCGAGTTGGGGAGCCTTGTCGGGGCACAGCCCCTGGAATGCCTACCAGGCACCTAGTGACACCTGCGTGGGCCAAGGGGGAGGAAGGTGACTTCTGGGGGGACGTGACACCTGTGGGGTGAGGGAGCGACAGCTACCTGAGCCAAGGGGGGCACCGTGAAGTCCATGAGGCCCAGCCCGTTGCAGGAGTGCATCTCCAGAGCAACGAGGACTCCGGTCACCGAGTTGATGCCCTCGTTGGCGCTCTGGTGGGAAGGAAGTGCAGAGGGCCCGTCAGCCCCGGGGCTGGAGAATCTGGACTACTCGGGAAGTGACCCTGTGAAACATCAGCTCTGCGGCAACGATCGGAGCTGTTTGTGTAAGTGTTTGTCTCCAAGCTACCTCTTCACGTAATAAAGAGGAGTAGGCGCTGCAGCCCCCAAGGTGGCCCGGAGGCTGGCTGAGCCGGCCAGAGGTGGAGGGCAGGTGGCCAGGCACAGCGGTGGCCCTCTGCCTAGAGGCCCCTCCCTTGGTCCTGCTCCAACCCGGTGCTCACTCCCGGCAGGCTCAGATGCCCCTCCCTGATGGTCCCTGCCTTGCCAGCCTCACTTCCCACCTGAGCCACGTGTCCTGGCTCCAGCTGGGGCCCCAGGGAACCTCCCACTGGCCTCCATCCACGGCCCACGTCTGCAGGAGGAGAAGCCGTGGGGCTGGCCCTGCCCCCTCCCCTCTGGGTCCCTGCATCCTCACCCCGACGGCCTTGCGTTCACAGCTCAGGTGGCCCGTGGGGCCCTGCCAGGGAGGTGTCCCCCTGTGGCCTAGACACACCTCCAGATAAAGCCACAGCGAGGTGTCACCGAGGGTGGACAGCGCCCCCAGAGGCCCAGCGGCTCTTGGTGGACAGTTAGAATCGTGGCCAGTCGGCTGGAGGAACGAGGGGATGTTCCAGCGGCCAGGCAGGCAGAGGAGGCCTCACGCCCCATCTCTCGGGGGTCGGCCTGGGCAAGGACGGACCCTCCTGAAGGGAAGCACCCCTTCCGCAGCCCCGCCGCCCCGTCCCCCAGGCTGCTCGCCCTCGGGTGGGGAAGACTTCAGCGGGGGCGCCCCCCGGCTGGCACCTGCTCGTCCGTGCCCAGGCGCGGCCCGATCTGCTGCCACAGCAGCTGCTTGGCCTTCACCCACGTGGCGATGAGCTGCTGCCGGATGCTGACGGGCACCGCCTCCTCAGGCACCGTCCCGTTGGTCAGGTTCAGGGCGAACTCACAGACCTGAAACGGAGGTGTCCTTGCTCATGACACCTGAACCCAAACAGGGGACCCGAGCCAAGACCTAAAGCTGCAAAAACAAGCAGACCCGGCGCTGGGTCCAGAAGGGACGGTGGCCCGAACACGCACTAGTCCTGGGGCTGAGGCACAGCCTCAGCGGGAAGGAGGCACCGCTCCCGGCCACACCTGGGGCAGCCGCAGGCTCTGCGCCTCCCTCAGACTCACTACGGAACTCACCTTCGCTCACGTTTACTAGGAATGGGTGAGGGGTCATCCGTGCTTGTCAGCACCCATCAACATCCCTCGTCCTCGACTGGGAAGACCGCCACACAGTCCACGTCCCCGGGAGACGCAATCAGGGCACAAACAGCCCCCCTCGGTCACCGTGGAACCGCCCGTATCCCCGGCCTGTGCATCTTTCCTTTGGTGTTGCGGCTTTCCTGTTCTGAACTGGCACTGGTCCTATTTTTCTGGCCTTATGTCCACCTTTTTCTGAGCTCTGAGACTTGCAGGGACGTCCCCACCACTGACACCCAGGTGTTCTCGTCTTGTTTCCTTGCTCTTAGAGAAAGCGTGTCCCCCCACCCCACGCCCCATTTCTGGGCAGCTGAGAATGCCTGCAGCTTCCTTCCTCAACTGCTCTCCCACTGACGCCTGCACTGACCGGGGTCTGCCACTCCCCCGGCTCCGATCCCACCCTCGGGCGCGGCACCTCCACTGCGGTCCTGACTTCAGAGGCGGCCTCAGGGTCTAGCGGCGTATGAAGTGGGTTTGAGCGTGTGTGTCTTCTAGACTTCTCTGGCGTCAGGGCTGGGATCCAGGCGATGATCAGGCCTCGTGCCAGGGTGCTGCAGAGCGTCGCCAGCAGCGCCAAGTCTCTGGAAGAGAAGCATGTCCGGGCCAGGCCATCCCAGGGAGGAAGCCATGGTGACAGGACTGGCTGCGGTGGAGGCTCGTCCTCCACCAGGCGGCCTTCACGCCTGGGAGACACCTGTGCCGTGTGGGTGGACTCCTCAGGGAGTCCTGCGGGGCCTGGACAGAAAGGCCCACCTGGCCACCGTGCCCACTGCCGGGCCGTCCAGCAGGCCCTCCACTGGGTGACGGATGGAGCGGGCTTGGACCAGAACCTCCCTGCTTCTTCCTGAAACGTCTCAGCACCAAAACATTTAAAACCATCAAACGCGGTCCGACCTGTGTCTACGACAGAGACACGGACACCCGCCTAGAAAGAGAGGTGCTCCCGCAACCCCTACGGTCCTGGGGACCCTGCCCGGGCCTCGCGCCCAGAGGAGAGGTGAGGGCACTGGCAGGCCGTCCTCCATGGCTGCTCCGTCCTATTCGCAGTGTAAAAGTCCCCATGTGCACATGTAGCTGCGTCCTGACTCACTCAAGCCTTTCTGCTTCGGGATCTGGCGGAAAACTTTAAAGCTGAGTGTTTAGACTAAATGCCCAAGCAGCAGAGAACACAAAGAGGGCTTCACACAGTCACCCTCATTAGGCGAAGGTCTGGCCTGACTTGACGCTTTCACACTTCCAACTTCAGGTAGTGAAAACATCGGTCTCTCATGAGTTCACACCACCTGGATATGAAAACTCCCGGACACTGATTTCCAACCCGCCCCAAATCAGACCAAGGTCGGTTTCCACCCCCGTTCCTACGAGGCTTGGGCCTCGCCAACCTCCCTCAGAATCGCACTGTTTGCAACAAGAGTGTGACAGGCCGGGAAGCTGCGTGGCAGTGGTGCTGCTGGGAATCCGTGTACGGGCCCGAGGGCGTCTGAGCACCTCATCGATCCCCACACGGTGCCCTGAGGCTTAGAGAGGGTGAGTATCTTGCTCGGGGTGCACGGCCAGTACACAGAGGCCCTGTCACTGCTACGCACTAGGTGAGGGTGGCCCCGCACGTCCCACCCCACAGCTCCCGGCCCGATCCCAGGGTCTCTGGCAGGGGCAGGATGGGGCCCTCCTGGGAAGCCAGGATGCACACAGCGACCGGCAGCCTCACCCACCCGCTGTGGCCCATGGCCTTGACGATGCCCAGGAGGTGGTACAAGGCGTCCACGAGCTCCCTCTGGCGCCCGGCCGTGATGAGGTGCTGGTTGTGATTCAGGACGTAGACCACGGCGTTCTGCACGAGCCACGCCTCCTGTATCATCTGCCCAATGTCGGCCGAGCGCAGCCAGCTGTTCATGGTGTACTGCGACAGGCCCTCTATCCAGGTCCTACAGAAGGCGTGCGTCAGGCTCTCCCCGGGATTAAGACCCTTCCCAAAGCGGCAGGAAGACACCAGTGTGAAGCCATCCCTAGAGCCCAGGGGTCAGAAAGTTGCCCTGCTGGGGGCTGCCCGCCACTCCCGCTGAAGGACCCAGCCTGCCCATCTCCTCCCACCTCCACCCCATCCGCCTGGCTCTCCCATCTCCCTGCTGGACGCCCCTCGCCCTGCCCCTCCCTGGCCGAGGACGGACCCCTGGCCGAGGCTTGCAGGCCGCCAGTCCAGCTCTGCACCTGCCTGTGCCCAGTCTCCCCGGACCATCACACACAGGCTGCCCTCCTCCGTCCACATGGGCACGTGGGACCTGCTGGCCTCAGACCAGCGCCTGGCAAGCCCTTTCTCTAAAGGGCCAGACAGTTAGTACCCTGGGCTTCGACAGCTGCATGGAGTCTCTGTTGTGTGTTTCTCGCTATTTAACTTCACAAACTTAAAAGCCATCAAAACCACCGTTAGCTCGTGGGCTGTACAAAAGCGGTGGTCAGGTGTGGCCTGGGCCCTCCCCCAGGCGTGGGGAGCCCGGCCCAGACGGAAGCGGCGGCGGCCCCTGGGGAAGGCTGCGGGCTGCGCTCTCACAGGCGACTTAAAACACCAGGACAAACCCCATCTGCGCAAAATCAGGGCCCTCCTCCCTGTGCCTCTCGTGGGCAGAGGGAGTCCGGCGGCATCCCCAACCCCTCCACAGCAGGTGGGTGTGCGGGCCCGTCCACTGGGTGCAACAAACAGGAGAGTGGCCCCTGTCCGCATTCAGCGGGAAGCAGCCAACAGCCTCGGCTCCTGCGACACCGCAACGCGGACTCTCACTCACCACCGCGTTCACCTCTCGAATATTTAATTTTAGATGAAACAATGGCTAAAAACTGTGGTTGTTTCCACAGCACCTCGATTTCATGATTAAACCGCACTTGGCATCTCACGTGGGCAAGTCTCTGGGGGTTCCCTGTGGACCCTCTTTCCATGCACATACTTCCCGGGACAGTTTCCCATGGCCAGCCCCGACTACCGCTTCCCTCCGCAGACACCAACTCCCTCACATCTCGTTTCCACCAATAACGAGGAAGACTAACCACAGCGAACAACGACGTGAGCTAGTGAGTCGTGCTGGACAGCCGGCCACTTCTCTCACATGTCTGGGCGCGGCCCGCGTCCCAGCCTGTGCCCCCGGGCCACACGTGAGCGGTGCCAGGTGCATAGGACGCGCCCCCGCGGCTCCCCTACCGGTACGTGATCCACTCGGCGTTGTCCTCTGGGGACGCGGGTATGTAGCCCACCGG
The DNA here is from genome assembly GCF_039906515.1 of Pseudorca crassidens. NCBI lineage: Eukaryota > Metazoa > Chordata > Mammalia > Artiodactyla > Delphinidae > Pseudorca > Pseudorca crassidens. Next base: position 823,508 of record NC_090311.1, on the reverse strand, counting down.
GTGCTGACTCAGGTCCTCGGGGGGCATGGGATGGTCATTTAGCTGCACGCCCTCTGATCGCAGCAGGTGGACGGTGGCCTGCAGAGGAAGTGAGTGGAGTGGAGGAGAGGTCCCGGGAGCACAGACCCAGCGCAATGCCCCCAGGGCCTTCCCAGCCCCTGGGTCCTCCCTGCCTGCAGCGACACTTCCCCCACCCCACGCCGTTGCTTCACCCATACAACGCTGCATCTCAGAGAGAGACCGGCTCCTTTCGAGAGCACAGCCTGAGCCCCCAGGGACACAAACGTCCCCTTGTCACACCACAGGCGTCCACGGCAACCCAGTCCCCGTCCCTCCACGGCTGCGCACGGAAGCCCTGCAGGCTGACAGGACCAAGGACGGGGGGCAGGTGGCCTTGCCTGCCTCCCGGGGGTGATGCCGGCGCCATCCCTGGCTCCGCGGTCACCTGCCCCCAGCTCTCAGCATGGCCTGGCCCTCAGGAGGCGCTCAGCAAACCCTCACTGAACGAGCCGGGGAGTTCTGGCCAGGTTACCCCATCGACCCCCAAAATAAACAACCTCGAGTGGCCCCAAGAATCCCGAAGTTACAAAGTATCACCAAAATCACCACCACGTGCAGGTGCAGGGGTGCCAGTGCCGGCTATGCTCACTGCAGGGGGCGGGAGCGACCCAGGTCAGGGCTGAGGGGGGTGGCCGCCAGCAGCCTTCAGCGGCCTCTGAGGGGCTGAGATGAGAACGCACGCTCCTCCCTTACAATGGGCTCAAAGTGCTTTTGAAGCTATCCGCATGCAGAGGGCACTCCCAAATCCAGTAACCAGCAGCCTGCGGTACCTACGTCACCGTGGATTCACAGTTCAAACATTACTTCTAAGGAAAATGAGCATCTACACCCCTCATGATACATTCTGATTTATATCTTTCTCCCAGAAAATCTCCCAAGAACCCGGGAAAACTTCCCTAAAGGACAGGCTCCTTCGGGAGCAGGGCTGGGGTATAGGGCCACGTCCGTGCAGAGGCAGGTGACACGGGGGCCGAGGGGTCGTGGGCAGGGACGCACCTCAGCGTTGATGAACCCCACCTCCGCGAACTCGCGCAGCAGGCTGGGGGACACCGGCCTATGCAGGGTGGCGTCTGACTGGCCCGAGGAGTCCTGCTCCGCGCCGTCCCCGCCCTTCTTCTTCTTCCCTGGAAACAGCAGAGCGGCAGGATGCTCAGAACCCGAACAGCCTTTCAGGGAACGCGGCGCAGCCCCGGGTGCGGCGGCGGGGTCTCTGCGAGGTGGCACTGTGCCCAGGAGGGGCTGGCAGAAACCTCCCAAGCGCAGGGGCCCCACGGGGTGGCGAGGTGTCCCCAAAGCCAGCTTGGCCATGGCCAGTCTCCCACCGATTCCCTGACAGCTGGGCTCTTGGTTCTGTTTGCGCTGTTCTGCCCCTCAAGAGGCCCCGGCCACGCCCCCAACACCCAGGCCCCGGGCCTCCTGGGACTGCCTGCAGGGCCCCCCATCCTCACCGTCCGCAAAACCAACCTCTTCCAGAGACCTGCAGGCCGGACTCGTGCGGACCCAGCGCTGACGGGGGAGCCGGCCCAGGCCCACGCTCTGCCCGCAGGCCCCCGCCTGCAGCCCTGGGTCCCCTCGCTGAGCCCCGCGGGCCCCGCAGCAACCCCAGGTCGCCTGGGGAGATCCCGTCAGTGCGGGCGCCCAGGCGTGGCCCCGGGGCCTACCTCGCCTGAGCCTCGCCTGCCGCTCCACCTTGCCGACGTCATACGCGAGGCAGAAGCGGCTGGCCGTCCGGCACACATCCCACACGCCCTGCTTCCGGGCCACCTTGGCCAGCTCGGCCCAGATCTGTACCCTGCACAGGTGCACGATGAGCTCTCTGCTCGGGAGAACCGGCGCAGGGCTCCTGCCACGAGCCCAATGGACGCCCCAGCCTGGACGCGAGGCGACGGGCAGACCCGCGGGGGTGCTGCCCGGGGCCAGGCGAGGGGGCGGGCAGCGGTCCGGTGCCCCCGCCGCGACGACCCAGGAGCCCCCGCACGCCCCCCGGCCACCGCCCACTCACCTCTCCTTGGCGTTCCGGCCCTGCAGGCGCTGCACGTGCCCCGCGGCCTCATCCACGCTGAGGGAGTGGTGCCGCGCCTTCGCGTACAGGTAGGTGAAGCGGCCCCGCTTTTCCCCGGTGGAAACTGAGGGTGGACAGCGGGACGGGGCAGTGACGCGGCGGGTCCCGGGTCAGGGCACGTTCCCGCAACCCCAGCGCGCAGGACTCTGGACGGGTGTGGTGGCGCCTCCCGGGCGTCTTTTGACCTTTTCATGAAGATTAGGTCCCGCTAGCTGTGCCTTTGTAGGGGAGGGGCGCCGGGCACCAGGGGCAGCTGGTGCACAGAACGACCCCCTCTGCACCCGCCAGGCCGGCCCCAAGAGCCTCCACCCGCGCCCAGCACAGTGGTGGCCTCTGTCCCCACGGCCCCCCACCTCCAGGAGCCGACTGGCAGGGACCCCACGGAAGGCCCCCGCCTGGCCAGGTACTCCTGCCCGGCCCCTCGCCGAGTGAAACGCACCAAGAGAGCCCGAGCGTGTCCGGGGCGGCTGCCCACTGGGCCCGTGCCCCTCACACCCAGCAGGACAAGAAGGAAGCACGGGGTGGCACTGCCACGCCCCGGACGGGGTGACAACAGGACCTGGTGACGTGCGGCGGCCACAGAGACAGCACAAGGTCCGTGGCCCACCGAGGCCAAGGGTCACATCCTAGAGCCATCCCCCAGTCCACATCCCAGATCCACCACACTGGCCACCGTGGGCTCCCTCCGTGGCTCCTATCTGCAGACGGCAGGGGCTGCCCGGCTGAAGGCTGCCGGGGGAGCCAACATTAAGGGAGCCCTGGGCAACCTCAGGTGGGACTCTGAGAGGAAGGGCGCCGGGGTGCTCCAGAGCCGGGCGCTAATCTGCCATCTGCAAGGGTTCGATATACTTGGGGGTAATGCAGAGAAGCCCAGGACCCCCATCCTCGGGGGGGACAGTGGCATGGGGGCAGTGCCCCCTAAAGTATACGAGGAAGCCCTGACCCCCAGAACTCCAGAATGTGGCCTTGTTTGGAGATGGGTCTTACCAGGAAAAATCAAGTTAAAGTGAGGTCATTAGGGTGGGCCCTAATCAATTATGACGGGTGTCCTTAAAAGGGGAAATTGGACACAGAGAGAAACGGGTGCAGAGGCAAGCCAGCCGTGTGGGCCCCGGAGACAGGCCCAGGCGGCCCCTCCCTCCAGCCCCTCGGTCTCAGGCTTCGGGCCTCCAGGCTGTGTGAGCCTCCCCCTTCGCCACGGGAGGTGCTCTGTCGCGCAGAGTGGGGACAGGAGGCTGCACACCAGCACCTGAGGCCCGTGTGGGCGGAGGTCAGGCGTGTGTGTGCTGCTGAGAGAGCCTGCACACCTTTGGCCTCGTTCTCACTGTCGAGCACGATCTGGAAGGTGTCAGGGGCCAGGGCCAGGCCCGCGGTCACCAGCAGCGCCCGCTTCTTGCGCACACTGTCCTCCGGCATCGCTTTCTTTGCCTGCGAAGGGTAGATGGCGTGATGAGCACCCGCGTCGTCCAGAGCAGCTCCGCTGCCCGTCTCTGCTGAGCGCTCCTGGCCTGACGGGGCCCCGCCCCGGATGCCTGCCCTCCCCAGGCGCAGAGGCCCCAGGGCCCAGGTCCGGGGGGGCGGGGCGCACCTGCTCAATGGCCAAGGTGGCCTTGTCCTCGGTGCGCTCGGGGACCTGGCACGGCGTGGCGCAGAGGTGCAGGCGGTTGAGGGCCATCCTGAGCGTGTCCTGGTAGAGGCCCAGGGTGTCCAGGAGCACGGCCTTCCTCAGGTGCCCCATGGCAGGCTCCAGCCGGTCCGCACCCTCCTCAATGTACGCCATCTCCATGTGCACTTGGCAACGGAACAGGACCATGAGGCTGCGGGGACAGACAGCATTGCAAGAGCCCGGCGGGGCTGTCGCGGGACACCCCTGGTGCCTGGTTTTCCAGCCCCGCCTTCTGCCCTTCGTTACCCCAAGGACCCACGGAGGACCAAGAGGTGGTCCCTGCAGACCACAGGAGACCTCGGAGCCCACAGGCGCACCAGGGCCAAGGAGCGGCAGCTGGGCCCAGCCGGGCTCCACGCTACAGAGAACGACTGCGGCACGAAAGCCAGGTGGCGAGCTCAGCAAACGCGGGGCGCCCGACGCTGCGTCTCGTCCAGCACCCCGGGAGGCTCTTGGCGAGGCCAAGCAGGTGAATTTAGCACAACCGAAGCCCAGGCTTTGCCTCAGCGGATGGGCCGTCTCGGCTCTCCTCTGAGTTCTCTCCATCTCATCGGCCGAAGCACACACTCCCCTGCTCAGAACGCCTCTCGTGGACCCGTGGCCCTGCCTGGCGTTTGCTCCTGCTGCTGCCTCTGCTGGAGCCTCCTGGGCTGGGCGGGGCTGGAGACGGCCGTGTCTAAGCTGGTAACACAGTCTCCTCAAAGCCTTTCATCCACAGCACGCAGAGCCCCATGCCACAGCCTCCACCCTGGACGCGAGCATCAGAAAAGCCAACAAATTTGGTCGAATTAAAGTTCTAGGAGACCCATGAGCCGACCCTCAGCCACGGCAAGGCACAAGCGTCACACGCTAGGCCCGTGACCTCAGGGAAGAGCACGCAGTGCCCAAGGCGCCTGGAGGCTGGCGCTCCGCTGCTCGGGGGCCGGGAGTGGTGGGCAGGAGAGGGCACCTGGTTGATGCCAAGGGTGAGGTCTGCGCTCCCATCAGGGAAGCAGGTTCCACGGACTCTGCCCGGAAGCCTGGACAGCAGCCAGTAATAGGCCACTTTCTTCTGTGTTGAGGCAGCGGAAGAGGAGGCCCACAGAATGGGAGCTGGACCAGCACCGAACTGTGTGCTCTGGGCAGTCTGACCCTGAATCCATAATGCGAGACTCATCCAGGGCTGGACCACGCGAGGAGCCATCTGAGGCAAGCTGACACCACAGAGAGAGGGTTACACAGCGGAACAGTCCTGGTCAGGGACAACCCGGCAGGCGGAGAGGTCTACACAGCAGAACAGCCCTGGTCAGGAGCAACCCGGCAGGCGGAGAGGTCTACACAGAGGCACAGCCCTGGTCAGGAGCAACCCGGCAGGCGGAGAGGGCTACACAGCGGAACAGCCAGCGTCAGGAACAACCTGGTAAACCATTGGCTCAAGGAAGCCACAGAGATGATGGTGAGTAAGCACAGCAGACTCGAATGAGAGACTCCATCCCTGTCAAAACAGGATGAATGGGACCAGATGAAAAGGATTAGAAATGAGTAATTTTCAGAGTTCCTTCTGCTTCCAACTGTGATCAAGTCTCTGCCACGAGTATCCACTGTGAAGCTGGACCAAACACAGCACTGGGTCTGAGCAGCACAAGCCTGGGGTCCCTGGAGGCGGGAACTCAGGAAGGAGCCCGCACCCTGCCTGGAGACAGTGTCCCGTGGCATCGCGGGCAGAGCACTGGGCCCAGAACCAGGGCACCTGCCGTCCACAGGGAGGGTCTCTGCTCTGGGCTGGGAAGGCTGCTCCAGGCTGGAGAAGAGGAGCCGGGTACCAGAGCAGCTGTTGCAGGCCTGCCCACCAGAGAGGAGAGAGCTGGATATCCCTCACTCACACCCCAGATGTCAGCCGAGCCCACGGAGATCGCGGGTGCAACTGGGCTAGAGGTTGAGCCCCACTGAGACAGGCTGGAAGACACTGTAAACTTCCAGAGATATGGCCAACAAAACAAGAAGCCAGCTCTCAACCCGTAACTGAAGTACCCAAGAGAACAAAAAGCAACACTCTCTTTAAAAAGATCACAGAATCCACAGACTCCACAGTGCACCAACCACAACATTCGGTACACAATAAAAAACGACTGGACATGCAAGGAAACAGGAAAAGGTAACCCACAGTCAGAACGTAAGAGGGGCCAGATGCTGGGTTTTTATCAGAAACTACGAAGGCCAGAAGAAAATGAAACAACCTCTTCAAAGGGTTTAAAGAAAAAAAAATCTGTAAACCCAGAATCCAGCAACTGGTGAAAATAATCTTCAAAGATGAAGGTGAGGTGAAGTCATTTTCAGATCAACAAAAGCCAAAAGAATTCATCACCAGCAGTCATGCATTACAAGAAATAAATAAAGGAAGTTCCTCAGGCTGAAATAACAGCAGAAAGAAACTTGGATCTGAGGGTAGGAAAGAAGAGCGAGCCTGTGGGATTGACAAAGAAGTGGGCAAATATAAGAGACTATTGATTTTCTCTGTAATTTTCTTTAAAAAACCACTGGCTGCTAAAAGCAAAACAATGACCTGTAAGATGAGGCCCATAACACATTGAGAAGTAAAAGACATGCCAACAACCACACAAAGTGGGGTAGATGACGGGAAATGCGTGAGGTTTTCCCTTTGCCGGGTGGGAAGCACCACCTCACACAGACTTAGCTAAGGAGGATGTGCACTGTTAGCCCTACAGCAATCCCCCCCACCCCAAGGGTACAGTGGACAAAAAAGCTGATAGAGGAAGTAAATCCAATGGTAAAAAATTCAATTAACCTCAAAGAAGGCAGGGAAAGAGCAGCAGCAGAACAGAAGGGACAACTGGAAACAAATGATGAGATTGTAGACAAGTTCAAAGCTACACTAAACGCAAAGAGACTAAACACTCCAGTTAAAAGGCAGAGATTATCATACTAGACAGAAAGAAGTGAGGCCAAACTACATGCTATTAAAAGCTGTGTTCTACACTTTAAATTGGAAGATCCACAGAGGATGAGAATTGAAAGGATGGAAAAAGAAATGCTTCAGACGGGCCCAGATGGTTTCACTGGATTCTATCAAACATTTAAGGAAGAAAACACCAAGATTGCACAAACTCCTTCAGAAAGCAGAGGAGGAAGAATCCTTCCCACCTTCCCAATTCATTTAATAAATTCAGCATGACCTTGATGTCAAAACCTGACAAAGACATTACAAAAGAAGAAAATCACAGGCCAACGTCCTCATGAACCTACACGTAAAAATCCTTAACAACACGCTGACATATGTCAGGACCATGCAGAGAATGCAAGGTTGGTTCATCACTCAAAGTTCAATCAGCATAATTCACCACATTAAAGAACAAAAGAGAAAAGTCACAGACCTTTTAATAGATGCAGAAGAAACATTTGACGGCACTCAACACCCACCCATGATTAAAAAACAACACAACGAAGGGACATTAACAATGTTTGTATTCTATTGTGTGCAATTATATCTCAATAAAGTTAATCAGAAAAAGAGCTGTCAGAGGAAAAGAGGGCAACTAGAAGACATTATTTTTAAAAATCAGGCAAATATGAAAATAAACTAAAAGGATATTTTGGAAGAAATAGTCATTAAAATTTAAAAACATAGGCTAAAGAAAGGAAGGAAAATTAGAGAATTTGTAAAATAAAAGAGTACTAATGGCCTGGAGGAAATCTGTCAGAATTCAGCGTGTCACACATGGGGGGTGGGGCCATGAGCGTGGAAAGTTCGCTGGGGGCGGGGTGGGGGGGGTTGGTAGCTGGGCTAGGAGCCTGTCATACATCCCCATGGGATTCCAGAAGGAGAAACTATTTTCAAAATGGGTAAAAATCCCAGATTTGAAGAGAGATGCAGCTCTTCACAGCCAAGACCCCCAGGTGCCGGCAGGAAATGAACCATACCGGAGACCCTGGGGACCCCCCTTGCCCACCCTCAGGCTGACAACCAGGCCCCTGGCTCCCCTGCCGAGACCCCTGTTCCGAGGGCTCAAGTAGGCGACGAAACCCAACCCTAATTAATCACAGGAGCAGACGGGGCAGGGCAGCTCTCCCCACCGCCCCTCCCTGCGGCTGCAGCCCCTCCTGGGTGACCCCCCACAGCTCCTCTCTGCCCACACACCAAGTCCCCGTCTCCCAGACCCCTTGTCTGCCAGGGACCAACTGCAGCATCCCCATGGGCTGCGACCCCCAGCCGGGGGGCCTCACTGACTCACCGCCCACTCCACCTTCCCTCCTGCGCCTGTGCCCACAGGCCCTGTGCCCTGCCATCCCCCTGCCATGCAGCCCAGGACCCTCCTGACAAAGCCCTATCTCCTCAGCCCCTCTCGACCTCAGATGGGCGCCGCCCGGGTGCCCCCCAGCCTCCCCCCTGCAAGGCCCTGCCCCCCGCACTCCAGACACACCTCCCCCACGGCCTGCCGGCCTCTCAAGCTGGCCCTTCTGCGGGGAGCCGTGGAGTCCTGCTGCCCTTCCTGCCCACTTTTTTGGGAAAATGAGTTGGACTTCGTCCTTACCCCAAGGGTCTCCCGCCCGCTTGTCTCCCCCCGGGGGGAGAGCCCAGGACCGCCACCTGTCCATCTTCTCCAGGACCTCCGCGATGCTGGCCAGCGACTTCCGCAGATGGTGCCGCAGGTCGTGCTGCAGCAGCGGGAGGCAGGTGTTCCACTGCGTGGCGCACACCACGTGGATGACCCGCGGGTCGCCCAGGCGCACAGCTCGCCGGAGCACCATGTCCAGTCTCTGTACTATATTCAGCTGGGTCTGCACAAAAGACAGTGGCCCATGTGTGAGGCTGGGGGCAAACGCGCAGCACAGGGCGAGCCAGGGCAGCCCCGGCCGACCCTGAGCCCAGGAGGCCGCAGGGGGCGCCCAGGCCCACAGTCTGAGTCTGTCCGTGGAAATGGCCTGCGGTCGAGACCCTGCCTTAGAACGGGCTCTGCGCCCTCTGGGTGCGTCTCTCCTCTGTGAGCCCATCTGAGCGAAGCTGCTGATCTCCTGGCCCTGTATATTTATGGGGCCCACGCCCAGTGACGTCCAGTGAACAGCTCCTCCAGTCCGTGCCCCACACGCCCTGCCCAGCAGACAGGCGCTGGCCGGCCTCAGCCTGTGCAAGGGGCCTCACCAGCTCCATGCCTCCCTCAGCACCCACTAGGGCTGCCTTGTCGCCTAAGCTCAGCTATGTCCATGGGCCCTGGCTTCTGGCACCTGGGGGCCTCCCCTCGTGCTGCTCCCAAGCCACAGGGACCAGCACAGGCTTGGGGTTCAGACCCTGTGACTCCTGCCTGCCAAGATGTGTCCATCAAAGCCTCATTGAACCGGTGCCCCTGAAGGGCCCCTGGCCCGAGGTCCGAGGCCGACAAAGGCAGAGGGACACAGCCCTGCAGTCTCTGCGCCACCACCAGCCAGCACCAGCACGCGGTCAACAGGTAGCCCACGACCTCCCTCGAGAAGATCAACGCCGGCAGGGGCAGCCACCTGGGCAAGTCCAAAGGGAACACGCACATCCCCCAGGTGGCCTCGAACTCGCAGAGCCCCGGCCCAGCTGATCGTCCCCTGGCAGAGCTCACGGCACCGACGCTGCCTCTCCTGCTCCAGAGGGGCAGCACAGCCCGGCTCCAGGGCTCCAGAGAGGGTCCCAGGAGCTGAGCCAGGGGGCGGACACCTGGGCCCCAAAGAAATGCCAGCCGCCATCACTCTGTTTCAGGGTATTTTGGTTCCCTTTTTCCAACTGCAGGATTCTTATTAAAGAACATAAATGATTGCTGGATTCCTTTTCGGGTGGTGGCTGCTGGACCAGCTCTGGCTGCATTACATAGGACGCTGAGCTCACATGGTCTGTCACTTTGCCACCGTGTTCACCAGGCTGCCGTGCGCCAACTCCTCAGAGAGACAGCTGCCTCCTCAGTAAATACCAGTGGAATATTCTAGACAAGTCAGGGATTTCCAAAGGGGGCAGCGAGGGAGGAACGCTCGTGTGGGTCCTCTGGACCTGCCCTCCACCCTCCCCGAGGTCCCCCCTCCCCCATCCCGTGATGACCTCACCACTTCACTGGAGCCCCTCTGTTTCCCAAGCCCAGCGAGGCCGACAGCCCCGCACTAGAGCCGGGGCAACGTGTGCCTTCCTGGACCTGAGTCAGGATGGCAAAGTGCTCTCATGGGGACTCAGCGATCACCAATGGCAAGTGTTATCAGTGTGCTGGGGTGGGCCACTCCACACAGGCCGCAGGAGGGCTTGGCCAGAGGATGGTCCCACCCCAGCCCCTGGCCCAGAGAATGGGCTGCATGAACCCAGACGTCCGCCAGGCCAAGGTGGCCCTGGGAGCCGTGGGGGGTCCAGCTCCGTGCCGCAGAGGAGGACGGCAGCCGGCCTCGGCAGCTGGGGGACACCCAGGCCCCTGGAGCTCCTGCCAGAGAGGCCACAGTCACGGGTGGGAAACCAGGGCACAGGGGGCTGGCCCGTGCCTGTCAGGTCTCCCCCCCAAACCTGGCACCAGTCAAATCACAGGGTCCAGGGAACCTGCACAACAGTTCAGCATCTGCTGCGGCTCCCAGTCGAGGACTTACCTCCACAGCCTCTCGGGTGTAGATTTTCATTTTATTTGCAAGTCTTTCAGCTTCCAATTCATACTCCAGGCATTCGATTTCAATTAGCTCCCCGGGATCCTGCGGGGCACAGGAGTTGCTGTGTAAGATGGAGAGTTTTAACGAAAGCGATCACGCACATTCACTAACTTCAAAGACCATTTAAAAATATGACTCGTGTACTAGGTAGAAATTCAACAAATAAAAATTAGATGATACAAATATATATAAGAAAAACTTCAAATGTTTCCAAAAGATGCAAAGATTTGAATGAGAAAGCTAGAAAAAAATTGTTTTTCACCTTTGATAGTTAATTTCACTGGACACAGAACTTTTAAATAACTACACCAACTTCAGACAAACGCTCTGTTATGAAACTTGGCTGATTTCTTTCATTGAATCCCTGCCGGGTTTGGACGGGGCGTCCTGCTGGAGGCGGCGGGGTGGCGGGGGCCTGGGATTTGCTGGGTGGGTGGCTGACACACACTTTACTTTTACAAACTGCTCAGCTGTTTTCCCAAGGGGTTGCCGTTTCCCATCCCACTCCTGGCCATCTGGGACGGTTAGTCTCCAGCTTAGCCGTCTACTAGGTGTGTGCTTGTGAGATAATAGCTCACAAAGTTTCCTCTTATTGTTTTCTCTTAACGTTTTCCCCAGAAGTTTTATCATTTTAACTCACGTTTTGGTTTATGATGCATTTTGAGTTGATTTCTGTCCACGGTATGAAGTGCAGGCCGATGCTCACGTTCTCGCACGTGGTTGTTTCCTTGTCCGGTACCATTTGTGGATGAGATGCTCTGTCACCCACCGGAAGCCTCTGCACCTCATGCAAGCTGGAGGCCCCGCGCTTGTGGGTCTCTTTCTGGACCCTGTCCTGTCCCTCAGTCTCTGTGAGTCTCCATGTCAAGGCCACCCTGTCTCAACCATGGAGACTTTATATCAGGTCGTGCTCGTCTTCTGACATCGTTCTGCTTTTTCAAAGCTGCTTTTAGCTATTCTAGATCTTTTGCATTTCCACATAAATTTTATACTCAGCTTGCCAATTTTTGAAATACTCCTGCCGGGACTTTGATTGAATCGCATTGAATGTACAGTTCAATCTGGAGAAAACTGACATCTGAACAATATTGAGTCTTTTGATCCATGTTGTTATCTTTGCTTTAAATAGCCAATTATCTTTTCAAGAGATTTACAGATTTTTCCGTCTCTGTGTGACTCATGCGGCTCCCCTTGCTGGTCCTCCTCACTATTTGTGTGGATCCAGATTTCCGCCTGGCATCATTTTCCTTCTGCTTGAAAAAGTCCTTTAAAATTTCTTGTAGTGTAAGTCAGACTCTTTCAGATTTTGTATATTTTAATAAATACTTATTTTGCCTCTGATTTTCAAAGATATTTTCTCTGAGTGTAGATTTTTTAGGTTGATAGTTTTTTTGGTTTTGTTTTTTTATTCTTTTTCAGTACGCGGGCCTCTCACTGTCGTGGCCTCTCCCGTTGCGGAGCACAGGCTCCCGACGTGCAGGCTCAGCGGCCATGGCTCACGGGCCCAGCCGCTCCACGGCATGTGGGATCTTCCCGGACCGGGGCATGAACCCGTGTCCCCTGCATCGGCAGGCAGACTCTCAACCACTGTGCCACCAGGGAAGCCCGGTTGATAGTTATTTTTAATTTTATTTTAATATTTTAAGGATGTTGATCTTATGTCTTTTGGCTTGTATTATTTCCTACAAAAAGTTTGCTGTCATTCTTCTCTCTTTCCCTCAGTACATAATTTCCTGCTCTTTACAGACGATTAAATTTAGAATTTTGAGCCGTTATTTCTTAAAATATTTTTTTCTGTCCCCTTCTTTCTCTATTCTTCAGGGACTCTGATTACATATACATTAGAGTCTGCTTCAAGTCGTCCCAAGCTCACGGATGTCCCCTATGGCCTCCTTAGTGTTTCTCCTTTCTGTCTCATTTTAGATAGTTTGCATTACTATACCTTCGAACGTCTGCTAATGTTTTTTTCTGAAATGTCTACTCTGCTTTATTTTTATGTAAAAATTTTAACTTAGGTATAATTGACAAATAAAATTGTATATATTTAAAGAGTAAAGTGTAAAAGCATAGACATTGTGCAATGATTCCCATAATCAAATGAATTAATACATCCATCACCTCACATTGTTATTGTTTTGTTTTCTTTTTGGTGAGAATGCTTAAGATCTTTCTTACCAAATTTCAAGTATACTCTACAAAATTCTGAACTGTAGTCACCAAACTGTACATTAGATCCTCAAAACGTATTCGTCTTAAAGCTAAAAGTTTGTCCCCTTTGATCAGCACCTCCCCACTTCCTGCACCCCCAGGCCCTGGCAACCCCCAGGCTATTCTGTTTCTCTGTCTGGCTTCTTTCACTGAGCATATTAATCCACACTGTCACAAATGGCAGGATGTCCTTTCTCATCGCTGAGTAACACTGCATTACACACACACACACACACACACACACACAATTTTCTTTATCCATTCATCCATCAACTGACACCTAGGTTGTTTCCACATCTTGCTTTTGTGAATAATGCTGCAGTGAACATGGGGGTGTAGGTATCTCTTTGAGATCCTGATCTCATTTCCTTTGGACATACAAACAGAAGTGTGATTGCTAAATCATATAGTAGTTCTATTTTTAATTTTTTAAAGAACTTCCCTACTGTTTTCCATAATAGCTGTATCAATTTACATTCCCAACAACAGAACACAAGGGTTCCCTTTTCTCCACATCCTCACCAACACTTGTTATCTCATCTTTTTGATAACAGCCATTCAAACAGGTGTGGGGTGATACTCACTGAGGTTTTGATTTTATCTCCCTGATGATGTTGAGCACCTTTTCATGTACGATTTGAGTATCTTCTTTGGAAAAATGTCTATTCAGGTCCTTAGCCCACGTTTCCCATTGGATGATGATGATTTCCTACTGATGTATGAGTTCCCTATATATTTTAGATATTAAACCCTTATCAGATACATGGTTTGCAAATATTTTTCTCCTATACCATAGGTTGCCTTTTCATTGTGTTGTTTCCTTTGCTGTGCAGACACTTTTTAGTTTGATGTAGTCCTACTTGTTTACTTTTGCTTTTGTTGTCATATTCAAAAAATCATTGCCCAGAACAATGTCGATAAGTTTTTGCCCTATGTATTCATATAGGAGTTTTACGATTTCAGGTCTTAAAGTCTGTAATCCATTTAATTTTTGTGAGTAGTGTAAGGTACGGGTCCAATTTCATTCATCTGCATGTGGCCAGTTTTCCCAGCACCGTTTATTTAAGAGGCTGTCCTTTCCCCACAGCGTTTTCTTGTTGCCCTTGTCAAAGATTAGTTGACATTATGTGTGTGGCCTTATTTCTGGGCTCTCAATTCTGTTCCCTTGGTCTGTGTGTCTATTTTCATACCAGTACCATATGTTTTGATTACTATAGCTTTGTGGTATAGTTGGAAATAAGGAAGTGTGATGCCTCCAGTTTTGTTCTTCTTTCTCAAGAGCGCTTTGGCTCTTCCGTGGTTCCGTACAATTTTTTTTTTTCTATTTCTTGAGAAATGCCATTGGAATTGCAATAAGGATTGCATTGAATCTGTAGGTGATTTTGGGTAGTATAGACATTTTAACAATTTTCATTCTTGCAATCCAGGAACATGGGATATTTTTCCATTCTTTGTGTCTTCTTCAATTTCTTTCATCAATGTCTTCTAGTTTTCAGTGCACAAGTCTTTCAATTCTTTGGTTAAATGTATTCTTAAGTCTTTTACTGTTGTTGATGCTATTGTAAATGGAATTGTTTTCGTAATTTCTCTGTCAGATAGTTCATTTTTAGTGAACAGAAACATAACCAATTTTTGGATGATGATTTTGAATCCTGCAACTTAACTGAATTTGCTCATTAGTTCTAATGGTTTTTGGTGGGGTCTTTAGAGTTTTCTCTGTATAAACACGTTATGCCAAATGCAAACAGAGACACATTTACTTTTTCCTTTCTGATTTGGATGACCTTTATATCTTTTTCTTGTCTGACTGTTGTGGCTAGAACTTCCAGTACTATGTTGCACAGAAGTGGCAAGAGTGGGCACCCTTGTTTTATTCTTGGTATTAGAAGAAAAGCTTTTATTCTTTCACCATTGAATATAATGTTAGCTGTGGGCTTGTCATATGTGGTCTTTGTTATGTGCAGGTACATTCCTTCTATACCTAATTTGTTGAGCGTTTTTATCATGACAGGATGTTGAATTTTGTCAAATGCTTTTCCTGCATCTGTTAAGATGATCGTATATTTACCCTTCATTCTGTTAACGTGATATATCACATTTATTGATTTGCCTACATTAAACCATCCTTTCAACCTCAGGATAAATCTCACTGATCATGGTGTTTGATCTTTACAATGTTCTGCTGAATTCAGTTTGCTAGTATTTTGTTGAGGATTTTTGCATCTGTGCTCATCTGGGATATTGGCCTGTAATTTTCTTTTCTTATAGTGTCTTTGTCTGGTTTGGTATCAGGGTAATGCTCACCCTGTAAACTGAATTGGGGAGTGTTCCTTTCTCTTCAATTTTTTGGAAGAATTTTTGAAGGATTAGCATTAGTTCTTCTTCAGATGTTTGGTAGAATTCACCAGTGAAGTCATCTTGTCCTTGTTTGGAGATTTTTTGATTACTGATACAATCTCCTTACTCACTGGTCTATTCAGATTTTCTATTTCTCCATGATTCAGCCTTGGTAGGTTGTATGCTTCTGGGAATTTATCCATTTCTTATAGGTTACCCATCTTCCTGGCATATAATTGTTCACAGTAGTCTCTATGATCCTTTGTATTTCTGTGTTATCAGTTGTAATGTCTCCTCTTTCATTTCTGATTCTGAGTCTTCTCTTTTTTTCCTAGTCTAGCTGTTTGTCAATTTTGTTTATTTTTTCAAAAAACCAGCTGTCAGTTTCAATGATCTTTTCTATTTGTTTTCTGGTCTCTATTTCATTTGTTTTTTGCTCTGATCTTTGTTATTTCCTTCCTTCTGCTAACTTTGGGCTTTGTTCTGTTTTTTTGTTTTTTGTTTTTAGTTCCTTGAGGTATAAATATAGGTCATTTATTTGAAATCTTTCTTTTTTCTTATTGTAGGTGTTTTTGGCTATGAACTTCCCTCTTAGGACTGCTTTTGCTGTATTCTATAAGTTTTGGTATGTTGTACTTCCATTGTCCTATGTTTCAAAATCTTTTTTTCCCTTTTGATTTTTTCTTTGTTCAGGAGTATGTTGTTTAATTTCCATACTTTTGTGAATTTCTAGCTTTCCTCCTGTTGCTGATTTCTGGTTTCACACCACTGTGGTCAGAAAATCATCTTAAATTTGTTGAGACTTGTTTCATGATCTAACACAGGGGTCCCCAACCCTCGGTCCGTGGACCAGTACCAGTCCACAGCCTGTTAGGAACCAGGCCGCACAGCTGGAGGTGAGCGGCAGGCAAGCGAGCAAAGTGTCACCTGCCGCTCCCCAGCACTCACATTACCACCTGAACAACCCCCACCCACCATCTGTGGAAGAACTGTCTTCCTTGAAACTGGTCCCTGGTGCCCAGAAGGTTGGGTACCACTGATCTAATGTATGATCTGTCCTGGAGAATGTTCCATGTGTGCTTGAGAAGAATGTGTATTTCCCTCCATTGAATGGAATGTTCTACGGATGTCTATTAGGCTCATTTTGTCTAAAGTGTAGTTCAAGCCCAATATATACTTATTGATCTTCTGTCTGGATGATCTATCCATGTTGAAGCGGGGTATTAAAGATTCCTACTATTGTTGCATTGCTGTCTATTTCTGCTTTCAGATTTGTTAGTATTTGCTTAATATATTTAGGTGTTCCAATGTTGGATGCATATACATGTACAATTGTTATATTCTCTTGACAAATTGATCCATTTATCATTAATGATACTATTGATGCAAAACTGCAAAAATCACATCATCTCAACTGTATGAATTGCACTTAAAAAAGACTGAAAGGAAATTTACCAATACAACAATTTAGGCCCTCCTGGTGAGGGGATTTTGAATTCCTTTCCCGTTTTTGTTTTTGTTTTTTGCCTTTCATGTCAAGATCACAGTGAGTAGGGGTGGTGCACCCAGTCCCTGACCACCTACTTTGCTGTCCATCTTCTTCAAGTCTGAGAGGCAGTCAGAGGTGATCTCCCCACATTTCAAGATCAGAGAAAGATGAGCTAATTCAAAAAGCAAAAGAATTCTGGAAACAGAAACAAAACAGCATTGGGTCAACAGGAGACAACAAGAAACACCCACCTGTGGGTAGAATAAGCCTTCAGCTGTCATTTAGGGGAGGCAGGAATAAAATAGAGAAGAGAAATCCTATGGTGAGGGTCCCTAAGCCCAGCCCCCTCTGGCCCTGACACAGGATTTGGAGGGACTTCCACTGACTCAGGGCAGGTGCAGGTGCAGCCTGATGAGGGGCTGTGAGCCCTGGGCATCACCATTTGAGCCCTTGGTGGGGGGCAGGGGTGACAAGAGACAGACACACATTTCCTCGGGGCCGTGACCAGAGCATTCACAGTCACCAAGTGCCAATCGTGGTCTTTGTGGAAATCAGCAGGTTGATGCTAAGATGTGCACGGAAATGCAAAGGACCTAGGCTCTCCTAAGCAACTCCGAAAAAGAACAGTCAGAGGACTAAACTGCCTGATTTTAAGACTTAATATAAAACTGCAGGAATCAAGGCAATGGTTCCCAGCCTGACACCATCACGTCCTGATGAGGCAGTTCTCTGCTGGGTGGGGACCCGTCCTGCACATGGTGGAGTGTTTAGCAGCACCCCTGGTCACCAGCAACAGTGGCCACCAGCAGCGTCCCCAGACATGCCAGCCTCCCTTGGGGATAAGCCAACACCTCCCTGCTCTTTCCGAGGCAGGCATCATAACCTGACTGTGGCCGGACCACACGGACTGTACTTGGTCAGCTCCTCTCAGGCCCGCAGTCTCACCCCCGCCTCCTTCTAGTGACCGCGACCCAGCTTCCGCCCACTCACAAGGAATGCGTCCAAAGCAGAGGAGCCCCGGCAATGCTAACCCTTGCCTTCACCTGATACGAAAACTGAAGAGTGCCCTGTGCTGACAGTGGTCACGGAACCCCCAGGGGAGGTAAACCCTCGGTCCCACTGGTAGTCAGGTGCCAGTGTTAGCTCTGGCCCCTTTAAGTCCTCCTTAAGTCCCCTGCGCCCCTTTTGGTGGCTCGGAGCACAGCTGCGGATGCCTCTGGATTGTCGTCCGCAGACTGGTCCTGCCTGTGTGTCAGTCCCCACAATGAACTTCCTAACTGCACTTTACAGAGCTGCCTGCTTTGTTTTTCAGTCTCAGAGACGCTTCTCAGCCGGGAGAACATTATCCAACACCTCCACCTCCCAGCACCCACTCCGGAAGCAAGCACCCTGTCCGCTGCAATAGGCGCCCTCCCGTCTCCCTTCACGGGGGTGGGTGCAGGTCCCTGCCCTCTGCCCCGACCCGTGCAGCCCGGACCTCCAAGCACCCTGGTGGGGCCTCCAGACCCACAGCCCCTCTGACCTCCCCGAGCTCCCACCACCTGGGCCTGTTGTGCAGGGAAGAAGGGAGAACCCACAAAGGGAGCCAGCACTGATTTTCAGTGCTTTTTCGGTCTTAACCTCACAGAACTTTTATTTCTACCCGAATTCTAGATACAGACGCTCAGGTGGGGAGGGGTCAGCGGGCGCCTCACAGACGGCTGGAGCCTCAGGGCTGAGGAAGGACCTGACCCCACAGACAGCATCTCCAAGCGGCTGAGCCTGTGACCCAGGCCAGCAGGGGCCACGCCCCTCCCAGGCCTGGGGAGCAGCTGGGCTGAGCACTCGGGAAGCCACATCACAAGCCACATGCAGTAACCTGGCAACCGCGAAGCCACAGGCCCACAGGCGGGGTGGGGGAGGGGGGCGTGTGGCGGGCGCGGGAGCAGGGGCGCAGCTGGCTCCGTGCAGGCCACATGCCGGGGCTCCTGCGGGAGCCAGGTCAGCACCCACCGACCGGGCTGCTGGGCCAGAAGCGTGGGGACTCCCTGACGGGTCTAAATGGAGCCTGGTCCAGGATGCTGGGGGATGAACGTCAGCTCAAATTATTCTTATCTTAAATAAAACACAGCTGGGGACTTGCCTGGTGGCGCAGTGGTTAGGAATCGGCCTGCCAATGCGGGGGACACAGGTTCGAGCCCTGGTCCGGGAAGATCCCACATGCCGTGGAGCAACTAAGCCCGTGCACCACAGCTACTGAAGCCCACACGCCTAGAGCCCAGGCTCCGCGACAAGAGGAGCCACCGCAATGAGAAGCCCGTGCACGGCAACGAAGACCCAGTGCAGCCAAAAATAAATAAATAAAAAAATAAAAATAAAACACATCTGTACATCAAAAATTGTTTTCAAAGACCTAAAAAGTAAACATACTGACACAATTGATAACTATACTGGAATTGGAGGGCTCAAATTTTGAAACAGAAAAAGCTTTTGCAAGTCCTTAGTAAAATGATTTACAACCTACTTTTTAAAAACTGGGCAAAAGAAATCATTGGAAAATTAACGAGAGAAAAAAAATGTCCGTAAATATATGAAAAAAAGTTCCACTTCGCCAGCAGGGAGTGGACCTGCAGTGGAGTCAGTGCAGTCCTAGGAGGCAGGGCAGGTGTCCTGGTGTCATGTGGTCCCCTCTGTCCCCACGGCCCCCCCCTCTGGAACCTCCCAGGGCCCCTCAGGGAGGCTGTGCCCAGGCACGGGACGAGCAGGACCTGCTCTGAGTTAGAGCAACTCAGAGCACCTGATGAAAGAGCTGAACTGGGGGTACATTCCAGACCTTCTTTCAGCCTCTGGCTCAACTACCAGTTCCCAGGAATCCGATCCAGGACTGAGCTCTGAGCAGTGCTCGCAGGACTCAGGCAGCAGAGAGCTGACAACGGAACTGCTCAGGGAGAGGCACGCTCCTCTGCAGCTCAGCTGTGAGGCGTCTATTCAGAAGGTGTAAGATGGTGTTGTAACTTGAAAAGCACTTGTGACTAGAAGTCGAATTTGACTTTTAAAAAGTATGATGTGAAGTTTCATAACCCAGGTGCTGCCAAGCAGTACACACCTCAGGACATGAAAAGACTAGAGGGAAACACTGACACCTCCACGATGCCTGACACTTGCTTCCGTAATGATGGTTGTGTGGTTTTCCACATTTTCCTATAGCTACGAAATGCTGTACATAGATGTGAAACTGCAAAAACATAAACACTTACTTTTCCTCTCTGACTGAAGGCAAGTTCTGGTGATCGTAATAACTTAAACATTTATAGGTATCCTTCAGAATTTTGTTGGTATCTTCAGATAAATCATTTTTATCCAGTTTTCTAGAATATAGATTGATTTAATCAAATATTAAATAACCAAAAGATCCTGTCAGATTTCTTTAAATTATCCTAAAAAAATCTGAAGTCCATGAACTTGTGTCCTCACTGAACAGAAGGCCTAAGGCCTAAGACCTTCTCCTTCTCCATTCTCCTGATGACCTCTCACGCCCTCCTCCCTCACTGCCAGCCCAGGCTCTATCTCCCTCCATCACTAAGGACGGATCCCGAGGACACCGTGCACAGGCCCTGTACCCAGAACGAGTCCCACACCAAGAGCCCACCGAAAGGGAGGCTTGGCCCTTCCCATCTGCCCAGATCCAACCCAGACCAGCACCTGCCTCCCCCTGGACAGCTGTCCTCCCCACTCACACCGGGATCTTCTCACTCACACGCTGGAATCTCCTCACGCACCCACACCAGGATCTCCTCACACCCCGGGTTCTCTTCGCTCACACACACCGGGATCTCCTCACCACACACACCAGGTTCTCTACCGTCTATTTCCCTCTCGCCACAGCAGGTCTCTACCTCCGTATAATCTCCCCCATGCACTGTCACCCGGTCCCATGAGGGTCTCACCCACGACTACTCTCTTTTTGTTCAAGCTCATGGTCAGGTCTCAAGCTTCCTCTGGCAGGGCCAACTGAAGCATCTGACATGGCTGCTGTCCCTCTCTTCTAAAACCACCCTCCTCACTGCTGACGAGCTGCACTCACTCTGGCATCCTCCCCGGAGCTTCTAGTAAAGGGAGGCAAGGCCGAGCCCGCCATCCAGCCTCACCGTCCCTGCACGTGTGCCCCCCCCCCCCCCCCCCCCCCCCCCCCCGGCACAGAGACTAGTCGGCGCCTATCCCTTCCCAAAGCACTTACGCTTTCAGCACATTAACCTGGAAAGTGACAGACAGGCTAATAGAACTTCTCTCTTCTTCCTTTAACTGAAGCTCATCCATTAATTCATGTCGGACCTGTTGTAAGATGAAAACAGAATATTAACAGAGATTTGAGCAAATAATCAGGGAAAGACCAGATATTTTATTTAGCTATTATTTTACAAACATTCCTCCTTTAAAAGTAAAATTTCGTAATTAACAATTATTTTCTCAGTTATTATGCTTTATGTTTAGTTTTTCTTATACAATTTGATTCCTATATATAAAATTAATAGGTGATGAATGCTCTTTACACACTGTTGCCGTAATTACTTAAATTACTAATTTTCTGCTAACTTTTTAAAAAATTCAGTGCTGTTAAAAAGGAAATATTCAGTCACAACGAAGGAAAAGATTTTGTTTTGTTCTGTTCATGCTGGTACATATGTATGTATGTTTTTGTATCTCTCAGTGGATGGTCTTGTCTGTTTTTTATACACAGTTTCCTGAACAATGGCTTAAGAAAATACTTCTTTCTACAGTTTGGAATATTCCAACTTACCATAAGAGCAAATATTTGTCGATACTTCTGTGGCGCATTAGCCTTGATGAACGGGGCTGCAGTGGCACAAAACTTCGCGGCCTCCTCGTTTCTTCCAGCTTGTAGATAACACTCCAGAAGCTCCCTGGATAATACAGAAATCGTCCATGTTAAACCTGGATGAAGTCATTTTCTGCTGCAAACGGCTAATAACCCGGTTATTATACCTTCATGTTTTACAAATTTCAGAAAGATGCAGGGATTGGCCAGCTCCTTACCCCACGCCCAGTATGGGGCTCACTGAGCTGAGGCCGGGGCTGGAAAGCTCGGCCACTGCCTGCAAAGGGAAACGGGCCTGTTTGGCTGTGAGTACCGAGGACTCAAACAACGGTGTTTTACAGAAAGAGCATAGTTTCACTTATTTTCGGTTAGGGCCTCCCCAAATAGCTGTAAGGCAGGTGAGGAATGCCTGCACACTCTGGATTCCAACTTCAGGGCCGACCCTCTGGGCCCCGCCAGTAGCATCCACAAAGTCACTGGCCGCAAACAATGCCACCCAAATACAGGAAAGTGTCACCGAGCGCCTTTCAGCCCGCCTGGGGACCACTTGCTGACATCCACGCAGGTCTGTCTGTCCCTGGGGTTATGCGCTCAGGGCAAGCTTCCCTAAGTGGGGCCACCTGGATGCGTGAGCACTCGGGCCAAGCTGTATGTTGCTAGAATGTCTACTAGATTCACAACTTATTTATTTTCAAAACCACGAGCCAGGACTATGACACAGGCTCCCACTTCCCGGGTTCTGAGTAGAAGCACGTGTTTTGTGGTAACACCTGTCTGATCAGGACACTGTGATGCCATCTGCAGAGTTTAGAAACGTGTGCAGACAAGACACACAAAACCTGATTCTAACTTCGGGCTAGAAAGCATTGCCAGGGCTGCGGTGTGAGATGTGGTCACGGGAGGGGGGAGGGGAAGGCCAGCGTCTGCCGGGTGTCTGGGGACTCACAGCATCAGCTCGGCCCGCCAGCCTTTGTCATCCTCCTCGGTCTGATTCAACACACTCACGATTTGGGAGAGGCTGGGGATCAGGCGGTGGTGATACCCAGGCTTGCGAAATGGCCTCACCATTTGCCAGTAGAGGACCGATGCATTATACACCAGGAAGTAATACCTGGGGCACAAGAGGAGGGTGGGTGAGGCTCACCCAGAGCCAGTCCGTCCTGAGCCCCTTCCTGAGGGAACCCAGGGCCTCTGTCTCTGGCAGGTGCAACAGCCCTGCCCGAGCCGCCCTGGCCTGGCTGCCAGATATACATGTCGGGTGGACACAGCATCCTCCCAGAGGCAGCCACGTGCCCTGCTCAGCCGCGTAGGTGGCTCCAGTTCAGACCCCGCCACAGGCTCCTGGGTCCAGACCAGAGATCCCATCACTCTTTTGGCCATTCTGAAAAGCGATCAGCTCCCCATAAAAGTACCCAATGAGGAAGGCCTCCTTCGGCTTTCAAGGGATAGACAAGAATGGGCAAGTGCAGGGGGCATCGAGGAAGGCTGCCTGGAGGAATCAGCCAGGAGAGCAGTACAGGGAAAGCGGCTTGGGTGGGGTCCCCGTGCGAGCGGATGAAGTGCACGGTGGGTGAGGAGGAATGCTGGGGCAGAAGGAGAGCGCCCCGAGAAGCTGGGCCTTTCCCTGAGGGCTGCAGGAGCCCCCAGGAGAACCCGAGTGAGGGAACCCAGGCGCCTCTCTGGAGGGGCCACCTCTGCCTTGCAGGACCCAGGTACCTGGCGGTGCTGGCTGTCTGATGGACGGTGCTGCCGATGACCGCTGCGACCCAGAGGAGGGCGGGCCAGGCCCAGCAGGAAGGCAAGGCTGCCTGCTCCTTCGTGGGGTCTACTCAGACCCCTCATCAGCCCCCAAGGCTCCTGGTCCTCCCCAGGCAGTCTGCACGTCCCCCCAAGACCCCTGCAGTGCAGCACTGACCAGGCCCCTCCCCAAGGGTGCCCACAGCGTGGGCTCAGGGCTCCAGGGCATGGTCCCCCTGAAACACCCACTGTCCTTAGAACCTCTGGCTCAAGGCCGGGCCTTGCCATCCAGATGTCCCCGCTGAGGAAGGGTCTGCGGAGCTGGGCCCTGTATCCCCTGCACCTACGACAGGGGCTGGCCAGCGGAGGCCATCCACAGCGACACTAGGAGAAGGAATGAATGAACCTAGGGTTTATACTTAAATGTGCTTTAAACGTTGTGTCCTGTTTAAATAGGCTGTATCAATACCAGTTTGTATGCAAACTTAACAATTTCAATAATATTTAAGCAGTAATTAAGTAGAAAACTGTGCTGGAGTTTCAGGGGAATCAAACCTCCAGACACGAAGCCGTGGGCCAGGCAATCTGCCAGGGGGAGCACAGGTCGGTGGGGGCAGGGCAGGGAGGGAGCCCAGATGCCAACCCCCCAGAGAGGACAAGAAAGGGAGGTGCCTGGGGACTGGTCAAAGGCGAGGTTCCCACAGAGAAAGCAGGCAAAAGGCATCTGCAGGTCATAGAGACCTTTGCACAGGGAAGAGGGTGCAGCTAAAGGGTCCAGTGTGCACGCGGCCCAGCTCCAACGCTAGAGACGTGAGCCCACAGCCATAGATGCAGTAAAACACGAACAAAACAAGACAAAAACCCCGGCGTCCAAACAGACAGAACCACCTGGTAAGTTCTGATTCTAAACCTTGTACACACTCAGTTAGAAACGGCCGTTCCGTCATGCTCACCTTGGTTCTCCTTTTGCAAAGTTGATTGCCTTCATATACTGAGTCACGCAATTTTCAAATTCCTCCTAAACAACATAAAGAATGCACAATTAGATCAAATTTGCTACTAGAACATCAATCACTGTTCACCGTCACTCCCCTGAACGTTAAGCCTCTCTGAAGACGGCCTGGCCCCCAGGGTGTCAACAGGGGGAGTGGACGCCCACAGAAGCTCTCAGGAGCTCCGCCCCCTCCCTGGAAGCCTGGAAGCCCACCCCCACCCCACCCTGCGCCCCACCTGTGCTGCAGGCACCACCAGGCACGGGGACACAAAGGGCAGAGGTCAAAAGGACACAAGCCAGACCCCTCAGGGAAAAGCACAGATGGGAAATGCGGCATCTCACTTCACTGAAGAAGAATCTGGTCACCCAACTCCCAACAAAGCCGTTTTAAGGTGAGTCTAGCCTGACGCCGTCTGGAGGTGGGGGAATTTTAACTGCGGCGGTACAAGCCGTGGAACTTTGAGGAGAATGGAAGCAACCTCTCAGGGGAAAAACACAGTAGGACAATTACATATTCATTTCAGGATGGCAAGCTAGCTAAGGGTGCGCTTCACCTCGCCAAGACACTCAAGGCTGTGCACACCAAGCCTTCATGATCCAAAGGACAGTAAAGAAAATCCGGCGGAAGCAGCACGCAGGGCTGGCGGGGACACTGGGACAGGGCCCGGAATCGCCTCTCACCATGTTTTCGGTGGACTTGGGCGCACACAGCTGGGCCCTGCACAGGTGCGCTCGGCCCAGAAACTGGGTGACCGGCCCCTTCACCTTGAAGTACATCCGGATGCAGTCCTCGCTCATCTCGGGCTGCCCCATCTGCGCAAGAACACAGACCCCCCCCCCCCAGGAGGTTCGCAGAGGGGGCGGCCCAGTGGACCACCCACCAGGGGCTGCCGCTTCCCGATTCTAGTACAAACCAAGAAATTGGGGTCCCCTGAAGGCGCCTCCCTAGGACCCCTGGGATTAATCACCTTCAGGGCCTGTTCTGCACACAAAACAAACAGGTCGGGGCTGAAGCTTTCTGTGGGGTCGAACTCTGATTTCCCCAGGTGGGCGGACTTGATCAACTGATAAGCCCTCTTCAGGGACGCAGCATCTATCAGGACAGGAGTTGAGGCAGATTTGGTCATCACGCAGCCATTGCCCCACCAAGCAGCAGTGGGGACGGTCAGGAGGACCCGGGACAGGGCTGGGGTCGGGCAGGCAAGCCCGTGCTGGCCCCCGCGCTGGCCCGGTCCTCTCCGGGGGAAGGAGCCCAGCAGCGCGATGCCCCGAGCTCAGCCCTCCGGGCCCCGCAGCAGCTCTGCGGCTCCTGCTTCAGGAGCAGCGTGAGATGAACAATCCTTGATGAACGCTTAGGAAGGACGAAAGGCTTCCTTTTAAAAAGGCGCCTTAGTTTGCCCAAGTCAGACAAATCCTCGAAGTGCTGCCTTCAAGGGGTCACTGGATCAGGCAGGGCGGGGGTCAACAGGGTGGGGACAGCCTCCCGGTGGGAGGGCGGTGACCGGCGGGTCCCGGGGTCTCCCCAGGGGCGGGGAGCGGGCGGGTCCCGGCCCCCGCACCCACCCTGCTGGCTCTCGGCGCGGGCCAGCTCCTGCATTATGACCGGGTCCATGGCGCCGGCGGCTGAGGCGCCCGCTGCCCAACGTCCGCTGGCTTTATCTCCGCGGCCCGGGGGTTGCCTAGCGACAGAGAAGGGCGCCGGACCTACGGGTCGGCGGCGGGGCCATACTTGTCCGGAGGCGAACCGCTCCGGCGCCCACCCGGTGAGAGCGCCTTCAGCCCCTCGGAGAGGACGTGAGGGCGAGGCGCCCGCCTGACCGGGGTCGCGTCCTCGCAGGCGGGTCCGCAGGCTCTGCCCCGCCTCCCGCCCCTGCCCACCCCCGTCGCGGGGCTGCCCAGTGCAGCTGCCACGGGTTCCGATCTGGGTCCCTGCCGGTCCAGGATGCCCAGGGTTCGGGCCCTGACCCTCTGCTGAAACCCCCTCGCAGTCTCCCACAAAGCGGTCCTGCATTCCTTAGCTCATTCATTCATGTATCCTGCAAATAGTTAATTGCCCCCTGCCACTGGCCGGGGCTGAGCTGGGCCTGAAAAGGCAGCCGGGTGGACGGCCGCCCCCGTGGGGAGAGGACATCACACCCGCACGGAGTAACTGTGCGCCCGGGGCGCCGGCAGGTCAAGCGCGGGAGCCAGGCCACTTGTAGAGGGGTGAGGTCCCGAGGGGGGTGTTGGGGAGAGTGCCCCAAGCTCAGGGCAGTTGGGCTGAGGTCTGAAAGAGGGGCCAGGTGCTGGACAGAGAAGGAAGGGGAGAGGATGTCCAAAGAGTAGCGCTTGCCAAGGCCTGGGGAGGGGCACGCGGGGTGGGGGGCACAGCAGTGCGGATGGGGGTGGGGGCAGGAGAGCGCGACTGCCAGGGCGATTCTCGTTCCTACTGCTTTAAGCGGTGTGCGTGGGTCTGAGCATGTTCCGTGGGCGCCAGGTGAAGACTGGGTGATGGACGTGGCGCCAGGGAGGGCCAGGGGACTACACACCTGGGGGTGGATGGGGGCACGGGCCAGCCTGGGGAGCTCCGGGAAAGGGCGGGTGGAGTGGGGCTCAGGAGGACGTCGGGCCTTCTCTGTGGGACATGTGGATCGGGTGCTCAGAGCCCACATTTGTGGGAGGTGTCTGAGCTGGGAGGAGAGGTCCGGGGCTGGAGGCTCAGGCCTGTGAGCAGGTGTGCAGAGGTGATGGCGTGCGGGTGAGCTTGCAGAGGGGGAGCGTGGCGGGGCGAGGAGTGCTGGAGGCAGCTCTTGAGACCCCTGGGCCGTGGGCAGGAAGCAGGTGCAGGGGAGACTGGAGAGGTGGACAGGAGGCCTGTGCAGGGCTGAGTCCACAAGCCAAGGCAAGGGGGAGAGAGGGATCGGCCAGGTCAAATGTGGCCCAGACAGTGGTGAGGTGAGCCCTGGGAAGCCAGTGTCGGGGTTTAACAGCACCCGGGGGAGGAGGCCGGTGACTCAGGAATAGCTACATCTCTAATTGGAGGGGGGGAGGGGGCGGGTGTTGGAGGGGGTGGAAGAGTGAGCGAGGGAGAGGAGGCAGAAGGAAAGACTTGGGTACATAATTCTTTAAGAAGTCTGGCTCTTAATGGGGAGGAAAGAGACTTGGGGGAGATGATATAGGGCCTTTGGTGTCTGGGGAGGTGTCTTATTAAAGGTAAAAGACAATTAAGCACTTTTCAAGTTGATGGGCTTTTATTCGTAAACAAAGTGATCATGGGTGTAAAAAATCCTGTGGCATCTACAAAACTACTACAACTACTACTAAGTGAACTTGGCAAGGAGCAGGATACAGTGCTATGCGTGGATATCAATTGTATCTGTGTATACTGACAACCAACAGAGAAGGGCAGAACATACCATTTAAAATAGCATCAAAACCAACTACCTTGGGATAAATTTAACAAAAGATGTGTTAGTACTGTTCCACTGAAAACTACAACATCTTGCTGTGCGAAACTCCAGGAGACCCCCGTGAACGGAGAGGATCGCTGAGCTCGTGAACTGGAGCTTATCTGTGACATGTCCTTCTCCCCAGGCTGATCTTTCTACTCAATGAAATCTCAGTCAGAATCCCAGAAGTGCTTTCCTGGAAATTGAAAGCTGATTCTAAAATTTATATGGAAACACAAAGGCCTGGAATGGCCAAGATAGCCTTGAGGAAGAAGAACAAAGTTGGGGGACTCAAACTCCTGGATTTCAACACCTACTCTAAAGCTGCGGTGTGCGCTTCCCTGGTGGCGCAGTGCTTGAGAGTCCGCCTGCCAATGTCGGGGACACGGGTTCGTGCCCCGGTCTGGGAAGATCCCACATACCGCAGAGCGGCTGGGCCCGTGAGCCATGGGCGCTGAGCCTGCGCGTCCGGAGCCTGTGCTCCGCAGCGGGAGAGGCCACAACAGTGAGAGGCCCACGTACGACAAAAAATAAAAAATAAATAAAGCCGCGGTGTTTCAGACAGTGTGGTGTTGGTGAAAGACAAATGAATGGACCAATAGAACAGAATAAATAGTTCTGAACCAGACCCACATGGATTCGGTCCATTGCTTTTGCCACATGTGCCACTTCAAGGGGGAAAAGGAAAGTCTTCGCAACAAGTGATGCCAGAACAAGTGGGCCGTGAATTGCCTGGAACCTGCATCACACCATGGACAGAACTAATTTGAGATGGACCATAGGTAGACTTTAAAAGGAAAATTTAAGTGCATACAGCTTCTTGAGTAAAACAAAATACTTCACCACCCTGGAGCAGACAACGGTTTCTTAGGTAGGAAATAAAAAATGGCATCAAAGGAAAAGAAAGAAAGCTGTCCTCATCCAAAGTGAAGCCTCTGCTCTTCGAAAGGCACTGTTAAGATGAAAAGGCAAACTACAGGGTGGTTGAAAATAACCGCAGTGAACATCTAACAAAGGACATGTATCCAGGTTATAGAAAGAAAGCCAATAGATCAATAATAAAAAGACAACACAAATTTTGAAAGATGGGCATAAACTTGAATAGACTCTCAAAAATACAAGATATTTGAATATCCAATAAGCACGTGAAAAGGTGCTCAACATCGTCGGTAATCAGGGAAATACAAATTACAAATGTTCAAAAAGAGATGTCGCCATAGACCCACTAGAACGGCTACAATGGAGACAGCCGACAAAGGTGGAGGTTGGGATTCTTCCGCACTGCTTGTGGGGATATGAAATGTGCTATCACTGGAAAACGATGTTTTTAATAAAGTTGAACATCCCCCTACTCTCTGACCCAGAAATCCTTCTCCCAGGCATTGACCCAGAGGAATGACCACATGTACGCACAGGGACGTGTACGAGAAATTTACACAGCAGCTTTATCCTGAATGGCCCCAAGGTGGAGACAACCCCAAACGCCCAACGGTAGACAGTTGTGGCACAGCCACGGTGGACCACAACTCGGCAACAAGAGTGAACCAGCCACACGACCCCGAGGTGGATGAATCGGGGCAAAAGCACCAGGCGTGGAAACCATCTGCACAATCCCATTTCCACGAAATTCTAGGACAGGCAAAGGGACACTGAGGTGACAGAAATCGGGTGGGGGCCTGACTGGGGAGGGGTGGCATACAAGGTCCACGTCTTGACTGGACAATTGGGCACGTGGTCGTATGCATTTTTCAAAATGCAGCGAAGCGACATTTAAAGCAGGGGCATCTTCTTTTACTGTGATGACAGCCAAGCCGGAATGAACCATGAGCTGGGCCCACTCAGAGCCGGGGTCCGCGGGCCGGGCGGGTGGACCAGAACCAGGGGTCAGCTGGCGGGCGCTTTGCCTGGGAAGCTGAGAGAGGCCAGGTGGTCTGGGGAGGACTGGGCGTGGAGGATGGTGAGCGAGTGGGTGACAAGAAGCTCCTGTGGGCCCTGCGTTGTGGGGCCATGAACCCCGAGTGGCACCCCCATCCCCAAGATGCTCCCGCAGGGCACAGCTGCCCAAGTCCAGGGTGAGAGAAGGTCCCCTGGGGCCTCTGTGGGTGGGAGGCTGAAGGAGCAGGGGAGGTGGGTGCAGGCATCGGGCGGAGGTGACCGGGAGGGGAAGCTGGCGGGCAGGGTGGGGTGGGTCTTGGTGCCCTGGGCGGGGCGGGGCTCTGGTGCCGTGGCTGCCAGAGCCCAGAAGGCCAGCCTGCAAACAGGAAAGTGTCGTGGATGATTTGATTTGACAGTCGGCAGCAGAGGGGCAGTAGAGCAGACCTCCCTCACCTGGCCTCCCAGGCTTCGGGGAGATCTTGTTGTACTCTGTCTTCTCCCCTTCTTCCTCGGGAATAGATCCCAGCTTTTAGCAGGCACAAGACGTCCCCAGTTCCTGCCTTCCTTATGACCAGTATGGCCAAGTAACCCAGCTCTGGTCACTGCAATGCAGCCTTAGGGGAGTGTGCTCAAAGGGAGAGCAGCCCCTTCTTTGGCCCTTCTGTCTGCTGGTGGGACAGTGGCTATGAAGGCTGGAGCTTGAGCATCCACTTTGTGCCATGAAGAGGAAACCTCTGTGCTGGGGTGAAGGAGCCCGGGTCCCCTCTGTGGGCAGCTGCTCAGTCCTGGGTAGCCTCATGTGAGAAAGAAGTAGACTTCTCTCTTGTTGAATTCACGGCTGCTTTGTGTTTCCTGAGACACCCCCAACCGACATCCTCACCAGGGCTTTAGCTGTGCCCGTTGGTGAAGGTTAGGACGCAAATGCAGATCACAGGGCAGTAGGAGGGAGGGAAGACGTCTGACACATTTTCTGACAAGTGTCTAGGTTTTCTTAGCTAAAGTTTAGAGCCCAGCGCATGATGAAATATGGATACACATGTACACACATGACAAAAGAAGTTCTCCCTGGATATCACTTTGAAACCTAAACACCCTTCTTCCTCGGCGTCCGGAGCCGTGCACCACCTTGGAGGGAGAAGGCTCCAGTCCCTGTCAAATTAGCCAGCAATTAGTCCTCACAGATGGTTCTCAAACATGTCTTTGTTTATTCATAAAGACATCCGGCACCATACGCATAGCAGTTATAAAGTATTTATTCCCACCGAGGAAGTGTCTCACAGACATTGTGTAGTAAGACTTTCAGAGTCCTAGAGCATTAAATATTAAAACTCCTGTTTCCAGTTTTACAGCAGCCTTAAATATTAAGAGTGGAAAACAAAAGTTATTTTTTGCCGGATGGTATTTCATTTAGCAAAGACAGTTCAGGTCAGGCCCACTCTTTGCTTTATCTCCCCAAGAATCAAGTTGGAACTTGTGGGGCACCACGCGTTTCCCCCTGAAATCCTCCTCCGCTCCCTCCAAAAGCTGAGCGTGCAGAGGAGCTTGGATAGAAGGCCGGGCGTCTGCCCAGGTGGGGCCCACTGACCGCCCAGGAGGCAGCTCCGCAGAGCCCTCCGCGTGGCTGCTTCCTGCCTGTGCCCCGCAGCCCCGTGGGCTTCCCTCTGGGCTGTGAGGAAAGGTCCTGCTCCTGCGAGCACTGCGCTTACAATATGCGCCTCAGTACGTAAGGTTGTCCTGCGGTTTCTTCTCAAACAAATAATTGGGAAGCTTGTCCTTTTTTCCCTTTTTTCCTGCGCTCTTGAACTGGTTTTCATAACGTTGTAATTATGTGTTTCTTAAAGGTTCACTAGAGCTTGTGAAACTGGACATTTTCTCTTCTTGTTTTGAGCAGGTGTGTGTGTGTGTGTGCATGTGTGTGATGTGCGTATATGTGCTTTTGTGTATGTGTGTGGGGGTCTTTGTGTGGATATGTGCGTGTGCATATATGCTCGTGTGTGTGTCTGGCCTATGTGTACATGTGTATGGATGTGTGTGTGTGTGTGTGTGCTGCACGCGTGTGTACTGTTGCAGCTCTTTCACAACACTCTCATCTGTGGTAACTGGCTCCTCCTGCCTCAATTTGGTAATTTATATTTTCCTAGAAAAGCATTCATTTCATCCAAATTGTAATATGCATGGGGTTGAACAAAGTAGTCATTTATGGTTGTTTTCCATTTTCTCTGTATCTGGGGCTGATTTTTCTTCTTATTTCCTTATTTTCTGTATCTCTCTTTTTTTCTTGATTAGACTAGCTAACTTATTTTTAAATGTTATTGTTTTCCTATTTTTAAGAACCAGCTTTTGGATTCATTTATTGATCCTATCATTTTTTATTTTTTAAATCATTAATTTCTTCCTTGGTTCTTATCTCGTCCTTCTGTCTGCTTAACTTAGCTGTATTTTTAGTTCTTATTGAATTGGATGCTTGCTTTATTATTTTCACCTTTTCTTAGTAATTAATATAAGTAAAAAAGAGTGACTTTTCATCTGAGCGCTCTGTTAGCTGTATCCCATGATTTCTGATATATAATGCAGAAGCCTGATTCTCAAACTGTTGAAATGTGTTTTTTATACAAATAGCTGGGGGTGTGGCAGAGAACCCGCTAGCCCATTGATGAGGAAACTGGCGGATGGCCATAAGGTCCGAGGTTGCAGGACATAGAGTCCCGCCAGTGGACCAGGGACAGTGAATCAGTTTCCTGCCTCAGATCCACACCTGGTGCACGTCGCACGGGACGATGAGTGTATAGCCTTGGGGTCACTTCTGTACCCACACGCCATCCCCTTTCCACAGGGTGACCTCTGGCTTCCCAGGTTGGCCGGCCAGCCCTGGGGTCACGACAGGAGCCCCCAGAGCTCTGCCCGCTGCACGGGGCGGGCGAGGGCGTGGCCTGATGCTGAAAACCAGAGCCCCTAGCTGCCTTACTTCCAAATTCTGGATGCATTTTCTCGAGCAGCAGGGATTACCCTAGGATTGCTTTCTAGATAGTCTGTAATGAGAGTTCTTTCTTCTCTGGCTCAGGAGTTTCTTATGCAAGTTGAAAGTTTTTTGTTTCCTGCCGCTTCAACTTCTCGTGGTGTCGCACTGTGAGGAGAGACCACTGTCCCGGCTGCACCTGTTTTGCTCTGCACCTTTGGGCCCAGATATGCAACCGGTTCTCAGGACGGTCTCGCAGGCACTGGAAACATCATGACACGTCAGTTAGAACCTGGCGCCGATTCTACTGTCCAGGTCTCTGCATCCTCACCTTTGAAAACACAGCATCACTGGTGTGCTTCTGCCTGGGTCTCCGTGCTCACCTGCGGGCTTCCCTGCTTTCAGGGCCTCTGGTCCTGTGTCACGTGGCACATTGGGTGGGCAGCCTTTCCACCTGCACTGTGGGTTATCACCTCTGTCGTATTGTTCATTTCTTTTGCCTGGAGTCCAACCTTGTCTGATGTGACGGCGGTGTCCATGGGGTGGGGAGGTGACGGCGGTGTCCCTGGGGTGGGGAGGTGACGGCGGTGTCCATGGGGTGGGGAGGTGACGGTGGTGTCCCTGGGGTGGGGAGGTGACGGCGGTGTCCCTGGGGTGGGGAGGGTGATCGCTGGCATCCTGGGCTTTGGATGCAGCCTCGGGTGGAGTTGAGGAGTGTGCGCCCTCAGGAAGTGGCCACCAGAGGGAGATGATGCTCTGATGGCAGCCGTGGGCCCTCCTGCCGGTTCTCCACCAGGCTCCTGACTGCACGGCTGGGATCCCAGGGCTGAGCATCACTGAGGGCGCTCCTTGGGCTGATAACCTCCTGGATCCCATGGGCTCGGAGCAAGGCCCCGAGGGCTCCCAGGCTGTCCAGGGGGTCCTTTGCTGCTTCTGTGGTGAGGACTGGGGCAGGATTGGTCAGAGAAGCTAGTCTGTGGGCAAGCCTGTGAGAGTATGATGGTGGCGGCTCCTGGGCTCCTTCCTTGTCGGCTGGGCAGTGATGGGGGATGACATTGCAGAGCAGAGACTCTCCCCCCCAGAGGGGACACCACAGATCACCCCGGAACAGTCCTGGGTGGAGACAGTGGAGGGCACGCGGTCGGGGGATTGGAGGTGGGTGCGGCCGGCCCTTGCAGGCTCTGCTCTGCAGCCCCAGAGGCACCTCTGGATCCTGGCATCGCCTGCACCCACGGGTCCCTCACCCTCTGCTCTGTGGCCAGGCCTGCCCCTGCCATGGGTGGTCCAGCTCCCCGATGCCACAGGGACCTTGGACCTGTCGTTGACTTGAGATTGTTTTTTTTTGGGGGGTGCGCGGGCCTCTCACTGTTGCAGCCTCTCCCGCTGCAGAGCACAGGCTCCGGACGCGCAGGCTCAGCGGCCATGGCTCATGGGCCCAGTCGCTCCGCGGCATGTGGGATCTTCCTGGACCGGGGACACTGGACCGGCCTCTCGCAGCCTCTGCCTCGCCCCGACAGAGGCCGTGAAGCGAGTTTGCCCCCAGAGCCCCGGCAGGGAGGAACCCGGCTGGGGCGTCCACGCGCTCACGCACGCCTGCTTCCCTGGCCTGTTTGGAGGCCTGCTTCGGGGGACCTTGGGCGAGACCTCCCTCCTCCGACTCAATCTCCTCTCCCAGCTCCCCCCCTCCCCTTGCCGGCAGGTTCCAGGGCAATTCGGGGCGTTCAGTGCATGTTCACAGTTGTGCAGACATCACACTGTCCGCCTCCAGGACCCTCTGATCCCCGAGCGCCAGCGGCCGCTCCGCGTGCCCCTCCCCCAGCCCCTGACAACACGGATCTGCTTCCCGTCTCTTTGGAGTCACCTTTTCTGGACACTTCGTATGCGCGGAATCATATAACACGTGGCCTTTGGTCTGGCCTCTTCTACGGAGCACAGTGTTTTCAGCGTTCACCCCCGTTGTAGCGAGTGTCAGGGCTTAACTCCTTCTCGCGGCCGAGTCACGTTCCGGGGGTTTCATCTATTCAGTCTCACCTGTTGATGGACGTTCGGGCTCTTCCCGCCTTTGGGCTACTGTGAATCGTGCTGCAGTGAACATCTGTGCACAGTTTTCATTTGAGTTCTCGTATTCGGTTCTTTGGGTGTATACTCGGGTCGAATTGCTGGGTCTTATGGAGTTCTAGGTTTAACTTTCTGAGGAAATCTCATCCCTCTCCCGTACAGGAGAGTGACTGCGTGCACTCGGGTGTCTATACAGAGCACACAGTTTATAAGTACGCTGCTGGCACAGGCTCATGTGTTACCTTATATTTAAGCATTAGCGGAGCTCAGCGTCAAGCAGCCCCTGTTATCTGTTTATCAACCGTCATTCTGATGTGAAAATTCATACAATTTGAAACTCTCTTGGCTGCGCTGAATTATGAGGCAGAGCAGGGAAGCTGATTCTTTTTCATTTAAATACATCTTGGGCTTGAGCGGTTTTGTATTTATAAAATAAATGACTTGCGTGGTTTCTTAAATTAAAAATCTTAACAAACGTTATCACTTAGATGAACACAATTAGGTGAGATCCTCAAAATAATAAAAAGGCCTCTTTCAGAGCACTTTGGGTATGAAAATAAACCAGCGCCTCTTGGGGGAAGTTTGTCATCTTTGCAGCAGGAATTCCCCAGGGGCTGGTGGAATGGAAGCCGCGTGCAACTGAGGCAGCAGGTCCGTCCACGGTTGCTTCTAGCTGGACTTGGCCCTCGGGGGAGGGTCTGAATTAATAGCAGTTTTGAGGAATGGGATTATACACTGTGTTTCTTCCTTAGCTGGTCGGGCTTTTTCTGTATTTATCTCAGAGCAAAGGATTGTTCGGGGGAATACAGGACTCAGACCCCACGAAAACACGTTCCCTGATTGCGGCCGTGGACACGTGCCCCGTGGGCGTATTTCCATTTGTCTGGTGTCTCAGGTCCCCACGCCAATCGTCTCTCCCTTAGATGCCACCCCAGGTCCCTGTGTGTCCCACCTGTCAACCAGGGGCACCTCATTCGTCTGAGGGAAGCTGCAGAGCTCAAGGGTTTCAAAGGACTGTCTTGGCTCTGGGTGGGCGGAGGGAGGCTCCCCAGGAGTTGCCACGATGGAGACCCCCGTCCCGGGACGCGCACAGGGCCCACATGGGGGCCGAGGCAGAAGAGTGGCAGTCCCAGCAGCAGGTCACCTTTGGCCCAGGAGGCCAGAAAGGAGCGCGTGGGTCCGCCCAGCCTGTGCCGGGCCCGGGCCTGGCCCCCACCTGGCATCTGCCGGCTCCTCCCGCGATGGCTGCAGGCCTTCAGCTTCCACGGTCTCTGCAGGGCGAGCTGGTGGCCTTTGGGGACTGGGCCCCAAACGCGAGCTTGTGTCAGGGGAGGGGGTCTTCGGGCCAGGGTAGAAAGCCAGGGCTCTGGCCACCCGTTAGAGGAAATCTGCGTCCAGACTGCGTGGCCCGTCACCAGGTATCTGGGGCGAGGACGGGTCAGGGTGGGGTGGGGCTGACTCCTCCTTACTTGGGCCCCCACTCAGTGGTGACAGCGCTGGAGGAGGTGGTGGCTGTGTGTTTGACCTGAGACAGGGCTCTCTGAGCCCGCGAGCCTGGCTGTGCTGGTGGACGCGTTAGGGTTAGGGTTAGGTTAGGCATTCACTTTCTGTAGAAAGAGCTATTTTTCTGAATGTGTGTACAGAAAAGTTGTCAAAATTCCTCCTCTGGAGACGCTGGGCTCCAGCCTGTGCCCGAGAAGCTCGGCACCCCTCGCCCGACTGAGGCCATCTCTGCTGGGAAGCGTCTGGCTCCATGACTCACGCGGCCTCCTCTCCCGTTGCGCCAGCCTTGTCTGGCCTGTCTCTGTGGGAAATCAGCCCAGGGTAAAGTCTTTGCTGTCAGAAGAATAAAGCAAATGCAGACGATGATGACAGCTCACTATTCAGAACACGTTGTCAGAGGCGTTGGCCTGGCCTCCTGGCTGAGCTTAGCTCGGCCCGAAGACGTTATCTGTGCTTCGACGTTGATAAAACCAGAACAAGCGACCACCATGCTCCTAGCTGTCGTCATGGGGACTAGAAATCCAGGATCGTGTTGTTTGTTGTTGGATGGATGCCATCCTGGCCCACTGCACTCACCGGGCTCTCTTCACCCCCAGCCCTGCCTGGTGCCCACCTGGGCTGGACGGCAGGTGAGGGGTCAGTGGGCAGTGGAGGGGAGAAGCCCACCCGAGCTGGCTTCTGTCTGCGGGAGGAGTGACTGCAGCTGACCCAAGCCCGGGCGGTGCCGGAGCCGCTGCCGCCGCCTCCAAGCCCAGGGGCCTGGTCCTGCCCTTCCGTCTGTGCGGGAGCCCAGCAGCCCTGCCCGCCCACGCAGAGCAGCCACTTCTCTGGGACCCGCTCTGCAGGCCAGCGCCAGGCCGCATCTCTGATTCCCTCCACGCCCACCGTCTGCTTTTCCCAGGAAGCCCCTCACCCCCCCGTGAGGATGCTGCCTTCCGTCAGAGCAGTGCCTCCCAGGAGTCAGCTGCCGGCCTCTGCGTACCAACGCTTTGATGCTGATGTGTGGCCCCGCCCGTGACCAAAACTTGCCGAGCTCGCTCTGACGTGCAATTT
This sequence comes from Pseudorca crassidens, assembly GCF_039906515.1. Classification (NCBI taxonomy): domain Eukaryota; kingdom Metazoa; phylum Chordata; class Mammalia; order Artiodactyla; family Delphinidae; genus Pseudorca; species Pseudorca crassidens. Next base: position 786,630 of record NC_090311.1, on the reverse strand, counting down.
CTGCCACTTTGTGTTTTCATTCTCTGAGTTTAAACACGATTCCCCGCCCCCTCCGTTTTTCTTTGAAGACCCTGGCCCTCGTCCTTCCTGTTCTGCTCATTGCTGGCTGAGCTGGTGCCTACTGAACCCCGCCAGCCAGGAGGCGCCCTCCCGTGCCCAGGGCCCCCCACTGGCCTCTCCATCCCTAGCTTCCCCGTGGGTGAGGTCTGGTGGTGCGGGGTGTGCCTCCCTGCCAGTGTGGGCGCCGAGTGGACTTGGCCTTGGGTGTGGCCCCACTCGGGGCTGACCAGGGACGATGGGCAGGGAGGTGGTGGATGCCGCTGTTGTCAGAGGTCGCTCCTGGGGACCCTCTGTGCAAAGACCTACTGGGTCGTCTGTATCTGGGTTTGCATGAGTCGGCTCTGTAATCGTGAAAGACGTGTTTTCACTGGTTTTAAAAAAATGTATGAAAGGGAGCCTTAAGACACCCTATTCTGAGGTGGCGGAGGACATGGTCTTTTCCTACCACGTTGATTTCCAGAACGAACGCGGCAGCTTGTCCAGCACGTGGTGGGGGACACTTGCAGTTCATAGATGGCATGAGGCCTGGCCCGCGGCTCCCGAGCTGCTTACCATGGGCTCTGCTCGCCTGATGATGTCGTTCTGACGGGTTGTGCAAAACTTTATTTTCAGTTAATCGAGTTATATTCTAAATACAGCCCATGGAAGAGCTCTCTATTTAAAAGGAGCTTTGCTGAGCCTTGATGCAGGAGATGATGCAGGAGCTGATGCAGGTGATGCCAGCTCACTTTATTTTCCTTAAAACCAGGAACAGGCTTCCACAAGTGACTGACACAGACCCTGTCACTCCGGGTCTGAAGGAGCCCCTCCCACAGGCCGGCTTCCTTTCGCACATGGAGCTGGTCCAAAGGAACCGTGTAAAGTAAACACTCTCCGAGCCGAGTCCTGTTGCCCCATTCCCAGTGCCACTGCAGACATGGACTTTTCCAGAAAGCACATTGGCCCCAGGACATAGTGAAGTCATCTGTTTTGGGCCAGGCACCAGGAGTGGAGTGGACAGGCGGCACCCAGGTGAATAACTGTGCACGCTCTGTACATGCACAGTGCATGCACACTCACACACCTGGGCACGCCTACATGCACACACTTACGCACAGGTGTGCACACACCCATGCACTCACGCACCCCCACACGGACAGGTGTGCACACGTGTGCACACGAGACACACCACACTCACCTGCAGGCCCAGCCACACACGGACGTGTGCCCTCCCCCCACCCCCCTCAGCTCCACCAACTCCTCATCTCTTCTCCGTTTCTGCAGGTTTTCCATTTCCAGAATGTTACAGAAAAGGAATCACGCCGTGTGTAACCCTGGGGACTGGCATTTTTCAAGGAGTGTGGCTGCCTGGAGGCTCACACAAGGAGTGTGGCTGCCTGGAGGCTCACCGGGTCGTCCCCTCGTTTCTAGGGCTGAGTAGTTGTCCGTGGTCTGGGCGCATCTCAGCTACCTTATTGTTGAAGAGCATCTGGCCTGTTCCTACACTTTGGCTGTTATAAATAAAACTGTCATAAACATTCGTGCCCAGGTTTTTTGTGCGAAAAAAATGTTCCTTTCTCTGGGATAAACGCCCAGGAGTGCAATTGCTGGGTCATATAGTAATTGCATGTTTAGTTGTTTTTTTAAAAGCTGCCCAATTGTTTTCCAGAGGGCCCTACCATTGTACCTCCTCAGCAGCTGTATCTGAGGGATCCATTTCCTCTGCCTCCTGCCAGAATTTGGGATTTTTTATTTTAGCCATTCTGAAAACCGTGTAGTGATACCTCATTGTGGTTTTAATTTGCATTTTCCTAATGGCTATGATGTTGGACATCTTTTCATGTGCTAATTTGCCATCTGTAGGTCCTCTTGGTGGAAAGCCCTTTGTGACTTTAGCTCATTTTATAACTGGGTTATTTGTTCTTTCTTTTTAAAAAAAAAAAACTGTTGAGTTTTGAGAGTTCTTTATATGTTCTAGATACTAGTCCCTTGTCAGATATGCAGTTTGTAGTTTTTTCTCCCAGGCCATAGCTTATCTTTTCCTCCTCTTAATGGGGTCTTTCATAGAGCAAATGTTTTTGATTTTGATGAAGTCCAGCCCATCAATGTATCCATTTATGGACTGAGCCTTTGATGTCAAGTCTGAGAGCTCTGCTTAGCCCTAGATATTGGAGATATCAAACATTTTCTCCTATGCTTTTTCTAAAAGCTTTATGCTTTAAGTTTCACGTTGAAGTACGTGGCCTGTTTTGAGTTAATTTTCGTGTAAGGTGTGAGGTTTCAGCCAAGGTCCTTTCTTGCCTGGGTGCCCACTTACTCCGGTGCCCTTTGTTGAAAAGGCTGTATTTCCTCCGTGGGATTGTTTCTGTGTCTTTCTAACAAGTCAGTTGAGCACATTCGTGTGGGTCTGCGTCTGGCTCCTCTGTCCTGTCGCACTGATCTGTGTGTCCGTCCCTCCATAGACACTATCCAGTCTTCCGAATAAGTCTTGAAATTGGATAGACAAATACCTCCACTTTTTCTTTTCTTTCTTTCTTTTTTACTTTTCCATATACACTTTAGAACAACCTTGCCTGTATGTATGAAAAAAATTAACTAGAATTTTAATGAGTTGTTGAAGCCTGTATATCGATTGGAGAGAGCTGATATCTTTCATTGATTCTTTCATTATCGTTTTGTAGTTCTTACGTAAAAGTTCTGTACATGTTTTGGTAGATTTATTACAAGTAAATCTTTCTTCCTCTCACCCTTCGTTTTCTTCCTTTCTTCCTTCCTTTTGTGATTTAAATGTCATTTTATCTTTAATTTTGATTTCCATGTGTTTCTTGATAGTATATAGAAATATAATTGATTTTTTTGATCTTGTATTCTGAGAACTGCTATTAGTTCTCATAGTTTTTTGTTTGTTTTTGTTTTCTGTGAGGTTTTTGTTTTGTTTTGATTTCTGGGATTTTTTGATAGTCATTGGGATTTTCTACATAGACAGTCATGTCATCTGCAAACACGAACAGTTTTATTTCATCCTTTCTGGTCTGTATGGCTTTTATTTCCTCTTCTTGCCTTATTATGTTGACTAGAACTCCCAGTACAATGTTGAATAGGAGTTATGGGAGTGGACATCCTTGTCTTGTGCCTTGTTTTAGGGGGAAAACATTTAGACTTTCACCATTAAGTATACAGTTAGTGCAGGTTCTTTTTAGATGTTCTTTAACAAGTTGAGAGTTTTTCTCTATTCCTATATTTCTGAGAATTTTCATCATGAATGTATATTGACTTTTTCAAATGCTTTTTCTGCATCAGTCAATACGAACACATGATTTTTCTTCTTTAACCTGTTCAGATGGTAGGTTACACTGATAGATTTTCAAAAACTGAACACAGCCTTTCATCCTTGAAATAAACGCACTTTCGTGCTGTATAATTCTTGTTATGTGTTGCTGAATTCTATTTACTGATTTTTTATAAGGATTTTTGTGTCTATATTTATGAGGGATGATGGTCTGTGGTTCTCTCTTTTTGTACGGTTTTGGTATTAGAGTAATTACTAGCTTTATAGAGTGAATTACGAAGTCTTCCCTCCTCTTATTTTCTGGAAGAGTTTGTATAGAATTGGTGTTAATTCAACTTTAAATGCTTAATGGAATTCTCTAGGGAAACCATCTGGGGCTGGAGATTAATTTTGGGAGAATCTTTTAATTATAAATTCAACTTTCTTCATAATTATAGAGCTATTCAAATTATTTATTCATACTGAGTGTGTTGTGGTAGTTTATGTTTTCTAAAATATTGGTCCATTTCATCTAAGTTCTCAAATTTATGTGTTTAATTTTGTTTGTAGTAGCTCTCCCTTTATTACCCTTTTGATGTCTGCAGGCTCTGAATTGATATCCCCTGTTTCATTCCCAATATAAGTTATTTGAATTTTCTCTCTTTTTAATCATTCTTTATAGAGATATGTCAATTTTATTTATATTTTCCAAGAATCATCTCTTTGTTTCATTGATTTGCTCCATTTTACTATTTTCAATTTCATTGATTTCTGCTCTTTAGTATTTCCTTCCTCTGTTTGCTCTAGATTTATTTTGCTCTTCCTTTTCTAGGTTCTTGACGTGGGATCTTAGATTATTGATTAGACATCTCCTCTTTTCTAATATATACATTTTAGTGCTACAAATTTACCTCTCAGCCCTGCCCTAGCTGCATCCTACAATATTTGATGTGTTGTATTTTTATTTTAATTCAGTTTTGTGTATTTTTAAAATTTCCCTTGACACTTCCTCTTTGACTCATGGGTCACTTAGAAGTGTGTTGTTTATTTTCCAAGCATGTATAGTTTTACCTGTTATCTGTTTGTTATTGATTTCATTGTGGTTGGAGAACACCCCCTGTATGGATTCAGTTCTTTTAAATTCGTTGAGGTTTGCTTTATGGCCTGGGACATGGTTTATGTTTGTATATGTTCCGTGGCCACTTGAAAGAATTCTGCTGTTGTTGGGTGGAGATTCTTTAAACGTCAATTAAATCCTGTTGGTTAATGGTATTGTTGAGCTCTTCTATATCTTTGCTGATGTTCTATCTTTCAGTACAGAGAGATAGGTGGGATGATTAACTCCCCAACTGCAATTGTGGATTTGACTATTTCTCCTTTAAATTCTATCAGTATTGGTTCAAGCATTTTGAAGCTCTGCTGTTTGGTCCATACACATTTAAGAGTGCTGTGCATTCTTGGCGAATGGACCCTTTTATCATTATATGATATCCCTCCCTGTCTCTCTGTCTGTAATTTCTTTGCCCTGAAGTCTATGCTATCAATACTAGTGTAGCCACTTCTGCCTCCTTTGATTACTGTGTGCATGGTAAAGTTTTCTTCATTCTTTTACCTTCAAGCGGCCTGTGTATTTGAAGTGGGCTTTTGGTAGACAGCAAATGGTTGGGTCATGGTTTTAAACTACGCTGCCAACCTCTATCTTCTATTTGGTGTGTTAGACTGTTTATATTTTTCACACTAAGATAGAATTCACATGCCATACATTCATCTTTTTGCATGTACAATTCAGTGGTTTTTAGTAAATTCACAGTTATGTAACATCACCACTATCTAATTCCAGACATTTTCATCACCCCAAAAGGAAACCCCATGAGCAGTAACCCTTCATCCCTTCTGTTCCCCAGCCCCAGACAACCACTCATCTACTTTGTGTCTCTATGGATTTGTCTATGCTGAGCATCTCCTGTAAATGGAGCAATACAAATGTGGCCTTCTGCAACTGGCACTCTTCACTTAGCCTAAGGTTCTCAGGGTTTACTCGTGTTTTAGCATCAATCAGCAATTCATTCCTCTTAATGGCTGAATAACATTCCATCACTAGAGATGGCATATTTTGTTTACCCATCATCAGTTGAAGGATTCGCGCACACTTTCTTTAATTCAAAAACTTGGACCTGAAAAGAAAGGGCTTCAGTCACACAGAGGCTGCTTCAGATGAACGCAGATCATCAGAACGTGAAGCTGCTCTGTGTGCTTGCCAGCGTCTTCTTTAGAAACCGTGAACACTAGCCATTTCTAAAAGCCCACATGGAGGTAAATGAAGAGTGCTGTTTATATACAGTGAAAACGAGCCTGAGGCCAGAGCCTCCTTGAAAGAACGAAAGCACCAGGTGACCCAAGCACCCTGCAGTCTGGGGCACCCTGTGTCTGGAGTCCTGTCCTCCCCGAGCATCCTCCTCCCCCAGACCTCACCAAACCCAGCAGGAGTGCAAGGTCACGCCAGAGGGGAGGGTAACCTTGGGGGCCCCTCTCTGCGGGAAGAGACTTGGCCCAAAGGGCCTCAATGAGTGGGGAAGAGGGGACTGGGCGGTGCCTCGAGAGGTGGGGAGTGTTCGGAGGAGAGAGCAGGGGAGAGGGGGCATCCTCTTGAAGAACAGAGCACTGGTGAGGATCAGCTCGTATACCGTCTGGGGAGACCCTGGGGCCACTGGAATGGTGTTGGGGTGAGGCTGCCGACAACGGTGCTTCCAGGTGGGTCTATGACTGGGTTCTCAAATCAGGGACCTGACCACGCCCCACTCCGCCCACGGTGAAGATGGGAGCGCCCTACTCCCTGAAATTACCTCCAGTCGGGAGACAAACAAATGAAGCGAATGCGTCCAGAAGTGAGCAAGAGAAAACCAGGCAGTGTCCTTGAGCCGTGAGCGCCCCTGGGATGTGCTGGGAGGTGGGCAAGGCCTGACTCTGGTGGGCCAGAGCATCTCTGTGGCCAGAATGAAGATCAGAGACCAACTGGGGCGTGGAGCCGGTCCCGGGTCCCAACCATGCAAGCATGTTTCCAGAGGAAACACTTAACAGTCCTTGGGTTTTAATCAATATTATTCAAGTTACAAATTTAAATGTCTTTCCTTAAGCCTCTAGGCTGAACTCACAGATCTTGTTATATTATTTATGGATTTATTAATATTGGCATAAAATAATAAATGTCAGTCATCTTACTCGCCATTTGATTAGTTCATACGCACGACAGTTTCCCTAAGCATTTAACGTCGTTTACACATTCAGACAATCTCCTCCAGCAGCTGAAACTGCAAGCACAGATTGGATTGGCCACTTCTTTCAGACCCTCAGACCCTCTGGGGCAGCCCCCCAACCTGGTGAAACCTCCCTGCACGGCGGGAAAGCTTGCACGGCAGCCCTGTGGACGGGCAGGGGTCAGCGAGCAGAGATTCCTCGGGGCGTGTGGACACAGAGCGCCTTTGGGAAAGCACGGTTGGTGGGGGCAACTCTAAAGGCACCGCCGGCCACAGTGTAGACTCGCGTCCTCAGGGCAGCTGGGGGTCACCCAGCTGAGAGCCTCCGCAGCTGCCCGGGGTGCAGTGTCACCCCAGGGGCCCAGGGTGGGGCTCCAGCCGCTCCCTGCTTCACAGGTGGCTCTTGGAGCCCCTCGTCTTCCCAGAGGTGACGTGCGGGCAGGTGTAGGGCCGGAGCACGTGGCTGGAAGGGCCCCCAGCCTGCTTCTACAGCGGCTGGAGCAGGGCTCACTGTGACCCCGGGGGGGTGCCTGGAGCGGTGGGCTCTGTGCAGGGTCCGTGCTGCCTCGCGCTCAGGGCCCCTGCCCGATGCAGCCTGTCCCCGGGCCCGGGGACCCTCTGGTGCCCAGACTCCGCTCGGCTTCATCCCCTAGGGAGAGCTTTGCTCTTTGGGCCTAGAAGGAAAACACCGTGGACAGAGCAGAGGGAAACAGGACTAAATGCCACACCCTCCTCGCAGACTCGGAACCGGAGGGTGAGGCCCCGAGAGCTGAGGGCGTGGAGCCCCCAAGGCCAGCGCGCAGTGGGCGAGGGCAGCAGCCCTGTCACAGGGGCCCCGAGAAATGTGACCCGGCTCCACCAGTTCCGGGGGTTCCCGGGGTCTCGGTGTGCGGCGACGCCCTGACTTGCCTCCCCGTGTGAGGCCCTGGACTGAGCAAGTCTCCTGCCCTCGGCCCCCCTATGGCTCAAGTCGTCCCCCTCCCCCGGCCACTTAGTTAAAACTCCTGGTCTGGAGCCTGGTGGGTATTTGAGAACAAAACTTCTTGTTTCACGAGCTCCTCGCAGTAGAAGCCAGTGTTTCCGGGAGCTCATGCCATGAAACCCTGCAGGATTCCCACTGGTCCTGCGGAGCCCAGGCAACCGGAGGGAGACAGCCCGTCCCCTTTGGGCCCCTGGACAGTGCCTTCGCCCTCCCTGTCCAGCCGGCCGCCCGCCCACACTCCGAGCCCAGAGGGGCTGCGCTGCAGGTCTGGGCCTGGGGGAGGTGATGCCCACGAACTCTGCTGAGGAGGCCCGAGACCACCTGGGGGAGGGGCTGGGCAGGGGCGCCTGGCCGGGGTCCCGGCACCTGGGGCCTCCTGCTGTCCCAGGGGTGCGCTGGCCCGGCTCTGTGGTCGCACACAGACCCCTGCACCCAGGGTCAGGGAACAGGCCGTGCGAAGATGGGCTCCCCCAGCGGCAGGCCATCTTCCACTCTCGCCTCAAGAAGAGAAATGAAGCCTCCTGAATGTTTCCGTATTAAGCCTGAGCAGGTGCAGGGAGACAGAACCGTCCCCGCCCTCCAGTTGCGAAGACCTCCGTGCTGAGATGGGTAAGTGGGGGCTGCACGGACTCGCAAAGACCTCGTTTGGGAGGGAAGGGTCCGCAGACCGAGGGGTGAGGGCCCTAGGAAGGGTCTTCCGGCAGCGGCCCTGGGGACAGGGCTGTCCACCCTGTTGGACTCCTTCCCGTGGCGGGGAGCGGAGGGGTGGGTGTGGACGGGCCCCTCCCACGGGCGCCTCTGCAATCCCCAGCAGGCAGTGCCTCTCACAGGGGACTGGGGCTCATGGCAGGCCCCGAAGGTCAGCGGCTGTGTCTCCGAAGGTCAGCCTGATGCCCTGAAGGTCAGCAGTTCTGTCACCGTCCCCGCACATGCCGGAGGAGGGCAGAGACACACCGCAATGGCCCCCAGGACCTGCGCACCTGAGAGGCCGTCTGCCCAGAGGAAGCCACAGCCCAGCCCACACGCTTCAGGGACCTGACTGCGCTTCCCCCAGGGTCAGTATTTGCGGGCGACGGGAGGTGGGATGAGCTGCCTCTCAGCCTGGCTCTGGGGAGCGGAGGGCGGCCGGGGTGCCGTCTGTACGGGGCTGCCCCAGACAGCCGGGCTAAGTGGGGGGTCAGTGGGCACAGGAGCGGGAGGGGCCTCACTGCCTCTCTCCAAAGCTCAGCTGAAGTACCCTGGGGCGAGGTGGATGGAGGGGCCCGGTGGGCCCAGTGGGACTCCACCCGCCCGTGTGCCCTCCAGACCGAGGGGCCCTCGAACACACTCTGACAGAAGGGAAAAGCTGCGATCTTTGAAGCCACTGCTGTCGGGGATGGCGCAGAAACCACCGGGCCACCCGCCCTCCTTCCTCCTCTGGAAGGACGGACGGAGGACGCAGGGCTGGTCTCTCTGCAAACAGTCCGGCCCCTCTTCCTGGGGCATTTCTGGGACACCTGGGCCTTTTCCATACGTGCCGACAGCGGGTGTGCCTTTCCCGGGGCTGGGGCATCAGGGAAGCCTGCAGAGCTGAGAGGGTGAGGCCTGCTCAGAGGGCCCCCCAGAGGCTGACCTCTCCATTCTGACTTCCCACCCCCACCTGAACCCGCCTTTGGGCTCCCAACCCCTCTTTTCAGTGAACCCCTTCCCAGGGTTGTCTGCTTTCGTGAAGTTCCTGGGTGAGTCAGACCCCGTGAACGCGAGGGCTCCCCCTCCAGGGTTTCCGAGCTGGCCTACGGAGGGGCGGCGTTGGCCCCTGCGTCCCTACTGGTCCTGCTTCCGAGCCCATCACTGGATCAGCCAGCATCTGCTTTGGGACAGATTTTGAGGGGTTGGGGTTCTGGATCAAGGAGCACCAGCTATGATTAAACATTGGGGGCCACGGTTAATTACACAGATAGAGGGCCAGCGCCCAGCCTTGGAGGGAGGGTCAGCAGACAAAAGGTGGCTCTTGGTCAGGCGCCCCGAGGAGCTTCGCCCTTTGGTGTTCCAGAGACACCTTCTAAAATCAGAAAGGATCAGAGCACGTGTGCTGATGAAACGCCACATGCTTCTACAGGGAAGAACTGTTCCCGGCTCATCCGGGCGGTTCGTCCAGGGATGGATGTGTAAACACGAGGCGCGTCCCTCTGGTCCTAGGGAGACCCGACTGGGGGCGAGCTGGTAAACGTCAAGTTCCCGTCACATCTCCCGAGCCTGTGAGCACAGAGCGTCCTGTGTGTCTGTCACCACCCGCCCAGCTACATGGCCAGTCCAGGCAGAGAAACCCTCGGTGCGCGTAAGTGCACACAGAGCGGCTTCTCCAGGCTGGACCGTGGCAGGGAAGCGGAGTGCCAGCTTCAGGATGGGCTGGTTCAGGCTGAGGAATGAGGACGAAGAATGACAAGGGCTCCCGAGAGGGTGGGCTCTGATAATGGCTTCCAAGGGCACAGTGGTCTGAGCATCTCCCAAGGCTCTCCTGAGAGATGCTGCTGGTCTGGAGGCTGCTGAGCCCTCAGCTTGCCCCGGGCCGACAGCGAGGGGACTAGAACCTCCCGCTCTGCCCCTGCTGCGCACAGCTCCGGCTTCATCAAATAATCCCCCGAGGCTCTGGGGCTCACCGGCCAGACGGGGGCCAGGGCTGGTGAGCAGCTCCCCCGCTTGGAGTCAGCACTTGTGGCTCCTTGGTGAGCCTCCCAGGCCGGATCCCCCAGCTGGGAAAGGCGGAGACAAACAAGGCCATTTGAGGGTTAAATGAGGAAAGAGGCTTGGCGCAGCCCGGGGACCAGGAAGCAGTGTGTCCTGCGTGCACACTGGGGAGATGGTCTGTGCCCGTTTAACGCGGCCTCTGGTGCCAGTGCCACGCCGCACACATGGCACGGAATGAATGATCACTGATTGCGTGCAGGGAGGGGTCAGGTAGGGGAGCAGGGACGGGGGTGGGGAGCAGAGAGGGAGGAGGACGCAGACTCCAGAAGCAGGTGACACTGCTAAGATCTCAGCATAAACAGCCAGGACCTAGAGCCCTGTCAGATTACACGTGTCAAGAGGTCAGCCCCGTGTGCTGCACCGTCAGACAAGGGCCGGGGCTCTGGACGGGCTGGTCACAAAGACAGTTCCAGCCCTGAGATACGCTCCTGCCCCAGAAGCAGGAGTGGAGCTGGGCGTGGGGGGACTGCCCCCCAGGGTAGCCAGCTCCGTCCCTCCCTCCCACAGGGGGCAGAGTCTAGTCCTCGGAGGCAGCCGGCTCCGTCCCTCCCTCCCACGGGGGCACAGCCTAGTCCTCAGAGGCAGCGTCCTTCAAAGCCTGCGTGCGTGGGTTGTAGCTGTGCTTGGAGTCTTGAGAAAAGACCCTGCCCCTCAATACTGTAATAAATCACTCGAATCAATACTTAAATCAGTCACTTGAACCTCCCAATGGTATAATAAATCAGCATCGTTACCATGTGGGGAATTGCATTATATTTGAGGAAGGATTAAGAAAAGTTGGTGTGTGATAGAGAACGAGACAGAATCACAAAGAATCCCCTGGAACCAGGGGCCTGTGCTGCTGCCCGTGGGGCTGACACGGTCTGGTCAAGGGCTAGGTCGAGGTCCAAGAAAGGACAGGAGGGGTTTCTGCGCCGCCCCTTGGAGTCTGTTGGGATTTTATTGGTGGCTTTATCACAATCGAAATGAAAAGAGCGAGTTAGCATTCCTTAGACAAGAAAACGCCGTAATTTTATAACAAGAACAAACAAATGCTTTTCGGACCTTTTACACGTAAACATATGCTAGGCCCGTGCCCAGGGGAGAAATGGGAGCCCTTCATGCGTGTGGGAGTCCTGTGGCCGTGGCTCAGAGCCTGTGCAAACTCGGGGCTTGGCTCCCAATTCTGTGCCACCACCACGAGGCCTGGCTCCATCCTGGGGCAGGGGTGTGGCAGGGGACACCCTGAGGGCAGCTCACTGCTGGCCTCTTGTCCTGGGGTGTTTCTGTAGCTTTGATTCTGAAGACCCTTAAGCTGTCCCTGGAGAGGACTCCCAGCGGACCGGGGTTGGAGACAGCTGCTTTGTCTCCTAGGGACCCCTCCCGCCAGCCCCGAGGGCCTCTGGCAACCACGAAGGGGGCATCCTTCATCCCACACCTGCAGGACCCTCACTGCCTGTCAAATGCAAGTACCAGGACATGTGTGCATACACGTGTGCACCTGTATGTGTGTGCGCACGTCTATATGTGCACGTGTGTGAGGGTGTGCATGAGTGTGTACGTGTAGGGGCACCAATCATGTGTGCACACGTGTGAGTGTACGTGTGTGCGTCTTATGTGTAAGCGTGTATGCACACACGTGTAGTTTCCTCCCGCACCCGGGCGCTGGGTTTTGGGCCAACGGCACGCGGTCTCGCGGGCCCAATTCCCACAGAAAGCAGAGCCGAGACGGACGTCTGGGTCGCTCCCTGTGCGCCTCGGTCTCAGGACAGTGAGCTGGAGCAGGGCGCGGTGGCTGCCTATCCCGGGGCCCCCATTAAGCCCCCTAAATGCAGGAGGAGAGCATTCATCCGCTGGTGCTGGCTTCCATCGGGTACTTCTGGGGTCCACAGCTCATGGCCAACAGGGCGGCCCCGGAGAGCAGCAGGAGGCCCGCACGGGGTCAGGAGAGGCCCGTCGTTCTGGGGGGCAGTGCAGGCGTCCCCGGGTGGCAGGAAGAGCAGGGAGGGCTCGTCAGGTGACCAGCAGAAGTTCTGACACGGGGGACCCCTCGCCTTGGTTCCCTTTGCAAAGGGGCCTCCACCTCTGGGAGGACCGGGTTCCGGCCCACCGCTGAGGGTGCTGCCAGCTGATGGTAGCCGGTGGTGGCGGCTCTGGACGCACCCGGCTGCGGCCCCTGATCAGCGCCACCTTGTTCCCGTGCCCGGAACTGGAGGGTGGGAGGGCAGCTCCGGTGCCAACACCCCCTGCTCCCTGCCCAGCAGTGTGGGTCCCTGAGAAGCCAATTCAGTAAAGGAAGGACAAACTTTCCAACAGCTGGTGCTGGGACCACCGGACACGCAAAGAATAAACTCAAAACTCACTCAGAAATGCAAAACTGTAAAACTCCTAGAAGGCAACATAAAGGAAAATCTATATGACCTGGGGTTTTGTGATGAGGTTTTAGATACAACAGCAAAAGCATGATCCCAAAATTCCTGCGTCTGTGAAAGACATTGTTAAGAGAATGAAAATACGAGACACTGAATGGGAGGAAATGTTTCAAAGCCACATCTGATCAAGGATTCAGATCCAGAATGTACATACAACTCTTAAACTCAAAAATAAGAAAACAAACGGCATGATTTACGACTGGGATAAAGATCTGAACGGACCTCTCCAAACAAGATATAGGGATGGCAGATAAGCACGTGAAAAGATGCTCCACATCATGTGATATTAGAGAAATGCAAACTGAAACAAGATACCTCCGCACACCTATCAGAGTGGCTCAGATCGAAACCTGCCAACACCAATGTCTTGAGAGTGTAACCGAAAGTGGGGGTCCAAGCTGCTCGCTGCTCAAAAGCCAATAAACAGGCCATTTGGTAGAAAGCAGAGTCTGCTTTATTTTGGGTGCCAGCAACGGGAGGGGAGGGCTAATGCTTGTTCAAAGGCCAACTCCCCCCACTGACAGTCAGGGGGCAAGAGCTTTTATAGGTGGACGGAAGGGGCTCCATGCAGAAACAGCACAGTCAGCTCTGGCAGTCATCTTGAAATTGGTCATCGGTGGTCTGACCAGCGTCATCTTGATTGTTTTAGGTACAGTGAATCTTCAGTTCCTGGGTCGTTTGTTTCCATTTCCTTGAGGCCAGTTCTCAGAACTGTGGCAGCTTATGTCATGGCTACAGCCTGGTCATCATGGAGTTAACTTCTTCCACCTGGCAGGGGTTTCAGTATCTACAAGACAGCTCACGGGATACGGCTCAGAATATGATCTATAGCCCTTGAGGAGGAACTAAAGGTCCTTGACTTTGCTTAATGACTAAACTGTCATTACTCTGTGTTTTTTGAGTGCTTTCCTTTGCTTCTGCGTTTTCTCACCTCTCTGATTAAACTTATTTTTGGCTAGAATTTTTCCACAAGCAAAAGGCAGGTGGAGGATGGGGCAGGGGGAAGGACCCTAGGGTCCTGCTCATTTCGAGTCAGGGCAACAGGAATCAGCATTCCTGGTGGGGACGCAAGTGATGCAGCTGCTGTGGAAGACAGTCTGGAAGCTTCTTTATAAATCTAAAGGCAATGTTACTATATCATCTAGCACTTACTCTCCTAGGTATTTACCCAACTGATTTAAACGCTTTTGTCCACACAAAAACCTGCACATGAGTAAAAAGGTGTAACCATCAAGACCTGGGGGGCCTTCCCGGGGCAGAACCCCCTCCGCCCATGTCCTCCACCTGCCTCTTGTCTGTAGAAAACTCTAGTCTCCCAGGCTTCCCCGAGTCCCAAAGAATAAATTTAATCAGAGAAGTGAGAAAATGCAGAAACAAAGGAAAGCGATCAAGCAAGACAAAATAATGATAGTTCAGCCGTTAGAGAAAGTCGAGGAGCTTTAGCTGATGACGTTGACTTCCAAATACCTCACCACCAGCAAGTCAGAAGAGCGTCCACACCCCACAACCTCGTGCCTCACCCTGTCTTTAAAAACCTTTCCCTGGGAGCCTTCAAGGAGTTCAGTCTTAAGCACTAGCTGCCTGGACTCCTTGCTTGGCCCTGCAATAAACACTGCACTTTCCTTCCCCACAACCCGGGGTCAGTAGATTGGCTTTACTGCACAAGGGTGAGTGGACCCAAGTTTGGTTCTGTAATAATTTTGGCACCCCTGGTGGGACAGAAGTCTGGAGCAGGCATCTTGCCCGTGGCACATCGGCCCCTGGCCAGTGGCAGCTCCTGGATCCTGTCTAACAGCTGCCTGAGCACCTCTGTCTCAGGGACAGGCCCAAGTGTTTGCCACTGACCAGGCGTCGCTTGTCCACGGCGCTCTCAGTTCTGTGGTGAAGGAAACAAGGCTCTGGTCCTGGTCGGTCTGGTCTGGTTTGTGAGCCTCTCTGGTAAGTGACGACACCAAGGTATTCCTATCTCATAGGCTTCACCTATGGTGGAGTGTTGGTTGGGATTTTCCCTTTTGGACCAAGGTTTGGTCATTTGGCTTTGTCTCTGGTGGGGCATTTGCATCACCCATAAAATGGGAGTAAATATTTGCAAATTATGTTTCTGATAATGGATTTAATACTTACAATAGAGAGAGAACACTTAAAATTCAACAACAGCAAAAAGAAACCAAACAACTTGATTTAAAAGAGGGCAAAGGATTGAATAGACATTTCTCGAAAGACAACATACAAATGGCCAATAAACATGAAAAGATGCTCCACATCACGGGTCATCAGGGAAGAGATCAAAACCACAGTGAGATACCACTTCACACCCATTAGAAAGGTTGCCATAAAAAAATAGAAAATAACAAACATTGGTGAGGATGTGGGGAAATTGGAACCCTTGTGCACTGTGGTGGGAATGTAAATTGTGAAGCTGCTGTGCCAAACAATATGGAGGTTCCTCAAAAAATTAAAAATAGAACTAACACATGATACAGTGATTCCACTCCTGGGTGTACACCCCAAATAGCTGAAGGCAAGGAACTAACACATGATACAGTGATTCCACTCCCGGGTATACACCCCAAATAGCTGAAGGCACGGAACTAACACATAATACAGTGATTCCACTCCTGGGTATACACCCCAAATAGCTGAAGGCACGGAACTAACACATGATACAGTGATTCCACTCCTGGGTATACACCCCAAATAGCTGAAGGCACGGAACTAACACATGATACAGTGATTCCACTCCTGGGTATACACCCCAAATAGCTGAAGGCAGGTACTTGAATGGATGTTTGCACACCCATGTTCATAGCGTAGCTAAACTGTAGAAGCAAATGGATAAACAAAATGGGATCCATCCATACAAAGGAATATTATTTAATCATAAAAAGGAAGGAAATTCTGACACAGGCTGCAACGTGGATAAAACCTGAGGACATTATGCAAAGTGAAATAAGTCAGTCACAAAAAATACACTGTGTGATTCCATTTATGGGAGGCACTTAGAACCGTCAGAATCACAGAGACAGAAAGTAAAATGGGGGTTGCCAGGGGCTTGGGAGGGAATGGGGGCTTGGTGCATAATGGGGACAGAGATCCAGTTTTACAAGATGATGAAAAGGTGGAGTTGTGATGTCGCACAGCATTCTAAATGTATTTACTAACACTGAGCTGTGCACTGAAAAGTAATTCAGATGGCAACTTTTATGTTATGTGTACTTTACCACAATAAAAAAATGCCAAGGTCATCACTAGCACTTGGTGTTGTCAGGGGTTTGGATTTTGACCGTTCTAATAGGTGTGTAGCGGTATTGTGTGTTGCTTTACATTTTCCTGGTGACATATGCTGTGGAGCATCTTTTCATATGCTTGTTTGCCACGTGTATGGCTTATTTGGTGAGGTGTCTGTTAAGGTCTTTCGCCCACTGTAATTGGGTTGTTTTCTTTTTGCTGAGTTTTAAGAGTTCTTTAAATATTTGGACAGCAGTCCTTTATCAGATATGTGTTTTGCAAATGTTTTCTCCCAGTCTGTGGCTCCCTTTCTCTTTTTCTTCCATCATCTTGCGCAGAGCGGGAGTCTCATTTTAATGGCGTCCAGCTGATCAGTTATCTCTTTCATGGACTGTGCCTTTGGTGTTGTATCTAAGAGGTCATCACCAAACCCGAGATCCGTCTCAGCCTGAGCAGAGTGGATGCTGCGGGTGCCCTGCCCACCTGGGCTGCATCGATGGAGACCATGGCCTTGCTGCCGACAGCGGGTCAGCATGCGGCCCCCAGAGCCCCGCAGCCCAGCTCTCCGGCAGGATGGGGCGCTGCCTCCAGCTCTGGGCCCCCCCACCGCCTCTGTCCCCCACGGCCATGTATTTCTTTGGTTTCTGATTTGTCCATCTGCCTGTGGGTTAGCCCGAGCACATGAAAGCTGGGTGTGTGTGTGTGTGTCTCCCTTCCTATCGTCTTGGAAAGCCTGCAAGCCATTTCTAGGGGTCTCAGTTGTGTGGGGTGTGCCGGGCAGGCTCCAGGCGCCCCATGACCCCTGCCTCTTGCTGTCCGCCGGCTCGTGTGAGCCCCTCCCCTCGGGTGAATGTCTGGGGCTGGGCCTGGTGCAGGGGGGCCCTTGGGCCTGGCCTCCCACCCTGCCTAACAGATGGAGGGGCTGGCTGTGCCCCCGCTGTCTTGGGGGCTGCGTCTCTCCAGACGCCCCCATCTCAGCTCAGATTCCTGACAAAGGCCGGCTGAGCCCTGCGGTTTCCAGCCTGTGAAGGAGCCTAGCCTGGCCCACTTAGCCTCCCATGGGCTCTGTCAGGGGAGGGGTGACGGGGTCTCTCTTCTCCAGGGGCCTCCCTCCCAGCTTCCATCCCACTAGAGGGAAGGACAGGACCCGCTGGGAGCAGGACCCTCGCTCACGAGTAACTTCCCCCAGATAAGGGGCAGGGCAGCACGCCCACAGGCTCTTGCTCACGGGTCCTCCCCAGGTGTGTCCCCCCCGCCCTGTGAACTTAGGGAGGCACGGAGGAACCCCTAGTGAGACCCAGGGGTGGGCTCCGCACCCTGACCTCTGTGCCCAGGGACAGTTTGTCGAGTCCAGACCTCGAGGCCTGGAGTTCACGGCCAGCCTGTCCCCCGTGTGGCTGGCCAGTTCGTGTGCTGCGTTGGGCCAGGTCACTGCAAGCCCGGCGACTGTCCCAGGGGCCCTGCAGCAAAGGGGGCACGTGTTCTCAGACGTGCCTGGAGCCTCAGGGTCCCTCTCCCCTCGGGGGGCACCTGGGAGTCCCCAGCGCTTTGGCCTTTGTGCTGAGATGAAGAGGCTGCTTCTTGGAAGGTGCTTTACTAACACTTGGGAAGAGCTGCTGTGGGGCGCCGACCCCGTGCTGAGGTTCCCGTGACGACCTGCCGTCCAGGTTCAGGGTGCGGGGCGTGCAGAGCCGCCGGGCAGCGGCCCCCGGCCCACCTTTCTCTGCTGAGCTCACTCTGGCGGGTATTCTCAGAAGCACCAGTGTTCCCACGAGCTCGCGCTTCTTCCCCCCCGAGGCCCTGGACAAGCACTTAGAACGCTTTTCTCCTGAACTATAAACAGCGGCTAAGATTCGCTTTAAAGACAGGAACTGGGCCACGCCACGGGGGTGCACTTTGCTCCCAAGGACCTGGGCACTGTCGTCACGCCTCTGGCCGCTCGGCCTGTGAACACCCCCCGACCAGCCCATGCAAGCAACCGATTCTGCGTCAAAGCATTTGTGCCAGGCTCAGCAGTGGTTTCCGAGGGCCGGGAAAGCACACACCTGCCTCGCGACCTGCCCATCAGTGTCTCCATTTAGCTCACCCACTGCACCGCCGCCCCGCGCCCCCCGGCCCCAGCCCAGCCCGAGACCCGCCTGTCAGCTCCGGCCCCAGCCGCTCAGTGAGGCTGCGCACCTCCCCGGCCTGGCGCCCCCCCTCCAGCCCCGTCCTCACCCTGAGCTGGGCTCCGTTTCCTGCCCGGGTCCCCGGCAGCCCCTCAGGGCCCCTGGCTCTGGCTGTACCTTTCTAATCCCCACCCCGGGAGTCAGGCCTCATCTCAGCGGGTCCTGCTTCCTCCAGGCCTGTCCTGAGCCCACCTTCCCTGCGCCTGCTTCCGTAATGCCTTCCTGGAGCCCGGGGCTACCCCCTCGTCCTCCCGCAGCCATGCCCCAGGCCCGAGGATGGGCGCCCCCGGCCGCGGCCCCTCACCCCGTCGGGCCCCCTTCTCACCAAACCCGGGACCACGAGGGGATCGGAGGTGAGGACGAGAGAGGAACCTGACGGCGGGGTGGCGGGGGAGCAGAGCCCTGGGGAGGAGGCCAGCACTGCCGGGGGCCCAGGCGGGTGGAGGCCTGTGCGGGCCGAGCTCGCAGGTGCTGGGGGGGGGCGGTCTGCAGGCCCCTCCCGCCTCCGCCTGTTCACCCCTGGACCTGAGGGGACACAGCACCGCACAAGGCCGCCTCGCACAGAAGAGCGCCCGCGGACATCTCTGTGGCAGCTTCCAAGGCCGCCCCCCCCACCCCCGCCCCCGTGAGGCCTGTGACGGCCCCGCCTCCCAGCCTGTGGGCCCATCGCCTCCTTGGGCCGTGGCCTAGCTCTGTGGTTTTTCCCCGCTTCGGTGCAGGCCGGCAATCTTTGAGCAGAGACCCAGACACTGTGGATCTCACGTTGGCAAAGCGCCGGGTGTGTCTGTGCTCGAGGATCCTCGTGAACTTCGCTTCGTAAGGTTTGTGAGGTGGGACCAGGGCAGTGTTCGCTCCAGGACTCTATTTTCCACCAGTGAACGCCTCTGTGAGTCTACCCAGGGCCCAGGAGTCGCGAGGTTTTCTAATCTGGCTGGATGGAGGTTTCCTTTCAGCCTCTCGCTGCCCCTTGCCCGCCCTCAGGTGGTTTCCACACACACGTGCTGGAACCAGGAGGACGCACGTGGGACCCTCCTCCCCTCTCCTGGTGACTCTCTGGCACAGGGAATCAGACTGGACGTTCACACCACCAGGGCCTCCCCACGGCCTGCCCACCCCCGCCTACGGACAGCTGCCGTGGGGACACAGCGGACAGACTGCAATCAGGCTGAAGGATTGTTCGCAATCACGCAGCTGTGGACAAGTTTCCCAAAATAAGGACTTGTGGAGAGAGATGAGCAACTTAGCACTCGCCATCAGAAAAGGAAAGGGATGGAAAAACCCAGCAGCCTGCAAAAGTAGCAGGAGCCTCGTGTGGAGAAGCGCGCCATGGACTTGCCCCTTCCCTTGGGGGTGTCGTGGCCTCAGCCTCCTTCCGCGTCCTGAGACCTTCCAGTGCGCACAGGGTTACACTGGTCGCTGCTTTGACCCTTAGGTGTCAGGGAGCCGCAGGCTGACGAGGCTGTGTCCTCACAACCCTGCTTGGGTGGCGCGTCCGTGCAGACCCCGTCCTGAGGGCCACGGCCTGCAGGGCGTTTGGACCGAGCACAGGACAGCTGCCACCTGCGAATGTTTTTCCCTGCAGAGAGAACCCTCCACAGTGACATGGAGGAAAGCGGGGCCCCGTGGCTGCAGCAGGGGAGTCTCCAGGAGCCACTGCAGGGGGTGAGTAGGACGCCCCCATCGCACAGCAGCCAGCTCGGCTTCAGGCCAGGACACCCCCAGGATTCCAGAGGAGTGAGTGGGAAATCTCCCCTTGGCTCCAAAGCCGGGCCCTGGAGCAGCAGCCCTGGTCTGGACACAGCTGTTCTGGACGTAGCCGGCCTGAGCCCCTCGATGGGCCAGTGCTGGTGGCTCCTCTCCGGCCAGGCCCCCAGGGGAGACGCGACGACCCTGGACCCCTGAGCCCGGCGGGGCCGACACTCTGGACCTGACGGGTCTCCTTGCCGGGTGGGCACTAAACGGGCCTGAACTGCATCTCAGGGATGCTTTCTGACCACGGGGTGGACGCTCTGCCCCACTGAGCAGAGCTTCTCCTCAGACCCCAGCTCTGCCTATGCCTGTCCGGGACCCTGGGCTGTACGTGTCCATGGCCCTCGGTCTGGGCAGTGGGTCCCTCCTCGTGGGGCACAGGGCGCGGTTCCAGGCGGAAGGAGCATCTCCAAACCTGCACCTATGGGAACCACCTGTGTGGACGCCAGGCCCACACCTCCATCTCCCAGGCTCCGTCATGGGGGGTGAGGAGGGGGGTGCCCGCCTCACCAAAACCTGTTAGCACCCATCCTTCCACATTTCCACATCCCAGTGCGTTTGACGTTACAGCTGGGTTTTTTTGTTTTGTTTTGTTTTTTTGCGGTACGTGGGCCTCTCACGGCTGTGGCCTCTCCCGTTGCGGAGCACAGGCTCCGGACGCGTAGTCTCAGTGGCCATGGCTCACGGGCCCAGCCGCTCCGCGGCACGTGGGATCTTCCCGGACCGGGGCACGAACCCGTGTCCCCTGCATCGGCAGGCGGACTCTCAACCACTGCGCCACCAGGGAAGCCCCTACAGCTGGTTTTGACTCACGTTTCCCTACTGACCAACAATGCTGCACCTCTTTAGTGCATGGAATAGCCATTTCTTTATCTTCTTTGATGAGATAACTATTCAAACATTTTGCCTACTTTCTATTTGGGTTATTTATCTTATTATTATTGAGTTGTAACAGCTCTTTATATATTCTGGATACAAGTTCTTCCTCAGATATATGATTTCAATTCTTTGCTTCAGTCGACAGCTTCCCTTTTCATTTTTATGTCTTTTGAACTTGTTGTGCTTTCTGTATCTAAGACATCTTTGCCTAACCCAAGGGCACGAGGTCCCAAGGTATTACTCCTATGTTTTCTTTTAAGAGTTTTATAATTTTAGTTCTTTCATGTAGTTCTTCGATGCATTTTGATCAAATTCATCTTTTTATATAAATCCTTCTTCCTGCCCGTGGATGCTCACTGTGCCGGTCACGTGTTGAGAAGACTGACCTTTCCCCAGTGAGTTACTTTTGCGCCTTTGCTGGAAATCAGCTGATGGTGAGTGTGAGGGTTTATTTCTGGACTCTGGATTCTGTCCCACTGATGTACGCTCTGTCCTTGTGCCAGAACCAGTCTTGATGACTGTAGCTTTGCAGTACGTTTTTTAAACTCATTTCGTTCTTTTTCAGGATTGTTTGTCCTCCCTGAGGCCTTTTATTTCCACAAAGCAGGATTGGTTTGTCAGCTTCCACAGATGCTCTTTCTTGCTGGTGGTGTCAGAACCTTCCTCCGAGCTCTCTCGCTGATGCCACCCTGAGCCCCGTCTCGGGGTCTGCGGGTCCACAGCTGCGCTGATGCGGTGTTAGTCCCGCGGTGGTGGAGCGACTGCAGGAAAAGGGGCTTCCGCTGGTCACCGGGCCGGGGTCTGGCCTGTGTCCTCGGGCTTGGTTCACGGCGTCTCACGTCCTCCAGAGAGGCACTTGGGGAGCTGAAGGTTCCAGATAGTCTAATCAGGGCGTCTAGATAAGGCCCAAGGGGGCAGCCGAGGGGCACCCCTGGGGTCTCCTCACCAAAGAGCTGAGCATAACAGGTGGATTTTAATTTTCTCTGTAAACAGCCTCAACCCAACATACAGTGTGGAAGCTCCCACAGCCCTTAGTCCCGCCAAACTGGCCCAGGTGTGGGTCTCGGGAGAGGAGCCGCAGCCCCGTCTAGAACCTGGGGCCGATACCGGAGCAGCCTGACGCCCCGGCCGAGGGAGTAGAGGGACGTGGGCTCCGGCCCCAGCACCCAGGGCCACTTGGGGAAGCACGTGGGCGCGGCCCCGGCAAAGGCACGTCTGGGCGCGGCCCCAGCAAAGGCACGTCTGCCCCCGGCCTGTGTCTCCTACATGAAAGCCCAGCGTCCGGGTCCAGCCTGGCTTGACGGGTGTGTCCAGGCTAGCTTACGGCAGATCACTTCCTCAGAGTAGTAAATACATATGAAGATACTTGTCCCCAGCTCTCCACCATTTTCAAGGCTTCAGTAACTTCCGTGGTCTAATGTCCACGGTCTCAAGCCCAGCGACCTGTGGCTGGGCTTGAGTGTCTCCCGTAGGATCACCGTCACTCCTTCTCCTGTCTCCAGACATCACAGAATAACAACTGGGTTAGCTCGGTCAGCGGGGGCCTCGCTTGGACTTTCAGAACCAAAGCGTCTGCGAGGATTAATTCTGTCTGAACTGTGCCGCTAACTGTGTTCCCATTGCCACCTTTCCCGGGGCTCGATGTGTCGCCAGGCAGCAACAACGCAGGCTCCTCCGGAAAAGGCAGGGTGCTCCCGGATTTCGCCCTCTTTGTCTCTGCGCGGTCGTGGCTTTCTCTAGACTCGCGTTCTGTGTGCTCTACTTTCAAAGCACTTTGAAGGGAGGTTTCTTTAAGGATCATTTTTGCCTGGAGCAGAAACAAAGAAACCTCCTGTTAAAAAGTGCCAATAAAGTAGCTGTCTGGATGCACGCTGAGGATTTTCTGTGGCTAATGGCTTTTAAGAGCCTGGATGTAAGAGGCATTTTTGGCAAATGGGTCTAAACTATTTATACGTGAAAAGCTGCCGTGATAATCCGGACGTTTCCCAGAGTGGGAAAACGTGCAGGCGAGGGGGTGGCCGGGCCGAGGCGCATGCGTCCCCCCTCTGGCGCACACGTGCCCTCCCCGTGTGCCAGGGCCCCCAGTTTTGCCTGTCCCCAAATCCAGCTGCGGTGTCCCGAGGCCCCCGTATGCCAGCCGGGGGTCTGGGCCCGGCCCGGGGCTGGATGGATAGGGTCCTGACCACGTGGCACCAGGACAGGGAGCCCCTGCCCTGAGCCCCGCGTGCCGTGAGAGGCCCCAGGGTGCTAGTCACCTGCCCTTCACCCTCACCTGGGGGGCGGGGCTGTCCATCTGAAGCCTGACCCAAGCCCCACGCCCGGTCACACCCCCAGGAGCCGGCCCTGTCCACAGGGGCCCCAGGGGCAGGACAGAGTGCCGTTAGGGGTGCCTTCTGGGCAGAGTCGGAGCTCAGCAGCACCTTCCCCTACGACCCTTGGCCTTGGCACCCAGAGTGGGGGCAGGGTGGCTCCCACCAGCACAGGGGTCACCAACTTCCGACTGGTCCCGGGATTCCTGGCGCTGAGGGTTGGCAAACCCCAGGCAGTCTCAGCGGGTCTGTGGGAGCAGCAACCTTGTTGGGGGCGGGGTCTCCTGTGCCGGCCCTCCCCCCATCGCCTCTGAAGAGGTCATCGCCATGATTACCTCAGCAAAATTCCTTTACCTTTCCTGCAAGGCTTTCACTCAAGAAAATGAATTATTTACTAAAGTGTAATTTTTCCGTACTGTGCTGAGTTTCATGCCCTCCTGGGGGTGACCCCTGAGGTTTTCTACAAAACCCACCCTCTGAGCCTGCAGGAAGCTCCCACGTGGTGATGGAGGTGCTGACCACCTGGGCCTGAGCTCCACTAAGGCCTCAGTGGTGTCGGCGCCGGAAGAGCCTCCCGCGGCCCAGGCCAGGCCTGCCCCGCATCCCTGGACCAGCCGAGGTCTTTGTTTGCCTGGATAGGCAGCTGGCCCTGGACAGAGCAGAGGCCACCTCCTCCCCACATCCGCCCTCCGTTCCCCGCTCCCTCCAGACCCTCTTGTTTGGCAGTTCAAGGCTGAGACCATGACGACAGGACAGGTCGGCCGAGAGACCAGTGTTGAGGCTGCAGATGCCCTCACGGTGTGTATTCATCAGTGTCGCCGGCTGCCGTAACAAACGTCCCCGAGCGTCAGCACAGCAGTTCTACTTCTCACTCACGTCCCATCCAGGCCAGTCGAGCAGCCTTGCCTCGGCGGTCACTCAGGGGCCCAGGCTCCGTCCAGCACACACGGGCCAGGACAGCCTTGGGGCGTGGTGGGCCATCGGCAGCCCAGGAGCGTGGCCCAGCGCCTCTGCCCACCCCACAGCCTCCAGGCTTTAATTGTTCTGCATTGGTGTTATTATGCTGTTGATACCATTTTGCTGCCGGTTAAACAGATCTGACAGCTTTCAGGAAGAGGGGGTTTCCTCTGGATCTGTGTGTGACAGCTGTGAAATGCAGAGCGACTGACCTCCCATGTCCCCCGCCATGGGACCTCCCTACACTGCCCCTGGCGCCTGCCCCTGGCCCCGAGTGGGCTGTGAGCACCTCCCCTCACCTTCCTCCCCCCTTCCATGTGCAGGGTGCCCCCTACGGCTGAGATGAGAGCAGAGACCGGGAGGCCCCCAGCTCCCCACCCGTGAAGCGGCCACAGAGGAATGAGGGGACTCAGAGAAACGTAAAGCACGAGGGTGAAGGAGGGAAAGGCAAGGATTAAAACCAGTACCTGTGAGACACATGCTCGGAACCAAAGTCACACTTAAGTTTTTGTGAGAAGTTCTAGTGCCATCAGATTGTTCATTTCCAAATTATGTAGAAAACGTCCTTCTGTCTGAAGCACAAATAATTTTTAAAATCTGGGCTTCTATAGTTAATGAAAATAATGCGTCATCCAGTCATGGGTTTGCAGCTGCTGCTAAAATGCGACACAGTTTTCTATTCTTAGTTGACTCTGGTCACCCCGGCCAGCGACTGCCTTCAATTGCGTGTTGGGGTCGGGGTTTCCCCGGAGCCTTCGCATGTCAATGGCGACGCCCCGTGTGCCACGGCTGTGGCCTCCCGACACGTGGCAGCATTCACCCCCAGAGGTCAGATCTCGGTGACGGCGAGCGGGGGTGTCAGGGCCCGCCGTCAGCGCAGCGCCACTGGGTTTCTGGAGGCCCGGCTGCCGGAGCCGAGCGCCGCCCGCGCGCCGTCGGGAGCAGGGATGCCGGCCGCGTGTGGAGCGAGCAGAGCAGAGCGTGTGCTCCAACGCAGCCCCCGCCGGCCCTTCCCGATGATGTTTTCTTAGTTAGACCTGCGCGTGGCTCAAAACGTAAAAGAAAACCCAGGAGGCCGGCGCCTCTTTCCAGGACCGTGCGGTGCAGCCCGGAGGATGCAGCGCAGCCACCCCCAGCCCCAGCCCCTGCCCTCCAGCCTAACTGCCCTTTGCCCAAGGTGCTCCGTGATCCCGGCCTTTCCATCAGCTCCAGCGCGACTGAAACGGCCCGGAGACAGCAGCGGGCATGCGACTGCCCCTCGTGCCCGCTGGGCTGGGCGCCCCGGGCCTTGACACAGAGGGAAACCAAGTCCTGGTCACCAGGGCGGCACGGGGCCTCCCCCAGTCCCGCCCAGACCCTGGCTGCAGGCTTCCCCGTTGCGGGGGGGTCTCCCCGGGAGCACGCTCGCAAGGCAGCCTCCAGGGACGGTAAAGTGGTCGTGTGGGGCTGCAGGGGTGCTCAGCAGGTGTCCCCTGACCCAAGGAGGGAGAAGGGGGCCCCCCACGGAACCACCAGCGTCCAGTGGCCTCAGCACTGATGAGAATTTCCCAAGAACTTTTCTCCTTCGAGACGATACGTTAGTATTGTCATCACTATTGTTTTTAACCCAGGACAAAGTTCAGAAACTGAGGGGGAAGCCAGAGCATGGAAAAGACTGCAGGGCTCTGGGCGAGTCAGGCCCAGCTGCAAGGCGAGCCCGGCCCCCCACCAGGCCTGACCTCCAGCCTCCGCTGTGTGTTTACCCCAGGCAGCGGCCAAGCCCAGGACCTGCTGGTCTGATGAAGCCGGGGCCCATCTGAGGGGGCGTCTCACCACGTCCAGCGGCCCACAGATGCCCTGGCCGTGTGTGGAAGGGGCCACGAGCCCTCTGGCGTCTCCCTCTGGGCCTGGACACCCGGACGGCCCACGTCAGGACAAGCAGGCTCGTGCAGCTGGGAGAACGTCCAGGACCAGGACGAAGAGTCACCATGAAAATCTCCAGGAAATCTTCCCCAGCTCCCGCTCAGAGGGCTTCCCACGGAAACGCCCTGAAACGCGCTCTAAACCGCCTCCAAAGACAGAAGCCGGGAGTGCCTTCCTGCGCGTCACGTGGACGCAGCACAGACGGGGCGGGCCCTCCCCAGTGTGTCCTTTCCTAGAGGACCTGGTCAGCGTGCCGGGCACTTGGAGGAGATGAATGACTGCAACTCTGAAAGGTGTCCTCGACCCACACGGGGCGGCCTGCAGACCGCAGAGAGCGTGGGCTGCCTGAGGGGCACACAGATTCCAGGCGGCAGCTGCGTCCTGAGCTGCCCGCTCTCCACATGGCCCTGCCCCGAGGAGACTGCCCACCTGATACAGGCACGTGGCCACGTCTTAGTCCCGGAGAGCTGGCTCCGTGAAAGGCAAGCCAAGCTTGGCTTCTTGGGCCCAAGGAAGGCTCTCGTCCCTGGGATGGGCCCGGGCTTAGCACCTCCTCAGGCCCAGAGGCTGCTGTCTCCCAGCTTAGCCAAGGCTGTTCCTTAGGCCCTGATCGTCTTTGGGAGAAGTGAAGGGGCAGGTGCCCTGCTGGGCCCTCTGCAGCTGGGCCACAGGCCCAGCCACTGAGCATCCAGGAGACCACACCCTGGGCCATGTGGTTTTTAAACAGCCGGAGCACATGTCCACATACTCATTAGCTCAGCAGGTGAGCTTCTGCTTTGATGAGTCTTTTCATAAAAGGGCCTAAAGAGCGGCCGAGGGGCCAGAACCCTTCCTCCACGTCTTGAGTGTTGCTGAGACAGCACCTGGGCAGGGATCCGGCTCGTGCCCACACGTGGGCAGAGAGGCCAGGAAGGAGGGCAGCCACCAAACTGGAATTTCAGATGAGCGTGAAGAACTTTTTTAGTTTGTCCCTTGCAGTATTTGGGACATACTTCTACCAAAATAATGCTTATCTGAAATTCAAATCCAACTGGGCACCCTCGGCTCTGCTGCTAAATCTGGCAGCTCTGCAACAGGCCTGTGAGGCAGAGAGGCGGGTAAGGCCGGGGCGCCCACCCCGTGCTTAGAGACACAGAGCCAGAAAGGAGAGGCTGCGCCACTGTCTGAGGGCCCACAGCCCCTCAGCAGCCCAGGGCCCACGCTCAGGCCACTGGATGGCCGCAGCTGGGGGCTGGGGGCCCAGCACACGGAGTGGAGGGTCCTCCATCAGCTCTGACCCAGAGGTCCGGATGGAAGACTTATCATTCCTTCTTCCACGGGATGAAGGGGAAGCATCATCTTTCCATGTGAGCGGATCCAGGGGCCACAGCTGATGCACAGCTTCTGAGAATGCCCCCCCACCAGCCGCGTCAGTCAGGAGCTCTGGGAACAGCCCGTGCCCACCTCCCACCCTGGGACATTTGGGATTAGACTGTGAGGACCCCACCGGGTTGGGGTCTGGGTGCCAATGCACAATCTGCTGTAAAGGTGGACAGAGCAAGAGAGGGGAGGGTCCTTGACCCTCTGTCCTCCCTGGAAACAGGAGAGTGGCCTTCCCACCTGACGTGGGAGGTGGCAGCTCTGCCCAAGGCTATCTCAGCAGGCGTTGGTCACGGCTGTTCTCCGGAGCATCTGACCGTCTTCTGCTCTTGTCTCATTTAGAAAATGTGGGCGTCGTCTGTCCTGCATGTTCGGGGTTCTATTCACCAGCTCTGCAGGTGACATGCTGTCCCAGTGCTGCCCACCCTGTGCCTGCTGCCTGCGTGTCACCGAACCAAACTCGGGTCCACTCGCCTGCCCACAGTAAAGCCAATCTACTGACCCCGGGTGGTGGGGAAGGAAAGTGCAGCATTTATCGCAGGGCCAAGCAAGGAGTCCAGGCAGCTAGTGCTCAGAAGGCCTGAACTCCCCAAAGGCTTTCAGGAAAAGGTTTTCAAAGACAGGGTGAGGGAGGGTGGGTTGTGGGGTGTGATCAGCTCGTGCATGCTCTTCTGATTGGCTGGTGGTGAGGTCATCAGGAGTCAACGTCATCAGCCTTCTGGTTCCAACTGGCCTGGGGTCTGCGTGCTTGTGGGCAGCATGCAGTTGACTTCTTCCACCTGGTGGGGGCTTCAGTATCTGCAAAACAGCTCAAGGACGTAGCTCAGAAGAGTATCTATAGCCCTTGAGGAGGAACTGAAGGTCCTTGATCTGTTTAATGGCTAAACAATTAATATTTTGTCTTGTTTAACTGTTTTCCTTTGCTTCTGCATTTTCTCACTTGTTTGATTTAATTTACTCTTTGGAACTCGGAGAAGGCTTAAGTTTTTCTACAGACAGGAGTCAGGCGGAGGATGGGGGTGGTGTCTGTCCTGGGAAGGCCCCCACGCAGCGTCCTGCTGGGTTACACACAGGCCTCAAACTCCTTGTGGATCCCATGCCCATCCCACCGCAGGCCCTGCAGACGGGCTGCTTCCCTTTGCTGTCCGTGGTCCCGGCCCTCCGTACCTAGCGCAAACTGACACGGTGTGACCGCCTGAAATCTGGCCCAGAGGCAGGGCTGTGGTTCCCTCCCAATCCGGCAGCCAGAGGCAGGCTCTATGTGCACCAGAGAAAACCAGAGAACAAGCTGAAAAGAGCCCAGATTCTAAAGCAGGTTCCGCTCTCAGAGCCAACACCCGCTGGGAAACTTTCCCCATCACCATTTCGAAGCCACTCAAGGAGGTCATGTGAGCGAAGGTGGGAGGTTAGCCCTGTCTCGACCCAGGTCTCAAGGCTGGGAGGTAGGGCGTGTGCCCATCCGTGGACGCCTCCATCTTCTGGACCGTGGTCCAAGGTTCCAAGGGTTCCACACCCTCCCCGCCTGGGTGGCCATTTCTCTGTGGGGGAGGGGCTTCTCACGGCTCCGTGGCCACTCTTGGCCACCCCGCCATGGCAGCGGCCCCGCAGGTCCCCACGTCCTGGGATGCTTGCTTGTGTCTCCTGTTCAATGAGCTGTGGTCTGTTCGGTCCTTCTCTGTTTCCCTTGGAATTTATCAGGCGGTGTTTCTCCAGCCTGAGGCACAGGCTTTACTCAGAGCTCCAGCTCCGGAAGCTGGATGAGCCAGCCTCCGCTACCCTCGGGCTGGTTCTGCCCAGCGGTCCCTCCAGGTCAGGAACTCCGCAAAGCCCCATGGGGTCCCATCTGCAGAGGCCGGAGAGCCCCAACCCGGGCCTTTCCCACCCTCACCTGTCCTGGCCGAGAGAGAAGAAAGTCCAGGAGGGGGCGACAGGTGAGGACCAGCCTGTGGGGCAGACTCAAGGGCACGAGGACCCCCACCCGCTCCTGTGTATCTGCTCCACGTGCACCAGGCAGGCCTCCTGTGACCTGCCCCTGCCCCGCACACCTCCCAGCCCTGCAGCCCAGGCCCCCACGTGTCCCCCATTTAAGGCCCCGGGAATGGGGCGAGTGCCAGACTCCAGGGCACCCACACAGGGGTCCCACCTGATGGGCACAGACATGGACTCGTGCTGGGACTGCCGTGCAGAGACGCCTCCTGAATCCTGCTGGACATGGCTCCCACGGGCCAGGTCGTGCGCGCTTCAACCACGGGGCTTCCTTGGGGGCCAGGATGCCGTCTGCTTTTTAGGTCCGGTCTTGACGGCAGACAGACTGTGAACTCAGAGCTCATCTTCCTGGGAAGTCTGTGCGTCTCGTCTCGCGGGCGGGGTCTTCACGAGGCCGTGCTCCGTGAAGCCCGGCAGTTCTCAGCCGTCTCCCTCGAGGGCCCCAGGTGGGCAGCAGAGGGGAGAGGGGACCCGCAAGGCCCTGGCTGTGGACGGCTGTGCCGAGGGCGCCCAGCACCCCCCCAGAGACGCCTAGGAGAGCCATGACCCTCCTCACAGAGGGACATCCAGCGCAGGAAGTCAGGGAAATTCGGAAACTACCCACGAGAGGGCCGGCCCAGCTGCTGCACATCCCGACCTAAGCCTCCCGGGAAGCTGGTTAGCGCAGCTGCCAGCCCTCGCCTGCTTGTCCTCCGGGCCACGTGGGGTCAGCCACAGGCCCGGCCACGCTGAATGCCCTGGGACCTGGCAGTCGGAGGTGACCTGGGTCCCAGGAAGTGGAACTCATGCCAGAACCGTCGCGGAGGCTTCATGGCAGATTTCAGGTCAGAATAAGGGACACTGCTGAGCCCTGAGGACTGCGGACTCTGAGGGCCGTGGGTGGCCAGGTGGCCACGGGATCGAGACCCCAGCTCTGGAGGGGTGCCGGGCCCTCCTGGTCACCCCTCCTGGCCATCAGCAGAACGCTGCCCTCAGGTCTGCTGGCTCCCAGGAGGAGGGCTGGGGCCATGGGTAGTGACTCTGCTTTCCTGAGGTCGGCAGGTGCCCCCACTGCCGGGCCGGCCTGTCCAGGGCAGAGGCGAGGTCAGGAGAGTGGTCGGCACAGGCCCAAACCTACCTTTGCCGGGCCTGAAGCCTCAGGGATGAAGAAGGGGAGGCTAAGAGGCGAGGGGGGCGGGGGCGCAGGGCCGACTTGGGAGCCCACTGCAGCACCCACGTGGCCGGGCCAGTCGGGGGTCCCTGTGGTGGGGAGCCAGGAGGACAGAACCTCCAGGGATGCTCCACAGAGCCTCGGGCAGCAGCACAGCATGGGCGGCGGAGCTGGTGGACGACCAAGAGGTCTGGGTGGGGACCTGCGACGGGACCGGAGTGGAGCTGGCCACTCCCGCACACCCACTCTTTGGGTCGTCCCAAGGCCCTCACCCAGGCCCCGCTGGGCCCCCCACCTGGGCTTCTGCAGGGGCAGCCAGGCCGTCCCCTCCACGTCTGCCCGCAGGCGCAAGCCGGCCCTTGGACGGTTTTCTCGTCTCTGCTGCAGTTTTCACTAACGTCCCGCAGCCCAGATGAAATAGCTCTGCGGCCAGGGTCTCACCCCACAGAGAGCGCGCGAAATACCCAACGTGCCTTTAAGCTCCCAGAGAAGGACACCTCGCCCAGAGGCTGCGAAGCGGAGCGCGACACCTTCCTGGTTCATTGAAACAGTGCATCTTACCAGCAGGGCTGTGCCCGGCTACATAAGCAAGTTCCCACTCCCTGTGGGAGCCCTGCCTCGGGCTGGGCACCGAGGGGCTCCTAGGGTCCCCCCGTGGGGTCCCAGCTGGGAGGTGAGGTGTCCTGGCAGGGGGTGCATGCCTCCTGACGCTGAGAGGGCTGGAAGGGACAGACCCTGAGGAAAGGGCGCAGCCGCCCCGGTGTGTGAACCTGGCTCTGTAGGACGGACCCTGATGCCACCCAAGCCCACAGGCCCAGCCACCGGGAAGGTTCAGGCCTTTGGGAGGGTCCCTTCAGCCGGTAATGACAGCACCCGCCCCCAACCTGCTCGGCTCTCTGGTCACAGGCCTAGCGCTCAGCCTTGAGGGCCAGGGCAGCGCTGCATCCCCACCTGGGTCCTACCTGCCTTGCACTGGACCCCCTGGGGGAGGGGGAAGATGGTGCGGCCACCAGGCAGAGGAAGTGCTCCCCGGGGCCCCTGGACAGAGCTGCGTGTTCCGGCTGATACCCTCCCGGCACCCAGCGCTGTTCCAGGCGACAGCGGCCACTCCCGTGCACTGAACGCCACACACGGGAGTCACCACACAGGACCCCTCGTCCACCACGGCTGCCTCAGCTCCTGGGGCGTCCCCCCTCCCCGGGCCGGCAACTCCCTCCTGGGTCCCCGCATGAGGGTGGAGCTCTGTGCCATGTCACCCACAGCAGCTCAGCTCAGCTGCCACCCACGCATGGATGATGGACTCAGCCAGGGTGAGACCCAGGGTCCACGGGAGAACCCGTCTGCTCCAAATGTCAAAGACAGATGCACAGGCACAGGGCACGGAACACAAGCACACGCGCATGCACGCACACATTCATACACACGCACACACACCCCCATGTACACAACACACATCATACACATGTGCACACACCCATACACACGTGCGAACACACTGGTGCCCACGCGCACGCACACATTGGTGCACACCTACACGCATTCATGCTCCCTCACGCACACACGTGCACACTCACGTGTACACCGTCCCCAGGAGTCATTTGCTCCCAGCACTGACCCTGCAAGTTGAAATTTCTCAGCTGAAACCTCAGGGCAGCTCACCTGGAGTCTGTTCATCCAGCTGCCAGGACCAGAGGGCAGAGCAAGTGGGTAAGCAGGGAGGTGGCCCTGTGCGGGGATGCCAGGCCGTGGCCCCAGGGCTCTCCCTGTGGGCTCCTGTTTGGGGAAAAAAGGAGGTCTTGGCCCGCTGAACATTCTTCCCCACTGAAACCCAGACTGCCTATCTGAGTTAATATGATGGTTTTATACAAGGTGGGGTTTTTTTAATGAAGGGATTTTTCGATCCTGAAATAATACCGTTTTGCTTTTGTAAAGTCTGTGGCAGCGTCTCTGGGCCTTTCTGTTCAGGGCAGCTTTATCGAGCTACGAGGCTGGATCTTCCCTCTGACATCAGCTCAGTGACAACCGGGGCTGCCCCAGCAAGACGCACTTTCTGCACAAATGAAAAAGTACATTTTTACAGATTGAGATAAGAGGTGATGCTGTTTTGAGTCTGAAGTGCTTCCTTTTTCATGTGGTGTAAAGGGTCCTCTTCTGCACCGTCCACACTGAGTGTGGATCACCCCCGAGGCCGCCCTCGGCGTGTGGGTCCTCGAGTCCCTTCCCACCACACCTCCACACTCCGTCCTGCTGGTGTCCTGGGCTCGGGGACCCAGCGTCGGCTCCTGTGGGGACGGGGCATGGCCGAGGCCTGGGGCTTCCGTAGCTGGAGGTGGCAGCAAACCCGACCCCAGGTGGCCACCGGCTGGAGGAACAGACTCGAGAGGGACGTTGGCCGAGAGGGAGCCCTGTTCTCCCACCATGGGAAGGGCTGTGGGCTCTGCGGACCTCGTGAGGCACCACGTTAGCGTCGGGACAAAGGCCGAGACCGGCCTCCCGGAGTCGATGCAAGTGAGGAAGAACGCAGGCCGGAGGTGCTGCTGCGTCCTCAGAGGGGCCCGGTGTCACCACGTCCTGCAGGGAGCAGGGTGCCCTGCACGCGTGTGGAGTCTGCACCGGGCCCTCAGCGGAGCGCTCGCGTCCCGCGTGTTTGGGCTGACATGTGTGCTGAGACGTGTCCGCATGTGTGGACGGCGTCTTCGGGCAGCATCCTCTTTGGGACACAGAGGCCAAGATGGGGCCTTTCGGAGGGTGTCGGGTCTGAACGTGGGTCTTCGGGCCTCGGCCTCAGGGACCTCGTGCCTGGTGGCTTGTCCCTGCCTCACCAGCCATCAGAGCTGTGCCACTGCTCCTGCCACGGGGTTCCGTCAAGGCTTGAAGGATGGACCGCCTCAGTAATGCAGGCCTGGCAGGCCGGCTCAGCCCTTCCTTACAAAGTCTAAATCACGTTAGCACGAGTGGTCCTGATGGATGCCTGACTCTCCCCGTACACGCGTGCTGGGGAAACGCCAGGCTGGTCTCCAGCAACCCCGTCTGCATCGGGCACGTAAAGCCAGAGCGTAGGTTCCTTGAGAAGGTGAAATGCTTCCCGGGCAGGGAGTTTCTGGAGGCCGTCTGGGGGTCTCTGCCGGGCAGCAGGATGTGTGTGCACCCGCCCCAGGTCTGTGCACCTCTCCTACCGGCCCCGCTGGTGGGGCCCCAGGCCGGGGGGCGGGGTGGGGAGGGAGGACCACCTGCAAACATCCGAGGTATCTCGGGATCAGGTGAGTAGGTGGCGTCAGCCTCCTGTTTTTTTGTTTGTTTGTTTGTTTTGCGGTACGCAGGCCTCTCACTGCTGTGGCCTCTCCCGCTGCGGAGCACAGGCTCCGGACGCGCACGCTCAGCGGCCATGGCTCACGGGCCCAGCCGCTCCGCGGCATGTGGGATCTTCCCGGACCGGGGCACGAACCCGTGTCCCCTGCATCGGCAGGTGGACTCCCAACCACTGCGCCACCAGGGAAGCCCCAGCCTCGTGTTTTTAAACCTTTTTCTCCACCAATTGAACACACTGTCTCTGAAAACTCTGAATAGGCTCCTTGGTCTCCGGGGAGCGCGAACCGTCACGTAAAGCCTGTCCGGCCTCTCAGCGGTCTTCAGCCGCGGTTCTGACCACAGTATTGGGGGACGGCTCCTGGCCCAGCCCAGGCTGGGGCTGCTTCTGAAGCGCCCGTTGCTCCTCGGGGGTCGGCACCTTGTGTGCAGATTCCGTGTGTGTGACGACAGTCAGGCTGGAGCCCCCAGGACCCACCTGCAGCCACCGCGACTTCCTCTGCCGCCATCGCTGGTGGGCGGCCAGGACGTCCGGTCTGTGTCTGTGAAGTACTTCCACCTGGACGCATCCTGCTGGGAAGATCCCCCGAGGGACACTCGGTGTGGGCTTGGCCCTGCACCACCCCAGCAAGGCTCAGGTGTGAGGGTCCCAGGAGGACGGCCTGACACACCCCTAGTCCAGCCGGGCTGAGGACCACCTTCTCGTTCCTATAAAATTCAGAGCGGCGATAGGCAAGATATGAAGAGTTCATTAAATGTTCTAGGCGACCATCTGGTTTCTTTAAAGCTGCCCTTGAATTTCTTGAAGACACTGTGCTCTCCAGTGTGATCTGAGTAACACAGGGCGCGTCTCCTAGAATAAGACAGCTCGGAATGATCATTAACCTCGAGAAAGGAGGATGCGTCAAGTGAGACCCACTCAACGAGGCGGCCCAGATTGCCCCGTGTCCCGTAGGAACATGATGGTGGCCGGCCTGTCCGGCCCTTTGCTGGGTGGTGGGGGGGTCGGGATGGGAGAAGCCCTTGGCCCCCGAGGGGCACCCCTCTGTCGGGTCACGTCCCCAGTGCATGGGTCCCCAGTGCCCAGGACACGCCACGGGGCATGGGGGCTGTGGGGCACCCCTTCATCCCCCTTGGTGAGAGCCCCACGGCCCACAGCAGGCTCCCAGGGCTGCCCACCAGCCCCTTCACATCAGCAGGGGCCCAGCCCTCACAGGCACCCACCCACCGCCCCGAGGCTCCTTGCAGGACTGCTCCTGGGCTCGCTCAAAAGGACAAGCAGGCTGGGAGAGGGCAAGAGTTTCACTGGCCATCCAGAGGGCGTGTGTTTCCGCAAAGTAGCTGCTGAGTCAGGAGGGGGCGCGGGCATCTGAGCGCCAGGCGGGCGGCGTCCAGGCTGGAGCTCCAGCCCCTCAAATGGATGCGACGGGCTGTGCACAGCCCCCTTCGCGGGAGGCCCAGGCCTGGTGAATACTTAAGCTTCCTAAATAAAACATGAGAGAGTCGGATGGACCCGCAGACTAGCCTTGCCTTTTTTCTGCAGTGAAAACACTGAACTGGGTGCCACGTGGCCTGTGCCGGGTCACGTGCACGGACGCAGAGGCCGCTCTCGAGTCTGACCGCAGCCTCCCCTTGGCTCTGACCCACAGGCCGCAAACCAGCCGAACCACTGGCCACTCACCTGGTCCTGAGCTGTCAGAACCCGACGGTGCACAGGGAGGTGCACGGTGGGGGGGTGCCCATCGCCTCTCGGGGAACGCGGGGCCACAGCCGCCTGTGTTAAGGTTCGGCCAGGCCTGTGGTTTGGGTTTTCACACGGATTTTGGAGATCCCCCCCACCCCCGGCACAGCGTCATGCCCACAAGCTTCCAGCATCCCAGTTCTTGTTCCAGGACCCGTGAGCATCCTCCAAGGCCGCTGTCAGCCCCACAGATGGCCGTCCCACGGATCAGAAGCCCCACTGCCCACGCCTCAGTCCTGGGGCATCTGTAAGGGGTTGCCGTGGAAATCGCACCCTCCCCAGACACAGCTCCAGCGATGGGCAGGTCAGGAGACACTCGCAAAGCCAGCCGGAGACCAGACTTTGGAACCTGCGGTTTCAACACCAACACGTCTCCTCGGGTGGGACCTGCCCCTTGCCCGGCCCCGAGTCTCAGGGGCTGGATGTTCTGGTTAAAAATAAAACTTTAGAAGTGCATCCCCCAAGCCGGCGTCAAGAGAGCAGCACAATACATCCGCACAGAAACCCTGGGAGCCCCGGCGCCGGAGCCCGAGCTGGTGATGACACCTCTTTTGCTTTAACACCAAAAGGTTTGTTAAAATCCTGCAGGTTCTAACAAAATCCAAGGACGTGCTGTCACCGTGTGATGATCAAATGGAGAGGAGGACACATCCCTTGTTACTGATCCTGCCTCCACTTCATCCCGAGGCACTATGGAAAGCCCGCTGCTACCTCTGGCATCTGAAGGCCCTGCATCAGGACCATGAGACCTCACCCCGGCTGGGCCCTCATCCAAGAAGCCGCCTTTGAGGACATGTCCGCAGTCGGGGACCCTGAGGTCCGCTGTCCTGGCAGATGGGGGGCAGATCGAGAGGCCCTAAGGCGGCCAGGTGCGGAGCGTGGGGCTGGGAGAGGTGAGGCCCGGCTGGCCCAGGGGCGGCTCTAATTAAATGGCCGGACATCTAACAGGTCAGTGTCCCTCTCACGCCCACACTTCTGCTGACCTGCCTGGGCTCCTGGGTGCTGAGGTGTGGCCCCTGTGTGTAAACATCTCATCAGCTTTCCTCACCAGGGAGCGTTCTTGTGGTTGGTGGGGATGAGGGTCATCTTTCTCCTTCACGTCCTTCCTGGGAATGAAGGGCCTCGTGAGCTGCGGAGACCCAGGTCTGCCCTCCGCTGAGATGGCTCTACCAGCGTGAACTCAGAGTTCAGGGCTCAGACAAGAGAGAGAGCTGGACCGTGCCCCCCTGCAGCCTCATCGGCCAGCACTCCACCCTCTGGTTGCTGGCCCGCTGCCCCGCCATCCTGCCCACCCACGCTGGCCATACCACCCAGGCCCGTGCTCTTCGCTCTGCCCAGAACACAGCCCCCTGCCCTGCAATGGGGGACACATGGACACTCCACTCCTCCCCCAGGCGTCCACTGCGGGCTGTCGTCCAGCCCCCAGCCCAGCCTGCAGGGAGCCCTGGAGCCAGGGTGGGTAGGGGCACCGGGGACCAGCCCTCCTGAGCTGGTCTGTTTGGAGCTTGGGGCTGCCCAAGGGCGGGAGACAGCGGGATGCAGGCGTGATGTGGTCTCAGAGGCGTCGCAGGGACCCAGGAAAACACCTCCCACTGGAAACCCGCTGCCTCGGATGGCCGGGCTCTGCCCTGATTGTCCCAATGGAGTCAGCTGAGCCTGTCCTATGAGGCCAGAGAGGCTGGAGAGCTCTCACTGTCTAGGAAGGAGGGGGCTGCCCTAGGGCCCCACCTCAGATCAGGGGAGGCCAGCAGAGGGACTCAGACTTCCTGGGCCCCAAATGTGTGGGCCACTGGGGACCAGTCAACACCCCAGCCCAACCCCACCTGAACCCGTGGACCAGAGGCTGGGTCACTGGGCATCTGGTGGCTGGAAAACTCAGGTTCAGGAAACATGAGAGCCTTGCTGGGGGGAGGGGAAGGGGGACTGATGGGGTGACAGACAGGATAGGAGGGTTATTGGCTATTGGGGCTAGTGGGCCGTAGAATGTTCCAGAAATGTTGATAAGTCTCAAAGAAAGGAAGCACGCCTTTCGTGAATCGGGTGGGTGGGCCCTTCAGAGGGTCCCTTCATCCCCGTGGGCTTCTGGGGTGCGGCCGGGCCGTAGGGTCACCCTTTGACTGCCAGGAGAGGGGAGTCCACGTCCTGCTTTATGGCCCCCAGCGTAGGGTCTGGCTCCCCCTCTAGGAACTTGGAATCACCAATTCTTCAGAGGAAGCAAACCGGAGGCCATACCACCCAACGACGTGGTGACCCAAAGAAACAAAACGCTAATCGAATCGGCCTCTTCTGATGACTAGAAATCAGATTTCACACGTGGTTCCAAATTTCTGGCTCAGAAACGAGTGGCTCTCTCCTCTGGAGCACTGGAGCCCCTTGGCAGCGGTCAGCTGAAGCCCAGGTGAGGCTGCCTGTCAGGCCGATGCCTTTGCCACTGTCCCCACCTCTCCCCCGCGCCCACCACCCAGTCAGCTGCCGTCGGCAGGGGCATTCTTGCCTGGCCCTTGGCTCCTGAATGGACAGATGG
Organism: Pseudorca crassidens; assembly: GCF_039906515.1. NCBI lineage: Eukaryota > Metazoa > Chordata > Mammalia > Artiodactyla > Delphinidae > Pseudorca > Pseudorca crassidens. The sequence continues at coordinate 748,691 of NC_090311.1, read as the reverse complement.
ATGGAGGAGGGCAGAAGGGCGCAGAAATGAGGCCAGAGAGGTTGTAGGATTTAGAATAAGAAAAGGTGTCATTTCAAACCGTGGGACAGGAGGGAAGGCTCAAGGGCAGTTGAGGTTGGCCAGCCCCTGGGAGGGCTGGCAGCGGCGGGAGCTGGCCCGCGGAGGGCGCTGGACGTGTGCACAGCTTGGCCACCTCGGTGCACAGGTCCCACCCTAGGAAGTGCCCTTGCGCCAGCACCCGGCCAGCACCGGTTTTTCAGTGAAGGAAAGTACACCTCGGAACGCCTTCCGTGTTCCTGCCGTGCAGCCTGGGCAGGGGTCAGAGCAAGGGGCTGGGCCTCACCGCCTCGCCAAACGTTACCTTTCAAGGCGGTGGAAGCCTGGCGTCTACGGGGGTCCACGGGCTCGGCAGACACAGAGCGGCCGTCCCTGTGCCTGCGGACGACGCAGGCCCCCACTGCCTGTCCGCTCCCCAGAAGGTTCTGGGCTGAACCGGGCTGTACAGACCAGCACCCATCTCGCTGGGTGCCCGGTGACCCAAGCCCAGGGCCCACCCGCCGGCTCGCGGCCCCAGACGGCGTGAATCCGGCTCAGGTGGTGGGAAAGTCACCGTCCTCACAGATGTGGCAGGAGCCGTAGCCGTTGCTGCGGAGTGATCGCTGGGTTGTGTTTGGCTGGAAGGCGGAGCGCGGGGCCTGCCCTCCGCTCAGGACCGCTCTCCGCGGGCGCCTGGCGCTGGCCTGCAGCCTCTGTTCAGCTCTGGCCCGCGGGCTCAGCGAGGGGGGAAAGTTCTGGCCCAGAGCCTTCAAAGCGGCTTTAGCCAGTGCTGGGCCGCCTCCCGTGTGGGGCTGGGCTGGCAGGACCCCAAGGACTCAGCTCCCTCAGCTGCGTCTCGGGTGTGTCTTCCCAGGGGCTGTTCTTGAGATGCCATCACCTCATCAAAGCAGTTCGATCGCCCGTTGGGGAACCTGCTGACGAGCCGCTGACGAGCCGTGTCCCATCACACAGACCCCGCCACGCCCGCGGTGGGGATGCCTTTAGGCGTGAGGTGGGCCCCGCTCAGTCTGAGCAGCAACCGTGTCCCCAGCAGTGGCAGGTGGGGGCACTGGGGTGCGAGTGCCTCACCCATAGGCTTGGGGACCGGCCTTTGCTCATTCACCGCCCACCCCTCTCTGCTCGGGGGCGTGGGGGGCTCCCCAGACCCCAGAACCCCTGCGGAAGGCGCTCCTTGCCCAAGGCTGCAGCTACGGGGGAGGGAGCAGAGCGGCCCTGCGGCTGTGGGGAGGGGCTCCTCTCCTCAAGCTTCAGCTGAAAGGCCAGGCCCCGGGTGCAGCCTCTGTGTCTCAGGCCTGCTCCCTTCTGTGACCTCATTGTCACTCTGGCAGGAGGAGAGCGGCCGGTCACCGTGGGCCCTGAGCCCAGCCTGGGCTCGGGGGGACCAGGGGAGGGAAGGGACACGTCCTCCCTGGGGGCAAGTGGTGTTTCCCTACACCCCAAGGAAGCCTCCTCTTCCGCGGGGGGCGCGGTCTGGGGGCCTGGAACATGGACCCCCGCTCAGGCCTTCTCTGCCTTAGGCTTGACCCTGAGGGAGGCCGCATGACCCCACCATCACCACCTGCGACAGCCCCAGGACCCAGGTGTGGGCGGCTGGGGGGCACAAGCCCGGTCTGCCCAGAGATGCGGCCCTGGAGGGCGGTTAGCAGCCTCATCCGCCCGTGGCGCCATGGCCAAGGAACAGCTGAAAAGTACACACGTGCGTGAACGTACTGTTACACGCACACACCTGCATCTCCTCTCACTGTCATCTCCGGCTAATAGGATTTGCAGCCTGAGACTTAATCCATCTTGCTAATTTGTAGAAGCGGCTTCTAGAGAGTGTCGCTGAAACTGGAATAAATGATTCCCAACGTTCTTCTCTGTCCACGTACGTGTGGAGGGAGACGGCGTTCCCTTCCCCAGTGGGGCCTGAGCACACTGGACTGACAGCCCAGCACATCTGTCCCGCAGAAGCCACATTGCCCACATCGCTAAATGAGCCTGGGGGAGGCCCCGGAACAGGGGGGCACCAGTCACTCACTGGAAACTACAAAACAACTAAAAGAATTGTCTCCAGTTGCGTGGGGCCACTGCCCCGGCCTCAGAGCTGCGACCACACCCGACACAGGGGGAAACTTGAAAGGTCAGGACCTCAGCTGCCTGGACCCAGGCTGGACGCTGGTGTGTCCACACCAGGCTGCGTGCCCCAATGGCAGGGACCCACTCCGTTGATCGGAAGTTGGCCTCGAGGGTCTTGACAGGCCCTGGAGGAGGAGGGGTCCACACCCAGAGGGGCCAAAGGAGCCTCGGCGCTTGACGGCAAACCCGTCAACCGGGGGGGCGCAGGGCCCGGCGGTGAGATCCTGAACGGCCTTGATGGGGAGGAAAGAAGCGGCCAGTGAGGAGAGGGGTCATCGCCAAGAAGGCCGAGGGGCCACGGGGTCCTCCCAGCCCCTCGGCTGACGGCCTTCCCCACGTGGAAGCCGGCGAAGACTCAGGGCAGCGGCTGGAGCCACGTAAGGAGACAACGGCCACAAAAGAGGGCTGGTGGGGAGAAGGCCGGCAGAGGCCGGGAGGACACAACTCCCGGTCAGAGTGGAAGCAGGAGGCCCAGAAGTAGTTCCCAGGAAGAGGGGCAGCAAACGGAGGAAAACACCCAGAGCACAGGTGACGACGACTGTCCTCAAATCCCAGGTGGACCATCAACCGAGCTGCAGCCCAGCGAGGCCATCAGGGTTCAGAATAGGGACAGAGTCATTTGAACACCTTAGCCGAAAAATCAGCGGCCTGAAGGGAGAGGAAATCTGGCCATACCGCCCGCCCTGCCCACAGGAGACCTCGGGGCCGAGCCGAGGGAGGAGGGTGTGACCAGGCTGAGCGTCCAACAGAGGGGCCACGATGCTGGTGGGTTCTCACAGCGGAGGGGCCCAAGGGTCACACCCGAACACTCTGCCTGCTGGCCCGGACGGGGCTGAAGGGCGCGGTGGTGGAGAAATCCCAAGGCAAGTCGGCAGTCGTCCCTGCCCCGTGTCCCCTTCAACAGGGCATTTATTAGCAGGACGCGATGCTGGTACTGGGCGCCTTGCAAGTAAAGCAAAGCCAAGGGAGGGCCAGAGGCACCAGGAAGCGTCGCCGGGCGTGGCCATCAGAGTTCGCGCCAAGTGCGAACACGGGGATTTGCTAAAGGGCAACCGTATCAGCCACTGAACACTCACAATATTTTTTCTTCGGAGCAGTTGGTCTCAGCCTAGGCTTCTCGTTACAATCACGCAGCGGAACTTTTAAAGCATCTGGACACCAAGCGCCCCTCAGGCCAAGTCAGCTCTGCAGCCGCAGCCAGAGGGCCAGTGGTCCCTGAGGCTCCAGGGGCTCCCGTGCGCAGCCTGGAGTGAGATCGGGGTTCCTGGGGACCTTAGAAACGTCTCTGACAGGAGAGCAACTTTTATCTGATGCTCTGTTCCGTCAGGTTCACTTCAACCGACCTTTCTTTGGTTAATTTCAAGTACAATTAATTGGGTATGTTTTATTAAAATACCACATATATATTATCCCGATTTTCAAAAATGATTTCTGTCTTTCTAGCTATAAATATGAGCAAAGGGGGATCTGCGCCGAGTGGTTGGATTTGGGGGGAGGTTTTTTACTTTCTTCGTGGTTGGATTTGGGGGTAGGATTTTTACTTTCTTCGTGGTTGGATTTGGGGGTAGGATTTTTACTTTCTTCGTGGTTGGATTTGGGGGGAGGTTTTTTACTTTCTTCGTGGTTGGATTTGGGGGTAGGATTTTTACTTTCTTCGTGGTTGGATTTGGGGGGAGGTTTTTTACTTTCTTTGTGGTTTTCTGTGTAGCTTGAATTTTTCTTAATAGGGAACATATCATACTTTACAAAAACAATTAAGTCATTACAGAGAAAAATCCAGTGGAACGAGACAGTCAAGTAAAAACAGAGCAAATGGCCTGTGGGTAAAACCCCGGGGGCAGGCGCGCATCGGGGGGTAGGGCCTGGGTCTGGGGCTGTGTCCCCCCAGGTTGCAGGGGCGGGGCAGGCGGGATGGGGGTCGTCCACTCACCACCCTGTGCCCTGGACAGCCCAGCCTCCTTCCTCCTCCACAGGGGAGGCGATGCCTAACGCCTGCTTTCCCCTGCCCAGGGGTTGTTTTTTTAGCTCAAATGAGATGCTGATGTTTGTAAAAGAGATGCACAGACCGTAAACAGCTGTCAGATATTCCTGGCAGCTCCATGGCAGCCAGTCAATTGGTGGTGAACACGTTAATTCAACACACTTAGAAGTCTGCGAGGAAGGACGGCCCACCAACGTCCAAGAGGAGGCTTTACAAATTACTTAGGATGTCAATTTTTAACAGACTAAACACATTTTTGTTTTGTAGAGAGAACTTATTGTTTTAAGAAACACATTAGGGACTTCCTTGGTGGTCCAGTGGTTAGGGTTTTGCCTTCCAATGCAGGGGTTGTGGGTTCGATCCCTGGTTAAGGAGCTAAGATCCCACATGCCTTGTGGCCAAAAACCAAAACATGGAACAGAAGCAATATTGTAACAAAATCAATAAAGACTTTAAAAATGGTCCACAACAAAAAAATCTTGAAAAAAAAAAAAAGAAACTCATTAATGTTTAAAAAGTACGGCAATGAGGAAAGGAAACTCTTGTGCCCCGTCTAGGGGAGCTTTCAAATTTAAGAGTTGCAAATAAAGCTAATGAATTTTTAATCGACTTAGTCTCAAGTAAATGCAGTTTCAAAGTATTTTAGGAATGCCTTTTATGATAAACTTTCCGTTTCTGCCAATGTATAACATTTTAAATTTATATTTAGTATAAAACGATGCTGCTACTCTGTAGAATTTCATCTGCACACCCCGTTCCCAAATTGGGAAAGTAAGCAGAAAATAATTAGAGTAACTTGAACTAAGAGGAGCATTTTCTTTGCCCAGGAAATATCTCAAGTGCTCAGAGCCAAAATAAGCCCCAAATAAACAGTGAAGATATGATGAGCGTCTCACGCCGGAAACGCCGAGCCCAGCCATTCACGGGGAGGGCGAGGCCCACTCTGGTATTTCAGGCAGATGCACGTGCTTCCTGAGCTGGGGGCCCTTCACCAGCTCCCTGCTGTCCCAACGACCTAGGAGTGTGGAGTCTGCCCCAGGTCTCCACACAGGCTCAGCCTGGTCCAGAGGGTGCCGAGAGCGCCTGAGGAAGCCTGGCAGTAGATGCGAGGACGCGCTTCAGGACACTGTGGTACTTGGCGAGGCTGCGGTGCCTGGAGTCCCACCCTCCGCGGGAATCAGGAATCAATTGTTTCCGTGTAAATTTAACCCCCAGTTGTCACATTAACATTTAGATTAAGTGTCTTCCATGGAATGACTGGGTCTACAAAAGCCGTTTGGGGGGAAATTAGAAGGTGGCTCTAAATATCTTGTCAGCAGTCTTTCCTCTCTTTAGGGTAAAGACAAGTGTTTGCCCCCTGACTCTGGTTGGCAATTACGAGGTGTCAGGAGCGCTGCTCTCTAACTAAGTCTCTCCCAGGGGTGTCCCAGAGGCCTTTTCATTTATTCACCCACTGGGTTTGAGCCCCTGGCTTGCCAGGCCCTGTGGAGCTCTGGGGAGGTGACAGCTAATGGGGCAGCAGAGCCCCGGCTCCCCAGGCACGGCCTCGTCTGGAAGAGATCCTTCCCGCTTATTCAGGGATGATCATGCCGGACGATGGGGATGGAGTCGGGCCCCGCTACGCGTATCTGCCCAACCAGGGGTCCTGCCAAGGCCCAGAAGGTGAGAAAAGCAGGTCACTGCATGTCTGGGTCTCAGGCTTTAAGTTCAGCGGACTCTGCCGGCCCGGCGGACGGTGCCTCAGGCCTCCTCCAAGCCTCCTGGGGCTGGACCCCAGGAAGAGCGTGATAAAGCCCTTTGATGGGTATGAACATAAGTTCTAATAGAATTTTCAGCATTCACGTTAATTACAATGTGGTATTAACCTTAAAAGAATCTTATCTGGAGGCAGACATGAGAGGAACGGAACCCACGTAAGAGTGGCACGTCCTCTCACACCTCGGCCGCCGTGAGCTGCCCCTGACCGCTCCTCTCAGAAAACCCTGGAGGTCAGCCCCGACGCGGTGCCCCAGAGGCCTGGGCCTGCACCGCCTCTAACGGCAGAGCACGTGACTCGGGCCTCGGCCTCTGCTGCGGTGAGACAGTGATTTCTGTTGTCTTAAGCCCCGGACTGGTGATTGGCTAGGGCAGCCCTGGGAAATTAAGAGAAAAGGCCTCTTCCCGGCTGGGTTCCAGCTGCGTCCCTATGCAGTCGGCGTGCTCTGCTTGGTTTTCAAGCACAGTTGCATTAAGTGAAAACGGTTCCTTAAATCGAGGTGAGGAGAGGCCTCGGGCCAGCCCCGCAAGTGCGAGGTGCCTCCCCTCTGAAAACTTCTCCCCCGAGCCCTGGGGCTGGAGCGGCCCCCACCCCGCCCGGGCTCCCAGCGGCTCCAGCTCGGACCGAAGCCACGCCCCTACCCACGTGTGAACTAACCACCCCTCCTGTCTGCCGCCGGGAGCCGGGACTCCTGCGGGGGCTTCACGCGCATCCCTACTGGGGGGCCTCGCGGACTGAGGCTGGAGCTGGACAGCCTTGACTGAGACCAATGAACCTCCACCACGGCCCCGGCGTGATCGGGAAGGCGGGCCCTGGGGCAGGGGTCTGGTGGACTGACCCTCAAGCCATCCTCCTGGGCAACCACTCCTGGACCTTCAGCAATGTTTGTATGCAACCCCGGGGGGCTGGGCAGACCAAGGGCATCGCGCGAGCCTCCAATGCCCCGCGTCCCTCCAGTCACGCCCTCACATCTGCTCCCAGCCTCTCCCGGTGACGCCTCAAGGTGGGGCCACAGCAGAGCACACGTGTGGTGCCTCGCAACACCATTCCCTGTTGGCTGTGTGTCCTGCAGCTCGGAGCGGCTGGGCGGACACCACCAGCACCGTGATGCCGCGGACAAGCGCGTCCTGTTGGAGGCCCAGCATGAGGCCGGAGCCTGCAGCTCATCGAGCACTGTGTGGAGAGGGGGCCTGAGTGCCGGCCGCTGCGCCCTGTCTGGCCTGACGGCCTGGGGGTGTCAGGAGGAGACAGAGGGGTTCTGCCGTGCCTTCCAAGCTCGGGACTTGGGAGAAAGGTGGGGTGGGGGCCCTGGGCGAGATGTGACACATCCCCACGCTTCTGTGACCCTGTAAATGAAACTGGGGCCCGGCCCCTGAGCCCAGGTGTGCAGCCCTGGAGGGGCTCTGGGTAGAGGAGGAATTTGGGAAGGGAGTTGCTTGCTCCCCCCAGGGACCCCTACTTCAGGGTCTGAGGAAAAGGGGAGAGAAGAGAGCCCGGTGCCGTCTGCCCGCCTCGCCCGCAGCGCCCCTCTGACCCTGGGGCAGCTGCCACTCACCTACAGGCCCGGACTGAGCCCTGGGGCCCGGACAGGGCTGGGCCTGGAGGCGGCTCCTTCGGGGGGACCGGCTCACCTGTTCACCTGCTCTCACCGTTCGCCTCACAAAGCCGTGTTCCCCCCTCGGGTGAAATCTTCAGAGACCACGGGCCCTGGGCTGTATAACGCCCGTGAGGGGCAGAGCGGTACCGTCGGGCAGACGTGTCACTGTCAGGCACACAGGTCACCGTGAGACATCCTGGGTTCCAGGCTGGGCTGGGTGCGGGAGGGGCAGCGGGCAGGCAGCCCCGCCTGGGACTGGGCGCTGGGTCGGGCTCACGGGTGGCGCCCCTGCCGGCCAGGTGGCTGCTGACGCCCGTCTGCCGTGTGGAGAGGCAACTGCTTGTCCAGACGACCAGCCGCCTGAATCAGGATCTGGGCTCCTGTCAGGCCACTCGGCCCTGGGGCCCAGCAAAGCCTGTGTCCCTGAGAGGAGACCAAGGGAAGTGAGATCCGGGTGTGGGGCGGAGGGCCCGGGGCCTGGGGGTCACTTCGTCCCCCCAAACAGGGGTTTTTCTCTGAAACAACCTCCTGATCCTTGATTTCGTGGGTCGTTAGGAATTCTGCACACACAGCTCAGGTCTTGAATAATGAATCAAATGTCCTGGTGACTGATTTCTTAAATGGGCCATTTGCATATTGTGATTAATCAGCTGTTCCTCGGGGCTGGAGCTGAAGGGGGGTCAGGGTGTGGGGCTGTGTCCTCTCCCACCCCAGGGCTCTCAGGAGGCAAACCCACCCCCCATGCGGCACCCCCGCCAGGGCGGCCACTGGGCCGAGACTTTAGGGACAGAGTGGACAGACGTGGAAGGCAGGGCCCCGTGGCAGAGACTCCCAGAAGTCCACGATCCCTTTGGATGTCCCTGCTGTGGGGAGAGGCTGAGGAGGTCCAAGTCCCCCTGGCGTCCATGGTGAGTAACCGGACGTCCCCTGCCCAGGCCTCAGGCCGATCCAGTGAGCGCTTCCAGCAGAAGAAACATGACCCTCCGCCGCCCTCCCTCCAGCCCAGCACACCCGCGCCTCCCGGAAGCAAGCCGCCATGATGACCACAGCGGCCCACGGCCAGCCTTGCGCCCGGGCACAGAGAACCAGGTTTGGGGAGCCGGCTGCTCTACCTGCCCCCAGGCTGGCTTGGCCTCCAGACTCCAGCTGCCGCCGGGCATCTCCCGAGAAGGACTCGGCACCCAGAGACTGAGGCCCCTGTGAAGACTCCAGCCAGACGGCAGCTGGACTTGGCAATCAGCCCTCCCTGGCCAGAGGCGGCCTCAAGCGGCTGACGCTGGACAGCTGTCCCCGAGGACACGGGACTGAGGCTGACCCCTGGGGATGGGAAGGAGTCAGGCACCCGGCCAGCCACTGCGGTGAGGCGGCCCTGGACAGCGCTGACCGTGGGCAGAGCGAGTGCCAGGGAGGGTGCGAGGGGCTCCGAGCGGCGTTTCGAGACCCTCACCCACTGGCACGGACCCCTCAGGCCTGGTTGGAGCTTCCTGTTGCAAGCACCTCCACCCAGAGGGGCAGCCGTCAGCTCCACTGCCCCGCCCGGCATGCCCGTGGTCCTGGGATGTGTCCCCTGGGTGGACACGAGCCAGTGTCCCCATATTTCCATGGGGGGTGCATGGCTGCAAAGACACGACATGCAGACCCTGCTTCAGCGTAGGGGCTGCAGCTCCCCGACCCCCGCCCTGGCCGCACACGCGGTGCCGGGTGCCCCCCATCCCGCCAGCTGGGCGCACTGCCCGCCTCACAGATGTATGCGCGTCACACAGACAAATTTAGCCTTTCTCTTGGTTTTGCTTTTTTGATGAGAAGAGAGCCTCTTCTAATGAAAACGATTTTAGCAAATTGAGTCCAAATCAAGCAAGAAAACTTGAAATTAATTTTCCAAGATTCTTCTATGTGTTATCGTTCGATACACAGCCTAATGGGATCTGCAGTGATGCGGTCAGGACTCTGGTCTGCGCTGCAGGCAGGGAGGGGGCTGGGCCGTCTCGGGCAGCAGAGGGGCGTCTGGCCGCACCGAAGAGTCGGTTCAGCTGAGGTCCGACCGTCTTACGGACAGAAGCACAGAGGTGGTTTTCCCCTCTGGAGGTCGATCCAGAAGGGTCTGAATTGGGCTGTTCTTGGGGAGCAGCAGGTCACCGCTCAGAAGTCTTTCCCCAGGTGTGCCCCCAGATGTCCTTCCAAAAACCCTGCCCACAGGGGCTCCCCACACACAGGACCCCACAACAGAGAGGAAATGTTCCCACTTCTCCCCAGATGGAGCAGCTGGAGGACAGGTGCCGGGTCCCCGAGGGGTGGGGCTCGGAGGGTGCAGCCCTCACGCGGATGGACCAGTGGGCGGACAGGCGAGACTGCAGGCACCATGGCCTCCGGCCACGGGGCACGGTGGCTTCTCCAGGCCCGAGGCCGCTGTGTCTGAGCGGTCCTCGGCTCGCTGACCTCATCACGGTGCCCAGGGCCGGGCCCGCGGCTCCACATGTGAGATGGGATAGCACCCCCTTGACTAGTGGCCTAAACTCCCGCCACCTGGCGGCTGTGACTTAAGGATTTGGAGGAGAGTGACCCGCATCCCACCTAAATTTGGTCTGAGTCTCCGGAGAACAAAGATTTGTAGGGGTGGCCCCCTGGGGCTGGGGTGGGGTGTGGGCTCCCCGGGGGCCAGCACCCGCCGGAGGCTGGAGCCCTGGGAGGACGGGTGGACATGCCCTGGGAGACCGTGGCCCCGCTGAAGGACAGCGCAGAGCTGGTGCCACTGTGGGACTGGACCGTGGAGCCGGAGGTGTCCACCGCCTGCAGCCGTCTGGTGCTCTCGGAGCTCACTTCGCAGACGCTCTTGATGGCGGACAGCAGCTTGGCTGTGTCTGAAGCCCCAGCACCGGGTTTGCCATTTCCCTCTCCTTGTGATTTGCAAAAGGAGCTGGCGAGTCCGCCCGCTGCTGCTCTCCGCACTGCTGGGCCTCAGCGCCCGCCTGCCTCGGGGCCAGGCGGGGCGGCACTGGCTCCTCCAACCTCTGTCTGGTCGCCCTGACGTCGGGCTCGGGGCCGGCTCAGAGCAGGCGCCTGCGTCTGGGGTCCAGGTGCTGCTGAGCACGTGTGGGGAGCCTACACCTTCCTACCTGCCCCCATCACCCGGGCCTGGCAGGGCGGGGCCAGCAGCGCAGGAGGCCGAGTTCCAGGCAGGCTGAGGCCCACACAGGCCCCCTCAGCTCAGGGTCGTGCCCTCTCGCCCCTGAGGAACTTGCTTCCTGGGAGACTGGGAGAGCCCCCAGCCCCATGACCCAGAGCGTCGCAGGTGGGGCTGCCCCAGTCCCACCCCCGGCCCCCAAGTCTGCTGAAAAGCAGAAGGAGTTGGTGGGGGCGAGGGCTGTGGACGTGGGGCATCAACAAGGCCTTGGTGCAAAGCCAACCCCTGCCTACAGGCTGGGGACCCCCAGGGCGAGGGGCTCAGGAGACCCGGGGGCTCGCTTTGGGAAGGCAGGTGAGGGCACAGGTGGGGCCCGCCGGGAAGTGCTGTCAGCCCACTGCCCAGCCCCAGCCCCATACGGACAGCCCAGGGGGTCAGGATCCCCGGACTCAGCTGGGTCCCTCACGTGGCAGTCTGGAAGCCCTGACCGCTGCTGGCGGGGGACTCGGGGGGTGGGGCAGCGCTGTGTCCCGAGGCAGGGAGGGCTCGGGTGACCCGGTCAGCCTCACACCGCTCCATGTCCGTGGGTTCCCGAGCTGCCCTGGCCTGGGTTCTGTCGCTCCGTGGCAGTGGTGGAGAGCGGCAGGGCTCCATTCTAGAGCACGCCTCTTCATTCCAGGTGCACGAAAGCCAGTCCCTTTTACGAGGCGTTCCCTCACGTGTCACCAGCAGATCACGCCCTGCATTCTGTCTTCACACAAGCCCGGGGGGAGCAGAGGCAGGACCAGACTCAGACGTGTCTCCTACAAGGAGGTCAAGGGCAAAGTGGAGCTCGTCCGTCACGACCTTGGCTCTGCCTGAAGTGCTGGCTCCAGCCCTGAGGACAGTTACACTTCACTTAAATGCAGATTTTGGAACAACTCCTTTCCCTTGTACGGCACTGCCAGCATGCTGTGCGCGCTCAGTTACAGCGAGATTGCGCCCAGCCACCAGGAGACCACTGCCATCCACGCCCACCCGGCAGCGTGCTGCGCGTGGTCAGACACGTGGTGAAACGGAGCAAGGCTTCCCGGGGCATCTGCCTTGACGCTCCCAAGCCGCGGTGGAAACACGGCGACCCCCTCCGGAGCAGCTCGCGGGGCCGCCACGTCAGCCTCGGCCGCGAGGTCACACAGCAGGACCGTGCCTGAGGTGTGTGCCCATCGGTGCCAGGAGAGCCGTCAAGGTGGCCACCACCCAGGCCTGTGTGCGGGGAGCAGGGAGCAGAGGGCCAGCACAGGTTGTGGCACAGCCGCCGGGCAGCAGCCAGAGGAAGACGGGCAGGTGTCTCCTCACCACGCAGCCGGCGTGGATGGTGACCTGGCTGCCCAGCGTGTGGCAGGGCCATTCCACCAGGAGGGCGAGAGGGACGGGTTTCCGTGGCCAGTCACCAGAGGGCCCCCTGGGCCTTCCCGACGTGCAGGGCATCAGGAGAGGGTGCACGCCGGGGTCAGGCACGGGGTCTCTGCGTACGTGAGGGGCACAGTCCTCGGGCTCGGGCTCACCTCCATGGGCAGGTACTGTCCCCATGCAGCCACCTCTGGGTCTGAGAGCAGAAGCTAGTCGCGCCAAGCCCAGGCCATCGGACAGCCTCTAAGACCCAGAGACCCCCTAAGAGCAGGCCCAGGGGCCCAAGGTCCCCGCCATGAGGGTCTGCAGTGGAGAAGAGGCAGCGAGCACAGCGCGGGAGTGTGGAGGGGCGGCGCGTAACGCAGGCACAGCAGTCCCGTCTGAGTCCCAGGACGTCCTCGCAGAGCCTTCCGGCCGAGAGAGCTAATTTAGGCAGAATCTAATAAATGATATTGACCTTGGCGAAAACCTTGTCTGAAATAATTTCTCTCCCTGCAGACGTCATGTGGAGACTCTGACCCAGGATGCGGACGGCGGGGGGCGCACTGCAGGCTGAAATCCTTCAGGGGCGGCCTTCCCCTCGCTCGGCCATGCAGCCCGGCCAGCCTGGAGTCTGTCAGCAGTGGCTGCAGGTGCCCAGGCCCCACGGGGAGCCGTTTGCAGGGATGAGCACGCAGGCCCAGGCCCGCAGGGACATCAGACACGCTGTGGGCGATGATGGGGGTGGGGCAGGGACCCCAAGAGGATCCGACAGGCCCCTGGGAGCTGAGGAGCTGGCCGCGAAGGACAGGCAGTGGTTGGCCCGTGTCCCAGGACAGCACTGCAGTCGGCTCGCCTCTCACGGAGCAGGGGTCCCGCATGACGTGGCCAGAGCCGGGCCCCGCCCTTCCCACCAAGCGCCAGGCAGGGGGAGAAGGTGCTTTCACTCCCGACAAAAGGTATCCTGGGTCCCTCGTCAGGGTTCCAGCTGTCTGATGCTCCTCACGGGCAGGAGGCCGGGCAGGTGTGACCCTCACGGGCAGGAGGCCGGGCAGGTGTGACCCTCACGGGCAGGAGGCCGGGCAGGTGTGACCCTCACGGGCAGGAGGTTGGGCAGGTGTGACCCTCACAGGCAGGAGGGCAGAGCCGAACTTGGTCCTCGTCACCTGCACGGCCACAGACAAGGAGAAAGGGCCTAGGCAGGAGTCCTCTGCTTGTGCAGGTCATGCATTTCCCTGGAGGAGGCCTGGCCTAGTCCCCAAGGCCATCATAAGGACATGGCACAGGGCATAACAGGTGACACAGGGTAGAGGACTCCAAGGCAGGAAGACTCCACAGCAGGTCCCACTTGCTCTGTTGTCACTAGAATCTGTGGCTGATCAGGTCAGCATCCTGTGACCTCCTGATGCTTCAGAGACGGCGCTCTCCTGACTCGGAGAGAAGCACAGTCCACAAAGCTGCCACACTGCACCCCCTGGCTGACGAAAGGCACAGCCTTCGTGGGCGCCACCCATGGCCTCTGTGCCCCGCGTGCACACCTGTGGCCTCTGCGAGGGTGTCTCAGCGCCGGGAGCAGGGATGTGGCAGCGGGTCTGATTCAGCGCCCAGAGCCCAGCACAAGAGGGCTTCCGCTCTGCCTGCCCTGAGATGGTGCCAGCTCTGCGTTCGCACCGGGGCCAGAGTCGAGCAGAGGTGGCGTGGCCTCCTCGCCGGCCAATCCCACATGGAAGGAGAAGCAGCCCACCTTTGAAGTCAGCTCCCCGACAGGTAATACGTTTCCAGGAGACACATTTACACCTGTTTGCTTTCGATCTCCTGACTTTAGGCAGCGGGTCACAAGGCGCCCAGGTCAAGTGGGCCCGTCAGGAGAGCAAGGGTCCGAGATGATGCTACAAGGCAGCTCCCACGCGCCGGTGGCGCTGCTTCAGCCTCTCGGGGAGGGGGGATCTCAAGGGACCAGAGCAGGCGTCTCCCCTCCCAGCCCCAGGCCCCAGGGCTCTCAGCACGCAGGGCACTGGGGACCCAAGGCAGGGAGGCTGCAGCCAGGACCCGAGGCATGGTGGCCGCGGGGGTCCTTAAAAAAAGAATGGACGGGCGGCTGGGTGGATGAGTGGGTGGAGGATGGATGGGTGGACGGGTGAGTGAGTGGGTGGGTGGATGCATGGTTGGATAGGTGGACAGGTGGCTGAGTGAACAGGTGGATGGATGGACGGGTGGTGAGTGAGTAGATACATGGATAGGTAGGTGGATGGGCGGGTGGGTGGATGAATGGCAGGAATGGACGAGAGAGGACAAAAGAACAGGACGGCTGGAGAGTGCACGAAGTGGCAGATGGCCAGGAATCCAGGGTGATTTCACCTTTCAAAGAGAGGAAGGTTTTCTCCAAAGAACAGCCTTCTAGCATGAGCCAGTGATTCCCCCGGAACTTCCTACAGCTTCGTGAGCACTGACAACACACGCGGAGGGCACTTATCGATCCACTTGACAGGTAAATTGTCCTTTAAAACTTCCAATATTGGCGGAAATATAATGAAGCAAAATCAAGTTTCAAACCCCTATGGAGAGATAGCAGCACATAGGCAATGATAAATTACAGGACATTAAGAGAACATTGTTTATACCCTCCCCTTAGATCAGAGAACAAATCTGCCTCTGGAGGAGGAAACTTTCCAAGGAGCAGCGGCAGCCCCGGGGGCAGCGCCATGCAGCCTGCAGACGTGGCAACGCACGTCCCTCCGTGGAAGCGACTGAGGAAAGGCGGGCGTGAGGCCCAGCTCCCAACAAGTGCACAACAAACAGTGTTTCATCAGTGAATTCTTCTTAAACGAGGTTGTGTCCAAACATACAAATTAAATTTTACAAAAGCACACGTGCTCGGGGGTTCCACAGCTACCTCGTGAAAATTATTCTGCTTTTATGCAGAGAATTGTAGGTTTAGCGCTGGTTCTAAAAATGGTCGTTCTGGACTCTGTGTGCAGAGGTGGGACCGAGCAGGTAGTGAAGCGCTGGGTTCACGGGGCTGGAGCTGTTCGCGGGCAGGTGTGCGTGAGAGACAGACCTCCGTGGACACACGGGCACAAAGTCCTGCGGTGGGACCCAGTGCACGGCTGTCAGAGAGCAGGTGCTGGCCGGCAGGGGCACAGGAGTATGGAGGCCGGGCCTCCTGGACCATGAAGTGGGCCACCTTCCCACTTACACCCCCGCCGGGATGCATGTCAGCACGTCTGGCCTCAGAGCTTCTGGCCCCTGTGTATCTGTTGGTCTCTGTTCTCCGGGCCTGGCCCTGGGAGTGACCGTCGCGGGGAGGCGAGAGCACAGGTGGGAGTGGCCTTGCCCTGCTGGCCTTGTGGGAGTGAGCTCCTTGCGAGGCAGGGGCGTCCAGCACCTCGGCCCACTGGCTGGAGCTAGAGGAGGCTCCAGGATGTTCTGCACTGAGGGGCTGGGCTGGATTCACGCCTCAATCTGGGTGAGCAGCCAGTTCCAGCTTCCCCATCACAGACCTCGCAGGGCTGCGGACCCAACCGCGCCCACGCCCCTGAGGACCCAACCGCGCCCACGCCCCTGAGGACCCAACCGCGCCCACGCCCCTGAGGACCCAACCGCGCCCACGCCCCTGAGGACCCAACCACGCCCACACCCTGAAGTGGCCAGAGAGCTGCCCAGCCTGGCTCCCGCCTGCGGCCCCCTGTCTCCCCACGTTCCCTCGAGCCGCCCCTGCCCCGCAGACCCTCCTCCCTAACCCCCCCCCCGCCAACCCCTCCTTGCTTTGGGGATGGCCCAAGCCGCCCACCGTCTAGGACTGAGTGTCCCCCTGCCTCAGGGGCTCCAGGGGCTCCTGGCTGCAGGACAGCTGCCTTGGGGCTCTGGTCGCTGCACTGCTGTCTGCGACCGTGACAGCACACGGTGGCCAGGCCACAGCAGTCCCAGCCGAGAACCCAGCCGTGTCCCCAGTGCACGTCCACTGGCACAGCAGCGATGCCCGGGGGCAAGGTCATGACAGACGCTGTGCCACGGGGTGGGCACCCCACGTGAGTCGGGCTCTCCCGGGCAGCGGCTCCTCCGAGGGGCTGCGGCAGCCCGCGGGTCCAAAAGACCAGGAGGAGAGCGCTGCTGGGACACTGTCATCACCCCTCTGACCCTGAGCGCCCCCTGCACACCACCCGGCCCTGGGCCAGACCCACAGAAAGAGCGGAGGGACCTGCCTGACCCCCAGGCCTCCCAGGCCCACGGGGGCATCACTCCCTCCCGCAGTGGGCTGGGGGTCTTGGCGAAGGAGCTAGAAGACAGGTGTGGGGATGGGGGCTTGGACGCAGGCTCCTCCTGGCTCTAGCCTGTGCCTCTGACCTGGGGAGCGGCCTGGGCCCCAGTGTCCCCCTGGGGGGCTGAGTGGGGCCCTTCCCAGGGTCACAGAAGGGCCGCCCATCATCTCAGTGCTTGGCCCCTGAGCCTCGCGGACAACATGGGGTCACCTCACCGTCTTCAGGTCCACTCTGCATGCTTGGCCCCTCTGAGCTCCAGCTCAGGGGGTGAAGGAGAACTAACCACAGAGGTCGGAGGTCAGGGTGTGCTCCCTGGAAATGCAGGCAGCCTTGGCCAGAGGGACACTGTCTGGGGGCTGGGACCACCTGGGGCCCCACCGTCCTGCCCAAGGTGACCTCCTGGCTCCAGGCCACCCCTGACACGCAGCCCCCCGCAAGGCTAGTTGCTGTGCCCCAGGCCCCAAGCCCAGCCAGTTCCCCTGGGTTCTCGGAGGTGCCGGAGCTCTGGGCACTTTATACTTTTAATTACCGCACCAGTGACGACCTTCCCGTTTCTTCTCTAAAACCAGGTTTGGGGCCCATCGGGAGACAGGAGAAATTTTCTCGTCTCTCTGACAGCCCCACTGGTTTTTAATTACTGCAAAGCCCTCGGGTGCTTTCTCATCTGCTTCAGACAGAAACCAATAAACACGTTCATTTACGTCTGATTGACTCAAGCCCCAAGGCCTTGGTGCAGTCCTGGGGCCAGGAGATCTCGGAAGTTCCGACCATGTCCTTCAGCCCCTGAGCTGGGCAGGGTCACCCTCCCTGTGCAGAGAAGGTGTGGCCTCCATCAGGCCCCGCTCCAGACCCTGCGGGCTGCACACGCAGCCAGAAAGCGGGGCGGTGGGGTCGCCAGTGGGCCGTCCTGGGAGGTCTGAGGCCAGGCTCTGGAGTGTCCAGCCCATCGCCCGCCACGTGCACCGGTCAACAGACGTTTGCTGAGCCACGAAAGAAGGAATGGAAACGGGTCTGAGGTTTTCTTAGAACGGTGAGAAACGTATTGTACTTGACGATTTTAATTGCATTTGCCAAAGGACGTTTAAGTGTCCCTGGAGCAACGAAGGAAACTGTGCCCCGTCAGTTGTCAGTTTGGGACAATCAGCTGTGGGTGTGGTCTTGGAGCAGAGGCAGAGAACCGGGTTCTGGACCCTCCCACACCCGCGGGCTGACCATCGAGTCCTGGTGCCCCATCCCTGGGGTTTAGCAGAGCCCTGCCCGGGGGCCCAGCGGGCACAGAGGGAGGAGGCCTGTGCACAGGACCTCCTAGGGCACCTTCCAGGAAGGCCGCCAGGACGCATTTCCAACTCTGAGGGCACGTGGTCTCTGTTGAGCGGCTGGCCGTGCTCCAGGAGACCCTATGGGCAGACGGGCCGGCCTGGCTGTGCAAGCGACCGTCCCAGCGGCAGCGGAGGACCTGCCTCTTGGGGCTCTTGCTGCCGGTGGGGGGCGCCTGGGCGGGGGTCGGACAGCATCGGGCCCCAGGCCTGGGCTGCGGAGGCAGTGGAGGCTGAGGCGGGGTGAACCCTGGCACCGGAGGAAAGGAGGCCTGGGGCCTGAGTTGTTCCGGAGGGGGTGTGGGAGGGGGAGGGGCAGGGGCCCAGCCTGAAGCTCAGAGGCTCCCTCTGGGGCCACGACCCCGGCAGGGCCCAGGCCAGGCCTGCTCCCTGCCTGAGCCCGCATCGCCCTCACGCCAGCCCCGTGTAGTGTCCCTGTGGCCTTTTGTCCAGCTGCCCCCGGCCTCAGGCCCCCCAGCTGGCTGGCTCTGACTGCCGTTCTTCTGCCTGGGGTGCTGGGCAGCTGCCTTTGCCCTGAGGAGATGCCCTTCCCGCTGGCCTTCGAGGCATCTGCTGAGCCGACCACACGCTCTGCCGTGTCAGTGCTCACGGCCCCGAGGGACCGGGCCCCGCTGCCAGCTCACTGGCACCACAGTCTCTCTCCACTCGGTGGGCTCCTGGGCACCCTTCAGGGCACAGCTCAAAGGCTGCGTCCTCCCGGAAGCCCTGCCTGCTTGCTGTTCCCCGTCAGAATGGGTGGCCCTGTGCCCCAGGCTCGCTCCTGTCCGCCCTGTCTCTTCCCCACAAGCAGGGCCTTCCCGACCGGCCCTGCGTCCTCCAGCGGGACTCTGCCCGTCGCAGGCGCTGAGTGAGACTCGGAGCCCAGCGTGGGGACGGTGCCGGCCCTCGAGCAACTTTGGAGGACATCGTTTCCTCCATTCGCTCTCCGGATCCACGTGGAGACCCCACCCCAGTCTCCGGGGCGCCCAGCCCTTTCGGAAAGGCAGGACGGACTGCCGGGATGAACACATTGCAAGGAAACCACTTACGGTGACATCCATCACCACCAAGCAAACAGATCGCACAGGAGTTCGTGTCACTGAGGGTGCGTGACTTAACGGTCGCCAGGACGGTGGGGATGCCAGGGACAGACAGGCGGCCCGCCCACCCGAAAGCCTCCAAGCCAGGGGCGGCGACCTCAGCTTTCCCAGAGCAGATGTTTCTGGGAGGCCCAAGCCCAGGGGCCTGAGCACCCAGGCCTTCCGACGTTAGCGGTACGTGGACACGGGTAGCGGCTGAGGGGGCGGGGAGGGGTCAGTGCCGACGTGGGCTTCGCGGGCCCCCTCCCAGCTCCCTTCAGCCGCCCAGCCCAGAGGTTCCTCCCGTGAGTCCCCCAGGGCCCAGCAGGCGGCCCTCCTGTTCACGCCCCTCCCTCTCTGTCTCTGTCTCTCTGTATCCTGAGGGGCGAGCTGGGCCCTCGCCCCTGGGATGATGAAGGCATCTGGCGGCAGTAGCCGCGTGGGGCAGCGGGCGGAGGGGCCGTGCCCAGCGGGCGGAGGGGCTGTGACCAGCAGCCGGTGGAGCTGACATGCCCAGGAGGCCGAGGCAGTGGCCTCGGGGAAGACGCTCAAGGCCCCGGAACCCCCAGCTGCTGTCAGTCTCGCTTCCACGGAAAGTGTCAAATTTACATGTTTATTGTACTTTGTTGAGAATTTAAGAACCGCAAGTACCTCATTTACAGAATTCGCACGTCAAGATTTTCAACCTCCCTCCAATTTCACGTCGTCCTTCTAAAGTCTAAAGTGCTTCTCCTCTAACGCAGTCTCAGGGCAGCGCCATCTTGGCACCGACCCTGAGCACAAGCGGGTCCCAGGACATGGGCCGTTGCTGGGATCGCGGCCAGCGGCCCTGCGCACGGAAATGCAGCTGTTCAGAAACAGGCATCTTTATCTTCCCAAATTTCCTAGGCGACAAATAACCAGGGGCTGCCGACTTGCTTGGGGAAACTAATTCTGGGAACAGTGTTATTTTTACCTCTGTCTTGTATCCATCTCGCCACCTCCCCGCCCCCTGCATCCGTGCACACGTCACGAAGTCAGGAGGTGCGGTGCGTGCTGGGCCTGGGGCTGAGCTGGGGCTGCCCGGCGGACAGGGCCCAAGGCAGCAGGGACTCAGGGCACATCTGGGGCCACGGCTGCAGCCGCAGAGGCCAGTGGCCAGCGGCTGGTCCCACCGCAGACCGTGGGGCAGACGTCACCAGAGGCTTTGCCCAGCTGTTGGGGCATGTCAGCAGGTGGCAAAGGGCCACGGAACTTCAAGGAGACGTGGGGGCGGAGCCCAGGTCTCACTGGGGGGCCCCCTTACAGAGCAGGTGTCCAGACATCGGGTCTTTACAGACACGTGGCACACCCACTCTACCGTGAGGGTCAGAGTGAAGCGCGGTCACCCAGCCCCCAGGACGGCAGTGTGGTCACTGCACCTCCGCCCCTCCCCCCACACACAGGTGGCTGGGAAGCAAAGCCCAGACGTGACTTTGGTCATCCCCCTGCCGAATGCCCCATAAGTGCGGCCACAGGACCACTACCAACACCTGAAAAAGAGCAATTAAAGTCCCGGGTTTAATCAAATATTTAGCCCATGTTCACAGTTTCCAGATTGTCTTGTAGTTTTTACAGTTTATTTTTAAATCGGGGTCTAAAGGTCCCTGAGCTGTGACTGTTGGTGCCTCTCTCTCTCCTCATGCATTTTTTGAAGAAACACAGTCGTTTGTCCCCACGTCCAGCTTTCCAGTGGCCCCTTGGGTGCTGTGTGTCCTGTAAGGTTGCACTCCTGCCCCAGGTCACTGGGTCCCACGTCAGTGCGACAGGGAAGCCCTCCCCTGAAGGTCACGCCTACATCACCTATTAACTCACTGGAGCCGCGGCACGAGCTCCATCCTGCGTCTTCCTTTTGCCTGGACGCTCCGTAAGAGAGACTCCCTCTCACCGTCCCCTTGGCCACCCCGAGGTGCACACTCACAGGATAGGCAGAACAGGCACCGTTCTGGCACAGAACAGGGCTTTTCCCTGTAGTGACCCATTTTCAAAATAACGAGTTTGTCCTTCGGAATCTGCCAGACGCGTCCTGAACGTGTGACCCCAGCAGAAGCCCCACTCAACCTGCCGAAGTAGTCGTGCCCACGCCGGGGCCCTCGGGCCAGCTCCGGACCGAGCAGGGACTGTGGATGCCGGCAGCCTGTCCCCCGCCCGGTCTCCCCTTCCCCCGAGGAGGCCGAGGAGGGGCGCAAGGACTGAGGAGGTGGGGCAGCAGCCGGCAGGCGGGGCTGGCCCTCGTGCGGGGCAGGGCGAGGGCACTGCCCACCTCCTCCTGGCGGTGCGGGGCTGGCAGGACGGGCCCCAGAGACCCAGCCTCGTCTCCTCGGGAAGCTCTGGGTGGGCGGGCGCCCTGCCCGGTCGCTGGGGCCCAGGGCGCTAGGAAGCTACCAGCCCACACTGGGTCCTCCCAGCAACAGATGTTTCAAATGGCCTGTCCTGTATCCTACAGGCTCTACCAAAGCTCAGAGTGAAAATGGGTGTCAGCCTATAGATGACAGCTCATCCCGCAGGGGCTGGCCTCCGTCCAGAGCAGGACGCTTTGGTCCCACTCTCCCGAGAGGGGTGCGGACCTTCAAGGGTGTGTGCTGGAGATCAGCCGTGGGGGGTGCTGCCGGGGCCCTGGGACCAGACCTGCGGGCCCACCGTGCCTCTGTTCCCGAGGCCTCACCCGCAGCACCGGGGCCCGCTCGGCCGAGGCCCCAGCCGGAAGGACTGTCATGGTCTGTGCTCTCCAGATGGCAGCCCCTGCTCCAGGCATAACGTAACAGGTTCACTCTGAGGGGCCTGGGCCCACTGTCCCCAGCACAGCGAAGAAACCAAGCCAGGCCGCCCCAAGTTACAGCCCCTTGGCCGCCCGCCATCAACACAGGGACCTCGCATGCTTTCCCGACAAGCAGGCTGAGCGGGGAGCCAGGGGGCTCAAGAGAGGTGGTCCCTGCCAGGCGAGCATTTCCCAGGAGCGAAGCCCCTTCCTCTGGGCCTGGACCTCGAGCTGCCGCAGGGTCTGTCCGGGAGCAGCAGTGGTGCCCATAACCCCGCACGGTCTGCAGGGCCCCCAGTGACTGGCCCGGGGCCCGTTGTCCTCCCATCTCTCCACACACCCCGACACTGGATCCTGGGCCCTCCGGGTGCAGGGACCGCCTGTGAGCTCACTTCAGCATCAGGACCTGCCGACTCTTCCAGGAATGAAAAGGGAAAGGCAGGAGGATTTGAAAGTCAACTTGAAACCTGACTCGGCGGATCTGACTGTGTCCAAATTGCATTTGGAGAAAAGTGCTTAACTGGGAATCTTCTATTAAACCAGGGATGAGGAGGGCTTTTCTTTTCAGTGGTTTAGGAGCGATGAAGGATTAAGACACACAGCAGAGGGATTCGAGGCAGGAAACAGAACCTTCCTGCAGTGCTGCACCCCTCACATCCGGTGGGGGCCCGGGTTCTGGGGCCCAAGGGCCTCGCAGGACTCCCTGTGGGGTGATGAGCACAGAGAGAGGGTCCAGTCCGGCCTTGGGGCCCGTGTGGGGCCCGTGTGGGGCCCGTGGGGCCCAAGTCCATGCTCAGCCCAAGTCTGTCCTTGACCACCTGATCTCTGTCCCCGTATCTAACTGGAGGCAATGGGCAGGCGTGGTCAGGCCCAGGGAGACACCGCCCCGACTTCCGGGACCCGGGGCCTGACCCTCCCTCCTGGGGTCTGGGTTCTATCGCTGCCCCCTGAGCCCCCCATTTGGTCTCCACAGCTGGCACCCCACAACCTCAGGGAGCCTGAGGCTGGGCCGAGCGGGGCTGCACTACAGGGTGGGTCGGGGACTCGGCCCTGGGAGGACCACACACCCTTTCTTCCCACCAGGACCCCGCTCCTCCCCAGACCGATGTGCTAGCCCAGGGCGCCGGGCTTCCTGCAGAGGGGTTTGTGCAGGGGATGGAGCAGGGCTGAAGCCCGCCACGTGGAGACTTCTGCCCGCCTGGACGGAGATGGACGGGGCGCCCGCGGGGCCAGGAGCCTCTGCCCACACCTGTGGTCTCAGGGCAGCTCCAAGGAGGCTGGGCGGGGGGGAGGTTTGAGGCCCTCGGGGTGCCTGGGGGCCGGGGCAGGTTTACACAGATGGCAGCGGCCACGGGGAAGCCCCCGAGCCCAGGGAGGGGTGAGGAGGGAAGAGGTGCAGGGGGCTTGTGAGCCCCGCCTGGGGTGGGAGGACCCCGGCCGGTGGGACCTCGGTTCCTCAGAGGGAAGTGTGAGCTCCCGTCAGGGGAAAAAGCTCGGCTTCCAGGCAGGGGCCGGGCGGGAGGTGTGAGGGTCTCCTCCCCTGGCCCGTGCGAGCCTCCTTTGGGGGCCAAGCTGGTGAACAGGACGGTGGTGCTGGAGGCCTTGGCAGGTCCTCCCCCGGGGGCCCGACCCTCTGTCCTCCTCTCTCACACCCACTTTTCCTCCACTTTCCCCCCACCTGCTGCTGCCGCTCAAAGAGTCTGTGGAGTGTGTGGACGTACTGGTCAATGTTGGAGCTTGCGAACCATATTTTAAAATTAATGAGGATCTTAGCTTTTATAGACTTCCAAAATGTATAAACCTGCCAACTTGGGCAAGTTCAGCATGAGGCCAGCTCCTCCTGGACATGACTGCTGTCCTGCAGGATCGGCAGGGCCGGCCGGGGCACACAGGTCTGACTGGAGGGTGGCCGTCCGTGCGCCCTGGGGTCTGGGCGCCCTGCCCGCCAGCCTCCCCCGCAGACGCCTCCGCCAGGTGCTTCTCACACACGAGAAGGGGGTGGGCAACAGGCTCGCGAGCAACCCAGGACCGTATGCCCACTGCTGTCACAGGATCCCAGTCTGGGTAAAGGGGGATTTTGAAAACGCTTTCTTTATATTCACAAGTTGTGATCCTTTTTCAAGAGCTTTTCTACTTTTGTTTCTGTTTATCATAATGTTTGCTTTTCCCTTATTTCTTGATTTTTTGGCTTGTAACTAATTTAGTTACTTTGCCAGCCCTGCTTTGTAACGTAGGCAAACCATGGAGTGAGCCAAATAGCTACAACTAAGGAGTTAATCAAAATCCTCAAAGTGACAACTATTAAAATTTTATATTTTTTTATTGTTTAAACTGATTTTATTGGGTTTTTTCTTTACCAATGAAACAATGCATGGTCAAGAAAGTAGTATCTAAAATACGGATGCAGAAGAATAAGCTGACCAATGGTCACCATCCTGCTCGGCCGTGGGCACCAGCACCACCCCCGGGCCCCTCAGAGGGTCCCAACACACACACAGGCGCACACGCTCGCTCCACTGCGCACATCCCGTCACACGTCTGTGAACAGCGGCTGCACGCGCGTCTGCTGGCCTCCTCTCCAAGGGCTGCTCGCCCATCACCAGCCAGCGGACATCAGCGACTCCAAGCCACCCCGTTAGACAGTCAGAGCGTTCCAAACCTCTGCTGTTCCAAAGGCTCAAAGCGAGAATAACTGGCTGGAGATGGTTAGATATTAAAATGTAAAGATTATTTTCAGGCTTAGGGGTATTTTGAAAGGAGAAGGGGGACTGTTTCAAGATACAAAGCACTGGAAGTCTGTCCTGTGGTGCGCCCAGACGGCTAGTGCTAGAAGGCCAGAGACTTGGGAACATTAATTTTCCAACAAATCCACTATTTTAACAAAATTGCCACGTGGAGCAGCTTGCCTTTGACCACATCTAATTTGGTAAAATTCCTTTGGCCCAAGTGCCAGAGGGACCGGGCAGCCGGCGGAGGAGAGTGGAGGCCGAGGAGACCGGTGGGAGCTGCGCCGCTTGGGATGGGCCAGCCCAGGCGGGGCCCAGACAGGCAGGGCAGGTCAGATGCCAGAGCAGGAGGCCTGAGCGGGAAGGAGGGCACATCCTGCGGGAGCACGAGGGTGGCAGGGTCAGGCCCAGGCCGGCACCAAGGACAGACAGCTCAGTGGCGGCCATCCTGCTGTCTCCTCTTCCTGTGTCCACTGCCCCAGGATGGGGGGGCTGCAGCAGGTGGTGACTCGGCAGGCACAGCAGAGAGAGACCCTCCCGGCAGGAGTTTCCCTCAAGACCCTCCACTCCTGCGGGAACCCCACAGGTGAACTCAGCCCCTCAGAGAGTACCAGGCCCCCCAGACACCAGCTCCAGTCCCAGGAGGCTGAATGTTTCCATGAAACAGTAAGTGTGGTTAATGACTCAGGTCTGGAAACTGGACTAGTCCCTGAAGTTGTTTTTTTTTTTTAATTTTTAATTTTATACTGGAACATAGTTGATTAACAATGTTGTGTTAGTTTCAGGTGTACAGCAAAGTGATTTAGTTATATATATATATGTAACTATTCTTTTTAAAATTCTTTTCCAATTTACGTTGTTACAGAATATTGAGCAGAGTTCCCTGTACTATACAGTAGGTCCTGGTTGGTTATCTATTTTCAGTATAGCAGTGTGTACGTGTCAATCCCCACTCCCAATCTATCCCTCCCCCTACCCTTTCCCCCCAGTAACCATAAATTCATTCTCTAAGTCCGTGAGTCTGCTTCTGTTATTCTAGATAGAGAATAGATAGATAGATAGACAGATATAGATATAGAGAGAATATATACCTCATCTGCTAATGGACATTTAGGTTGCTTCCATGACCTGGCTATCGTAAGCAGTGCTGCAATGAACATCGGGGTGCATGTGTCTTTTTGAATTATGGCTTTCTCAGGGTATATGCACAGTAGTGGGATTGCTGGGTCATGCGGTAGTTCTATTTGTAGTTCTTTGAGGATCCTCCATACTGTTCTCCATAGCAGTTGTACCAATTCCCATTCCCACCAGCAGTGCAAGAGGGTTCCCTTTGCTCTGCACCCTCTCCCGCATTTATGGTTTCTAGATTTTTTGATGATGGCCATTCTGACTAGTGTGAGATGATACCTCATTGTAGTTTTGATTTGCATTTCTCTAATAATTAGCGATATTGAACATCTTTTCATATGATTTTTGGCCATCTGTATGTCTTCTCTGGAGAAATGTCTATTTAGGTCTTCTGCCCGTTTTTTGATTTTTTGATATTGAGCTGCTGTTTGTAAATTTTGGAAACTAACTCCGTGTCCATCACATCGTTTGCAAATGTTTTCTCCCATTCTGTGGGGTGTCTTTCTGTTTTGCCTATGGTTTCCTTTGCTGTGCAAAAGCTTTTGAGTTTAATTAGGTTCCATTTGTTTTTATTTCCATTACTCTAGGAGGTGGGTCAAAAAAGATTTTGCTGCAGTTTATATCAGAGTGTTCTGCCTATGTTTTCCTCTAAGAGTTGTATAGATCTGGTCTTACATTTAGGTCTTTAATCCATTTTGAGTTTTTGTGTATGGGATTAGGTAGTGTTCTAATTTCATTCTTTTACATGTAGCTCTCCAGTTTTCCCAGCACCACTTATTGAAGAGACTGTCTTTTCTCCATTGTATATCCTTGCCTCCTTTGTCATAGACCATATGTGCGTGGGTTTATCTCTGGGCTTTCTATCCTGTTCCATTGATCTATATTTCTGTTTTTGTGCCAGTACCATGGTGTTTTGATGGCTGTAGCTTTGTAGTATAGTCTGAAGTCCAGGAGCCTGATTCCTCCAGCTCCATTTTTCTTTCTCAAGATTGCTTTGGCTATTCGGGGTCTTTTGTGTCTCCACACAAATTTTAAGATTTTGTGTTCTAGTTCAGTGAAAAATGCCATTGGTAATTTGATAGAAATTGCATTGAATCTGTAGATTGCTTTGGGTAGTATAGTCATTTTCACAGTGTTGATTCTTTCAGTCCAAGAACATGGTATATCTCTCCCTCTGTTTGTGTCATCTTTGATTTCTTTCATCAGTGTCTTATAGTTTTCTGAGTACAGGTCTTTTACCTCCTTAGGTAGGTTTGTTCCTAGGTACTTTATTCTTTTTGTTGCAATGGTGAATGGGATTTTTTCCCTTAATTTCTCCTTCTGATCCTTCATTATTAGTGTACAGAAGTGCAACAGATTTCTGTGTATTAATTTTGTATCTTGCAACTTTACTGAATTCATTGATGAGCTCTAGTAGTTTTCTGGTAGCATCTTTAGGATTATCTATGTATAGTATCATGTCATCTGCAAAACAGTGACAGTTTTACTTCTTCTTTCCCAATTTGGATTCCTTTTATTTCTTTTTCTTCTCTGATTGCTGTGGCTAGGACTTCCAAAACTATGTTGAATAAAAGTGGTGAGAGTGGGCATCCTTGTCTTATTCCTGATCTTAACAGAAATGCTTTCACCTTTTCGCCATTGAGTATGATGTTAGCTGTAGCGTCATATATGGCCTTTATTGCGATGAGGTATGTTCCCTCTATGCCCACTTTCTGGAGAGTTTTTATTATAAATGGGTGTTATATTTTGTCGAAAGCTTTTTCTGCATCTATTGAAATGATCATACGGTTTTTAGTCTTCAAATTGTTAATGTGGTGTACTACACTAATTGATTGCAGATATTGAAATCCTCGCATCCCTGGGATAAATCCCACTTGATCGTGGTGTGTGATCCTTTTAATGTATTGCTGGATTTGGATTGCTAGTAGTTTGTTGAGGATTTTTGTGTCTATGTTCATCAGTGATATCGTCCTGTAATTTTCTCTTCTTCTGGTATCTTTGTCTGGTTTTGGTATCAGGGTAAAGTTGGCCTCATAGAATGAGTTCAGAAGTGTTCCTTCCTCTGCAATTTTTTGGATTAGTTTCAGAAGGACAGGTGTTAGCTCTTCTCTAAATGTTTGATAGAATTCGCCTGTGAAGCCATCTGGTCCCGGACTTTTGTTTGTTGGGAGTTTTTAATCACAGTTTCAATTTCAGTACTTGTGATTGGTATGTTTATATTTTCTATTGCTTCCAGGTTCAGTCTTGGAAGACTGTACCTTCCTAAGAATTTGTCTATTTCTCCCAGGTTGTCCATTTTATTGGTGTATAGTTGCTCATAGTAATCTCTTATGATCCTTTGTATTTCTGTGGTGCCCGTTGTAACTTCTCCTTTTTCATTTCTAATTTTATTGGTCTGAGCCCTCTCCCTTTTCTTCTTGATGAATCTGGCTAAAGGTTTATCAATTTCATTTATCTTTTCAAAGAACCAGGTTTTAGTTTCATTGATCTTTTCTATTGTTTTCTTTGTTTATATTTCATTTGTTTCTGTTCTGATCTTTATGATTTCTTTCCTTCTACTAACTTTGGGTTTTGTGTATTCTTTCTCTAGTTGTTTTAGGTGGAAGGTTAGGTTGTCTATTTGAGATTTTTCTTGTTTCCTGAGGTAAGATTGTATTGCTCTAAAATTCCCTCTTAGAACTGCTTTTACCATGTGCCGTAGGTTTTGAATCCCTGTGCTTTCATTTTCATTTGTCTCTAGGTATTTTTCATTTCCTCTTTGATTTCTTCCGTGACCTGTTCATTGTTTGGTAGCATATTGCTAAGCCTCCATGTTTGTGTTTTTTACAGTTTTTTCTTGCAATTGATTTCTAATTTCATAGCGTTGTGGTCAGAAAAGATGCTTGATATGATTTTAAATTTACCAAGGCTCTCTTTGTGGCCCAGCATGTGGTCAATCCTGGAGAATGTTCCATGTGCACTTGAGAAAAATGTGTATTCTGCTGCTTTTGGATGGAACGCTCTAAAAATATCGATTAAGTTTGGTTAATGATTCAGGTCTGGAAACTGGACGAGTCCCTCAACATAAAACAGTCTGACCACTGGATGTTCCTGTTTCTGTCCTGACCTTGGGTTTGAGATCAGCATGGATGACCTTGATGCCAGCTGGGCAGGGGATTCGAAGGAGGACAGTTTAAGCAGAGGACCCTGGTTATAAAGCCTCATGTTCACAGATGGCCTTGAGACCCACATTAACTTCTGAAAGTGAGGCATCTCCCCGTGCTTGTCACATGTGCAGAGCCAGCGTCAGGGCTGGGGCTCAGCTGTGCCTCTTAGTGAACCCTTTGCTGCCCTGCCTATGGTCAGCCGGTCCTCCATGGCAGAGTGTACCGGATGCCTTCTTGCCCAAGCCCATGCTGGTGTGTGCTCTCCACCAGGCACTTGCAGGTGTGTCCCTTGGTCTGTTGAACCCCAACTCCATGTAGAGGAATCAGACACCTCCGAGGCTGTCGTGCATGTCCAGAACTGCCCGTGTGGGTGTGCAGCGCAGGCCCTTGGAGGTGATGATGGACAGAGGCTGGTTTACAGCTCAGGGTCATGGGTCCCAGAGCACATGTGGAGGGCCAATGGCATGTTTGTTCCTGCCTCGAGACTGTCCCTACCAAGTGTTCTGTTTTTACAGTCTGCAAGGGAAGCTCAAACAGGCTAGGGATGGAGCTGTGGGTTTCCGCTGCGCGATGCCAGTTCTGGGTGCTGCCTTTGGAATGTACCACAGACCTTTCAGGGGATTGCTGTGGACACACTTTCTTGCCTGGCCCCACGCAGGGTTTGCTCCCAGGCCCCACACCCCTCACATGTTGCAGAGAGGCTTGGTCACCATGGCTGTCCCACTGATGGGCTAACCCAGGACATTGGGAGGAAGGCCATGTCCTGGGTGAGAGGGTTGCAGCCCCCGTGTGGCCTCTGGGGAGACTGGGGGTAGGGTGGGAGCAGAGCTAAGGGAGACCGGCTGACCCCAGGAGTCCAAGCAAAGTCCCAGCCCATCATGCTTTACCATGCAGCTAAGGGCAAGACTTCCCTCCCTCCCGACTCCCCCCAACACCAGCCATGACTCCCCAGTGCTACAGAGCCAGCAAGGATTCCTCAGGCCCTGGCCCTCCCCACATGGTCCCAAGTGACACCCCGGGCTGCTCTTCCTACAGGAACATCCTCCAGGCAAACTGGCGCCCTGGCTGCACCCAGCAAGGCAGGGTCTCCCCCGCATCCTCTCAGCCTGAGGCCCTCCCCTGTCGCAGGCCAGCCCCCCTGCAGGCCTGGGCCCAGCAGACCCCGCACCCATGGGTATGGCTCCAGGACACTCTCTTGAAGGAGGGAAGGGCTTGCAGGGAGGCTTTGGCTCCAGGAGGGTCTGAAGGCTGCGAAGGAGAAAAGAAGATATGATGTGAGGGAAGGAAGAAGATAAAAAATGGGGCAAATCGGGAATTGCCAAAAAGGAAAAAAGAGAAACAGGCAGTATGTTCGTGACATTTAAGCGTTGTTTTCTCCAAGTGTCCCCCGCCCTTCCTCTCCGTTCAAGTGTCTTCTCAGGGATGCTTCTAATGGGCCTGAAGGATGCAGTCAGGTGGGCTAGGGCTGCGAGCCCCCAGGAGGGAGGGGAGGTCTGGGGCCTGCTACCAGCCCAGGCCGCTCAGAGACAAAGGACGGAGGCCCACCTTCGCTTGCCTGAACTCTGCTCACCGTGCGGTCACCCCACACCCAGGCTGACCCGTGGCCTGTGGAGTCCAAAGTGGGCCTGCTTGGGCTTGGCTACAAGGGCCCTGCACCCCTGGGTGCGCCCGGGAGCCTGGCAGGGATGTGCGTGGGCATGGACCCCCACAATGCTTCTCAAAGTGAAACCCCCGAGACACCTCTTCTGTGAGGGGACCACGAACCCCCGAGGCTGCCCATTGGTCACCAGTGGTCAGCGAGAAGTTGCACTGGGGGTGGCCTGGTCCTCTGGAGGCTCCGAGAGGCTTCAGTAGAGGAGGGGCGGCCATGAGACTAAGGTGCGTTTGCTAATTTTACCATTTGGTTCTCAGATTCGGCTTGACCTCAGGGCAGAGTGAACTTGTTGGCGTAAATCTTGGTTAGAAATGTTCTGCACAAATTCAAACTGACACTGTTAGGGGAGATGGCTGGTTGCCATGGCAACCAGAGAGTGGTTTTCATTCCTCTCTGTGAGCCGCGGATGTGAGTGCACGGCTGGGACGGGTCGGGCGTCCGGCCTCCGGGGTCGGGCTGCACGCAGGCCGGAAATGCCACCGACGCCACCTCCGTCCAGCGCACACAGCCCCCACGAAACGGCCAGAAAGCGAGCAGCCCGAGGATCCCGGCAGTTTCCACGGAAGAGGCAGGTCCGCTGGTCTGAGACTCTGCAGCCCCGGGGCCGTCCTCAGTGAGCACTCGTGCATGAAGCTGCGGCCAGACTCACCGCAGGGAAGACGGCACCCCGTCCCCCTAAGCTGACCCCCAGCGCCTCATGTGACCTGTCACCCCGTCCACCGTGAGGCCATCCAAAGGAGCTCAGCAGCGTCACCAGGCTGTTTCCTGGCCTCGCACAAGTGGCCTGCAGGTTCCCAAAGCCCCCCCCGACCCCCCGGGGCATGGGGACCAGGACCCCGGCCCTCCTGCCCGGCCCGATCCTCACCCCGGGGTTCCCCGCCCCAACGAGGCGGGACCCACGCCCCCAGCCCCGGCTGCCCCTGAGCACGTCCTGGCCACACACCCACGCCACCCCGGCCCCGCAGAGCCGTGGGTCATCCCGCTTCAGGAGCGACTCTCCCTCCAAGGGGCCGGATAAAGGGCTGAGAGGCTGCCAAGAGGGAGTCGGGTGGGGGGCACGCAGCGTACAGACCCTCGGTGGCGGGGAGTCCTGAACTCATAGAATGTTCCAGAAAGGGGCCTTTCCTGGGGGGAGGAAGAGGCTCAGTGCAGCAAGGGCTGAGAGCCTACCCGCTGAAGGAGACACCTGGTTTACCACAAAGAAGCCACACAGGTTTCAGGAGTGAGCTCTCGGTGACGGTGAGAGGCCTGTGCCTAGAAGACACATGTTTGGGGCATTAGAGACCATAAAGGGCGGGGATCCACTGAACCTGGCTCCGCGGTCGCTGAAAATTCTAGAAAGCAGGGGCTCCGCTCCTGGACGGCAGAGAAGCTCAGGGCACGGGGCAGAAGGTGGCCTGAGGCCCTAGGAGCAAACGAGGGCACGTCCCGAACACAAAGCATGGCACCCATGACTTCCAGGACGCGGACCCGTCCACGCGGGTCCCTCTGGGTCCTCTGCATGGAGGCCATCGTGATAAGGAACGGGCCTGAGGCTCCTGCAGTGTCAGTGGCTGCGGGCACAGGGCCGGCCGACAGCGCCCTGCTCTCCCCGCCCTGGCTTTGCCCCTCGGACCCAGTGGCCAGCAAGGCAGCCAACAGCCTCGGTTTCCCCATCTCGCAGGTGTGCTGCTCTGCGACGCGTACAGAGCCCGGTCACCGTGCAGGGCTGTGTGAGGGCATCGCCGGGCCCGCGTCCCCTCTGTGGGCAGCCCTGCGCAGCTCCTGGGCACTGGGTAGCCAAGTCCGAGGAAGGGCTGGTGCAGCAGCACTGAGGGTGGCCCAGCTCCCCAGTGATGGTCACAAAGCCCGAGGCCCACAGCCGTGGCTCCCAGGACGGCCTCTTCCTGAGGGACGCCCCGCCTCCAACCCTTGCCCAGGCTAACACTGGGATTCGGGGGCCAGCACCCAGGGGGTCAGGATGTAGCAGCCAGACAGGCCTCTCTGCCTGACGTGCCCCCTCGGAGGACCTCCCAAAGCACCCAAGAACCTTCCGTGCACCCCACCCAGCCCCCAGTGCCCCCCGAAGCACCCAGGGACCCTCCATGTGCCCCACCTGGACCCCTGGTGAGTCTGAAGCTTGATTAGCCTTTGCCTTTAGAGCCCGTGGGCCCCGGCCCTGGGCATACAGGGTGGGACAAGGCCTGGGCTAGGAGGGGCTCCTCCAGGCCACCCCAAGCCAGGCCAGTGCCCCCCAACCCTGCCACCCCTCTGCATTCCTACAGCATCTCCTGTAAGTTCTCCCAGAAGCCACCTCTGGTCCCGGCCCCCACCAGCTCTGAGGCCAGGGCGGGTCCCTATTCTCCAGCCAGGGCACAGGGACAGTGCAGGAGGCAGGGCACAGGACAGAGGGACAGCCCCCCACAGGGCCTCTTCCTTGTGCCCTCCTGCCACCTGGGCGCCTGGGCCCCGTGATGGGTTGCTCACACCTGCCTTTCTGTCGCCTCTGGTCTGGGAGCCCCTGACCCGTGCTCACCTGAGCCCCGTCCCCGGACAGTCTGTGGAGGCGGCTGCACTGGGCACAAGCCCTGTGGGGACCACCGCAGCCTGGCCCCCCGATCCAGGGCGGGCCTTCCCACCTCCTCCACTGCCCCACTTGTCCAGGACCATCAACCCGGGCCCCCAGGGAGCTCCACGGCGCCCTCCAGCCCTGAGGGAGCCACCCCAGGACGCCAGGTGGGCCGGGCCTGGGCGTGAGGGCCTCCACTCAGCTCTGACACCAGTCACTGGGCGACTGGAAAACCCCTTCACCCCTCGGGGTTTCCTGTCCCTCAGCTGAGGTTCAGGACCCATCACAGCGTCCCCCAGCGGTGCAACGGGGATGCCGGGAGCGATGCAGACAGGATGCTGGGAATATTGGTGGGACGAGGGCCAGGGGCAGGGGAAGGCCCCACCCAGAGGCCTGCTGGCCAGGCCACGGCCCACACGCCCCGCAGGCAGGGTCCCGCCGTGCACCATCCTCCTGTCCTCCCTCCTCTCCACACATGTGCCTTCCTTCCTGTGCCCTGTCATCTCCAGCTCTAACGCCCGGGCTGGGGGCTGGGACCCTGGGCTGGGCAGGGGTGTGGGGGCCTCTGTCTGCACAGCTGAGGCCTGTCTACACTGGCAGGATCACACTGCTGACTCATGCTGGCGTGGACTCGTGGGTTCACCACGGTGTGGCCATATTTGGATTTGAGAATATTTTAATATGAGGACTGAAAATTCCTCCAAAATCAATTTCCTTGTCTGTATTTCTGTTCTCAGAGCCCCGGTGGACAGGGGTTCCCGTAATAAAAAAATAACATCGCGCTGTCCTCCTTCTGCCTCTTCAGGGAGACGTTTTGCTGTGAGTTGTCCGATTCTCTTGGAAGCGAAGGCAAAACCGCCGGTTGTCTCTTTAAATCGGCTCTGCGGTGTGATGGGGCCCGCGGTCTGGCTGGGAAGAACCATTCCCACCCTGCCGCAGGGAGCTGGCCGCCGCCATCAGCGCCTCCCCCATCCCCATGGTTACGGCTCCTGCTTCCCGACCGTCCCTGGTCCCTGGCCGTCGCCCGCCCGAGGGAGCAGGCACTCCCCACCGGAGTCCGGGAAGCCGCCTGCTGAGAACGGCAGTGACTGCCTGCCCCTCCGGCTCTGACACCCTCCCCGGTGCAGAGCCCTGGCCGTCGCTGGGCTGCAGGCTTGCAATCTGTTGATAACTCCACTCGCGAGCTCCAGCGCTGCCCCTGGGGTGGAAAACTGCTCCCGGACCCGGGAACTCACCGCCTCTCGCCAACAGGAAGCGCAGGACCGCTGCCACTCCTGCTGTTTTTGCCAAAATAGGTGAGAAGTTGGGCTGCGTTTCTCCAGGGTCCGCGCGGCAGGTGGGCCCCCCGGGCGAGGAGGCAGTGGGACTTGGGGGGGAGGCGAGGTCGGAGCCCGGTGGCCGCAGCATACACTGCCCCGGCCGCTTCCTGGGCATCAGCGCCGACCAGGAGTGAGCAGTTCCTGCTCTTCCAAATGCAGCTTCTCAACAACTTTGGGTTACACAGACGGCACGGAGCCACCAGATAAACTGATCTGTGTGGGAGACGCCAGCCCGTGAGGTCTGGCCACGTCCGGGCGGCGGAAGCTTTGCCCTCCCAGGTCTGGCTGTCCGTTGGGGGTTATTGGAGTCTCTTGACTTAAACTGACAGACATGCTGTACGTGTCTTCTGCAGCCTGAGGTTGGCCTGAGTGTCTCGCGCTGGGATGGCGAGCGGAGGTTGGTTTTTAAATATGGATAAGGAAGTGCTCCCCGGGGGCACCGTCCCTCTAAGGCTCTGAGGCCCCAGGTCGTCCCCGGAGCCTCTGCCTGACTCGGGTACCCCAAGCCAGACACTCCAACAGGCTGGCTGGGTCGGAGGGAGATGAGATGGGGGCAGACTTCGGAAACAGCTGCTGCCGGC
The DNA here is from genome assembly GCF_039906515.1 of Pseudorca crassidens. Taxonomy (NCBI): domain Eukaryota; kingdom Metazoa; phylum Chordata; class Mammalia; order Artiodactyla; family Delphinidae; genus Pseudorca; species Pseudorca crassidens. Next base: position 714,161 of record NC_090311.1, on the reverse strand, counting down.
TGCAGCCGGGGGGCTGCCCCGTGGGTGGGGTGCTAGATGCAGGTGGCAGGGAGGACCCCCACCCACCCTGACCTGCCCTGTCTTCGCAGATGGGGGCGGCCTCTCCACCCTCACCCGCCCCATCACGGTCGCCCAGGGCTCTACCCCGTGGCCGCTGCCTGGGACCTTGACCTTCTGGACGGCCATGGAGGCCGGCGGGGAGAACGGTGCGACGTAATCGGCTGTGCCGTTGGCACCACCTCCGTCCCCTGCTCACACTTCAGTAACTTCGCTGTGCTCATGGTGAGTACACGCGGGGGCCGGTGGGGGGGGCGGGCAGGCTGAGGCTGCCACCGCCACTCACGGATCCCCAGGCAGGGAGAGTAAGCTGCTTCGTGGTCAGCCGGGGCGGTGGGCGCATGCTGGCCCTGCGGCCAGGGGCCCTGGGGGCGGGGCCGGGCGGGAGGGGGGCCTCGGGCTGCCTGCTCCGCTGCTCGTCAGCGGCTGCTCCGCGTAGATCATACTAATTAGTGGCAGACGTGCTGCAGTGTTGAATCACTGAATCGGTGGAAGAGACAGTGTCCCACCATCACCCAGGCTCGACCATGACCTGTGAAAACCTCTCTGACCCCGGGCTGGGGCCCTCCCTCGCCCGGCCCTGGCCCTGCACACGGCCCTCCTGCTGCAGCCCTGCCGGCCTCCTTCCCATCAGAAAGTTGGCCGAATGGCAGGGGATGCGGGTGGGCTTCAGCGGCGCGTTCCGCAAGCAGAGAGAACGCCTCTCTCACCAGAAAAGGGGGTGCGGCCGGCTGTGTGGGGCTCGGCCTGCAGGCTCGGGGCGCTTCCCTGTGGTTCCTGCTGTTTGAATTCCGGAAAGGGTGATGCTGAGTGAATAATGCATTGTGCCTGCTTGTGAGGGACAGCAGCGGAGCGCACGCAGAGAACACCGCTGGCCGAGGACAGCGTGGCACAGGGGCCGAGGCTCGGACACTGTCATGGGTCGTCAGCGCAGACCCGACTCTTCACAAGCAGGGCTGTGTCTGAGTCAACTTGCTCGTTTTCTTCCTGTTGGATTCGAAATGTCCAAACAAGAGAGATGCTTTTTGCCAAAGGTCGGCATCAGCTCGCAGAGCTGCCATGCCACCTGCCTCTCAGGCGTCTGAGGGTGTGTGCTCCAGGCGCAGCCGGGCCCGCACCCCAGCTCTGAGCCGTCACCTGTTGCCTGCAGGCACCAGCCCCCAACAAGCCAGGGCCTCCGGGTTGGCCGTGTTTGAAGCTTTGCATCCTCGAATTTATATCCTCATTTGCAAAATGGGTCCTGTCACTGGCAGATGAAGGGTGAACGGGGGGGGGGGGGGCAGCACCGCCCCGGGGCGCCACCGCACGTGATCCAGGTGCCCCAGCGTCAGGCCCCATCTTCGCCTCTGTCTCTGACCCTCCAGCCCTTCTGTGCAAATCTGCAGGGCTGCCCAGGCCGCCCAGCACCCTCCTTCCTTCCTCCAAGTCCATCCACACCCTCCCCCAAGCCCCAGCCAGCTCCACGCCGGCCAGTCCAGGACTCTGGGAACCAGCTGGATTTCCCTTGCCTGGAGAGCTTGGAATCTCAGCAGTTTGTTGGGGTTTTATTGCTAACAAATAACATTTACACCGGAGAGAGCTTCTGAGAGGAACAGAGATGCCAACCTAACGTGTGGTGCTGCAGTTCTGCTGCAAGCACTTTCCTGCCTGTGTCTGGGAGCCTGTGGGTGAGACGCCTGCGGCCCCTGGGGGCCGTGGGGAGGAAAGCCAGCAGGGGCAGCTCCAGCCCCGTGCCCCAGGATGCCACGCTCCGGCCACCTGCTCGGGCCTGGCCCTGGCAGTCAGCTGCCCGACCAGCTCCTGAGTGTAACGCCACCGAGGTGTCCTGGAGGCACCTGGAGGTGTCGAGCTGCCCACGACCCCGGTTTGAACCGTGCTGAGCCCTGAGCATCTTCGGGCACCTGTGCCTCCTTCTGAGCGAGTTTCCTGTGTGCCCTCGGCACCAACAGGTTGGTGAACACGCAGGTGCTCCCCTGGGGGCTGAGGGGCTGGGGGACCTGCACCCTGCCGCCTGGTCTCCAGCCGGTAAAGCCCAGGCCCCACACCTGCCCGGCGCTGACCCTCATCAGAGTGTAAAGCAGGACCTGACTGCACGGCTGCCTCTGCGATGGTGCTGTTGATACTCGAATTCAAGAAGGTCCCCAAGCGCGTGCGGCTCTGCCCTCGTGCTCCTCTCTGATCCTCACCGTTAGCGCAGAGAGCAGCGCCCTCCAAGGGAGCAAAGTGATGGGTCTGGAACTGGAGTGGAAACCGTCCAAGCCCGGGCACTCTTTCCTTCCTGAGTGTGGTCCCGCGGGCGGTGCTGGCCCCGCCGCTGCTCTCCGGCCATACCTGTCGCGGGGGATTAGCTGGGAGGCAGGACTGGTGTACATGGCCTCCCCGCAGCCCCTGTGGCCTCAAGTGGGGCCCAGAGGGTGAGCCCAGCCGCTCACCGATGTGGCGGCCTGAGTGCCACGGAGACCTGCTCGGCAATGGCGCCTCAGCGTGGCCCGGGCCCAGGAGGCGGCCGCAGTGGCAGCACCGCTGGCTTCGAGTCGGGGTGACCTTCGCCAGGTCCTGCAGGGCCTGGAGCTGGGACAGGGTGAGAGGCCAGGCCATCCCAAGGGCAGACGCCACGCAGGACGCCCCTGTCCACACAGAAGCACCCGCGTTCCAACAAGAAGGGTGGAAGTAAAGCCCCAGAGAGACCAGGGTGGATGCAGGGCGGGGCCCAGGAAGCCGGTGTATCAGCAGGAGGCGGGAGCCCGCAGGGTGCCCATGGGCTCCCTCTGAGCCCGTGGAACCCGGGCCACACCTGTGGGTGGGTTCCCACTCCGACCCGCCCGCTGCCCGCCTGCGATGCTCCAGCCTCAGAGCTTCAGGGAGTTCCTCCAGTTCGCTGCTTTCGACTCAGTCCAATATTTAAATTTCTAACAACTCAGAAAACCTGCCTTAGGCTCACAGAGTTTGTCGCCCACCTCAGGCCTCCCCTTACTGTTGACGGTTTTAAGCAAGTAACTCCAGTCCTGAAGGAAAGCCCGTTGTATTTCTCAAGGTCTTTTCTCCAAAGTTCTTCATAATTAGACCAGCCCACGCACCCTCAAAGGAAGATGCTACAAACCACACAAATGCCCAGTTGGGCCAACCTGTGCTCCCAACGCAGAGATGGCTCATCTGCGTCTGCCTCTCCCCCGGGACTCCCTCAGGGAAGGCTGACAGACCAGCAGGGTCGCCACTAAAAAGCAGACGAGGGGCCGCAGGCTCCACAGAGCTCAGTCTTGGTCGGGACAAGCCCGGGTGGAAGGACCTGCCCACCCTAGACCCCCAAAGGCCCAGCCTTGATGCCTGGCCATGCGGGAGGGACACCCGTACACGGTCTGCATCGCGGCCCGGAGAGGCCCATTTGCCGCTTTTGATCAGACAAGTGACCCCTGACCTGACCTCTTCCCTCCTTTCTTCTTGTCTTTCTTAACATCCCAATTTGTTTGATTGCAAAACATACCAAAAAGGACACATCCAACTAAGATCATGATGAGGTGTAACGGAAAAGGGGAAATACAAACCAGGCAGCACGGGGACTGCCGCCCTGGGACCGTTGCCCGGAGCCTGAAGGCGCCACGGGGAAGCAGGAGCCCGGGGTCCCCGGAGGAGACACACCTTGGCTGTAGCTTCCACCGCAGCCCCGCCGGTCGTCCTGCAGCACAGACGTGAGCGGGAATTGCGGGCTTCAGCCCCGCAGCTGGGCGGCTCCCGGCACGCGGTGTGTGGCCTCGTCCTCTGGGCGTTGCCTTCGCCTCCCCTCTTCCTCCGTGGGTTCTCTGGACCTCTCTCCAGCCTCTCTGCTCTGAGGTCAACGCTGCATCCATTGTCGCTGGTCCCCAGAGCACCGCTGGGTCCACGGCCTCTGAGGGACTTGCCCATCCAATGCTGTCTGACCACATATGGACCATCGTAAGGGTTTTGCCCGTGGAACACTCGCAGAGTAGCTTCTTCCAAGAGGAACGTGTACATGTGTGAACTTTAAAATATAAACTCCAGCGCCATTTTGCATTACTTACTTTGAATTTTAAATGTCACCTCTAAAAATGTAGAAAGCACTGTTGATAACTCTGATTTGGAGAAAGGAAAAAAAATAGGAGGCCAAGTGGAATTAAATCTCTGTTTCTCCTAAATCATATATTGTGGATGCAGCTGCTGCGGGGTCGGAGACCCCCCTCACCACTGTGAGGAGCCTCAAATCTGGGCCCTCGGACGAGAGGGAAGGGGTCCAAAGGCGGGTGACCTCCGGGCAGTGGGACCTCCGGGCTGGTCCCATGACAGGCTGGGCGTCGTCCTCAGGAAACGCCTCTGGGTCTTGAACGGATGCTCTGAGATGTTTTCCTGCTGCAGGAAAACCAATTCTGGCTCTTACTAGGCTTAACATAAAGGGGTTTTGCATGTGTGAATAGAAACTGGCAGATAAGATGCTTTGGGAGGCAAGCTCTCCACCGCAGGCCCGGGAGCTGCATGGGCTCCCCCGTCGTGGGTCACGTGCACCTGCGGCCCTCGGCCCCAGGGCATCAGGCCGTTGCTGTGGCCGCTGCGTCAGGAAGCAAGTGCTAGCTTTGTTCACCCCCCTCCTCCGCCATCCCTCCCCCAACCCCAGAAAGAGTCAGGGGTCTGACCTCAGTCTTTAGGGGCAGCAGTGCAGGTGACAGCACCCAGAAAAGGTGGGGAAGGGGCTTGTAAGCCCCCCAGAGGGGGTGGACCCACCCCGGGTCCCTCAGCTCCAGGAGACACCAGGACACACGGGTCCCGATTGAGTCAGTGAGAGAACCGGACGGGCCAGACCCGGAGCGGCTCTTGCCTGTGGACATGAAACCAGTAACAGAGGCCCACGTGCACTTTTGTGAAGGGTCAGGGGGTCTCAGCCCCGGCTGATGTCACAGGAGGGACACACCATCATCTCCCATGAAAAGGACGACACACACAGGCCCAGGGACGCCACCAGTGCCCGGTCAGACCTGAATCCAACACTCCTGGCTGATGACTCTCAATGAAAAGATCATCCAATATCAGGACTTGCCCAGGAAAACCTGCCTTTCCTCGACGTTTGCAGTGAGTTGCATCTGGCAGGAGGCCGGTGCCCGCGGAGCCTGACAAATGCAGAAACACCCTGGGACTACGGGGCCTCGTGAGCCCCCTTCCCGCCATCGCCTGACGCCAAATGCTCCAGAATTCGGGACGCGTGAGGGCCCCTGGCAGGCGGGACGCTGTGGGAGGCGGGACGCTGTGGGAGGCAGGACACTAGTGGGAGGCGGGACGCTAGGGCCCCTGGCAGGCGGGACGCTAGTGGGAGGCGGGACGCTAGTGGGAGGCGGGACGCTAGGGCCCCTGGCAGGCGGGACGCTGTGGGAGCTGGACGCCCCCGGGAAGCAAGAACGGCAGGCTGCTCTCTCTCTCTCGTGAAACATCTATTCTCCACCAGGAGACCATCCTGCCCCTCGTCACAGAGGCCCATCCTCGCCCAGACGGAGGCTCCTGGCTGCAGGACAGAGGGCCCAGCAGCCTTCGTGCTCCCCTGGGTGTGGTGGGAGCCCTGCCAGGATCTGGCCACAGACCCTCCCCTGTGCCGAGCCTTCCCAGGCATCTTGAGTGGGCGGGACCTCCAGGTCTCCCCTGGGGACGTGCAGCCTCTGTGTCCCAGTCACCTCGAGGCTGGCGTCTGTTGGCTGCCTTTCCTCCTGAGCTCGTGATTCCGTGGATTTGGGCTGTGGGTGCAACGTGCCTCCTGCTGACAGCCTGGGTGTCCAGACGGGAGCTGTTGGTGTTCCGTGCACGTCTACACCCGCGCTTCAGGCTTCCTGGCCCGTGGACGGTCAGGACTGCAGCATGAGGGCAGCCACGGTGTCCGGCCTGCGGTCTGCCAAGAGGCACGGCGCCCTCCCCTGACCGCCTGCTTCTTCTGGGCAGGTCGCTATTTCTGGCTTCCCTGGGCAGCGGGGCCCCTGGGCAGCCAGACGCTGAGGCCCCCTTGGCACCCAGGTCACTCAGCGCCTCTTCCCGGGTGACCAAATTCAATCAGCTGTTGCCATGACAACAGCGACCTCCTCACCGAAGTCCCTGCGTCGGAGCAAAGTCGGGGTGTAGAGGCCCCAGCTGGGCCCAGGGTGGCTCCTCTGAGCACATCCTCTGGCTGACCGGGCCTCCAGGAATGTCCACGAGGAGAGAAGCCACCTGAGCCCGGACGCGCTGGCTTCCTGACTCCCGCCGTGACAGGCCAAGGCCTTCTCGGGGTGCCTCTTTGCTCCCCACGACTCCATCCTGGAGGAGCCGCCAGCCACCTCCGCTGTCCTCACAGCCCAGGGAGGCACCAGTTGGAGCTGCTCTGGGCCTGGGGCGGGGGCGCCTGCCATGGACGCCCCTGTGGTCTGCGGGAATGGGACCAGCACGACGGCAGACCCCTAGCTCTGACCCCCAGCCCCGTGGTCACAGCCGGTGCAGCTCAGGTGGTCCTACAGGGGACACCAGGCAGCCCTCCACAGGCCCAGCTCAGCCTGTGGGCACTGGCCCCAGCCTGCTCCCCAGAGCCCAGCGTGTCCCCCAGGGCCGTGGGAGCAGAGTAGGGCATTCAGGCTGGGGCATCGAGCAAGGGCTCCACCCTCTGACCTGAGCAGTGGGAACCAGAGCACGGCTCAGCTTGTCCCCTGGGGCGGCCGTGACAAAGTCCCACAGAGCAGGAGGCTGGACGTCCAAGGTCCAGGCGCCTGCAGGTTGGCTTCTCCTGAGGCCTCTCCTTGCTGTGTAGAGGGCCCCTCCCGCCGTGTGCTGGTGCCGGCCCCTTCTTACAGGGACTCCGGTCCCTGTGGTCAGGGCCACCCGAGGACCCTACCCTACCTGAGCCACATCCCTAAAAGCCATCCCCTCCGGGTGGTGGGGACAGCTCAGTCCACAGCGGGCTTCTCGCGTGACTCGACGACTTGTACCGCACGAAGCGTCCAGAGCAGGGCTCGGTGCGGGCAGGGGGTCGGAGGTCAGAGGGGGGTGCCACAGGCTCTAGCCCCTACCTCCCAGCCTGGTGTGCCCCAAGCCCCTCCGGCTCCTCCACCGGCCCTGGGGGTGCCCCTGGCGGGTGTGCCCGGCCTCGCCCTGGGAACGCAGCTCCGACGCAGGGCACTTCCGGGGCTGCGTCAGGGGTTGGCCTCAGAGCCCCAGCGCCTGATGCAGCAGGCCTCGCTTACCTGATGAATAAAAAGACAGAACCTCCCTCAGCTCTGAATGTCCAGCCGGGGCATTCTGCCCTCAGTGTTACATCCTCCAGGGAAAATGGATATCCTTTGAACCCTGACCTTCAGCCCTTTACCTGGGCTGTGACAAACAGTGAAGGTTGTACACCTGGGGTTCTCGAGCCTGTTCACACCTGCTGCTCTTCCCCCACTGACCTGAGTCACCTCTGGGCAGACTTACTGAAATGATACAAATTCTCCTGGGAGACCACTCAAAGCAGCATTGCAGTGGGTGTGAGGCCCGGAGTGGACTTGGGGGTAATCTGACACGAGCCTCATGGGGGCAAGTTGTGCCGTCATACAAGGGCATTTGACAGAAGCAGGAGCCGGGTGGTCCACCAGCACCCCGGGAGGGCGAGGAGTCTGGAGGCCAACAGGCAGCACAGCAGGAGGCTGCCCTCGGGGAGCTGGCCGTCAGAGCCCCCAGAGGCGCCCGCAGCTGGCGGGGGGCCCACGAGGCCACACGCCGCCTGCCCTGAGCGCTCCACAGGTTGGGGACCTTCCCCTGCCCCAGGCCGACCATTTCTGCTGAGACCTGCGAACCTCCACCCGATCCAGGAAATGCTTCCAGCCCCTCGCCGGGCGGAGGCTGAGCCTGGGGACAGCCCGGCCACCTTGGTCACACGGGTGTGCTCTGTGTCCTTTCCAGGATTTGAGGACTGTCCTGTCCCTGCCCCAGTCCCCAGGGGAGTTCCTGCACCCCGTGGTGTACGCCTGCACCGCTGTCATGCTGCTGTGTCTGCTGGCCTCCGCCATCACCTACGTCGTGCACCAGAGGTAAGGCCCGCTCTGCCCCTCGCCTTCGAGGGCAAGCTTTCTCCTGCCCTCACGTAGCAAGGAGTCCAGGAAGGTGCTTCACAGGCAGCCGGCCAGCTTGAGGCTGCCCAGTGCCCAGACGGCGCTGGCAGCCGAGGGTGGCCAAGTGCTGGGCGACACCCTTGCCTTCCACCCCGGGCCCCCCCGTGCTCATCAATTCAGGTGACACGCGCTCTTTCTCCAATGGCACCGTGTCCGTTCAGGGGCCCCTACAGCCCATGGCCTGAGGAAGTTAGAGTAGCTGCAGAAACTTCGAGCAGCCTTGCCCTCTGCTTTTCAGCTACATGGAAGTCCAGCTGGTTTCCTACAGAGCTGGTTTCCTGGCCACGTCGGCCTGGAGGGGCTGGGGCATCACTTGAAGATGCGCTGGGTAATGTGAGGAGGGGTCCCGACCACCATCAGGGTCAAGTCCACAATCAAAGTCATGGGCAAAGCCCAGGCCACAGTCATAACCACGGTCATGGGAAGAGGCTTGGGCATGTCCAAGGCCAGGGTCAGGGGAAGAGGCTTGGGCGTGTCCAAGGCCAGGGTCATAGGTAGAGGCTTGGGCGTGTCCAAGGCCAGGGTCAGGGGAAGAGGCTTGGGTGTGTCCAAGGCCAGGGTCATAGGTAGAGGCTTGGGCACGTCCAAGGCCAGGGTCATAGGTAGAGGCCTGGGTGTGTTCAAGGCCACAGAGAAGCTGTGGTCATAATCACAGCTGCAGGCATAGGCTAAGAAATTTCATTTTGTCCATCGCCAGGGCTGGGGACTGGTCATGGGTATGTTCACAGCCACAGGCAGCGTCCTATCCAGGTACAGGCCTGGCTACAGGGGATCATGTCAGAGACAGTCAATCACAGCCTCCTCCTAAGGTACAGCCTCTGCTCAGAGAGGGAAGAACTCTGTCTGGGGAACCAGGAGGTGGGACTGGGTTTCTTCCCCATCCTCCCTCTGGGACATTGGACAAATCATAGCGTCCCAGGGCCTCAAGGTCCTCGTCTGTCCAATGACCAGAGACCTCCCAGTCACAGTATTCCAGGGCGATTTTCCAAAAAACCACCCAAGGCCACATGCTAAGGTGGATTCAGCGTGTCCATCCATCTTTCCCCGACCTGGTCTCTCTGGTGTGCTTTTCCCTGCCCGTCTTCGTCCCGCTCCGAGGTCTTCAGCCATTCCCCGCGTGGACGGGACGTGGCATTTGGAGAAAAGGGTTCACTTCTAGCTCTGCCCTGAGAGGCCGGTTCCTGACCTGAAACCTCCGTTCCCGCAGCACCATCCGGATCAGCCGGAAAGGCCGGCACACGCTCCTGAACTTCTGCTTCCACGCAGCCCTGACCTTCTCCGTGTTTGCTGGCGGCATCAACCGCACCACGCACCCTACCCTGTGCCAGGCGGTGAGTGCTGTTGGGTCTTCATTTTGCTGCAGACTCTGAAGTGTTTGTCGACTCTCCTCTCAAAGGGGAAATTCGTGATAACCGTCTTGTGTATGAAACCACATTCAAGTGCTTGCTCAGGCTTCTCGTGAAGGGCACAGTTAAGCATCCAGTGTGTCTACACCTCTCCCACGTGAGTCTGACCGATTTGCTCAGCATTTGATCATGTCATTTAGTTTATTTTCCAATCGGACCAGTTTTCTCCAAGGCCTATGGTGACATGTTAATGAGACATTCATAGTCCGGGGCTCATCACAGAAACAGGGACGCGACCTGCCTCTCCTGCAGAGACAGGTGGGGTAGGAGCACAGGGGTGGGACCCCCTGCTCCCTCGGCCCAGGTAAGAGTCCATGGATGTAGGCGAGAGAGCGCCACCGCTGGTGGGTCGCCGGGGATTCGGGGCCGTGGAAGAGACACGCGGGCCCCACCCTCCAAGTGGGACTCGGCGGTCTTGTGCTGGGGAGGTCTGGCCCTCTCAGGTGAAAGGGGAGCACAGAGAAGACACAGAGGGGTCTTCTTCCCACCCCACAGCCCCGCCTGACCTTCCTTAAAAGGGGGGAAAGGGACTTCCCTGGCGGTCCAGTGGTTAAGACTCCACACTTCCACTGCAGGGGGCCCAGGTTTGATCCCTGGTCGGGGAACTAAGATCCCACCTGCCATGCAGCGTGGCCAAAAGAAGGCGGGGCGGGTAGTACGAACTACCCTCCGGTCCTGACAGAGCCCAGAAAGAGGCCCTTCCGTCAACTGTGAGTCAAGGACAGAAGGCCCAGGTGCCTTTGCAACTGGACATCGAGGCCCCTCGTGCTCTCCCCCTCCAGCCTCTCACCAGCCCGCCTACTCCTGGCCTCAGCTCAGCCCAGTGGACAGTGCCCTCCAGGCGGGCAGACCCCTCCAGCACCCAGGCGGGGGCCAGGTGGGGCTTCCCCACGGACCACAGGGCATCTCACCAAGGACTCATTTGGTGTGCGTCCATCTGCTTGGACCACGTGGAGGCAGCGTCTCTGCCAGCACCCACCGGGACGTCACATGCACCCCTCGCAGCCTTGGTTGTGTGAATTCAACAACAGTTTATTGACAGCCGTTAGGGCTGCTGCAGCCCAGTTACCTGGCCTCCACGCCCCCTGTCCACACGAAAAATGACTCATCCTCCTGCACAGACGGCGGCAGCTGGGCGGCTCCTGGGTGTCAGGGGCAAGAGGCTGCTCCCACAGGGACACCTGGGGGAGGAGTCAGGCTGTGAGCTACCCCCCCCCGATCCTTGGGGAGGAGTCAGGCTGTGAGATCCCCCCCGATGCCCTCCCCCCTGCAAACAGGGTGCCAGACCCATGAGACAGGACCCGGGGGCCCTGTGGCCCAGTCTCCCCACTCTCCTCTACACAGAAGAGAGGTCACTTTTCTGCAAATCCATGTTAGGGCCAACCATGCCATTGGGAAGCCAATTCTGCCACCTGTTCCTGGACCCCAGCAGAAAAGTCACCAGCATGTCCCTGAAAACCACGCAGAGGGGCAGACACGCTTCCGGAAGCCTCTCGATAGCGTGGAAACACCCCCTGGGAGAGCCCCGGGAAATCCAGTTTACCGTCCGCTGCGAACACCTGCTGAGACGTGGAGCCATCTGGAAGCAGTGATATGCATTGCTATCTCTATTCCACACTTTGCCACCAACGCTCCGCACGCCAGGACCCTGCAGCGGGAGCCCTGGAACCTGGCGGTGCAGCCAGCCCCTCAGGTCATCACGGCCCTTACAGGCCTGGGAGCCCCGCCTCCCCCAACCGGGAGCCCACCCCAAGACTGCCAGCCCAGACAGAGGCTCTGGGGGCCAGGCGTCCTTGTGGCAGCCGAGGCCTGGCCGGTGCAGCCGGGTGGACCCCGAAGTGTGTGGTGGATGGGGGCGGACAGGCCTGGGGGGTCTGGAGAGGCAGGATCTGCAGAGGTCCTGCTGGCGTGAGACATGCTCGGTCCCCTCGTAGTGACAACCTCATGGCCCTGTCGGGGAGCAACCTCGGTTCTGGAGTCCGTGCTGGCCTGGCTTCCCGACCACGTTTCCAGAAGGAACTCGCTTTCTCTCACAGATGAGCCGTAGGCCAGGTCTGGGGCAGTGAGAACAAGATTCCAGCAGGACGGCCGGCTACACGCAGGCTGGACGTCACTCACCGAGCGCCCAGAGGAGAGAGAGCAGGTGCGGGGCTGGGTGGCCACAGCCATGGGGCCGCTGCTCGCTGGAGGAGAGAGAGCCCAGAGGACATGGCCCAGGACCAGGACGGTTGGAAGGTGTGAAGGCTGACATCCTGTGTCGAGCCGACCGGCCATGGTGCAAACATCTTTTTGGTCAAACCTCTTTCTGCGCGCAACTGTGAGCGTGTTTCTGCATGAGGTGAACATTCGAGCCGTGGCCCGAGGAAAGCAGACTGTCCTCCCCAACACTGGCCTCATCCACTCCACGCGGGCCTGGACAGAAGAGAAGTCTGAGTGAGAGAGACCCCTGCGTGTCCTGGGGCTGGGACCTCAGTCTCTCTCCTTTGGATCCGGGCTCAGACCGAAACCGCACAGTCGGCTGTCCCGCCAGCTGCAAATTCTGGGTCTCAGCCTCCGTGATCACACAAGCCGAGTCATTAGCATAAATGTGGATTTGCTCCGGCCGGCGGCCAGCCTGCCCACACCGCAACAGCAAAAGCTCACCACCACCCGAGGCCTGACACAGACCCTGCAGCCAACCCTCCTCATCCAGGTGTCACAGGGAAATGTGTTAGAGAGACATGAGGAACGAGAGTGGCTCAGGATGGCTGGAGGGAACAGACGGTTGTTATGGCGACGAAACCATGGCTGCGAGCCTCACTGAAGGGCTCCCTGACATCATGGGCACGGGCGGCCGCCGCGGGCCCCGCTAATCCCTGTGCATCCGCACCAGCCCTGGGTCCGGAAGCACGGGCGGCGGCCCGCATGGCAGAGGGGCCGTCTGGACGCCAGGGTAACGACCCTGCGACCGCTCCACGCGTCCAGCCTGAAGCTGGTGTCTGGCAGACGGAGTCCTGCCGTTTACACCTTCTCATCACCCACAAACTTTCAGAGTCCGGGCGATGCTCGGGGCAGACGGGTGAAGGGCAGACCTGGCTCTGCTGCCTCCCTGCCCCCACTCTGGGTTTCGGGTCCTCTTCCCGGCCTGGGACCAGCTCCAGAGGCCGAGGGTGGCGTTCCTTCTAAGGACGTGTCTCTGACTGTTTCTACTCACACGTGATGAGAGCCACTCTGCTGTCCTGCAGTCGAGGGCCAGGCCCACGTGGTCCCCTTTCCTCCTGTTTCTGGTGCGGGGAGTTCTAGCCCCTCAGGTCCTCATGCCTCCTCCTCTCGGCCAGGCTGGGGTGAGGCCGTGAGCTCAAGGCCCCAGGCGCACACGGCCCCACGACGAGGCCCAAGCCAGGCGGAGGGAAAGGCTGGGCTCTCCCCCCTGCAGGGAGCCACCTGAAACCGTAAACACAGCCCGGGGAGTTTCCCACCACCCCACGGCGTTCTCACCCATTATTACGGAGCCTTCTCATAAGTAAAGGCTGAACCCTGGAGTTGATAAATCATTATGATGGTGCGACGTTACCTTTATTCCCAGAATCGCTGTGTTCCTTAAACGTTGGCATCCTTACAATTACAGCCATGTTTTACTTGTCATTGCGAAATGTCAGGTTATTACTTCAAAGGCAACTCATTTTACAGAATCGGATGGAGATGACGGGGTGTGGAATACGTAATCAGCTGAGGCAGATTATTGCCACAGTAATGAGCGACTCCGACTGGCAGGGGGTGAACTTCAGCCTCTGACCCCAAGCGCTGTATCTCACCCGCGAGCCGCAAACACCGGAATCCCGGGAGACCCCGCTGCGCCGTCGCCCCCCCTTCATTTGGTGGGCGCCGGTGGGGCTGAGCCATGCCAACCACACAGACGTGTGCACCCGGCCCACGTGCGGGAGGCTGTGCTCGCCACTAGGACCGTGCCCAGGGTGTTGTTCACACACCTCTCTGCAGGACGGCCACGCTGACCGTTCAAGGGTCCTGGCAGCCCACGCGACTCCCTTGAGCTCCAGCCCCTGTGAAGTGTGGCATCTGCCCCGAGGACCCCAGTGCCCCCTGCCAGTCCCACTTCCTGTCACCACCTCCTGAGGATGCAAGGGGGAGGGGCTCGGACTCGGGGGAACGTGTGCTGGCGGAGGCAGGGCCGGGGGTGGTTGGCTCACTCGCTCTCTCCCCCCAGGTGGGCATCGTGCTGCACTACTCCACACTCTCCACCATGCTGTGGATCGGAGTGGCCGCCAGGAACATCTACAAGCAGGTGACCAAGAAGGCCCCGCTGTGCCCGGGGGCAGACCAGCCGCCGCACCCCAGGCAGCCCCTGCTCAGGTACTGAGTGCACCTGGCCGCCCCCCCACCAGGCCCAGGAGACCCCGGCCCTGGACCTCCCTCTGGGGCTCTTGGGGCCTGAGGATGAGCCAGTGGCTCAGGTGGCCAGGGGCAGGGTGGGGCTCTGGTGCGGGGTGACTGCCCTCTGGTACCGCTGAGCTCCCGCGGGGAGAACCCCGGCACCATGCTGGGTGGGCGTGGGGAGGGATGGCTCCGTGGCGGGTCCGTAGCCTGGTCTGGGCTTTGGTCTATTCATGGGTCTCAGAGAGCTAAGGGGGGGCCTGGTCTCAAGGTGACCGCGAGGCTCGGCCACGGGTTCGGAGGCCCCCGCCAGCCAGCTGTCCCCGATGCCTCCTTGGGCCGCGCAGGCTCGAGGTGGACGTGGTCGGAGCAGGCCTGGGGCCGATGGGAGCCCCAGACCCCCTGCCAGCATCTGAGCCAGGGAGACGCTGTGGCACCAGCCTGCCGGGGCCACAGCAGGAGTGCATCTCACTTCACGCCAAGGAGCGATCTCGGCTCCTTTAGGCAAGGACGCACCTGCCCCAGCACTGGGCAGCCATCTGTGGCAATCAGGGTTTTGCTGGGCTCTGACCTTCAATTTTCTGAGCCAAGACTGAACCCAAATCAGCCGTCGGCAAGAGCCAGGCTCAGATCCGCCTACGTGGCCCTGAGCCTGGGCACCAGCTGCCCAAAGCCATCCGGCTGCCACCGTCTCCAGGACGTCACCTGAGCTCGGAGAGCATAAGCCTTGGCTGTCCACCGAGCTTCCCCAGGGTGCCCGCTGGTGGTGATGTGCAGCTCGGCCAGAGGTCGCCCTGGACACTGGGGCTGGGGGCGGGGAGGGGGACCCTTGGCGTTTGGGAGCCTTTTGCCTGGGATTCCTGAGACGATCCCAACCAGGTGGTCCCTGGGAAAGGCAGCTGCTGCCGCTGTGAGGTTGCGGCCCATGCGGGGGGCACCAGGGACACCCGGCCCCTCGGACCGAGCTCTGTCTGGCTTTGCACTTGGAGGGACGTGGACCAGCGCTCAGTAAGCCCACAGCCCGGCAGAGCGGCCATTCTGAGGCAGATTAAAAAGCGCCCTGTGTTATTTAAGCGGATAGCGACCCCCCGCAACACCACCCCGTCCCCGCCCCCAGGCTTCCGACACTATTTGATTTTCAGGTGGAGCAGGCGCGTTGCCATGTGGCAACCAGGGGCAGTGGCGCTTTCACAGTGACTTGGGCCAGGGAAGCAGGATTTCGTCATCTCGTCTCCTGCCAGGGAGGCCCCAGGTCCCCTGGGTTTAAGAATCACTCTCAAAATGCATTTGCGGGTCTGAAATTGATTGAAGCGCTGCCTGGTTGCTTGAAGACTGGGGTGGAGCTGTGGAGCTCGCTCTGTTTTTCTCTGACAGCTTCAAAATGCACGTGACCCGGCTGGGCGCCCAGCACCGCGGGGCTCCGTGACCTGGGGCCTGGGGTGGGGACTGCCCCAGCCGCGCTGCCACACCCGCAGGTCACTGGGGGAATTTGGCCGCTCCTGGCGCTGGCCGGACGCCACTGCCACACCCCCGCCCCAGCGTCCATTTCCTTTAGTACGAAGGGCCTTGACACTGGGGCGTCCACGTAGCGCTGTGACCCCAGTAGCTCCCTCGGTTACCGGCCTGCCCGTCGCCACCCCGTCCCGGCACGCACACCCGCCACGGGTGCAGATGTCGGAGGGCGGGGGCGTCGCTTCCGGCTCCCCCCATCACCAGCACAGTCTGCTCTCTCGGCCCGGCCTGGCCGGGGGCTGGCGGCGAATGTGATGGGCCTGGGCCTTCTCCAGAGAGACCAGAGGCTGATCGTGGGGACCCCAAAGGCTGGGGGGAGCCGTCAGGGACCAGAGACTTTCGTCCCAGGCCCCCAGGGCTCACATTCTGCCCTCCACGCTCCAGGCCCTGCAGCCTCTGCCCTCAGCCTCCTCAACCGGAAGCACCCTCATCAGTGGGGATCTTCCAACCGGCCCCGCAACAGGCGTCCTTTCCCTGCATCCTTGACCCCACTCCCAAGACTGGAAAGTCGCCTGGGCTTTACCAACAGCAACAGGAAGCTAGCTCCTGGGACTCCCTGAGAGGGAAGCGCCCCAAAAGGCCACGTGCCGCCAGGGCGTGCTGCGTAAGCTGTCAGAACAGAGCGCACCATGTCTTGCTGGACCCTCGGGGAGGGCTGGGCGGCACGGGCAGTGGCCAGAGACCCTGTGTCCTCCCAGCCCAGCTCTGCAGTTTTCCACTGAGAAATAAAAAGAAAACAGTTGTGAAATCCCACACAGATACTATAACAGTTTTCTCCATTTCTGCAAAAACGGCCACTGGACTTCGGATAGAGATTGCCTTGAATCTGGAGAGCACGTTAAGATGTGTTACCATTTTAACATTAGTAGCAGCATCCAATCTGAACGCAGGATGTCTTTCCATTCTTCTTTAATTCCTCCCAGGAATGTTTTACGGTTTTCAGTGCACATATCGTGTGCTCCGTGGTTGAATTTTTCCCTAAGTATTTTTTTATGCTATTGTAAATGGGATTGTTTCCTTAGCTTTATATTCAGGCTGTTCACTGCGTATGTACAGAAATACAACTGATTCCTTGTGTTGATCTTGTGTCCTGCAACTTGGCTGAAATTGCTTACTAGCTCCAGCAACTTTCCGTGGACCCTTTGGGGTCTTATCTACCTCATGTCATCTGCATGGAGGGAGTATTACTTCTTAAAGGTTTCCAATGTGAGTGCTTTTCTTTCTTTTCTTGCCTAATCGCTCTGGCTAGGACTTCCAGGACTGTGTTAGTCCTCTCTCTTTTTCTCTTAGTCTAGCTAATAGTTAGCCAATTTTGTCAATCTTTTTGAAGAACCAACTTTGATCTCATCCATTTTCTCTATTTTGTAATTTTTCTTTTTTGAAATAGGCGACGTTTATTGAGCACATACTCTGTCGCGCTCTACGCTAAAGGGCAGGCACGTGTTTTACGATTATTCACAGTTTGTTTAGAACAGAAAATGTGTCTGGCGTAAAGGAAGTTTAATAATACCTCATAGTTTACACAGTACTTTCACACACATTGGAGGGAACATGACTGTTTCTATTTTACAAAATAAGGAAACTGAGGCATAAAGAGATTTGAGGGTTGTCCCGGTTCATGCATCAGCAGCTCATTAGTGATCGCCTCTATTGTATTTATCTCTGCTCTAGTGTCTATTATTCCCTTCCTTCTGCTGATTTGAATTCAGTTTGCTCTTCTTTGTCCCACTTCCTTACAGTATAAAGTCAGATTCCCGATCTGAGATCTTTCTGTTTTGACTCTAGAACTTATGGCTATGAATTTCCCTCTGGGCAAAAGCTGGTCAGCTTTTGCTGATCCCAGAGGTTGTGGTGTGTTGTGGGGTTTATTCATGCGTCTCAAGGTCTTTTCTGATTGTCCTTGTGATTTTCTCTTCTACCCACTGGTTATTTATGAATGTGTTGTTTATTTTGCACAGATCATTCGGTTTTCAGGGGCTGGGGTGAGTCTCTCTAGAATTGTGCTGAAAGTCTTAGAGACAGCTGAGTGAGGGAATTCCAGATTGACTGCAGGGCCACGTGGCTGAGGGGAGAGAACTTGACTCCAGTGACGGGAAACATACTATTTCATTCCTTCCGGTGTTTGGGAAGCTCTGAGGTCAGGGTCAGGAGCCGGGGAGGGCCTGGGGTGGAGGCAGGTTACTTTGCAGGTTCTGCTGGGGGGCTGCACGGCCAGGTTAGCTGTCTGCTTTCTCTATGTGAGGAATGGAATGGGTGTGGAGTGTGGGCTCTAGGGGAGCACCTCGATTCAGGCCCCGGGCCAGGCCCAAGGGTCACCGAGCAGAGTCAAGGCCTTTACGGGCCTCTCATGGCTGTGGGCTGAGAGTGCCTTGGGTCCCTGGCCCGTCAGTCCTGCCTCAGGGCTTCTTGCTGGGGTGTCACCACTTGGAACAAAAGGGTGTACATTTAGACAAGGGGGTGCTACCCCTCAGCTTTGGGGTTGGGAGTCTGGGGATGGGCCAGACTCAGAGCCTCAGCTGGGCCCAGGATGTCAGCACCAGGACCTTCTGGTTTTCTTGGGGTGGGGGTGGGGGGTAGGCCTTGCGGAACCAGCACATGGGCAGCGCAGGAAGCATTGTGAAGGGCTAGGGGGAGAGCGGAGGTGGGAAAGAACAGCAGGAGGTGAGAGAGGACCATACGCCCCACAGGGGAGCTGCCCAGTGAGGGGGCAGGACTGGAGCATGGACCCGGCCAGGAGCCCGGTCCAGCTCCCAAGGGCCCACCCAGCCCAGCCTCCACCACCAGGCCCCCTGATCCAGGACACAGCTCTGCGCACCCATGACAGGGTCCCCTCACACCAAGATGCCTGGAGGGACTCAAGGCAGAGCTCCCCACTGCAGCCACCACCGCCCAGTGTCCATGCAGCCCTGGTGCAGCCTTCGGTCCCCAAGGTGCCAATGCTGTTTCTCAGAGGTCCCAACACAACTAATAGTGTGTCCACGAGGGACACAAAACCACACCCACACTCCTGTGTGTCCACATGGACCCGAGCACACACCCAGCGCCCTGGTGTGTCCACGTGGACCCAAGCGCACGCCGAGCACCCTGGTGTGTACACGTGGACCCGAGCCCACGTCCAGCGCCCTGGTATGTCCACATGGACCTGAGCCCACACCCAGTGCCCTGGGGTGTCCACGTGGACCCGAGCCCACGCCCAGCGCCCTGGTGTGTCCACGTGGACCCGAGCCTATGCCCAGCGCCCTGGGGTGTCCACGTGGACCCGAGCCCACGCCCAGCGCCCTGGGGTGTCCACGTGGACCCGAGCCCATGCCCAGCACCCTGGGGTGTCCACGTGGACCCGAGCCCATGCCCAGCGCCCTGGTGTGTCCACGTAGACCTGAGCGCATGCCCAGCACCACCACACACAGCAGGCAACTCAGTAAGGCACTGGCACCATCACCCCCACGCCAGTGTCAGGAAGCTGGGCGCTGCTCCACGTTGTTCTCGTCCCCTCCCCACGTCAGGAGGAGCCCCTGTGTTCCCAGGCTCCTCTCCTCTGTCACCCTGGCCCCCCTCAGCCACTGTACTCCCTTCAGACTGCTCTCCGTCCCCCAGGCCTCCCACCCTCAGTGCCCTTCCGTCCAACCCCCATCCCTCCAGAGTCCCCTCCTAACGTGGAAGCACGCAGGGCCCCGACGCCACTAATGCCGGTCCCCAGCCTGAGCCCCCGCCTTCCCCCAGCAGCCCCTGCTAGGACGCCTGCTTCCACCATGTGGTGACGGCCCCTCCCCACGCCTGCCACTCCCTTTGCTCCTGCAGGACCGTATCCCTGGATCCCACAGAATGCTGTTGGCAGCCATCCCAGTACATCTAACAGGGGCTTTGCTGCGTCCTCCCCCTGGACTGAGGGAAAGGACTGCCTCTGCCCCTTTGTCTCCTCTGAACAAGGCTCACAGCTCTTCCTCATTAAATGTCGAAACCACATGCAGGTAAATGATAGTGACTCAGTAAATATTTTTTAATTTGGCCTTGAATGCATAACCTCAGTGCTAATCTGAGCTGGGCGCTGGAGGAAAGCAGTCTGATCAAAACTCTGTTCTGACGTGAGGACCAGAGGCTCAGCTATCATCGCGGCACTCCCGGGGTCCCCCCCTCCACTGCTCGGCATGGAGGCGGTGGCTGCTTGGCTGTGGTTCCACAGAGGAGCCCACACGGGGCCGCAGTGGGAGGAGACCCTTCAAGCTGAGTCTGGGAGAATCTGCACAGGCTAGCACGCTGGGGAGGGGTTTCTAGGAATGTAGGCGCTGGGTGAGGGGTGATAAAGCACAGCTCCGGGAAGAAACGCAGACGAGGCCTCGAAGGGGGCTTGCTGTACTCACAGAGGGGGCCACGGAGCCACGCCAGGCACACGAGGCACAGCCGAGGTGCTCGACCCAGAGGTGCGGACCTTGCTGGGGCCCGGGGCGCGCTGGGGCACTGGCACCGGGGAATTCCACTGGGTGGGCTGAAAGCAAAACCAAGCGGCAGGAACAGGCAGAAGAGCGAGTCCAGGGCTGGGTCTGCCACGCGGGCTCAGCTGGTCGGGGTGTGAGTTGCAGCGTGCGGCTGAGAAGGTGCTGAAGCTCCAAGCAAGCAGCCAGTGGAGGATTCTTCGCACGGGAGCGTCCTCCAGGAGCAGAAGGCACGCAGGGCGCTGCCCAGGGAAGCCGGCTGCGGGCACATTCAGATCTGCCCTGGGGACCGGCTGCACAGGCGCCCCTGCAGCCCGAGCGCCACAGCTGGTGACCTCCAGACCTGCCATTGGCACAAGTGTCCATTGGCACATGGAACACGCTCATCAGTCAGTGATATGGGGAACCACCGAGACCCAGGTCCCCAGCCGCCAGCCTCAGGGAGCAGAGCCGGCCTGCTGGTCAGCACTTCCGAGTGTCAGCGGGGAGGAGAGGGAGAAAGCTGGGGAGGTAGAGCCTGGCTGAGAGACACAAACAGAGAAAATGAGGCAGGTGTCCACACTGAGGGCCAGGGGGCCATGGCTCGGCCACTGCTGAGAGGCCACCACCACGAGGAGGGCTTGGCTCCCAAACTTCACGACTGTGTGTCTCTTTAGCCTTGTTCAGGCCCTTCTCTGTCCACGTCTCTACCTTCCCTGCCTGTGTCATCCCCACGGAAGGAGCCGCGTGTAACCTGGTGATCGTGGGTCTCCAAGCCCAGCCACTCGTGGGCTGTTCAGCCAGCACCGGGGGAGCCACTGGAACAGCTGTGCAGGGCACCGTCCGCAGCCTCTGTGGATGGGCTGGGCGGCCAAGGCCCCTCCGCCAGGGTCTCTGGGTGGAGAGACCTCTCCACCTCTCCCGCTCCCTTAGCCTCAGTCCATTTGGGTGGCGAAAACAAAACTCCACAGGCCGGCAGCTTAAACGACAGACACTTGTTTCCCACGGTCTGGAGGCCAGCCGTCCAGCACAAAGGCACCAGCAGCTTCGGTGTCTCGTGAGGACCAGCTTCCTGGTTCCTAGATGTCCGTCTTCTCGCTGCGACCTGACACGGCAGAAGGGGCTGGGAGCTCTCTGGGGTCTCTCATACGGCGCTAATCCCATTTGTGAGGGCTCCACTCACACGACCAAGGCCCCTCCTAATCCCACCACTTGGGTTTAGGATTTCAATGGGAACGGGGGACATTCAGTCCACAGCCGTCGGCCAGAGCAAGTCGACCTCACAATCAAACGCGCTTCTTGCTGCGGTTTCACCGAAGCTCAGGGGCTCATTCCCAATTCAGCTGCATATAATTACACGCTAACTTTGCAATCTGTTCTGCCCTTTCTGCTAAAGTGCGCCTAGGTGGTTTCCTCTTACTTAAGGTCAGCTGGTGGTTTTCTCATCTGGAAACTGCAGTTGGCGCTGGTGCTGAGGTGCCTACACCCTGGATGACAGGCGCCTGCAGGTCATCCATTAGCCCACGTGCAGTCGGCCCCGACCCTGGACGGCCCTGCCTGGTGGAGGGATAGTTCCCTGGGGCTCCCTCTGCCAGGAACCCCTTCTCGCAGCAGTGATTAAAGACGGCCGGGGGCTTGGGACATGCTCGGCAAGCCCTGGGCCAGCCGGAACCACACAACCCCCCGGCACGGCCACGGGGGCAGAGGGCTCCGGGGCCGTCGGTGAACCGAGCAGGACCCTCCAAGCCTGACCCCCGGGGCCCCGTGAGGCCACACCTGGGATCACGTCCTGGCTCACAGACCTGGCCCAGGAACACAGGGCTCCTTCTAGGTGAAAGCAACCACGCGGCCCCACGTGCCAGCGCATCACTGAGAGAAGCATGGCAGCTGGGGTGTGGTTTCATGCTGGTCATCGTAAAGTGCCCTGGCTACATGTTAAACGCAGGGCACACGCTGAACAGGAGATGGTCTTGGAGCGTCTGCATGGCATAGTCAGGGCTCGGACAGGCGTCCCTCACCGTGTGGCCCTGAGGCCTTCAGCCACCAGCTTTGCTCCAGGCCTCAAATCCTCAAGGGTTATCATCTTCCTCCACTGCGGTCAGTGCAAGCTGGACGTGAGGGTCTGCATCTCAGAGGCACATCGCTGGCTCTAAAAGCCACACACCTGGGCAATGGATGTGGACGTCTCTCTCCCCTGAGTTGAAATCATCAACCTGATCTCTCGCGTTTCAGAAGTCCTGAGCAACACAAGGAACGCTAACTGCACCAGGAGATGATGGACACCGGGTCTGAAGGGCGGTGCCTGGGCAGGTTCACAGGTCATCCTCACTCCAGCTTCCACCCCCCCGCCGACTGCATCTCCCTGGCTCAAGGACACAGGGAGGCCTGGCAGCAGTGACCCCCATGAGAGTCGTTCACATCCGCTCTTCATGTCAGCGCGTCTCGTCCATAAAGACCCAGGCTCCACGAGGGCGCAGACCAGCCAGGGTCTGTCGGCTGACGGTGGTTCCTCAGGCTGTCCTGGGGGAGGGTGCCTTCAGCACGTCTGGCCCCGGACAGTGGACCGACTGTCCAGCGGGGCGAGGGGGACTCATGGCCCTCACCGCGCGGTCAGGACCCTCATCACAGCCTGACGCGGCTTCTCCCAGGTCCTTTCTGGGGGCTCCTTCACCCACTGGTCTCTTCTGGTGGCCGAGCCGCAGAGGGAGAAACTGGCCTCTGCTGGCCTCCATCCTCTCTTGTGGCCCTTTGGACTCTCGGGGAAGCGTTGCTCCCCCTTGACCTGGAAAGAGGGTCCTCCGCTCAGCTCAGCTGACACAGGAAGGGCACTGGGGAGGCCGCGGGGATTTCAAAGTCAGGTTTCCCTGCAGCCCTGGAGGCTTGCGGATTACTAGCCGAAAAGCGGAAAGAGGGGACTCGTAAACAAAAGCCCATTTAAAATACTGAAGCTCAAGTGGATGGGGCCTGCGCTGCGGGAGCCAGAAACCCCAGTGGCCTGAGCTCACTGTGTGCCCGTCACTGACACCGCACCCTCGAGGGCAGCTGGGCCTGCCCGGAGCTGGGGACAGGCACACGCAGGGGCTCCTCACCCAGCCCCAGAGCTGCCCGCCCAGGACCCGAGCGGCTTCGGCAGGGACAGCGCCCTCCATCTGGGCCCTGCGCCAGCTGTCCAGCGTCTCTGTCCCGGGAGCTGGTTTATTCTGACGGGACGCGGGCTCCAGCCAGGCGAGTGTGCAGGGCAGGGCCCAGGCCCAGCTCAGAGGACAGGACGGGGAACAGTCAGGTGCCCAGGCAGGCGGGTGGTGGGGTCAGAGCTGCCGGACCCCACACTCTCCAGGCTCTGTGGCACCCCAGGCTCAGGGAGAGGGCTGGTCCTTTCTCTTTCTTTTCTTCTTTTTTAACTTTTTTTTTTTTTTTTGAGAAATAGAACATTTACACCCCAAATAAGTCTAAAGTATCAGCACAGGTTTATGGAATTTCCGTGTGCCCTTCAGGGGAAGAAACAGGAGCCTCCCCTGCAGAGACCTCAGCCGTGCCCACACCCAGCCCCCCTCTGTCCTCATTCATGACTTTTATTGCCTTTTTTAATAGTCTTACCACCCCTAAACACCAGTTTTGTCTGCACTGACTTTGAGCCGTATCCACATGGAATCGCTCATTTCATATTTTTATCTGGTTTTTCACCACACAGCGTGTTTTTCAGACCCGTCTCTGTAACTGTGTCACCATGTGGCCGTGTGACGTGGACAAATGACCAGCTCTCCTGTAGTCACGCTGCTCCTGGTGGCGCCGGAGGGGGGGTGTGACCCCACCAAACCCCTCAGCCCTTGCCCCTTTCCCTGGGGGAGACCTCTTGGGGGTCCCATCTGCCGTCTCCTGCTGAGCACCCAGCCTCCTCCCATCCTTCCTCTGGGCCGTGCGCCTGTCCATCCGTCTGTCCTTTGCCGTAGGACAGCGCACACCCCCTGTATCACCTGGGGCTGCTGGCGTTACAAACGGCTGTCCCGACTCCTACCAGCTGGAAAGCACCTTCTGAAGCAGGAGTCTGGGGCACGAATGCTGCGTCCGGTTAACAAACCCGTCCTTCTCTACAGATGCCTCGTACACTCAGCTCTGTGATTCCACTGTCACTTACACTCCTGACTTCCGCCCGGGACGGGAATTTCTGGGTGGTGTAAGCTGGGGGACCAGGTTCGTTTCCTGCTCCTGTTGGAAAACATCACCACAAATTCAGGGGCTTAAAACTACCCAGATTTATCATCACACAGTCCTGGGGTCAGACGTCTAAACCAGCCCCCCTGGGCTAAATCCACGTGTGGACAGGGCTGGCCCTTCCGGACGCTCCAGGGTCGAACCCGTTTCACGTGCTTTTGCCGGCTTCTGGTGGTGGCTGCACCCTCGGCTCTAGGCCCCTCCAGCGCTGGGGTCACGACCTCACGGAGAGGCTGCGGCTGTACTGGAGTTGGCTGGTTGGGGTGGGGAGTGGAGGCTGCAGGAAGGTCCATGCGGGGGCGGGGGAGCCGGGGCAGGTGGGGGCGGAGCATCCCCACCGCGGAGCATCCCCACCGCGGAGCGCCCACCGGCCGCAGCGAGAACAGCCGCCCTGGCCAAGGGGCCGGAGGCGGCCTCCAGCGCCCTCTGCTGACCGAGCCTGCATGGCGCCCCGCGACCTGTGCTCGGCATGCCCCCCCCGCCGGGCATGTGTAGACTTGGAGCCTGAACAGCCCAGGCAAAGGCTGGGCGAAGCTCCCTGCAGAGGAAGAGGCGCCCGGGGGCTGGAGGGGGCCTGGCCGGAGGCAGCAGAGAGGGCGGGACCGCTCACCCCGCAGGACTCCAGGGCCAGGCCACAGGCTGGCTCCCGCTGCAGCCTCGCCGTGGGGGGGAGGGTGGTGTCAGCTGCGTGGGCCCCGACTGTCCACCGCGGGCGGGGCAGAGCCAACCTACTGGCTCCAGGGCCCCGGCTGCCTCTCGGCCTCCAGGGAAGAGAGAGGCGGCGGCAGCACTGAATCGCCCCGGGCTGAGACCCGCAGCGGGGTCTCTGGGCAAGCTGTCCCCCAGCTGGCTGTGGCTTAGCCATGTCGCCGGTTTCTCCATCCACCCAGACACCAGAGAAGAGACCACCCTGGGCCCCCCGCTGCAGGGCTTCTCGGGGGCTCCCTGAGCCATGGGGCCGCGGGCAGCGGTGCAGGCTTGAGCAGGGGTCCCTTCCATGCGTGTCACATCCCGTGGGGCCGCCTGCCGATGCACTTCACCGTGTGCTCAAGGTGTCTCCTGAGCCAACCCCGGGTTTCTCTCCGAGCAGCCCCGCCAGCGGTGGGAGCAGAGCGGCTGCAACACGGGGGCGTGGAGGCCCGCAGGCCAGACCCCTTTGCTGCGTGGCTGGAGCAGGACCCTCGGGCTGGGTCCCCAAGCACTCGCTCCCCTGGGAAGGTTTCCCCAGCTCACTGAGGCAGTCGCGCCATCGTCCCTGCAGTTTTATCTGGCCCGGCCGCTGCCCCGCCTCACGCTGAGCTGGAATCCCGGAGGCTGGCTCACTGCGCCTGCAGGGTGTGCCGGCACAGCTCCTTTCCCTCGGCCCCTCCACGGAGGCGGCAGCACCCCCAGGCTCTGGCCCTCAGGCTGCCCCTCACTCAGGCCTCGGGCCACACTGGCCTGTGACAGCATCCTGCGAATCTGGCCAGTTTCTGGGCACGTCGCTTCCCTTTCCCTTCTGCTCTGGGCTGGCCGCGGGCCGCGTGCTCACTCCCGGAGCCCCAGGGAAGGCACTCAGAGCTCATGCCCTGAGGTGCCTGGACGAGCGCAGGGGCCTGCCCCCCCGTGCCCGCTCTCACCTACAAATAGTGGACATCCTACGAGAACAGAGACTCGGCACCACTCTTCAGAGCAACGTGCTGTGCTGGCAGCAGCTTGAGGGGAATGGGGTGGGTGAGGCCCACGCCTTCATGGAGAACATGCAGGTGACCCGGGCGTGCAGGGAACAAAGCAGACGGCGTGGCAGGCACAGAGTAGGTGAGCCTGGAGCCGCAGGACGGATGGAGCAGCGGGAGGGCCCGGGGTCCCGGCAGAGACAGAAAGGGGAGGCCCAGGCAGGAGTGAGCCTGGAGGGACTGCAGGCAGCGATGGGGGTCTGGCCCACGGAGGTGCTTGGAGGGGCCCAGTCACCTGTCACCACTGGCCGTCATCAGGCTGCAAGTGCTGCTGCGCAGGCCCCGCCTCCCAGAAAGAGCTCTGGCGGATTCTCTTCAAGTGGGGAGCCCCCAGCCTCACCCCACGAAGGGAGGCCCTGGTGGAGGGGCCGTGCTCAGCTGTTCTCTCCATGGGGAGACCCCTAGCCAGCCTGGATGGGACAGAGCCAAGTGTCCCCGTCCACCGTCAGGCTTCCCTCCAGGACCACACGGTCCTGATGCTGGGGCTTCGTAGTCTATCCTGCAGTCCGTGTTATTTTCAGGATGGCCTGCGATAGTCCAGACCCTTTACATTTCCATATAAATTTTAGAATAAATTATCCACTTAAAAGAAAGAATCTGCTGGGATTCCGGTTTGATGTCATTGTAAACAGCATTTTTATCTTCCAATGGTTTCCTGCTCGTGTACAGAGTATAACTGATTTTTTGTGTGATAAGCTCGTAACCGTCTAAATGCTCTCGTTAGTCCCAGCAGTTGTCTTGGAGACGCCACAGCATCTTTCAGGTAACAAGTCAGGTCACCTGCAAACAGAACTGTACTTCCTTCATTCTCACTGGTGCCTTTACTTCTTTGCTGCCTCATCAGGGTGCCGGGGTGCCCAGGACAGGGTTCGCAGGGGCTGGGGGAGGGGCACCTTGTCTGTTCCCGATCTTGGGAACCTCCACCATCTCACCGTCAAGGATAACCCCGGCTACCAGTTTTCATAGACGCCTCCCAGCAGGTTGAGGAGATTCATCGATTCCTAGTTTGCTGAGATTTTTTGACGATGAATGCATCTTAAATTGTCTAAAATGTTTTTGCTACACCTATTAAGCAATCACATGGCTTCTCCTTGAGTTTATATGATGAACTGCATTGATCGATGTTTATGAATAACAGGCTAATTCGCATTTCTGTGATCATTCTTACTTGATCACGATGCTTTGTCCTTTTCATAAAGTCCTAGATTTCATTTGCTGACACACTGTTGGAGATGTTTGTGTCTGTGCTCGTGAGGGTTGCTGTGTGTAATCAACTCTTTTTTAAATGTCTCCATCTGAGCTGGGTTTCAGCTCATGCTGGCCTCATAAACTGAGTCAGGAGGTGTTCCGTGCTCCTTTATTTTCTGGAAGAGCCCATATCAGATTGGTGTCCTCTCTTCCTCAGATGTGTGTTCTGATTCACTGGGGACACTCGCAGAGCCTGGCGTTTCTCTGCGACATGTTTGTGGATACTGAAGTCAGTGTTTTCACTGGAAAGAGAGTATCCAGATTTTCCAATGCTTCTCCTTTCAGTTTTGGTAGCTTGTATTTTTCTCCAGGAATTTATCCATTTCATCTCAGTTGCTAATAGCTGGCGTGCAGTTGTTTACAGCATATGCGCATCTTCTCAGTGCCTGTGGGTGGACGATGCTGGCCCCTCTTTCCTGATGTCGCCAATTTGTGCTCTCTCTCCTTATCCCGATCAATCCAGCTATGAGTGTATCGTTCTGTTGCCTTTTTTTTTTTTCCGGAAATCAATTTTGGCATGATAATTTTCACTATTTTTTGTTTTTTTTTTTCATTTATTTCTGTCCCTGTTTTTGTCATCTTCTTCCTCCTTGTTACTTTGAGTCTACTTTGCTCTTTTGTTTTTCTGCCCTGTTGAGGTGGAATCTTCAGTCACTGAACTTTAGACCTTTCTTTTTTTCCTCATAGAAATACTCACGGCTGAGAGTCCCTTTAAGCCCTGCATCCCAGAAATATTATACTGCATTTTTTCTCATTTTGATTAAAATATTTTCTAAATTCCCTTATGATTTCTTCTTTGATCCACGAATTATTTAGAAGCATGTCATTTCATTTTTCAGATATTTGTGGTTTTCCTAGTTAGTTTATTGCTATTAGTTTCTAATTTAATCTCACTTGGATCAGAGAATAAGCTCTGTATGATTTCGATACTTTTACACTTATCAGCACTTGTTTCATGGAGGGAGCATCACATCATCTGCGATGGTAAATGGCGTGCACTTGAAAAGAATGAGTGCTATGCAATTACTGGGTGTGATGTTCTAGAAAGAGCAATTAGGGAAAAGATTAATGTTCTTGTTCAGGTCTTCTATTTCTTTACTAATTTGCTGCCTACTTGTTCTATCGATTGCTAAGAGAGGGGAATTCAGAACATCAGCTATGACTTTGGAATTGTTTGTTTCTCCCTTTAACTTTGCCCATGTTTGCCTCACATGTTTTGAATCTTCCCTTTGGCTCCCACACATTTACAGTTGAATGTCTTCCTGTGAACTCACGTTGACATCATTATGAAATGCCTCCCTTTCTCTCTTCTCTTAAAAGTTTATTTTGTCTGGTATTAATGCAGTCATGCCGGCCTTCTTGGACTCAGTTAGTGTGGATAGCTATTTCCATCCATTCATTTTCAACCTCTCTGTGTCTTTTTACTTAAAATGTTTCCTCCTATTGTAGACAGTACACAACCAGGTCTTGCTTTTTTGCTGTTGTTAATCTATTCTGATTACCTCTGGCTTTGACTTAGAATGTTTATTCCATTAAAATTTAATGGGAGTTTTGATTTGGTCTCCATTTCATTATTTGTTTTCTGGTTTTGCTTCTTTTTTCTCTTTTTTTTTCTGTCCTCCCTTTTCCTTTTTTATTTTCTTCTTTGAGTATTTTAATATTTTGTAACATTTCATTTTAATGTATCTGTTAACTTTTTGCCTATTAGCTGTTCATGGTTGCTTTAGGGATTAAAATCCACAGCCTTTCCACAGTCTTTGTAGTTTGACACTTACACTATTTCATGTAAAATACATTAAAAACTTGGCAACTGCATGGGACCATCTCTCCTCCCACCCTCTTCATGCTACAGACACTATAGATAGTGCCCCTACCTATACTGTAAACTCCTCAAGGCAGTGTTAAAGTTCTTTCTTTAAACACCAATATATATTTTAAAGAAATTAGGAGGAAACAAAACCTTTTATATTTACCCAGATGTTCAGTATTTCTGATGACCTTCACTCCTCCAAGCTTCTGTCTGGTACAGCACCCTATCATCCTGAAGGAGTTTATTTGGCGTTTCTTTAACTGCAGGTCAGCGGACAACGAATGTTTTATTTTTGTTAGAATGTGTCTTTCTTTCTCCTTCGTTCTGGAGGACGTGCCCTCTGGATACAGAATTCCGGGAGGCACAGAGTCCCCAGCCGTCACCGGGTGTGACCATGTGCAGGGTCATCCACTTCCACCCATGGACCTGGAATCCGTGTCATTCCCCTCGCTGGGGACCTGGTGCCCTCCCATTGATTTGGGCATTTGTGGCATCCTGTGAATGACACCCTCTTATGGGGAATCGTCCCCGAGCTGGCCCCTTGCTCTCCCCACCAGAGGCACCACCCATCGCCGTGTGTGACCACCAGCACGCCCCATGGCCAGGTGCCCGTGGCATGGGTGCTTGGCAGTCCCCAGCCCTCGCGCTCCCCAGGATAGCGCTCCAACACCCTTGGATGGAGCTGTCGGCTGCGGCCCCACAGATGGGACAGTCAGCTCACGGGGGGCGGGGGGGGGGGCAGGCAACTCCCTTCCAGACGAACCCCTGTCCTCCCAGGGAGGGGTCAAACGCCAGAACTTGGCCCCAAGCAGCTGAGAAACTGGGCTGCCAGGCAGTACACAAAGGCACGAGGAACGGCCCCTGTGAGTTTCTCACCCCGAGGTTATCAGGCCAACTGGCCTGAGCGCGCACGCCTAGTCGGCTAGTCGCTGACGCCAGCCACCTGCTGGAACAGGCATTACCTGGGCTCGGGCCGAGAGGCCCCAGCGCCGGCGGGATGAGCAGCTCCGCCTGAAGGGGGCCAGGCGGCTGACTGTAGTGTCCACCACAGCCCCGTACTGTCCCCCATGGAGCATGCAGCCCCCTCCACCCTGTCCACTGTGGTCCCCCCTCCACTCAGGGGCTTCACGTTCTCCCCGTTATTTCTGCCGCGTGAACCAAGGCACCACATGTCCCCAGACGCACGTGCTGGGCCCAGCCAGGGTCACCTCTGCACAGGTGTAGCAGCGGGGGGGGGGAGGGACACATGGAGGAGACGTGGGGCGACCCAGGGGGTGGGGGAACGTGGGGAGCAATGCAGGGGGTGGGGAATGTGGGGTGCAGGGTTCGTGGGGGAGGGGGCGCAGGGGAGGCCAGGTCGGGTAGGGCGCTGGAAGCGGCTCCGCCACCAGGGTGGACAGTTGCTCGGCCAGGACGCCCAAGGAAGGCGAAGGGGGGCTGCCCTGGGGCTGCAGGGGGACTGGGAGCGCAGTGAGCGGCCCCTTCTCGCAGGTTCTACCTCATCAGCGGAGGGGCCCCTTTCATCATCTGCGGCATCACGGCCGCCACGAACATCGGGAACTACGGGATGGAGGATGAGGACGCCGCGTAGTGAGTACCCGGCGCCGCGGCCCTGCCCAGGAGCGCCGTCCTCCCCACACGCGGGCTTCCCCGCCTCCCATCCCCCACCCCCCGTCCCCCACTCCCGTCCCCCCGGCACCGTGGGTTGGAAGGAGGGGTGGAGGGGGGCGCCCGCGGCAACAGGGCCGCCACGCCCAGGACGGCAGAGCGTGGACCCGGCCGAGCATAGGAGCTGAGACAGACCCCGCCCCGTCGGCGCCCCGCCCACCGGCCCCCCTCGCTCTCGGCGCCCCCGCCCTAGCTCTGCCGCCTCCAGCGTCCCCCGCGGCCGGCAGGTGGGCTGGGGCCCTCGGCCTCGCTGGCCCTGGCCAGGCCACTCCCGCCGTGAGGCCACCGGTCGGCTGCACCCGGCAGTGGCTACTGTGGGCTTCTCAGGCCCCGGGGCTGCAGGGTCCCCACTGGGCTCTCCCCGAAGCCGCCCCCCCTGCCCTCCTGGGGAGGCCGGTCTGGCCCCGTCGCTCACAGGAGCCAGCGCCAGCCCCAGGTCGCAGCACAGCCCCCAGCCGACCCTCGGCGCTGGAGCCATGCCCCCACCCTCACACTCCTCCCCCAGCTGCCCCCCCCAGGGCAAAGCCCCGCAGGACACGCAGGCCCTGTTCCCCCGGGGCTCACCCCTTCCTGGGCCCGGCACTGCGGCCCCACCAGGCCCGGATGAAGCTAGGAGGAAAGGCAGCTGCCCGAGAAAAGCAGCAGTGCCAGAGAGGCGGCCCGAGGCTCAGAGCCCAGGCCTGGCGGCCGCCTGCACACCACCACCACCGCCGGCGCCCCCAAACTCTCACCACGCTGTCTGGTGGCGGCAGGAGGGGCGGCCCCGTCCCGATTTCGTGTGTCTCCTTCTCGCACGATGGCCCTCCCGCGAGCTCAGGGAAGCGGTGACCCCTGGTCCCACCCACTGCCCTGCCTGGTGCGACCCCCTCGCTGACTTGCTTTCCTCCCACAGCTGCTGGATGGCCTGGGAGCCCAGCCTGGGCGCCTTCTACGGGCCCGCGACCTTCATCTCCCTGGTCACCTGCGTGTACTTCCTCGGCACCTACGTCCAGCTGCGGCGCCACCCAGAGCGCAGGTACGAGCTCAGGGAGCGTGCAGAGGAGTGGCAGCGGCTGGCAGGGTCAGAGGCCGGCCAGAGCCCCGGGGCCCCGCGGGCCACGCCGCCCGCCCGCGATGCCCTGCTCACCTCGCTGCTGCAGAACGAGCACTCGTTCAAGGCCCAGCTGCGGGCCGCTGCCTTCACGCTGTTCCTGTTCGTGGCCACGTGGACCTTCGGGGCGCTGGCCGTGTCCCAGGGCCACTTTCTGCACACGATCTTCAGTTGCCTGTACGGCGCCTTCTGCGTGACCCTGGGGCTCTTCGTGCTCATCCACCACTGCGCCAAGCGGGAAGATGTGTGGCACTGCTGGTGGTCCTGCTGCCCCTCCCGTGGGGACCCCCACGCCGCGAAGCTCGGCGCCCGCCCCGCGCTCGACGCCAACGGGGATGTGCTGAGCCACGCAGCCTGCCTGCAGGACTCACCGCGTCCCGGCAAGTCGCTGGGCTTCAGCCACCCGCCAGCCGGCCACTGCAAGATGACCGACCTGCAGGCCACCCAAAGCCACGTCAGCTGCCTGTCACCAGCCACACCCTGCTGTGCCAAGATGCAGTGCGAGCAGTTGATGGAGGACGCAGCCCACGTCCACGTGCACGAGGAGGACGCCTTCGGGCATGACCCGCACCGGCACAGGTGCCTCCAGGGCAGAACTAAGCCTCACTACTTCAGCCGGCACCGGGCAGCCACGGCCGAGCGGGAGTACGCCTACCACATCCCGTCCAGCCTGGACGGCAGCCCCCACAGCTCGCGCACGGACAGCCCCGCCAGCTCGCTCGAGGGCCCAGTGGGGCCACACTCGCTGGCCTGCTGTGCCCAGGGTGACCCCTTCCCCTTGGTCAGCCAGCCCGAGGGCGGCGACGCCAGCCCCGTGCTCTGTGGCTGTCCCCCACGGCCCGGCGGGGAGGCAGCCCACGGCCCGGCCCACTTGGAGATGCTCCGGAGGACACAGTCCCTGCCCTTTGGCGGCCCCGGCCAGAACGGGCTGGTTAAGGGTGATGCACGGGACGCTGTGCCCTTTGGCTCTGACAGCACGGGTAACATCCGCACGGGGCCCTGGAGGAACGAGACAACCGTGTAGCAGGCGGGGCTCTGTCACCTTCGCCCACACGGCCCGGACGTGCTTCAGAGCAGAGCCAGGCCCTCGGCCACATGAGGCGGGCAGGGGGCCACCGCCTGCCCCAGCCTTGGCGGCACCGCCACTGACCCCTTCGTTGGAGGACCTGAGCGGGAAGACGCTTTGGGCTACGTCGGCCTCCACGAGCCCCAAGGGCAGCCGGGAGGTCCACGTCCACAGTCACCTGCTTTCATCCCGTAGTGCCCAGTCCCCGGCAGCCCAGGGCAGAAGCCCACCCTCAGCGCCCGGCGTGTATCCCGTCTGCCCCGCCACCTGCCTTGCTAGGCCTGGCCGCGGCGGGTGGCGCCCCCGATATTTCCTAGTGTTTAATGTGTGTTTTCTGTTTAGGTTTGTTCCTCGGGACCAGCAGGCAGCCTGCCTGTCAGTCCAGAGCGCTCTGGGCAGCTGCCCCAGGCCCCTCCAGTCTCAGGGGGACTCGAGTCAGCACCTCTGCCCAGTGCCGGCTCCACCTTCACCCCCGCCCCACAGGCCTCAGAGCATCACAGACGCTGGGGCAGCAGCCGTACTCTGGGAGCACAAGGGCAGCGGGACTGTCGGTGACCCTAGGCTTTCCACGGGCCAGTGGGGTCTCTGAGGGGCCTGTGCCTTTGGAAATGCCCACACACCCTTTAACGTAGACTCGACTTCCAAAGCCAGGCGCTGTCAGGGCTGGGTCCCGCCCACACCGTGAACGTTTGGGAACAATAAAGTCCCCTGCCACAGAAAGAGAGGGTCTGGCATTTCCATGAACATCTGGGCACAAAGCCATGACTCAGAGGACAGATGTCGGTGACAAATATCCTTCTGTGACAGCAAGTGGCGTGTCCCATGGGAAGGGGTCCACGGGTCCCCGTGGAGAAGCTGAGACACCCAAAGGGATGTGTATGTGGGCCTCTGCAGGCTTTGCTCCCTCCATCCCCTGGGGTCTGTAACACATGTGCACCCACACACACGTGCACATGTGTTGGTGCATGTACCGCATACATGTGTGAACGTGCCACGTGCATGCACATGTGCACACTCCCCACACGTGCACAGTACACCATACATGCACAAGAGTGCACACATGTGCACTGCACACAGCATACATCACACATGCCACCCGTGCACACACGTCTACTGCGCACAGACATGCACACAACACGTTACGCACACACAGGATAGAGTGTTTTCCAGCCGTCCGAGCGCCGAGCTCTCCTTGCCCTGTGCAGCCTCGTCACCAGGACTTGTCAGCGTCTGTGTCTTGGGCGGGGACTCCAGCAGGAGCAGATCCTTCCTCCCACCCACCTGGGTTGGGGGGCTGTCCCGTGTGCCAGGCAAGATGCCCAGTGTCTGAGCACAGGAGCCCCACTTCCTGGAATTCCTGTAAACCTAACAGTGATGTTGTAACAGACCAAGGTGGCCGGTACCTGCCCCGAGCCCCATATATCCTCACATGTCGACCAGACGGGCAACCGATGACCGCTGGGTGGCTCCTGTCTCCACCGCCGACCAGCCTGCTTGCCCGCTCCTGCGGCTGACAGGACCAGCACCCTGGGGCTGTGCTGGGCACATGCTGCAGGCGCAGAACCGTCGACGAAGTACAGTGTTGTCCTTGTTGGCACTTTGGGAGGCTGGTTCACAGCATCTGCAAGCATATCTCTCCCTATAGGGGGGCAGGCCCATCATGGTGCCCGGGGCTGGGAGAGGCCGGGGAGCCACAAGGCTGCCCTTTCCGGCCCCTCCAGAGGGCGTCCCCCATCCTTCCTGCCCCGGTGCCCCTGACAGACCAGAGAGAGCAGCTCATCATTCAGACCAAAGAGATTCGACCTTAAATATTAAACATCGTGTGTTTCAATATTGGTTCAGCCTCCTGAGTCCACTTGGAGACAGGGTTGTGACACCTTCCGTTTGCAGGTAATGTTTTCCAGGAATAAAAATCCACGGCACGACCGCATCTGGGAGCGCCCCACGCGGACGATGCCTCCAAAAGGATGCAGGGCAGGAGGTCACAGCCACAGCCCATCGTCTGAGGTCTAACGCTGTGTGTCACCCCTTCCTTTGTGCTATGTATGTGCATACACGCGCGGTGTGTGTGTATGTGAGAGTGTGCTTCCTGCGTGTGTGTGTGGGAGTGTGCGTGAGTGTGCCCGTGTGCTGAGTGCATTCTGTGTTCAAGTTGGTTTGTGCACATGTGTGAGTGTGTGCATGTCACACAGTCTGTCACGTGTGTGTGCATTGTGAGTGCACGTGCAAGGGTGGGACTGTGCTATGTTGAGTTGGGTGGGTGGGTGCCTGTGTGAGTGAGTGTGCATGCGTGTGTGTAGTGTGAGAGCACGTGTATAAAGATGAGTGTGAGAGCACATGATAGTGAGCATGTGCTGGTGTGTGTGTGTGAAAGCGTGCACGCGTGAGTGCATGCGTGTGTGTGTGCTTACGTGTGTGTGTGCGTTGTGTTTGGATCACGTGGCTGCGTGGAGGTGTGAGTGTGGGGATGAGTGTGCGTGTGTGAGCATGTGGGTGCCTGAGTTGTACGTGTGAGCGCAGGAGGAGCACACGTGTGTGTGCGTGCGTGTACATGCCCTTCACAGAGAGCCCCCTGGAGCTGTGGGCTCCTGTCTGACTACCAGGGTGCAGACCTGGTGGCCTCACAGGGTCGCTGTGACAGCCTCAGTCAGCCCGGAGGACTCGGGGGACTTGGCAGCCCTCTCCTGAGTGGTCCAGCCGGGGACGCGTTACAGTCCCTCCTGAGCGCTGGTGTGGCGTCATCTGCTGGGGACCTGGAAAGCGCTCGCCCGCGGGTCCGGCCAGCACTGCTGTCTGCAGGGAGCGTTGGTGGTCAGTTAAGGGCACCTCCACCGACGCCCTCCCCGATTTCTCCAAGAAGCCCCTTGAGCCACCTCTGAACAAGCCACCCCTGGGAGCCCCTCCGGGTCTGTGGCGTTGCCTCAGCTGGGTCTGCAGGAAGGGGCTGGACCAGGACTGGGGGGGCACCCACTCTGTCTCTCGTCCTGCTGGCCCACTGGGCTCTTTAAGACGCAGACAGTCGAGGAGAGCCTTGGGGCCCAGGAGCGGCCTCTGGGGGGTGGGGTCACAGGGCATGAATCGCGGCTGCAAAGGCAGCTGTCCAGGGGCTGGCGCGTCGTGCTGGGCCTCCTGGGGGGCTGGGGTGGCGGCAGCAGTGTTCGCCGCTTTGGGAGGCCTGTCCTCTGCCAGGCTGGGGACGTTGGCAGGAGCGGCTCGCTCTCAGCTCCTGGGGCCCTGGGCAGGGGCGCGGCCAGCCACGCGAACGGCCACACGCAGACGTGGTGGCTGCAGTAGGGCCGCATCAGCCCTACGGGCACCCAGGTTGCCCCTGTAGTCCTGCCACCCGCCCCGAGACCCGCAGTGTTGCCAGGTGGGGAGGGGGGACTGGCGGGCCTCAGGCATTGGTGTCACCAGCAGCTGCACACAGGCTGACCGGCCAAGGTTGGCCTGCGTCCAGGGCAGCAGGTGTGCGTGTTCTGCCCCGAGGATGGCCGCCAGCCCCGCCCTGGTCTGCACACCCCGGGCTCGTCTCTGAGCCGAGGCTTCAGCGGCAGCTTTTACTACATGATTGATCATCTACATATTGATTATTGATTTATGCCCCTCGGGGGGAGGGGGCACCTCTGGTCCTGATAGAGGCCAGCTCTGCATCCCCCGAGAAGGTGGGACAGAGGGACAGGGTAAGAGCCCTGTGAGGACACAGGGAGCAGTGCTGCGGCAGCCACGCCAGCTGCAGGGTGGAGGGCGTGGCCCTGGTGGGCGCGGCCCTGGTGGGCGCCTGGGGAGGCCAGTGGGGGAGGGGAGCAAAAAGGCCACGTTGGAAGGTCTCGAGGACCAAATCGGAGAGCTTCGGCCATTCAGGAGGGAAGGCGTGGCAGGAAGGGTCGCACGGGAGACCCCTTGGCATGAGTGAGAAGGGCTCCCCCAGACGTGACCCAGGGCCCTGTGCGGCCACTTCTGGGAGGTGGGCATCCTCCTCACGGCAGGCGGCTCAGGCTGCAGGCGTGGGGCTGGTGGCAGGACGGCTCCGCGGGCCCCACTCCGGTGGGCTGGGAGGGAGGGGTTGTTGGTTAGGGCTGGCGTGCACGTGGCCAAGTCCCATGGCCCACCGGCCACCTGCCTGGGCCTCCCATGAGCCACGGAGCCGGCGCCCTGAGCACAGACTTGCCACCCAAGGGACAGTCCTCCAGGGGCACTGGACAGCAGATCCAAAGGCGCTGGCCTGGCATCGGAGGTGGACCAGAAACCCTGGCGCCCAGGAGGGAGGGTGGCTGGGAGGCGTGGGGGGCAGGGCTCTCTGGATCCCCCCACTGGGTCACGGCTCCACCGTCCTCTCCGCTGCCCTCACATCCAGCCTCCTGGGCACCACACGCCAGCGGCCTCGGCTCTGCTCTGTCCTGCTCGGAGGCCCAGGTGGGCACTGGCCACGGACGGCCTCTCCCTCGCCCAGGGGGACCCAGGCCCTCCCGCCGCCCTGGGTGGATGCACTGAGAGTGACACTGGTTTATATCCACTCTCTGTGCACAGACATCAAGCCTTCCCTGTCCCTGGCAGCAGGTTACTTCTCACACACACAGCTCTGGCAACACCCCCGGGTGGCCCCTTTCAGGGACAACCCGGCAACTCAGACGCGTGTGACCGGGGTCCTGGAGCGCAGGTCCCTCCCACGAGCCGGTGTCCGTGGCCTGGTCCCAGGGTCGAGTCTCAGTCACTCAGATCCAGGAGAAATGTGTCTGTGTTGGGGCAAGTCTGGGGCCGAGGACAGACGATCCGCATCTCTTACAAAAGCCCGTGAGACTGAAACGCCGTCTCTGGGGTGCACGGACCTGCGTGGCACCGCTGGCCACCAGGAAGGCCTCACCCCCCACCGAGGGCAGAGAGGGGGCCGCAGGGCTGAGCTCGGGGCCGGGGGAGCAGGTGGGCGGCACAGGACGGACATGGTGGGAGCAAGGGGTTGGGGCCGCAGTAGATGCAAGAAATAAGATTCGGGAAGGAGGTCCCAGGTCATGGGGGCCGATTGGACGTGGAGTTGGGGTCTCAGGTGGGAGACCAGGGCGTGTGGTCAGTCAGGGCGGGGCAGGCACAGGCCTCAGAGGTGCTCCGGCGAAGAAACCGGGGGGCAGAACAGCCCAGGAGTCAGGGGCTCAGCAGCCCTGGGACGGTGGGCGGGGTCCCTGCACAGGCCACAGCCTCAGAGCGCAGGGGAGGCCACAGACACACACAGGTACACGGGTGCACTCGGGCACACACACAAGCTCTGCTCAGGGATGTGCCCGGATAAGCACACGCGTGACAACACACACACAGGAGTGCAAGGAAGCACATGAGACATGCCGGCCTGTGTACACACACACGTGCACACTCAGGCTTCTTTCACCCCAGCCCTCTCCCAGCAGAAGCAGGTCCTGTTACCCACCCGGGTTCTTGGCCTTCCCCAATCAATTGAAATTGATCAGAGGCCAGACAAGAAATTCAGGCAGGGCGGTACTGGGGCCCCTGCTGCGGCGGGGGAGTGAGAACAAACAACAGGCTCCTTGCTTGCTGGCTCCCTGGCGGGGCAGGGAAGAGAGGGCGCGAGCTGGCTCCTTATATGGGGTGAGGGCAGGGGCGTGTCCAGGGGCGGGGCCGGAAGGGTGGCGTCCGTGGTGTGTCCACCCCTTAGGTGATGTTGTGTGTGTGTGGGGGGGGGGGCAGGGGCAGTGCCCTGCTTTTGCTCCCAACACTCTGCTTTTGCTCCAGGCTCTTTGAAAGTGGAAGTTGGGTTTTTTGGTCTCTTTGTATCTTTTGGGTCCAGAATTTGCACCAACTGCGCATGCACCCAGTTATTTTTATTTCTTTTTAATTTTATTTATGTATTTTTTAAATATTTATTTATTTAATTTACTTTGGCTGCTCCGGGTCTTGGTTGCAACACGCAGGATCTTTTTTTAGTTGAGGCATGCGGGCTTCTTCTTTGTGGCATTCAGACTCTTAGTTGCAGCATATATGCGGGATCTAGTTCCCCGACCAGGGATCGAACCCAGGTTCCCTGCATTGGGAGTGCGGAATGTTACCCACTAGACCCCCAGGGAAGTCCCCACACAGGTCTTTTTAATCCCGCACAGTTTCTTTGTATTTTGTTGCTCTAGGAGACGTGTGTCCAGGTGCAGGTACGCAGTGCTGCCACAAACGGTCCCAGGTCCCAGCCTTTCTCAGTCCCACTGAGGCTCTGACCTCCCTCCCACCTGGCCTGACAGCCCCTGTCTGCTGTGAGCCCTTCCTCTCTGGGAACCCTGGGAAAGGAGCCCAGGTCCCTCCAGGGGGTCCCCAGCCGTGCCTCCAGGGGCCCCAATATCCCAGAGGCTGAGTGGAAAGTGGGTGGCAGAATCTTTTCGTGCCCCCATGGAGAGGCAATGGGACACCAAGAACTTCCCTCCATGGAACCTGGGCTGCTGGGGAGCCGATGCACGTCCTACAGACCCTCCAGTCTGCAAGGACTGGTCCCTGGAGACCCAGCAGAGAAGACAGTCTGGGAGCTGGGCCCTGCCCTCGGGGGCTGACACCCCAGCTTGCCACACGGGCTATGAGATAGGTGATCACAAATAAGGAGCAGACTGTCGCCGGCCCCAGGAGCCGGGAACGGACCCTCGGGGCCCCTGCGTGGGGGGTTCCCGAGGAAACACACATGCGTGAGGGATACCGGGGCCCCCGAAACAGCTGGTGCCGTGCAGCTTCTACACACGTCACCCCATGCAACGTCTCCAAACGGGGGGGGGGGGAGGTGGAGGCAAGCCTCCCACTGTCTACAGACCGCCCCCACCGCCAGGTGGTCGCAGTGCAGCTGGGACTTGGCTGATGAACAGCGGGCTCTGTGTGGCCTGCGGGCAGCCAGTCTGTGCCATCGCCGCTGCGAGGATGGATCCTGGACAAACGTTGGGGGGCCCGCAAAGGCAGGAGGACCCCCGTGGCCGGTCAGACGCTGAGACTGCCTCTCAGGAGCACCGGCAGAGGAAGGGGAGGCCTGGGGACCAGGGCACAGGGCACAGGGCTTGAAGGGTCTGGGTGGGGGCCGGGAGCCCAGGGTCCTGGGGGCGAGACTGCGGGGTCCGGCGGGAAGCACAGGCCGGAAGCTGTCAGCTCCTTGAGGGGCCGGGCGGGTGAGATGCTCAGAGCAAGATTTAAGGGGCCCGAAAACTCAGTAATAAAGCAAGTAATGTTGTGACACAATATTTTAAAAAACCAAAATTGATACCAAAAAATCCACGGTGACCGGCATCAAAATCTTAAATGGAGACAGAATCAGTGTTACTGGTGGTCCCCCAGTGGCCCCAGTGTGGGTGTCGGGGATGCTGAGCTGACACCCAACTCAGAGGAGAGTCCACGCCCAGCATCTGCCGGGTCCTCAGCAGAGCCAGCGACCAAGGCCGTTACAGGGCACAGGGATAGAACAGCCCAAAACCAGGTGAAGAAATGACCCCAAACCAGGCGAAGCGGGCAGAGAGGTGCTGGACATGCCAGGATCAATTTGCAGACAGAGCAGCGCCACCTTCTCTCTCGTGCTGGAGACACACAAGCTATAAAAGTGGAAACGCTGAAGCTCGAGATGGGGTAGCCGAAGTGCCCGTCATCCTTGCCCCACGGCTGGGCCAAGAGGTCCAGGAGTGTGCACCTCACTTCACAGTTTACAAAGAGCTGCCACCTCTGAGCTGGGGCAGGGGGCGAGGCCCTGGGGGAGGAGGGGGCCCACGGCGGGTGTACAGTCCCTTCAGCCCCGCGGCGCCGGGTCCAGGAGCCCTTGCAGGGTGCAGGGGAGTCGGGGTTCACAGCAGACGGCGGCCCTACCCGTGGCAGCGTTCCCGCCCACAACCTGCCAGCAGCTCACAGCGACAGGATGTGGTCAGAACCCCCACCTCCCCACACTCCCAACTCAGCGCCACCCGGGGAAAGCGAGCTCCCAGCCTCCTTCAGGGCACAGCTGGGAGCCTCCACCCACAGCCTCTTCTCCCGCCTGCCCTCCGCTCACTGCCAAACCCAAGTGCCCAAGCGGCCCGGCCAGGTGCCTTTCACACGTCACCCGTCAAACGCTCACATCCAGCCTCGTGAGCAGGCTCAGAGGGGTTGAGCAGATTGCCCAGCGTCACACAGTCAGGAAGGGCAGAGCCACAGCCTCCGTGACCAGCTCCCCCGGCGGCTCCAGGGAAGCAGCGCAGAGGCCACGTTCACCGGGCCCCAGCCTGCCTCCTGCACTGCACCGGACGAGGGGCAGATGGGGGTCGTCCATCAGCCAGGGACCCTCCATCTTCACACGACAAGCCAGTGGCAGGCTCGGCTGTCTGTCTGCAGCCCACCACCCACGTCTCTTCCCCGCTTGGTCCACGTCCTCACAGCTTGAGAGCAGTTGGGAAGTTCTGGGGACGCTGGTGGCCTCTGTGTGGGCTGGGAACCCAGAGCGGGGGGCGGGGCCCTTCAGAGCCACCTTCGCAGAAGGATGTGGAGGGGCCCCTCCTGAACCAGGGAAGTGGCATTGATGGATGGATGGAGCTCTCCAGGTGAAGCCTCCTTCAAGGCCTCAGACTGAGCTCATAGGATAAAGATGACGGACAAGTAAAGAAACAGTTCTCTCATTTCTACAAATGTTCCAAAAACTGTGGCAGGTAAGTACAAATGCCTGGGAGGAGCACCTTCTGGAATGTCCGTGAACACGTGGAATTCGCTCCATGAGCTGCATGGAAACATCCTTCACAGAAAGTGTTGGCCTCGGGTTCCAGGGGAGAGCAACCCCCCGCCCGCAGAGATGCATCATAAGGGGAGGGTCACAGCCAGCAGGGCTTGCAGACCCCACCCAGGGAAGAGCCAACCGGGGTTTGGGGATGAAGGATAGAACTGAACACCTGGTAAAAAACGAAAAAGCCCATTCAAAAGTCAGACGGTGGGAAACACTGACGGGCGGTGGCCGAGGGACCCCTGAGAAGGCCTAGGAGCTCAGCCTGTGTCCCCAGCTCCGTGGAAAAGTCTCCAAAGCTGTGTCCTGCAGAGACTTTGGGAAGAGGTTGCTGGGAAGAGGCAGGGCATCCCCAAAGGGAAGAAACCTCAGGGAGTTTGGAGCAAAGGGGAGACGGAGACCCAGGACAACAGGTAACTCCTGTGCCCTGCTCCCCCTGTGGCCCAACGGTCCTTGTGTTCAGTATGTCAAGCAACAGATAAAAGAGGAGAAATATAACCGTGTATCTGAGTCTCAAATCTTTTCACCTTTTCCTGAGAAATGTGCCCCAATGAAGTGAATTAAAGGGAGTTTCTGCTATTTTTCAAGAAACGTAAGACATCACCATCCAGGAAAGATGGTGGCATTTCAACATTTTGCTTACAGGGACCCACGGTATTAAACCAATTCCGCTTTTCATACATAGGGCTAAGAGCCAAGAAGCTCCACGTCTCGGCAATGTCTTGTTTAAACTGGGTTTAATTGAATTTATTCTGGAATTTTGTTTTTAAAGATCAACATTTGCTTTATGAAGGATCAGTGCTAGTCTAAGGGCCAAGAAAGTCTCAGCTGGCCCTGCCTGTCAAATGAACGGACCCCCTTCACATTACAAAGGGACTATTGCCCCTCCGCTGGGGGCAGGGGTACCAATCACAGCAGAAACCCTTTCTGAAATTGGTTCCATGAACAGAAACAAAGAAAAAGAATGCTAGTGCCCGTGAGAGGCGTTGCTATACTTACAGACCCAGGACGGCTGCGCCCACCTCAGGGAAGGGCTAAGCCTTTGCCGGGACCCTCCGAACTTACCCGAAATCCATGCCAAGCTTTTCATTACAGAGAATCCAGAGCAGTGGAGGGAGCGGAAGAGATGCCTCAGGCGCCCCCGCCCCTGGCACCACGGGGCGGCAGTCAGGACTCCGCCCTCGAAGGACCACAGCGTGAGGGCAGCAGGACCGAGATGCAGGAGATGATGTGTCACAGTTGGGTGGATTTGCTCCCAGACTACAAAATTAGTCTACCTTAGACGTTAGCTCACTCACGGAATAGAGAAGATCAAGCCATCACCTTAATAGACACAGAGAAAGCATTTGATGCAATTCAACATTTATTTGTGATTTTAAAAGAACATTTGGCAAATTAGCAATAGAAGGGAACTTCATTAACCTACAAAAACCTACAGCAAAATTATCCCTGACGGTGAAGAAGCGAAGCCCAGCTGCTCACCTTGGGAACTCAGCCAAGAGGACCGTCTCACCACGTCTGCTCCGGTGCTGCGCTAGGGTCCCATGGGGCAGTGAGGGCAGGGAGAGGCGTGGTGAGGATGAGAAATGGAGAAGCGGGACTTATTCCCAGGGAGTGTGATCGCTCCCACAGCAAATCTAAGTCCGTCTCCAGGTCAGAACCACTCAGTTAGTGGTTAGCACGTTGCTGGACACAACGTCATCGGACAAAAGCCAATTTGAAACTGATTCACTTCGCTATACAGCAGAAACTAACACAACGTTGTAAACCAACTATACTCCCATAAAAATGAATTTTTTAAAAAGAGCCCATTTGACTCCTGTAGGCCAGCACCAAACAGGAAACAAAATTTCTACAAAGATACAATTTACAATAGTACCAAAATACGCGCAATATTCATGATAAATACAAGAAACGCAAGTCCTCCTCACAGAAAACCACAAAATATTATCAAGAGACAGGAAGGGAGCCTGATTCGAAGGGGAAAGACCCACACTCGGGTTAGAACACTTGCTGCTTCTCAGGCTCGTGTGCAAGCACACGCCACACCACGCCACTCACACCCAACAGGGTCGTGACGGCTCGCAGCAGGCGGGCTCTCACGGGGCCAAGAAGAGCCCAGACGTTCTTGGAGGAAAAGGAGGAGGAGGGGGCGGGGGGGCGGGAGACTCGGAGCGTGGGGACTTCTGCAAGGCTGAGCACAGACCAATGGACAGACTCACACATGTGCACACTCGGAGGCCAGTCAATGGACACACGCGTGGACTTGAACACGAGCATCACCTCTGACCCGGCAAGAACACGTGCAGGTGCACAACGTGAGCAAAATACGTGCCAGGTGACACCCCAGACCTAGAGTGTGTCTGGATGCCCAGACGTCTGTCAGTGGTGGATTCGTGCATCTGACACCGCTCAGTAAAGCAGTGAGCAGACTCCCGCTCCCAGGACAGCTCTGAGCGAGAGAAGCCAGACAAAAAAAGAAAACGCGCACAGTGTGATTCCATTTATACAAATTACCAAAAAAGAAAAAAATGAGCAAAACTAAACTATTTCTTTAACGACATATGCTTAGTGGTAAAACTAGATGAAAAAAGAGAGTAGAGGAGTCTCTTCCGCAAGGGCAGGACAGTGACTGCCCTCGGGGTGCAGGGGGTGGATTGGGGGGACATTGCCTGCTGCTCTGATAGATCAGGAGGGTGCCCCTCTCTCCCTGGATGTCCTGATTTGCAATTTACAGTAAGTTTCCCAGCGGCCCTTCTCTGGCACCGCAGGACCTGCCCTCCACGGCTGTGACTCCCCCTTGCTTGGGGCTGGCTCCCCCAGGGGCTGGCAGCTTTATCTTTGGCCCAACAGAAGGCAGGCTCACTGCCGTCACCTGATGCCG
Source organism: Pseudorca crassidens (assembly GCF_039906515.1). Lineage (NCBI taxonomy): Eukaryota > Metazoa > Chordata > Mammalia > Artiodactyla > Delphinidae > Pseudorca > Pseudorca crassidens. The sequence goes on along the minus strand of NC_090311.1, from coordinate 669,910 downwards.
GACAGGTGTCCACACCGGAGCCAAGGAGCTCCGAGGTGGAGCCCCAGCCCTCCAGCCCAGCTCTGGGCTCTGGGGCCAAGACGTCACCTGGGTGTTCACGGGGGCAGCAAAGACCAGCAGTGCGGTGGGGGCATGGGACATCCACAGTCAGGGTTAGAGAGACGGGTGGTTTAGCCCAGGGAGCTCGCCTGTGACGGCCTCAGAATCACACGGTGTTGGGGGGGAAGGGTTAGAGACGCAGCTTCCTGACCAGGGTCCCCCCGGCACTCTGCCCACCTCTGATGGGGGCCCTGCCAGCTCCATCCGTGAGGGGACCCCAGTCTCTCTCAAGCTCCCCAGGTGTGAGAAATTGCATCTGGGGTCTTTGAATGCTCCCAGTCGGGCATGTTCCCTAGCAGGACCGCTGGACCGGCAACCTTTGTGGGTAGCGACCTCACCCCATCCTCCACACTGTGAAGCACTGCTGCACGCTTCGAGAGGTGAGGCACTTGGCCCGGGGCGTGGGCGGCGTGGGCGGCGCGTGCTGGGAGACACGAGCCCGGTCTGCGCCCCCTCCTGGGAACCGTGAGCTCCCTCACGCGCTGAGCCCGTGACTCGGCCGCACATCTGCGTGACTAAGGACATGGGGGCGGCCGATCCACACGACATCCGTGAGTAAAAGGAACTGGTCTGGACCTGTAGGCGGTGCAGCCGCGCCACTCACTTCCACAGAGAGCGTGTGCACGGGAAGCAGGTGCTGGAAGGCAAGAGGGGCACGAGGGTCCTTGGGGACAGTACCTTCAGGAGGGGCTTCCACGCCTGGGGGCAGGGCTGTTAGATCCTGGGGCCCAGACCTCTGGGGAGGGTGCCCCATGGGTGCTGGGGTCCCTGGGGTACCCCATTCGGCCCCCCTGCCCGGGAAGAGGAGTGGGGCAGGGGCTGCCCTCAGCTGCTCAGGGAGGCAGCAGCACGGGGACGAGCCAGAGCGTGCAGAGACCAAGTGACAGACACGGAGTGACGGCCACCAAGTGACAGGACGGCACAGGCTGCCCCAGCAGCAGGTGGGCGGGCTAGGTCCTGTCGCCAGGAGGAACATGGTCAGAATATTTCGATACTGTAAAATGAATCTCATGGTCACTGGAAACAAAAATGTTAAAAATTTTTACTTAGTAAGTATTCAAGTTATTAAAACTTACATGCATCTTTGTTGCAAGGTATTATGGAGAATCTGCAGAAACTTTCAAGCATAAAAATCTATCACAGTAGATAAAATTCTGGCTGAAGTTAGATAACAGTAACGAGTTTAAGGAAAATGTTATGATGAACATTTCCGACTATGAAAAGAAATGTTTGTGTTTTTTTCTAAATGATTGCTAGTGGGTATCAAAACCACTTTGGTTTTTAGGTCCTTGGATATATTTACAGGAGTGACTAACAGCTTTATTTCAAAATGTCAATAATTATACCACGCCAGAAATTACATTCTTTGCAACTATTTACATTTCTTAATTTTTCAAAAATGTAGATGTCGACTTCAAAATGTACACGTGGTGTGACAGCTTCTCAAAATCTTTCAGGGAAAACAGGAGCTTTGAAAACCCATCCTGTACCACTCCCTCCCACCCCACATTCGGCCTGATCTACTGACAGCCGCTGACTGCACGGCGGAAGCCAGGAGAGAGCGTGCCTGGGGACACGCGTGGCGAGGGCCCAGCCTAGCCTGGAGTACAGCCTCCCTGGTCACTGAGGGCGGCCGGGGGAGGGCTGAGGTCTGAGGCCTGAGGCTCGGGGGTGGGCAGGGAGGGTGCTCGGGCTAGGACCTGCTTGGAGACAGAGGGAGGGTCTTGGAGGAGATGGGGGTGGAGGAGAGTGGGTCGACGGGTCAGGGAAGAGCAGTGAGGAGACGGGACTCCGCCAGGTCGCGGCCTTGGCCGTGGAGCTGACCATGCGTCCAGGAAGCCTCTGCAGGATTCTGGCAGCGCCTAAGAGTCCCAGGAAGCAGACTTGCTCCCTGGGCATGTGCTGGACGTGCGGGTGGTGGGAGAGGCTGGCGCAGAGGCCGGGGCGAGCGGGCCCTCGCGGCATCTGCTCGTGAGGACTTGGCCTGTTTGGAGCTGAGCTTCAAATTAACTTTGAGTGGCGCCCAGGACTGCCTGGACGTCCTTGTCCCATTTGCTCTGGGGAGGTTGAGGGTGCCTGATCTAGACTTGGTCTGATCTCGAAAGTAATGTCACAGTCATGTACCAACACTGAGGAGCACCCACCACGCCCGAGGCACCAGGACACAGGGGGCCACGCCCTTCCAGGGAGCAGAGCTTGCCACAAACGCGGGCAAGTGTGCAAACACACAGTGAGACTCACAACACACCCAGCAGAAGCTTCCGGTCACTCCACTGAACAAAGAAGACCAGTGACCACAAACGCTTTGGGGAAGCAGGCGGGTAGAAGAAGGAAGGCAATGCGGCCCCTGCCAGGTGCCTCCCTAGGGCTCCCGCCGGCCCCGCCCCACTGGCCCAGGCCCCCTGGTCCCTGCTTGACCGAGGAGATGGCACACGCCCACTAAGTGCTTTGAGGCTGGAACGGCCAAAGCTGACTCAGCCGGCATCCACAGCCCGTTTGTTCTGCAATTTACCCAAATTGGATGCGCCTTTTCCCAAAGTAGACAATGCCATTGGGCCCGGAACCATTGGCGATGACACTGCTCCTTCAGTCAAGGGGTTTGCATGCCACCCCCCAATTCAGTCCTCAGCCCAGACCCCGGGCCCGGTTGCAGGGAGACCTGAGAACCAGGTGATAAAGTTGGCATCTTCCCTTTGGGCCCACAACAGCTGAGACCCCCGGAGGGTGTTTAGGCTGGATGGCGGGTGAGGGGTGTCAAGGCCACACGCAGGCTTCAACAGCCTTCGACGCCAGCCTGGGACAGAGGGAAGGGGCAGCCCCCCGCCCCTGCAGCACAGGGACCCTGCAGGCAGGGCACTCGGCTCCGTGGACGCAGGGCCCGAGTACAGGATGCAGCTGGAGCCCCAGGGCTCTGGAGCAGGGCCTGCCTCCCTCTGAGACCGGGTGGTGCCCACCGACAGCCCAGGCACTCATCCTGAGATGGATCCTCTCCAACCGCTGCTGCCCTCACCTACCCACCCGCCCGCCCTGGCTACTGCTCCCAGCTCCCAGACAGCCAGACCCACTTCTCTCAGGGGCCTTGGGTGGGCTGTACACAGTGGGGCTGCCGGCACCCCGGCCGCCAGACTGAGGCGTCGCTGCCCACGTTCCTCCCGACCGGGTGCTCCTTGCCCACCTGGGGTCACATCGCAGGGCCCCCGGGGCCACGAGACCTGAGCCGGGATAGAATTAGTCCCCTGCATCCTCGGACCTGGCAGGACCCGCCGCGAGTCAGCTTCCTTCGCCAAGGAGCATTTACATCGTGGCTGCTGTAAGCCTGGCCGCAGTGCCCACCGTCTTGTGGGAGCTCTGACCCCCTGCCCTGCGCCGGGGGAGGGGGCCCACCCGTCACCCTCCTGCAGAAGACGTGGAGGCTGTGCTGTCTGGCTCTTTGCTTCACTGTGAGGGGGCACCCTCCCTGGATCTCTGCCAGGCTGGGGTAGGGGTGTCCTGCTCTCTGCCCAGCCACAGGCCCTGGCTTGGGGCAGGGCTCGTCCCTGTGCTGAGGAAACCCGGTGAAGGGGTTAGTCACGAACCAGCAGGACTGCCAAATTGAGGGAGAGCTTGTCTGTTCTTTTGGTTCCCTTTCCACACCGAGGAGGCAGGCTGGCAAGGTCTGGATGAAGCTCTAATTATTGGTCCCTCATCCATGGGACCCTAACTCAAGAAAGGGGCAGGCCAGACCCCAACTGCTCAGACGGGTCTACTCCCTGGACTCTACCCCATTCTGCCCCCCCTGCCCGGCCCCCCCAGCCCTGCCTGGCCCTCCTGGGCACCTCTGCAGCCGCCCCTCCCCACCTCCCCGCGTGGACTGCGGCAGCCCCGCCCCTGCCAGCGGGGGCAGGGAGCGAGGGTGACAGGGTGGAGGGTGGACCACCCGCCCGGCACTCTCCGCGGGCTGGGCCGCGGCCCTCCATCCGTGTGCCCACAGAGCCCGCGGCTGCCCGCGACGCACCGCTCAGGAACACCGGCCACAAGGCTGGCCCCGCCCCCAAACGGTGCCTACCGCGCACAGGCCTCCACCCCTCCCCACCCCCCCGCAGTGCATCCCCCAGGACAGCGGCCAACGTCCCCGAGGGACAAAGTCCCCAGAACGCCCTCGGAAGCCCCAGTCGCCCCCAATTGCCCGGCAAAGTGAGCACGGCCTTGCGAATGCCCCGACCCCCAGTCCCGCGCCCAGGTGCCCCCACCCCCGTCCCCGCTCTGGTGACACTGCGGCAGCGCGCGGGCGGGGCGCACCGGGGGCGGGGCCGGCGTGGGCCGCGGCGGGCGGCGCGGGGGGCGTTCCCACGGCGGCCCTGCGCGCGTAGCCTTCCCGGCTCCCAGAGCCAGAGCCTGTGCGCGGAGCCGGAGCCGGGGCGCCGAGGCCGCTGGAGGGGCGAGGCCAGGCGGGGGGCGCCGGCCTCGCGTAGATCTCGGGCGGCGGGTGCGCCTCCGGCCGGAGTGCGGCGGCTCGGGCAGTGACTGCGAGTGTGGCGCCGCCGGCGGCGCACGGAGGATGCAGGCCATGGACCCTGCTGCGGCGGATTTTTACGAGGAGGACGGCAAAGACTTAGACTTCTACGACTTCGAGCCGCTCCCCACTCTGCCGGAGGACGAGGTGAGCCCCCGACCCGCGCTGGGACCCCCACCGTTCCGCACGGAGGGGTTCGCGGAGAGTCCCCAGGCCCCCTGCCCCCGGGCCAGGTCCTGGCAGCAGGGGGATACCAAAGCCCTTCTCACCAGCAGCACCAGCCTTCAGCGTTTTCCCCCAGAGGGGACAGGACCGGGGGATGCCACCTGGGACAGCAGCGGATGGGCTGTCACTGAAGAAGTTGGCGCCCTGCGGGGGTGGGCTCCGGGTTACAGATGTTGGGGGGATGAGCGTGGGGGGCGCTTAGCGGCAGGGCCCGAGCACTGTATTCCTCCTTGCGGAGACCCTAGGAGGTCAGCGGAAGGCGCCGGCAGCAGAGCCCAGTCAGGCCAGACTGCTCAGGAGCTGGGGGCGGGGGAGGCCTCCATGACTGAGGGCTGATTCCTGCTCATAGAGGACAAAAGTGGCCTTCAGTCAGGAGCCCAAGTCCTGAGCCCCCAGCCAGGGTGCAGGGGGGCCAGGGTCTCTGTCACATGGGGCTTCTGGCCATTAACTGGGCCACTCTGCCCACGACTCTGTCAGAGACGCCTCCGCACCCGCCTGGGTTTGCCCCTGTAGCTCTGGCTTCCCCGTAGTGCCCCACAGACCGTGGGTTGGGGTCAAATGAATAAACTCCGTGGCCCTTGAACAAGCCAGTCCCCGCCACACGAGAGGTGGCCCCCAGAGGATACAGCTGCTCCCAAGAAGACCCTCTAGTCTCCCAAGGCTGGGGGACTGTGCAGATGCCCTCCCAGCCCCTAGCAGGTACAGGCGCCCATCTGTGGGGTCTGCTGGCGCTGTTGCAGTGTTGCTCTCTAAATGACAAGACCCTCCACGTGCCCGTCTGGCCAGGCCCACCAGCGAGGCAGACCCGGCCAGCCCCTCCTGGGCTAGAGGGGGTCTCCAGGTCCCTCGCCCTCAGCCGGCCCCTGCCCACTGCCCCAGCAGAGCTGGTTCTGAGGACAGAGGGGCTCATGCCCTAGCAGCAGTCCTTCTGGTGGCAGAGTCTGTTGAGGAGGCTGCCGAGGCAGTGCCCCGGGGTGGGGGGGGGGTGCTGCCTCAACACCCCCCCCACCCCGTGGCCTGGATTCGGCGTGAGAGAAGGCTGCGGAGAGGAAAGGCAAGGGAATAAAGAACCCTGTGGATATCTCCGTGGCTTTGATGGCGCAAGAAAGGGTGCTCCCAGCCGTCATTCTTCAAACGCTCCCCCCGGAAGGACGCATTTCTAAAGTGTCTGTTGGGAGACTCACGTCCCCCCAAATCACTCCCCAAGGCAGACGCAGAACATGTGGTTCTCCACGTGGGGCTCACAGAGGGCAAAAGTGGCCTTCAGTCAGGAGCCCAAGTCCTGAGCAGCCTTCTGCACTGGCTGCCCCACACTTCCAGGGCCTCCTCCGTGCCTGGCACACCGAGCCGGTGACTGATGCCAAATAAACAGGACAGGCAGAGCCGGGACTTGGACCCAAAGCCTCAATCCCGAGCCCACCGTCTGTCCTGCGGCCGTGCCCTGAGGCCTCCTCCTGGTAACAGTGTCCCCAGCCGTGCACAGTGCATGGGGCCGGGGTCCCCGTCATCCTGTGGCCGTCACCTCCAGGTGAAGTGGTATGCCACGTTTGTAGTGGCATCCAGCCCTGAAGCTCGGGGCTCCTCAAACTCCTCGCACCCTCCCCGGTGAGAGAGGCATTGCCTTTGGGTGTGTTCTCGTGAAACACGTTGGGTGTGGTTGGTGTTGAAGGTTTTAAATCCCCGCCAGGGACATGTGACCGCCTGGCACAGCGTTGTGTAGTCAGGTTGTATCCGAAAAGCCATCCTGCGTGAGAGGAAGGAGGGCCATGCGGCGGAGCCCCGGGAGGGAACCGTGGCCGAGGACAGCAGGCAGCTCCCAGGGAGGGACGGTGGGTGCCAGACCCAGGACTGTACAAGCCACATGAGACACAGGCATTTGCTGGTTATACAGCTAATTATATCAACTGACCACAGTGAGCTCAGGAAATAGAACCCTGTGGACCCCACCCCGCAGGAGCCCCTGGAACGTCCATGCCCTGTTGTGACCCCAGAGAAAATCCAAATTGCTGGTGGACATATGAGAAAATGTTTGACTTCATTATTATCAGGCAACACAAAATACACCCACTGCGAAAACCTTCCCACAAGTGCCAGGTTGGCGAGAACCAGAAAGCTGGACGGTGGCCCGAGTTGGCGGGGAATGGGTAGCGGCCCTGCCCCTCTGCCAGGGTGTAGGGGGGATGGAGTGGACCAGCCTCTTTGGAAAACAGTTTGGCATCCGATAGTGGGTGGGGATGCCTGCACTTGTGTCCCAGCAACTTCAGTCTGGGCACCTGCCCCAGAGACACATGACCCATGGGCGACGCATAAGCACGAGAACTCAGGGCCAGAGACCACCCGGGGGGCGTGCTGAGGGGGCCGGCACCGCCCAGCAAGGTCCTGGAGGTCACTGCCTGCCCGGTCCCTGGCCACCTGCAGGCAGCACCACTGCATCGGTACAAGCTAAGGCCGGGGTGCGGATCCGGCAGACCCCAGGGCATCGGGAGGCAGGCGGTGCCACTGGCCTGCAGGGGCCTTCAGGGGGCAGGGCATCTGCCAGGCCCCAGACTCCCTCAAGGGGTGAGGAGTCCAGCGGGGCATCTCCCCGGCATCTGTGGGCCGGGAGCTGGGCTGGGCCAGGGGATCTGAAAGCAGGTGGGGAGCATTTGAAATGCAGAATGACCCATGGGTCCTGCGGCCCCACGTGGCCCTGGCTCGCAGTCTGTGTCTGCGGGGCAGGAGCTCCCGCATGGCTGGCGTGTTGCCGTCACTGGACAGCGGCCCGTGGCAGGAAGCCAGCACTGCCCTGTAGGACCCAGACTGGCAACAGGGGCTGCCTTGGGAAGCCGCGTCCTCTTGCCTCCCAAGCCCCCCTCCCAGCCAGGATGGGGGTTGAGTCTGTGCCCACACAATTGCAAGGGGGGCCCTCTTTCCTGCCCTGGGTGGTCTCCCCCTCAGATCTCCCCCCAGAGCCCACCCAGGCAGCGCCTTGCTGGGCAGTAGTGAGGGGTGAGGTGTGAGCTCCAGTAGGCTTTCTGGGTCTGCCCGGAAGGCTGGCTCTATACCCAGGAGATGGAGCTGGCCGGCAATGACCAGCTCAGGCCACGTGGGCAGTGGCAGGAGGGAAGTCTCCCCAAGCCTGCCGCAGCCCCGGTGGGTGCCCGGGGGCGAGGCTGGAGCACAGGCGTCTGCAGGAGCCTCGCTGGCTTTTCTGTGTGTAGCACGTCACCACACACACACACACACACACGTACGTCTGTCTCGGCCCGTGAAGCCCCTGCTAACCTCCAGGTACCGTCCCCTTGAGTGTGGATCGGGGCCTCATGGCGTGAGGCTCAGGGCCCATGGGGTAATGAGCTGCCCCTCTGGGAAGAGCACAGGCTCCCATCTATCAGGGCTGGAATTTTGGGGCAGGTGGTGGACTGAGGGGGCCTAAATGGCCAACACCTGCTTCCCGGTCTCTCCCTCTCCTTGTCTTTGGCCCATTAGCCAAGGCGGCCCAGCACCCCCGCCTGCCCTACTTGGGCCGTGGATTCAGGCAAGGAAGGGTCATTCTTCCTGCCTGGGCCAGAGCAGGATGGACCGGGGGGCGGGCTGCGGGTCCCAGAGGGAGGTGACCGTGGGCACAGTGTCCGGGATCCGTCATCATGTGGCAAGACCTGCCCTGGGTGTGTTGGGGGCCTGCAGCGTCCCTCGGTGCTGTCCTGGAACTTGCTTCAGCTGAATCCCACCTTCCCGTTGTAACAGTGGGGTTGCAGAGGAGCTAAGACCAGTGAATGGAGGCGTTAGCCACACGGAAGCAGTGACTCAGGACCCATGGAAGTTACCCCATAGAGTCACGCAGAGAATCCCCCAGCAGGAGCTCCCCCCAGTAGGTGCTCTCCCCAGCGGGTGCTCCCCATGAATGGGCGCAGGTCTCCAGCTTCCCCGAGGAGCTTCCACCTCACCAGGGCATCTTTCCGCTGGGCAGGGGCAGCAGAGGCCTGGGCCTGAGCAGGAAGCTGTGGTTCTGCCCTGGGCTCCCATCTCCTGGCAGCACATCTGTCACAGCTGCGTGCCAACAGCCAGTGGAGTCAGCGAGGCCGCTGTAGGGGGACTGGCTCACTCACCCTCCTAAATAACCAGGCCCACGGGGTCCTCAGGCTGTTCGCTGTGCAGGCGTCTGTGTGTACGTGTGCATGTGTGTGCGTGTGTGCACACGGTGCCCAGGTGTCTCTCTAACCAGGCCTCGCGGGCATCCCCGGGAGCCTCGGGCTCTCCTGAGTCGTGAGGGGTCCTGGGTGGGGCAGAGAGGCCCCCAGGTGGAGCGAACCCGGGGAACCCAGCCGGGAGCTTTGGAAGCTGAGATTTCCGGTTCACGAGCCTCTCTGCCGCCCTGCTTTCTGCTATGCCCCGTCCACCCTCCTCCCACGGTCAGTACAATACGGGAGCCCAGCAAGGGGCTCTCTGCTCTCAGAGCTGCCTTTTCCTCATCCATCTTAACCACCACCCCCCAAGAGAAAGAGTTGGGAGGGCCCAGGAGGATGTCATTGAGCCCCTCCCTGAACTGAGAAGGAACAGACGTGGGATGAGCCTAGTCACACGGCAGGACCTGCCGCATCCCCCTCCTGTAGCCCCCCCCCCCCGCCACCCCGCATACCACATGCTGCTTGGCCAGACACACACACAGCGGCTCCTCACACTGCTGCTTTCTTTCTGGGTTTAAACCCTTCATCTCCTTTGCTGTGGTCAAGGCCCCCGTGCAGTACAGGTGGGAGAATTTCAAGGGCAGGAGATGGTAGGCTCCTTTTAGGACCCGGCAGCTTGGCTACACGTGAGAACATCCTGTGTGCTGGAAGGATGGAGCAAGGAGGCTGGAGGGAGAGCTAGGTGGGGGGGACCGAAGCCGGGGCACCTCTCTTCTGTAGCACCCCCAACTCACCCCAACCCTCCAACCCAACTCACCCCGACCTCCACCCCCAATTCACCCTGACCCTCCCCCAACACACCCCGACCTCCACCCCCATCTCACCCCGACCCTCCACCCCCACCTCTCCCCGAGTCTCCGCCCTGTCCTCTGAGTCGGGTGTCCAGGACCCTTCCCGACCCTCCGGCCTGCTCGCCCAGGCCCCGGCTCCCAGCCTGGCTCCTCAGTCCCCTCCCCTCCTTAGGCTGGTGGTGCGTGAGCACGCAAATACACGGGGCTAAGCAGGGTGTCAAACAATGGCCCGGAAAAGGGCTGTGAGGCACAGGGTGTCTGATGTGTGAGCCTGATGAGTGTGTTTGTGCGTGTGTGACTTGCGTGGATACATGTGGGCACGTGTATGGACGTGTGGGTTTTGCACGCCTGTGCATCAAAGTCAGTAAGTAAATGTGTGAGAGCTGTGTGCATGCTGGCGTGGGTCCGTCTGTGCACACACACCTGACAGATTGTGTTAGCACGCTCTGTGCACACACGTGTGTGTGAGTGAGTGTGGGTGGCACAACCACAGCTGAGTCAGACCAGGAGGTGGAGCCCGCTGTGTGGGCGGCCTCGGAGTCTAGCTGTGCAGGAGCCACGCGACTGTGTCCTCCACGTGCACCGCCCGGAGCCGTTGTCCAGGCGGCTCTGCAGCCGTGGTGTCATGAGCATGTTCTCGCGTGTCCCGTGACTGTCGTAGGCTCACGTCACGTTCATGGGCTGGCGGCTCCCCGTGCACGGCTGTGCCTTTGTGGCAACAGCTCCGTCTTCCCTCACCCGCTCGCAAGCTGGAAAGGTGGGGCTCCCTGCCTGCCCACCGAGGTCTGTGTGCTGAGCCCGTGGGGCCGGGCCAACGGCGGGGGGCCGCACAGTCTGGGACGAAGGGCAGGCTGGGCAAACACCTGCTCCAGCAGCAGCTGATGGTGCAGCACGTGCTCTGCGGCTCCTGACGTCCAGGAACTGTGGGATGTCGTCTGGTGGGGTTTTTTAAGACGTTGCCGACGTAGAATGAAACGTTGCGGCGTGGCGTCTGCTTCCCGGGAGCTGTCTGGACGTTGGGGGCTGCGGGGGCCTGTCCCCAGGCCCGCGGCCCCTCTGCCGGCGCCCGCAGCTCAGCCCAGCCCTGTCTTGCAGGAGAACGTGTCCCTGGCCGACATCCTCTCCCTGCGGGACAGCGGTCTCAGCGAGCGGGAGGCCTGGGCCGTGTGCCTGGAGTGCAGCCTGTCCATGAGGAGCGTCGCGCACTCGGCCATCTTCCAGACCCTGTGCATCACGCCCGACACCCTGGCCTTCAACACCAGCGGGAATGTGTGCTTCATGGAGCAGCTCAGCGGTGAGGCCTGGGCGGGCGCCCGCAGGGGAACGTGAACGCAGAGTCCAGCGGACGCGGGCCCTCCCTGGGCCGATGGTCCGGGAGCCGGGTTTCCATGGTAACCTGCTGGTACCTCCGCCCCTCCCCACCGTTGTGAGGCTCGGGACGCGCTGGTTCTCGCAGCTCCCCATCCCAGGAGAGCCTGGAGGCCTCTCTTCCCCAGTGACCCGGGTGGGGAGTAGTGGGAACGGAGGGTCGCCGTGTGACCCGGCGCCTTCTCTTCCCTTCCCAGACGACCCCGAGGGAGCCTTTGTCCCCCCGGAGTTCGATGTGACTGGGAACACCTTTGAGGTAAGTGGCAGCAGGTGGGCCAGTGCCCGGCCCCCCTCCTACCGTCACCTGGCGGCAGTGAGCGCCTGCGGTCGGCACGCCCACCTCTGTCCCCTCAGGTCCCCAGCGACTTGGCCGCAGCGATAGCCTGCGTCCGGCCACACGCTTCTCACTACAGCGCGTAGCATGTTGTCTGAGTGCGAATTTACTATATTTAAGATGCTAAAAGCGCCTGAAATTACCGGTGGTGACTGACGGGGGTCACAGCTCCTCTGAGGGATTGGCAGGGGCAGCTCACGGCCCCAGAGAATCACCCACGAGAGTGAGAGGCAGCCACGCCTAGGACAAGGCCAAGGTCACTGGGGCCCCTGGGCACCCCCAGTGCAGCGAGGTGGGCAGGGGACCTAGAGAAGGGAGGGGGCCCGCTCGTGCCTTCACTTTCTAAAAAGAGTCTCCTGCTGCGTCTTAGCTTCTGGAACTTCCTTTTACGTGACTTCCCTAGACTCTTCCGCACCGGGTGTCATGACCTTCATGGGGGGAGGCCTGGTGGGGTCAGCGCTGCTCCCCGTGGCCTCCGTGTGTCCAGTGAGAGCTCCCAGCGGGCTGGCGGGGTCACTTGCAGAGCAGGGCAACTCTTTCCTGTGGGGCTACCTGAGGTGCGCTCCCACCACCGCCCAGAGACCCCTCACACCCCCTCCTGCGGGATCGGTTCCACTGGGATTGCCAGGGGTTGCGTTCCTGTCGGTCAGGACAGTGGGCTTGCAGGTGGTGGGGTGGGGACCCCCTCTGTGGGAGAGCCCATTTCCATCCAGTTGCTCAGCTTTTCTCCCTGTATTTTCGTCCGTTTTGTCAGGACTGCAAATGCCATGTCCACCGTGTGTCTCACTTCCTTGAAGGCAGCAGTTCTCAAACTTTTTGGTTCTTGGAACCCTTTACACTCCTAAAAATCACTGAGTGCCCAAAGAGCTTTGTTTCTGTGAGTTATATCTGCCAGTACTCACTGTATTGCAGGTTAAAACGGAGAAATGCATAAAACGTCTACCTATTAATTAATTCAGTGACAACCGTAAAACCATTGCATGGTAGCACATATAACACACTTTCGTGAGAAATGACAGTATTCCCCTCCAGAAAAAACAGTGAGGAGAGTGGCATCACTTTACATGTTTGTAACTCTCTTGGATGCCCGGCTCAGCAGAGGCCTGGGTTCTCACGGCCGCGTCTGCGTCCAGTCTGCTCTGACAGCACAGGCCCGCGGCCCTGGCAGCCTCCACGGCCTGTTGCCGGGAAATTGTTTGGCCTCTGGAACCCCGCTTTGAGAAAAGCTGCCTGAAGGCCTCATCTGACGGAAAAACATGTTTCTCATTTCTGATACAGTCCAATTATTGGTGTTTTCTTTCACTGTGTTTTTTGTGCCTCAAGAAGCCTTGCCAGCCGCGAGATCCAACAGATATTGACTGACATTTTCTACCAAGAGTTTTAAAGTTTTGTTCTTCACATTTAATCCGCCTGAGGCTGATTTTTTATTTATTTATTTATTTATTTGGCTGCGGCAGGTCTTTTAGCTGCAGGATCTTTAGTTGCAGCATGTGGGATCTAGTTCCCTAAGCAGGGATCGAATCAAACCCGGGCCCCCGGCATTGGGAGCGTGGAGTCTTAACCACTGGACCTGCAGGCAGTGCCGAGGTGGATTTGTAATGTGTGTGAGGCAGGGGTCCAGGTTCCTTGTTTTATGTGGATATAACCGTTGCATGTGAGGCAGGGATCCAGGTTCCTTGTTTTATGTGGATATAACCGGTGCATGTGAGGCAGGGATCCAGGTTCATTTTTTTACGTGGATGTAACCGGTGCTCCCAGCTGTTAGTTGCCTGGCCCCGGTACACGTCACCTAAGCCATATACACCCCAGTTTCAGACAAAGCTGGGTCTGCTTCCCGGGCCTCTGCCCTAGTCCATGGCGGTCGGCCCACCACTGCACTAAAGCTGCGTTTATTGACCGTAGCTCCGCCGCGAGCCCAGCATCTCACAGCGAACGTGCCCGGTCCCTGTTCTTTTCAGAAGCGTTCCGACTATGCTTAACTCTTTATTCTTCCACATCAATTTGAGAATTAGTATCAAGTTCCAGGAAAAGCTCTGTTGGCATTTTGACTAGAATGGCTCTGAATGTATAGGTGAGTTTGGGGAGAATTCATACGCCTGTGGTATGTTATACATGTTATATCTCTCCATTTATTTAGCTCTCATTTACTGTCTCAGTAACATTTTAAAGCCTTTATTGTAAGTTTTACTTGGATATCCTTTACTAGTTTATTCTCAGGAATGAGATATTTTCTGACTCTATTCTAAATGGGTGGTCATCTTTCTAATCACATTTTTTTGCTTTTTGGGGCAAGTCTACAGAAATGCAGTTCGCTTTACCATCTTAATCTTACATCAGCCATCTTGGTAAATTCTTTTATTATTTCTGCTAACTTACAGAGTGTTTTAGTTTCTCTATTTAACTGATCAAATCACCAGCAGAAGGTGGCAGGCGGTGTTGATACCACTGTCCAAGGGCTTGCTGCCAGGTTCCCCTTCCAAGTGTCCTGAGTGGGCCTGGAGCAGCGCTGTGACAGGGTCAGTGATTTCTCCACAATCCTAAGAGAGCTCTTCCCACCTCCCCACCCTGGATGACGTTTGCAGCGGCCCCCTGAAGTCCCCACTGTGCCAGAGGGATGGAGTTCTATCAGGAAATGCTTCTGCATACTTTGAAATTATCATTAAGATGTTAATATCTCCTTTTTATTTTCTAGCATTAAATCAACCTTTCCTACTTAGAGAAACCTAAGCTGGCTGTGTCCTATTTTTTCTTTACACCGTTGCATTTGATTGACTAATGCCTGCTTTGGGTCTCTGTGTATTTTTCTCGAGTGGACTGGTAGTTTTCCATTCTGTTGATGTTGTTTGTTTGTTTGTTTGTTTGCGGTTCGCGGGCCCCTCACCGTTGTGGCCTCTCCCGTTGCGGAGCACAGGCTCCGGACGCGCAGGCTCAGCGGCCGTGGCTCACGGGCCCAGCCGCTCCGCGGCATGTGGGATCTTCCCAGATCGGGGCACGAACCCGTGTCCCCTGCATCGGCAGGCGGACTCTCAACCGCTGCGCCACCAGGGAAGCCCCCGTTGATGTTTTTGAGTCGTGTGAGCCCTCAGGACTATCCTGGCTGTGTGTAAATGCCCCCGCTTCCTTTGCCGTGTAATAGTTTATGTAAGAATGGGACGGTCTGTTCCTTCAAAGTCTGGTCAGACTTACTTATGAAGCCATCTGTTTCCTTGGAGCAAAGATTTTTAATTGCTGCTCTATTTTTAATAATTATAGGATTTATCTGTTTTGTATTTCTTACTGAGTCAGCTTCTTGGTAAACCATATGTTTCTAAACATTTACCCATTGTTACCTGTGTTTTTAAAGTTGCAGGTGAGGTCCTTTCTGAATCACTGCGTCGTCGTGGGTGCCCTGTTCCACTCCTTGGATAATTTATTTGTACTTTCTCTTGCCAGCCTTGCTGAGGGGGTGGGGTTATATATTTTCTTAGTTTTGTCAACAGAAATAATCAATAACAATTCATAATAGGAAAGGAAAGAGTGTTACGTGAGCCAAACTGAGGACTACAGCCTGAGAGACACAGGTTCAAGAGGTACTTGAACATGTTCCGCAGGCTGCAAAATGGCGAAGCCTTGTAAAGGCAAAATCCACAAGATTCCCGAAGTCGTTTGTCAGGAATGAGGACTGGAGCTGCAAGAAGCAAGGGCGCTGGCTCAGCGCGATTGGCTGGGGTCTGAAATGGTGGCATAGTTACAAGGAGAGACTCGAGACCTAAGGCTGTGGGGGGCAGCTGCCGGCAGAGGCTGTTTTGAGAGCGGCCGGTGGTGTCACTGAGTCTGATAGGGTCCCGAATTCAGGTTCTCAGGGACGCAGGAATGTGTCTGAAACCACATCCACAGCGGCCACGCGGCTCCATCCTGGATGCCTGAACCACAGTCACTCCACTTTGATTTTTAAATATATCCTTTTCTTTAACGTTAAAGCAGTGGTACAATGTGTGTTCAGCAGGCCTTCAGACAGGCTCTCTAGATGAATGGATAAAGAAGATGTGCTATATATGCATATGTGATATATGTATATATGTGACACACACACACACACACACACACACACAATGGAATACTACTCAGCCATAAAAAAGAATAAAATAATGTCCTTTGCAGCAACATGGATGGACCTGGAGATTATCATGCTAAATGAAGTACATCAGAAAGAGAAAGACAAATACTATATGATATCACTTATATGTGAAATCTAAAATATGACACAAATGAACTTTACAAAACAGAAACAGACACACAGACATAGAAAACAGACTTGTGGTTGCCAAGGGGGAGGCGGGTAAGGGAGGGGTGGATTGGGTTTGGGATTAGCAGGTGCAAACTATTATGTACAGGATGGATAAACAACAAGGTCCTACTGTATAGCACAGGGAACTATATTCAATATCCTGTGATAAACCATAATGAAAAGAATGCGAAAAAGAATATATGTATGTATAACTGAGTCTCTTTGCTGTACAGCAGAAATTAACACAACAATATAAATCAACTGTACTTCAATCAAATAAACTTTTTAGAAAGACAGGCTGCACGTGAGTGCAGCTAACGCGGCAACAGCGAGCACACAATGATTTGCCCCCGGAAGGACTTGCCGGGCCTCCTCTCTGCACCAGTCAAGTCCGCCGCCTTCCAGAAGCCTTCCCAACCAGTGGGTCCCGTGGGGATTTCTCCCCTCTCTGATGTCCTGTAGCCCTGATCTCCTTAGCAGCCCTTCGTGTAGTGAGTGCTGAGTGAATGTCAATAATGATTGTAATTATTGTTATTAATATTATTAAATGACTGTTATTCCCTTTGCCCTCCTGGAGCACAGGGACATGTATCTTACAAACAAACAAACAAACAAAAGACGGGCTGCTCTGACCAGCACAAAGTTCAAGCCAAATCACATATGAGCCAAAGCGACTTCCCCAAACCTCCATACGTGAAAGTTTCTTCCAACAGCTTTTCAAAGAGCCCACCTTGTATGGTGTGAGGTCTCCTGTCCTGTCTTGGTTTCTTGTTCTCCATCAATTCTGCTCTTATGTTCCAGTCTCTTTCTTCTTGTACTTGTTTCGAGTTTAGTGAGTTTTCCTAACTTGAGTTGGACACACAGCTCATCAGTCTGAGCTTTTCTTCCTTCCTAATGTTAGGGTCAACACCTAAAGCTAAGAATTTCCCTCCGAACACGAGTTTTGCCACACGGCAGGTGCGGTATCATTCACTTCTGGGTGTTTCTTTATTTTGTTAAAAAAAGACTTTTTGATGTGGACCATTTTTAAAGTCTTTATTGAATTTGTTACAATATTGCTTCTGTTTTATGTTTTGGTTTTTTCGCTGCGAGGCATGTGGGATCCTAGCTCCCAACCAGGGATCAAACCCACACCTGCTGTGTTGGAAGGCGAAGTCTTAACCACTGGACCACCAGGGAAGTCCCTCTACGTGTTTCTTTATTTCCATTGGGATTCCTTCTGAAAGAATGGGTTGGGTTTTTCTTATTTTTTATTGTGATACAGGCAGACCTCACTGTATTGCACTTCACTTTATTGTGTTTTGCAGATACTGCATTTTTTACAAACTGAAGGTTTGTGGCCGCCCTGCCTTGAGCACGTCTGTCGGTGCTGTTTTCCCAGCTGCATTTGTTCACTTCGTATCTCGGTCACATTTGGGGAATTTTCACGATATTTCAAGCTTTATAATTATTATTATTAGATTTGTTATGGTTGTCTGTGATCAGTGATCTTTAACATTGCTATTGTAATTGTTCCGCGGCACAGTTTACTGACCGATGCAGTGTGTGTTCTCGCTGCTCCACTGACTGCCCTCCCCAGTCCCTTCCTTGGCCTCCCTGATCCTCGAGACACAACAGTATTGAAATCAGGCCAGTGAATAACCCTGCAATGGCCTCTAAGGGTTCAGGTGAAAGGCAGAGCCACAGGTCCCTCCCCGCGCGTTGGGCCATTCGGGTCCTCTGTCGCTTTGTCGCTTTTCCTCTTTTGCCGAGTTGTCTGCTCCTTACTCTGAGGTGTAGACGGCACTGTACCCCTCCCTTTGCAGAGGAAGCGAGTCCAGCAACGGAAGGGAGCCGCCATCCACTCTCTCTCCAAGTGACAGAGCTCCCTGGGTGGAGGGCCTTTCCCGGGGCAGGGACCCCACCTGCTGCAGGGTGTTGGGACAGGCAGGCCCACGACAGGGAGGGAGGAGTGATGGGACCACGCTCAGGGGGCAGGGGGAGACTGTCCTTAGCGGGAGGGGAGGGGGCTCCCCCTTCCTTTCTAATGCTTCCTGTCCCCGGAATCTTCCTATCATGACAAGTTTTCTTCTCTGAGTCGCCGTAATTCCTAGCGGGTGGTTGGTGACTTTCCCTGTTGCTCCTCCCATGGGGCAAGCAGGTCCTTCTCGCCTCACACCTGTGTCAGCATGGGCGCCGTGCCCCGATCCCGGTGTTGGCACCGCCCATGGTTCTGGGGTCCCCGCTCGGTGTTCAGATGGCAACAGAGCAGGTGGGATCCTGCCTCATGGGCCGTGGTCCTCAGGGGGACAGACTTGATGCGAGTAGGGTTCACAGGATCACCACTAGGGGGGCTTCCAAGACAGGAATTAAAGGTGGAAAGACCTCGAGGGCCAAAGACGCTGGTGTTGGCCAGTGTGTAGTGGACAGTGTCATCTGACAGCCAATGAGAAGTTTGTTTGCTGAGTTATTTTCAAACTAAAAGAGATGGATGGATAGATGAAGGTGGACAGAGACAGAAAGATATAGATACGGATACAAAGAAAAGTAGGAAGGAAGGGAGGGAGGGAGGAAAAGTAAATGTGGGTGGCAGATGGAGAGGGGATGGACAGATGGATGGATGGATGCACGTGTGGGAGGGTAGACGGGCACCAGTGTTCCTGGAGGGACGACAGGGCATGGACGGCAGAAGCAGGTACCCTGGGCAGAGCCACGTCTCACCCTCAGGGCTGTGGCTTGCTGGGGACCTCACTGCTGCGGCCTAGCCTGGGCTCGTAGGGTCTGCCTTTCCTTCCACCCGCAGCACCCAGCAGGGCTCCCGAACCAAGGCGTCTGCCTGAGTCTGTGCAGCAGCTTGACCTACTTTTGGCCCCTTCAGAAAGCCCTGGGTGCTGGCTCCGTGGGGACCCAGATGGAGGCCCTGGGTGCAGAGGGCGAGGTCAGCGTGTGAGGTGGGGAGCGGCTGCCGTCCGCCTGGGGACCAGTGCGGGGGTGCCAGTGTCTCCCATGAGAGGCTGGCGGCGGCCCAGGGGCCTGGCCTTGTGCACAGGGAGAGCGGACAGACTCCGGGCCATCAGGGTGGGCACCAGCCGTGTTCACAGGGCCCCGAGCAAGTAGCCGGACACCCTCCTGAGCAGGCTGGCGTTGTCTGTAGGTGACGAGATTGTGGGCCTGAGAGGTCAGGGGCTTCAGTGGAAAATGATAGAATAAAAGACTGCAGAGGTCAGCGGAAGGCAAGATACATCCCCCAAAGTACGTAGCTTTCCTTTGCGTTGGTAGTTACCAGTTCGAGAGGAAATGGAAAATGTCCCACGTATAACAGCCACGACCACAGAAAGCCCGGGAGTGAACATGGCAGGAAGGGTTGAAAGTGCACAGCAAACCACTTTTCAAAAGATGAAAAAACAAGGCACGAGAAAATGAGGAGGTGGACCCTGTCCCTACACTAAGTATTTTTTCCAGCTTTACTGCGACAAAACTGACATTTAATGTTGTGTAAGTTCAGGGCCTACAGCCTAATGATTTGATATACTTAACATATTTCAAAACTATTTCCCCGTAGGGTTAGTTAACACCTAACACCTCCACCGCTAATTACCGTTCTTTTTGGTGGCGAGAACATTACAGGTCTGCTCTGAAGTATACAGCACAGTATTGCCGACTGGAGCCGCCATGCTGTGCATTAGATGCCAAGAGCCTGTTCGTCTTCTAACTGGAAGTTTGTGCCCTTTGACCAGTGTCTTCTCATTCCCTGCCGCCCACAGGCCCCTGGCAACCTCCATTCTGCTCTCTGTTTCTATGAGTTCAGTTTTTTAGATCCTGCGTGTAAGTGAGATCATACAGTATGTCTTTCTCTGTCTGACTTATTTCACGCAGCATAATGCCCTCAACGACCATCCTTGTTTCTTGCAGCTGAATAATATTCCATTGTGTATATAGACCACATTTTCTTTATCCATTCACCCAGAGACACGCAGCTTGTTTCCATGTCTTGGCTTTTGTGGATAATGCTGCAGTGAACGTGGGGCTGCAGGTATCTCTTCGAGAGCCTGATCTCATTTCCTTTGGACGTACACACAGAAGTGGGGTTGCTGGGTCACATGGACGTACACACAGAAGTGGGGTTGCTGGGTCACATGGACGTACGCACAGAAGTGGGGTTGCTGGGTCACATGGAGGTTCTATTTTCATTTTTTTGAGGAACCTCCATGTTGTTTTCCACAGTGACTGCACCAATTTACATTCCCACCAGCAGTGCACAAGGGTTCCCTTTTCTCCACATTCTCACCAACACTTGTTATCTCTTGTCTTTTTGATAACAGCCATTCTAACAGGTGTGAGATGATAGCTCATTTTAATTTTGATTTGCATTTCCCTGATGATTAGTGACGTTGAGCATCTTTTCATGTACCAGTTAGTTATTTGTATGTCTTCCTGGGAAAATGTTTATTCAGTTGCTCTCCCCATTTTTTTAAAATAGCATCTTTTTTAAAAAATTATTTATTTATTTGGCTGTGCCGGGTCTTAGTTGCAGCACGCGGGATCTTTAGTTGCAGCATGCGGGATCTTTTAGTTGTGGCATGTGAACTCTTAGTTGCAGCATGTAGGATCTGACCATTAGGAGCATGGAGTCTTAGCCACTGGGCCACCAGGGAAATCTCCCTCTGCCCATTTTTTTTTTTAAATAAATTTATTTATTTTTGGCTGCATTGGGTCTTCGCTGCTGCACACGGGCTTTCTCTAGCTGTGGCAAGTGGGGGCTACTCTTCGTTGCAGTGCGTGGGCTTCTCGCTGTGGTGGCTTCTCTTGTTGCAGAGCACGGGCTCTAGGCGCACGGGCTCAGTAGTTGCGGCACGTGGGCTCAGTCGTTATGGCTCGCGGGCTCTAGGGCGCAGGCTCAGTAGTTGTGGTACACGGGCTTAGTTGCTCTGCAGCATGTGGGATCTTCCCGGACCAGGGCTCAAACCAGTGTCCCCTGCATTGGCAGGCGGATTCTTAACCACTGTGCCACCAGGGAAGTCCCTCTGCCCATTTTTTAATCAGATTATTTTGTTGCTCTTGAGTTGTGTGAGTTCTTTATCTACTTCAGATATTAACCCCCTATGAGGTAAATGGTTTGCAGATATTTTCTCCCATAGGTTGCCTTTTCACGTTGCTAATTGTTTCTTATGCAGAAGCTTTTCAGTTTGATTTATTTGTTCCATTTATTTGTTGTTTCTTTTGGTGCTTGTGCTTGTGGTGTTATGTCCAAAAAAATCATTGCCAAGACCAATGTCAGGGAGCTTCCCCCTATGTTTTCTTCTATGATTTCTATGGTTTTCAGGTCTTATGTTTAATTCTTTAATCCATTATGAGTTAGTTTTTGTGTGTGGTGTAACATACAGGTCCAGTTTCATTCTTTTGCATGTGGCTGTCCAGTTTTCCCAATATCATTTACTGTAGAGACTGCCCTTTCGCAGTAAGGGTTCTTTGCTCCCTTGTCAAATACTAGTTGACTGTATAGGCGTGGTTTTATTTCTGGGCTCTCAGTTCTGTTCCATGTGATGGTTTCTATGCCAGTACCGTACTGGTTTGATTACTAGAGCTGTGTAATACACACACCCGGAAGTGTGATGCCTCCAGCTTTGCTCTTTCTCAGGATTGCTTTGGCTATTTGCAGTCTTTTGTGGTTCCATACAAACTTTTTGATTTTTTTTTCTATTTCTATGAAAATGCCATAGGAATACTGATAGAAATTGCATTCAGTCTGTAGATGGCTTTGGGTAGGATGGACATTTTAACAATATTAATTCTTCTGATCCATGAACACAGGATATCATTCCAGTTATTTGTGTCTTCAACTTCTTTCATCAAAGTCTTATTCTTTGCAATATACAGATCTTTCACCTGCTTGGTTATATTTATTCCTAAATATTTTATTGTTTTTCCTAAATATTCTATTGTTTTTGATGCTATTGTGAGTGTGATTGTTTTCTTTATTTCTTTTTTAGGTATTTCATTGTTAGTGTATAAAAATGTAACTGATTTATGCACGCTGATTTTGTATCCTGAAATTTTACTGAATTTGTTGTTACTAAAAGATTTTTGGTGGCATCTAAGATTTTCTATATATAAGATCATATCCTGTGCAAATAGAGACAATTTTATTTCTTCCCTTCTAGTTTGGTTGCCTCTTATTTATTTTTCTTGCCTAATTGCTCTGGCTAGAACTTCCAGTGTGTTGAAAAGGAATGATGAGAGTGGGCATCCTTGTTTTGTTCTGATCTTAAAGGAAAAGATTTCAACCTTTCACCATTGAGTATGATGTTAGCTGTGAGCTTGTAATATGTGGCCTTTGTTATGTTGAGGTACATCCCTTCTGCACCCAGTTCACTGAGAGTTTTTACCATGAAAGGATGCTGAATTTTGCCAAATGCTTTTTTCTGCTTCTATTGAGATGATCATATGATTTTTATGTTTTATTCTATTAATATGGTGACTCACAGTTACTGATTTGTGTATATTGACCCATTTTTCATCTTAGGGACAAATCCCCCTTGACCATGGTATATGATCCTTTTAATTACTTTTGAATTTAGTTTGCTAATACTTTGCTGAGGATTTTCACATCTATATTCATCAGGGATATTGGTCTATAGTTTTCTTGTACTGTTCTTATCTGGCTTTGATGTCAGGGTAATGCTGGCCTCATAAAATGAGTTTGGGAGTGTTCCCTCTTCTTCAATTTTTGGAAGAATTTGGAAGGATTGGTATTAATTCTTTAAATAAATGTTAGTAGAATTCACCAGTGAAATCATCTAGTCCTGGGCTTTTCTTTGTTGGGAGGTTTTTGATTACTGATTCGATCTCCTTACTAGTAATAGTTTGTTCAGATTATCTATTTCTTCGTGATTCAGTTTTGGTAGGTTGTAGGTTTCTAGGAATTCATCTATTTTTTTCTAGGCTATCCAAGTTGTTGGCATATAAATAGTGGTCTCTTATGATCCTTTGTGTTTCTGTGGTATCAGGTGCAATGACTCGTCCCTCATTTCTGATTTTATTTATTTGAGTCCTCTCTTTTTTTCCCTAGTTAGTCTAGCTGAAGGGTCCACAACCAGGACAGAGGTTTGTCTGCCTCTCACCTGACACACAGCTGGGCAAGACTCCTGCCAGGTCCCTTGGCATATGTTGCTGGATCCCACAGCTCCCACAAAGGAAATTTTGTCCGCAGATGGATGCCAAATTGTTGTTGAGGGGGATACAATCTAGGGACAGCCATCTTGCTGACATCCAAGTATTTCATCTTGTACGACATTGGTCCTTCCCAATGGTCCTTCTGCCACGTCAGTGCTGTTACAATAAATTCTAACCTTTTGGGTTTTTTTTTTTTAATGGGAATGGGGGAACCTATATATATATTTTTTAAACCTGACAAATGTGAAAATAATCAAACATTTTTGGGAAAGAAATGGAGGGCCGTTTGTCCACCAGGTATGACAATGCACTCTGGGGAATTCCCTGGCAGTCCAGTGGTTAGAACTTGGCGCTTTCACTCCGATCCCAAGTTGGGGAACCAAGGTCCCACAAGCCACACGGCTCAGCAAAACAAAAAGAAAACGCATTCTGAAGCTACCATAATTAAAATAGCACAGTAGCACAGTCTGGACAGAGGGAGAGACACAGAGTAAGAGGAGGGGAGGCCAGCCAGAGCGTGGAGCCCCGGGGAGCTGAGGGCAGCAGGACGAGGGTTCAGGGTGGACAGAGGGTGGGCTCTTCTTTAACAGTGTGGGAGATGGAGGTGGCTCTCCATCAGGAAGGAGCCCAAACCAGATCCCTGCAGTGTGCCAGCTCACAGGTACAACCCACAGGGGTTAGAGCTAGATGCTTTCAAATTACAGAAGTATTGGAAAAGGCAGAAGTAAGCTGTTTTCATTGTCGTGGGCTAGGGAAGGTCCTCTTAAGAAGGCAATAAAAAAATTACCCAGTTTCACAAATTAAACATTAGAATTTTTGAATGTCAAAAGACACATGAAAAAGTTGAAACATAAGTGACAGAATATCCGTGTGACACACAGACCA
Source organism: Pseudorca crassidens (assembly GCF_039906515.1). Lineage (NCBI taxonomy): Eukaryota > Metazoa > Chordata > Mammalia > Artiodactyla > Delphinidae > Pseudorca > Pseudorca crassidens. The sequence continues at coordinate 646,131 of NC_090311.1, read as the reverse complement.
GGGGTCAGCCGCTTCGTGTGCCAAGAGTGCACTCAAAACAGGCAACAGCTCAGCGGACAGATTAGCAAAGTCCACGAATGGGCGTAAAGAGGAAAATGTTAAACAACGAATAGAGGTGAACAGATGCTTGGTCTCATTCATGGTCACAGAAACGCAGGTTAGCCCGAGACACTGAGCTTGGGGAAGCTGCAGAGGCCGCGAGCTGGAAGGGGGAGGGGGTCTGGCCCACACACACATGCACAGACACACGCACACGGCTGGGCTGGTGACTCACAAGGGAAGCTCCTCAGCAGCTCCGAAAACTGCAGATGGAACGGATGTAGCCCAGATTGTAGCCCCACTTGCGGGGCCTGAGGCCTCGTGAACACACTGTGGATGCACAGAGACGTCCACGTGAGGACGGCCCCTGCAGCGCTGGTCACAACAGCAAAACACAGGAACTGCCCTGAGTGGCGAGGGGCGGACCCCCACGTGCCCAGCTCCTGAGACAGACGCTGGCAGGGAGGTGGGTCAGGAGGGCGCGTCTCAGCCAGGCGGCCAGTGGAAACCCTAGAACAACAGCAGGAGCCGGTGGCCCCAGACTTCCCCACAGACCAGGAAGGTGGGGTCTGAGGGTCGTGTGAGGAGGCCGGGCAAGATGTCCCTGACAGGACCCCACCACTCAGCCAGGCTGAGGCTGGCCCTGGCTAGGTGTTGACCCTGGACCAGAGTGGGCCCAGGGCTGGAGGTGGGGGACTCACTGGTTGGGGTGGGGAGAGCACCGGGGCAGGGAGGTGGGGAGAGCCGGCCTCTGGGGGCCCGGCCTCTACTCCTGAGCTGTGTGACCCACCTCTCTGGAGTCACATGGCCCAGGGCCCCCACCAGCTCCTCCTGGCCCAGCTGTGCAGCCCCGGGCAGGTTCCTGAACCTCTCTGGTCTCAGCTTCCTGTGAGTGAAGCGGGGATGATGAAGCCCCACGTGCACGGTCCTGGGATGAGGCGAGAAGGCCAGATGGTGTTGGAGGATACCTGGCCGCGGGGGTTCGGCAGCCCCTCCAGGACCCAAGGGCTGAGGCCTGCCCTGTGAGCCTGTCCCAGCAGGCATGGGGTGAAGAGCCCCTCTCTCACAGGGGAAAACCCTGACTTCCAAGCTGCAAGAAACCTGCCTTTCCTCCTCCTCAAATCGGTTTTTGAAGCATACACTTGAAAAAGAATAGGCTGGCCCTTTGAAGACAGGGCCTGTGCCAGGCGAGGGCCTGTGCCAGGGAGGTGGGCTGGGGTGGTGGCGCGGGGCCGGCACAGACCCCAGGCCCGGGAGCATGGGGGTGGCCCGGGGCCAGGAGAGTCGCCGCGCTGGGGGCAGGGGAGGCGGCCCTGTAAAGCGCAGGTGCTCCTGGCCCAGAGGAGCAGCGGCTGCCTGGGGACAGGTGCTGCCTGGGAGGCTGCGAGGCCCTGCCCCACGCCCAGTGGGTTCTCTGGTGCTGCCGCAGGCCCACATCTACTCTCTGGGGGCCACGCTGAAGGCAGCCCTCGACTATGTGACGGAGCGCGAGCCCCAGCCCAGGCTGAGCCGGGAGCTGGAAGCGCTGCTGGGCCAGATGCAGGCCGAGGACCCCCGGGACCGGCCCGACCTGCAGGTAGGCGCGAAGGCAGCCCCCGCTTCCCCCAGGCACGGCCCTGCGCCCCACGCGCCCCCAGCCAGCGCGCACGCACAGCCAGTGCGCACACGTGGGCCCCCACCCGCCCATCACCCGGGCTCCTTACTTCTTTACTCTGCATTTTTGCGATGAACGGCATGCATGATAACCATCACGGGCAGGACAGAATCCGCTGGTTTCACGAAGCAGATTCTGTCCCACGGGGATCACGTAGCTCAGGACGCCCCGCTTCGTGATCCCGGCGCCTCGAGCAGAGCGGCGAGGGGGGACGGGGGCTGGGGCGGGGCTGAGCGCTGGCTCCGGTCACAGAGCATCATCGCACTGTGCGAGGAGAAGATGCAGCTCACGTCCTCCTGCCACCTGTGCCAGAGCCTCTCGGCTGCCGGGAGGAGGGTGCTCTCCATCGAGTCCTTCGGGGCGTTTCAAGGTAAGCACACAGGTGGACGAGCCTGCACACACGCCCAGGCATGTGCACACCCTCACACATGCACACATGGGTGGCACAAGCATTAACACGATCACGTACACACACGTTCGCACCAGCGTGTTCGCCGTGTAAGCCACCCACGCTGACATGCACACGGATGCAGACAGATCACGTGTGCTCCCACAGCACACATGGAAACATACAAGCATGTGCAAACTCGGACACACCTATTTAGACTATTAACTCTCACAGCGAGCACACCCCCGTGCACATGCAGCACACACCCCCAGTTTCCCACACGCACAAACACGTCTGCAAACGTGCACACACTTACACGCTCTGACCCACAATTGGAGGTGAGAGGCAGGTCATATGGGAAGTGACTGCCCTCAGGACCGGTCGCCTCTGTCCTCTCCTGTGGGCGTTGGGGACACGGACACAGCACCGCCAGTCTGGTGGCCACACAAGCTGTTGCTGAAGCGTCTGGGATTTTCACGGCTCACAAGGCATAACCTTGGGTGGCATTTTGAACAAATGCCAACGTCTGCTCTGCGCTGTGCTCGCAGCAGGGAGTCTGGAGGGTCCTGAGGGGAGGTGTGGAGCCTCTGGGGGCGGCAGGGCCCCTCCCCCAGCCAAGCAAGCGGCATTTCCCACCACGTTGGCATTTGTGACACTGCAGCACCAGGCCCGCTGGCGGCTCTAACATCAGGGAGGGCGTTAACGCTGAGAGCAGAGGCTCCGTCGAGGGGGCTGCAGGCCACTGGGAGGGGAGGGCGTGTGTCTCTAGAGGGGCTCACACAGACACGCGTGTGGAAGATCGTACGTCAGGACGAGCTGGGGCTGCTGCCAGGTTTAATTTATGCCTTTGGGGAGTATCACTGTGTAACCGTAATAGCAAAACCATGTGCTTTTTGGATGAGCTAATTAGACAGGCCTCAGGAAACCCCTTCGGGAAGCTCATCCTGGATTGGGTGGCGGGGGGGACCGAGAGCCTTCGGAGACTCATTACTTAGCCAAGATGGTGTGATTAAGGAAGCAGATGAGGACGTTTCTGGGCCAGTCCTGAGGGATGGGGTGGGGGCCTGGGAGGCCCCGTGCTCTCTGTGATGGGTGGGGGTCCAGGGGTCCTGCAGGAGTGGGTGCCTTGGTGGCCGTGAGCATGGGGATTGCAGGGGGAGGTCGATCCTGGCCGTGGCCCTTGGCTGTAATCACGTCTTGCTTTTGCCCAGATGTCAGTGAGATCACCTGGAGGGAGAGACTGGCTCCAAAAAGTGTGGGGCCCAAGAGGCAGCCAGGGGACCGCTCCGCGGACCCAGCGGCCCTGCCTGCCCTGGAGGGCCAGCCCCCGAGCCCCGCCGGAGAAAGCCTGGAGCACCCGGGGACCCCGCCCTCCAAGGCTCTGCTGTCAGCCCCTGTGAAAAACGGAGAAAGCCCGGGCCAGGAGGGGCTGGTCCCCGAGAGGCTGGCCTGCCTCCTCCTGGACGCCCAGCGGCCCCTGGGGGACCCGGACAGAGGCTTCCTGGAGAGGAGCCGCCTGAGGAAGGTGCAGACGCTGCCCCGGCTCCCGCCCTGCAGCCCCGAGGCCGGCGCCCTCTGCCTGTCGCTGACCAGCACGAAAACCCAGCCACCGGCACCAGAATTCTTCCCTCCAGACCCCAGGAAGCCCTTTCCGGAGGGGAAAAATGGCCTTACTAGCTCCCAGGCACAGCCCGAATCCAGTCTGTGGCCGGAGCGAGACGCCGAGCTCCGGCGCGTTGGGGACAGGGCGGCGCGTGGCCGGGGCCCCACGGAGGAAAGCCCCCTGCCCGGTTCCAAGGGCCCTCGCGATGCCGGCAGAGACCCAGGGACTCCGGAGCCTGATGACGGGACTGCGGACAGAGCCGGGGAGCCGGGCGGAGCAGCCCTGGAGCAGGTGGGTGACCGTGGCCCGCGTGGCCCGGGAGGGCCCTGCGTGCACACGCACCGTGCACGCCCTCCCTCCGCAGGCGCGGGCTCTTGAGTACGAAGTAAGTCGCTCCCCTAAGGTGGGTGCCTGTGAGCATCTCGGGACGAAGTCACCTGGGGTTCGGTGGCCCGAACACACGTGGGTCTGTGCAGCAGTGCTGGCTCCACCAGCTTCATTCCCACCATGCTTTGCTGACCCAGAGGTCAAAGGGGAGGGCAGACTCTGAGTTACATTTTTATTCATATCCTGATAAGCACCTTAGGGTAATTTACTTGAAAAATATGGTTACTTTAAAATGAAAGCCATCCTGGAGACCCCAGTGCGTTGACACATGCTTGATGCCCACGTGCTGTCTGCTCAGCCCAAACCATCTCCACTGGCCTCCCCATGTCCACCCACCCGACCACACTCATGTACCCAGAGCGCCCAGGCACTGAAGTGAAAACCTCAGGCCTGAGCCCAGGGCTCTGCTCACCTTCAAATGCCCGCCAGCCTCACAGACAGCCCACCTCCCGGATGGGTAAACTGAGGCTGGGGGCCGCCATGAGGAGGGTGGGTGGTCGCTGAAGGGCAGAGCTGATTGGGAGCCCAGCCATGGTCTTAACCACCAGGCTTCCCTGCCCCGAAGGCTCAAGGGATCAGGGCCCACCAGACCTCGGCCCCCACACAGGTCACAAGCCGTCAGGTGTCAGGGCTGGTCCAGAGTCGGGGACCCAGATCTCCTCTGGAGAGCACGTCCTGGGTGCAAAGCTGGCTGCTCCAACCCCACATGTAGCAGGAGGCTTGGGGGGCCCTGTGCCCCAGAACCTGGGCCCCTGGCCAGGCACAGGCTGGATGAGGCAGGCAGTGAAGTCTCAGGACCGAGGCAGCTACACCCTGGGCACAGAGGGGGGTCCAGGAGGGGTGAAGACACTGCCTCTGGAACCTTCCTCTGAACATGCACTTCTGTGTCTAAGCGGGCGGTTGTACTCCCAGCTCTTCCCGTGGCCGCAAAGCAGAGAACTCCCTTCCAGCTGAACTCATTCTTCTGACTCTGGGACTTTAATCTGTGGGGGGGGGGCAGTACGAGGGAAGGGGAACCCATAACATAAAATTTACCATCTTAACCGTTTCAAGTGTACGGGACAGTGGCATTAGGTACATTCACACTGTTGTGCAATCATGACCGTCATCCATCCCTGGAACTTTGTCATCATCCCAGACTGAAACTATGTCCGCATTAAACACTTACCCGCCATCCCTGCCCCGGCCCTGATAACCGCTCATCTACTTTCTGTCTCTACGGGTGTGACTGCTCTCAGTCTTTGATAGAAGAGAAATCATACAATGTTTGTCCCCTTTTGACTAGCTTACCTCACGGACCACAGTGTCCTCAGGCTTCGTCTATGTTGTAGCTGTGGCAGAATTCCCTTCCTTTTTAAGGCTGAAGAGTGTCCATCTTATGGACGGACCACGTGATGCTTATCCATCCATCCGCCAATGGCGCTTGGGTTGCTTCCACATGTTAGCTCTCGTGAGTCATGCTGATTTGAACATGGGTGTGCAAATACGTCTTCAAGACCCTGCTTTTAAGTGGAATTGCTGGGTCAGATGGTAATTCTACGTCTGATTCTTTGAGGAGCCTCTGCTGTTTTCCACGTCGTTGCACCGTTTTACGATCCCACCTGCCGTGCACAGGTGCTGGTTTCTCCACGTGCACCCCCAGCACCTGTTGTGCTGACGTGGGGACTCTCCCAGCCCGTCATGCCAGGAGTGTGCTGTGTGGGGCAAACCCCACGTGTTTGAGGTGGTCCCTGCCCTGTCGTCTTCCTCCATGCATCCGTCTGAGGTGCCCACACACTGAATGTGGCTCCTCCCCCCGCCCCCCTCAGGGCGTCTCCCTGCAGGACCTCCTGTCTAAGCTGGGCCGGCCCTTCAAGGAGTACGAGCTCTGGGCTCTGTCCCACGCATGCCTCAGCACCCTGCGGACGCACGGCCAGCACCCAGGTGACGCCCTCCCATGGGTCCTCGTCCAGCCCACCGACCCCCAGCATGTCCGGGCCAGGACCCAGGGCCACACGTGGCCTCTGTCGCCCATGTGGGCTGTGTGGACAGCCTGGGGCTGGGTGGCAGTGTCCACCCTGTGAGCCGGGGGCGGCCTGGGGGTATCTACTCTGGTCTCAGGACCAAGGGGGTCAGAGGGCAGCTTCAAACGTGGGCCTCCTCCTGCTGAGGAGGGGCGGAAGCTGTGTGGTGGCCCTGGGCCACACCCTCTCAGCAGGGGCGACGCTGTCCCCAAGGAGACGAAGGTTGGCTGGGGCGGGGGGGGGGGGTGGCCCTCGGACGTTAGACTCGTTTGTGACCCCTGAAGCTCAGCCCTACCAGGCAGAGGGAGCAGCCTCCGGCCCCACGGTGGTCCTAGCAGGGCAGGGGCGCTGCTCTCTGGCCTCCCTCGGGTTCTGTGAGCCTCAGGCCTGTGGGTATGAAGCGCTGGCACCCAGCCTCCCCTGGGACCCCTCCCAGGGCCGCGCTCGGCGGGTGGGTCACGTCCCTCTGTCCCCCTCCTCTTCCCGCAGCTCCTGTGCCCCAGGGCTGGCTCAGATGGCCCTTCCGTGGCCTGTCGCCCAGGCTTCTGGGAAGGGGAGCCAGCACTTGGCCCCTGTGCTGTGTCCAGCGAGGGCCCCAGCGTCCCCGCACTCCCTGGGTGGCTTGGGAGCCCGTGGGGTGGCTGAGAGAGGGGGCTGCCCCACGACCGTGGCTCTGCCGGCCCTGAGGGGGATCAGGTCCCCCAGTGAGTCTACAGCCGCCCTGACCCTCGCCTTCCCTTGCAGCCTACCTGTGTCTGGACTCCGTGCTGGTGGCCGAGGATGGAACCGTGCTTTTCGGGCCAGCTCCCGCCAGCGGTGCGTAAGCGGGCCCCCCCGGGGGGCTGCACTCTGGTTCCGACAGCCAAGGCTGAAGGCAAGCTCAGTGGGTTTGGGGTTTTCTGTCTCAGGTGCTTACAACTCGTTCTTTCTGGCTCCCGAGGTCGCAGAGCAAAAGCTGACGACTGAGAAGGTACCTGGGCCCCCCCCCACCCCTTCCCGTGGCCCCCTGCCCCGCTCCGTGGTGCCCACGCTCCGTGGTGCCCCGTCCAGAGAGCCTGAGAGGGGGAGGGGTGGGGAGAGGATGGGCCCAGCATCAGGACTCAGCAGGGTCAAGGCGACCCCCCCAACGCAGCCCCCGCATCCAGAGCCCAGCTCTGCAGGGGCCTCCCGGAGGGTGACGGGGTGTCATCTGAGCCTGGACTTCAGCTCCGGGCAGTGCTCACAAGACCCCACAGCTGAACTTTCAGGGATGTTTGCCAGATGCTTATCAAACACAGCGTTATTAAAAATTCAATTGTACAGACTTAAAATCAAGTAAATTATATTCAGAACCAAGGTAGAACTTCCGCTTTCGGGAACGTGGGGGAGACGTAAGTTCCCTGCCCCCCAACAAAGCACGCCGTTCTGAAAGCTGGCGTGTGAGGACAGAAAGGCCAGGGCCCTGGGCCCCGGGGGGCGACGGTCCTAAGAGTCCTGGGTGTCCTTCCTGCCTCACACGTGGAGGATGAGGAAGCACATCTGGGAAACACCAGCGGACACAGCAGAAGCCCAGTGGAAGCCCGCATGCTGGAGCTGGAGCAGTAGGACAAAGGGAGGGCGGCCCGCCCAGGCCAGGTGCTGTCGGAAAAGGCTGAGCATCCAGCCTGTGCCCAGGACCCCTGCCCATCAGTGAGATGTGCCCCTCCCGGGGTGGGAGTGTGAGTCAGAGGAGGCCTCAGGAAGAGCTGGGACTTTCACCATCACCCAGTGGTAACGAGGCAACCTCCCCTCAAAAACAAAGAAAATCGCTAAAAATGAAATACTTAGATGTAAGTCTAACAAAGCATGTACAGGACTCGTATGCTGAAAACTAAAAAAGAGGTAAAGCCTCAACTCAGTAATCTAAGCACCCACCTCAAAAGAAGAGTGAAATAGACCCAAAGCAGAAAGAAGGAAACAGTGAAGCTGAGAGCAGGACTCAGTGAAATGAAAACAGAAAAACAGTAGAGAAAACCAGTGAAATGAAGGGCTGGCTCCTGGAAGAGACGAATAATATTAACAAACTTCTAGCAAAACTGACAAAGCAAGAAGAGAAGGAAGACACAAATTGCCGATGTCAGGAATGACTCAGGGGACATCCCTGCAGACCCTGCAGACGCCAAAAGGGTGATGGAACACCACAGACAACTCCCCACACGTAAAATCAATGACTTAGATGAAATGGACCCTGCAGACATCAAAAGGGTGATGGAATACCACAGACAACTCCCCTGCAGACCCTGCAGACACCAAAAGGGTGATGGACATCCCTGCAGACCCTGCAGACACCAAAAGGGTGATGGACATCCCTGCAGACCCTGCAGACACCAAAAGGGTGATGGACACCACAGACAACTCCCCACACATGAAACCAATGACTTAGATGAAATGGACCCTGCAGACACCAAAAGGGTGATGGAATACCACAGACAGCTCCCCACACATAAAATTCAATGACAGATGAAATGGACCAAATCTTTAAAAATATAAACTACAACTCACCCAAGATGAAACAGGCCTTTGAATAGCTCCATAACTGTTGAGGAGATTGAATTTGTAATTTTTTTTTTTTGCGGTACATGGGCCTCTCACTGTTGTGGCCTCTCCCGTCGCGGAGCACAGGCTCCGGACGCGCAGGCTCAGCGGCCATGGCTCACGGGCCCAGCCGCTCCGCGGCATGTGGGATCTTCCCGGACCGGGGCACAAACCCGCATCCCCTGCATTGGCAGGCGGACTCTCAACCACTGCGTCACCAGGGAAGCCCTGAATTTGTAATTTTTAAACTCTCAAAAATAAATCTCTAGGCCAAGACGTTTTCACTAGGGTGGTATACCAAATGTTTAAAGAAGAATTAATACCAATTCTACACAGTCTTTTCCAGAAAACAGAAGTGAACACTTCCCAATCCATTTGATGAAGCCTAATATTACCCCGATACCAAAACCAGACAAAGATAGTACAAAAAATATGTATATAGGTCAATATCCCTCATGAACATAAAGGCAAAAATCCTTGACAAAATATATGCAAATAGAATTCACTAAGATATAAAAACAATTATACACCATAAACAAGTGGGGGTTATTCCAGGGACATAAGGCTGGTTCAGTATTTGAAAACCAATCAGTGTAGTCCAACATATTAACCAGCTAAAGAAGAAAAATCCCATGATCACATTAACTGATGCAGAAAAAGCATTTGACAAAATTTAACACCCATCTATTAAAAAAAAACTCAGAAAAATAGAAATAGAAGAAACTTCCTCAACTTAATAAAGATCATCTACCAAAAAAACTGTACAGTTAACATCATACTTAGTGGAAAGACTAAATGCTTTCCCCCTAAGATCAAGAACAAAGCAAGGATGCCCACTCTCACCACCCTATTCAACATTGTACTGGAAGTTCTAGCCACTGCAATAAGGCAAGAAAAGCAGGTAAAAAGCATAAAGGCCAGGAAGGAAGAAATAATACTGTTTGCAGACGACGTAACTGTCGACATAGAAAATTCCAAGCAATTCCAAAGAATCTCGAAAAAAGCCTCCCAGAACTTAGAATTGAGTTTTGAAAGGTCACAGGATATAAGATAAACATTCAAAAATCAATTGTATTTCTATATACTAGAAATGAACATGTGGACACCAAAATTAAAAACACAGTACATTTACAATCACTCCCCCAAAAATGAGATACTTAGATGTGAATCTAACAAAGCACGTACAGAATTTATATGCTGAAGACTACAAAAGCCTGCTGAAAAAGATATATCAAAGAAAATCTTAGGAATGGAGGGCTAGGCAAAGAGCTTTTAGACTTGACACCAAAAGCACTATCCATAAAGTTTTCCACAAAAGGAAAAATGGATAAATTGAACTTCATCAAAATCTAAAACTGGCCAAGTGGCATTTATTCCATGTATGGATGGCTGACTCAACAATTGAGAGTCAATGTAATACATCACATGGACTAAAGAAGAAAAATCATAACAATAGATGCTAAGCTTTTGACAAAATTTAGCACCCATTCATAATAAAAACTCTTAGCAAACTAGGAATAGAGGGAAATTTCCTCAACTTGATAAAGAATATCTACAAAAAAGCCAACAGGTAGCATAAGTAATGGTGAGAAACTAGATGCTTTCCCCCTAAGATTGGGAAAAAGGCAAGAATGTCTCCTCTCATCACTCCTATTCAACGTCGTACTGGAAGTTCTAGCTAATGCAATAAGACAAGAAAAGAAAAGAAAATGGATGTAGATTGAGAAGGAAGAAATAAGACTGTCTTTGTTTACAGGTGACATGATTGCCTAAGTAGGAAATCCCAAAGAATCAACAGAAATCTCCTGGAACTAATAAGCAGTTGTAGCAAGATTGCAGGTAGAAGATTAAAATACAAATGTCAATTGCTTTCCTGTTTACCAGCAATGAACAATTGGAATTTGAAATTAAAAATACAATACCAGGGCTTCCCTGGTGGCGCAGTGGTTAAGAATCCGCCTTCCAATGCAGGGGACACAAGTTCGATCCCTGGTCGGGGAACTAAGATCCCACATACCCCGGGGCAACTAATCCCGTGCGCCACAACTACTAAGCTCGCACACCTCAACTAGAGACTGCGTGCTGCAAACTACAGAGCCCACGTGCCCTGGAGCCTGTGCGCCACAACTAGAGAGAAAAAAACAGCACACCACAACTAGCAAGAAGCCCACGCACAGAAATGAAAGATCCCGCGTGCCACAACTAAGACCAGACACAGCCATTTAAAAAATGATTAATTAATTATTTTTTTAAAAATACCATTTACGTTAGCACCAAAAAAATTACTTATGTATAAAATTTAGGAAAATGTGTATAAGATTCATATGAGGAAAACTGTAAAATTCTGATGAAAGAAACTGAAAATGATCTAAATAAATGGAGAGATAGTCCATGTTCATGGATTGGAAGACTCAATATTATTAAGATGTCAGTTCTTCCCAATTTGATCTATAGATCCAATGCAATTTCAGTGAAAATCCCAGCAAGTTATTTTGTCGATATCAACGAACTGATTCTTAGGTTTTTATGTGGAGGCAAAAGACCCAGCATAGCCAACACAATATTGAAGGAGAAGAACAAAGTCAGAGGACTGACACTACCCAGCTCTAAAACTTACTGTAAGACACAGTAATCAAGTGTGGTTTCGGCAAAAGAAAAGACAAAAAAAAATAGAACAAAGTAGCCCAGAACTAAACCCACACAAATACAATTAACTGGTCTTTGACAGAGGAGAAAGGACGATCTGCTCAACAAGCGGTGCTGTAACAACGGGACAGCCACAGGCCAAAAAAACCTTTACAGAGACCTTGGTGCACTTTCATAAAAGTTAACTCAAAATGGAACATAGGCCTAAAAGGAAATTCAAAGCTATAAAACTTCTAGAAAATAACAGGAGAAAATCTAGGCAGTGAGTCTTCAGATACCACACCGAAAGCATGATCTATGAAAGAAACACTCGATGTTAGATTTCATTCAGATTAAATGCTTGATTTTAATGCTGTGCTCTGTAAAAGACACAGTTAAGAGAATGAGAAGACGAGCCACAGATGGGAGAACTATTTGCAAAACACGTATCTGATAAAGGACTTGTATCCCAAACATGCCAAAAGCTCTCAGAAGTGCACAGTAAGAAAGCAAATAACCCAATTAAAAAGTGGGCAAAAGATCTGAACAGACACCTCACCAGAGGAGGTGTCAGATGGCAAGTGAGCACGTGAAGGTATTCTATTTCATACGGCATTTGGGAACCGCAACTTAAAACCATGAGCCACCACTACACACTTACTAGAAAGGCTAACGTCCAAAACACTGACAGTACCAGATGCTAGCGAGGGTGTGGAGTGACACTGCCGCGGGGGATGCAAGACGGTGCAGCCCTTAGGAAGACAGTTTGCTGGTTTCCTACAAAACTAAACATGCAATGACCATACAACCCAGAAATTGCACTCATAAGACATTTTTCCTGGAGAAATGCAACTTATGTTCACACAAAGTCCTGGACACGAATGTTTGTGGCAATTTTATTTGCAGTAGCTACAGCCTGGAAACAACTCAGATGTCTTTCAGCGGGTGGCGCGTCCACACCGCAGAGCGGCAGCAGCGGTGAGGGGAACGGAGTGTTGACGAGGCGACCACCAGTTGATGGGGCTGAGAGAGAAAGGCGCCCCGAAAGGCCGCATATCGTAGGACTCCATTTACGTGAAATGATGAAATTAAGAAGTGGAGAACAGATGAGCAGTTGCCGGCGACTAAGTTGGGAGGGGACAGGACGGATCCTGGTGACAGAAATGTCGTGCATCTCCCGGCGTCCACGCCAGGGGGCAGGTTGTGATACCACGCTACAGCCTTGTAAGATGTCACTGCGGTGGGGAGCTGGGTGGAAGGCACATGGGGTCCCGCTGGATTACTTCCTACAACTATGTGAATCTACAGTTACCTCCAAGTAAAAAGCTTAATTTTTTTAAAGGTTGATGAATACTCAAAACTAAGAACTTCCTCATGATTTGCTCTAGTTGACTGTTGCCTGGGCAGGAGCCCTAGAGGAAGGGCCCATCTCTCCCCCTGCCCGGCTCACTGGCACCACCATGGCAGCTTGGAGCTGGCCACACGGGAGTCTTCACACCGTGGAAATCAGCAAATGCTGAACTCAGGGCTTGATTCGTTGTTTTGTCAATTGACTAGACTTGACGTAATGGAGGAAACATGAACAAGACAATTAAACTGAAAAGTGTGTCAGGTCTGTACAAAAGCTCTGGGAAATACTCCTTTGGGGATTCAGCCACTGTTACCTGACTCAGCACAGATGTCAGCTGTGTCTCTGGTTTCACTTTCTCTTACTTTTCGAGAGAAACGAAGGTATCGGCCACGTGTACCTCGGAACCACGTGTTGGTCACAGGTCGGCTGCAGATGCAAGGGTAGAGGGTGAAAATCGGGGAAGGCGTTCAGGGAGAAGCAGTTGACTCTGGAACTCACAGGGAAGAGCACCGCCCTTTTCATTATTATTCTCAAGTGCCTGCGACGCATCCTTTCTATCAGCACGTTTTAGAATAAACCTCTTTGTGTACCAAGAGGCCTGGGTTTCTGTTCAGAGAGCCTGTCCTTAGCCATTTAGCAGCATAGCACGGTTTCTGGGGGACTCCTGGCCTCGGGCTCCCTGAGGTGCCACCTTTGCCCTCGTGGAGAGAGAGCTGGGGAGGTCCAGCCGGGGCGCCAGGTCTTCCTCGTCACACTGAGACTTACAGGCCTGTGGGTACTTGGTAACCATGCATATTCCCAGGCCAGGCCCCCGGGTTCTGGCTCAGGGTCTGCGGAAGCTCCCAGCCCTGGGGGACGGTGCCTGGTGCGCCCTTGGCGGGGCCCGAGCGGGGGCAGGTCTGCTGAGCCAGCCGGCCGTCTCCCCTCCTCCACCCAGGCGTCTGTGTACTGCGTGGCCGCGATCCTGTGGACAGCAGCCAAGTTCAGCATCCCCCGAGACCACAAACTGGCCCTGCCACGCAGGCTCAAGACGCTCCTCCTGCACATGGCCAGACGCAGCGCCCAGGAGCGGCCGTCCGCGGCCGAGGCCATCGAGGTAACTGGGCCGCGGTGGGGGGGGGGGGCCCAGCTCAAGGTCCAGGGCCCGGGACACGGGTTCTCGTTTCTGGGGCAGGTCAGTGCTGTTGGACAGGGGAGGACATGGCTTCATTTGTGGACGGGCGGTGAGGGGTCTCTGCTGCTCGATGCCGGCCTTCCCCCCAGATGGTCCTGTGTCTCCAGTGCATCCACTGGCCGGAGAGTGGCTGGGGATGTCCTGGACCCGAGCGCTGACCCCTGACCCCCTGCAGCGCATCCCCCACATGCCCGACTTGCCCGCACTCCTCCGAGGGTCTTCCAGGCTGGGTCAGGGGGAGCCCCGTCGTTCCGTGGCTTCCCAGCTCAGGACGGCCAGGAAGGACAGCTAGAGACTCTGAATTTCATCCCAGGCTCCTGAGGCTGGGGTGCACGTGGCTCTGCCCAAGAAGGGGTGCCACGGGGTCCCCCTGGAGAGAAGCCCCCGGGCCGCCTGGCTGCCACCGCACACTCCAACGGGCTCCGCTGAGGGAGTGAAGCGGGCCGGTGCCCCAGGCGTGCTGGACGCTGGCCTGTGCTTGCTTTCAGACCTGCAGCGGTTACCTCCTGCACAGAGGCATGGACAGCAGAAAGATCCTAGCCCACCTGAGGGCATCGACCTGCACGGTAAGCTGGGCACCGCGGAGACCCCGCAGGCCCTTTGTCCTACCCTGGGGCCGCAGAGGTGAGGCTCCTTGCTCTTCCGTGTTTACTGAATAGATGCGTGGAGACTCTAGGGCGGAAGGCAGGTCACCCTTCATCCTCCCGACGTGACTTTCCTTGGCTCCTTCACCGCCAACGAGCCCACAGAGCAGCCCCTCCCGCAGGCTCACACCTGGTCTCTGTTGACCCCTGGCACGTGCGGGCGGGGGCGCACCCTGGGGGTCCCGCCGAGGGACACTCAGTGCCTGTCGGCGTCCTGCCGTGCTGACCGGCCAGGGCCCCGTCGGGCAGTGACAGGGTCCCTCGGATGCAGACGGGAGCACACAGCAACTCTGGGGAGTGTGGGTTCTGGCGGTCTTCCCATGCCCCGGAAACCCACCGGAACCCGGCTGCACTGGGCAGCCCCACGCCCCAGGGGCTCCCGCTCCAGAGAAACAGGCCTGCGAGTCAGCACAGGTGGGGGGCTCGCGCCGCGGGGGTCTGCTCTGCACCCCCGGGGCCTTGCGCCCGTCTCAACCGGGAGCTGTCCGTGTCCTTCTGCCCCAGGTTCGCCAGGAGGAAGAGACCATCGGTCTGCAAAACGCCTTCTTGGTGGCTGAACTGAGCCCCAGCACAGCAGCTGCGCCCAGGCCCGGCTCAGGTGGGCCCCGGGACCGGCCTGTCCCCACCGCCCCTGCCCTGCAGGCCCCTCGCCCCGCACCGCGCCCCCGCTGCCATCCCCCCAGAGGCTGCCTCCGGGAATCCAGCCCCAAGTGGACGCCACCTCCGGACGTGGCCGAGACCGCAGGCAGCGTGCCCGCAGCTGGCCCCCGGCTGCCCTGCTCTGGGCTCCCACCGGCCCCTCTGGCCCCGGCCTCTCAGGCCTCGCTCGAGTCAGCCCTCCTGTCTCACCAGCAGCCGTAGCAGGCGACTCGCCTCCACCTCCGCACCCCGCACTGATGACCCAGCTCTTGTCTTGCCCTGTCTGCGCCTCAGTGGCACCTACGAAGACCCTTCCCCACGGGCCCGTCCAAGCCTCCGGTCTGTGGCTGGGTCTTCTGGCCTTTTCCGTCACTCCAGCCCCCCACCGAGCACCGCACCCCCTCCCTGCCTGCTCGGGGCAGCCCTGGACTCCAGGCCCCTCCCTCAGGCCTCTCCCTGGAGTCTCCCTTCCTCCCAGTGCCCCTGAGCCTTCCTGGGCCCTTCAAGTCAGCACCCCACTAAGGCCGGCACCCACTAAGGCCAGCACCCACTAAGGCCGGCACCCACCCTGCTCACCCCATGTTTGTCTCCAGGCTTCCTGCAGATCAGCAGTGACAGCAGGCTGGTGGCCGTGCAGGGGCCGGTGCCCGGCCAACCCTCCTGCCTCCAAGGGGCCACGTTGCTGCCAGAGGCGTTCGCCTCCCCGGCCACTCACTTCAGGCCCATCGTCCTCGCTGCCAATGCTGGTGTCGCCAGGTGAGTGTCCCCACCCAGGGGCTGGCGGGCTGCCGGGCCCCCTGAACACTCTCTCCTCTCTGCTCGCAGGGACACGCTCGCCCTGACCTCGGGGCCGGCTGAGGGGCCTGAGGAGAGGAGAGGCCGGCTGGACGGGGAGGGTGATGGGAAGCAGGCTCCTGAGACCCATGGAGCGGCCGCTGGCCTGAAGACGCCTGACGGGCCAGCACCCGCTTCCCCAGAGCCCCTCAGAGAGTCGACGCCAAGAGGCTCAGCCCAGGGCTGCCCCAGCCCCCCAGCCCCCGCCCCGGCCAGCCTGCTGGAAGGGGCTGCACTGGTGATGCCCAAATCCCCGGCCCCGCCCACGACAACACAGATGCCACCCCCGGAGCGAGGGCCGAAGGAACCCATCCCAACTGCAGCTGCTTGTGGAGGCCTCGAGCCCCGCCTCCCCAGGCCCACCGCAGCCCCCCACAGTCCTTGCCACCCAGACAAGCCGCCCAGGGGCGGGGCCACCCAGGTCCCAGGCCAGGAGCCCGAGGGCCCCCCGTCAGCCCCGCGGAGCCCCTCGCCGGCCACAGGGAGTCCCGACGGCCCCGGGGGAGCCCCCGTCAGGGAGTGGGATGACCGGGCCCCAGAAGGTCACCCGGAGTGGCCCTGCCCAGCAGACCACAAGCTCTGTCCGTCCAGCGCGGATGCCTCGCCCCTCTCACAGGGGACAGCCTGCCCGTCGCTGCAGGAGGCCACACGCCTCATCCAGGAAGAGTTTGCCTTTGACGGCTACCTGGACCACGGGCTGGAGGCTCTGATCATGGGTACTACGGGGCCACAGGGGCCCAAGGACCAGGGACAGGCCCGGGGGGAGCCGTGCGCTGGGGGAGGTCACCACAGGAGGGCCCCCCATCCTCCCGTCTCTGCACAAAGGGCAGAGCCCCCAGGGGCCGGCCGGCAGAGGAAGCCAGCTGCACCCCGCCCCCCGCCGTACTCTCCGCCCCCGCCAGCTCCCGAGACCAGGGGAACCCAGAAGAGCACCCATACATTTTAACTCACCCCCGTGCTTTTCTTGCGAACTCAGGGGAGTATATTTACGCCTTGAAAGACCTCACCTATGCCACTTTCTGTGGGGCCATATCGGAGAAGTTCTGTGACCTCTACTGGGGGGAGAGGTTGCTGCAGAACCTTTTCAGAGTGGTGAACGGGAGGACGTCACCCTCCGAGAAGTAAGAGCCCCTCCTCGCGGCCTCCCACCCCCGCTGTGCCCCGAGGGCCGTCCTCCTGCCCCAAGTCCCACTCATCGCCCTCCCCAGAGCGACCACCTGCTGGGCCCCTCTTTCCTGGCCGAGGCCCACTCTGCTTCCAAAACTCTTGCTTCAGGCAAGCGCTCCTCTTGGCAGGAGGGGGCCTTGTGGGGTCACGGGGCGCGGAAGGCACGTCCGCCTCCCTGGGACCAGCTCAGGAGGCAGAGCAACGGAGCCCGGAGGCCGGGTTTGGCTGCGGGGAGGCCCCCGCAGGGACCAGCGTCTGCCCCCTGCCACCCCGCTCCCGTCCAGCTCCCCTCCTGGCGGTAGAAGATGAGGTGACAGCTCAGGAGGGAGGGGGGCAGGCACCTTCCCTCTCCTGCCCCTTCCCCCAGCCCTCTTGGGCCCCACCCTTCACAGGACGCGCCCGGGGCGCCTCAGTGCCAGGCCTGGCCCAGCCCCTCCCGAGGGCTGCAGAGGGCCATGTTGCAGGGTGGGCGGGACCTGTGCCTGGAGTGGTCCAGCGCCCTGACGCCCTGACGCCCGAGCTCACGGCAGCCCCGTCCCCGCCCCCTCCTGGTCCCCAGAACCCCACCCAGGGGCGGCGCACACCCTGCTCTCCACCCCAGGCAAGCCCCACATTTTCACATCACTGGGGGAGCCGTTGAAGGACCCCAAGAGGCGGACGCCCAGAAAGTCGTCTGCTAAAGGGCCCATGTCTGTGACGTCTGTGGCCTGTGGCCAGGCCGTCCTGGAGGTCTGGGGGGGGGGCCTCGGTCACCGACACCCCCGCTTCACTCCCAGGGGAAGCCTCTAGTAAGCCTGTGGGAGGGTCCCGGGGGTGCCTGCAGTGTCCTCCGTTCTGATGACAGCACTTCCGAGGAGGCTGGGCCACAGCCCGAGGGCAGCGGTGGGACCAGCACTCCGAGCACATGCTCACCATCCAGCAAAAGGCCTTCACATCTAGGAGCGGGTGAGACAGAGGGCTGTGGGTTGAGACCCTCCACAGCTGGGTCTTCTCCACCCTTGGGGCCAGGTTACCCTGTGTCTCTCCAGGGTCCCAAGGGCAGGGCCCGTCCTCCTCTGGGGGGTCTGTACTGCGAAGGGGTCATTCTCCCCAGGCCACCAGGTGGGCAGCAAGGGCAAGGGCTAGGGCCAGCAGCTTGGTGATGGGGGGCTCTGCATTCTTTCTTGGAAACGCGCCATTTAAAGACCCTAAGGCGTGTCTTCCTAGATGCAGAGCCAGGACTCCCTGATAACTGAAAACTGTAATTTCTCCAAATCTGGTCTGAGTGGGACTTGGCTTTGGGAACCATGTCCTTTAGGTTGTGTGACTACAGTCACACACAGGATGGCAGTGAGAGCCCCCCCATACCGTGTGCACGCTTGGGAAACTGGAAAGCAAAATGGAGATGCCCAGGGAACAGCTCACGACCAGCTGGGACCCTTGGTTTCTGGGGGATGCTCTGCTTTGTCTGCTTACGGACAGTTCAAAGTTCCCTCGGGTCTCTGCCACAAATGTGCCCTGCATGCAGCCCATTTGGGAGGGGACCGAGGGACCCCGACCCTGAGGACCCTTTGCAGCTCCTCTGGAGCGGAGGTGGGGCCACCTGGCCATCCCGAGGGGCCTCCTGCCCCCTGCTAGGGACCTCCTGCCCCCTGCTAGGGACCTGTCGCCTCTCTGCAATCAGGGGCGGATTCTTCCCCGGGAACCCACGTTGCCGCGTGTGACCCGCCCCCCCTTCCTCTGTCCAGCGAAGGAGAAGCCGAGCGTGGACTCAGACGAGCTCTCGCGGAGCAACTTTGAGGTGGGATTTCGGCCTCAGAAGTCGGTAGCAGCTGGGAGGGAGCAGCCCCAGGCAGAAGAGGCCCGGCAGCAGGGCGGGGGCCTGGCTGGGGGCTCTGAGGCAGTGGCACGGCTAGCCCGGCCCCCAGAGGGCGGCCCATCCGTGAGCCCAGGCCCAGGCGGCTTGCAGAGCTGCAGCCCCGGCTGGTGCAGCGCCTTCTACGAGGCCGACTGCTTCAGCGCCGACGTGCACTGCTACGTGAAGGAGCTGGCGAGGCAGAAGGCCGCCGGGTGCCCCGCCGCCAATGCCCAGAGCCCGGTGAGTCCCGGGCTCCTGTCCACCGCTGGAAGGGAGGGTGCTTGGCCCCAGGGCACCGTGGGGCGTGAGGACGGGTTCACGCTGGAGCTCCCAGTACCTCGGGTGACAGGAGGGCCCCCATGTCTCCGAGCCCTGGTGCCTGTCCGTCACCAGCAGCCACCACGGTGGCTGGGCCCTCCCTGCGTGTCCTCCCGGGGCTGTGCTCATCTGCATGTGGCTGGGCCCCTCCCTGCGTGTCCTCCCGGGGCTGTGCTCATCCACATGTGGCTGGGCCCCTCCCTGCGTGTCCTCCGGGGCTGTGCTCATCTGCACGTGGCTGGGCCCCTCCCTGCGTGTCCTCCGGGGCTGTGCTCATCTGCACGTGGCTGGGCCCCTCCCTGCGTGTCCTCCGGGGCTGTGCTCATCTGCACGTGGCTGGGTCCCTCCCTGCGTGTCCTCCGGGGCTGCGCTCATCTGCACGTGGCTGGGCCCCTCCCTGCGTGTCTTCCGGGGCTGCGCTCATCTGCACGTGGCTGGGCCCCTCCCTGCGTGTCCTCCGGGGCTGTGCTCATCTGCACGTGGCTGGGCCCCTCCCTGCGTGTCCTCCGGGGCTGTGCTCATCTGCACGTGGCTGGGCCCCTCCCTGCGTGTCCTCCGGGGCTGTGCTCATCTGCACGTGGCTGGGCCCCTCCCTGCGTGTCCTCCGGGGCTGTGCTCATCTGCACGTGGCTGGGCCCCTCCCTGCGTGTCCTCCCGGGGCTGTGCTCATCTGCACGTGGCTGGGCCCCTCCCTGCGTGTCCTCCGGGGCTGTGCTCATCCGCACGCGTTCCCCACCCCCGTCTGGGAAAGGAGGCGGCTTTCCTCTGTTTTGGCTCCTTGGCCACCAGGGGACACGTGGCAGGAGGTTACCTCACGCTGGTGACCACAGTTGGGTTTGGGCATCAAGGTCAGCCCTCAGGCAGCACCACAAGATGGAAAGCAGCACAGAAGCACCTGGCCCGTGGCGGTCAACTTGGGCCAGGCCCCAGGGGCGTCTCTGGTGCGCAGCGCACTCTGCGTGCCGCCCGGCTCAGGGGCAGCCTGGGCTCCTCCCGGGTCAGCAGGGCGAGGGGACGCCCTAGGCTGGAGAGTGTCCGGGCCTGGCCAGCCTGTGTGCAGGGCAGCCCCACAGAGTTCTGCACCCAAGGATGCTGCCCGTGCCGTTGGGGGTCTGCCCCCCAGTGACCAGGAGCCCTGACCTGGGCTGCAGCCCCACTCCTGAGTGGCCAAGAACTCAGGCCTGACCTGGCTGCATCCTTCCCCCCGTGACCAGGGGCTCCCACTTGGGCCACAGCCACACAGGGCCCGGGCCCCAGGGTAGCAGACAGGAGGGAGCTGTCAGCGCCCTGGCGTCCCACTCCTGCCCCCACCCTCACCATCTGCAGCCTCCGAGCCGTGAGCCCCAGGAGCTGCATCTCCACTCATGTCAGCACCGTCCGAACCTTCTCGCTTGGCTACTCAGTCCCAAGCTAGAAAGAGACCTGCATGCCTCGGGCCTGGAGCACCGGGCACGGGCCTGTGTGCTTGGGAATCGTGCTGCCCCCTCCGGGTTTCCTTAAAGCCGGGCCCCGAATGTGCTTGGCGTCGTGCACTGGGGGAGTGGGGGGGCTGCAAGGACTCAGGCCTCCCATGGGGACTGGTGAGGACAGCTGGCACGGCAGACGTCCACCAGACACCCTGGCCCACCAGTGCAGTATCCAGGTTGGGGAAGCCCGAGGCCTCTGTGTCGGAGTCCAGAGCTCTGACCAGGAGAGGGTGCCCCCGGCCCCCTTACCGACCCGTGAGCCCCGGCCTCCTTCCTCCCACCTCAGTGCCCTTTCTTTGCTGTGCATTTGTGCACAGTGCAGCTCACTCGAAGTTACTAAGTGTCGTGGTCCCGTCCCCAGCGGCCTTCCACAGAGAGTGCCAGCGCGGCAGGGTGCTACTGCTCCGCCTGCCGTCACAGAGGAGGAGATGGGGGAGGCGGGGGGCGGGGGGGGGCGGTTAAGGGACTCGCAAGGCTGATGAGAGGCCAGAGTGCAGCATCAGCGACGGGGCAGCGCTCACGACAACCCCAAAACAAGTGCAGCCCTCGTAACCGAGTATGGAGCAGGTCCTCCCAAAATGGAGCCGCTCTGACACTGAAGGCTTCTGAGGAGCCTGGGGTCTCGGCTGGCATGAAGGGGTCCATGGGCACAGCGTTTGCTGTGAAGTGGTTACAAGAGGTGGGGGACAGCCTAGTGTGCCCCCATAGAGCTCCTAGTTCTGTCAGCCGAGAGAGCCCGGAAGCAGTGACACCCCAGCAGCAGTGAGTACACCTAGTGCCTGGTTCTTGGTTTCTAATACCGTTCTCAATCAAAGGAACCAGGGCTCCTTGGAGAAGTGGCTGATCTTGGGACTGGGACAAAAAAAAAAAAAAAAAAGGAGCCGGGAGCATCTCTGGTGCCGGAAAGTAAGGAAATGATCAAGACAATGAAGAGGGTGTGTCAGCCGTCACAGGGGCCGCGGCGGGAGCTGTAAAAGCAAGAACACAGCACTGGACTCTGGCTCACAGCGTGGGGCATCCGTGCGTCCACACATCCACGTGTCCACGCCGATGCGGACGGCCGAATGAAAGAGGGAGAGACGGCCCTGTTTACAGAGAGGAAATCCCACCTAAAGATTCATACAGGATCCCAAGGGACCCCAACAGCCAAAATAATCGTGAAAAGGAACGAAGCTGGAGGAGTCACACTTCTGATTTCAAAACTTATTGCAAAGCTACTGTAACCAAAGCAGTGTGGGACAGGCACAGAGACAGACGTATAGACCAGTGAAATAGAACAGAGAGCCCAGGAACAAACTATCACACATAAGGGTGCCGTGACCATTCAACAAGGAAGGACAGTCTTTTCAATAAATGATGCGGGGAAAGCCGGATAACCCATGCAAAACACCGAACCAGGACCTGCACCTTACACCATATACAAAAATTAACTAAAAACCCAGAGACCCAAACATGAGAGCTAAAACTATAAAACTCTTAGAAGAAAACATAAGGGAAAGCTTCATGACGTTGGGTTTAGCAATGCTTTCTTGGATATGATGCCAAAAGCGCAGGCAACAAAAGTAAAACACAAATTGGCTTCAAAGTTAAAGCCTTCTGTGCATCAAAGGACTCCATCAACAGAGTGAAAAGGCAGCCTATGGAATGGAAGAAAGTACTTGTAAACCATCTATCTGATAAGAGGCTAGTATCAAGAATATTTGAAGAACTGATGAACTCAACAATAACAAAACAAACAACTTGATTAAAACACAAGTGAAGGACTTGAATAGATTTGTACAAAGAAAATATACGAATGGCCAAAAAACGCATGAAAAGATGCTCAACGCCATTGGTCATCAGGGAAAAGCAAATCAGAACCGCAATGAGCTACCACTTTACACCCATTAGGAGGGCTGTTGGGCTTCCCTGGTGGCGCAGTGGTTGAGCGTCCGCCTGCCGATGCAGGGGACACGGGTTCGTGCCCCGGTCTGGGAAGATCCCACATGCCGCGGAGCGGCTGGGCCCGTGAGTCATGGCCGCTGAGCCTGCGCGTCCGGAGCCTGTGCTCCGTAACGGGAGAGGCCGCAACAGTGAGAGGCCCGCGTACCGCAAAAAAAAAAAAAAAAAAAAGAATGGCTATTAATAAAAGATTTTTTTTAAAAGCAGAAAACAACAGCCATCGGTGAGGATTTGGAGAAATCAGAATCTTTGTGCACGTTGGTGGGAATGTAAAATAGTGCAGCCACTGTGGGAAACAGTGTGGCAACGCCTCAAAAAATTTAACCATAGAATTCCCACGTAAGCCAGCCGTTCAGCGTCTGAATATACACCCAGAAGAATCGAAAGCAGGGACTCAAATAGATATTTGTGCACCTGTGTTCATAGCAGCGTTATTCACAACAGCCGAAAGGTGGAAACACCCCAAGTGTGCACGAATGGAAGAATGGATTCTCAACGTGCCGTCCATCCACACCAAGGATATTGTTCAGCCTTAAAGCAGAAGGAAACTCGGGCACTTGCTGCAGCAGCAACAAACCTCAAGGACATTATTCTAAGGGAAATAAGCCGGTTCGAAAGGACAAATACTACACGATTCCACTTACAGGAGGTCCCTGGAATAGTCAGTCAACCAGGGGCTGGGAGCTGCTGCTCAATGGGGACAGAGTGTCAGTTTGCGAAGATGAAAAACGTCCGGAGATGGTGGTGGCGATGGCTGCACAGCGGTGTGAATGAATGTACCTGATGCCACTGAGCTGCACAATGAGAAATGGTTCAATGGCAAATTTTATGTTATGTATATTTTGTCACGATTAAGAAATTTCAAAATAAAAACATGTTTAATGAATCGGGAGGGGTGAGCACTGGGGACTTGAGCGTGAAATGAACTTGCAGACTCACTGGAGCTGAATCTAAATAGGGAAGGGACGCTGGGGGTCCCCGATCCTTGGTGGGCTTCCCGTGCTCCCCCCAACTCCGAGCCCAGGTGTCCACAGCGTCCCACCAGAAGCACTGTGTTGTCACCCTGACCTCAGCTGGACCACAAGACGGGACCCCTGCTGACCAGGGCTGGCGAGTGGCAGGGCTGGGAGCCCACATACCCCCGGAGCAGCCACCAGCCCCAGGGAGGACGGGGCCCCTTCAGAGGCAGCTCCACGCGGACTTGCCCACAGCCTCCTCTCGACAGTGCTGGGCGGGGTGGGGGACTGGTCCCTGTGTGTCCTCTGAAGGCACGGGTCATGTCCTGTGACATCAAAAGTTACATCCTCTGGCATCACAGGTCACAACCTCTGATGTCACAGGTCACGCTCGCCGGCAGCATCACATCCTTGTGGACCCCTGTGGACAGGCAGCCCCGTCATCAGCCTGTGTCGTGTTCAGGGCCGTGGACGGTGGTGCCAGTGGGTCCACTGTGCAGGTGCCTGGTTAGGGCCGAGGGGCCTGTCCTCGATCCCATGCTATCCTGGGGTGGCTGCTCCCTGGAGGGAGACATGCCCACAGGTGAGCCCCGGGTGCCCCCCCCGCATCGCACGTCGATCGTCCTTGAAGGTGGACGCTGAGACCAGCTCAGGTCCCAGATCTGCTGGGCCAGCATCTGTTCTTATTTGCTCGTGATCCCGTGGTTGGGACAAGGCTCCCACACTGGGTCCCACCGTCACTCTGCGGGCGGCTCACGTGGGGGACAATCCGGAGGGGGTGAGGTGGGCTGGGAAACGCCGGAGGGTGTCCAGTGACCATGTTTCTCCCTTTCTCCTGCTCACCTGGGAAGGCGTGTCTCCTGGAACCTGAGTGCATGCAGGTGAGTGCCCTGTGCCCTCCCCTGCCTCGCGGGTGGGTTGGGTGACCCCGGCCACAGTTCCACACTCTCTTTGAGACCCGCTGTGTCTCTTTCAAACAGGGGCCTCAAGAAAACACAAAAGGCATAAAACAGCTAGTGGACATGTTTCACATTTGCTGCCCAAAAAGAGAGTGCGCGTACAACAGGCCAGGCGCTGGGGTGGGCGGGGCAGCTGGAGGGCAAGCGGGCGGCTCCTCCCATCGCTGACCACACAGCAGCGTCTGTCCACCCGGCACCGCCGTGCGTGTGGGCACAGCCATGGCCCTGGCCGTGATTTTGTGTGTCCAGCGCTGTGGGCATCCCCCAGGCCAAGGGAGCCAGTCAGAGCACCCGGCTCGCCTTGTAGCTCACACGGGCTTTGCTCCCAGCGTTTAGGTGGATGGCACTGATGTCTGTTCTTCCCTCTTTCTGTCTCTGACGTCTCGTCTTCCAACTTCCTTCCTGTTTTATTTGTTTACTTCTTCATATTTGTCCGCCTCAGGGCCACGTTAAGTCCAGTAGCCGCTGGGCCCAAACTGTGCCTCAGACCATCCTCATCTGTTTGTCCAGTGAACTGATGCTCTTTTAATTCTATGAGAACAACCCTTGGTCGGGTTAGGCCGGGAGGAAATACCTAAACCAAACTGATTCTGAGTATTTCATTTAGACCTACCAGTCTGCCTCGGCCTGGGGGCCACGCCTGCCTGTGGGCCTGCCGGGCTGTGGCCATGAGGGTGACACCAGCTAACACCAACCGCCCTGTGAATCTTGGTTCGTGTAGATTTATCCTTAAAATCAGTCAAAACGGTCCTTTTCTGAGAGTCAGTCTGCAGTTCAGTGATGAGAGAAGTAGCCCTGACAGACTTCACGCTTTATAAACCAAGGTGACGGAGGCACTGACGGCGGCCCCCGCCATGCCCGCAAGCCCCTGCTGGGGAGTTTTCTCAAGTCAGCATCTGGGCAGCGGCCCGGGTGTGAAGGGCTGGACCTGAGCTGTGCCCTGGAACACAGGCCAGGGTCCCCGCCACCGTCCTCGGGAAGCCAGGGCCACCACGTAGCAGGCATGGGGGAAGGGGAGCCGTGCAGACCCTTGGGCCTCGCGGAGACAATGCCGGGCAGCAGAGGGTGATGGCACGGGGCCACCTCGCCTACTGGCGAGCCCCGAGGCACGGCCCCTGCCCCCCAGCTGCCCTGGCCTGGAGTCCCCCCCCAGCCCCGTGGGGCTGCCTACGACCGTCGTTAAAACACTAGCACGTGGACAAGGACGACCACGTGAACACCGGTTTTCAGTGAAACCACCAGACAGAAGGGATTCGGGTGTTTAAGTAAAAGTGTCACAGAACTGTCCAGAAATAGACGCTCTCGACAAAGCTAAGTCCATCGCTGTGGGACGATGGCATGGGGGAACCTTGTCTGGACTGCGTGTGATCAGACCCCCCAGAACGAATGCCCAGATGCTCGGCTGTCAGGGTAGAGCTTCTCCAAGCACGGCCGACTAGGACCTGGGGGGTCACCTTGACCCTCGTGTTAACAGCAAGTGGTCTCCCCAGGGGTCTGAGCGAGCCCCTGGCCTCTGCCCCCAGCCCAGCCCCCGTCTGTGGCCTGTCCGCCTCAAGGTCCCAGCAGAAGACCCACCAGAACCCAGGGGCCAGCTCACAGGCACCCCCAAGGCTTCCCAGAGCCCACTCCTGCCCCAGAATCACGGGCTCCTCTCCCACCCCTGAAGGGGGCAGTCCGGCCCCCAGGGCTTCCCTCCCCCCATGTGAGAGGAGAACATGCAGATCCTGCAGCAAGGGGCTGGGACCCGCCGTGCTGGGCACACGAAGCAGAACTGGGGCGCCCTCGGCTCCCCTGCAGCCTGCAAGTCTTGGTCTCGCTTCCCTTGTGGAGACCTGGCCTGGCTGAAGCCCCCGCTGTCTTTGGGTTTCTGGACGGAAGCACCAAGTGGGCAGCGGGGGCTCAAGGGGGCCTACACGGTGGGCTCGGGGGGGACGGTCTTGATGGGTCAAGTGGGGTCTGCGACGCTGGGCGTGTCCAAACCTCATGTTCAAAGCAGGGCGGCCGAGCGCATGGGGGGCTCGGGAGGCACCCTGGCCCACAGGGGTAGGCTCGGGCTGCACCGCAACGGGGGTCCTGAGGGGCAGAGGCCAAGCGTGGGGTGGGGATCTCAGGGGGTGTGCCTGGGACCACAGAGAGGCCTCAGGACCACTCGTGCCCGTGAGGACAGCCACTGCCTGCTGTGTGGACCTGCCCTGAAGACCCCACCGGAGGCCAGTCCCCAGGGCCAGAGAAAGCACAGGAGGCATGGACCTAGGCCCCCCGGCCCCCAACAGTGGAAGGCAGGCCCTCCGTGGCCCGGACCCACCGGCAGTGGACGCGCCCCACCCCGCTCTGCCCACCGTTCTTCCTGGGCGGCTGGTGGGGGCGGGCCACCTGGGGGCGTTAGGAGAGGCTGACACCGCTGCCTCACACATTTGGCCTCGTTTTTTAAGCGAGTCCATCGCATCTGGTTCTTCCCAATTAGTTTACTGAGACATTTGCTAACCTGTCTGGATGTCCGGTTCCATTGACCAGACGCAGATATCCCTTCTCTCCCCCGACGGCCAGCGTCGGGGTCCTGCGTGCAAACCTGCTTCCCCTGAACTACCGAGGGGTGGGCGCCTGGGGCTCATGGCTCTTTCCTCTCCAGGAGCTGGAGCAGCAGCTCATGATAGAGAAGAGAAACTTCCGGAAAACCCTCAAGTTCTACCAGAAGCTCTTACAGAAGGAGAAGCGGAACAAAGGTAGCCTCGCTGGACGTGGGCCGGGGCCGGGGTTGGGGGCCGCTTTGGGCTGACTCTGCCCGCCCTCAGGCTCGGAGGTGAAGACCATGTTGTCCAAACTGAAGGGGCAGCTGGAAGAGATGAGGTCCAAGGTGCAGTTCCTCGGGCTGGTCAAGAAGTACCTACAGGCAAGGTCCCCACTCCCCTCCATCCAGAGGCCTGGCGCTCACGGGCTCCTCCCGCTAAAACCTTGGAAATCGGTCCCTGTGAAAACATACACCCCCCTGCCGAGAGGCCACCCCGCCCCCCGGGTCAGGGGCGGGGTGACCTGGCAGCAGGTCAACCCGACAGTGCTGACTCGCGCCCCAGGTCATGTACGCGGAGCGGTGGGGCCTGGAGCCCTGCGCCCTGCCCGTGATCGTGAACATCGCGGCCGCCCCCTGCGACACACTGGACTTCAGCCCCCTGGACGAGTCTTCTTCCCTCATCTTCTACAACGCCAGCAAGCGCCCGCGTGGCGGCCGGCAGAGGAAGGCCCGCGTCCTGCAGGCTGGCACGCCGCTGGGGCTCATGGCCTACCTCTATTCCAGGTGCAGCGGGGAGGGAGGGCGTCTCTGTGCCCCCCAGGCCTTCGGAGACAAAAGCAGGGAGAAAACAAATAGGCCCTGCGGTGCAGGGCAGGGGGTGAAAGAGGTGAGAACTCTAACCTGCCCTCATCTGAGACAGGTTTGCACTTTTATCTAGAAAGTTCCCTCTAAGTCAGTCGCCTGTGTCGGCTCCCACTGGCCTCCAGGTCCTTGGCCGAGTGGCTTCAGGGCCACGGGCCCTACTGGACCCGCACCTGTGGGCCTGGGCGTCTGGGTCAGGTGTGCGGCCACCGTGACTAACAGCCCGGTGGGCTTCTGAACCTGAACGCAGCCGGGAGCCTCAGGGGCACCTGGACCCCATCCGCTTTCCTAAGTCAGACACCCCATAGTTAACGTTGGGCTCCCCGGGGCTGTGGTGAGGTTGGCCCCAGCCAGCTCTCTGCAGCGTTTCTGGGCATCAGCAGGGCTTAGGCTCACGGGATCCCCTAATAATGCAGGTGCGCGGGCTCACCTACCGCGGGAAGGGCCAGACCCCTCCGTCCAGGGTCACAGGGGCCCCCGGGCCACACCCAACCCTGCCATCCCTCCGTCTGTCCCGCCAGCTCCACCTGGTTGTTGGGCACAGGGCGGCCTCCTCCAGGGCCCGGCCCCCATCAGGGCTGGGTACAGACCTCACCCCAGTGTTGACTTTTAGGGACTCATGACACCACGTCGGAGCCCCTGGGGTCTTCGGGCTGCAGGCTGTGGTGACCCCAGACTGCTGGCTCTTGGCAGCCAGCGGGGAGCGGGGACCCTCCCGGGGCAGCTGACTCTCCCTGCTCCCCGGCTCGTTCCCCCGAGGTGGGCTGACTGGGGCTCCTGCTCGCGGGGCTCCAGGCTACCCCTCAGACTCCAGCCTCCTCTGCAACGTGGGCTGTCACACGCCGCCACAGGCACTGTGCTTTCCAGAAGATGAGAGCGCGTG
The DNA here is from genome assembly GCF_039906515.1 of Pseudorca crassidens. Lineage (NCBI taxonomy): Eukaryota > Metazoa > Chordata > Mammalia > Artiodactyla > Delphinidae > Pseudorca > Pseudorca crassidens. The sequence continues at coordinate 617,340 of NC_090311.1, read as the reverse complement.
CATGCGCCCCGGTATCACAGGGCGTGCCGCGCATCCTCTGTGAGCACGGCATCTCCGAGGGGGCGTGGGCTCATCCCTGCAGACCCCGCGGGTGTCCCCTCTGCGGGATGCTGAACCCGGGCTGCCTAGTCTCCAGCCTGAGCCAGGCTGCAATGTCCCAGGCAGAGGCTCCCTCGTTCCTGGACCCCCACCTCTTTCTCGCTGCCCTGGCTCCCTGCACCCAGAGGTGGGGGTCCCTCCCGCCCTCAGTGGCCTGTCTCCTAACCCAGCGATTTCCGGCTGGGGCTGGGCCACTGCTCCGGCTCAGCTTTCCGAATCGTTTCTAAAGGACACAGTGAGGCCTTAACAACGGATGTTACCAAAGTCCTCGGGCTCGCAACATCCAGGGATTTCTAACGTGACCACTGCTCCCCCCACTTACTTCTGAGCGGCGCTCCTGCTGGCCTCCCTCCTGGCAAGGGGCTCACGCACACATGCGCCCGTGTGCACCCACCCCGGGACGGCGGGGCTGGGGGAGCCGGGCCGCGTCCTGGCGGCTGACTGCCCTCTCCCCGCAGCGACGCCTTCCTGGAGGGCTACGTGCAGCAGTTCCTGTACACCTTCCGGTACTTCTGCAGCCCCCATGACTTCCTGCACTTCCTGCTGGACCGCATCAGCAGCACCTTGTCCAGGTACCCGCCGACCCTGACGAGGACGAGGCCAGAGCCAGAGCCGCCGGGAAGGCCCAGGCGAGGGCAGAGAAGGGGAGCGGGGCGCAGACGGGCCACGGGAAAGGGGCAGGAGTGTCAGGAGGGGCCGGCGGCCGGGGAGGGGGGAGGCCGAGGGCGGGGGCTGGGACACGTGGGAAGACGGTGAGCGCCAGGCCCGTGGGCTGGGGGAGGGCAGCTGGGGGGCAGGGAGGGTCCCGCGGGCCTCAGCCGGCAGGTGGGGTCAACAAGGGAAGGGGTGGTGGGCAGTGCTGGACGTGCTCTGGCCCTCTGAGCTGGCCTGTCCTTGCCCCCCACACTCCACACAAGCCCAGGCCAGGAGCCCTGGGAGGGGAGGGACTCACGGGAGACCCCAGCCCCCTGCTTCCCCACACGCGGAGCAGGGCTCCCGCCCTGCCTCTCGGGACGCCTTCCAGCCCCTGGGTGCCGTCTGTGAGGGTGGCAGGGGCTCCAGGACGGGCACCAGGTGGGCGGGCTCAGACCCCAGCGCTCAGACCCCCATGCACACACTGGCGTGGGTGCGACGCCAGGCGGGCGCGGGTGACCTGCATGGCTCAGGCCTCCATCTGTCCCCAGGGCCCACCAGGATCCCACCTCCACCTCCTCCAAGATCTACAGGCGCAGCTTCTGCCTCCTGCAGGCCTGGCTGGAGGACTGCTATGCCGTGGACTTCAGGAGGGACGCCGGGCTCCTGGGGAGGCTCCAGGACTACCTCGCCTCCCAGGTGAGGGCGCGGCTCGGGGAGCGGGGCCACCACCCCTCTGGAGCAGCGGGCGACCCCGCGTGCTTCTGCCCAGATCCTGCCCTTGGACGGCTCCGCAGAGCCCCTGTTGAGCCTCCTGGAGGTGGGCACCGAGCGGCGGGCTGAGGGCGCCCCACGCAGCACAGACCTGCAGGACCCCAAGGAGGCGGAGGACACCGCCAGGCCCCTCAACGCCCTGTGGAAGAGGCTCTCAGAGGACGGCATCTCCCGGAAGGTGCGGCCTTTCCCGGGGAGCCGGCGTGGGGACACCGCCTACGCAGGCACACACACTCCTGTGCTCATGTGCACACACACGTGCCCTGGTACACACACACACGGACAGGCACACGTGCACAAACGGGCACGCGCTCCCCGTGTTGCCGGTCCTGGGCACCAGCCCTCTGGCCCTGGACAAGGACAGCAGAGGGCCAGCCAGGGGCTCAGAGCACCCCGCCTCCCTGACTCTGCGGCCAAGGCGGGGCCGGGAAACGGCCTGGTACGGGAGCAGGGTTGAGGGAACCTCACCATGATGCGTGCAGACAGCCCCATCCATGAAATGACCAGGACAGGCGTCCTCGACCCAGCACGGCTGCGGGCAGGAGGGATTTGCCACGTGGCTCTAGCTGAGCCAGGCTGCGAGGGCCTGGGCCTGGGCCTGGGCCCACCCCCCACCCCCCACCCCGCCCTAACCTGGACGGGACCCTCCGGGGCTTGGTCTTCCTGCCCTGCAGAGCTTCCCCTGGCGGCTGTCCCGGGGCAACGGGCTAGCGCTGCCCCACAAGGAGCGCCAGTACAGCATCGCATCCGCCCTGCCCAAGCCCTGCTTCTTCGAGGACTTCTACGGCCCCTATGCCAGGGCCAGCGAGAAGGGGCCCTACTTCCTGACCGAGTACAGCACCCACCAGCTCTTCAGCCAGCTGACGCTGTTGCAGCAGGTGAGGGCGGGGCTGGCGCTGCGGCAGCCGGTGAGGGCGGGGCTGACGCTGCGGCAGCGAGTGAGGGCGGGGCTGACGCTGCGGCAGCGGGTGAGGGCGGGGGCTGACACTGTTGCAGCGGGTGAGGGCGGAGGCTGACACTGTTGCAGCAGGTGAGGGCGGGGCTGACACTGTTGCAGCAGGTGAGGGCGGGGGCTGACGCTGCGGCAGCGGGCAAGGGTGGGCGCTGAAGGCCCTCAGCAAGAGAGCGCCAGGTGCACAGGCCCCACGAGGTCCCACAGGGCGCGCGCGCGCACACGCACACACACACACACACACACACACACACACACACACACACACACACACACACACACACACACACACACACACACACACACACACACACACACACACACACACACACACACACACACCCCTGCGTGCTGGAGGGCGCCCTGCCCTGCAGGCTGGGCGGGGAGCCGCGTGTGCTAGGCCCTCCCTCCTGAAACTGGGTGCCCAGCCCCCAGCTGCCCCTTCCCAGGCCCCCAGGCATCCTGGGCCCCCATCACCCCACCCCCGCCACTGTTGTCTGGGTGGCCGTGCAGAGTCCCTGGGGGCCCAGCCCTGTGACTCCCGTGCCCCCCGTCCCCCCTTGGGCCCCGGCTCTGCCTGACCTCTGCGTCCTTGTCCCCGGCAGGAATTGTTTCACAAGTGCCACCCCGTCCACTTCTTAAACTCTCGGGCCCTGGGCGTCACGGACAAAAGTGTGGCCGTCCCCAAGTGAGTGTCCGGCGTGGCTGTCAGAGAAGCCTGGGATGCAGGGCTGGCCGGAGGGCCTTGGGGCCTCACCCAAGCGTCTCCTGGACACGCCCAGCACAAGGGCGACGCCTGCGGTGCGCGGCTGGCCCCCCGCCTCGCAGGGCCCGTCCCGCCAGCCTCCTGGGCCGGGCGCCACCCGGGGCCTGGCTGGGACGTGCGCCTGCGTCTCTTGCAGAGCCAGCTCCTCCGGGTCTCTGTCGGCCGAAACCTGCAGCTTATTTCTGCCCAGCTACGTCCAGGACACGTACCTGTTACAGCTTCTGAGAAGCGCAGACGACGTCAGCACCTGGGTGGCCGCCGAAATCGTGACTAGCCACACCTCCAAGGTTGGTGCCCTCAGCTCTGGCCCCAGCACAGAGTCGGGGCTGCTGGCAGCAAGGGCACCTCCCTGGGAGACCCCCCCTGCTGGGGGTGCACGGGGGCTCCAGGCCCACCCAGGCCTGTCCCCGCGGCGCCGACACGCAGACCTCACGCAGGCACACCCCCGCTCACAGCTGGACGCGGCGTCACACACACACTAACGCGGCCCCCGCGTGCTCCCACACTCCTCCTGCCTCGGTCGCGACCCAGGGCCGGGAACTGGCCCGCTGGCCTGAGCTCTCGTGGCCACTGTCACAACAGCACGGGTGCATGTGTGTCCTCGGCCAGTTTGTGGAACAAATGAAACACTGGTCAGTGGTCCCATCAAGGGGAGGTTCCTCTGGGTCCCACAGGCCTCGGCCTGGACCGACGCCCCTGCTTCAGGGCCAGCACCTCCCTCAGGTCCCACCCAGGCAGGAGGGGCAGCAGGTGGGCCTAGCACCCCAGAGTGCGCCCAGCGAGCACACTGCTGCCAGGGCCTCGGACGTCCTTCCGCCGGAGGCCAGACGCAGGCGAGGGTCACAGGGTCCTGCCTGTAGGGCGTGGCCACGTGGAAGAACCGGTGGGAACCACGGGGCTCCTGCTGTGTCACCCGGCCCCTTCCCGCGGGTGCACGCCCACTGCCTCCCAGGCCCAAAGCATCAGCTCCCCGGGCAGGAGCCGCTGGAGTGGGCTGAGCACGAAGGGGGAGCTCGGGGTGGGGGACCCTGTTCTGTCCCAGGAGCTGCCCCAGAGCCCACCGTGGCCACCAACTCCCCGAGAGACGGTGAAGCCCGGACGTGCCCGTTCTGGCATTAGGAGCCTCTGCACTGTCTTTCCTTTTCTAGTTTCCTCTGTGTCCCCCAAGCCCCTAGGGGCAACCCCAAGGCCCATGAACAAATGCCGAGTTTTCCACTCTTTCCCCTTTTCGGGAGAATTTTCTTTAAGGGTTTAGCAGCTGACAGACTGACCCGTCCTCACTTCTGCCAGGATGTGGCCTGGCCCCCTCCCCGACCCGGTTTGTTCCGATCCACGACGTTATCATGAGAGACATCAAAGTGCAGCTTCCGATCAGGGGTATCACACGAGGCCTGGGTGCTCGGGCTTCCCAGGGGACCTCGGCTGCCAGGGAGTCCTCACCCCAGAGCCTCTGCAGCTGCCCCGCCCACAGGTCACCACGAAGGGGCGCCAGCGTCCCCAGGCCACAGGACGGAACGGTCTTCAGACCCACCTGGGACGCACCCGGGGTCAGCGCCTGGCGGGAAGGAACCATTGTTGTGTTGCAGTGACCAAACTCTCCCCATTGCGTGAGCGGCTCCCCCGTCCCCGCGAGCAGAGGTCGGAGGGAGGACTGTTCACGGGGCAGTTCCGCCTCAGCAGGGACAGGACAGCGCAGGGGCCGAGCGGAGACAGCGCCAGGAGTTCTCAGGAAGCCACGCGGGCACCTCCGGCGAACACGCTGATCAAGTTCTGACGCGCTGTCTCACGCATTGGGCCCCTCACCACGCTGCCGGCACAACCCGGAGGCTGACTTCTACATTCGTAAACTCTGCTCTCAGAAAAATTTGTCAAAACTCAAATTTTGAGCCGGAGAATGTAACGGAAGACTAGTAAAAGCCCTCAGTGGTAACAGTGCGTTCCTTCCAGATCACATCCCGGGGTGGCGGGGTGGGGCGAGACAGTGCAAACACAAGGTCAAGGAGAAAAGGAAACAGTGTGAAGTTTCTCACCTTCAAGAAAAGCTTCCCTTTTTGTAGATGAATAATGGTGGGACCTGGCTTCATCAGACAGGTGTAAAAGTGACGGAACACGACAGCCAAGAGCAGGAGGCAACCTCATATCCGGTGATGCACGAACGGATGAACAACGTGGGGCATCACCCACCCTGTGAAAACATTCAGCCCCACGAGGGAACCAGATGGGGACACAGGCCACGACGGCTGAGCCCGGAGGGCAGGACGCCGGTCACAAGAGCAGACCCACCATGTGACCTGACCTGACCGGTACGAGGCTCAGCCGTGAGCGGACAGCTCTGCCTGGACGGGCTGGAAATCGCCTACTTCACATCCATCTGAACCTGTGAGGAAAATGACGAGGTGTCAACGTAAGAAGCAGGAGTGGGTAGATGTTTTTCAAGATCCTTTAAGAGGCACTCGAGCCAGACAGCTGGGAGGCAACGGTGCTGAGTGACCCCAGGGCCCGTCTGTGACCCAGACAAGGGTCAAGCCCAGGAGAAGGGTGTCTGGTTGGGACCCGCAGGCGATGTTCCCACCTGAAGGATGTCCCTGGCCGTGGCGACAGTCCACAGGGTGAGGCAGCTCTGAAGTGAGGGGTCAGCTGAATGCTCCAGAACCTTCTGGAAGTTGCTGGACTGTGTAAAATCCACACGCTAACTGTGGGGCCGTGAGGCAGCCCCCAGGTCTGCTCGGAGAGGAGAATCCCACTGGGGTAGCAGGGGCTGCCGTGGGGTGTTCCCATCGAATCCGGTGCATCTGCCCTGCCGACCAGCGGCCCCTGAGGCGCTGCAACCCCGTCCCACCGTGGACTCGGCTGGGCGGACGACAAGCTGAAACCGGCTCCCCATTTGCCTCTGGACACCTCAGCTCCATCTCCCCGAGCGGGGGTGCCCTTCCCGCTCCCCCCATTTGTCCTGAGCAGAGATTTGTCCCGGGAGAGAAGTGAGATGGACTTGGCACACCTTTGTGCCTTGGTTTTCTGGGCCCCCGACGCCCTCCCCTGCACGGAGGTGGGCGCACCGCCCTGCACCCTGACACTGGCCCCTGTGCCCCGTCCCTCGTCTGAGACGGAGGACGCTGAGCGTCTTGTTCTCTGGTTTCAGCTGCAGGTGAACCTGCTCTCCAAATTTCTGCTGATCGCGAAGTCTTGCTACGAGCAGAGGAACTTCGCAACAGCCATGCAGATCCTGGGCGGCCTGGAGCACCCGGCCGTGCGACAGTCCCCTGTGAGTCACCCGGGGGGGCCTGGCTGCAGCCACGCAGTGGGCACAGACAGGGCTGTAGGAGTTTCACCTGTGCTTTTATTTTAGGCCTGGAGAATTCTACCCGCAAAGATAGCAGAGGTCATGGAGGAGCTGAAAGCCGTGGAGGTACCCCTTTGCGTGAGCTCCTGGGCAGCTCATGTCCCGGGGGAGGGGGGGATCGCCCGGCAGATCCTGCATCGTCGCACCCACCTCACGGCCCCCCCATCATCTCCCCTGGGGCCTCGGCCGCTCACCTGGGCAGAGGCGGCAGGGTTGCTCCAGGGCCGTGATTCCAGCCTGGGGTGCAGGTGCCCTGAGGCCCTGCCTGAGTTTGGCCGACCTACATGCCTCCTGGCCGCCCCCATGAGATCCTAAACGAGGACACGCCCTCGGGATGAGGGGTGTTTCCCAGACTGATGAGGCAGGGGCGGCCTGCAGCCGGCCCCAAACGCAGTGCGCGCCGGTGGGGGGACTGTTGTGTGTCCTCGGTTGCCACCACACCCAGGGGTCTCTGTGGCCGGCCAGCCAGGCTCCCAGTCTAATTTGGGCAGTGGGGTCACCTGGCTCTTTTCTGGAGAGGAATTTGCCACCAGCAGCAGGAAGCGCACGGCTTTCTGGTGGGGGTCAGTGTTCCTTCTGTGTCCGCAAGCTTTAGACATCTGCACTCTCCCCAGCCCCAGAGCTAAGGCACACTTTGGACTGGCTGATAAACCGGGGTGCCGTAGCCCCCATGCAGCACTGCTGGGCACCTGGGCTGACCTCTCACCTGTCCGTCCCCCCCACCCCCCGCCCACGCCCCTGGCTGGGCCCCAGGTCTTCCTGAAGAGCGACAGCCTGTGTCTGATGGAAGGACGGCGCTTCAGGGCCCAGCCCACCCTGCCCTCAGCCCACCTCCTGGCCATGCACATCCAGCAGCTGGAGACAGGGGGCTTCACCATGACCAACGGGGCCCACAGGTGGAGCAAGCTCAGGTGAGGGGCCCACAGGTAAAACAAACCAGGTGAGGGATCCACAGGTGAATAAGCCAGGTGAAGGGCCCGCAGTTGCGACAAGCCAGGTGGGGGACCCAACAGCTAGAACAAGCCAGGTAAGGGGCCCAAAGGTGAGCAAGCCAAGTGAGGGGGCCCACAGGTGAAACGAACCAGGTGAGGGGCCCACAGGTGAGCAAGCCAGGTGAGGGCCGCCCCCATCTCTCCCGTTCCTCTGAGACCTGGGCCGCCTTGCCCCTCACGCAGCCCTCACCCCAGCCCAGGCCTCCACACCCTCTCCCCTGGGTGACTTCCAGCCGCCTCCTTCTCCACAGACAAGGGGTACACAATTCGCACAGTCCAGCGTCCACGGCCCCAAACGCGGCCCCAAGGTTGCCGTGACCTGCCTTCCTCCTGGGAGATCCAGGTGCACCCAGAACGCCACCTCCGTGCGACCACCCTCCCTGACCCCCCGAGCCACATCTGCCCTCTCTCCCTGCCTCTGCTGACCCCCTCGGGGCCCCTCCGTAAAGCTGTCCGGAGGATTCAGTCAGTCCCCACCGTTCAACTGCCCGGCACACCTGCGGACCCACCTGGGAGGAGCAGACTGGGGGGGCTGTCGGTGGCGACCACCACCACGGCCCTGCCAGGGACTCAGACACTCCCAGCCAAAGGCGATCGCGGCTCCTTTTGGCCTTGGAAGCCCACCCTGGGGCCGGCCGCTCCTTAGAAGCCCACCCTGGGGCCGGCCGCTCCTTAGGAGCTCCAGGCCCACGGCCCCCCGCAGCGCCCCAGGCCCGCACTGCCCTTCAGGACAGTGCCACCCTGTCTCCAGGGAGACCCTCCCCCCATGACCTTTCACCCCACTCTATCCTCTCCCCCCACTTCATCAGCCACACGGCAGCCAGGTGGAGACCGATCAGGCCTCCTCAGGGTCCAGGGCAGACTGGTCCCTCTGAGTCTGGACTTTGACGCGGCCTGGTTGGGACAGTGCCTGACAGCAGGCTGGGAACCCACCAGCTGCAGACGCTGCCCCCGTGACTTGTGCAAACTCACGTTTCGTTTCTTCCCCCAACAAAGAAACATCGCCAAGGTGGCGAGCCAGGTCCACGCGTTCCAGGAGAACCCCTACACGTTCGCCCCCGACCCCAAGCTGCAGTCCCACCTCAAGCAGAGGATCGCCCGGTTCAGCGGGGCGGACATCTCCATCCTGGCCGAGGACAGCAGGGCTGGCGCCCACCAGGTGGCCAGCGAGAAGCACTCCAAGAAGATTCAGGACAAGCTGCGGAGAATGAAAGCCACGTTCCAGTAGCGCAGGACAGTGGGCTGGGTGTGCAGTCCACACCGAGGACAGGCCTGGGGTGGAAGGGGCCGTGCCTGCTGTGTCAGACAGGGACCCCCACGGCCCAGGAGGGGCACCGGGGCGGGAGCACGGGCTCAGACCCAGACCCGAGAGATGGTGCCAGGAGAGGCTGAGGGGGGTTTCTAAGGGAATTTTAAAATATTTAAACCGAAATAGGATAGGTAAGCTCCCCAGGAGCCGGTACCCATTTATATTTCTCAAAGATAAACAGCTTTCACCCAGTTCTCTGGCCGTTCAGCCCCAGAAACCCCACACCCCAGCACCCAGCTCAGGCTTTAAACCCAGGCGCCCACTGAGCGGTGTTCCCACGGGTCTGGTGTACGTCTGCCCACCAACGAAGGGCCAAGACTGCCCTCTGACCCCCTGCCGGCCACAGATTCCAGGGGCCCTGAGGCTCCCCACCCTGGGCTTCCTCCCTGCCGGGCCTCCCCCTCCTCCAGCCCCAACCCCTGGCTGCTCACCCAGGCCCAGGTGCGGGTGCCAGAGCCTCGCAGCCCTTCCCACCAAGAGGCCCGGCCTTGCCTCCGTCCCAGCCCGGCCTCCTGCTGCCGGAGAGCGCCTCATGCTCCACACTGGCAGCTCCCAAGTGCCCCGTGGCCCCTGTGCCCACCGCCCCACCACCGAGAGCACTTCCTGCTGGGGCCGGTACACCTGGGCCGAGGCTCTGCTTCCAAAGCATGCAGGACTCAGACAGCCGCTCCAAAGCAGAGACACAGCCTCAGGGGCCCTGAGAGCTTCCCTCTGCCCTACCTGGGGGCCTGGGGGCTGTAGGGCCGTGGCCGGGTCCCCCCCTTCTTCAGCAGCCACGCATGTGATGCACACACCCACGCCTAGCTCCCGAGGCTGGCCGTCACCAGCGCTTTCTGACGAGGAAATGAAGCCTGCTGCCTCGGTGGTACCAAGCTCTTGCCCAGGGCTGTTTCCAAACTGCGCTCGGCCAGGGGCATGGGACCAGGACAGCACGGCACACCTCCACAGCAGGAGGCCAGAGCCCTGGCACCACCCCAGGCACCAGCGTTTTTACGTCGCCAATCGCTGCAAGACCCAAGACTCTTCTTTTCAGTTTTAGAATTAGTGACTCTTCAGCGCAGCCAGCTCATGCTATTTCTAGGAAAACCACTACCTGTGATCAAACACTGTTGTCGAGATGTGTTTTCCCACATGTATTCATTTGCAACATCTATGTCCCGCTTTCGTGAGAGGCACTCCGGGCCCTGCAAACGTGGCTTTTATATGAGAATTTGGTTCTGCAGATCAGCTCCTACCTTTTCAGGATTTGAATTCAACAAAGCGCCACAAAGCCTGAAATGAAGTGAGCGTCCAGTGCAAGTAAGCATTCCAACTGTAACGGGTTATCTGGGGGCGCGGCCAGGCTTCGGCTCCAGCACGACTGTCTGCATGTCGCCCTCACGCGCGGTTTACATTTCTAAATAAAGTCGTTTCTACCAAGACGGCCTTCGCGGGTTCCTGGTGTTTACCTGCTTCGTGGGTCAGCGTGGCTTCTTCGAGCCAGACGAAGACGTCTTCAGGGCTGCTCGTGAAGGCGGGAGGGGACGAGGGACCGAGGAGGCTCAGGCCACCGCGATGTCCTCCGATGGTGCGCAGAGGGCCAAACCCCACCACCCGGGGCCCGTGAGCAGGCAGACACCCCGCTGCCCGGGACGTACCTGCCGCTGGAGGAGGAGACAGCCAACCTCCCACAGTCGCTGACCTGCCGAGGCCTCCGGGCACCACGGCCCGCGCCTGTCTGCCACAAGCCCTGCCCATCCTGGCGTCCGGCCACCCAGGCCTCGTCCGCAGCCCACAGGCCAAGCAGCAGGCTCATCGTCACCGGGGGCAGGCTGGGGCGTTCCCAGGGCTTGGTCACCACCGAAGGGTCCCAGTGGAAGAGCGGAGGGCTGGTGGACACCAACAAAGACGGGGAGATGGTGGGGTCGTGTTACTGTGGACAGGAGCTGCCGTGGTCACGTGGCTCTGGAGTCTGGGCCCGGGCGGGGTGTCCTCAGCCACCTTAGAACCACTAGACCCTGGTCCCTCTTCCTCCCGAGACACGACTAAAGCACCAGGAAGACCGGCTCTCTCTTCGCTACATCGGCTCTTATCACATCAACACGTTTTTCTGAGAACTGCCAGCCAGCACCGCAGCCAGCAACCCCCAACCCCATGCAGCCCCTCCTACGCTGAATGGAGCCCAGCCCTGTGCACCCAGGCTCTGGGGAAGCCCCCTCCACAAACGGGGTCCCACTCCCCCACGCCCAGCAGGCTGTGATCAAGCCCGAGGCAGCCCCCGGGCCGGCACCAGCACCCGCCACCCGGAGAAGGCCAGTGGGACCCCAGCAGCCAGGCTATCGCCTGGGACACAGGCTCGGAGTGGCCGGTGGTGCTGGGGTAAGTGGCCGAGGGGCTGGCTGGGCGCCGGCCACACCCCTCCCTGCGGCTTGTGTCCTTCCGCCTGCTGTCCGACACCCGCTGCAAGGACGGCGGGACTTCTCCTGGGACGGGACGGCTTGAGCTGCCACTTTCCTGCAGCCGCATCTCCTCACTGCCTCTCCCGCTCCCCAGGGGGTGGACCTCAGTGACCGTGGGAAACGCTGTTCTGAAGGGAGACTGCGCTGAAGACAAAAGAACTGCAGTGAGGACCGCACCCCGGTTGGGAGCAGCTTCTCAGGCACCAGGCCAGCCTTCCGAGGCTCCTCTGCGCACTCGCTGTGGGGTGGGACGCGAGTAGACAGTTGGAGACGAGGGCACCAGGCCTCCTACCATCCAAGACAGGATCTCACGGAGCCCAAGGTGCGAGGCGGTCAGGGACCCGAGAGACAGGTTGCGCGCAATCCACTTCCCAGCTGCCACCGCACGATCTGTCGCAGCTTCGCTGACGTGTCGGGGGATGGCTCTCTGCGGTGGGGCTCTCCTGAGCCTGCAGGATGTTTCGTGGCATCTCTGATCTCTACCCTCTAGATGCCAGCAGCACTGCCCCCTGCCCCCAGCTGTGACAACCAACAACTGTCCAGACATCGCCAAATGTCCCGAGGAGCAAAACTGCCCCCAGAGCCACGGGCCCAGAAGCAGTGACGCCCCAATAGCAGCAGCTGCATCCTGTGCCCAAATCTTGGTTTCCAGATGCCATTCAAGTCTCCGAGAAAAGGAAATGGCTGACTCCAGGGCTTGAGTGGGGAAAGTACCAGATGAGCCAGGAGCTAGGAAGTGCTAAAAGCAGGGCTTGGGGGTGGGAGGGTAGATCACATCAAAAGGACACGGGACAAAAGGGAAAGAGCTGTGAAGACTCCCCACAGCCAGAGCTGGGCTGTCTGAGCCCCCACGTACGACAGTGATGGGCAGTGACCCAGGAACAGGACAAACGTCCATGAGTCCACACTGGAGTAAACGGACAACTGAAAGAATAAATAAACGGGAGGAACTGGGAGATACCCAACAGTACAAGTGGATGCCCCGGGACGTGAGGCTTGTTACCCCCTCGAGTGTGGGCGGCAGGGGACCTGGTGACCGGCCCCCACTGCAGGGCAGGACAGGAAGAGGGTGACCTGACGGTGGGGAGAGGCAGGCACCAGATTAACCGGGTGGGGCTCAGCATCGTGGCCCCAAGTCTGCCGACGTCACGCATCCTAACACGAACTAATAAGATGACACATCACCTCTCGGGTCTCGTCCCAGAACCCAGAGCCCCACTCTAACCCTGAGAAGACAGCAGACAAACCCAAACTGAGGGACACACCACAAAACACCTGACCCGTCTCCTCAAACTGTCAAGGACGTGGAAAACAAGGTTTAGAAACAGCCACGGCCCAGGGGAGACTGAAGGGACAGGATGACTAAATGCAGCTCAGCACAGGGGTGGGATCCTGGGACAGAAAAGGGGCATCAGCAGAAAACCTGGCACAACCCAGTAAGTCTGCGGTTTCGTCAACGCTAACTTCTTAGCTCTGCCAAAGTTCCACGGACAAGTAAGATGTTAGGGACTCTGTGCTGTCTGTGCCACTCGGACACAGAACTATCCCAAACTAAGGAGTTTTATAAAACTACTGTAGCTAGTATACAGAAATACAATTGACTTTTGCTTATTTTTGTATTCAATGACCTTGCTAAGCTCATTTATCAATTCTAGTAATGTGCTTGTAGGTTTTGTACTTTCCACATATACACACAGCTCACTTGCAAGTGGCAGCTGCTTGCCTTCCTCCTTTGCTCTCTCTATACTTCCTACTCCTTTTTCTTGTCTTATTGCTCTGGCTAGGGCGTACAGAATAAGGTCGAGCAGAAGCCATAACGCTGGGCATCCTTGTCTCACTCCCAATCTCTCAGGGGGGTACAGGCTCAATGCTCTGTATTAACCACAATGGTAACTGTAGCCGTTCTTTACCAGAACAAAGAGGTTTCTTTCTGTGGAGTGTGCGTGTGAGTTATGACACTACGTCTGACCACTGGCCTGGCTCTTTATCAGATCCAGCAGAAAGCTGCCAGCGGGCAGTGCTGAACTCTACCTCCTGCACAGACTAAGAGCACACGAGGAAGATGGGCGGGGCGCAGACCCGGAACACAATTACGGTTACAAACAACATCTAGGGTGCACCAGAGGAAAAAGGAGAAGGTGCGAGGGAGCCTCTGGAACTGGAATGTTCCATGGCTTCATCCGCGCAGTGGTGAAAGGTCATGGCACATGCGTAATGACGAATCAAACATTGCGCACCCAATGCACGTAGCCATATTTGTTTGTACCTCAACTGAGAAGGTTAAGAAGTACAAACGGCGGTTGGGAAGGTTCTTCCCCGCTGGGCGGGCGGGGGCAGAACTTTGCTCCAGGCGGTCAAGGCCTAGAGGCCCAAAGACTGGCCGGGAGACCCAGGCGCCGGAGCAGGCAAGTTGAACTTAGCGCGCGCAGAGGCGGGGCGGGGCGGGGCGGAGCGGTGGGAGGGCCGCCTAGACCCGGCTGGGCTCCGGCGCCCGCTCCTACCGAAGGCGGACGCGCAGGGCCCACCGAGCGCGTGTGGGCGGCTTCTCCCGGGCCTCGGCCCCGACCCCCGCGCGCCCGCCGGCCCCGGGATGCTGCTCCGGCCCCGGCGGCCGCCCCCGCCCGCCCCGCCGTCCCCCGCCAGCCCGGACTCCGAGCAGCGGCTGGCGGGGGGCGTCCCCGGGACCCCGCCCGGGAGGCCCGCCTCGCCCGGCGCGCTGGCGGCGCCCGCGCCCCCCGGGTCGCCCGCATCCCCCGGGTCGCCCGTATCCCCGGGCTCGGCGCAGCGCACGCCCTGGAGCGCGCGCGAGACGGAGCTGCTGCTAGGCACGCTGCTGCAGCCGGCCGTGTGGCGAGCGCTGTTGCTAGACCGCCGCCAGGCGCTGCCCACCTACCGCCGCGTGTCGGCCGCGCTGGCCCGCCAGCAGGTGCGGCGCACGCCCGCGCAGTGCCGCCGCCGCTACAAGTTCCTCAAGGACAAGGTCCGCGACGCGCACGGTCAGCCGCCCGGGCCCTTCGACGCGCAGATCCGGCAGCTCATGGGGCTGCTGGGCGACAGCGGGCGCAGACGCGGCCGCCGCCGCTCCCCCGGGCCCGGGCGCCCCCCGCGCGGCCGCCGGCCAGCCCCCGCCGCGCCCGCTGAGCCGGGTAGGTGGGCTGGGGTGGGGGAGGGGCGGGGCGCCTCGGACCGGGGGAAGTGGACTGCGGGCCGGGGGGAGGGGCGGGCGCGCCTCACGCGACCACCCGCTCTGCGTTCCAGGCGCCCCACCGCTGCCCGCCGCCCGAGAACCCGACGCGGACCCCGCCTGGACGCTCAGGTTCAGCCCGTCCCCGCCCAAGTCTGCGGACGCGCCCCGCGCCCCCGGCTCCCCGACGGCCGTTTCCACATTCACCCCCGCGCCCGGCCGCCCCGAGGACCCCGAGCCCTTCCGCGCCCCCCCCTCGCCGCCGCCGCCGTCGTCCCCCGGCCCCACCCGGGAAGATCCCGACTCGCCGCCTGGTCGCCCGGAGGACCACGTGCCCCCGCAGCCCGCGCCGCCGTCGCTGAACGCCGCCCTTCTGCAGACCCTGGGGCACCTGGGCGACATCGTGTCCATCCTGGGCCCGCTGCGTGACCAGCTGCTGACCCTGAACCAGCACGTGGAGCAGCTGCGCGGCTCCTTCGACCAGACCGTGTCCCTGGCTGTGGGCTTCATCCTGGGCAGCGCCGCCGCCGAGCGAGGCGTCCTGGCCGACCCGCGCCAGTGAGGCCCGGCCGCCTCGGTCCTCTCTGCAGGGCCGCCCCTCGGCCCTGACCCCTCCTGCGGCCCTCCCCCACCCCTAACCTAGGTATGGGTTAAATAAAAAGATTGTTTTTTCCGACTTAATCCAGTGAGTGTGTGCGGGCCCCGCACTGGGTAGGAATGTAGGGCTGGAGGTCAGGGCGAGGTTAAAATGGCCTCGGGATCCCGGGGAGGGGCCAGGAGGGCTGGAGTGGGCTGGGGCCCCCTTGAGATGCTGCCCGGTCCTACCTACCCTGGCAGGCCAGTCTCCAGTGGGGAGGGGGCTGTGGGCACGTGGAACCCGAGGTCGGGGCCCTCACTGCACTCCAGCTTCTCCAGGTCTCCTGACCCTGCCCCCGGGACTTCCCACCAGGCAGACCAGCCAGGGTGGGTGAGCCCGGCCGGGCGGGGAGAAGGAGGAGGGAGGGTCCAGGGAAATGGCGACGGCCGGGCTCAGCGGAGGCGGTGGGGGGAGGTATGATCGGTCTCCAGCGCTCACCGCCTGCCGCCCAGCGAAGCGTCTGAGGCTCTTGGCTGGGTTGGGTCAGGGAAAGAGGTGCGGGGCGGAGGGGGCAGGAGAGCTAACGCACGCCCAGGGAAGGCGCTCCTTTCGTCGCCAAGGTGACTGGGTGGGGGGCAGCTGGAGCTGGGGGTCTGAGATCTTCGACCTTGGCTGAGGCCCGGGTCCCTGCAGTTTCAGGAGGACTTTATCAAAATCGCCCCAGGAGCATTTTCCAAATAGTACCTGAGGGCCCCACCCCGGGCCGGTGGATCAGACCCAGTGGGGACAGGGCGGGGCCGGAGGTGCTCACAGCCGGTGGGAAGGAGGAAGTGGCCCGAGGGGCTGGCCAGCATAACAATGCAGGCTCCGGCTGAATGCGGGGCAGCTTCTCGGCGACTAGGGGCTCATTCAGAGACTTAAGTGATCGCTCTGGGCCACAAAGGTAAAAGAGGGAAGGGTGTCCCCACGGGCCCTACGGTCCTTGCCCTCTGGCATCAGCCCCTCCCCCAGCCCTTTCCTGGAGCCGTCTTCCAGGAGACCCCAGTAGGGCCCTCTGCCTGCAGGGACCCCGGGCAGACCAAGGCTGCGCCTATCCTTCAGCCGCGCACTGATGGCAGGGCCTGGGGGCTCCGCGTGAAAATCCCAGATCTTCATTTAAGACACACTGGCCTCTGCTCCACGAGGCTGTTTGTGCCCTGGTCCCTGTGAGTCCGGAAGCCACCAAAAACCTGGGGTGGGCTGATTCGAGCTTGTAAACACCCCTCCCCACCTCCACACGCCCCCGGAAGGCAAGAGCCACGGGCTGGCGGGGTCTGAGCCTTGGGACACATCCCAGCAAATACGCCAATCCCCCAGGGGTGGGGACGACGTCAGCCGACCCTCTGCTCTGGAGAAAGGCTGTTCGGGGGCTTGAAATCCGTGTAAGTCTCCGAGTCTGAGATATTTGGGGGCACCAAGGAGAACCCATCTGCCTTACTGCCCACGTTCCCTGGGGCCCCGGACGCCACATCCCATGGCTTTCTCCTTGGGGCTCTATGTTGCAGTAGTGACTCTGAACACCCCTACCCCGGGCATCGCTAACGTCTTCCGGCCTGGTGAGGGGAGAGAGCGTGTCTCACCCCAACTCCTTGGCTAGCGGCTTTAGTTTTAAACTTCAGCCATTCCTGATGCGTGGAAATTCTCAAATCCCTTCTTCTGGCCCTGCCGTGACTCCCTTTGGCTGTGGCTCTCTCGTGGGCCTGTGGGGCGAGGTGTGTCCCTGTCCTGCTCTGTGACACGTGTGTCTTAAGCCGAGCATCCTGGGTTTGGCTCTGCACCTGTGCGGTGGACACACCCCCGTGAGATGGTGTCCCGGCCGTGAGAACATCTTTCCTTGTGCCAGACCCCAAGTGCAGGGCAGCGACCCAGCAGGGTCTCCTAGGACCAGTCCTCAGGTTAGTGCCCATCTCGTCTCATCAGTGGCCCCTTGGCCAGCAGATTCACCCTTTTTATTTTATTGTGGTAGAATACACATAACATTAAGTTTACCATCTTACCCATTTCAAGAGTGCAGCTCAATGGCATTAGGTACATTCACATCTTTTGTGCAGCTGTCACCACCGTCAGCTCCAGAACTTCATCTTCCCAAACTGCATCATTAAACACTAACTCTGCAGCCCCCTCTCCCAGCCCCTGGCACCCAGCACCTACTTTCTGTCTCTGTGGATTAAACTGCTGTAGGGACCTCATGTAAGTGGGATCAGACGTTATTTGTCTCTCTGTGTCTGGCTTATTTCACCTAGAATAATGTCCACCAGGTTCATTCTAGTCACAGCATATTGCAGAATTTCCTTCCTTTTTAAGACTGAATGATCTTCCATTGTCTGGATGGACCACAGTTTGCTTCTCCATTGATCTGTTGGTGGACACTTAGGTTGCTTCCACGTTTTAGCTATTGTGAATAATGCTGCCATGAATAGGGGTGTGTAAATATCTCTTCAAGACCCTGCTTTCAGTTCTTTTGGGTTTATATCCAGAAGTGGAGTTAATGGATCACATGGTAGTTCCATCTTCAGTTTTGAGGGGAAACCTCCATGCTGTTTTCCAGCCGCTGCCCCATTGTACATTCCCACCAACAGTGCACAAGTGTTCCAATTTCTCCACATCCTCGTCCACACTTATGTTCTGTTTTGATTTTGTTTTTTATCTCGGCCATCCTAGCGACTGTGTCACAGCATGTGGAATCATAGCAGTGCTGCAGGTGACCAGCTGATGCTCGCCTGTCCAGCTGCTTGGTGGACCCATCTAGCTGGTATTTCCACCGGCTGTTCCCTGTGTTCGTACCACGTGAATTCAACTGCACGCCCGTTCTGTCCTGCAGTGCACTGAGCCCCGTGAACAGGGTACCTGTGCCCCCACTAGCTCGGATGACCTCCAGCAGTGACCGTGGGTCCTCCGCTCCCTGCCATGGGGCCCTGCCCCCCACAGCTTCAGGGCCCTGGGGCTGGCTTTGCTTTTTCCCTTTACCTCACGTCCTCTTAGTGCTGCCCTGTTGTGTGTGCAGGACCAGCCTTGGGCCCTCATCCTGTCGGCCCCCATAACTCAGGGTGGTAGCCAAGGCTCGTTCCTGGGGCCGGTTTTGTTTCCGTGTGGGCAGCCAGTAGGCTGGAATCCAGCTCCCGCCTCATTCAGCGCCCTCGTCCTTCCACCCAAATTCCATTTCCTCCCAGGCTGGGGCCAGAGAGAATTCGTTTTCACAGCATGTTCATCCGTCAAGGATCAGTGCTGTAGGGACCTAGAAAAGCAGCTATTTCCAATGAGCGATACACTGGTTATAAGGGAACACGTAATGTTAGATGTATTTTCCCCAGAGAGGCATTTAACCCTGTCAGCTTGGGGGCTTCTTTACCCCCGGATAGGGCTACACTCTTTATCTCTAATTAGTTCTGCTACCTGTGCTCCCTCCCACGTCCAGACTGTCCCTAAATTTTTTTTTTTAATACTTGCAGAATGAACTTTATTTATGTATTTACTTATTTACTTACTTATTTATTTATGGCTGTGTTGGGTCTTCGTTTCTGTGCGAGGGCTTTCTCTAGCTGTGGCAAGCGGGGGCCACTCTTCATCGCGGTGCGCGGGCCTCTCACTATAGCAGCCTCTCCTGTTGCGGAGCACAGGCTGCAGACGCGCAGGCTCAGTAATTGTGGCTCACGGGCCCAGTTGCTCCACGTTATGTGGGATCTTCCCAGACAAGGGCTCGAACCCGTGTCCCCTTGGCAGGCAGATTCTCAACCACTGCGCCACCAGGGAAGCCCTGTCCCTAAAAATTTAACTGAAGTAAGTTTCCTGTACAACCTCATGTTTCAGAATTGCCCGGCTTCTTGATTCTTGTTGTTCGTCTTCCAAATTAGTCTCTTCTGTACCTGTTCATCTAATCACACCATCTATACAACGCTCCACTGTCAGAGAGCTCAGTATTCGGAACAGTCTCAAACCGGGGAGTCTGTGGGGTGCTTGGACTCGGGGGCAGGCTCTGAATCCGCATCATTTTTCAAGTCAGTGCAGATGGGGCCTGAGGATATCGATCTACTGTTTTTGCAAAGAAGAAATCCCTAAGATTTGGTAAATGTACGTTTCTGTGATTTATAGTGAGACAAGCATGGCTCCCTCTAGTATTTCCTCCATGCTTTTTTTTTTTCTTTCTTTTTTTTGCGGTATGCAGGCCTCACTATTGTGGCCTCTCCCGTTGTGGAGCACAGGCTCCAGACGCGCAGGCTCAGCGGCCATGGCTCACGGGCCCAGCTGCTCCGTGGCATGTGGGATCTTCCTGGACCGGGGCACGAACCTGTGTCCCCTGCATCGGCAGGCGGACTCTCAACCACTGTGCCACCAGGGAAGCCCTCCTCCATGCTTTTGGTCTGCCTAATTACCCCCTTCTCTTACAGGACATCAACCCTGTCTGTGATTTCTTCCCCACTTTTGTGCCCCCTGGGCAACTGTGCCAACAGGCACAATAGCAATGTTTCCCTCTCATCCTGGTTCTGCTGCTAAACTTATTTGTCTGCCAAAAACCACACTGCTCTGTGTTATGGACTGAATGTGTCCCCAAATTCCTATGTTGAAATCAACCCCCAGTGTGGAGGTGTTGGTGGGGTGGGGGGCGCGGTGGGGGTGTTGGGAGGTGATTATGTCATGAGGGTGGGGCCTCATAGTTGGAATTAGTGCCTTTGTAAGAAATGAAATGAGAGAGCTTGCTTTCGGTCCTGCTCCCTGCCGGGCGAGGCCACAGCAAGCAAGCAGCCAGCATTTGCTGCTGAAGCCCCCAGTCTGTGGTGCTCTGTCACAGCAGCAAGAGCAGACGGGACACCACTGCCAGTCTACACACGTGCATTCCGGGTTCAGTGCTGCGTCTGTTCCAACATGCTGCAATCTGCCCAGCCCTCCTGCCCACGTGCTGGTTGGCCTCTCCCAGAACTGTCCTCACTTACAATCTGCAGTTTTTAAACAGACAACGACTACTCCAGGTGGGGCTTTCCTCCCCCTCACCTGGCCCAGATCCAGGCCCTGCGGCGTCCCCGGCATGGACCCTGTGTGTGACCCGTCCTGGTCCTCTTCCCGGGCCTCACAGTGGGATGCAGCCCCTGCGCAGCCTCCATCAGCGGTCAGTGGGGAGTCTCTGGGGCCCATCTCTGTTGGCCATTTCTCCATGTGAGAGCCACTGTCCTTTCTGGTCCAGTTTCTCTGCCCATCGTGGGTCTAACCCAGTTCCTTTCCCTTCACGACCCCCGTGGGCATCCCCTTCCTGCCTTCATTTTCTGAGTGCTTGGCTCTGATCCGTTCCTTCAAGGGCCCTCCTGGCCTCCAAGAAAGGTCAGATTCCTGGCTGATGGGTGGTGAGTCTTACTCTTCACTGTGTCAACTGGGCCATGATTAATCCGCCTGCATTTTATGGTTCTGTCTTCTACCAGATGTTTCACTAACGTTTGTCACCACACCCACACCATTCTCTCCCAAAAGCCCGCCTTTGTCAACAGAGCAGAAGGTCCCATGTCCCTCGCCAGGCTGCCACCTGCCCTCCCCACCGTGTCGGAGTCACCACAGCTTTTAGAGCGCTGCACCACTTCTCCCCATCCTGTCTGTGACCCCTGACCCCACGTGACTCAGCCCTGCTCACGCGCAGCTCTGTGGAGCAGCCTGTCCCATTTCGTGTCATCACAGATGGCGTTAGTCACCGTGGCTGCCGCCATCTGCAATGCCTGTCATCTTTGTCACCAGCATCTCCCGTAAGGGGGTCCTTTCCTGAAGACCCCCGGGGTCAGTGCCTCGTCATGTGTATGAGCAGGTGCCTGTCTGACTTGTCTTGGTTCATTGCTGTTTCTAATAACAGCACCAAGCAAAAGAACTCTCTGGGGTGCTGGGAATGTTCTAGAACAACACTGTCCAATTCGACAGCCACCAGCCACATGTGGTCACTGAGCTCCTGAAACACGGCCAGTGCAGCAGAGGAACTGAATTTTTTAATAGGTGTTTATTTATTTTTCTTTATTTTGGCTGCGCCAGGTCTTAGTTGCAGCGTGCATGTGGGATCAAGTTCTCCGGCCAGGGATCGAACCCGGGCCCCTGCATTGGGAGCACAGAGTCTTACCCACTGGACCACCAGGGAAGTCCTGGAACTTAATTTTTTAATCTAAATTAATTTATGTCGCCACATATGCCTCAGAGTTCCACATTCAGTCCTTATGTAAAATTCTGTTTTATTCTAGTGCCACTGGTTTCAGCTTCCTATCTTCAGAATCTCACCTTGAAATTTACATTTATCAGCAGCAAAATCCCATTCCTTTCACCAAAGACAAAGCCCTGGAGTCAACAGGGTCACCGCAGGCCCCCTTCTGAGTCTCAGACTTACGGCGGACTTACCAAATGCAGCCTGAACCCGCCCCCTTAGCACTCGGACCCGTGTCTCTGGGGGACAGATGCAAGACCACAGGGCCTGGCTGCGGGCAGTGACATTCAGTCTGTCTTCTTTCGGAGGACCTTGCCCGCACGAGGCCACACCCCAGTGTGGCCCAGCGCCTCCTGCCAGAGGCCTTCCCGGGACCAGAGGATGGCGGAGCCCCCACCTGCCAAGGGAGACATGATGGGAATCAGCCGGTGCTGGGATCGCTTCTGAGGCAGCTGATCAGGGCAGGGAAGGTGAGGCCTGGCGAGGGGTGGGGGGCGGTGAGCAGAGGGGGCTGCAGAGGGGAGGGTGTGAGCAGCGGGGGCTACAGCCCCCATGCTCTCTACAGCACCAGCCTCAGGGCGGTGGTTTTGAGGACGGGAGGTGAGGGCTGGGGGGTGGGAGGTG
The DNA here is from genome assembly GCF_039906515.1 of Pseudorca crassidens. NCBI lineage: Eukaryota > Metazoa > Chordata > Mammalia > Artiodactyla > Delphinidae > Pseudorca > Pseudorca crassidens. Next base: position 595,450 of record NC_090311.1, on the reverse strand, counting down.
CACCCTGCCTCTGCCTGTCCACTCGGCCTGCCCTGCTGCAGCCTCTGAGGGCAGGATGGAGGGGGGCAGGGGGAGGCAAGGTCCAGGGCTGAGGTTCCTTGGGCAGCAGCAGGAAGCTCTCCTACCTGGCCCCCTAGGAAGGAAGGGGCATAGGGGAGGCGCCCACCCGCCCGACAGGGAGACCCAGACAGATGTGATGGGGTCCCATGAGCAGCCCCTTCCCAAACTAGGGGAGGGCGTGTGGAGCTCTACCTCATCACACCTGCAACCTGGGGATCGGATACCACCCACCCACCGGGTGCTCTCCCAGACTACCGTCCAGCTGGGGTAGGGTCATGCCCACCACGTCCCCACACTCACACCTCTGTTCTCGCCACCGGAAGCACAAACTCGCCCTCTGGGCTTCAACGAGGGAGGTTAGGGGAGGGGCGTGGCGACAGGGGAGGGGCCGACCTGCGAGGGAGGGGGAGGGGGGACAGCCGAGGCCCTGGCTCTCTGAGATCCTCGCGAGACCACGGGGCGTTGGAGAGAGATGGGACAGAGGAGCAGTGATGCGGTCACACAGGACCAGCCTCACCTCTTGGTGGGGGTGGGCGTGGACAAGGGGTCTTGGGAGGGGCGGGGCCTCCCTCGGCGTGGTCGTCCCCGCTGTCGGTGGTGGTGGCCTGGACTAGTCGAGGCCGTGATGGCGAGAACTCGGCGGGTCTAAGGATTTAGGCAACTGAACCCCCAGGACCAGGTGCCAGGACGCAGGGCTAGGGCTGCTGGAAGAGCCCGTTTGCAAGGGGGGAGTTGACTTTGGTCGCGGGTTGGGTCGGGCCGCAGGGCCTCCGAGTGTAGACGGGACTCGAGAACGTTGGGCCGCCGCTCACCGCTCGCCTCCACCAGCCCGCACTACCTGGCGCAGCAGGGACGCGACTCTCCGTGGCGCGCATGCGCGGGATTCGGTGTGAGGCCGGCTGCCTGGAGCCAAGGCCACGCCTCCGCCTAATCACCGGGTCTCCGAAGAAGGCAGCAGCGGGGTTGCAGAGGGGCAGCAAACCCGGGAGGTGGGTCCCAGAGCCAGGAGAGGGGCAGGGCCTAGCACCCCCGGACGCTGCTCCCAAGCCAAGGGAGGAAGCTGAGGCCAGACGTGGGTGACACAGCTGTCACTGGAGCAGCCAGGGTTAGAGGGAGGGGAGACCCCAGGGGACACGAGGCAGCCAGGTCGGGAGAGAGCGGGCCTGTGCCCGCGGCAGTGCTGAAGGAAGAGAGGGCCCACCCCAGGCAGTAGCCGGGAGCTGGCGGGGGACTCGGGGCGGGGGGCTGTCTGACCTGCGGAGGTGAGGTCACCTTAGGACTCAGGAAGGGGAGCTTCAGGTAGGGGCTGGGAAAGTCGAGGTGGTAGGGGCTGGGAAAGTCGAGGTGGCAGGGCCATTAGAGGAGGGTCCCGGATTAGGGAGGGGGTCGCCCAGCAGAACTGGGTGGTGGGCGCGGAGGATGGTGCTCGTGTGGGGACAAAAGACCGAGGGGCCGGCCCTGAAAGATTAGAAAGGAAGAGATGCTAAAACTGGGGTTTAAAAGGCGTGGTACCTGTTAATGCCTGACATTTCATAAATCACCGCTTTTGAGCACAAAATGCAGTAATTCCCAGCAAGTGTTCCCTGTTACCTAGAGGGCGCCTGTCCCGCGCGTTCTGTGCAGCTGCAGCAGTCGTGGGGCGGGGGTTTACTTCTCTTTGCCGCGCTGGGGAGGCACCGCCCCGCCTCCACCCGGAGGGGCTCCGCGTACCCGCCCCCCAGCCCCCCCAGCTTGGCCGCTGTCGCTGGTAGCGGAGCAGACACTGTCGCGGCGGCACTTAGAAGCCTGCCCCCGGGCGTCCTTGGAGCAGCCCTGGGGACGCGCGATTTCCAGGACACCGTGCAGTAATCTCACAAGACACCCCGCGCGACACACGGCGAGTGAGTTAAATCCCCAGCCTCACCCCTCAGGGTCCGGTGACCGAACTGGGCTGGCCCGGGGGCGGGAGGAAGACGCGGGGTCCGCGACCCCGGCTCCTCCCCGGTGTGCCCGGCTCACACCTCACCGACCCCTCCCCAGACGGAGGGGCTCGAGGGCGGGGTTGGGGTGTTAATCCCAGGGCGAAGCCCGTGGGGCCTTTGATGTCCGCGGGGCGGGCTCGGGGGCGGCCTCGATGCCCCACCCAAACTGGCGCCGTCGCCCCTGGGAGTCCAGGCTGCGGGCTCGACCCGACCGCTCTGAAGCCCTGCGGCGGGCTGGGGGCCGAGTTCGGCCGCCGGGGGCGCCGCGCCGACTCAGAGCCCGCGCTCCGGGGGGCGCAGCTCCCGCCGGCGGGTCCCCGCAGCAGCGCCCTGCGGTCGTCTACAGCGCGCCACGTGTTCGTCTGCCTGGTGACGTGAAGGAGACAGACGCGGTCCGGCCAAGGTTAGAGGAGAGGTCCCGCTGACCCCGCCGCCACCCCACGGAGCACGGGCGCCCCAGAACTCGCCGCCCCCTTCCCCGAGGCCAGCTTGGGGCCAGGGGCACGGACGGGGCCAGTGAGTAGTGAGGCGCTGGCGGCACAGGGGACTCGGACAGGGTGACTGTCCCTAGGCTAGCCCGTGCGGCCTGGGCTTCTCAGTCCGCAGGAACCCTGCGCCCTCCTGGCCACCACGGGGTGGAGCCAGGCAGCAGCACAGCGGAGCCCGAAGCGGTCGGGGACCCACAGCGGAGCACGGTGGCTCGCCTGTCCTTCCTGCTCGGTTCCTCGTGGGAGCCAGACGTGGAGTCGTCCACGTCCTGAGCCAGCAGACCCCCTTTCTTCCTGTCACCCGAATCTGGAGACAGCTCCTGTGGCACCAGAGTGAAACCCAGCAGAGGGTCTGGGCAGGGGCTGGGGGGTGGAGAGAGAGAAGGGCCAGCGGAGCCCGAGGGACCCTCTCTGACCAGCCCCTCCCCACCCTGTCTGGCTAGTTGCCCGCTCACATTCCTACCAAGCAGGACAGCAGGCTGCAGCAGACACCCTGTCCAAGCCCACCCTGTTGCTGGGAGTAGTGATGTGGACCCCTGACCCCCTCGGTGTGCACACCTGTCACCTCTGGCACTGCAGACCCTTGGGGGCAAGTTGGACAGAGGAGATAGCTCGGCACTCCACAGGACAGGCTCCCAGCCGGCGTGCTGGGTGGGAAGGGGCCGTCCTCGCCTTCCGGCAGCCCAGGCCAGCCGGGTGGGGTGGGGGGGAGATGAAAGGCTGTAACAGGTCCTCAGTTACCACCTCTCCCTTCACCGGGGACACAGACCCGCCCCTCCCCCAGACATCTTGAAGCCGGGGGAGGTGTGAATGGCCTCCTTTGTGCCTCTGAATTGAAGGCAATTAGGTGCTACTTATCTGTGGGGGGCATTTGGGTCCTCTTTGCAAACCCACCTCCCACCCACCCCGCTCCTCCTGAGCTTATAAGTGCAGCCCAGCCCTGCCAAGACTGAGGCGGACCCTGTGCTCCTCCTGGCCCTCCTGCGCGGCCGGGGCACCCCGGTCCCAGCCCCCACCATCTGTCCAGAGGCGGATCCTGAGTGTGGCCGCACCACCCAACAAAGCCTCCCTCCTCCGCCTTTCCTGGTGCCTGCGAGCCAGCCTCCAGCTTTGGCTCAGGGGACCGGGTCTCCCAGAGAAACTGTGCAGGGCCAGCGCACACCGCCAGGCCCGCCAAAGTCTCCCAGGGGAGCCTGTCTGTCCCAGCCCAGGTGTGCAGCAGAGGGGACCACCCCCAGACCGTGGGCAAGGAGGAGGTGAAGTCCTCAGGAGTGTGCGCCAGGGACGCCCACACCTGGTAGGTGTGGGGATTGGGGGGCCTCCCTTCCCAGGCTGGGAAGGGAGCCGGGGAGGTTTCTGGAGCAGGGTCACACATCTGTGTACTCCGGCCACAGGTGGGGCATTCTTTGCAGGGCTGGGGCTTGCGGGTTGTGCCGGACCCCTCCAGCCGGTGAACCCTTCTCGGAAGCAGAAACCACAGTGGCGGTCTTCCCTGCTCAGACCCCTTGGAACTTCTCTTCCCCCCCCCCCCGCCCTGGAGGGGCTGCCCCCACCCTCTCTGAGCCAGGATGCCCACCTTACACTCGGTACACATGGCCTTCAAGCTCTAAGTCCCTGGGGCCCACTTCTGCAAGAGGGTCACAGGTGAGTGCATCTCGCAGGTCACGAAACTGCTCATTTCGGAGGGCCCACCATGGCTCCTCCTGCGAAGCCGGGTGCCTTCGTTCGGCATCCGGACTGCGGCCTGTTCGCCGGCCACCTGGAGTCCTGCAGGGCTGCTTAGGGACAGCACGGCCCGGAGCCCACCGTGCTTCTGTCCTTGTGAGCTTCCTGTGGTTTCCAGACTTGACGGAACGCTTTGTCGTTGGCGGAGGGGGCTTTCTTCGTCTGTCTTTTAGTCTTTGTGACTTAATCACTGCTCTTAGGTGTCAAGTCCTACGTGGCCAAAAGTGGGGCTGGTATTATCTGTAAGTTTGCATTTTTTAAAAAGTTTTAATAATGACCATGGACACATCTTCACCTCATGGGGGTTCTTAGTGCTGCCCTATCTCATAATTAGAAATCAGAGAACAGACGTGCAGGAGGCAGAGCCTGGGTACACGGGGAGTCCACGGGAGGGCTTCCCCAGACCGCAGGCCTTTGCCGAGGGTGGGCTCCGCCAGCCCCCATTGCACCCCCCGCCCCGTGAGTCAGAGTTCCTTGTCTGCGGGTGAAAGAAACTGGTTTCTGGAAGGGAGCATTGGGCAGCGGTGAGGGGCCGGTGTCAGGATTGCTGTCCACTCTATCGTCCTCTTCGACATCCACGCCTCTGGACCCCCTCCACACTCGAGCTGAAGGCGAGGAGGGGTGTCGCCTTGGCCCAGCGGGAGGCTGGAGGGCGGGCTGCTCTCCTGAGGCCCCGCCGCCGGCACCGTCTGCGGTCACAGCTGGTGGCACCTCCCGGGGTGGGGGGCCCTGTCCCCCCCAGGCAGCACTTTCAGCCACACGGACTGGGTGCCCTCCCGTCCTCCCTCAGGGCTGAGCCAGGAGGCAGAGGGCGCTCGGACTCCCCGTGTGCGCACAGCCTCCACAGCGGAGCAGGTCAGCGCCCTGGTGTGCTCCTTCCGGCACCGCCGCTACCGGGGCCCACTGCTGGCCCGGGAGATGCAGCTCTCCGAAGTGCAGGTGAGGGGGGTGGCCCGTCGTTGCCCTGCTCACCCGGTTTTAGAATCGCCGCGTGAAACACAAACGCCATCTGCAGGACTCGCAGCTGAGCGCGCCCTTCCCCACAGCACTCCGTGCGCACCTGGCGCTCTGACCCCCCCACCCTCTGCCCTGGGCTGTGTGCGGCCTGCAACTGCTGTGCCCATGGGCATCCTTGCCTGGGCCCCCAGCTCTGGCCCAGCCTCTGGGCTCCTTCTGGGGTCCCTGCCGAGCGGAACCAGCCTCCCTGGCTTCCGCCTGGGCCTCGTGTGGCAGGCAGCCCCCCAGACGCCGGGAGCCCGGTGCACACGCTGAGCCCAGCTTTGCCCTGGGGAGCCTGGCACGTGTGCGCCCTGCCGGAGACCCGGGATGTCTTTTAAGGATGTGTGGCTGCCCAGAAGCCCGCAGCTGAGGCCTGTCAGACACTGGGCCTCCGTGCAGAGCTGTGTCTGGCATCTACCTGCAGAGACGCGGTGATCCCCTGTGTGGGCCTGAGACCGGTGGCACCTGGAACCTTCCGGCCTTAGGACTGTGGAGGGTTTGCAGTCGAAGGCGTTTCAGAGCCACTTCATACCTGAAAGTTGCCAAAGCGTTGGTCTAGGAAGTGACGGGTCAGCGAACAGTCAAAGGCCGAAGTGGACCGTGTGGCGCCGGGCTCTTACGCCCTCACACACGGGGGTAACGTTACCCTTCGTTGAGGGTAACTTATTCAATAGAAGGTTTCCAGTTAGGGTAAATGAAGTCGAATTCTTATGCTATGTGCTTCCAGACTTTGTGCATGAAAATGGAAACCGGCAGGATTGGGAGGAAGTGAACGTGATTCTCACCTTTTGGCGTTTGAATTCCACGTTAACCACGACCCCAAAGCTGGAAACAGGAAAGGAACTGACGGTGAGCGCGTGTGAGCCAGGGGCTGCCCCCTGCGCTGCCCTGCGCCTCCCTTTGCTGAGGAAGGACCCACGCAGCGTCTGGCCTGCGCCCCCCGAGCTGTCCTCTGTCCTCGCCTGCAGGGCTGTGCCCCGCAGCAGGAGAGAGAGGGCCCCTCCCTGCCCGAGGCGCGCCTGGAAGCCGCCTCACCACTGGAGGAAAGAGCCGGGGGTGCAAACTTTCCCGAGGGTTCTGACACGGCACTCAAAGGGTGTCTGCGCCGCATGGGTGACAGTGGGCGAGCCGGGGCGTGGGGGTGATGCCCGGATACCGCAGTGAAGGGCCAGTTCAGAGAGGGCCTGGGTATTCAGTACAGGATCACTTCGTATTCATTACAGGAGTGCTTTGGGGGAGAGTAGGAGGGATTGAGGAAGAGGCAGGTGATCGGGGAAGGGCAGCGGGGCACAGCTGGGTGGGTGAAGGTGCGCCCTGGGGCCTGCCAGGCAGGAAGGCAACGAGGGGCAGATACCCTGAGACCTCCTGCTCGCTGTGGAGGGTGGGTTCCGAGCAGAAAGCCGCCGTGCGAGAAGCAGAAGCCTGGGTGTCGGAGGATAGAGCCGGGCCAGTGTGGGGGCGGCTGCCGAAGGCCGCTTGGAGCCTTTGGGATTTGGCCGAGTTCCGCAGTAGCGCGGTGTGGGCCCTGGTACCGCACTGCGGTTGTGGCTTTCTTTCCAGAGGTGGGCCTTTTACAGCTGTGTGGAGCCGCTTGTTCAGGGTTTCCTGTGGGTCGGGATTCGCTTAAACAGGTACAGGTCCGTGTGGTTTCAGCTGTTCTAACCTTTGGTTCAGAAGAGCCTAAGCCTCTGCCTGGATTCTCTCTCGACCCTAAAATCTTAGCCAGAGTCTAGCTTGTCTCGTTCCTTCCAAGCTACCCAGTGGTTCAGGGGAAGCTGAGCGATCCTCAACGTCTGTGTCCCGTGATGTGTGTGTGTGCGCCTCTGTGTGTGTGTCCCGTGATGTGTGTGTGTCTCTGTGTCTGCGTATGTCCCTGTGTCTGTGTGTCTTTTGCCTGAGTGCTGTCGCCCCCGCTCCCAGGGCTTTGGGTGTCACTTGTCTGCAACCTCCACCCACTTCTGGGCAGCGGTGCCCCCTTACCTGGTGCTCTCTAACCCACGGTTGTCATGACCAGCAGTGACTGGTGGGACCAGGCTTCCCAAGCCCTGCTTCCGTCCTGCTGCTCAGACAGGCGCGTTAGAGCCTCACCCACTGGCAGGGACTGGGCAGAACAGTCTAAATCCCAGTTTAGGGAAACGGGGACTTTGCAGTGGACACTGGCGGGGGCAGCCGGCCTTGAGCAGGAACCGGGTGGAAACGGGAGAGCCCACGGCTCTGCCAGGTCCACCTCCTCTGGTTTGGGAGCCAGACCTGGTGACAGTCTGCAGGGCCTCATGCCTGAAACTTACATACAGAAGGTGCCAAACCCACACGATAAGGTACATAGAGCGGAACCAGCTGGCGGGGTCCACGGGCTGTCTGTCTTGCTCTAAACTTTTCTGTCTGCGGTTGTCATAGGAGGTTCTGGGCGGGGCTGCTTGGGTGTCGGCCCCTCCCCTTCCTAGGGCCAGGCACATCCCTCCGCCCTCCCCCACCCAGTTCTGAGCCACCCAGTTCTTGGCGCCCAGGCAGTGACGCCTGGTTGTGGATCAAGAATGGGTCCTCTCAGCCAGGCCACCCGCACAGGCCCCATAGCAGAGGGGCTTGCAGAACAGACGCGGCACTGCCAAGCCCCCTTAAGGGTGTGGGAGCATCTCCCCCCCATGACCGCACAGATTCTCGGTCCTCCTCCCGCTTCAGTGGCCCCTGTTGGCAGAGGACCTGCCACATCCGAGACCATTGCTGTCCAGGGGTCAGGACCACCCGGGCCGCATGGCGGGGCGGCAGGACCAGCTAGGCCTCTGCAGCTGGAGGGCTCCGTGTTGCCCCCTTCCCAGGCCGGTAAGATCCTCATTCCCAGCTGTGGTGGTGATCGCAAGAGACAAGGGGACAGGTGGAGGCAAACCCCTCCCCAGGGAAGCCATGCTGAGCCTTGTGGGGTAGGATCATTCACCCAGTGCCTCTGTGAGCCCCACCCCACCATTTACGGGGCAGGGGCCCCTGCGACTGGCGGCCTGTAGGGGCGTCACCTGGCTTTTCCGAGGGCTGCCTGGCCCCAGGCTGTTCTCTGTGCTCCCCAGCTGAACCAGAGCTGATACAGGACACACTGGCCTGCTCTGCTCGACCTCCTGGTGGGGACTCCTGGCCCATCTCCCTGCCGAGGGAGCCGCCCACAAGGGACCCCACCCTGCGGCTGGGGCAAGTCAGGGCCCAAGGGGAGGGTATACGCGGCCAGCTGCAGTGACTCTGAAGGGTTTCCCTCCCTGGGCCCAGGAGCCATACCCTGCAGCTGCTGACAGGAGGATAATGGTAGAGAGCAAGGCAGAGCCACTGGCTGCCTGGATCCAGCCGTGCCTGCAACCCACCTCTCTCCCCATCACAGGAAACAGGTGTCTGGATCCGGCCACTGTTCCTCGTGCACTCAGGGTATTGTATATACCTGCTTCCCTTCGATACTCTCAGTGATCCAGGGGGAGCCTCACCAGCAGAGCCAGCCCCCAGCCCCCTGGTGACGATGGGCCAGATGGAGAGTGGCACTGTGGGGGCAGGGAGCTCCGTTCGCTGGGCTGATCAGCCGATAAGATAAGCCTGAGCGTCACTGTTGAAGCTCTCAGTTCACTGGGCTCCCTCTGTCCCTTTTCCTGCCGCAGGATGTTAAGGCCAACAGGCTCCAGAGCCAGGGAGTTCCCACCTGGACCAGCGAGCCGGCGCCCCAGGCAGTGCTGGGGGGCAGGCTGTGCACACTCCATCCCTGGGAGCCCTGGCCCGCCCACCTGGTGCCTCCAGGCCCGGGGAGTGTCCTGCCCCCGTGACCCTGGTTATCAGAAAGCCCCCCACCCCACTGCCCCCCACCCCCCAGCTGATGTGTCGGGGAGTCGTTTCATTCCCTCATGTTGACGTATTTTTTTATCAGGTTCCCTCAAGACCACTCATTCTTACTGATGTGCCCCCCTGCCCCCACCAGCATGGACGAGAAGAAACGACGGAGGGAGCTTTGCTTTCAGCGCTTCAACGGTCAAAGCTTTTCCACACTGAACTTTACAAGAAGTCACCTTTATTGACATTTCCGAAGGGAAAATACACTCACACTCGTTACAAGTGTGATGAAGGTGGAGACAGCATCCCTGCGGCAGCCCCTGCTGACGCCCTCCCCCCGCCCCGCTTCTCTGCACATCCGAGCCCCCTGGTCCCAGACCCAGACCCCGCAGTGGTCCCAAACGGGCTGCCCCCGCTCCTGTTCCGGCACCTTCTATAACTTTTCAGGGCAGCCCCAGTGACAGTCACCGTGGAGCAGGGGCCTGCTCAGCCCCTCTCCCACGCGCCTGCAGGGGCAGGGCCTGGACCACGCCGTCCGCAGCTCTAGGGCACGCACAGAAGCGAAGATTACCCGATCTTCTTGTCCTAGGACGGGCGACCCCTCCCTCTCCCTGCCCCCACCGCCCCCCATACATCGTCCTGATGGAGGAGGGCAAGGACCCCCTGGCCCCGTCATCCGGAGCCATCCCCGATCCAGCGTGCAGGACGTGGAAGCAGGTCCAGAGGCAGGTGCGTGGCGGGGAATGGGCTCTGCAGCGCGGCAGGACCTCGGCGCCCCATTTTCCCATGCCCTACACCTCTTTAGGCCAGACCCTCAAAGAAGTATATGCATAGGAAAAAGGAACAGCGAGCAGCGTGGCCAGCACGGACGCGGGTCCTGGAGGGTCCGACCTGGGTCAGGTGAGGCGCGGGGACGAGCTGCGGGCTCGGCTGGGCGGCTGCAGGCGTTCTGTGGGTGCGAGTGAGCGGGATGGGCTGGTGGGCTGAGGCGGAGGCAGGGAGGCCGGCTGGGCCTTACCTGGTCAGCCTCGGGTCCGCGGTCTCTGCGGGCGAGCGGGGCCGGGAGCGAGTAGGAGAGCCGCTTGCTGATTGCGGGCTCTGCCACTGCGGCCGCCGGGCGCCCCTTTATGCGAGGCGGAGACCTTGGCGGGCAGCACCCGGAGCAGCGGCCATCACGTGCGGTCACGGGCTGCTCTGTGCCAAGGACCCCGCCCGCCCCCGCACCTGCGAGATTGGGGCACAAAGACCCGCTCTGAGCAGAGCGCCCAGCCTCGGCATGCGGGCGGTGAGGCCCACGGAGCCGGGGGCTGCTGACCAGGACCTGGGACCGGGCCAGACCTGGCCGGCAGCCTCCTCCGGACCTTATCTCCCCACGAGCCTCTGCTTGCGTCACGGCCCAGAACACACAGGGGAGAGAGAGCCTCCAGGGAGGTGGCACCTCTCCCCTCCCCTCCCGGCCTCCCAGCCTCCTGCCCTGGCCACGGAGCCCCAGGACCCCTGCCTCAGGAGGCCGCCTGGGACTGGGGCTGCCCGGAGTCCAGAGGATCCGGTGGGGGAGCTCTGCCTGGCCGCACACCTGCCCGCCGTGTGCTCAGCTCTGCCCCAGGGCCCCAGGCTGTCTGGAAAAGGGCAGGGGCTCTGCAGTCTTGGGGGGACACTGTAGGGACAGGCGAGGGAGCGGCACCCAGGGGACAGCTGATTGAAGATCCAGGGCTTCTCACCCAGAGACACACACAGGTGCGCCACCCCTTTCCCAGGCCCAGGGGCCCCAGGAGGGCAGCTCAGCCTCCCACTGTGTGTGGGCGCGGGCGCAGTCAGTACCTGCGGCGGGGGGCAGCTGGCTCCACACGGGCAAGCGTCCCCACTCTGCTCACGAACATTCCTGACCTGCGGGGAACAGCAGAAGTGGTGGCCTGAGTCTGAAACTGATTGGCCATCACGTCCCCCACCTGTCCCCTGGGTCCCAGGGGCCCCTCCTTTGCAGCACCCAGCCTCTACTCCCCCTCCGCCCCTGGGGTGGTCCGCGCCTCCAGGACCAGGGACAGTCCCCCTCCCTGCCTAAGGGTCCAGACAGGACCCCCCCTGCCCTCACTTTGCCCCAGACCAGCTCTGGTGTGTCTGTGTCTGCATGCATGTGTGGTGTGTGTGTGTCTGCATGCATGTGTGGTGTGTGTGCAGCAGCCCCTCGGGCTCTCAGCCGACCAGTGGAGCCTCGGGACTGTTGCACCAGACCCCAGCTGAGGGGCTCCTGGGTGGCACAGGCAGGCGGAGGGCACAGGTGGGCGTGTGAGGGGAGCCAGGTGGGAGAGCAGCCACCCATGCCCGTGGACGTGCCAGTCCCTCCTGACACATGCCCACCGTGGCCTGGACCCGTCCTGGCCGAGCAGTGTGGCTGAGAATCTGCAGACCCTGGGCTGCGTGGAAGCGGCGGGTACCGCTGCTGGGAGACTGTCCGCAGTCCAGGGCCTCTGGGGGCTGTGCAGCCTGCCAGTGGGCGCAGGGTCAGAAGACGCCAGTGAGCAGTTGCTCACAGCTCTCCTGGGCGGGCGGGAGGGGCCGGGCCGACCTCTGGGCTGTATGGGGCCACAAAGTGGGTGTCAGACCCCGACCTCTGCTGGGCAGGGGAGGGGCCCTTGGTAGAGGAAGACCCCCCTCCCCCCCCCCCCCCGGCTCCAGGAGCTCAGAGGCCCGATGGGGGCCGTCTGCTGAGTCTCAGGCTGATGGGTGAAGCCCCACCTCGAGTGGTGGCTCTGGGACCATCTGCTCAGGCCCCTGTTCTCTGCAGAACCACTTGGGGTCCTGCTCCCCCACCCCGGGGCCTCCTCCGTCCGGAGTCTCCATCGCCCTTGACCCTCCCCCCTCGAAGCTGCCTCCCTCGGCTCTTGGGAAACACTTGCACCCTTGACCTTGGGCTCCTCAGGTGGGTGGGCGATGGGCCTGCAGGAGAGGAAGTGAGAGGCAGATTGATAGAGACAGAGACAGGGAGTTGGAGGAGGGATGGGTGCGGGAGGCCCTGCTGCTCTGAAGCACCTCGGAGGCCTTCCCTTGTCTTAATCTTAGGGTCCTGATTATAAAATCAGTGCCTGCTAATTACAAACCATTGCAAAGAGAAGCGGGGCGGGGACAGCAGCCTGAGTCTTGTGGCCCCTGCCCAGCGTCTCCGGTGTGTGGACCCCAAGCCGTCTGCCGCTGTGCCGCTGGCCCTGCTCCCGTCACCCCCTTAGGCCCCTACTTCCACTTTCCCTCCGGCAGTGGGGGTAGCTGCCCCTCTACCAGCGGGAGCCTGGGGGGCTCGGGTGGGAGGCCAGCTGGGGTGAGGGGGCTGGACCCACTGTCTGTGTTTCCCCAAGGGTGGCAGGGAGTAGACTGTGTGTCCAGGAGCCCCCCTCAGGCTGCCACGTAGAGCTAGGCACAGGGAGGGGGCGGCTGAGGGGCTGGGCCTGCCTTCCACGGCAGGTTTCAGTCCCATCCAGCCCACCTGGACCCCTGGAGGGCCCAGACCCTTGGGGTCTCAGCCCCTGGAGGGCTTGCTCTGTGGCTTCTGAAGGTGAAGGAGGGGACTCAGGGCCAGCTTCCTGCACGGCCGAGGGCAGGAAGGCCCCAGCCAGAGGGCGCTGAGGCCGGCTCGCTGCCCAGCGGGTGCATCCCAAGTGCTCGCCCTGCCTCAAGGCGCTGTGCGGCCCCTCAGGGCTTTCAGTGGGACCCGAGCCCAGAGCAGGAACCCAGGCCACCGGGCGGCCCCTTCCTGCGCTCTGGCCGCAGACCCGTCCAGGGGCCACCCCCCGCCCACGTCAGATTTTTGTAGGAGCCGAGTGGAGCAATGCTTGCCAGGTGCAGCCCCCCAAGTGGTGAGGACGGCCCCCCCGGCAGACACAGCAGCTGGACTCCAGGGCGGCTGGACAAGGGCCGCAGGGTCCTGCCCCTCACTTCTGCAGCTGCTGGCCGGACCCCACTGCGGGAAGCCTTCCTGTTTGCCCGCTCTGGCGTCCACACAGCCCCGGGCGCTGCGTCGTGGTCCCTGTCACCTGGGGCAGGGCCCCCTGCTGGGCCCAGCCAAACCCTGGGTGCGGAGGCGCCACAAGCGGCCCCTGGAACACAAAACATGCTGGGCCCGGCCCGCCGTTTGCCCACAAGACAGAAAGTATCCTTGCCGGCCCTGGAGGACGTGCTTGGCATGGAATTGACTGGTGATAAGGGGTGTCCTTCAGGACTGCTCACTCCCTCCCGTTGCTCCATTCCTGGGGGGGGGGTCCCAACAGCTGTCCGCTAGCTCAAGCCAAAGTTTCCAGCCACCAGGAGGTAGCCTACATTAACCCTTGGTGGGTTCCCAGAGAGGGTGGCCTGTGGAACAGAGAGACCTCGGCCTCTGCCCTGTACCCCAAGCTGTCCTGCACCCCAATCCTGCCCTGTGCCCCAACCTGACCTGCATTCCCTGGGTTATTATCCACTGGCGCTCCCCACCCCAAGGGGCAGGCAAGGCAAGGTCAGCAGCCCCTCCCCAGGGCACGGCTGAGGCCTGGTGGCAGCTCACACGTGCTGTGCAGGCCGCCTCTCCGGGCCTCAGTTTCCCCACCCATCAAAGGAGGCTCTGAAAATGGCCAACCCGTCCGGAGACAGCAGGTTGAAGCGGTGTCCGCCCTGTGACGTGGCAATTCCACTCCCCGGTGCCTGTCCACCCAAGAGGGACTGCCCCAGACGGACTGGAACGGCAGTGTCCTCAGACTGGAAACCTCTCCAAGGCCCCTCGAAGAGCAGGGGGTGCAAATCCCGGCGGCCTGAGGTCCTCGTGGTGGAGAACATGTGGTAACATGGGGAGCGTGGCCACAGGGAGAATTACGCGTTGTTGGTCTGAAACTGGACTTTAACTGGGTGCCCTGGATTTTTATTTGCTCAATCTGGTGTCCCTACACCCTGTTTGTGGAGAGGACGTGGGCCTGGAGAGGTGGGGGGACGGGAAACCAGGTCCGGGCCGAGACTCCTGTGGCTTCTGGGGCCTCCTGGGCTCGGGGCTTCTGGCGCCGAGAGCCTGAGCCCGGCCCGGTTGGGAGGGCCGTGCAGCCAGCATGACCGCGGTCAGAGGCCCCAGTGGCCCTGGGCACCTGTGGGAAGCCCCTGTGGGCGCTGGGTCCCCAGGCGGGACCCATGCGTGGGCCAGGCTGGGCCTGGAGGCTCTGAGGAAGGGCCGGGACGGAAGACAAGGAGTTAAGCCTGGACCCGGGCCCCCCCCAGCCTCCTGTCGGGGTTTCAAGGTTGTGTCTGAGCAGCTCCCTTGCTGGGGAGATAATCTCGGCTTCTGGTTATTTTCTCTCCCCTCTCCGGGGCGGATCCGGAACACTTGCCCGGCCATGGGAACTGCCCTCCGCCCTTCAAGGCCGCGGCATAGACGGCCCTTCCCAGGGCACCCTTGGCCTTCCCAGGACCCCCAACCCGAGGGAGGACTGGGGCCGCCTTTTCCAGACTGCTGACCTGACAGCCCCACCCCCGGCCACCGGCCCAGAGCCTGGGCCGCTGGGCTTGTCACACAGGCTCGCACGCACACTCAGCCCTGCCCACCGGCCCTGGGCCTGGACCCCAGGCTCGGCCCAGGTCCCCAGCCCCCGGCCCCCGCACGGTCACTGCTGTCCATGACCCAGGGGCCGGGGGTCTCTTTCTCACGGGGCTGGGCTCCAGGTTTGGGGAGGGACCTGTCACCTTCAGTGGCGGCTGCTGCCCGTGGCAGTCTCCTGGGCCCCCAGCTGGCTGACCCACAGGCAGACAGCGCTCCTCAGGCCAGCTCAGCGTCCCTGACCCAAGGCCCCTCTGGGTCCCCGCAGGTACCGAGGGCCCCTTAGTAGAGGCCTGGGGGTCAGTGAGGGGTGGGGAGCGCTGCGGGTGAGGGCACAGCCTGAGACTGGGCACCTCCTGCTTCCCTCAGCGCTGGCCCCCACGGCTGAGGAGGAAACCGAGGCCCAGACCAGCGGGGGAGCCTCGCTTCCCAAGGACAAGGGCAGCCTAAGCTGGAACCAACATCCTCTCGGCTCCAGGCGCCTCCCAGGGGCCCCTTCCCACAGTCCTGGATGGAGAAGCTGCTGGGCTGGGCCGGGCGGGTGGGAGCCCCCAGCTGAGCCGCCCCCGTGGACTCGCTGCCCCTGACCTGGGAGGGGGCTGGGCTGGGGCTGACCTATCCTAGCTGCCAGGCTAAGGGCCACACTTGGGGGGGCGTCCCGAGACCCCCTGCTTCAGGCAGCCGTGGGTCACAGAGGAGCGCCCAGCCCGGAAGGTCAGAGCCAGGGCCACAGGCGGTGGGAATAGAGGGGGAGCCCCGGGGGCTGAGTGTGCACGCACATATGTGTGAGCATGTGTGTGAGGGCCTGTGGGTTTGGGGCTGTGACCTCGCAGTGGTGAAGGGGCTGCGGGGGCCGGCGAGGAATGCTTGGTCTCTCCCGGGGCCTGGCCTGTGAGGCTGGGCTTTCCTCTGGGAGCCCAGAGAGGGCTCGACACCCACCGGCCAGCTGCCCGTGTGTGGCTGCACCCAGCGAGCAGGGTGGGCGGCATGCTGTCATCCGGGGCCAGGGGTCTGGGGGGGGGCGGTGGCAGCCCAGGTGACTGGCAGTAAAGGTGTCCAGACATGCCACACCCCCACCCAGCCCTGCACGGCCCCTGCCCACCCTCCTTGCCCTGTGGGCATGCCCTCTGCCTGGATGGCCGCTCAGCTGACTTGACGGGGGAGTGGGGGTCACAGAGGGCAGGTACCATTTCATCGTACCATGTGGCCTGTTACACTGCGGGAACAAAGACACCCCCCCAGAACACCTGGGGGGCGGCGGTGGGATCAGAGCCCGGGGTCCTCACGCCTCCCCTGGGGTGAGGCCAGGGCTGCTCTGGCCCCTGGACTCCCAACAACCCTCTCCTGGACGGTCCCATTTTCGCTGGTGGGTGAGGCCCAGCAGGGCTGAAGGCCAAGAGACGGACCAGGCCCTCGGCCACCCCGCTGGCTGGTTCTGAGGGAGCTTCTCTCTCTTAACAAGTGTGTCCTTTTCAGGGTTTATGAGGGGATGGATGTCAAGCGTACGTGGGGCGCAGCAGCAGGCCTGTCTCTCTCAGGCGAGCTTGTTAGAGCCATTATTCTCATTTTTTTCCCATTACAGAACAACATGTTGCTATGACTGTCGACAATACAGAAGCGACCATTCTGCCCCCCGGGGGCCATCGCTGTGAATCATGCGGGTTTCCGCCAGCCTGTTCTCTGGGCATCTTTTTATCACTTTCTACGCGTGAGCCACGTCCCTTCCAGGGCAGCTTCCCCCACCTCCCCCCGCAATCCCGTGGCAGCGGCGGGGCCGCCAGAGGGGCCTGGAGCCCCAGGCCTGTGGGTGCTGAGGGCCTGGTGGCCCTCGGGGCAGCAGCCATTGTCCCAACATGCTCACGCGTCCTTTCCTGCGTCTTCTCCGTGCCTTCATTTCTAATCTCAGTCGATTGCACTCCGCTCTGCTTAATTTACTACCTGAATTCAATCACAACCTTGAGCTAAACAAACCGTGTTCTGGCTGAACCTCTAAGTCAGTTTTCTGGAAGCTCCCCGTCACCGGTTCACTTCTCGTACGTTTTGCGTGTCTAGGGTGTTTTTCCCTGAAAGGTGTTTTCTAGGCGTCACAGCATGTTTAATGCACGCGCAACGTCAGGCCGGCTGCCCTACCTCACAGCTCGGAAACAGCCTGGCGAGCTCGCTCAGCCTTGATGCCCCGGGGGAGCCGAGAGCCCGGGGTTCGGCCCCCACCAACCCCGCGTGATGGCTCCGGGGCCCTTTGGTTGAGCACCCGCCCTCCCGTCTTCTGGAACTCTCTAAACGTGCCGCGTTAGTGATGCCTGCGACGTCGGGCCCACCAGCTCTGCCTCCCAGGCTCCCCCCAGAACCTGACTTCTCAGGGCTTTGCCCCCCAGGGCTGTCAGGTGCCTCCTGCTGCCCGGTTGCCACGGTGGCCCTGCCTGAACAGCGCCAGCCTCCGCCTCTCAGCCTCAGGCCCTCTGCCCTCCCCGCCCCGCAGCCCCAGCACGGAGCCCTGCTCGAGATGCCCTTGTACTGGCTGCTCCTCTGCCTGAGCCGCCAGCCCCTCATTTTCTTCACGCCTTTACTCGGGAGTCAGGTGTGGTGGGCTTCCGTGGCCCCCGCTTCCACACGTCAGGCTCTGTTTTCATCTCCCCACCCGGCTCTATTTCTGGGGGGCGCACCCCGCCCCCACCCCAGGCCTCACATTTCCCTGCTCCATCCCGCTCTCTGGCTCTCGGCCGCTAGACAGCGCGCACAGGAGAGGGTGGTGGTTCCTTGCAGGACTCGGCGTGTTACCGCTTTTGAAGGAGGGTCGGGAAGGCGCAATTTCTGTCCCGGCCACGCGGAGTCGCCCTCGGGCCAGCCCGGCGCTGCTCCTGGGCAGTGTGGGCGCGGCTGCCCCGGGCACCTCCGCTTTCCCATTTCACAAAGGTTGGGGAAGCCCGGCCTGCCCACTGACCTCGACCCACCCTGGGCGGATAGTGTCACTGCTGGGCCCTCAGGACCTCATTTACACTTCTGTGCCTCCTAAGGTTTTCCCCTTAAAAATGCTTTTTAAATTATGAAGTACTTAACACGTGCAGAAAGCTCTGTCAGACGACGCACCAAGTGCCCAAGCGTCCACCTTGCGCCACGGAGACACTTACCAGGGCTTGGGGTCTGCTTCCTGGGCTGGGGGAGGGCAGCCTGGCCTTACCTCCCTGCTAACTGCCCGGCAGTCTCTGCGCCGCACAGTTCACAGCCGGAGAAAGCTGGAGTGACCGAACCAGAGAGCTGCCTTGAGTCCACAGCCAGCAACGGTGAGAGCACAACGGCGGCGCCCAAGGGATAGACCAGCGGGCGGCCTTCTCGTGTTCTTCCAGAGAGAGCCCCGCCTCTGCTTCTCCCCCGGGACCCAGGCCTGAGCCAGCTCTGCCTGTGACCCAGCAGGACTCAGATCCACTGCCCGTCACACGTCCCCCAGGCCCACCAGCCAGGTCAGGGGCCTCCCTCCAGGGCCCCCGAATCAGGCCCTGCCGATGCGCCCCGAGCCCGACCCTACTTGGGCTGCTCCTCTGCATTCCTGCCCCTGCTGGTGGCCCAGCCCCTTCTGAGCTCTCCCCGCCTCGTGCCCCACGGTGAGTCCCCTGCCTGCTCCCAGCCCCAGCCCTGGGCTTAAGGCCCCTCGAAGCTGGAGTAGGGCGGGGGTTCTGGCTGGGACGCCTGCAGGGGCCACCTGTGGGCTCGTCTGCAGGCCAGCGATCCGGGGCCCACCTCTGGCCCCTGCAGCTCAGCACCTGCTCCCAGGGTCCCTGTCAGGGCAGCCCTGTGCCCTGGGCTATGTTTCCCAAGCTCCACCCTCTGCCTCCAAAGCCCAGCCTCCGGGCCAGCCCCATGGCCACCTCCGCTGGTGAGCGAGCACATGGGCATTCCCTGACACAGGCACATGTGCGATGCCCACTGCAGGCTCCTGCTTCAACAAAGGGCCAGCCAGCCTCCCGCGTGTGCGCGTCTGGGTGTCTGGCCCTGGAACACAGTGGCAGCCCCTTGCTGTACCCTGAGGTGGAGGGAGGCTGCGGGAGCCCGCACCACACCCAGACTCCTGCCCAGCTGGCAAGACACTGTGAGCTCCGGGCTGCGGGAGCTCATCTCCGTCGGCCTGCCAGCTCCTGACACTAGGAATCAGTAGGGGCTGCTTGTGGCCCGGAACCCCGCGGCTGGCAGTCTGGAAGACCCAGCACACGGATCCTGCGGTCCTGGCTCCACAGGCAGGGCTGCTACCCCCACCGCAACGTGCTGCCCCCTGAGGCTGTGTCCAGGGCAACCCTCAGAGATGGCCCCGTCCAGGCTCTCCCGGAGGCAGGGCCCCTTCCGGAGGGAGCAGGTCCTCGGCCTCAGCTGTGCTTCTAGGGAGCTCAAGCCCTGATTCTCCCCGCAAGGGCCTCGGAGCCCGCCCTCGGAGCGCCACGGCCCTGACCTGGGCCATGGGGCCGCGGCCGCGCAGTCTGACTCAGGGAGGATGCAGGCTGACTCAGAGCTGGAAGCAGCCCTGAAACCCTGACAGAGGTTTTCAGCTCTGACGCCACTTCCTGAAACCCTGCAGGGGCCCAGGATGTGAGTCAGTGGGCGGGAAGCAGAAGCAAGGCCCTGGGGTGCCCCCCAGCCCCCAGCCTGGATGCCAGGACACGGAAGCCAGCAGGATGCAGCCCCTGTCCCCACCCCCAGCCCCCCCCTAGCCACACCCACCCACCGCCCTGAAGTCCCCGTCCAGGGCCAGGGGCCCCACGTGGCCTGGGTGAGGCCCGTCGCACAGGTCCTGGCTCCGCTCTGACCCCCCGGCCTCCAGAGCAGACGTGGCGATTACCACGAGGCTCTGCCGGTCCCCACAGGCTCTCTTCAGGGCACACGACCTCCCAGCGAGCTTTTTCTCCGGGGTCCTCGGGGACTTCAGGTGAGCTGACAAGCAACGCTGCCACCCCCGGGCCCCCACGGCACACAGCACACCGCAGACCCTCCACATTCACAGACACAGTGATGACGGGACAGCTTAGGGCCTCCGGGGAATCGGACCCAAGTCTTCACGTCCAAACCAGTCTCGGGCGCAGGGGAGCCACACCGGCCGGGAGCCCTGAGATGCGCAGCCGGGACGGGTCCAGGCCTCATGCTTGTGGACACACTCGCTCGGGCCCCCGCGGCGCTCTGAGCCTGCTGGACGGTGTGCGGCCACACCCGGAAGCACCTGGTCTGGGGGGATTCCGTGTGGGTTCAAAGTCCGAGTCTGGTGGACGGGGAGCGTGGCCCCTCTGGCCCTGGGAGTCCCTCTGTCACCGGGGCTGGTCTCTTGCACGAGCTCCAATTCGCTGGTCCTTCAGCTTCAGCAGGTGCTCCAGTCTGGCCGCCTTCCTCTGCAGGACCTGCAGGAAAACACACGTCCCTGAGGGACACGTGTCCACCCTCTGGAGCTGGGCAGCTTCAGCCCTGGGCTACAAGGCCACACAGCCAGTGGTCAGACCAAAGGCCCTCGAGTGGGGCACCCTGGACGGAGACGATGTGGGTCCCCGAAATGAGCCTGAGGGACCCAGGGTGATGGAGGGCAGGACACGAGAGGGACGGGCTGGCTTCCCTCCCCCATCCCGTCCAGCCTACTCCTGGGTCCTGCCAGCCACAGGCTGAGACTGGGAGCCTCCCGGCCTATCCGCTCTGCAGCCCCTGCCCGGCCCCGGGCAGGTCCTTGGAGCACGCCTGCTGATGGTGCAGCGCCATGTGCAGGGCTCACTTCTGAAGGGAAACAGCCAAGAAGACGCTCCCGTGAAGACCGACGGTCGCCCCTACTCAGCGCCCCTGCTCAGCGGTCCTGCCTCCAGTGCAGCCGCTGGCCCTGCTGAGCCTCCTTCCAAGGGAGGCCACGGCGCAAGCCTCCCTTGCTGGGAACACAGAGCCCGCCTCTCTCAAGCAGGTGAAAAAGAGAATGTTTCGAAAAGCTCATCTGCCCCCTAGATGCTGTGTCCAAGGACAGATGGCTCCAGCTGGCCGAGGCAGGGCGTCGGCCTCTTAGCAGACAGACCCCTCCGAGGGACCCTGGACAGGGTGCACCAGCAGACCTAGCGTGCCCCCGCCCCATGCGGCCTGGCCACACCTCTCCCCAGTGACA
Organism: Pseudorca crassidens; assembly: GCF_039906515.1. Taxonomy (NCBI): domain Eukaryota; kingdom Metazoa; phylum Chordata; class Mammalia; order Artiodactyla; family Delphinidae; genus Pseudorca; species Pseudorca crassidens. The sequence goes on along the minus strand of NC_090311.1, from coordinate 574,765 downwards.
AGCTGTGAAGACCAGGGGCGTCCCGAGGCAGCATGCCGATTGAGCGTGTCCAGTTCTAATTTCAGTCCACGCGGGAGGCTCCGGCCTGGCACATCCAGGCCCCTCCACGGCCCTCCCCCCACCTGCTTTGTCTTACATCAGTGACAGTCACGGGAAGGGCACTTAACTGTGTCACTATCTTAAGTGGCAGGTGAACTGTTTTCCTCTCTGGGTTTCATAAAATAAAACACAGTTGGCAGCTGAACAACGCGGCGAGGAGTGGCAGCGGGATGTTAGAGGTGCCAAACAGCACCCCCCCGCACAGCCAATAACCCGCCTACAGCTTTACGTTCAGTCCCGCACCCTGGGTCTGCAGCACACACAGCGCAGCGCCGTGGTGCATATCTACTGAAAAACACACACGCCATTCAAACCCATGTTATTCAAGGGCCCACGGAGGCCAGGGCCCCCTGTGTTAGCCCAGGGGCCAGAGCCACGGCCATGGGCGCGAGAGAGCAGCTTCGTCCCTACCATGGCTTCCTCTCTGCTCTCCAACACACGCAAACCACGCGATGACACCACTTTCCTGCTTCCTTAAGAAAACTGAGTGGAGATCCGCGCAGCCCTCGGGAACCGTGCTGTCATCACAATTCCTGACAACCCCTCGGACCCTGAGGCCCGACATGTTCAGCCTGCACAGCCACCCCACCCCCCACTGTCTTGGGCCCAAAGATGCAGCCTGTGCTCCCAGGGTGCTGGGGGAGCACGCAGTGGTCGCTGTGCGGCAGTGAAGGGACCTGAGCACCTCCTGAACCCAGGAATGCTGGAGACCCTTGGTGAGAGAGAGGGGAAGAGGCTGCGCCCCCAGAGCCAGGCTGCGTCCCAGAACCAGGTGTGCACCTTAGGGATGTGCCTCTGCTCCCTGACCTGGCCCCATGGCCCCTGGGCTGCTGTCCAGCACATCCGGTGGCATCGCCTGTGAGTCTGCAGCCCCTGGCTCGTGGGCCCCAGGCTTTGATAACTGGTGAAGCTGGGTGGTCAGTCCGTGGGGATGGGGGCTTCTAGGTATCTTCGGAACGTCCTGTATTTAAATAACCCACCTAAACGTGGGTCCCAGTCAGGGGCCCCGCCTGCCCCCCGCCACCTCGCCGCACACCAGTCCGGGCTGCTTGGGGGCGCCCAGGCCTGTACCTTGACTGCCTCCTGCAGCACGCCCAGCACCTGCTGCTCCTCCTCCAGCAGCTGCTGCAGCCCAGGGTCCAGGAGCTGCCAGGGCTCGCCAGCTGGGCCCCGACTGAAAGGCAAACCCGGGGCCTTCGGCCCGCGGGCCAGCGGAGGTGGGGCTGGGGGCACAGAGGGCTCGAGATGGGGCCCACCCTCTGTGTGCCCAGCAGCCCATCTCCTCTGGAGCCCTCTGACTCCCAAGGGTCTCCGCCCCGGAGGGCGCTGAGGGGCTCGGCAGGCCTGCGAGATAAGCCGACCGCCAGCTCAGGGCCTCCGGCTGGGAGAGGGGCACACAGGGGCGTGGTGGGGTGGTGGGCTCAGCCCACACAGCGCCACGGGGGCACAGTCAGGCCTAACGTGGTGCCCAGGCGCAGCCCTCGGTGCCTCTGAATGGCTTCCCCGTTTGGAGAGGTGACCATTGAACGACGGCCACCCCGCACGGCCAGTGGACAGGGCCCGGGGGTGCCCACTTGTTGGGGGGGGGGCGGTTGGCCATTACCAGCGTGTGCAGAGGCGGTGAGCCCCACCCGTGGTCTGTCACTGTCGCCACTGGAGGCTCCTGGGTCCAAGGGTTTGAACCCTGGCAGAGGGTTCAAACGTTGTGCAGGGAGACCGGCAGGAGGGGCTGACTCTGCTCCTGTCGCCGACAAGAGGCCTGCCTGGGTCTCCCAGTCACAGACAGGGAGCAGGGAGGGGCTCACTGGGGGACGCTGGGCCTGAGCGCTTCTGAAAAGGGAAGCAGACAGGTCAGGCTGGAAGGGGCCGTGGGGACCCAGACTTCACTGCAGCCTGGGCCCCGGGGCCGTGGGGACCCGCGGCTTCATCCCCACCTATTTCCTGGTTTTACTCTCAGCCAGTTCCAAGGCTGTACGACGGCACCCACACGTCCAGCCCTGCCGGGCGGGTCCTCACCCACCTCCACCTTACCCCTCACTGCACACAAGACTGGCTCGATGGCCCCAGGCGTGGTGGCCACCACCTTGCGGATCTCCTCCTCCAAGACACAGAAACCCAGCTTGTGGAGGACTTTCCCACAGAGGAAGCAGGGTACAGCCCTCAGAGCAGACCACCCTGCAGAGCCGGGCGGCAGGGCTGGCTCGCCTCCGTGCAGAGGGCCCGGGACCCACAGAGACCCGTGGCCGTCTCGTTCCCGGCCACCCCATCAGGGGTCACAGGACACATGGTGCCCTGTGCCTTCAGGCCAGGTGAGTCCCAGCCTGGGCCACCACCTCCCCGATAAGTGTCCCAGAGACTCTGCGGAGGACGCATCCTCTTGCCTGAGTCTCCTCTGTTCTGGGCGGAAGTCCTCCTAGCTCACCTCCAAAGTGCTCAGAGCCTGGCCTCTCCCCACGTCCGCCTGCAGCTGCCGTCCTCTCGCCTCTGGGGGTGGGGGCAGCCCACCCCTCCTCCCCCTCCCGCAAAGTCCCCTCTCTCCTCAGAATAAGTCCCCCCCCCCACAGGCAGTGTGCTCCGAGGACCCTTGGTGACATCCCCTCCCCACTGCAGCCCCACTCTGTTCACTGTCACTGCCTCATGGGTTCTGCCTTGTTGTCCCTCATGTGACTTGTCACAGCTGACACGGGTCCCATCTCTTCATTTATCTGTCTTCCCCACAGACGTACAGCCCCACGAAGGCAGGGGCCCACGTACTGCTGTGTCTGCTGGGCCTGAGCAGAGCCTGTCACCCAGAACTGTTGGCGGGTGGGCGGCTGAGCGAGAGCTGTGATCACGCAGTCAGAGGGCAAGGCTGGTGCCCCGTAAGCGGGTGTCGAGCTGACCAGTGCTGTCCTCTTGGCGGGGGGCCCCCAGGAGCCCCCGGTTGGACTGGACAGTGTCAGGGAGACCCACAGCAGGGACACAGCCTGAAAAGTTGTCCCAGGGGCTGGGAGGGGCTGTGGGGAGGCTGCCGTCCAGGACGGCCTTGGAGAGTGAGGAGTGGGGCCCCAGCAGAAAAGGCGGGGGCGGAAATCCTGCCGCGAAGCCCCGCCTGTTGAGAATGCTCCAGCTGCCGAGCTTCTGGTTCGCGTTGCAGGTGGGGATATAGTTGTGCAGGTCCACAAGCCGGGGGTGGAAGAGCTTCACAATCTCGGCCAGCATCACTGGGGTGGAGCGGGCAGGGGCGCGAGGTGAGCTAAGAGCCCTTGGATTCCTTAAATCATCAGTCATCCAGGGCCTCCGAGGTGGATGAGGATGGAGAGAAGTTCCGGGGAGCACCCGCAGGGTGTGGGCGCCCCAGGGGAGGGGGCTGTGAGAGCCCGTGGTGTCAGAGGAGCTGCTAGGAGGACCCCAGTCTGCTGCATCCTCCCCCAGGGAACGCGGGGTCCGGGGACAGGAAGAATTCCCGTGGCCAGGTTGAACACAGAACTGGCCGCTCGCTTTGCCGCATTCCTCCTCCTTCTGGGGCCATCGAGGCAGCACCCCTCCCACGTCCTGCCCACTCCTTCCAGAGGTCCCTCACGCCCTGCCCCTGGGGTCGTCTGCATTTTGCAGGGAGTCCGGAGAGCGGGGACCCTTCCGGGGCCGTGGCCCTTGCCTGGCCGTCCCGACTAGCGGCACATCTCCTTCGGGGCTCCTGCTGGCCGGGAGGGATGACCGCTGCGCTCTTCCCCTGAGCAGAGAGCGCCAGGAACCGCCTGACGGGCGGCGGCCCTGCGGCCTGGACAACCGGCGGTCACCCCGGCCCCCGGCCCCGTCGTGGCCGCCGCCCCGCCCTCACCGCCGTCGCTGAACTCCCGGGCCAGGTGGCGCTTTGCGGCGGCTGAGCGGCAGTGCGTCCAGCCAGGCGTCTCTGAGGCCACGGAGGGCGCCGGGCAGCAGCGGCGGCCGGGGTGGCTCGGCCTGGCGGCGCCCAGCGTGCCGGTGCCCAGCGTGGAGCCGGGAGACGGCGGCGGAAGGGCGGGGCCGCTGCCGGGAGGCCGGAGCGGGGTCGGAAGGGGAGGGGCGCCGGCCACCTTGGGTGCTGGCGGCCCGCTCCGCGCGGGCGGGCCGAGCTGCTTAGTTTAAGCAGAGGAGGGCTTACGATAAAGTCTCAGAAGAAAAGAAGGGGAAAGTTTTACTTTAACAAGCATCGGACTCTTAAATCATAAATTCCACATTGTTTCGCATGCAAGATTTTCCACCCGTCTCCCGTCATTTAGAATTTGATCAATAATTTAATCGTAGAACACAAAAACTTCATTAAAGTTTTCAGCCCTACTGAATGTGCATCTGAGGTTTCCAGAGACCCAGACAAGACACCAGGGGCAGTAGGGAGACACACGTGGGTGAGGAGGCACTGGCCTGGCCCCCGTTCCTGAGGTCAGGACAGCAGCCGAGGGCCCGACCACGGAGTCCTGGGCGGAGAGGGCCTGGGCTGTGACCGTGGGGTGCTGAAGAGTGACCTTAGCCATGAGGAGTTGGCTCTTCCGCTAGGACTTTTCACAGTGGACCCAGCCCTCAGGGAGGGGGACGGAGGGCCTGGGGCCAGGCAGCTGGTCTGTCGGTGCTGGTGGCGAGGTCACATGATCACAGGTAACGTCCAGACAGGTGCACAGATGCCCCCCAGGGTGCTTTGAGCTCGGGCCCCATCACCTCCTCTGGACGGGGGGTTTCAGAGCAACCTTTGGGGCAACAACTCCCTTGGAAAAGGAAGAAAGAACTGACGTTAAAAACCATCTGCTACGAAGAGCACAACTGAATCTAATTTCCATTTACTTTTCTTAAAATTTGGATCCTCAGTTCATCCAACGATATGACTGTGCTCAGAGCTCAGAGCCGAGTGGAGACAGCCTGGGTATTAACAGCTGATGCTTTATCAAGAATAGACTTCTGTACTTAACACTAGTGGAGAAAAAGACACAGTAACAGCTGGAAGAAGCGGCAAGCACTGAAAAGTCCTCTGACAGAGTAGAGGGCGGATGTTACACCCTTTCAGGGCTGTGCCCCAGGCAGCCAGCTGGGCACTGCCCTGTGTGTGAGGGCCTCACCTTAGTGGGTCCAGGCTGGGCCCCTCCGGCCCTGGGCTTGATGGGTGGCATCGGTGGAGTGCAGGTTGGCTTGACGACCTGGAAGGAGGCAGACACAGCTGATAGCCAGCTGGGCCAGGGCGCCAGCTTCCCAGCTCCTTCTAGAAAGTTCCCTGGGTGCTCTGCTCTGCTCCAGACCGGCCTGCATGTTTCTCTTCGCTGAGCTCTCTACAGAAAAGTGCCCCCAACCCCCTCCCCACCCACAGCTGCCACTGCCCCGAATGAAACCCAGATGTGGCAGGCCCCCATTCCTGGGCCCATCGGCTTATCTCACTGCCCTGCCCTCTTCCCTCAACTCCCCCCTCCCCCCTCCCCCAACATGACCCAGGAAAAGCTCTTAAATTGCCAGAGTGGGGGTCTTCGGAAGCTCTAAAGCAAAGGATCCACTACTAGAATTTGCATTTGTTTGCATCTCAGCTTTCCCGGGGCCAGGGCTGGAGTGGAGACGGAAGGCCTCCAGCAGAGGCCCTGCTCAGCCCAGGCAGCTCATTCCAGCGCCAGAGGGACAGGGTGGGCCCAGCACACCGAGAAGGTCCCTGCTGAGCAGAGGGGCAGAAGTCGCCTGCACTTTTCTCCCCCAGCACAATTCCCTGGCTGCCACCAGTTCCGTGGCCAGAAATCTCTCTGCCCACCCCCTTCCCTGTCTGGCCTGTCAAAACCCCTCCTAAGACTTTTTTACGGACTATTTTTGTAACTTCGTGTAACTCTAAAATTAATTCAAAATAAAAAGCAAAAAGTAGAGGATCTCCGTTAAGCAAATGCCACAGTAATGGCTGTGGTAGGTGAGATCCACCCGCAGAGGCACCGCGGGTCAGTTTAGGAAGTAACCAGCCGGGCGTTGCTCCAAGCACCCCCACGACATTAACCGCTAAGGGAAGACGGGCCCTACTGAGATTCAGAGCCCTGCGGACACCATGCAACCCAGTGATGACTCCACACCGGCGGCGGACAGGCTGCCTCGGGCCCCCCAGGCTCCTGGTGGGCGGACAGAGGAGCCTGGGTCTCCCTGCCTCACAACTCGCCAGAGCAGGTGACCTCCCCGCCTGCCGGGCGGTGCGTGTGCCTGTCCAGAGGTGCGCAGGACCCTCGGCAGTACCCACGGGGCTCCCAGCAAAGAACGGGACCCACCAGGGCCAGACCTCAGGACAGGCGGGAGGGCCTCCCGAGTGAGCCCAAAGGCAGGGGGCTTGCTGGGGCGGCAGTGACTCACATTTGGGAGAGACCCTTCCCAAACCCCTGAAGCCTCAAACCAAAGGGAGCACAACGATGGAGCCCACAGCCCCACACACCCCTGTGCCCCTCCCCCGGGGGTCCTCTCACCTGCTTGGCCTTCAGCCCCGGGAGGGGCTTGGTGGGAGGAGCAGGTCTGAGCTGCTGGGAGGGGAGGAGAGGTCAGGACCCCAGTTCCCCTGGGTTCAGTTCATGTCGGCCCCTGAGGGTGCAGTGGCCACCACCCGAGGGTCCCCGGCCCACCAAAGCCAGCCCCAGACCCTCCACCTCCCAGGATCTGCTCTATGCCACCTCGACGGCCCCTCTGCCAGCCCCCCACTCACCTGGCCTGGGACCTGCTGGGTATACACAGGAACTGGGGACGGTGGGCTGGACATAGCGGCTGGAGGCTGCAGGAAGCCGGCCGTGAGCCTGGGTCTCAGGGCAGCCACCTCCAGGGAGCCCTGGCTTCGGAGCTGCCCCCACCCAGATGAGGACCCAAGGTTCCGGCCCCTCTCAGAGTGGGAAGAACACAGGCCCGTGTGTGCACAGGGGGCGCCATCCTGCCCCACCACTGGGCAGGGCCCTGAGTTATGCTCCCTTCCCACAGCCCTGGGGACGCACAGAGGTGCTGCATGGCAGCAAGGGCGTCTGGGCCTCAAAACCGCCCCGAGGTGGACTTTGCAGAGGCCTCGAGCCTCAGATTCAATTCTGTCACCAGCTCCTGCGGGTCCTCAGACCACTCGTCCTAAAGCCTCGTTCTGCCTCTAAATGGCGGGCGTGGTGGCCACTCTAAGCCACTGGGTACTGCATCCTGGCCTGAGCTTTGGGGGTGGCCTGGGGAACCCGTTGGGGATGCCTAGTGCTTACAGCAGGAGGTGGCCACTTAGGGGTCACCGCGGAAGCCGTGGGTTTGGGTGGCTGGCTGGGGTGGGAGGAAGGGCCCGGCTCTGGGGGCCCCCTGGTGGGAGCCGGGGCCCTGCCCTTCACCGGTGTCCTGTGCCCCTCGTGGAACAGGGGGTTGGAGAGCCCCATGGCCGTCTTGGGCGCCACATTCCTGGGGAGAAATAAGATGGGTCAGTGCTTCCTGGCCTCAGGATTCAGCCCAGGGACTTGGGGCTCCTGGGCGTGGGAACCCTGGCCTGGCCAGAGGCCCACTCAGCTGCAGCTGCCCGTCGGGGTGCGCCAGTGACAGCTGCGCACAGAGGGAGAGGCAGCCTCACGTGTCCCCATTGACTCTGGGGTCCAGGTGGGCCCGCAGGAGGTACTTGGAGGCCACTGGGCAAGTGTGTCCTGCTGCGGCCAGCGTGGGGGTCGAGGTCCCCCCAGAGTGGGCACCGGGGACACCCAGAGCCCAGGGCAGACTCAGAGCGCACTGTCCACCGAGGGCGGTGGGGTGCAAGGGGGAGACGGGGTCCTCTCTGAGTTTCCATATCACCAACCTGTCACCATGACCCACACCTGCTCCCGTGTCAGCGAAGGCAGGGGGCCCAGAGCGCGTTCTCCCCCTCCAGCAGTGCGAGCAGGCGACTCGCTCTGTGCACACACGCTGACGCCCTGCAAGCCCAGAGCTCGCTCACCTCCTTCGGACGGGGCGCCAGGCTTTGCGGTAGATGACCACGCCTGCCAGGGTCAGCGCCACAGGCACCAGGAGCGCCACAGGCACCAGCACGCCCACCAGGCGTCTCCGGGACGCTGTGGGGACACAGGAGGCCAGGTGCCACCAGGGCCAGATGTGCCTCGAGGCAGCAGGGGCTGGGAGGGCCCGCGGGCAGCTTAGCGCATGTCCAGGCCAGCCTGGGGCCAAGGAGGGGCCTGAGGAAGGCGCCCCCTCCTTGGCCACGGCAACAGCCCTGAGCCCTCGGCCCCCTGCGAAGGCCAGGGCCACCTGAGGATCCTTGGCCCTGAGAACCGGTACATGACGCCAGCACTCTGGGCTCTCAGGGGACCAGCTGGAGGGCTTGGTGGTGGGCAGCCCCAGGCCCTCAGTGATGTGGGTGCGGCCAGGCCAGGCCCTGTAGGCCTGACCGCTGGGGAGGAAGACACTTGTGGGGGTGGGAGGTCCCGAGGTTCCCGGGCCCAGGACGGGGCTGAGCACCCAGCAAGGAGCTGGTGCTGTCCCTCGTTGCCCCTGCAGCCCTCCCTCTGGGACGGGCCCCCCTTCTCCTGTAGGGCTGAGGTGGGGACTCGGGATCCTGGGGTCCAGATGCCGGGGGCTGCAAGGCCACATCTTCAACATGCCCCTCACGGTTTAGGGGCACACAGCCTCCTTCTCGGCCCCTCCCAGGTGGCCTGAGAAAAGGCAGGACCCGCAGCCAGATCCCCTGGGCTTGCGAAGGTGTGTGAAGGCGCAGGGCAGGGCGGGCCCTGCCTACCTGTGCGCACGGTGGACAGCAGCTCTGCGCAGTAGGGCGGGGCCCAGCCCGGGTGGCAGTGGCACTGGTCCTTGTGGTTGCACACCTGGGGGACGACCAAGGCATCAGGGTCTCCAGACCCCCACCTGCCGCACCGCCCAGTGCCCACTGAGGCGCCGTCTGCTCTGCTGGGGCCCCTACTGACAGAGGACAAGCTAGGGGTCCGGGACTGCCACCACCCAGGTTTCGTCAGATGTGCTGACGGCAGCAGCCCCTCCCCGGGTGAGGGAGGATGGCTCTGACGGGACGCTGCGGACTTTCTGAGCAAAGCAGGCATCGCCGCAGGACGGGCAGGACAACTTTGGGGCAGGCTGTCCTCCTGAGACGGGGACACGGGAGGGCACTGCCCCAGGCCCCCCGGTTTCAAGCCCTCAGAGCTCTGACCTCCCCAGCGTCATAGCACAGGTTACTAAGAGCTCAGAATAGGACACTTCACATCAGACCGGCCTGGCCCACGTGTCCACCAGCACTGTGACTAACCTGGGCTTCCGTGTCTACACGGGACGCCCAGATCCCTGTCAGTTCCAGCCTCAGGAGGCCTCAGCAGGCTCCTGGCACAGCCCCAGGGCACCAGCCTCTGCCCTCTGTTTGTCTGGGCTATCCTCAGCACAGCCTGAGCGTCTTTCAAGCCCAAAGGGCTGGTGGCAGACCATCCCCTGGACCCACGTACCCCATGGTTGCTACACCGGGCAGAGCAGTTTCTGGATCTGTAGACATGGAGGTCCTGGCAGAAGCCTTTCCAGCAAACCTGGAGGGCAGTGGGGGGTCTCCGTAGGCAGCCAGTCTAGACCCCTGCTTGAAGCACCCCAGCTCTCCACCATCAACCAGAGCGGACCCAAAACCTGTGTCTGGGCTTCGGAGAGGCAGGCCACAGCCTTCACACCCCCGGTGGCCTCGCCCGCAGCCCATCTACTGGCCGGCCTTGGCCACGGGGAGAGGCACTGCCCGGCCAGCCTTCTGCTGCCACCAGGGCCACAGAGGACTGGTCCCGCCCATCCCCAGAGGGCTTGCAGGACAAATAGTCTTCAAACCCATTAACTGAGAAGGGTCTTCTCCCGCACCCCCCATGCGCCTTCCGAGTTTCTCCCCAGAACAGAGCCCTCCTCCAGCCGCCACCGCCCTGCTCTGGGCCCCAGCAGCTCGCCCTGGGGTCCAGCAGCCCAACCGAGGCGCGTCCGGCCCACCTGCTCCTCGCCACACTTGGTGCCTTCCGGCACTGGCTCGTACGCGCTGCTGCTGTCCTGAACGAGAGCCTGGCAAGCACCCGAGGAGGAGGTGAGGGTGCAGGAACTCCGCTCCGGGGGCTTCTGCCCCCCCTCACAGAACAGAGTGCCACACCTGTTGACCCTGAGGACAGAGGGACGTGCGTGGAGCCAGCTCCGCGGGGACCCCTGCGCGGTGCTCACAACCGTGCTCAGCGCACCAGGAGCTGTGGGTGAGGCCCTGGGTCCACCCGCAGGGGTCCACGGCCCAGCCACAGTGACCCACTCTCCCAAAGGGCAGCATGCTCTGGCCTGGGGGTCCTGCAGGGCCAGGTAGGCCCCCGGAGAGGCTCCTGACTCAGCTCCCGGACTCCTTTGTGCAGAGGACTCTCTTGGTGGAAACATTCCGTGCCCTGGACCCAGGGAAGTCGGGCCACGGGAGGACGCTCACCTGCCAAAGTCCAGGGGGATACTGCCCTTGCAGCCTGTGGAGATGCTGTAGCTGTAGCACGTCTCCGTGGCAACCCGAGCGCCTGCGGGGCAGGAGCAGGTCAGCGCTCCGACTCAGGACCAGCAGCCACCCTGGCAGTCCTGAGGGGCCCATGACCAGGGCCCATGCCCGCCTCACCTGGCCCCCACAAGTCCCGGCACCTCTGGGCCACCGTGGGGCAGGCCCCGTTGTAGCAGTAGCCCCCCGGGCAGGGCGTGCCGTTCTCCCAGAAGGCGTCCTCGGGACACATGGGCTGCCGGCCGTCGCAGTACTCCCCGAGGTCACACTGGTCCTTTGCAGGGCGGCACGGCTCTCCGGCCGGCTTCACCTGGTTCAGCAGAGCCGAGCTCACCCAGGGAACAGGAGGCGCCCGAACACCCACGCCTGCTGCTGTGCCCCAGAACCCCAGGCTCACCCTGCACTCGTGGCAGCAGCTGCCGTGGGCACACTCAGCCCCCTTGGCCAGCAGGCAGGTGCTGGCATTGCAGCAGCGGTTCTGACAGTCCTGGGGGCGGGGGCAACAGCGAAGGTCTGAGCGGGCTGCACGCTGGGCTGGCCCCAGGCCCTTCCCTCGGGTGGTCTGGTCACTCCCCACCACGAGCCCTGCCAGTCGTTTTGGTACCAGAGGACAGGAGGTGTCGCTGTGCGTGCGCAGGGCGCCCGGGGGTCAGGAACGGTCGCCCCAGCCTGTGGATGGGGACCGGCCCCCCATGTGGGCAGCGGGCAGAAAGCAGAGGGTGGTGGCGGGGCCCGGCCCTGTACCTGGGGGGCGCCGCAGTCGCACTGCTCCCCACGCTCCAGGAACCGGTTCCCACACACGGGGCCGCCCACCAGCCGGTCGGGGTCCGGGGCGTCTACCAGGCAGGCCGTCTGGGGCTTCTCCACGAACGTCTCCAGGTCAGCCCGGCTGCAGTGGCTGAACTTTCTGGGGAAGCTGGAGCTGCGGGGAGGGGAGTCCCTGTCATCAGAAGGGGGGGGCAGCCGCCCGTGCCCTGGGACACCCCTGCTGGGCGGGAGGCCCTCGGGCGGGCTGGCTGGGGCCAAGCCTCACCCGATGCTGGCCGCCATCACGCAGCCGCCGCTGTTCCGTGGCACTGCGCAGTAGCAGTCCTGGATGTTCTCGTCGTGGTCCATGCCCAGGTTGTGGCCCATCTCGTGGGCCATGGTGCTCGCCACGCCGACGGGGTTCGGGCTGTGGTCCTACAGGAGGGGCCATGCTGGCTGGGGTCACTCTGGTGGCCAGTCCCCCGCCCGCCCCCAGCAGGCTGAGGGGCTCGGCGGTGCCTCCTGCCAGCATCACTTCTTCAAACCTAAAGCGTCAGTGCATCCTTCGGAAGAGGCAGCTGCTCAGGTGTCCGGGGCAGCGTAGGGACCAGCAGGTGGACCTGAGTCCTGAGGCCCCCCCTCGCAGGCCCCAGCTCAAGCTCTGATCCCCACTCCCTTCCCCCCCACCCCCAGTGGCCAGCTCCAGCCTCTGTCCAGCAAACCCAGCTGGATCCCCCGCACCTGGTTCACAGCCCCCGAGCCCTGGGAGCACATGGCGGACACCCTGGCCAGTCCCACGGTGGTCCCTGCGAAGTCGACCCCGCTGGGAAAGAGAGCAGTGTCTGCACGTGGACACTCGGAACCCGCCTCCCCTGGGGGCTCCCTCGTCCTGGCGACAGGTGGCCCTCCGCCCACTCACGTGATGAGCTGCGCGTTGTCGTGCAGGTGCCGCCCCGCCAGGTCTCGCACCCGCCAGGACAGGAAGTTGTTCAGTGTGGTGTCGGCCTGGGTGCTGACGTGAATCTTGTCCCCACCGTTCCACATCTCCAGGCCCACGAGCACCACGCGGAAATTGAGCTCCTGATAAAGCTGCCAGAGGGCAGGGAGCCCCGAGGGTCAGGTTCCAACGGTGAGGCCAGCCAAGGGCCAGAGGTCCCCCCAGCGTCCGCTGCGATGGGACAGGTCACGAGGGCAGAGTCCTAGCCCCCCCATCACCTGGCAGATGGTTCTACTGGCAGCCGGGCGCCCCCCATGGCCAGCCCTCTCCTCTTCTCCAGGTGCCCCAACAGGCCTCTACAACCAGGGTTTCTGTTGGGCTGGGTGTGTGCTGCCGCGGGGTCCCAGCAGCCCCTGCTGAGAGGAAGCCCCCAGAGCGAAGCGGCCCCCACCTTGTCCACGTGGTTGACCACCTCCAGCATCCGCTGGCGCACAGCCTCTCTGCTCCCCAACCGCTGGAACTGGAGGACAGTAGACCCTCAGCTGCAGCCTGTCGGCCCACCTGCACCCACCCCAACCCCCGCCCCCGCCCCCGGCACCTCTGTGCTGTCCGTGACCACGAACAGCTCCACGTAGCGGGTCTCTCGGGGCACTGGCCAGTTCTGAGGAGTAGGGACAAGAAGCCGGTCAACCACCCAGCCACAGCCCGCCTGTCCTCAGCCCGTCTGCGCACACGGAGCATCTCCAGGCCCCGGAGCTGGCCCCACAGCGCTGGGGGAGCCTTGGTGGGAGCTGGGGGGGGCTCTGGCGCAGACTAAGGAGCTGGCTCTGCGGCCAGCGCGCAGCCAGGCCCAGGCCCACCCCAGCCACGGGGGCGGCAGGCAGCACCCCCGCTTCGCAGGGCATTCAGGAGTCTGGGGATGCATGGGGCCAAGCGGACGCGGAAGCAGCGGGCAGGGCCTCCCCTCACCCGGGGCCTGAGGGCCGCCGAGACCCGCGGCCCCAGGATGGTCTCCAGGCTGCTGTCGTTGACCCCGCAGGTGCCGGCCTTCTGCTGCAGGTGCTGTGCCTGGTACAGTGCGTGTTGCCCCTCTTCCCCGCCCCCATCCAGGGGCTCGATCAGGTGGATGGTGGAGCCGGCCTGGAAGAAGCCCCTGAGGCAGAGGGAAGCCCATGGCTCTGAGTTAGCGAGGGACCCCAGGGCAGCAGGTGCCCCCGGCCCATCCCTCCCTTCTTGGCCTCAGTTCACTTCGCTGGAGAGTGAGACAGTGCTGGGCCCTGATGTCCTGATGCACCCCGCCTGGTCGGCAGCACCCACCTGAGGCCGGCACAGGTGCTGAGGCTGGCAGCGGATCCCTGGTGCCCCTCCACGTTGCCCTGGTAGAAGCAGTGGTCCTGTGGGAGGAGGGTGTGAGGGCTCCGCCGCCAGTGCCCGCGCTCCCCACACCGCCACGGCCAGCCTTGGGGGGGGGGGGTCACTCGGGGGCCACACCTGCCTCAGTAGCCGCTCTGTCACCTGGGAGCCATCGGCGGCCGTGTAGGTCTCCACGTAGCCCGAGCCCACCAGGTCCCTGGAAAAGAGCCCCCGTGATGCTCTGGGCCCCGCCTGCCTGCCCCAGAAGCCACCTTTGGTGTGGAGGAGAGGCTGGGCCAGGGAGCTGTATGCCCAGGACACAGGTGTGTCGGGGGCAGGGATGGGAGCAGGCTGCAGGCTTAGGCCCCTGCTCACCTGTTCTTCCGAAGGTGCAGGGTGAAGGTGTGCCCTCGGGCCCCCAGGACGTAGCTCACACTCTCCGGGTACAGGCCCTGAGCCGGGAGAAAAGGGAGGGGTCCAGAGAGAGGGGCCCTGCCCCAGCCACGCCCACCTCAAACCTGGGGGTGGGTAGCACAGGGCCAGTAGGGGGAGGTGGGGCCTCGGGTCGAACCGGAGGCAGTGGGCAGGTGGGGAGCTCCACCCAGAACCGCCTCGGGTGCCTCAGGCCTTGGTGGTTTCCTCACAAGTCCACACGGGGAGAAGAAGAATGCCCCTTACCGGGAAACAAGGGGAGGAGGGGACACAGCCCCTGACAGGCAGCCTTAGAACCCAGGCAGCAGAGGTGACCCGCCCCTGCGAGGCCCCGCCCCTTCCAGCCCAGGGCCCGACTGGCGGGGCGCCCCCAGCCGCAGCTGACCCCTAGGACACCGTGCGCTGTGCCCGCACCCTGAGGTCAGGACGGGGCTGTCCTCAACACACACTTGGGCACCTGCAGGCGCACACGCTTCAGGTCTCAGGAGTGCCCCCAGGCGCCCCGGGGAGTCCCAGCCCAGCCCCAAATGCCCGAGAGGCGTAAGCTAGCGCCCTGCTGAGCCATCCCCTCCAGTCTTGGAGGAGTCTGACTAATCGCTGGAGTGAAACTGGGGAGTGGCCACGGCCGGCGGAGCTCCTGAAAGGAAGACAGGGCGGCCCGGCCGGCACCCCCCACCCCGAGGCGGGGCGGCTGTGGCCCTGCCCAAGGGTGGGCAGGATGGAAGAAGAAGGTGAGGCCCGGGGGGGGGGGGCGGGGAGGGAGGAAGGCGGCCCCTCACAGCTCGCTGGGCACACGGGGAGCTATCACCCTGCTCACAGACAGAAACGGGCTCTGAGGGGCCAGGGAGGGACCCCCAGGCCAGCCTCCCGCCCAGGCTTACCAAGTGGAAGGGCAGGGCTCGGCGGGTGCGGGGTGCTGGCAGGCGCCGGGGCCTCACCACCTCGTACTGCTCCACGTGGGGCAGGGTGGCCCTGGGGGCAACCTCTGCAGGAGAGGGGGGTCAGCAGGCGCACAGGGCACCCTCCCGCCCTGGGGGTCCCTTCCCAGCCTGCTGTGCGCCGGCACCTCCTCTTGGGGAATCGCCCGACAGCGTGGGGACCGCAGACTCTGAGCCCTGGCTGCCCAGCCCAAGTGGGGTTCTGCGTGAAAGAGGCTGCCGGACCCCTGCCCTGGGTGGGGTCGGGCAGACTTGCGCCTGGCAGTGCACGGAGACCCCACCCAGCGCCTGCCCTTCCAGGAGCCCACCAGGCTGCCTCCCAGACCCTGGGGTGACCCGGATGCCCCCTCCCCCTCAGAACGAGGACACACACAGGCCCTGGGCGGGGGGAGGGGTGGGGGACGCGGGGGGAGGGGGGGAGGGTGCGTGGGGGGGGCCGGTCTGCCCGTCCAGCGCTTAGAGCTGACATTTTTCATCCCAACTAATCACGTGACCGCATCTAACCGGGAACTGGCAGCCCTGTTCCGCAGGGTTCACCCAGCCCAGATCTAGAAGCTGCCCCGTATCCAGCAACAGACAGCAGGGACCCAGCCCAGGCCCAGAGATGGAGACCTACTCCCCAGGTGACTCTTTTCTCCTTCTTTCAAGGTGTTAATGGTTGTGTCTCCATAATGGCTATCTGGCAAACCTCCCGGAGTGAAGGCCGTGCAGAGGGCCTGCCCCGTAAGTGCCCTCCCCCCCGAACCCCAGGAGGCTCTCAGGAGCTAGGGTGGGGGCCAAGGCCAGCAGCACAGTCAGTTCCCCCAGAGGAGAGGCAGGTCCCCATGTGGCAAAACAACCCCCTGGGGTGCCCCCAACCCCTCGGCTCCAGGCCACTGCTCCTCGGTCCTCCCCTCCCTGCCAAGCTGGGGGCTCCCCGTGGAGGTGGGCAATCCTCCCGAAGCCCCGGAATGGGGCCGAAGCAGCCAGGTCCTCCACCCTGTTCTGTCCCAGCCGGTCCCCACCTCCAACGCAGAAAACGCCCAGGTGGCCGTTTCCCCACGCACTTCCCTTTTGAAGTTTCCGTGTGTGCACCGCCCAGGGCCTCCCCACCGACTGGCCACCTGTGCGCCGCCGAATCCCAGAGACCAGCCCAGAGCCCCGCGCAGGGAGCAGGGGGCCAGGCGACCGGACCAGCCAGAGCCAGACGCCCAGCACTCACCCTGTAGCCACAGCGCAGCAAGCAGCAGGAGCCCGAGGCCGTGCATGGTGGGCGGTGCGGGCGGGGTCCGGATCCGAACCCACGGTTCCGGGGGGCTGGGGAGAAGGTGCTCCGTGCTCAGGCTGGCTCTGGTCCTGCCCTCGCCTCTGAGGCTCTTGCCCTCGCGCCCCGCCCTGCCCCAGCGACCAGCCCCCTGCCCGCGGCCAATCAGCCCCTCGGGGCCGGGAAGGGCCGGGCCTGGGCACCTGAGGGCGCGGTCCCGCCCCCACCCCGCCTCCCCGGTCTCCTTCTGGTCCCCTGGGGCTCCTGGACAGTGTCCCGTATCCAGTGTTCAGCACACAGTTTTGTCAACGTGGACTGAATTAAGCAGGGCAGGTGGACAGACTAACCTGGGCCACTCCTGCAATTGCATCCCCCATGCAGGTGAGGAAACAGGCTGGGGCTGCCCGGGGGGCCCCGCCGGGGGTGGGGGTGGGAGCGGAGGCCCTGCTGCGTGTGAGGCGTGCGCAAGCTCCAGCAGCCCTGCTCCCAGGCTCCTGAGGCCTCACTGGGGAGACTGGGCAAGGGGAGCACACAGGTGGGGCCGCTGGCCAGGTGCCGGGCAGCCACCTGGCTCAGGGAGCAGACCCTGCTCTGTGGAGAGGGCGGATGTGGAGGCCCAGTGGACAGCCCTGGGATGCGGTCGCTATGGGCCAAAGTCTGCAGCTGCCTGCCCGCTGCTGCCCCCAGCCCCCAGTTTCTGCCCGCCCTGCCCTGCCCTGCAGGCTGGGACCACTCCACTCTGGCCTGGTACCTGGGGATCCAGGCTTCTTGCAGCTGAGCTGGCCGGTGGCACCCCAGCCTCACTCTGAACGTGCCCCTGGGAAGGCAGGACATCAGAGCGTGTCAAGGCCTCAGGTGAAAGGGTGTGGTGCCCTCAGTGGGTCCAGACCAGAGGTCAAAGTTCAAAGGACCATGATTTCCCCCAAAGTGAACCGCAGAAAAAGGAAAACAAGGCAGGAGGGCTTTGCACACACTTTGGGGTATCTCGGGCGTGGGTGACAGAAGCCCCCAGGGCCACAGTGAGCAAGGGGCACAGGCAGCTTGTGTCCCTGAGCCCATACGTGACCGTGTTTCACACAACGATGCGTGTGAACCACCCCAAATCCTCCTGACCATTTTACTTCTCTTTTTTGATATTGCGTGTTATCTGATAGCAGAAGTTCAAAGGCTACGTGTCCCTATTTGGGCAAAAACCCCAGCTGCTGGGACTACACGCTCTGCTGCCCAGACCTCAACAGGGAACTCGGCAGCAGGGGCTCAGCACCGGCACCCCCACCCCACCTACAGGACCAACGTGGGCCCGCAGAGTCCCCTACCCCAGAGAACCCCTCCCCCACCCCACCTACAGGACCAACGTGGGCCCGCAGAGCCCCCTACCCCAGAGAACCCCTCCCCCCCACCTACAGGACCAACGTGGGCCCGCAGAGCCCCCCCGCCACAGAGAACCCCTCCCCCACCCCACCTACAGGACCAACGTGGGCCCGCAGAGCCCCCCCCCGCCACAGAGAACCCCTCCCCCACCCCACCTACAGGACCAACGTGGGCCCGCAGAGCCCCCCCGCCACAGAGAACCCCTCCCCAACCCTACCTACAGGATCAATGTGGGCCGCAGAGCCCCCCTATCACAGAGAACCCCTCCCCAACCCCACCTACAGGACCAACGTGGGCCCGCAGAGCCCCCCCGCCACAGAGAACCCCTCCCCAAGCCCACAGGGCGCTCCCCTCCCGCTGTCAACGCCTGCAACCCGGAGGTGTCTCCTTCAGGAAAGCCCAATGCCGAGCCCAGGACAGGGACGCAGGGCTTCTGGGCCTCGGGCCAGGTGGGAGGGCCAGTGGGCGCCTCTGCTCAGAGCCTGTGCTGCAGAACCCCGGACTGTGGCATTTTGGGTGCACCCGCACGCACTGCAGCTTAGAAGAGGAAGCAGTTTGTGGCTTGAGTCCAGGCCCCCAGCTCAGGGTGCCCCCTCCGCAGGGCAACAGCAGGGTTGGGAGCTGCCCGACCCCTGCCCCTAGGGGAACCCTGTCGTTCCTCATCTGCCAGAGCGGGGTGGGGGTGGGTGGGCGGGGAACACCTGGAGCAGGCGGTCCGAACTGAATTTTGAAAACGACCCACGTGGAATTCTGCAGGGAAAGGGTAGGGTGGCTGGGAGGGGGGCAGAGCAGCACAAAGGTATTCACCGCAGGCCACACCTGGGGCTGGACGTGCCACCCACTGCCCATCGGGAGGGGCCGGACAAGGCTGGGCCTAACAGGACAGAGGCCACAGCCTCAGCCGCCGCCCCAGGCAGCTCTTCCATCCTCAGTGGGCGTGTCGGTGACTCACCCCCCAAGCTGCTCCAGCCTCGGGACAAGGGGCTGTGCTGCCCCCTGCTGCCTGGAGCAACGCCCTGCCTGCCGTGAGGGGTTCCTGCTGACCCCAGGGAGCCCAGCCCCACTTCACAGGGACAGGTGTGGACATCAGGCCCAGACCTCGCCCCCACCTGGCACCTTGGTGACTGTCCTGATGTTGTTCAGAGGCCATGTGTTCTCACTTTGTCTGACTTGAAACCAAAAAACTCTTTAAAGGGACTCTGCTCGCTTCAGGAAAGCGCGCAGACAAGCAGACCCTCTCTGGTCTGAGTGCACGAGCCCCAAGAAACGAGAGGAGCTGAGTGCAGACAATTCAACTTTATGTTTAAACAGGACACACACAGCACAAGCGTTCTGGAAACATGTGGTGAGAAACCTCTGAACTCATCCACCTGAGGCTTCAGCTGGGGCAGGAGCGGCTGGCCTCACTGCGCAGTGACAGCGACCCTGGGCGCTGGAGCTGGGGGCCCCCGCGGGTTGGGCACTGGGGGGGCCGCCTTCTGGCTCCTCTCTGCAGACAGGCGCTCCAGCCGCTCTGTGTAGAAGCCGTTGAAGTCGAGCCTGCAAGGGAAGTGGGCAGGGTCCCTGCAGATGCCTCCGTGGCCACACTGGCGATCCCCTTACCACCCCACGGTGAAGGGCATGGGAGGCACTCAAGTCTCCAGCACACGCGCACTCGGACACACATACAGGACCCAGGCGATACTGAGAATAAAGCTTAAAGACACAGGTGAGGGCTTCCCTGGTGGCACAGTGGTTAAGAATCCGCCTGCCAATGCAGGGGACATGGGTTTGAGCCCTGGCCTGGGAAGATCCCACATGCCGTGGAGCAACTAAGCCCGTGTGCCACAACTACTGAGCCTGTGCTCTAGAGCCCGCGAGCCACAACTACTGAGCCCGTGCACCACAACTACTGAGCCTGCGGTCTAGAGCCCGCGAGCCACAACTACTGAAGCCCGTGTGCCACAACTACTGAAGCCCGCGTGCCTAGAGCCCGTGCTCCACAACAAGAGAAGCCACCGCGATGAGAAGCCCGCGCACCACAATGAAGAATAGCCCCTGCTCGCCGCAACTAGAAAAAGCCCGCACGCAGCAACGAGGACCCAACGCAGCCACAAAAAAAAAAAAAGACACGGGTGAAGTGAGACAAACGTCTCCAGCCCCTGGACATTGGGGGTCTCCGAACCCCAGAGCCCAGGACGTTGGAATGCCTGTGGGCAGAACAGGGCAGCCCAATGTTTGGCTGAGCCGGAGGCTACCCAACAGGAGGCTTCCCAGGGCAGGGACAGCCCCCTCCTCACCTGAACCCGCCCCCAAAGGGAGCAGGCCCACCACGCCCCCTCTGAGGAGCAGGAAACCGCCAGCCCCAGGTCCGCAGGCCCCACCGACCGGCCCTTGGGCCCCGCGCGCCCGTCCTCGCCGCTGCACGGTCCTCCCCACGGCCCCCCAGATTCCGCGGACTCCTGCTCGCGTCAGCCCTG
Organism: Pseudorca crassidens; assembly: GCF_039906515.1. NCBI lineage: Eukaryota > Metazoa > Chordata > Mammalia > Artiodactyla > Delphinidae > Pseudorca > Pseudorca crassidens. The sequence continues at coordinate 554,745 of NC_090311.1, read as the reverse complement.
CACGCTCGCCGCTCCCGGGGTCACGGGAGGTGGACCCCAGGGGGGCACCAACGTGGCCCTCGAGGCGCGGCAGGCTGGGCGAGCGCGGCCCTGACCTTCCATGCGTTCCCCGGGGTCTCCTGACCAGCCGCCAGCGGGAAGGCAGCGCCTCCTCACTGCTCACCTGGAGACAGTGCGACGGCCCGCGGCTGGGGCCAAAGGGCCCTTCCAGTGTCCTGGGTCCTGGCTTGGGGCACAGCGGCCAGTGCAGCTGACCCAGGCCTGGCCCTCGGAACACAGAGAAACGGGGAGAGGGCTGATGGGGCGGCCTGACGTATACCAGTCAACACGGGCACGCAGGTGAGCATGCACATGAACACCCGCACACGTGAACGCCCAGAGGCCACTCCTCCAGCAAGCGGCCAGCGGCGGCACACGGAGGCCAAGGGAGCCTCGGCTGAACACACGCGGCCTCAGTCACATCTGCGCCGAGTGGCGGGAGGGCGCGTGCGCCGGTGGGAGGGCGTGGCGGGGCAGGGCGCCGGCGGGGGCCGGTGCACCCACCTGGAGATGACGCTGGCCATGCCATGCTCGCAGTCGCTGGTGCTGTAGATGCTCAGCCGGGCCAGGAGGTCGAGCAGGTGGGCTGAGAAATTCTTATCGAACTTACTGATGGTGGCCTCGAAGCTGGAGGCCAGCTGCGGAGCGTCCACGTGCTCGGCCAGGCACTGCAAGACATGGCTGTAGTGACTCGGCCGCCCGCCAGCAGCTCAACCCCCTTCTCTCTTCTTTTTTAAATAGAAAAATGTGTCTCGGCAATTCTTCACGTGAAGAAAGGTAAAACGTTAGGCACTGTGAAAACCCCTGAGATGGCAGGACCTAGAGACGCTCCAGGCAGCCGGCCCTGCGGCCCCACCACACGGAGCCAGGAAGGACGTGAACCTCAGGGTTTCCGCGTGTGGCTCAGATCTTCCAGCTGACACTGTTTTCTCTTGGCCGCCGCTCAGCAAGTGGGGGGCCTGGGAGTGCCTGCCCGGGCTCACCCTGCCCCGCCGCACCCCACCCTACAGGACACACACCTGCACCCACGGAACCACCTGCCCTTCCGGTTACGGACAGAAATAATCGCAGTGACCGCAGGCCCCTGCGGGGTATCCCCATGGCTCGGGCTTACCACACACCCCTGAACGACGCAGCCTCACTGTGGGAAGTCGGGGAGGGAGATTCTCCGCGGCTTGTATTTGGAACAGACATTTAAGAGCCTTTTTGTCAACCAAAGGGAAGACAGGAATGGCGGGCTGTAGCAGCGCTGTGACCCTAATGCTGTGTCCAATCCCAGCGGGACAGAGGAGGGCCTCGGGGACGCCCGCTTGGCCACCCACCCACCTTGCGGGCAAGCTCCTTGCGCGCACGCTCCTCGGCCCGCTCGGCCTCCGTGGGCGGCCCCCGCATCGTGCCGTGCTCCAGTGTCAGGTGGCCCAGCTCGCTATCCAGCTTCATGCTCTGCGTGAACCTCTGGGGGTCGGGGGGAAATGCGCATCAGCCGCGAGCAGCCCCACCCGAGGGAGCGCAGCCCCGCGGGGCTGGGGCGGTCTGCAGGGCTGGCGCCCGCCGCCCAGAGCCCCGGGGCGCACCTGCATGCAGTTGGTGAACATGACGCACACGGACATGAGCTTGGAGAAGACACGCAGCAGTTCGGGGTTGGTCAGCATGCAGTCCTTCAGGCAGCTGTCCAGGAAGCTGGTGTGGTGTGCCAGCACGTCATCGATGTTGGAGGCCTGGGCGGGAGACACTGTCAGAGCCGCTCTGCTGAGACGGCCGCACCGAGGCCCTGACTGGGCTGCTTTGTACGCTCTGTGTTGTTTCCATGTTTTAAACAATCCTGTGGTCTTTTGGGGGAAAACTTCAAAATATCGCTAAAAGGACACACTGAATGTGCCCCAAAAGGTCCAAGGTTTTCGTTTTTAAAGACAGAAAACAAGGAGGAAACACTGCCCGCTTGCACTTTCTGCTCCTGGAATTTGGTGACATGAACTTTTTGGCTGACGGCCCCCAGGGGCCCTGGGATGGGCCTGGATGGGGCGCTGACCCAGAGCAGAGGCTCCGAAGGAACTGCACACTCTTCTGGCAGCCTGAGCCTGGGCCACGCGGTCCTGTGTGCCCTGCCCTCCACTGCTAACACGGCTCTGGCGGCGTCGGGGGAGCCATCGGGGGAGCTGTCGGGTCCGTGCCCCACCTCCGCCTCCCTGACCTCTGACCAGGCGTCGTGACCAGCCGGGCTAAACTCACAGATCTCAGGCTCTTCTCCAGGACATGCCAGGTCGGCTCCAGCACCTCAAACATCATGTAGTACTGGATGTTCTGGACGAAGTTGAGCATCCGCTGCCGCAGGGTGAAAGCGCCTGCGAACCTGCGCCAGGCGAAGGCGTCAGATACACAGGGCGCCCGCGGGCCCCCAGCACTCGCGAAGTGCCGAGCACCCCTGGGCCTGCAGGCGCTCCCAACCCTGGAGGAGCCGGAGGTCCAGGAAGGGCTCTGGCTCAGACACGCCCCACCATCCCACAGTCTAACGGTAGCATGGAACATCAGAGACGTGGAGGCTGCACAGGCCAGCTCCTGGGTCTCCGTTTTCGGGGTGTGGAGAGGAACCACCCTGCTGCACAGGAGCCCCGGAGGACGTACCACTTGGCCGAGTGCAGGGAGTACTGCTTGGCAGTCTTGTTGCTGATCCAGACGTTGCAGAGCTGCCGTTCCACGTGCTTGCAGTAGAACATGTGTCTGAAGAGCATCTGATAGCGGGTCAGGGCTTTCCTGCGAAGAAGGAACAAAGCGGATTCCGACGGACGCCTGGGGGTTGTTGCCGGCACCAGACGTCAAAGGCGAGGCTCACGGGGTGGAGCGTGACCTGAGCAGCCAGTAACCCCCAGTGGCCTAAGCAGGCGCGAGAGCCTGATGCTTACCTGTTAATGATCAGAGACAGGGGCCACTTCACCACGTAGTCGAAGGAGAAGGCCTCCAGGCCGCTCAGCGTGAGTTCGGTGGGGTCAGCGTGGACCATCGCCTTCTCCTGCTTGGTCTCGATGGCGAGGACACGCAGAAGCTGGGTGATGAGGTCGTGAGGCATCAGGTCGATCTGGGGAAAGAGAAACAAAAAAGCATCAGGTCCCAACCCCACCCCGCCCCTACATCACGAAATGGAAAAGCGAGTCCAGGGCCGAGGAATCTCCTCCAGACATGGATTCTAAGTCTGGGAGGCTGGCTTAAAACACCAAACATCTACTGATACACCTTAATTAAAAAACAAAACTGCTGTGAGTCAAAACAGAAAAAGAAGGGTACAGAGAAATTACTTTAAAAGCATCCGTGATGGTATCAAGGAGAAACAAGGGCAAGTGAGAAACCCTGAATCCCGCGAGACTCAGCCCTTCTCCACCACCTGCACAGGCCAGGCGGAGGGAGCACATGGTGAGGACGGCACAGCGGTTCTGGGCAGGGAATGTGGTCCACACACTGCCTCATTCACACCCTTACACGGTGCCACCTATGTGCCAGAGACGTGGGACAATTCCTGTAAACTGATAAGAAACTGGGAGGATAGAGAATGACAGAACCACAATGAAAGACAAACAAGGAAGGATGAAGGAATGAACAGGAAACCACAGATGAGAACTCACGTCACCTGCTGCAGAAGTGGACCCTGAATGGCTGTGCTCCCTCCCACCAGGGCCGCGGCCGACTCAGCGGGCAGCCCAGGCTCGGGGACTGAGCATCAGAGATGTCAGTCCAGTGGAGCGCTGGCCGTGTGCTTTGACCCAAGAATCTGACTTCCCGGATCTTATCCTACAAGAACACTCCTATACCTCACAAGAGACCCCAAAACACATGAAGAGCGAGCTGCCAGAACTGAGAAGGGTCTACGATGACAGTGGGAGGCCTGACACCCTGCTGTCAGCAACAGAGACAACCAGGCAGGTCAGAGACTGGACGTGAGCACAGTGAGCTGACTGCCCCCCATGGGACACGGCCCCAAGCAGCTAGTGCACACAGAACACTCCCCAGGACAGACCACATGTGAGGCCACAAAGCAAGACTTAGTAAGGTTAACAACACTGATATCATGCCACGCCCTCTGATTACAACAGGATGAAGTTAGAAATCAGTAAGAGGATAAAGTGAGAAAATTCACAAATAGTGAAAATAAAATATGCTCTTAAAAACAAATGGGTCAAGGAAGAATCACAAGAGAAATTCAAAAACATCTTGATACCAAGGGAAATGAAAACACTATAACCAAAACTGATGGGATGCAGTAAAAGCAGAGCTCAGAGAGAAACTCACAGCAGCAGATGCCCACGTTAAAAAAGAACAATCTAGGGCTTCCCTGGTGGCGCAGTGGTTGAGAGTCCGCCTGCCGAGGCAGGGGACACGGGTTCGTGCCCCGGTCTGGGAAGATCCCACATGCTGCGGAGCGGCTGGGCCCGTGAGCCGTGGCCGCTGAGCCTGCGCGTCCGGAGCCTGTGCTCTGCAACGGGAGAGGCCGCAGCAGTGGGAGGCCCGCGCACCGCAAAAAAAAAAGAACAATCTCAAATCAACAACCTAACTTTACAACTTAAGAAACTAGAAAAACAGAAAATTAAACCAGAAGTCAGCAGAAAGAGGAAGATAATGAAGATTAGAGAAGAAATAAACAAAACACAGAACAGAGAAACAACAGAGAAAACGGATGAAACCAAGTTAGCTCTCTGAAAGATCAGCAAACTTGATAAGCTTTTAGTTATGTTTAACTAAAAAAAAGAGAGAAGATTCATATTACTAAAATCAGAAATGGAAGTGGGGACATTACCGTCAACCTTACAGAAATAAACAGGATTATGAGAACTAATTCCTACACAAATTCCTAAGCACACACAAACTACCAAAACTGACTCAAGAAGAAACAGAAAATTGGAACAGACCTGTAACCGGAGAGGAGATGGAAGAAACAACGAACCTTCACAACAAAGAAAGCTTCACTGGTGAATTCTACCAAACACTCCAGGAAGAGCTGATACCAACCCTCTCGAAACTCTTCCAGAAATCCGGAAGAGGGAACCCTTCCAGATCAGTGTACGAGGCCAGAGATGCTACAGAAGACTAAAGCCAACATCCCTGCCAGAAACGGATGCAGAGTCCCCCAGAGACCCCGACCCCCCAGTTCAGCAGCCCATGGAGAGGCTCACATACCACGACCCCGAGACGTGTCCCTAACAGAGCCAAGGAAAACCCTGTGAGCATTTCAACCGAGGCAGGAAAAGCACTCCTCAAGGGCTGGCTTCTGCTGTTTCTCTCTCCAAGGTCCCTGGGGGGTGCCTGCTCACCTTGAGGTCGTCTTTGAAGGGGTCGGTGTTGGCGGTGCTCATGCGCAGGGCCAGTTCCAGCAGCGCCTCCAGACGGGTGGGCGTGATGTCGTCCACCGGCTTCTTCAGCTCCTCCTCCGTGAGGTCCATGAAGTGCACGAAAAAGTCGCCCTGGTCCATCAGGAAGTAGCGCTTGATGGACCTGCGGGCAGGAGAGGTGAGAGGCCGTGGACACGAGGATGGCCCAGACTCGCAGAGTGCTCCCTACGAGGGGTGATGGGGGGAGCTGGGCAGAGACTGGGAGGAGGTTCCCATGCCCACAGGTGCCCCGAGTCCACGGGTGCCCACGCCAAGAAATACATTTACGGGGGGAGCAGGGGTCAGCTCCAAATGTGCTGAAATGAACAGTGGGGTCACAGCACTGTGCAGGACATGCTGCCAGAAAGGCACTGGGGACCGCAGACAGGTCCCTGGGAGGGCAGGGGGCCAAGGAGGGGGCTGGCGGCCCCAAGGAGGGAGCTGCGCCACCGCAGACGAGGGGACGTGGGCACACACGGCCCTCTGCCGGCCCCTGGGGGCGGGCGCACCTCAGGCGGGCCACGAGCTCCTTCTCCTCCGTGAGGAAGTCCAGCAGCACCTTGCTGGCATAGCTGAAGGCCTTCTCGATCTGCTCCACGTACGCGCGCTCCTGCAGCGTGTAGATGACCTCTTTGGCCACAGGGCAGGTGACGTCACGGCCACACTCTCTGACCACATTCAGGTATTTTCCTGCAAAGGGATGGAAACAGTCAGATGACCATGCTTGCTGTATACGTGATAACTCACAGGCCTGAACCCCAGACATCGCAGCCCCAGTGCCGGCCAGAGGCAGGCAAGAGAACCAACCAGCTGAGCACAGTCCCTACCCCCTCGCCCAGAGCAGAGCAGCACAGCTGTCGCCACAAAGGGCTGCAACCTCCTGTGACTTCATACCTGCACTTGCCTCATCAAGGGCACAGGAATAACCTCAGAGAGCCTCACGGGAACCAGACGCTACACCACCTCCCAGCCCCGATCTCAGAACCAAAGTGTGAGGCCCTGGCTGGAGCATGTCTCCAGGTAACTCATCCCACATGTGTCTCTCAGTCACGTTCCTGACCGCAAGGAGATGACTAAAAACCCTGCCAGCCCAGCGGGGCACGTGTCCTTTACTGCTTTTCCTGTGCTAGCCTGTGATACTGAGAAATAAGACACATACCTCTGGTCTTTGTTCTTGGTTCCTGGCACTGAGCTCCTACAACCCTTGGGATTTGGTGGTTCACAAGCCCCTTTCACCCACACCTGAGTTTTACTCGCAAGGTGACTCCTGGCCATCCCTACAGAGCTTCAGGATGGGGGCTGGCGGTCGGAGGAACCAACCACATGATGGGAGAGTGAAACCCTCAGCCCCGTCCCGACATCTGGGGCGGGGGGAGGGGCTGGAGGCTGAGTTAATTCCCAACAGCCCACGAGCCGATCAGCCGTGCCCTGTCCCAGAACCTGCAGGGAAACCCTGCGGGAAGGGGTTTGGAGAGCTTCTGGGCTGGTGAACGTGTCCACCTGCCAGGAGGGTGGTGCCCGGCACACCCCAGCTCCACGGGGACAGACTCTCCCGTGCTCGGGACCCTTCCACACCTGCCCCATGGACCCCCTCATCGGGCTGCTCATCTGCATCCTTTACGACATCCTCTGTAACAGACCAGCGATCTAGTTAAGTCAAGCGTTTTCCTGAGTCTGGGAGCTGTCATGGCAAACATCGAACCTGAGGAGGGGGTGGTGGGAACCCGATTCATGGCCACACTGCATGGAGTGCAGTGGCCTGGGGACCCGACACTTGTGACCGGCGCCTGGTGGGGGCAGCCTCGAGGGACGGAGCCCTGACCCTGTGGGGCCTGCACTGACCATGGCACATAGTGCCAGAATTGAGTTAAATGGGGGAACACCCAGCTGGTGTCCACAGGGAGCGGAGAACTGGCTGTTGTGCGGAAACCCGCACACGTGCAGTCAGAAGTGCTGGGAGCAGAAAACAGTCTTCCTTTCAGTGGCCACAGAGCTTTAAGAATCACAAAAGGATGGCAAGTCCAGCTCGGGTGGGGGACAGAGTGAGTCCACCGGGCGCCGCTGGCACTGCGGGCGCCTAACCTGGGCAGGTGGGGACACGAGACAGCCCGCCAGGCCCCGCCCCCACGGTCACCTGTGCTGAGCACCTTGCCCGCCATCTTCTGCAGGAAGGACGGGATCTGCCGCTGCACCACGGTGTAGCGCTGCTCCCAGTACCTGTCGTTGTAGTCCTCCTGGATCTTCTCCTTGCGCAGCTCTCGCTCCTCCACCATGAACTCGCTGAAAGGCATGGGCGCCGGTGACGGGCAGATCTCGCCACACAGGCCGCCGCAAACAACGGGAGTCCACGGGGGCCACGGACAGCCTCGCCGCCCTTCATTCTCAGCCGCGAGTGAAGATACACCCACCGACGCCCATGGGGCAAGGTGCTCATTACCGGGCGCAGAGGGGACTGAGGTCTGCAGAGTTGGACAGGACGCTGACTCCACTTTACTCCACCCGCCCCCCCCCCCATGGGAACCTCGCGTGTTCTTCCATCTCGAACGCAGGCAACAAGACGACACTCCCATCGGGGCCCATGTTCCTGTCACCAGCAGAGCCAGACACCCTGACGCCACCTACGCTTACCGTGGAAGGGCTTCCTTGCCAGGCCCTCATGCTAGATTTTGTCATCTGGGTCGTGAGTAAATTATGTCTAGACAACAGGCTCATTTTTTGAATGTTCCGACGTGTACAACAGATACACGTCAGCATAGAACCCTCCGTGAGCTGACGCGCTTCACGTTGTGCGCTGAGCGTGGCGCCAGCTGAGAAGGGCCCGCAGGCCCCCACCTCACCCTGCTGCCTCCGCGGCCCCTACCTGTATGGGTCGTCGATGATGCCCCTGTAGATCCACTTCTCCAGGATCTCGAAGTAGGGCACGCTGGCGGCCGTGGTGAGGTACAGACACAGCTCCTGAGCCTGGCTGTCGCCCGTGTAGCTGAAGCTGCGGTCGTGCAGGAGGCTCAGGGTCGACCCCCCGACACACTCGCCTTTGTCCACCGAGGTGGCTGCCGGGGGAGAGGACGGCGCTCAGTGCTGAGAGGGCCACTGGGCCACCACGGGCTAGAGCCCCTCCTCAGGGGACAGGCCTTCCTTTTGGGATAAACTCCAACTATAAAGCTGTGGTTTTCGGAAGCTCCCGGAGTCTTCCTCCCACAAACTAATAAAACACAAAGCTGCGCGGCTTTCGCCTCACAAAGTAAGAATCGGAGGACGAGTGCCCTGGCCCAGGGTGTCCCTCCCGCCAGGCCCGCGCACCCAGGGAAGCCAGGATGTCCACGGTACGCATGGCCGGCTGGATGTGGAACCAGAGCTTCTGCAGGGACAGGAGGCCCTGCCTCTGCAGCTGCTCCAGCTGCGTGACCAGGATCAGGTACTCTTTTACCAGTGTTCTCATGGCGGCCGCCAAGGCGTGGTTCACCTGCCCGTACTCGAAGGAGGACTTTTCCTCGACGAACCTGCAAGGAAAGCAGCCCAGAGCACCGGGCGGGTGAGAGCTGTGTCTCAGAAGGGATGGTCGGAGCCTCTTCCCCAACCCCAGAGGGCACCGTGGGCAACGCCTCCCTCCCTCTTCCAGGCCCAGGAGTGAGGCTGCAACTGTCCCCGCAAGGGGCTGAGTGCGCTTTGCTGGGTGCCTACCTGGTCACGGTGGAGTAGCTGGAGGCTGCCGGGAGGACCCTGCTCACCAGCTCCCGGATGGACAGGTCCAGGCTGGGGTCCACGAGGAAGGTGCGGCTCTGCCTCCCCGTGAGGGGCTGGGCGGTGACGTACCTGCCGTCCACACCCACCAGCACGTACAGCAGGTCCTCCACGACGGCTGCCTCCTGGGCGGCCAGGGGCAGTGTGCCTGTGGGCACAGACGCCAGCTGGCCTCGCCTCCCCCAGACCCCCCTCCGCCGCCCCTGGGTGACTCCCTCCAGCGCTGGTGGACCTGAAAGCCAAGGCGATCCCTCGGCTTAGCTGATCCCGTCGGGGCACCACAGGCTGAGATTACACAGCCCGGACGGGCCTATTGGAGCCTTAAAGCAAGTAAAACCCTCCACACGGAAATAACCCGCGTGCACTCAAAAGGATGAAGTCGGGAACGACAGAGCTTCTGACACGTGTCGCGCTCGTGACGCTCACTACAGCCGGGTGAGCCTGCATCACTCAGGGAGAAAAAGGTTTCCTCTGAAGCTCTGAAACGCTGAAGATTTCTCTCTCACAGTAAGAGATGGTTCCCTTTGACCCCGATGGACTCAGGACAGTCACAGGCCACGGACCAGGGCTGCCCCCCAAATGCCTCACAGCCCCAGCGGCTCCCCACTTCTTGGTTCTCAGCCCAGATGGCCCTCGGCACCCTCCCGACACTGCTAGGCCAGAGGCAGAACCGGGAAAGAGGCGTCCAAGAGACCGCTGGCGCCCTCTGGGCGCCTGTGTCAGCCCCAGGGCACCCAGAACCGGGGCCTGGCAGCTTGGGATGGGGCGCACCACACGCCCACGCTTACAGAAGCCCCGCTGGCCTTGCACATCCGCGGGTGCACACCTGCCGGTGGAAGCAGGATGGGTCTGAGCCAGTGGCCCCCTGTCCAGGCACACGGATCACTCTGGACTCAGAGCCGCCCCTGAACTTCAGGTGGTTTTCCTCCACGGCTCTGGCAGGTCCGACTACGACCTCAGGACCCCTGAGGGAGGCAGGTCCGGCTGCCTGACCCCCAAGTGCAGGGCTGCTGACCTCTGCACTGCTTACCGCCAACCTTGGCATCTCCCTGGCCAAGGCCCGGCTGAGGCTCTCGGGCTGCAGGCCCCGGGGCAGACGCCACCCAGGCCCCAACCCCTCTCCCCGCCAGCGGGTAGAGCAGAGTGTCGCAGGCTGCGTTATTGTGAGCCGGACCAAGAGACTATGTACAGGACCTTCGGGAGGCACGGCCAGCTGAGGCCTAGCTCTGAGGGACACAGTGCAGGGGCTGGGATGGGAGGCCGCACAAGCCGCCAGGGTCTCCGCAACTCACTGGGGTGCAGGGCACAGGCCGGACACGCGAAGCCGGCTCTGGGACCACGGAGACGAGCACTGGGGCCGGGCAGGGCAGGGCTCAGGTCTGTACCCTCGTGTAGGGCCACTGGCCACCAAGGTCAAGTTAAAGAAAACCAAAAATTCAATTCTCAGCCACGCCAGCCATCCAATGCCCACCAGCTGCATGTGGCCGGTATATGCACTGGACGAGACAGAAAGTTCTGTGGGACGTGCTGAGACCCCAGCTGTTGGGAATGGACAAATGCCCTCGGGCTGAAAGGGCAGGTGGAGGTGGGGCTGGGGCCAGGCTGGCGCAGCGGGAGGGACGCAAACACCACACAGCGAGCAAGAGACGCTGGGGAAGGTTGGAGCCCGTTGTAGACACGCTCAACACACAGATTCTCCCGGACTTCAGGAGAGCGGCGCCAGGGACAGAGCTGGGGTCACACTGGGGACGCCGGATTCCTTCAAACTGATGTGGTCACCCGGGAAGGGGACATTTGGCGAGAGCCAGGAGCACGTCCTGAGGATGCGAGACGAGGTGGGGGGAGGGGTCCCTGGGGGCCGGGGGTCTGTGGCGCAGGACAGCACCTGTGCTGCCCAAACGTACAGAAAAGCGACTGCGTCCGCAAGACCTGAGCCCGAGGCTCGGGGCCCCATCAGAGGCTGCTGCACGGGAGCTGCACGCGCGGTTAGAAGACGCCCGCGCTCGTGACCTTGGGGACGAGGCCCTGGGTCAGGGCAGGACCCGTGAGGGCGGGAGGTGCCACGCACACGGAGCTGCAGGCCGGCGCGAGGAGGGTCAGCCCGGCTGTGGGTGGGTGGCGGGCAAGTGGGTTGGGGGGGACCTGCCTCAACAGGGACTCAGACGGCAAGACGACTAGGGACGGCTGGTGGGGGGGACACCGCGCGGGTGGTGGGGGTGTCCCACAGGGCCGCTGCACATCACCTGAGGAGGCAGGTCCCTCCTGGGTGAGGCTCTGCCAGGGGGAGGCCAAGGCACCTGAGCATAGACGGGGCCAGGGGGCCGTGGAGGCTGCATCAGGGCCTGAGGCACTGGGCCAGGGGGTGACAGAGGGCAGTAGGGTGACAAGAGCCCTGTGGGATGGGCGTCAATCCCGCCTCCGGAGCCCACGGGGTGCGGCTGCAGAAGGGACATGGGCCAGGCTGCCCATCCGTACAGAGTTCTCCCCGGGAATGGTGTCACTCAAGGCAGCCTCGGAGCCACCCCCATGCGAGGCCCGCCCGCTGTGGCTGCTGTGTGCGAGCAGCCACACAGGAAACCTACACGGGAAACCTTGCACGTCCAAACCGTAAGCGCGTCCTGCCCTGGAGAGCCAGCGCCTGGCCGCCTCCGCTCTGGCCGAGCCTCTCCCGAAGGCGCCTCATGCGGGCCTGGAGCCTCCGTGGCTTCTAACTGGTCCAAGCCTGCACGCGCAACACGGAGACGCCACGACCGCGGGGAACAGACTCCAAAGTCCTCCAGATTCTGCCGCATGTGCAGCGGAGCCCAAGGCGTCTCATCTGCCTGCCCAGCCAGACCCTGGGAATGCCAGGCCCCAGGCCTGCAGCACCGGGGCCCCCGCCTGCCCTGCTTCTCGCCCTTGGATGTGGCCCCGGGGCCCAAGCTCCTCTGATGGCCACAGAGCGGGCGCGGCCACACTCCCCTCCCCAGGCGGGCTCTGCGGGTGCCTCTCTGTGAGCACCGAGTGTTCCCTGCTGCCCCTGCTTCCCGTGTGCCCCGGGAGCCAGAAGGCAAGACGGTGGTCAAACCCACGTCCCCAGATGCCCCACAGTCCATCTGAATGCGACACACATAGGCCGGTGTGGCCAAGGCCGTGTCACCCGTGTAGCAGAATCTACAGCGGCATGACTCACTGTTGGGAAGGCCGACCCGGTGATCCTGCCGTCCCAGGGCTGCCCGAGCCCCGGGACGCAGGCGCTCCTGAAAGCCGGGCAAGAGCCAGCCCAGACATTGGCACACCACCACCCACTGCTGACCGGGGATGGGAACATGAAGGACGGTGTCTGGCGGGCACTGCTCCTTGCCGCGTGGCCAAGGGCAGCAGAGGGCCCGGGTGATGGCACAACACCGGCCCGCCGTCTCCACAGGGCTCAGCCCTCCCTGCCGCGGCGAGGCCCCTGCGGTCAGAAGTCGGTGCGTCACCTACCGATGGGCACAGCCGCGTCCATGCTCGCACCTGAGCCCGTCAGGAAGTCCCCGAGCAGCATGGGCCTCTCATACACCCACGCTGGGAAGACAGGGAGGCGCTGGCCCAAGTTTTTTTTGTTCTGCTTGTCTCGAAGCATCTTTCTCGTGAGTTCCAGAGACTGGTGGGGAGGTTTTTAGAAACAGAAAAGAAAGATACGCCTTCAGTACAAACACTTAAAACCGACACATCCGCGGTACGAAAAAGCAGATCCCTGAGCACACGTGTGAACGGAAACACACGTGTCTGAGCCCATCGCAGTGCAAGGGGCCGGGGACAAGGCAGACGGGGCCCAGCCCCTCATCAGGGTCTGGACTGCACGGGGCCCACAGGTAAAGCTGGCGCTCTCGCACGGAGCAGGCCCACTCCCGGGACCTCCGGGCACAGCTCACCGCTTTTCCCGGTGGCACGAGGTCTAGGCCCGAGCTGCCAGGTGAAAGGAAGGCCCAGTGAGAGTTGGCCGGATAAGGGGCGCCCCTACCCGAGCCCCTCGGGGCTGAGGGACAGAGGGAGATGGCCACTCTGGCTCGGGCAGGGAGCCGTGGTCCCCACGGGTGCCCAGTTTTCAGAGCACTGGCAGGGGGCGAGGGGGCGTCGAGGAGGGGGCAGTGGTGGGAGGACCACATGAGGTGGGGACACAGGACATGCCCAACCCACACCGGCCTGCAGCTCAGACCTCAGGAGGCAGCTCTGAGTGGCTCGAGAGCCAGAGGCAAGACCGTGGGAACACAGAAGGACGGCAGGAGACCAGGGCTGGACACAAAGTCAAAGGCAAGAAGAGCGGCAGGTGAGGGAGATAAAGCATCACCTCAAACCAATTGCCCGGCGTCGATGAGGGGAGCCGGGACCTGCACCGGCCAAGCCTACAGAATGGGCGGGCAGCACGAGCTGACCCCCGGTGAGTCAGAACCCCCCGCCCGGGGCCCGGAGCTCGTGTCCCAGAGCCAGGCCCCTGCCGGGCCAGAATCCACACCCAGACGCCTCTGCCACACGGTACCTGCTGCCACGTGGGGCCCGTGGCCACGCTGCCCAGCTGCTTCCTCAGCTCCTCCAGCTCCTGCACGGAGATCCTGGAGGCTGCGGCGGGGGCGCCGGCCACGAGCTCCGCTCTGTCCTTGGCGTTCTGCTGTAAATACTGCAGGGTCTGGAAGCACACGGCCCCGGCGTCACGCGGGCCTCACGCTCGGGCCCTCCGCCGGGCACTGCCGCCCCGCCCCACTGACCCCAGCTGCAGCCTCCACGCGGAGGCCGAGAGCAGGGGCCCCGCTCGTCCTGGAGCGGCAGCCTGCTCTCCCGACGCTGCCCGCCACGAGGCGCCATGCCCCCAGATCACGGCAGGTCGGGATCCCAGACCCTGTTCCCAGTGGCTCAGCCTTTTCTCCACGAGACCGGCCTCCCTTGCTGCTCGAGACCACGCCCCTTTATCTGTCCCGGCGCGGTGGCCACCACGCGCCCGGCCACATGCTTCCCTGCTGAACGGACCCTGGGCCTCATGATGCGAAAGGAAGCGCCAACCAGCCCTGGATGCCCGGGGCCGGGGCTCCTCAGATGGCACGCACTTCCCTCAGTATCACAGGTAACACAGGCTCAGTTTAGCACAGACAAGAGCACGGCCTGGACAACGAAGGTCAAAGGCCCTCTGCCCCAGAGGCCGCTGCTAGCGCTGTGCTCATCTCCACCACGTTGCTTCCGTTCGGGGGCACGCACCTCAGTGCTACAGGTGTGAGGCCGGGGCGGTTAACGGGGGGCCGCCAGGCGGGACAGCCGTCCATCGTCCCCGCAGACGCAGAGAGGCTCTCCTCCTCACACAGCCACCCCCGAGCCCGGCACCCACCTCCCTGTCCTCTGTGAGCTTCGACAGCAGGTACACCAGGGGGTCAAGGTTCCTCGTGTTCTTAGATTTCAGCTCATCATATTTCTTCAGAAAGTCCTCAGGAGTACGAGAAAATTCTGCTATTTTAACCTCAAAACCACAGACAGAATGATTTAGAGACGATAACTAGGAACTTTAAAAAGACTTGCAAAAACTAAACCCAAAAGAAGAGTGAAGTTAGGCAGATGGAATAGTCACGTGTCTCTAACCTAAAACGAAGAAAACTCATCAGGATGCTTTGTTAAACTCACCCATATTCTCTTCTGTGGTTTCTTCCACGTTATACTTCCTAAGCCTTAGGTCAGACCATAACCACCTATGTTTTTCCTAATAGTGTATATGCATTCTTTCCATGCACTTAACTCTTTTCCCTCTGGAATCATTATTACACACACGTTCAGGGGCTACGTTTTCTCACTGATTAAAATGCTCCCCTTAAAATAAATTGGACATAACTACGTATCCTAAACTCTCTATTCTGCTCAGTAAGTTTTCTGAATTATCCTTGTGCCATCATTAAGCTGTTAAAATAAATGAAACCTCATAATGTGTTTTTAAAATAGACTTCTAAATTGTCTTTTACTGAAAACCTATAACTTTGAATTTTACATTATTTGAATTTTTAAAAATCCACTTTGAAGGGATTTCACTGTGGCTAACGCCAGGAGCTTCCTTTTTCACCCATAGGAGAATCTGTGTCACGATGTGAACAGAAATCAGGACCATCTGGGCCTCCCTCCTTATGGGGCACAGGGAGGGCGTGGCTGGGAGTCTGGGTTCCCAGGTCAGGCTGCCAGTCCAACACTCTCCCCGAGCCTTCATTTACTCATCTGTGCAACGGGTGATGGGGAGAAACCAACGGAAGCAGAGTGGAGCAGAGAACGTGGCCCATGAAAAGCATCTGACAGTGTTGTCTGCCAGCGTACCAGCACCGCTGTGGCTGCTCGTCAGAAGGTGAACTTTGTGCCCAGTGCAGCACCGGGGACAGGCACTCACTTTGGCGCTGTGTGCAGACACAGTGGTTGTGACATACGGGGTCCTATTCTTCTGCAGCAGGTCGATGTAGACCTCGGCCCCGTCCCCTCCGTGCACTCGCAGCAGGCTGAGCAGCTCATTGACGTCGTGGTGAATTCGAAATTCACTCATGATTTTGGCTCTGTGTTCTCCTAAAGGTAAGAGGAGAGCCATTTATAAATCAAGAGGCTATAAGTTAAAAAGTTTTAAAGCAATTGAATTGGCCAATGTCAGGTCTTTGAGAAGCCAAATTGTCACAGAGCCCATCCTGGCCTGAAGGTTCCCCATGAAGACACCACCACAGCCTGCTCCGACCAGCATGTGGGGCCCCTTCCTGGGGAGACTCGCCCTCCTCGCCCGCTGCTGGGGTCTGTCATTCTCACTGGGCGCTGTCTCAGTGGGCAGCTCCCATGGGAATCAGTGCTGAGCCCCAGCAGCTCCAGCCAGGTTCCAGGCTCACTCCTCAGCTCGGGGGGGCTGGCACGTGCACACAGAGTGGACGTGGCCCTAAGGCCCGGGCCCCCATTCCTCCTGGGTGACCCCAACCACACGTGGCCCTGGGCCAGCAGGGAGCTGCTCCCCTCAGGTGGCGGACAGCACTTTCTAGTCCCAGCTGTGCAGATACAGTGATCCCAGCCCTCCAGGGACCCCGATCTATACAGGGAGCTCTGCACAGGCCTAAGCCACCGCCCCTCGCGGCTCCCCCTGTGAGGTCCACACCTACAGCTCCAGCTGCCTCCAGCTGTGTGTTCTCTGTGCACTCTGGTAACCAGGATGCTGCCTTTTCTCGCCCAGGCTGGGCTTTGCTAAGACTGCTACACATCTCCTATGTACTTGAGCTGGGTGGGCTTCCCCTTCAGCTCAATCTGCCCTGTCCATCAGATGTTCTAGGGTCTCCCCACTGGATCTCATTTATGGTCAAAACCATAAATGAGATCCCATCAAGAAGACAGTGGTAGCCTGCAAGGGGACCTCTATGCAGATGTCCCCAAAGGGACAGTAGTGGCCTGCAGGGGGACTTCTGTTCTCCCACTGATGACTGGTCCAATTAGCCATTATTATTAAGAGTAAGACAGACAAACATGGGCAATTAGGCATAGATTCAACAAATAAACACGAGCAAACTTTACACGCTTCACATAAACGTTTCAATGCGGCTACGCAGGGTTCATAATTTGGGATCATGAACAACAAAAGACTTGGAAATTACAGGCAAAGTCATTTCTGTATGTGATTTTTCTGAGGAAAGGGTCTTTCAACAGATTCTCAAAGGCTGTGACCCTAAAAAGGTTAGAACGGCTGTGTCAACAGCTCCAGTGAAGACAAGCCATGAGTTAACAGCAGGTGGGGAAGGCTCGACACACATGCCCACAACGTGGATATTAGTTTGTACCTCTACATCCAGAGACTCTAATCCTGAGTGATGGAAAACAAGTTCCCCACATACAAATATCACAGTCACCTACGTAAACGTTAAATAGCGGCCAGAGGCAGGGTGTCTCCAAACACGAAAGCAGAACAGTTAAGTGTGAGCTGGTGTGGGACTCGCCAGCATGCACACATTTTACACCAGGAGGCGCTCACGGTGACCACAGTCATGGGCACGGGGCCCAGGCAGCCTGAGCCCTGACTTGGTGCTTCCAGGCTGTAGGGCCCTGGACAAGGAGCCTGTCCTCTGTAAGCTTTCTCTGAAAAGGGGCGAGTACTAGACCCTGCCCACGAAGCTGTTGTGGAGATTAAATATAGCACCTAAGGGCCTGCACTGTTGTTATCAGAAAAGCAGAAACAAACTTTGCTATTGCTACACGTGGCCAACCACCTGGAAACACCCGCTGTTACCCGAGAAATGGAAAACTGGAACTGAACCACTGCCAGCATCCTCAACTATCACCTTCTAATTAGTCACAGAGCAGCTGAATGAGGCACTGCGAACTACAAACAGAAAAGACAGCACGGAGCTCTCCCACTGATGGCCTCTTCCATTCCAAGGGCAACTGCTTTTCCCCACATTCTACGAGGTTTCCAAGGACCGCGGGGTGTTCTCTAACAGCTGGACTGAGGACCACGTTGGCCACCTAGGCGGCATGGACACTGCATTTGCCATCTCTCCACCAGTCACAAGTGGGTGGACAGGGCTCTTCAGAAGGATCATTTCAGTAAATGCTTATTTAGAAACTATCTTCGTGAACCTTGACATCTGTGGTAGAAACAAGTGCAGACATTCCACATCACAAGTATTAATACTACAAGGAGCCTGCTGTTCCACGCGGATGTGGGGAACCATTCCTGCAAGATCTGTGGCTCTCACCTGCAGGTAGCACCTCCCCAGCTCAGCTGATCTTTTTAATGCTCCCCTGGGCTTCACCCTACTGGTCGCCACCAACGGGCCCACAGACCCCGGTGATTGAGGGTGAGCTGCCGTGGGGCCGCGGGACCGGCAAAACAAATCGCGAATTTCCCAAAGACCACTCGGGCTCCAGTCTGCGGACTGGTCTGGAGACAAGGATGGTCCAGAGGCCGCGGTAGCCCTTCAGGTGGGAGACAAGGCGGGGGGGTGTGGGAGGGGGACCGAGGGTGATCGCAACGAGGACGGGAGGGAGGAGGGAGGGAGGGAGCCTCTACAGCCAGGAGCCTGTGCTGCTCGGGGCCGGGAAAGGGACCCGAACCATCGGCTGGACGCGCGAGGCCAGCTCCGCATAGAAGCCGCCCCGGGACTCACCGCAGGGGCGCGCCCGGCCCGAGCCCGCCAAGCCCGTCAAGCCCGCAGGGCAGCCCCGCCGGAGGCGGAAGTGGCGCTCTACGTCACGTCCGGCCCCGCCCCGGCCGGCTGGCGGACGGTGGCCGACAGGCCGTGGCGCCGCCGGCGCTCAGGGCGATGCAGCTGCCACCCGCGCTGCACGCACGCCTGGCTGGGGCACCCGGGTCGGCCGAGCCTCTACCCGTGGAGCGGGACCCCGCGGCCAGGACCGCGCCCTTCCGCTTCGCGCCGCGCCCGGTGCGCTTCCCACGGGAGCACGACTTCTTTGAGGTGCGTGACCCGAGGAAGGAGAGAGCGGTTGTGGGTGGGGGCGGAGCCGGCGCCCTGGGGGCAGGGCTTGGATGGGGCGGGGGAAATGCTTGGGGCGGGGCCTGGGTGGGGCGGGGGCAGACTCCCGGTGGGCGGGGCTGAGGCTCTGGGTGGGGCCGGGGTCCTAGGGGCGGGGCCCGGGGTGGAGCCGGGTCAGAACCCAGGACGCTGTCTCCCGCAGGAAGGGGACGTGCAGCGGCACCTCTACCTCCAGGATGTGCTCACGCAGGTGGGCGGGGCGCCCGAGAGGCCCAGGTTAGTGCTGTGGCCCAGCAAGGGGCCCTTCTTGCCCTCTCCGGGCCCCTCCCTCTGCCCGCCCCGCCCCTGGTGCCCGCCCCGCTACTCTGCCTGTACCACCACGGAAGCCTGCGTGTCTGGCCTCACCACCGCCTAGCTTGTCTGTAAAAATGTAATTGTTGTGAAAGTAGGATTTGGGCTTGCAAGAGAAAATCCGAAGCTTTATCAGTCCACTTAAAGGGGAGTGGTGACAGGGAGCCCGACGTTCTGTCCGCTGTGGAATGGCATCCCCACCAGGCGTTCCTCTGCCAGGGTACCCGAGTTCACGTGTCAGGTGGCCGGCTGCTGCCAGGTGTTCGACGCCCTGGAGGATTACGAGCACCACTACCACACTCTGCACAGAAACGTCTGCTCCTTCTGCAAGCGGGCCTTCCCTTCTGGACACCTGCTGGACACCCACATCTTGGAGTGGCACGACTCCCTCTTCCAGATTCTGGCCGAGCGGCAGGACATGGTGGGTGACAGCTCGCCCGCTGAGGCCAAGGGCAGGCATCACGGGGGCTCGTCCCTGAGCCGTGTGCCTCGTGGTGCCAGAGCCTGGGGTCAGAGCGCGGTGAGATGGGCAGCCCTGGGGTCAGGGTGGGGTGATGCTGTTTCCATTTCAGTATCAGTGCCTGGTGGAGGGCTGCACAGAGAAGTTCAGAACCAGCAGAGACCGGAAGGAGCACCTGGTGATGCGTCATCTCTACCCTGCGGACTTCCGCTTCGATAAACCAAGGAAAAGCAGAGGGTGCGTGGCGGTGCGCCGCGGAGCCGCCTCCCGAGCCTAGAAAGCCTTTGCGTGCATAGACTTTGAGGGTGCAGATGCCCTCGTTCAGCATCCCTGCCGCTAACGTTACATTTAGCTGCAGGTTACAGAAGCCCTGACAAATCGGGAGTCCTTAACCGAGAGGGGTTAAGCAGATGGAGTGGTTCTGTGTGTGGCCCCGCCGGCTGCAGGGAGGACGGGAAGGGGAGAGCCTGCCTTCCCCGGGCCTGTGCTGGGAGTGGCTGGGGTACCATCTTGGGGTCTGCCGGGCGTGCACGAACACCACCACGCCCCTCTACATTCACGTTTCATCTCCACCCCGCTCATCACCTCCCTTCCATCCTCATGTGGGCCTTGGGGAATTTGTCCCAGGCCGTGAGCCCCTCACCTCACGTGGGGCCGTCGGTTTTTCCCTTTTCCCGTCAGTATGTGTTTACAAACTTGACGGCACAGCCACGTGTTACATGTGACTGTTCAGAATGCACTGTGGGAAGTACCTCTGGGAGTAGCCCGTAAGTGCGTGTTATGTTACTTTGCCTTTTCATTAACTGATTTCCTCAGGTGAAACTTCATCACCATCTAAAAGTTGCATTGATTGAAGTCGTTTCAGACTAAATTGTTGTCCCCAGACAGAACTTTACTTTTGACAGTAGAATAATCTGGAGAACTGACTTCAATATGGGAGATTTTTATAAGGCCTTGAGTATAAGGTAGCTCCTTCCTTTCCAAGGAATCGTTTGAAGGAGAAAAACCCTACGATGCTGGATTGAGACACTGGTGTTAAGAAGGAGACGCTCAGTATTGTATGGTTGCTTTTAGTAAATTTCTCAGTAATTGTAACGGAGAGACGTTTGGTACCGTTGGTAGTCATTTACCGTGTGACACCATAAAAATACTATTTTTAAAAGACGGAGTGTGACCATCATCCCTAAATTCATAGAATATGGCTTACATCATATGAACATTCACTTCTCCACATTCTGGTAGCCTGAAAATTACTCTCTGATAAAACAGTCATAAAATAGCTTTGCGAATTCAGTCCTGGGGGAAGCGGGGGCTGCAGGCACTGACACCCGGGAGCGTCCTCACCACCTGTCTTCCCCAGCCCAGTCATGCCCGGTGCCGCTGAGCAGGTGTTGGCAGAAGCCCTGGGGGATGATGGGGTGCCGTCGGAAGGCGACGCCATGGAAGTCTGCTCTGAACACGTGGAGCCCCCACCAGCACCCGCGGGAGAGAGGCGGGCCTACAGCCACAGGTCAGTACCCGGGCACCTTTCTGAAGCAGGTTCTGAATCTGTGCTTCTCCTGGAGAATTCTGGGTTTGACTCTGGGCCGGCCCAGTTCCCGCTGAGAGAAACCGCCCCTGGGTTGGAGCGTTGGCTTCAGCGGGAGGTGAAAGCCAACCATCCTGCTGCCCTCGGACGACCTGGGGCCCCAGCAGCACAGGACTGCAAAGCACTGGCCCCTTTGACCATGGCCTAAGCTGGGATGGAGAGACCCAGGGTGTAATTGCTCGAGTTACAACCTACGAGGCTGTGTTTCTAGTGTTAACTGTGCTTTTGTAGGGGATAAAGTTGATTTCAAATCTAATTTGGGGGTAAATGTTGGAGAAATGGAAGAAATCGCCCATAAATTCAAACCGACAGGGAGATGAACTCGTGTCCTTCAGCTGCCCTCGCACAGTTGCCCAGAATTTGGCCTGAGAGTGAGTCCCAGGTGCCACCTGGAGGGCGGGTCACAGGGAGCCTGAGCTGGAGCCCGGACACATTCTCCGGGGTGGATGGTTGGCAGTAGGTGGTCGGCGGCAGGTAGTCAGTGGCAGGGAGCGTCTCCCACCGGAAGCAGGTTTGGAGCAGCTGGCCTGCTGCAGCCGGGGAGGGGAGAGTCCGGGTGAGAGCCAGCGGACACCCTGCACGGTTCACGGGGGAAGAGGGAGTGTCCAGAGCAAGAATCAGACCCCCGCGAGCCCACGAGACTGCCAGCATGAATTGGGTTGTTTGTGAGCAAAAGCGTAGCAGTTTAGCGTGAAGGTGTCTTTCATTTCAGGATACCATCTACCATCTGTTTTGGTCAAGGTGCCTCACGAGGATTTAAAAGGGCCAAGAAGAGAAATAAGCACCAGTAACGGCGGTTCCTCTGCGGCCCTGTGGCGGTGTTGCCGGGCTTTTCCTCCCCGCCACGGGGGCCCCAGGACCCTGGCCCGTGCCACCCTCCATGTCGCGGGCCTGTGACCGACTGAACGAGGCCGGTGGCTATGTGGGAAGCTGTGGGGGAGCCGCGGATTCCGGGAAGGGCCCCCTCGTGCGGTGACTGGGGTGTGGGGAGCAGCCCCCGCCCCCCAACGTCCTTGTGAAACACGTGGAGTAAATGGTTATCATTAACGGTCTCTGGTCGACGTTCTGTTTTGGGGGGAGGGAGATAGCAGCAGTTACTGGTGAGGACTTTGTTTCCAGCGGCCGCTTCTCAGAGGGGGTGACTGGCTTGCACAGCTCATCAGGGCTTCAAGGGAGACGCCTGTGGTCCTCGCTCCCGCGCTTGGCAAGGTGAGCAGAAGCCTCGGGTGGGGCTGGGGAGCTGGGAGGGACCCGGGCCGGGGAGGGCGGAGCGCAGACCTAGGCCGGCAGCTGGCTTAGCTCCGATTTGATGACATCAGGGCCCCCCGGGCTGGACCTGGGGAGTGGGGACGCACCAGCCAGCTGTCCCCCTGCGGTGCCCGGTGCTGCCGTGCCCGCCCGAGGCCCCGCTCGGCCCATCTCGCCCGGCTGCTCCCACTCTGGGCTCCAGTCTGGTGGCGGCAGCGGTTGCCGGCCTGCGACCGCCCCCGCCAAGCCCTGCGCACAGCTCTGCAGACACGGGTCGGGGCTGGTGGGTGTCAGTTTGAAGTTGTTCTTTGGAAGATTACTTGTCTCCTCTTTGTCTGTTGTGGTTCCACTAAGATGTCAGGGGAAGGTACTCATCGCCCCACTGCTCATTGTTGAGTGTTTTGAATCTGGATTTTATCTTTTCAATATTGTCTTTACTCCAATCTCTGTCCCTTCTCCTTCTAAAACCCCAACCAAATGTACGTCAGACGCCCTCCGTCTTCTAACAGCCCTTCCGTATTTCCCGTTCCTTATCTGTCTTTGCTACATTCTGGATAATTTCTTAAGATCCACTTTTCAGTTCACTAATTTTCTGATCAGCTGTATCAAATGTGCTGTTGAACTCATTCAGTGTTTAATTTCCATAGTTACAATTTTCAATTCTTTAAGTTCTATGTTGTTTTTCTAATTTGCTGGACTTTATAACTTCTGTTTATCACGTTTTCAACTCATTCTTTTCTTTTTTAACATGTTAAACTTATTGTACGTTCTCTGATTGCTAATATCAATGTTTGAAGACTCTGTGGGTCTGATTTTTCTGTCAATTTTTTCTGTTGACTCACTCATGGTGCCTTGTTTCCTGATGAATTCTGTGATTTTTGGCTGTGAGTTTGTATTTCTTGGAATTTTACCTCTGGAGTTTCTCTAACATGTCTGGGTTCTTCCTGAAAAAATTAGTATTTGCTTCTGTCATGTGACTGGGGAGCTATGATCTAGGACCACTTTAACTTTAAAATAAATTATTAGGAAAAAAAGAGGGACTTCCCTAGTGGTCCAGTGGTAAAGAATCCGCCTTCCAATGCAGGGGATGTGGGTTCAATCCCTGGTCGGGGAACTAGGATCCCACATGCTGCGGGGCAGCTAAGCCCACACGCCACAACTGCTGAGCTTGTGCACCACAAACTACGGAGCCCACACGCCCTGGAGCCCATGTGCCTTAAGTAGAGAGGAAAAATAACCTCCACACTACAACCAGAGAAAAGCCTGCGCATCACAACGAAGAGCCTCTGCACCTCAACGGAAAGGTCCCACGTGCCTCAGTGAAGACCCCAAATGCCGCAGCTAAGACCCGACACAGCCAAAAAATAAAATAAAATTTAAAATCAAAAAATGGGCTTCCCTGGTGGCACAGTGGTTAAGAATCTGCCTGCCAATGCAGAGGACACGGGTTCAAGCCCTGGCCTGGGAAGATCCCACATGCCACGGTGCAGCTAAGCCCATGCGCCACAACTACTGAGCCTGCGCTCTAGAGCCCGGGAGCCACAGCTACTGAGCCCGTGTGCCACAACTACTGAAGCCCACATGCCTAGAGCCCGTGCTCCGCAACAAGAGAAGCCACCGCAATGAGAAGCCCGCGCACCGCAACACACAGTAGCCCCCACTCGCTGCAACTAGAGGAAACCCACGCACAACAATGAAGACCCAATGCAGCCAAAAATAAGTAAATAAAATAAATTTATAAAAATAAAAAATTATTAGGTATGAGTTTTCACCCCCAGTTCACTTTTCTGCAAATGCCTTTTCTGTGTTGCCTTGACACAACCTTAGCCAAAGCAGAACATCTGAGTAACAGAAACAGACCCCTCATTTCACTTATAGCCAGAGAAGTAGAAATAAATATACACAGACCCGGCTTCCCTGGTGGCGCAGTGGTTGAGAGTCCGTCTGCCGATGCAGGGGACACAGGTTCGTGTCCCGGTCCGGGATGATCCCACATGCCGCGGAGCGGCTGGGCCCGTGAGCCATGGCTGCTGAGCCTGCGTGTCCGGAGCCTGTGCTCCGCAACAGGAGAGGCCACAACAGTGAGACGCCCGCGTACCGCAAAAAAAAAAAAAAAAAAAAAATGCACAGACCCTTTCTTACACGTGCAGTTGACAAAAGCCCAAAGGTTTGACGGCAAAGCCTGTTGCAGGGGGTGGGGGACACGCAGCTTACGCTCTCACACGTTGTAAGTGGGGTGCTGAACGCTGCAGCCACCTACGAAGTGGAGTTTACCAATGCCTAACAAGATCACTTCTGCAGTTACCCTTTGACCTAGCAGTCCTACTTCTGGGGATATATCCTGAACTCACATTGGCAAAAATTCAAAATACCCTAAAGGTATTTCACTATTCAGTGAAATTTTTAATAGCCAATTACTGAGAACAGCTCAAATGTCCCAAGTACCAAATGATCTGAGTAGTGTTGAGAACTGAAAATTTTTGGCTTGGGAAAAAGAAGATACAGGTTTAGGATCACTGAAGTTAATTAAAACCCCATAGTCCTGAATTTGAATTAGAAGTATTGCTATAAACCCATAATGTACATACCATATTTATTAAATCAATAACTTTACTGAAAGCCTGGACTAGTTTTTTGAAATCAAGGAAGTTACTGAGGAATGCCAAGCTGGGAGTCACGAGCCACCTCAAGAAGGTCCTGCTGGCCAAGAACAGGACCGCTTGAGTGGCTCCGAGAACAAGAACTACAATTGAAGGAAGTGCATGAAATACACTTAAATCCATGAGCTCATAGCATTCTTTAAAAATAAAACCTCATTGACCACGTTGGGAGGATGTCAGTAATTGACATCTTCTGAAAACTGGTAAATCAAGGGGAAGTCAAGGACTTCTCCTACCTTTCCTGAAAGAACTACACCTCTGGGTAACGAGGTGTTGATGTCAGCGTCTGCAGACATGACAAAAAGGGTGAACCAGACACTGGCTGTTTCCTGATAGACGTTCACCACACAACCTATTACATAGTCTTGCCAAAACATCAAGGCAGAGCCTGAGGTAAGGGGTTGCATGGAGGTGGTTTATTTTGAGAGATGATCCTAAGGGACAGGAGTGGGGGGCTGGGAGGGTGAAACAAGGGAAGAGGGAAAGCCCACCCTAGGGGGGCGTTATTGGAGTGGTCCCCACTGTGGGCAATTGAGGCTCCGTCCCACTGGAGACCCGAGAGCAGAGGATTTGTCCACCGGCGTCCCCACGGGCATGAACTCACTCCCTCACGCTTCCAAGTCTGCGGTGTGAAGGGTCAGTGTGGTCAGAGAAGCCGCAGGGCGGGGAGCCTCGGAGCGGCCGGTGGGAGATGCTGTCGGCAGGCCCAGGCATCTCGGGAGGAGTTGTTGCTCATTTCTCAGGTAGCCTGAGAGATGTGAGGCGGGCACAGAGGCACCGGGGCCCTGGTCAAGCTTCCAGACACAGAACACGTGAACCACACCCAGGACGCAGGGAGCAAGACCCAGACACCAAATCCCTAAGACACACAGCAGTCAACGGCAGTGTGTGGACCTTAGTGAGATCCAGGTTCAAATAAACTGAAAAAACCAAACCAAGACTACCTGCGGGGTAACTTACATGAAGGCAGTGTGAGGCGCTCCACAACCCATTCCCAGTGAAACTGGTGAGAACTATAACAGCAAAAACAAAAAGACAACAATACCTACAACCTCTGGGAATGGTCCTGCAGGCAAGCAGCAAATAGAGAAGCATCCATCCAAGAAAATCTATGAAAATTTGGTAAGAAAGGAGAGTGGGGTATCTGACCCAAGACCACTCCCTCCTCCCCACTCAGCTCGGGGACGCAGGGACCCTGCGCCAGAGGCTGCAGTTGAGAACAGAAGACTTCCTGTCCCCCGGCTCCGCGTGGAAGGGCTTCCTTCCCTGAGCTGCAGGCCTAGGTGTTCGTACCTGCCCAGTGCCTGCTGCTGAGGCAAGTGTGGGTGAGGCTGGTTGAGAGCAGGGCCTCCCTCCTGCCCAGCCCAGCTCTTGGAGTGGAGGCTCTACCTTGGCACCACTGAGGGTGCTGAGGCCCTGGGCACCTTCCCTGGCTGTGGGGCAGTGGTTCTCACCAGGAGAGGCGGCTGAGAGGACACCAGGCTAGTGCCCCTCCCGTGGAGCTCCTGGAGCAGGGGCGTCACACAGAGAGAAGTCTGCCCTTGTCCTCACCCCAGTTCCAGAGCCATGGCTCAGAGATTGGGGGGATGGGGGGGGGTGATGAGCAAGTCGGGAAAACAGATCTCTCCTAATTTCTTCCCAAAGGAGCTGACTCTGTTTGCAACAGACTGTGGAGAAGTTGAAGCCCAGGTTCTCAGGAACAGTGAGGTGGTGGGGGGCACTCAGGAGGAGTGTCGAGTACAGGCTAAGTTGGAAGCTGGTTCACAGGAGGGAAACAAGTGATAAGAAAACTGGGGTGGAAACAAACAGGAAAGGCCCGACTTGGAAAAGACTGTGTCAGAGACCTTGACTGGATTACTTTGTAGAGGAATTTATGCCCACGGGCTTGTTGAAAACTGTAGAGCAATCATCAGGCAATTACTGGAGTTTAACAGCTGGGTGTGGTCCCAGGTGACTGTGCATGTACCCAGAGGCGCATCTCCCTCAGGACATCAGAGGCTTAACACTGGGTGTGGGCGTGGGGCAGCAGATACTCTTCACGGAAATAACCCAGCCGGTCACAAAAACAATGCACAAGCAAATAATAATAAGCCCCAGAGGAGAGGGACCAGTACCCAGAGTTGCTACAACATACTATCTATAATGTCCAATCTCCAACAAAAAATTATGAGGCATGCAAAGAAACAGGAATGTATAACCCTTATATCTGCAAAAGCAAAGCAACAGAGACTGCCTGTGAGCATTACAGGATGTCAGATCTACCAGAAAAGACTCCAAGGTAGCCATTATAAGCATGTTATAAACATGTTCACAGGACTAAAGGAAACTATGATTAAAGAATGAAAAGAAGGGTCGATGACAATGTCTCATCTAATAGAGACTATCGATAAAGAGATAGAAATTATTCTTTTAAAGAGAACAAAATGGAAATTCTGGAGTTGTAAAGTACAAACACTGAAAAATTCTAAAAACTCACTAGAGGAACCCAACAGTAGAGCTGAACTAGCAGAAGAAAGAATAATGAGCTTGAAGTTTGATTGAGATTATGTAAGCCAAAAAACATCGAGAAAAAATAATGAAGAGAGCCTCAGTGAAACTTGAGATACCATTAAGAACACCAACATGCATGTGATGGGAGTACCAGGGGGAGAAGACAGAGAAAAGAGCAAAAAAACTTGAAGAAATAATGGCTGAAAGCTTCCCAAATTTATTGAAAAACAAATAACCTATACATCCAGGAATCTCAATGAATTCCAAGTAGGATAAATGCAAAGGGAGTCCAGAGACAATAAAAGTAGCAGCTGACTTCTCATCAGAAATAACAAACGCCAGAAAGAAGTGAGATAACATATTCAAAGTGCTCTTATGCTATTAAAAAACTGTCAAGGGGACTTCCCTGGCAGTTCCGTGGTTAAGACTCCACACTTCCAATGCAGGGAGCATGGGTCACCCCTGGTGGGGGAGCTAAGGTCCCACGTGCCTTGAGGCGCAGCCAAAAAAAAAAAATTGTCAAGAATCCTACATCCAGTAATCAGAATGAAAGTGGAGGCATCACCACGTACCATACAGATATAAAAAAGACTATGAAGCAATATTATGAAACAATTGTATCCCAACAAATTAGATAACTTAGATGAAATGGGCACATTTCTAGAAAGACACAGAGTCATAAAACTGACTCGAGAAGAAACAGACAATCTGAATAGACCTATAACAGCTGAAAACATTAAATTAGTTAAAACACACACACACACACACACACGCACATACACACACACACAAAACTACCCCTAAAGAAAAGTTTAGGACCAGATAGGTTCACGAGTTCTACCAAATAGTTAAAGAAGAATTAATACAAAATTTTCAAAAACTTCCTAAAAACAGAAGAGGAGGGAACACTTTCCAACTCCTTTTATAGTCCAGGATTAGTATGTTACCAGAACCAAAGACATCACAAGGAGGGCATAGTCCAATATCTCTTGTGACTATGATGCAAAAATCCTCAACAAACTTTAACAAACCAAATCCAGCAACATATAAAAAGAATTATACACCATGGGACTTCCCTGGTGGTGCAGTGGTTAAGACTCCATGCTCCCAATGCGGGAGCCCAGGTTCGATCCCTGGTCAGGGAACTAGATCCCACATGCCGCAACTAAGAGTTCACATGCCACAACTAAGGAGCCCACTTGCCGAAACTAAGGAGCCTGTGAGCCGCAACTAAGAGGAGCCCACCTGCTGCAACTAAGACCCGGTGCAACCAAATAAATAAATAAATATTAAAAAAAGAAAAGAATTATACACCATGACTAAGTGGGATTTATCCCAGGAATGCTAGGTTGGTTTAACATCAGAAAAACATTTAGTGTAATACATCATATCAATAGAATAAAAAACAGGGCTTCCCTGGTGGCACAGTGGTTGGGGGTCTGCCTGCCGATGCGGGGGGCACGGGTTCGTGCCCCGGTCCGGGAGGATCCCACGTGCCGCGGAGCAGCTGCGTCTGTTAGCCGTGGCCGCTGAGCCTACGCGTCCGGAGCCTGTGCTCCGCGGCGGGAGAGGCCACGGCAGTGAGAGGCCCGCGTACCGCAAAAACAAAAACCACACGATCATCTCAATTGATGCAGAAAAGTCATTTGACAAAATCCAACTAAGGATAAAAGGGAACTTCTTTAATCTGATAATGGCATCTACGGTAACCCCACAGCTCACATCATACTCAATGGTGAAAGACTGGATGCTTTCAGGAACAAGGCAAGGATACCTGTCTGGTCACTTCTATCCAACATTGTACTGGAGGTTCTGGCCAGAGCAATTAGGCAAAAAAGAAAAAGAAAAGAATGAAAGAAAGGAAAGAAAGAAAGAAAGGAAGAGCATCCAGATTGTAAAGGAAGAAGTAAAACTAGCTCTATTCACAGATGACATGATGTTGTATGTAGACAATCCTAAGGAGCTCACTGAAAAATGATGAGAACGGATAAAAGAACTCAGCAGAGTGGCAGGATAGAAGATCAGTGTACAAAATCAGTTATCTCTCTATACCCTTGCAATGAACAATCCAAAAATACACTTAAGAAAACAATTCCAACTGCAATAGTATCAAAAAGAATAAAATGCTTAGGAATAAATTTAACCAAAAAAATGCAAAACTTATACCCTGAAAGCTACAGAACATTGTTCAAAAAAATTAAAGAGGATCTAAATAATTGGAAAAACATCTCACGCTCGTGACTGGAAGACTTAACATTGTTAAAATGTCAATATTTCCCGAAACAGTCCCTAATCTACAGATTCGATGCAAAATCTGTCAGAATCCCAGTGGACGTCTTTGTGGAAACTGACAACCTAATTCCAATATGGAACTGCAAGGAACCCAGAAGAGCCAAAACATTCTTGAAAGAAGAACAAAAGAAGGTTTCAAAACTTACTACAAAGCAACAGTAGTCAAGACACTGTGGTACTGGCAGGAGGATAGATATATTGACCAATGGAATAGAACTGAGGGCCCAGAAATAAACCCATACCCCTATGGTCGAGTGATATTTGACAGCACACGAAGACCATCCAATGGGGAGAGAGTAGTCTTTTCAACAAATGGTGTGGGATAACTGGATAACCACGCGGGGAAGAATCAAGTTGGACCCTTACCTCACAAAATATTCAAAAATTATCTCAAAATGCATCAAAGACCTAAATGTACGAGACGAAACTATAAAACACTTCGGAAAAAAGCACAGAGTGAATCTTAATGATCTTGAATTTGGCAAAGGGTTCTTAGGTATGACACCAAAAGCATGAGCGACAAAATTGAAAATAGATAAATTGTATTTCATCAAAATTAAAATAGTTTGTGCTTCAAATGACACAATCGAGAAAGTGGAAAGACAACCCACATAATGGAAGAAAATATTTGCAAATCCTGTATCTGATGAGGATTTAATATCCTGAATGTATAAAGAACTCCTACAACTCAACACAAAAGACAACCCAGCTAAAAAATGGGCAAAGGACTTAAATAGATGTTTCTCTGAAGAAGATACATAAATAGCCAATGAGCACATGAGAAGACAGTCAGTATCTCTAGCCATCGGGGAAACACAGATTAAAGCCTGAGACTTCACACCCACTAGGCTGGCTGGAATCAAAATACCAGATAATAGCAAGTGTTGGAAAGAATATGGAGAAATCGAACTTTCCACTATAATTTACCACATTAACAGATTGAATGGGGGAATCAACTGATCATCTCAATATATGCAGCAAAAGCATTTGATAAAGTACAACACTCACTGATGATAAAACGTCCTATTAACTAGTTGCAGAAGGAAATGTAGGTCACCTGGAAAAGGTATTTTGAAGCCCCCCCTGCACATATCATGCTTATGGTGAAATGTTAAAAGTATTTCCTTTAAAAAGCAAGAATAAGACAAAATGCCCCTTCTGGAAACTTCTAGCCACACTCACACTGCAGGCTCTAGCCGGCCCAGTAAGACAGGAGAAAGAGGTAAGAGATGGGTACCACTGTGCTTTGTCTCAGTTCCATTTAACAGAAAACCCGAACAATTGCTCACACGGGTAGGAACGCAAATCCTCTCTGGCCCCTGAGGCCTCCCCCGCCTCCTGCAGGGTCCAGGGGCGCTGCCTCTGGGCCTCTGAGCGCAGCGCTCACCACGCCAAGTTGTGGAAACGGGCTCGCCGAGGGTAGGGGTGAGCACGTGGTTCCTCGTTCTGCAGATTTTCAAAGTCAACCTGGAAGAACGGTAACACCCCTTGGATGCGCACAGGACAATGCAGCTGTTCGGCGTGGTTTTTAAAAACACGTGCTTCTTAACGTGCTGAGACATTTCCTGCCCACATTTTACTGCCTCTGAAATTTAGCATCTTATCATCATGGCCATGGTGGTTAATTTGCTATATGGGTATTTTTCTTAATGGTCTAATCAATGGAAACACAGCGTAATGTATGGAATATCAGAAACAGCAAGAACTGTGTATGTTTAGCTAATGAGGCAACACTTTTTTAAAAGTCAAATGAAAGTACCAGAGCTTTAGGCCATCTGGATAGCATTATGCGTTGTCACACCAGGGAAACACGGTGAAGTACAGTGATTCAGAAATACTTCCTGAGGGCGTGCACAGATTTGGGACCAGCGAGGCCAGCAGAGAACCCTGCCCTTTGCCTGCCCCTGGCTGTGTCCATGAAGCATGGCATCTCTGGCGATGCAGAAATGGCATTTTTCTTAACATGCCAATCATGGCAAGGTCTTTACAGTCTGTTGGGAGGAAGTACTGCCTAAGTAGTGTTTTCTTGTTATGAAATGTTTTAAACGCACAAAAGCAAATGTAAAATCACACGTCTGGGCTTCCCTGGTGGCGCAGTGGTTAAGAATCCGCCTGCCAATGCAGGGGACACGGGTTCGAGCCCTGGTCCGGGAAGATCCCACATGCCGCGGAGCAGCTAAGCCCGTGCGCCACAACTACAGAGCCTGTGCTCTAGAGCCCGCAAGCCACAACTACTGAGCCCGCGAGCCACAACTACTGAAGCCTGCGCGCCTAGAGCCCGTGCTCCACAACAAGAGAAGCCACCGCAATAAGAAGCCTGCGCACTGCAACGAAGAGTAGCCCCTGCTCGCCACAACTAGAGAAAGCCACGCGCAGCAACGAGGACCCAATGCAGCCAAAAATAATAAATAAATAAATACATACATTTATAAAAGTAAAAAATAAAATCACACGTCCTGGCAAGGACAGTAGATACCACAGCCCCACAACCCAGCTTAAGAAGTACCCAGTGTTTACTTTTAGGAGTCCCATGAGAGGGCCTCTACCCTCCCGGCACTGCTTCTTTATGATCGTTCAAGACCTATGGTCAGATTGAGGGAGTCCCTCCCCCAGAAGTGCTGAAGCAGAACTGACCTGGCCCAACCCTCTGAGTGGTCCACAGGCGCAAGACCTGCGGCCTGGGGTCCACGCCTGGCACAGAGTAGGCCAGGTTGGCTCGGGGGCCAGCAGGGACCATAGAGCTG
This sequence comes from Pseudorca crassidens, assembly GCF_039906515.1. Taxonomy (NCBI): domain Eukaryota; kingdom Metazoa; phylum Chordata; class Mammalia; order Artiodactyla; family Delphinidae; genus Pseudorca; species Pseudorca crassidens. Next base: position 522,341 of record NC_090311.1, on the reverse strand, counting down.
ACTGGATGCCAGGAAGGGACCCTGGTCCCCACCCAGGAACCAGAGGCGACCCTGACGTGGGAGCCTCAGGGCAGTCTTCCTGAGACCCTGAGACCCAGGCATGCTGGGTGGGTCACTGTTTAGCGTCCTCCCTAGTCCCACCTTCCCCACTCTGGCACTACCGGGGTCACCGCAGTCCACACCTTTGCATAACTTGGCCCACTCCTTGTCCCCAGATCAGGTGGCCCCTGCACCTCCAGAGAGGCGTGCTCTGCCCTGAACTGCTCTCCTGTCCCCCTGTCCAGGTGGTCTCCCAAGGGCAGGGCTGCTGTCTCCAAATCCAGCAGCCGGGCATGAGGCAGGTGACTGGGAACCAGCGGGGCTGGGGGGGAAGCCGGACTCTGGAGCTCGGACCCCTCCGTGCAGGGTCCTGATGGGTGAGTCCTCCTGCGTTGGCTCCGGCCAGCTGGGCAGCCTCAAGGCCTTGGAGACACAGTGGCTGAGGAGATGGCCGGCAGTGTCCCCTGGCCCCAGGACCTGGCCCAGGGCATTCAGGGGCCCGAGTTGTCCATGAGACGGTGGACAGGCAGTAGAAGTCCACAGTGCTCTGCCCTGGGCGGGAGCCTGGTCTAAAACAATGGGAAAGTCTTGGTCTTGATAAGTTTGCTTCAGCCTTTCCCAGCAAGGGCACCCAGCTGGTGGGCTCTGGGCCTCCACAGAGCCTCGCTCACCCTCCAGTGGTCTGGGTGCCAAGCCCTGAGTCAGACAAAGGATGGTCGAGCTGCTCCGTGGGGTCCTGAGAGGAGAGGCTCCCTGGGGAGGTGTCTTGGTCAGAACCGGTCATGCAGACCCGTAGCAAATTGATGCAGCCGATCCCTCTGCCAGCCCCGGGCTGCCCAGCGCTCTGGGGTGTGGAGAAGAGGATCAAAGTATTGACGGGCCTTAAAAAGCCGCAGATGTGGTCCTGCAGGTGCCTGGGCACACAGAAGGCGGGTGGTCGCTCTCAGGGCCCCTGGGCCCCTCGTCCAGCTCCCTTGGTGCAGCGGCCCCCACCTGCCTTCTCTGGCACTTTCCAGACCACGGACGGGTCTGGCCCCTCGCAAATCGTGACTGGAGCTGGGTTCTGAGCTTAAGCAGCACAGGTTCAGAACTCGCTGGCCCACACCCCAGGAGGGACTGGACGCATCTGGCCTCCTCCCCCTTCCCATCATCAGGCCTTCATTCTTAGCAGCTGCACTTCAAGAACTGCGTTAGTTTCTCTTTCAAATTCATCCTGAGTTTGCATTTTTCCAGGAAACCGAGGGAGAATGATGGCTACGACATGTAAATTAATGCAGTATTATCCTTGCTTCCCGTGGAGCGGCACCTCCGCTGCCTGCCCAGTAAAAGTCAGTGCTTCGCCTTCGCAGGCGGCAGGACCCCAGCCCTGCAGTCATTACAGGGAGAGACGGGCCTGGAATTGGCCTCTCGCGTGGTCACTGCGTGTCCCTACGCCCACGCGGCAGAGGCGGTCTGCCGCCCAGGTGCCCCCTCCGGCCCGGCGGGTGAGGGAGGGGAGGTGAGCTAACCCCAAGATCGCCCGCCACGGCCCCAGCCCTGAGTCGGAGCATTGGGGGCGGCAGGGCAGACGCTCGGACAGGGGAGAGGGTCGGACCGTCCTCTTGCTTGGCGCCTGGGCGCCCGGTTCCTAAGTTATGTCAGCATGTTGTCAAGAGGCAGCAGAAGGATGCGCAGCAGATCCCCGGCCACCGGCCACCTTGGCGAGTCGGCAGGACGCAGCTGGCCGCTGGCGCCGCCGGTCCCGCTGCGGGCGCGCGGCCATTCCTTCTCTTTCCGCCGGACAACGCCGACCGCTGTCCCGCTCCAGCTCCGTCCCCGCGGAAGCCAAGCGACCGCGCCAGCCCGCGGTGCGGTCCGCGCTCCACGAGTTCGAGGTTCCGAGGCCGCCGGGCCCACGCGTGGATGCCCCGCGCACACTCACCGCACGCACCCTCACGCACATGATCCCACAGAGACAGCACTTCGCCTCAGGCTCCCGGACGTTCTCTAGTAAAATACATAAATACATAAATGAACGCGGGAAAAATTCCTAAAATAAGCGTGAAAGTCTCCACTCGCACACAACGCTGAGAAACCTAGTTAGCGAAAGTAGTTGGTAAGTTTCTCTTTAGCAATTCCGGCACCAAACTGTTCCTGTCGTTTCTTTGTTCCGAATCAGTTTCCTGCCGCTGCAGCCAGAAACAATCTACTAAGTTCTTCCGAGCCGCCGCGGTTACCGAGACAGGTCCACAGAGGAAACCTCAGAATACTTTATTGGCTGCTTTGCATACATTGGAAAGTCCTATTTTGTCCATTTCGAGGACAATATAAAACTATGTTCACTGCCTTTCAGGAAAGTTTGCACTAACATAACTTTATAAAAACATTTTTTTAAAATAACCGTAAGATACCCACAGATAGTCTTGCGGCATCCAGTTTAACACAGTATTAACAACAACAAAAACAAAAACCTGAAAAACGAGACAAGAAGAGAACTCCGAGACGCCCGCTGCGCACCAGGAGCAAGGAACCGGCCGGGGCGCCGCTCGCCCGCGGGGACCCGTCTCCGGACCTGGGAAGGGGTGGCCCCGGTGGCGGAAGACAACACCCCGCCCCCTACACCCCCTGCGCGCGTGCCCTTCCTCCCCAGCGGGCCCCCAGGGCCCACGGCCTTGCAGCCCTAGGACAGGTAATACATGCCGTAGGCGGCCACGGGTGCGGCGAGGAGTCCCGGCACCTGCGGCAGGGAGCCCGCCGCGCTGCCGTACACGGCCGGGGAGCCGTGAAGGTGGACGCCCAGCGGGAAGGGCAGGGCGAACGAGGGCAGCAGCGGCTTGGCCGCCAGCTTCAGCTTCTCCAGCTCGGCCTCCTGCAGTCGCTTGGCCTTGGCCCGGCGGTTCTGAAACCAGATCTTGACCTGCGTCTCGGAGAGGCTCAGGCTGCTGGAGAACTCGGCGCGCTCCGCGATGGACAGGTACTGCTTCTGGCGGAACTTGCCCTCCAGCGCCAGCAGCTGCGCGGTGGTGAAGGGCGTCCGCGGCTTGCGGTTGTTCTTGTGTTTCCTGAGGGTGCAGGGTGGAGGGCTGGGGGCGCCTAGGGGGAAAGAGAGCACAAAGCGGACGCTCAAACGCCAGCAGTGCGCGCCAAGGACGGTTCCGGATGCGTGTCCCGGCCGAGACCGCGGACCTCAGTTGAGACAAGATACCCCCAAACCTCCGGGGTAATAGAAGCGAGGCACCGGGGAGACGGCGCGCGGAGAGGGGGGCCGTTGTGGACTCGGGTTCTGCTCCCCAGATCGGTGGCCTTGCGTCCCTCGGGAGGAGGGGAACTCTGCCCACTTGGAAAAGCGAAAAACTTGGGCGGGAAGCGCAGAGGCCAAGCAGAAGTCAACCATCGCGGGGAGTGACGGCAGCAAAAGGGGTGCTCGGCCAGAGAGACTCCGAGACAAGAAGCCCCGGGTCTTGGGTTGCGGGCTCCGCCCCAGGGTAGAGCAGAAGCCTGTTTGGCGTGGGGCCGGGGAGCCGCCGTGGGGTTCGCGCGCGCGCGGGAGTGGTCGCGTGAGCTCGCGTGGGCTGGTTTCTTTCTCTGCGCCCGGGCCGGCGCGTTAGTGGCTGGTTACTTTCCAAAGTTACGAGAGACAGCGTCCTTCCCGCCCTAGTCCTCCGAGCCCGGGCCGGGCGGGCTCCTCTCGCAGCCCAGAACCGTGCGACAGGGCACTTACGTGGGGAGGACAAGGGGGCGGCCGCCGGGACCCAGGCCCGGGGTTCCGCGGCGCCCCGCGGCCTCTCCTCCCGGGGCTCCGCGGGCTCCGCGCCCAGCCAGTGCTCTGCCTGCAGCAGCGACTTGACGCTGAAGGGCAACGGGCCGGACCCCGCACGGTCCCTGCTGCACGTCCTGAGCCCAACAGGGTTCATGCCGAGCGACGCCGGGGCCATGCGCTGGCCGGCGGGCGCGGGGCTGGCGGGGCTCAGCAGGCGCGACGTGGGGCCAGCGCGCCGCGACACTGCCGGGGGCTCCACTGCGCCCCCGCCCTCAGAGCCCTATAAAAAGGCGGCGCCCCTTTCATGCCCAGCTCTCCAATCGCCGCTGTCGCTGCCGCGTGGACCCAGGCGTCCATTGGTTTCGCTGACCCGGGAGGGCGGGACGGCCGACTGGGACTCTAGCGCCCCAGCCCCGGCCTGCCTGGCGCACCCCTGTGGACTTCCCAGAGCCTGGCTGTCCTCTCCCGGAGCGCTGCGGCCCGGCTGGGAGGTGGCTGGTACACCCGGGGAGCACGAGGCGCTGGCCCCAGCCTCCCCACGCGCAGGAGCCCACAGTGGGCGCGACCTGGTTGAGCCGCGGTCCGGGCACAGGTCGGGACCGCGCGCGGATCCTGAGACGCGGAGAGCTCGGCGCCGTCAGAGAGGCGGCGCCGGCGCCTCCCGTAGTGTTGTCCCTCTGTCGCTCGCCGGCTGCTCTTCCCGCTGCGCCCAGTCCGGAGCCTGAGCCTTCGGCGCGTGCCTGCTGTGGCCCAGGCGTTCCCTCCGAACCCTGGGGGCTGCTTTTGACTGAACCTGCGCCCGGACCGAGGACCCTGCTTCTATCGCCTTGTAGTCGGGCCTCAGGTGCCCTGACCCTGAATGGCTTTTTAGGCACCCGTAGCTGCCGAACGCTCTCCGTGGCGTCCCACGGCCTGGCTCCAGGAACGGCCGGCGGGGCACGTCGAAGGTCCCCGGGCAGGGCCCGGAGCCGCGGAGAAGGCCGAGGGGCCGACCTCTCATCCGCCTGCGACGCAGGGCTTGGGGCACAGGCAGGGCGCCTCGGGCCGCTGGGGCGCGAGGTCAGTCGCTGGGTGTTGGATTCACCGTCAGCCTCTCCCGCTCCTCACTTGCTTGGCCGAATCGTCCGGAGTCGCGGGACCTGGGACCTGGGAAAAGCCCCGCGGCGCGGGCCTCCGACTGACCCGGCCAGACGGGGCCGGGCTGTCAACGGGGACCCCGCGGATCAGGCGGAGAGGGATCCCCGACACGGCTCGTAGAAGGTGGAGCCAAGGCCCGACAGAGATTTACGCTTCACTCGGATTATTTTTCCAAAACTGAACCAATCTTTGGTTTAAAAACCTTCTGGGGTGCTGCAGACGAGGCACCGCTCTGCAGCCTCTCGCGGAACGAAAGAAACCCCGACTGTGTTTTAGAATAAATCATGAGATTATTTTGCAGGTAACACCTTTATGTCCGATTAATATCCCAGAACACGGAAACAGCAACCTAAATCCGTACATGTTTATTTTTGAAAAACCAAAGTGTTTTTTTTTTTTTTTTTTTTTTTTGCGGTACTCAGGCCTCTCACTGCTGTGGCCTCTCCCGTTGCGGAGCACAGGCTCCGGACGCGCAGGCTCAGCGGCCATGGCTCACGGGCCCAGCCGCTCCACGGCATGTGGGATCTTCTTGGACCGGGACACGAACCCACGTCCCCTACATCGGCAGGCGGACTCTCAACCACTGCGCCACCAGGGAAACCCTCAAAGTTGTTTAATGAAATCTAGCTTTGGGTGACACTTTATCCAGTTCAGCTAGAAAAATTCAATTAGAAAGTTTCTCTCCATGCAAACTTAGAAGCATGACTGAAAGGGGCCCTCAGACCCCTCCAGGCCAGGCCTGCATCTGTGGCTAGATCAGTTCTTTCTGCATTCCAAGATGGATTGCCCCTTTCTAATGTAATAAAGATGTTCTGAGTTGATTGAAGATAATTGTACCATTAGAGCACTTTCTTTGAAGGCCTCTCTCCTGATAGCTTATCTTTAGCAGGCCACTCACAGGAGCGTTTGAAAAAGAATTTTAATGAGGATGACAGCCAGCTGCCTCCGCCTGCCCCATGTCCACTCAGGACACTCCGGAGGTGGCCTCTGGGTGGATGACGTGGGGGCCTGGCTGCGGCCTGGCTAGCCTGGGGGTGGGATGGGGCCATGGGGCCAGGCGCAGGGGCCGACCTTCAGGACCGGCTCCCTGAGGGTGTTGGACTGGTGTCTCTAGTTCCCAGCAAGGCTGGGCCAGTGCTGACCAGGCCCCTGACTGGCACTGGCTCCAGCAGGGGCATAGAGGAAGGAGGGAGGGAGGATGTGGGGCTGGGGGAGAGCCCCTGGGCTTGGATATCAAAACCCAGACCCCAACACTGAGCACAACCAGGCCTCCAGCACAGTGTCAGCTCCAGCCCCGCTGGGCCCTGGGATGGGAGATGGGGCAGGGGATGGTGGCGGTGAGAAGGAAGGGATCCCACTTCTGTCAACGTGGGGGCTTTGGGTGCAGAACCCTGGACCCCGTGTGTAGGGGAGCCTGGGCACCGTCTCTGGCCACCAGGAGGGATGAAGACACCTGCAGGGACCCGGCTTCCCAGCGGCCCAGGAGCAGGCCAGCCAGGCATGTTGTGTGGACAGGAGCACCCTTCCCATCCCAGGTGAGCCCCTGAAATGACGGCAAAGCCCCAAAGAATGCCCCACTCAATCCACCCTGGGGCAGACACTGTCCCCCCAGTTCGAGTGGCATTGTCCCTGCACTTTGCTCTGAGCTGTGTGGGGACAGGAGGTCAAGCGAAGGCCCAGACACTTTCATTTCCTGTGTTTCTCTGCCTCCTTTTGGTGCTGAATTCATGGGGAATGAACACATCCTTAGCTTCCAGAAATGAGTGACGAGTACAGTTCCTGTGCCTCTTTTTGGTGCTGAATTCATGGGGAATGAACACATCCTTAGCTTCCAGAAATGAGTGACGAGTACAGACACGGGGGGATTGGAAGCCCTGAGGGGCCTCCTCAGTGGAGTCAGTATAGCGAGATGATTCTTGAGAATGGATTTTGTTTTGTGGGATTTATCCGGGCAAGTTTGGTACTGGGCAGGACTCAAACAGAAGTGCTCTCCCTCCTCTTAAAACCCGGTGGAGGGGAGGGTTTGATGCTGCGGAGGAGAGGTCACGTAGAGCTCACGCCAGACGGTGCCGCAGGATTGAAGGTGATACCACGTTAGTGACTGAAGAAAGCGATGGTCCCCTTTTGTATGGGGATGGTGGGCATCCCGTCCTGGATGCCGTTTACAGGGTGGTAGCACAGTTTGCACACCAGGGACCATGACGGGCCCATCTCCTGGGTCTTGCTCCAGGGCGGGACCACCCACTCCTCAGGGCCCCTTCCAAAGGGCCGCACTTCCCAGACAGTGTAATCTCCAGGGGAACCATGTTAGAAACCATCGACTTATGCCTCATCCTCTATGTCATTGCTGTCATTGCTGAGGCCCCAGAGAGCCTCCTATTCATCCTGAAAGGCTGGGGCCACTCCCCTCCTCAAAGGCATCTGTGTTGGAGCCTTTGAAATTTTCCTTCTCAACTTATTGGAAAATTGCTCCAAACACAAGTGGTACTTTACCCATGACTCTGGCCAGAGGGGGACTAGGTGACATGAGCTCCAGCAGCTAGTGGGTGTGCTAAAAGAGAGGCAGGTGGGACGTGAGGTCCCCCAGGTGGGACGTGAGGTGCTCCAGGTGGGACGTGAGGTCCCCCAGGTGGGACGTGAGGTCTACCTCCCCAGGTGGATGCTTTGGCGTCGCTCAGGAGAGGACCTCCTCCCAGTCAGATGAGGCCCATGAGATGGGGAAGGCTCAGATGAAAGTGGGAGCTGAGGAGAGAAGGCCCTGGGACTCATCCTGCGACCCCATCACTTCATAGTGTCTCCCCACATCTTTTTTTTGGCCGTACCTCGCAGCATGTGGGATCTTATTTCCCTGACAAGGGATTGAACCCGTGCCACCTGCAGTGGAAGTGTGGAGTCTTAACCACTGGACAGCCAGGGAAGTCCCTCCCCACATCACTTCTTTTCTCCTGTTCACCTCTATCTTCTCTGCCAATTTACTTTCACATTTACTCTTTACATCCAGGGCTTTGAAACTTTGCCAAACCTCCTGATGGGGGAAATCAGAGGAGAAGCCCATCTTTACTGAGTGACCTCTCTGTCCAGAGCAATAGGTGCATGTAGTTTTGTCCGGTACAGAATGACCCACCCCCCCAGGATGTCTGCAGCCTAGTCCCTGGGACCTGGCAATGTGTACGTGGCAAAGGCAGGATTGAGATTGTTCATCAACTGCCCTTGGGATGGACCATCCTGGCGCATCCAGGTAGACCCAATCTAATCACCGGGGTCCTCGAGGGCCCAGAGACATGGCAGCTTGGGAAGGAATGAGCTAGCCATAGCTGGCTTTGGTGGGCGGCCTCTAAGGCCTGGGGTCCCCCAGAGCCTCCAGCAGGACCAGCCCAGGCCGCTGACACTTGATTTGGCCCAGGGAGACCCACTTGGGCTTCTGGCCCCAGAACTGTGCAGCAGTAAATCTGGGCTGTGTACAGTCAGTTGTTACGGCAACAGTAGGGAGCTGGTCTCCCCTCTGAGGCACCTCTTATCACCCCAGCTTTGGTGGGAGAGGAAATAGGCTCAGAGAGACAGACGACTTGGCAGTGGGGGTCAGGCAGGGTGGACCCAGCCCTGAGTGACTCTCAAGTCCGTGCTCTGCCTAGGGTGGTGGGCCTAGCGCTCTCCATGGGTCAGAGGCAGCAGGGAGCCAGGGCTCCATGGCACCTGGGACCTTTGCTCTGGCACCAGCTCTCCCAGAGCCCAGGCCCTCCGGCGCATCCTAAAGCCTCCTTGCTGCCTCCCTCGCTCTGCCTGCCCAGCCCATCTCCAAGCCCCCAGGTGGGATGTGCTCAAGTCGCCTCTGCTGGCAGAGCTGAGAGTCAGACTGCCTGTGTGCGGTGGGGGTGTCGCTCTCTCCTGGGGGAACTGGCCGTTGGGCATCTGACTGCAGAGAACAGGCAGAGCTGGGGGCCTCGGTGGGCACAGGACAGCAGTGGGCCAGTGAAGCCACCGTGTGCAGAAACAGTGGGGCCCTAAGGAAGGGCTCACCGTGCAGCCCCAGGTGCGGGCCCGAGTGTAGGACAGCTGGAAGAATCCATGAAGCTCCGCAGAGATGATGCTATTTTGGAATTATTGAGTTGTAAATATTTGTTTTATTTTGAGGGTTAACAACTTTTCTTTGGAGATGCTTGAAAAACAGGCGGGGGATGGGGGGAGAAACGACACCATGCAGGAGAAGACGGGAATGAGTGTAGGATGGTTTTAGAAACAGGAGGAACCAAGCAGCCACTCCAAGCTTCACGCCCCTCAGCTACAAGGCCCCAGACGGGACAGTAATTAGACCCAGGGCTTCTGGCCTCTGCTCTAGGGCAGGCTGGACAGGGTAGGACCATGGCTCGGAAGTGAACTAAGAAGCCCACAAGAGTCCCCTGGTGCCAGCTCTTTGGGCAGCCTGAGGCTTACCAATGCCCCTGATATCTAGCAACCAGCTCTCAGATTCATTGCCTTTATTGTTTCCTGGTTGCTATTTCATTGATTTCTACTGTGATCTTCATTGTTTCCTTTCTTCTACTTAGTTTGGGTTGTCTTTGGTCTACTTTTTCAGGTTTCTTAATGTAGAAGCTGTCATTGATTTTTTTAAACCTTTCTTCTTTTCTAATATAGCCCTCAGTGCTATGAATTTTCCTCTAAGTACTGCTTTGGTGCATCCTGCAATTTTGATATGTTTTCAATCTTAGTTCAAAATAATAATTCCCTTTTGATTTCTTCTTTGACCCAGGGTCACTCAGCGTGTTACTGAGTTTCCAAGTATTTCAGGATTTTTTAGGGATGTTTCTGTATTGGTTTTCATTTTACATTCGTTTGGTAGAACACACTTTGACATGTGTCCTTTTATATTTATTGAGACTTGTGTTACAGCCCCAAATATGGTCTATCTTGGTCAATATTTTCTGTTGTCCCTGAAAAGAATATGAATTCTTCTGTTGCTGGGTGGGGTGGTCAGTAAATATCAATTGAGTCAATTGGTTGATAAGCACCTACCGACTGTACTTATTGTTTGGTACTGTAGGGTTATAGGCTCATTTTCTGCCTACTTGTTTGGTCAATTATAGAGAAAGGGATATCGAAAACTTCAATGGTAATTGTGAGTTTGTCTATTTCTCTTTGTGATTCTATCAGTTTTCACCTATTTTGAAGCTGTCTTGTTAGGTCCACAAATGTTTAAGATTGTTACATGCCTTTGACAAATTGATGCTTTTATCAATTTGAAATGATCTTCATTTCTGTAATTTCTTGGCTCTAAAGTCAACTTTGTCTAATGTTAGCGTGGAGACTCCAGGTTTATTTTGACTAGTGTTAGCATGTTTTTCACTTTTCCATGCTTTTACTTTCAACATAGTTGTGTATTTATCTTTAAAGAGTGCTTTGTGTAGGCTCTGTGCATGTGGGTCTGGCTCTTTTATCCACATTGACAGCCTCTGACTCTTAATTTGATATTTAGACCAATTACATTTGGTGTACTTATTGATAGGTTAGGTTTATTTTTAATTTTTTTTATAGCTTAATTACATTTTTGTGGGGGGGCTGTTTTGGGTCTTCATTGCTGCATGCGGGCTTTTCTCTAGTTGTGGCGAGCACGGGATACTCTTTGTTGTGGTGCGTGGGCTTCTCATCACGGTAGCTTCTCCTGTTGCGGAGCATGGGTTCTAGGCACATGGGCTTCAGTAGCTGCAGCACATAGGCTCAGTAGTTGTGGCTCGCGGGCTCTAGAGCGCAGGCTCAGTAGCTGTGGCACGCAGGGTTAGTTGGTCCACGGCATGTGGGATCTTCCCAGACTAAGGATTGAACGCATGTCCCCTGCGTTGTCAGGCGTATTCTTAACCACTGCACCACCAGGGAAGTCCTGGTAGGTTAGGTTTAAATCTATTATCTTACTAATTATTTTATAACTTCCCATCTGTTCTTTGTTCTGTTTCTTTTTTTGATCAATTGAATATTTTAAAAAGTATTCCAGCATATCTCCTTTGTTGGCTTATTAGCTATAACTTTTTTTTTTTTTGTGGTACACAGGCCTCTCACTGTCGTGGCCTCTCCTGTTGCGGAGCACAGGCTCCGGATGCGCAGGCCCAGCGGCCACGGCTCACGGGCCCAGCCGCTCCGCGGCATGTGGTATCTTCCTGGACTGGGGCATGAACCCGTGTCCCCTGCATCGGCAGGTGGACTCTCAACCACTGTGCCACCAGGGAAGCCCTAGCTATAACTTTTATTATTATTATTATTTTTTTTGCTACTCTAGGGTTGACAGTATACATCTTCAGTTTACCGCAACGTACCTCTAGTGATATCATCCTGCTTTGTGTACAGTATAAGAACTTTACAGTAGTGTCTGGTATCTCCATTTCTCCCTTCTGACTCTTATGCTATGGTTGTCATACGTTTTACCACTACGTGTTATAAGCCTCACACTACATTCTGATTAAATGGTCAGTTACCTTTAAATAATAAGAAAAAGCCTTTTCTATTCCTCCATGTAGTTACTGTTATTGGTGCTCTTCATTTTTTTGGTACATTCATATTTCCATCTGGTATCACTTTCCTACTGTGTAAGGACTTTTAAAAATATTTCTTATAGTGCAACTATAAGTTAGCAGGTTTTAGTATTTGAAGACATTGCTCCACTGTCTTCTCATGTGCACTGTTCCCAACGAGAGCTCTGCTATCGTCCTCATCTTTGCTCCTGTGCACACAAGATGTCTTCTCTCTCTGAAAGAAGACATTGCCTTTATCATTGGTTTTGAGCAATTTGGCTATAACGGGCCTTGATGTAATTTCATGTTTGTTTTGATTGGTGTGTCATGTTTTTGGTACAAGGATTTATTACAAACATCTCCGCTTCGCAGAGTCACTGGAGGTCATGGGAAACTCCACCCTGGGGTGCGTGCGCTGAGTTCCTTGGGTGGGACCGCATCTGGCTCTCACCTGCACCACTCAGAGGCCAGCCAGGCACATGCTCCCTCCCACCTGTGCGCAGGCGGAGGGTCCATCCTGGGGGGTCAAGCATCGTGGGCAGCCTTGTACAGGCCTTGACTTGGGAGGAGGGAAGGGGAAGCTGGAACAGAGAGAGACATTGGGGGCAGAGGCCAGGGCCACAGCGCTCAGAGGAGGGGCTCCAGGACCCATGGGGCCTGAGAGGCCATGGGACTCATGGGGGAGGCGCCCCAGGGTTCAGAGCAGTGAAACCGCAGTGGGTCTGCAACTGCTTCTCCTGGGAGTTAAACGGCCCACCCAGAGTCTCTGGGGGGAGAACCCTTTGTCAGGACCCTCTGACCGAGGAGGGGCTGGTGGAAAGGCAAAGGCCCCTGAGCAGCTGGAGGCCCTGTGTGGCTCGAGTGCAGGGAGTAAGGGGAAAGTGGGCGCTGGGACGAGAGGGCAGGTTCTGGGGCTGGGGTGTGGCTGGGGTCAGGGCCCTACTCGGGAAGCATGGAGGGACGGGCACCCTGGGGCCCATGTCGTCTCTGTGTCACCTGCCCGCCTACTGCGAGGACTCTGGGAAGTCCACGGAAAAGTTCATGTGGCACCTGGGCCGAGGGATGGTGACAGCCTGGAACCCCCAAGGCAGCCCCCACCCCTGGGAAGGGGAGGGAAGCAAACGGCGAGCCCTGCCGGTTCGAGGCCTCACTACTTTTCTTGGTGCTGCAGGAAGAACTGGCTCGGGGCCCCTCGCCTCCGTACCCTGCTCTCCCGGGTGACAGGTGGCCCCGGGTCTGGGTGGGGATGGAATGATGCGGGTGGGTGGGGGGCTGCCCAGGCCCACCCTAGGCAGCCTTTTGCTCTTCCCGCCATGAGCCATCCCACTGTGGAAGGGGCCTCTCACGAGCCGTGGGCACTGTGGACAGAAGTGCTGGTGAGGGGCGCCAGCTCGTAGCATGGGTGGGGAAGGCCGCCAACCCGAACCCCATCCTAGGGAGAGACAGAGGGATCCTCCTGGGCCCGGCCCCACCCCCGGGAAGTTAGAGAGGGTCCTGTTCAGCTGGGCCACGTGCTCCCCTCCCAAAGGCCTTCTCCCTGCCCGGCCCTGAACGCCTGGCCAGGCCCCTTTAATCACGGCCTGGCACCGTCCAGCCAGGCTGGGCTCTCCCCAGGCGGAAGAGTGTTCAAAGGGCCTGAGTAAACAGGTGGGGCATTTGGGGGACAACGGGCGGCTTGGTCTCCAGTCTCCAGGCGGCAGGGACCTGTGGAATCCTCCGGCTGCCGCGCTCTGCTCTGTGCAGCCGGCGTGCTTTGTGCCATAGCCACCGCGGGTTAATGAGCTGGAAAACACAGTTGCACCTCCCCGGCTGTGAAAATCGCTTCAGGGGCGGCGGAGTCAACTTACTGCTGGGAGAACCCAGAACTGATTTCCTTTGTCAGGAGGGCCCAGTGCATCCCGGCAGAGGCCACGGGCCGGGTCTGGGCCTCCTCCCGAGAAGACCCCAAGCAGCCCAGGCCTCAGAGGGGCTCTGAATACAGCTGGGGACCCCAGGAATGAGAAGGCTTGAAAAACAAAACAGCAGACGCCTTTCTCCTGTCTCCCCCAATTTCCAGAGCCCTCCCCTGCTTTTGGACTGAGTACCAGATCCCTCCCCACAGCGGGCGCCACGCCAGGAGGACGATGCTGGGGGCTTGGGACTGGGCTCCGGACACCACCCCACCCCCACTCCTTCCAGAGGAGGTCAGCAGGGCCAGCCCTGCCCGAGAGGCCCCCCGTGATCACTCTCGACGTTGCCTGTCTCTTGGCCAGCTCTGCGTTCACGGCTGAACGTCCAGGCACAGCGGGCATGTCGGGGGGCACTGCAGGGAAGATCTGAATCATCTCTGAGATGCAGGGTCACGAACGTGTAACCGATTTCTGAGCCTCTGCCGAGAGCGCCCGACGTTTTGTGACGTCTTCTCCCGTCTTTCAGGCTGACCCAGTGTTCAGCTTTAGATCTTTATGAAGTTGTTGAAGGCCAGCTTCTGTGGACGCCTTGAAAGACCATGTTCTGGAACGCAGTCTATCCTCATGACGCGGGTGGGGCTGCAGGCCTCAGGGGGCCGGGCTGAGCCCTGGTGGGTGGCGGGCTGTGCTCAGGGGTACCCCTCCCTCTGCTGCAGGGCGACCAGACGCTGGGCCACGCCACAGACGGGCCACCAAGAGCAGTCGACTCGGATCTTCACGCGGGTCGAGGACCTGTGGGTCATTTTCTACTTGGGCCTGGAATTCAGAGCCAAGACCCTGATTCCGTGGTTTCCAGAAGCCCAGAGAAGCTGGAAGTGGTTTGAGGAAGCCCTGCAAATCCCGGGGGGAGGGGCTGTCTCAGGACAGTGAGGGGTGTTGAGGGGCGCCGGTGTCAGCAGGGTGGGCCTGTGTAGTGAGACACGTGGACCAGAGTGCAACCCCTCAAAATGGGGAGAAAAGAAACCCCTCAGCCCGGGACTGAGACGTCTCCTGCTCGTACGTGGGCTTCCAAAACCAGGTGGTTCCAAGACAAGAGCAGCCCTAACTTGGGCACGTTTCCTTTCCTTAGAGGGTTTCTGTTTCCTTCTCCCTCCATAGCAAGGGAAGTTCTCCTTTGTCCCCAGTAATGAGCGATAGCAGTGTTGTCACATGCGGCAAGAAGCCTGGAGTTGGGGACGGGGCCTGGGGGCCCTGCTCAGAGCTGCCCACCCACCCACCTGCCTGCCGAGCCCCTTGCACTTGGGCTAGGTGGAATGTTCTAGCTGCCAAGGCCTGTGGGCGTGAGTTGGAGACAGTGCCCACATCTCAGACCCCTACCCATCCTGAGCTCCACCCTGCAGGCCCCGTGCTGCGCCGTCACCGGTCACCCCATGCTCCTGGCACTCGGAGCTGACCCATGGCAGAGGACAAGGGGCGTGTACTGAGTGCCAGTTACAGGTGGGCCTTGCAGGGGGTGGGAAGGGGGGTCGGGGAGGTGAAGGGGCGCTGGGAGTCGCATGCCTGGTTCTAGTCTTGGCTCTGCTGAAGGGCCGTGCCACTGACCTGGTGTCTTAACCTCTCTGGGCCTCAGTTTCCTGTTCGGTCTCCCCCACATATGCTGAAGCAGACTTACAAAGAATTCCCTCAGTCATGGTCATCAAAGCCCCTACCCACTGCCCTTATAGCCCCTCTGGTCAGCCAGGCACAGAGGCACTGGGGAAGGGCAGGTCACCAGCAACAGAGGGCAGCAGGTCCTTCGGAAGAAGCAGGGGCTACTGAGTTCTGCTGCTCAGGGGAGGGAAGGGGGGCCGTCCTGTCCTGGGCCCTCAGGGCTGATGGGGCCCGCTCCAGATGCCCGGGGCCTTGAGGTGGGAGGGTGCCCCTGGCTGTCCACTGAAGTGGGGGTCCTGACAAAATGCCCTCCGCCCTCCCCAACCCCCGTGCAGCAGGGACCACTCCCAACCAGGATGGGTGGGCCGCTCATCCTCTGAGCCTCCGCGGGAGGCTTCTGGGGTTGTAATCCCACCTAATCCTGCTTCAGATCCCTGCGGGCAGAAGGAAGGCCACACACAGTGGCCTCGGCAGATCCTGGTCCTGGGGACAGGCTGGGGGAGTGGCCCCCTCCGGTCCTGAGACCCTCCCCTCGGGTTCTGGGTCCAGGACCTGCGTGCACAGATGAGAAGCTGAAAGGCGGAGGTGCCGGCCTCGCCTGCCTCTCTGTGGCCTCCCCTCGGCCTGGGCGAGGCCACGCACAGAAGGCAGAGGCAACTAGCCCGGTCCAGGTCCAGGGCCAAAGTAAACCAGAGCCGGGGCCTCCCCAGCACCTTGGATGGGAGCTACTGGGGACCTTTAAGGGTGCTCTGGCGTTTTTGTTCGCACTGAACGTGGACCCTGGCTCGGGAAGTACATGCCTTGGCAAGTCTTCTCTGAGCTGATGGCTTCCATTCCTGAAAATGGCCAAGTTGGAGGCCAACTTGTGGTGAGGACCAAAGGGGCCAGCCCCAGAAAGGGCATCCCCTCAGCATGCCCCCCACTGCCCCAGCTGTGCCCGCTCAAGGGGAAGGGGGGCCTCAGACCACTTGGGCCCTGTCCACCCTCCAGTGGCCACTGGGCAGCGCCTGGACCTCTCCAGGGAGACGGAGGGAATAAGGGGCAGCGAAGGGCCGGGAGGTCACACAGGACACTCTTAATGCGTCCTCCTACAGCCCTACAGCCACGATGCCACATGACACAGGAGAGGGACGATTAGGTGGCCTGGTCAAGGAAACCCAGAGTGAGATCTGAGAGGAGACTCAGGCCAGGAGCGCCGTGGGGACAGAGGCGAGGCCGAGAGCCCGCACTGCGGGAGAGGGAACGAGGACCCTGGGTCGTCAAACCTGTGGTGGGGACTCCGGGTTTGGTTCTCAACATGGTGTTAGGGGGCAGGGGCAGGCATGAAGCTTCAGAGGCTCAGGTCAGAGGGGCCACAGCAGCTCTCTATTCCCGCCTAACAGATTCCTCCAGCAGGGTGGGTGGGCAGGCAATGAGGGCCTGACGGGAGCCAGTGGAATTCCTCCTCTTGATCAGAGAGGGCTGGCAGTGTGAACTGTGTGCATTTGCGGAGGATTCATGGCCCGAGGCTTGTTATGTTTGAAAACAGCCTATAGAGGGTAAATAACAATCGCGTATCTAATTTAATCCTGCTCTGAAAGCTCATGTAAGACTGAGCAGCTGAGTGACCCCTTCGGCAGTGGGTCTGACTGCCGGGCTCTGGAGGACTGCGGCTGTCGAGGCCCTGGGCTTCAGTCAGGGGGGAATGAGGGTCGGGCACACCGTGGTGCTCCCAGACTCCAGATGGGACAGATGACAGGCTCACTGCGGGGGAAGCTCACTCTACTGCCAGGCTGGCATGAAGGGCAGCACCTTCCCTGGGATGGCGCAGGCCCCAGGCCCCAGGCCGCCATCCTGGTCTCAGACCCCGACTCACACGTGTGACCTGCACGCAACTTGTGCCTGGCTGTCGCGGGGCCTGTGTGTCGGGCCAGCCGAGGACGGGGCCTTAACCGGAACTAGCACCTGGATGGTTCTTTACTCCCTTGGTTGCGAAGCCCGAGCGCGGTTCCCATCCTGTGTGCGCCTATTAAGCTGTCACCCCTCAGCCCTGCACTGGACCTTCTCTGGGGCACGTGTGAAATCCTGGAGGCGCTCGCCCAGCCCAGAGCCGGCAGCAAGGAGCCCAGGTCGCCGGGGAGCCATGCAGGGCTGAGGGCTCCCTGTGCTCTGAGGGGTGGGGAGACTTGCTGGGGGTCTGGAGCAGCAGCAGGACCCTCAGCCGGGGCTCAGAAGGGGCTGAGGCAAAGCTGCGGGATGTCCCAGGCCTGCAGGCTCGTAGGGCCCAGGCCCTCGCTGCCATGCGACCCTCAGTCACCCAAGACGAGCATGCCCTCCTCACCCTGCCAGGTCAGGGCTGGGCAGCCTGTGCGCACCCATGACCCAAGGAAGGATAATGCTTCCCAGGTTCTTGGCGGTGAGGTGGGCTGAGCCCCAGTAAGCAGGCAGCCACGCCTTCTGCACCACCACGTCCGCAGGACCCTGAAGAGCGCCCACCAGACCAGGAGGGGCAGAGCCAGGCTCAGGCAGCCCGCCGAGGCTGGCTCCCAGGTCCCTGGGTGTGGAGCTTGTGCTCCTGCCCGAGGCGCTCTCCGGTATCCCCAGTGAGGGCGCTGTGGCGAGGAGCATTTTCACCGCCCTGCCTCTCCCCAGAGGGCCCCCCACAGCAGTCCTGCTTCTCCTGCACCAGATGGGGGCTGGAGGGACCCAGCGCTGAGCTGTCATCAGACGGAGGAGGTCCTCGAAGGTCCTGCGCCTGAGTCTGTCAGCTTGCCGGAGGAGGAGGCAGTGACCCGGGGCCCCTCTCGGATCCCCAGGTTGCAGACCAGCGGGAATTCTTCCCTTTGGCCTCTGGGGTTGGCTGCTCGTCCCTGGTTCCTGCAGTGGCCAAGGAAAACCAGGCTCCCTGACTCAGGGATGCTGTGGCCACGAGGGCACCCCCGCCTCAAATTCTCCTTCCTGACTCCGGAACAGGCAGTTCTGGCTTCGGCAAACACCGGGGTGGTGAGCCCAGGGCAGGCACCGGGCAGGGGACTGGTCGGTGGCAGGTTTCCAAAGGGAGGGCTGGAACCACGACCCCTGGCTTCCCGGCAGAAGCGCCCAGGAGTCGGGGCCGGAGAAGCGCCGGAGGGGCCGGGTCGGACCAGCCACACTCGAGTGCGCGCCGCCCTCAGGGACAGTCGGCCTCGCGGCCCGCGGCCCCTTTGTCATGCACATGAGGGTGCCGAGGCTGAGTAAGGGTCCCCATCAACACGGAGTCACCGATGAAGAGCACTTTGTTTCCCAGTCTGCGGGCTTGGCACATGCCTGCTGTTTCCCAGTGGCCTCCCATTCAAAGGGCCCGGTCCGCCATTCTTTGTCCCCCTAGGTGCCCGGCCGACAGCCCCCGGCAGCTGCTGCGCTTTCAAAGGCGCTATAGAGCGTCTCTGCAGGTGAGCCCTCCTGCCAGGGGCTCCCGTCAAAGGCTCTTTGAGACGTCACCGCGGAGCGGGCTCGGGGCGGGTCGCGCTCGCAGCGCCCGCACAAAGGCCGCGCCACTCAGCGCGCCCCGCCCGTGCGCTTCCGTGGGGAGGCCGGGCAGTCCCGGGTGGAGGGCGCCGGGCCCCCAGTCCTCCGGCGCTCTCCCCCTTCCCGCCCCCTTCCCAGACTCCCCGTTTTCCCGCTGGCCTCCCCTCCACGCTCTGTGCCCCCTCCCCATCTCGCCGCCCAGCCTCTCGGGGCTCCATCCTCCCCGCCTCCGGCCTCTCTTCCCCCCTCCCCGCCTCCCCCTACCCGGCTTCCCGCCGCCAGCCCGGGGTAATTGCTCCTTTGAAGCCCCCGCCGGCGTCGCGGCGCCCTGAGCGCTCCCACCCCGCGCGCGGAGCTGCCGTCCGGCCGCTAGGTTTCAGCTTCTTTTCATCCTTTCCTTTTCAACTTTATTAAAACCAGCGGGGCGGCCGGCGCGTGGGGGCGGGGCCGTGGCCGCGGGGGGCGGGGCCTACGCTCTCGGGGGTGGGGTGGGGGAACCCCGCCCCGCCTCTCGGGGCCAGCGCGTCGGGGCGGGGCCCAGCTTGCTTCTGCCGGGCCTTGCGTGGCCAGCCGTCCTGGGGCCCCAAGGTGACCAGGGACTCTCCCAGGACTCTGGTCCTCCTGGTTGTTTTGCTTTTAGTGTTGTTTGAAAGAATGAGACGGGGAAGGAGAGAAAATTCGGAGAATTTTGGGCACAGTGCCGCCAAGCCCCCCACCCCAATCGTCCTGCATGGGACCTCAGGCCTCAGAGACTGTGCTGGGCCTACCTGGAGCGGGTGGGTGCGAAGGACCCCATCGGTCCTGCCCCTGGGAGCTCGAGCTGGGAGGCGGTGTCCTTGGGGTTCAGCCCCTGTTCCCCCCAGCCCCAGCTCTGCCCTCAGGGGTGAGGGCCTGGCCAGCAGACATGGGGGGTGGGGACTTGGAGGGGGGCGCCTGTTGTTTGTGCGCGTTCCTGGGAAGTCTGTGCTCCGCCTAGAACAGATCAGCTCTTCATGCAGGGGCGCAGAACGTGTGGTGTAATATCACTGCATTTATTCACTCATCCGTTCACTGAACAAACACCAGCGGGGCTTCTGCCGGGTGTGGCCGGGCCCTGGAATGCAGCCCTGGGAGGGACCGACTCGTCCTTGGCCCTTGGGAAGCAGGAAGTGACTCTGGAGAAGACCCCTTTGGGGCCCTGACCCCAGCGTAGGCCACGCCCCCAGCTCCAGGCCACGCCCCCAGGTCGCGCCCCGCCTCCCCCCAGCCCCAGACTGCATACGGGGTTTTCAGGCCTTGGGGTGTGGGATTGGGAGTTAGTTCCCGGGGGCTCTTGGAGGTCGGGCGCCACTGTCCCGGGACTGGACACCTCCGGGCCCGGGTCGAGGCCTGAGTGGGCGGTTCAGAAGGCAGGTGAAGCCCAGCGGCCACTTGTCTGAAGTGCATCCCCTGAGCTTCCCGCATCAGACAAAACATGGCACTGGTTTGTTGGTAAACTGCAAAGTGTGATGTTTCTACAAACCGTTTATTTGGGGGGTAGTTTTAGATACACAGGATATTGCAAAGGTGTTTTAGAGGGTTCCCTGGATTCCCCTACACCCCACACCTGCGAAGGTTGCATGTAAAGATAAATGTATTTGTTCATACTCTGGAAGTTTGGCTTCCCTGCAGGGAGGAGATGGGTCAAGATGGGAGGTGACCCTGAGGGGTCCCGCTGCCCTGAGGCCTCAGGGAGCAAGGGTCCTGCTTGTCACAGGAGCCGGCTGGTGGCTCAAGGTAGGGGAGGGGTGGGAACTGCCGCCGGCAGAGATGGCTGCAGGCCTGGTCTGGCTGTCCCTGGAGGCTCCCAGGTGTGGGGCAGGACTTAACAGGTGTGGCTGCGAGAAGAGGATGGTAGGGTCAGACTCAGGCCTCAGCCTAGTGAGGCCCCATCCTCACCTGCCACCTTGCTCCCCTTCCCCTGGGCAGGGCGACCACAGAGAGGCACAGGGGATGCTGTCCTTGCTGGCCAGGTCCCTTGCCCAGGAGCACATCCAGGCTGTGTGGCCCTGCGGGGGGTGGCCAGGGGATGGCCACCTGTTGTCAGCTCAGAGAATGAGGGTGCCCCCAGGCCAGCCAGAATCCCTGCCTGCCTCGCCCCTGCCCACTTTCCTGCTCTCCTCCCTGCAGCCTCTGAGCCCCGGGCCAAGCTACCCCTGCTCCTTCCTCCCAGAGCTGGGCAGGGGGCAGGGGGCTTCTGAGGTGCCCTGCAGGGTGGAGCCCTCTCCCCGGGCCTGGCGCCTGCCATGGTGCCCACACACAAGCCTCGGTCCCCTCCTGCAGGAGCGCCATCTCCCACCTCCCATCTGCCCCGGGCCTTGCTACTTCTTCTCCCTCTCCTTCAGCCGAGCGTCACAGGACACCGTTTCAGGTCACTGGGAGGCCTCTTGGGCATGGCTTCCCCTCCACACACCACGCAGCCTCGTGCACACAGAGAAACACACGCACAGATACATATAGAGCCCCCCGCACACCTGCAGCTCCCAGAGCCCAGGGACCCTGCAGTGCAGGGTAGGAGCTCTCAGCCTGATGGCCCCCATACAGGACTCCCAGGAGGTGCCTCTCAGGATGTGGCCCTTGGGTCGCGTGGCAGCCTCTACCTTGTGAGGGGTCCCAGGCACCGGACCAGGAGGGGCTTCTTCTAAATCTGGGACCATGAATGCAGAGACATTATCTGGCCACAGGCCTCCGTGGCTGAACCTCAGGCTGACCAGATGAAGGCGCGGGACAGCTGTGGCCAGACCGAGTGCCGACCGTCCCCCTTGCCCCCCACGGGTGCTTGCCCCCCTCAGCTGGGACGGTGGTTCTCAGGTTCCCGGCTCCCCCACCTCCGTGGCAGCACCCCTGGGAAGCAGGACCACCTCTGCCTCACATGCCAGGCCCACACCCAGAAGCAGGGGCTCTCCTGTCCCCTACAGCCCTCACAATACCTCCTGGGCCCTGTCATGGGCACGGCCTGCCCCATGTCCCCTTCCCAGCGAGGCCTCCCCGGACCACCAGCCCTGGTGGCCACACCCGTCCTTCCCAGCCCGTAAGACCACTAGTGGTATGATGCCTCTCCTTTTCCCCACCGCCCTACCACAGGGGACATTCCTGTGCTCAGCGGGAGTCCTGTACATGGATCTGGAAAGTGCTCCGTGAACATCTGTTGGTGAACGAATTTGTTGAATTTGTTGTAGGCCGAGGGCGCCCAGAGCAGGCTGGGCTTGGGGTGCGGGCTCCCCGTCCAGACCCCTGGGAAGCCACGGGGTAGAGGATGCAGGTGCCCGTCCCCAGGGACACCCCCGCCCCAGCCTCTCTTGGAGGTGGTGGCTGCCCGGGCACTGCCTCCTGTTGGGGGAGAGAAACGTTCCTCTACCCTTCTCGGTTCTTCTGGCTGGTCTAATAATCAAATAGGCATAAGGCAGATAAACAGGAGAAAAACAAACAAATCTGATTTTGTACGTGCGAGGCTCCATGTGGACCTAAGTCTGTGATCAAAACAGACTGTTTATATATCTTTTTAGACAAAGAATCAATTCTTTGTGAAGATTTGACACAACAAAGGGATTTTTGCTTGGGGTGGCAAATGAATGAAGGAGTAACAAAGTTTGATTATGCAGCAACTTGGCCTTGAGTTCCCTGCCTCCGGCCCAGAGGATGCCCTCCATCCCCCTGCCTGTGGGGATGCTTCTCGTGGGAGTTTGTTTCCTGCTTTCAGGGAGACAAAGGAGAGTCAGAATGTCCTTTGCGTACTGACTGTGTCTCAAGTAACTTTAATTCAAAATAGTCAATATGCCACCTTGGCGTATTTTGGGGTGGCCTGCTCCGAGCCCCTTCACACCCCGTGCCCCTCCCAGCCCGCTGTGGTGGTCACTGGGCTGGTGGGCGGTTGACAGCTGTCTCCGTGGGTGCTCATGGGTACGGTGGGGGGCCAACCCCGCCACCCCTCTTCTGTCCTCCCTCGGGGGCACGTGGCAGCTGCCTGGCCACCCCGGCGGCTTCTCACCATATGCTCCTGACGCTGACGGCCGCCGGACCCACCCCATGAGGCCCTTCCTTCCATGGAGTCTCCCCTCCCCCAGGTTAGGGCCGGGCAGCAGTGGGGTGGGGGGGGCTTTGTGACCAGGCCTGGCCTGCTCCCACCAGGCCCAGGGTCTGGAGTGCAGCAGACCATCACTGAGGCCTCCTGACCTCAGACGGGGAGGGCTCAGGGGCTCCTGGGGTCCTGGGTCAGGTCGCTCCCCCACTGGGGGCTCTGCTGGCAGTGGCCCCTGGAAGGGCTGGTCTGGGGGCTCTGTGGTGCCTTGCCCAGGCCCTGAGACCTTCCCTGCTCAGAGACTGGACATGCTATTTTAGGGGAGCCTCCCAGGCTCCAGAGCGTGCTGGGAGGGGCTGAAGGTGCAGTGATGCCTGTCTAGCAGAGCCTGCCTGGGGGTGGGGGCATCACCCAACGCCTGGTGGTCACTCCAGTGCTACCAGATGTCCCTGTAGACGCAGCCTCAACCGGCCCACGTGGACAACCCTGTAATGTCCACGTTCGCTCAAGTGAGAGTCAATTTACTGCACATCTATTTAAAATATCTGTGGCAATAGCCTGTTACATTAATAATGTTACAAAGGCCGCGAGGCTTACAATGCTGAGTGCCTACAGCACAGCGTGGCTGGACTCTCGGAGTCCACCCCAGGCTTGGGGTCAGCCCTGTCTGTGCACAGACGCGCCCCTGCAAATCCTGCCCCCGTCGGAAGGCCACACACCCTGCTGCCGGGGGCAGGTCCTCCGGCTCTGGGCTGTCCAGGGGCCACCGCGCTCAGTCCCTTTCTTGCCGGGACGGCGGGCACGCAGCTGGGGGGTCTCAGTCTTGCTGCAGGTCAGGAGTTGGGGGTCTCGCCCCCTTCTGGGGACACTGACCTGTGGGGACATGGCCGGCCAGCTGAGTCAGAGTGGGGATAGGGCCCAGCTTCCCCAGAGTTCAGAGTTGCCCCAACCTTTACAGTGAGGTACATGGTGGGGGTCAGACCAGACATGGGCTGGGGTGCCAGGCAGCGGCCTGGTGTGGTGGAACTCTGCAGGGTGGTTGAGGAGTTGAGGAGGCTGTCCCTGGGGGTGCTGTCCCTGGGGATGCTGTCCCTGAGGGGGTGCTGTCCCTGGGGAGTACTGTCCCTGGGGGGGGCTGTCCCTGGAGAGTGCTGTCCCTGGGGAGGGCTGTCCCTGGGGGGGGGGGCTGTCCCTGGGGAGTGCTGTCCCTGAGGGGGTGGCTGTCCCTGGGGGTGTTGTCCCTGGGGGGGGGCTGTCTCTGGGGGCTGTTGTCCCTGGGGGGAGTGTTGTCCCTGAGGGAGGCTGTCCCTGAGGGGGTGCTGTCCCTGAGGGGTGTTGTCCCTGGGGGGTGCTGTCCCTGGGGGGGGTCTGTCCCTGGGGAGGCTGTCCCTGTGGGGGGCTGTCCTTGAGGGCGTGCTGTCCCTGAGGGGTGTTGTCCCTGGGGGGTGCTGTCCCTGGGGGGGTCTGTCCCTGGGGGGGCTGTCCCTGAGGGGGGCTGTCCTGAGGGGGGCTGTTCCTGGAGGGGACTGTCCCTGGGGGGGGGGCGCTGTCCCTGAGGGGTTCTGTCCCGGGGAAGGCGGTGCTGCCTCAGGCTGAGTTCAGCTGCGTAGGAAGTGGATGTGTCCCCTGTGGGTGGCGTTGGGGAAGGGCAGGTCCACCACAGGGCAGTGGACACTGGGCCTCACAGTCTGTCTGCAGTGGACACCTCCGTGTAACTGCTCTGCCCAAGAGGAGCTGCGGCCCCCAGCAGCTCGGTCCAGACAGGGCTACCGGGTCCTTAGCCCTTTGTCTTTGGCTTTTCTAAAATCGCATTCAGACTCCACTTGACCTGTGGTGTTCCTGCCCGGTCACCCGCCCGAGGTGCCAAAGGACCTCAGCACACCGCCTTGGTAGAAAGCTGACACCATGAGAAGTGGCCACTGGCTGCCCAATAGGAAATGCTAGATGGGTGAGGGGTTAGGCCAGCGTCCTGCTGTGGCCTTGAAAACAGAGAAGAAGTGAGTCCCTGGCTGCCCGCCTGCCCTCAGCGAGGGCTCTCAGGGTCTGGAACGTGGGAGTAGGGCTCCTCCTGTGGGGGCACGTGCCCCCCTGCAGCCTGCTGTGCGCAGTTGCGGGCCTTCCCTGCCTCTGGGGTCTGGGAGGGGCCCGGCCTGCGCTCCAGGCACAGCTCAGCAGGAAGCCGGGCCCCCAGCACCATCTCCGACCCTGGTCAGGGGCCCCTCTCCACCTGCCCTCGCCTGGCGTGGGCTTCGCAGGGCCCAGGGCTCTCCTGCCATCCTACCTCAAGGACTTTGAAGCCCAGAACCCCTTCTGGGGTCGTGGGGCAGGCCCTGGCCGGGGGCGGTCCCTGAGCCTGGAGCTGCACCTGGGGCTGGGCGTGGTCCAGGTGTGGACACAGCTGACCCGTGGCAGAGGGGCCCGTCATGTGTGGAGTGACATGGGTGGAGCTCGGTTCTCCCTCCCTCCCTCCCTCCCTCCCTTCCCCAATACGTCTGCTGCCTGGCAGCCCGGACACAGAGATGCCCGCCGTGTCCACCTCATGGAGCCCTGCCAGGCAGGACCAGTGAGTCCAGACGCAGCGCCTGTGCTGGGGGCTGCTGGGGAGGGGTGCGAGTCCGTGGGGGCCTGACTCAGAGGTGCCACCTGAGGTCTGGAAGCAAAGAGGGAAGGCGTGACTGGCAGAGGGGACGGAGGCTTGGTGTGGCCGGAGCGCTAGGACTGAGGGGCTTGGAGGGTAAGGGGCCAAGGGAGCTCGGGGACAGCAGATCTGGGGACCCCGTAGGCCAGCAGGCCCCACTCCCCCCAGGCAGTACCCGTGGCTCTCCAGACACCGTTCAGAGGCTCAGACAGCAGCGGGCCGAGGTCATCCAGTCCAGCCTTGATGCGAGGGAAGAGGCGGGCAGCCCTCCCGCGTCCCAGGAGAGCAAAGACCAGCCTCAGGGGGTGTGGTCAAGCAGGGCGCGAGGACAGGATAGAGCAGGAGTGGGGATGGGGGTGTCAGCTCACTCCCTGTTTTTCCACATCAAGGGCTTGGGGTAACAGCAGAAAACGAACCCAGCCCAGTTGAGGCGGGAGCCCTCTGGGCTCTGCTCTAAGGAAACACGCCAAGCCCCACAGGCACCAGCGCACTGGGCTCCGGCAGGAAGCAGCTCCTCCCTGCATGGTCAGCATCTTTTTGTCACAGCCGTGGTCACGTGGAACTGCCGCTGGGGCCGTCCAAGGGAGTCCAGAGCTTGCAGGCCCCGTTCCTGTGTTCTGAGTGCTCTGGTTACCAGTGAGCTTCCTTTAACTCTATCTTGCCCATATGCCATCTTGGTTTTTTAAATGGAGATATAATACACATACCACAAAGTCTTCCATTTTAAAGTATACACTTTAGTGGTTTTCATTGTATTCACAAAGTTATGCAGCCATTACAATGATCTAATTCTGGAACAGTGGTTAAGAATCTGCCTGCCGGGGCTTCCCTGGTGGCGCAGTGGTTAAGAATCCGCCTGCCAATGCAGGGGACACAGGTTTGAGCCCTGGTCTGGGAAAATCCCACATGCCGCAGAGCAACTAAGCCCATGTACCACAACTACTGAGCCTGCGTTCTACAGCCCGCGAGCCACAACTACTGAGCCCGTGTGCCACAACTACTGAAGCCCACGCACCCAGAGCCCGTGCTCTGCGACAAGAGAAGCCACAGCAATGAGAAGCCCACGCACCGCAACGAAAAGTAACCCCCGCTCGCCACAACTAGAGAAAGCCTGCCGTCCCACCTCGAGGCCTTTGAAGCCCAGAACCCCTTCTGGGGTCGTGGGGCAGGCCCTGGCCAGGGGCAATCCCTGAGCCTGGAGCTGCACCTGGGGGTGGGCGTGGTCCAGGTGTGGACACAGCTGACCCATGGCAGAGGGGGCCGTCATGTGTGGAGTGACATGGGTGGAGCTCGGTTCTCCCTCCCTCCCTCCCTCTCTTCCCAAATACGTCTGCTGCCTGGCAGCCTGGACACAGAGATGCCTGCCGTGTCCACGAAGACTCAATGCACCCAAAAACAAATAAATAAAATAAATCAATTAAAAGAAATAGAAATAATTAAAAAAAAAAAAAGAAATTCAGGCAAGGCTGTACTGGGGCCCCTGCTGCAGCAGGGGGCAGTGAGAACAAACAACAGGCTCCCTTGCTTGCTTGCTCCCTGGCGGGGGCGGGGAAGAGAAGGGGCGAGCTCCCTCCTTATATGGGGTGAGGGTAGGGGCGTGTCCAGGGGTGGGGCCGGAGGTGTGGCTTAGGTGGTTTGCCCACCCCTAGGTGGTGGTGTGTGCAGGGGGCATGTGCAGTACTCAGCTTTTGCTCCAGGCTCTTCAAAAGTGGCAGTTGGGTTTTTTGGTTTCTCTGTATCTTTTGTCCAGAATTTGTCCCAACTGCCATGCACGCAGTTCTTTTTAGTCCCACACAGTTTTTTTGTATTTTGTTGCTCCAGGAGATGTGTGTCCAGGTGCAAGCACTGCTGCAGCACTGCTGCAAACGGTCCCAGGTCCCAGCTTGTCTCACCTGCAGCCCTGGGCCTTGCTGAGAAGCAGTCCACAGCTGGGCACTGGGCCTGACCACCTGCCCGGCTGGGAGAGGCTGTGGCCCCAAAGGGATGGCACAGGGGTCAGGGCACACAAAGCTGGTGGCCCTGGGAGTCCTCTTGGGAGGCCCAGAGCCAGGCCTGGCTGGGAGGGCAAGAGGCCCTGAACGGCCTGCCCCTGTGCCGCCTGGAAGGAGGCCTTCCAGCCAGCTGAGCAGTGCTTGCTAATGCCCTGCAGCAAGAAAGCGCCAGAGGGCGGGGAGGGGCAGAGAGTGGGGTGCCCTCCCTCTGGGTGAGAGCGGGCCGGCAGGCAGGTGCAACTGTCGGGGGCGGGGGGGGCTGACTTGGACAGGGTGGGCGCATGTTCCCCCCCACCCGCCGTGTCCCACCAGCCCCCACCCAGCCCTGGACCCTCGCCTTCATTCAGAGCAGATGGGCCCCCTGGGCCACTTCCTTTCTCTTCCTCTGAAGCGCCTTCTGCTCTTCTCAGGGAAAAAGAGCCCGAGGCGGCCGCCCAGGCCTAAGTCCAGCCAACCAGTAAGCCCAGCGGGCAGCTCTGGGTCCTGGAGGCCTTTTCTCCTGTGACCGAGCCTGGTGCCGGTTTCGGCCGTGAGTACACAATGAATTTTGCCTTACTTCCACTCCAGGCACCTCCCAGGCCTGTGGGTTTCCTCCCTCCCTGGAACCTTCCGCTGCACTGTTGGGGAGGGGGTCTTCTCTCCAAGGCCATTAGCAGTTGGACGTGTCTCCAGTGGGACATGGGCCCTGAGACCCACATGCAGCTGTTTTTTAAAAGAAAACAAAATTTGTATTCGTGGCACTGAAGCTATTGAGAGGCAGGTTTTCAACGAACACAGTTAAAAATGAGCCACGGAGGTGGGGGCACCTGAGCTGGGGAGAGCCTGGGGACCCCGGAGCTCCAGCCCCACCCCCTGCATCATGGGGCCCAGAGGTGTTGCCCCTCCTGGGCCCCTGAGGGAACCCACCAAAGGCCGGAGGCAAAGCGGGCGCTGGGGGAGCACAGAGTCCCACCAGGAAGCTCCTGAGGACCACCGGACACTTCCTGGGTGGCCACGGGAGGCCTGTCGGGCTGGGGGCGCTGTGAGTGGGCTGAGGGCGCTGGGCTTAGGATGCTGCTGTGAGTTCCAGGCGAGCCCCCCGGATTCCAGAGCCAGTCCCAGGTGGACGAGGGCGCCAGGGACAAGCGGCCTGGCTCCCAAACCCTGGGGCCGCCACAGGGTGACCTCGCTGTTACAGGCCTTAACTGTCGCGTGGATGTTTCTTTTCAGGTTACACCGTACTCTGACCATGCTCCCCACCCAGCCCCAAACTGGAAGTCGGAGGTCAGTGACCTGCCAAGCAGAGTTAAGACAAGGGGGGGGGGGCGGCGGTCAGCTTCCGGCCCCGCTCTGCTCACCCCGTCCCCATTCCCCAACCCTCACTCTATCCTTCACCCCTACCCCCACCCCCGTGGACCTGGTGAGTGTGAAAGCCGGACAGAGATGTGGGAGGTTTGGGGAGGTGGGGAGGTATACAGGGGTGGGGGGCTGGAGGAAGCTGGGGTTCCCACGTGCTTCAACCCAGAGCCTGGTGGGGCTGTGCAGCCAGGAGGGCTCTGGTTGGCGGATTGACCCACACAGACCCCGGGGCTTGGGTGCCCCCAAGGCTGTGGGTGTTGGGGCATCAGGGGGCTCCCACACAACCTTTCCTGGAGGACTGCCCCGGCCAATGACACTGCCCCCGCCCCGGGCGCCTGGGAGTTCTGCCCCGGGGACCCCACCCTCTGCACAGGTAACGGAGCGGCTGAGTCCCCACCGCTGCCCTCTCCTTCTGGCCTGCTAGCCAGCTGACGAGGAAACTGACCCCTCCCCGCCTTGGGTGCAGGTGCCTCAGGTGGCCTGTCCCCCTTGCTCTGGAAGAGTCCACCTGAGTCGGCGGACGGAGCAGGACCCCCAGGAAGGGACGAGTAGTGAAAGTCGTTTTCATCCTTCGAAAGGTGGCGACGCTGGAAACGTAGGTCCCTTGAGATCCCATAGTCCAGGCACAGAGTCGAGTCAGCCGCAGTTACAGCACCTGCAGGATTTGGGCTTCAAAAGGCAGAGCCCTCTTTCCAGGCCTCCGGGATCACAGTACCGGTTCTGTTCCAAACCAGAGGGGACAAGTCTGGCCACCGCAGCTGACCGGCGCTGGGCTACTTCATCAGTTCTGGGTTTGGCGGTTTTATGGGAATAAAAGAGTGAGTACCACACTGATTTAACGTGTTTCTTCGTCAGGTATGAGGTTGAATAGCTATTTTTTAAGTGATCACATGGGCCTGATGGGAGCCTTTGAGGGCCACCTTCCCCAGGTGGGAGGGAATCATCAAGGGGCAGGGCCCCAAGTGACAGCAATGGCCACTCCCCGGGTTACTTAGCAGAACTGCTAAGGGGCCAGGTGGGCTTCCGGAAGCCACAGGAGGGTGCGGCTGCCCCCTCCCCTGGGCCCCAGGGGCCGGGGAAGTTACTGGAGGAGAGTGTGGCTGTTTGCGGAGGGTCACCCAGCAGCTGGGATCTTCCCTTGGAGGAGCAGTCAGCCCCAGGGCACCGAGGGTGCACTCCCAGCCCTGAACCCCTCCAGGCCTGCCCCTCTGAAACCGGTCACCCCAGCCCTTCATGTCGCTGCTTCCAGCCGGAGGGGCTGACCCAGCCCCGGGAAAGCACGGGGCTCCGCCAGGGCGCCCTGGTCACCTGGCACCACCATCAGACGGATTTCGAGAGCACCCTGGCCATCCTGCCTCCCCGCCGTCCGGGGTCCAGCCCATGCCTTTTCCCAGCGCCTCAACCCCTCCTTCCTCAACCTGCTTCCTTCTTTCATTTTCTCGCTGTTTGTTAGTTTTAGCAGAGATGCCTTCAGAAAGTGTTGGCTGAAGACTTCCTTCTGTCTGGGGGAGCATCCCCGACTGCCCCCAGGCCTCCTTGGAGGACTGGGGTGAGGAAGTGGGCAGCGTGAGTGCAATATTCAGACCGCTGGTGCCCAGGACAGCACAGCAGTGGCCTCCGCCTCCTGGACGCCTGGACGCTATGGAAGGAGCGCCCTTCCCCGCTTGGAAGTGCAGGTGAGAGGATCCGGGGGGCGGGCGGGGGACACGACCCTGAGCGCCAGGCTCTCCCACCGTGTCCCTCAGAGCCTCCTGCCCTGACGCTCAGCTGCCACCTCCAGGAGGGGACGGCTGCGGCACAAGGGCTTGCTAGCCAGGAAGGTGTGGTGTCTTCCTGCCGCAGGGCAGGCGGTGTCAGGGGTCCCTGTGGAAGGGGAGAGTGGGGAGACAGTTTCCCGGAGCTGCTGGCTAGACCGCACAGGCCTTGCAGGGCTGGCCTAGCCCTCGTGACCCCACCCTGCCCACCCAAGTGGGGAGGGGTCTCAGCTGGGGGCCCCCGGCTGCAGGGAGGTCACAACCCACCTCGCGCCTGCGGGTTTGCAGGGCTCCAGCGGGAGGGCCGCTTGCTGGGGTCACCATGGCTGGCCGTGGGCACGTGAGAAAGCTCCCACGATTGAGCCTTGGGGAGGTGGCGCTCTTAGAGACAAGCAGACAGACCCAAGTAAAGGCAGTTCAAGCTCAGCCCTCCGCTCACTGAATTGGAGCAGCGGCATCTCGATGGGAGGGTGTGTGCAGAGCAGAGGAGGTCTAGTGCCCTGGACAGCGTGGCTGCCCTTCCTGGGCATGCTGTGGGGTGGGACCCGGCCCGGTCCACTCAGCTGCACCGCACCACACCGCAGGAGGTGCTTACACAACACACGGTCACGTCCCACCGCTCCAGAGGCTGGAGGCCCCGCAGACCAGGGGCTGCGTGGTGTGGTTCCCTGAGGCCCGCTTGCTGGCTCCTGGACACTGGGTCCTCACGTGGGCTGGGGGAGCTCTCTGGGGTCTTTTTTATAAGGACACTGACCCCATCATGGGGGTTCCACCTGGTGACCTCGTCACTTCCCAAAGGCCCCGCCTCCTTAGACCATCACCTTGGGGGTTAGGATCTCAACACAAGAAGTCTGGGGGGGACACAGACATTCAACCTCCCATGACCACTGACACATGAGCCACAGGTGACTAGAAGGTGTGGCCACTGTAAGCCCCAACCCTTTTGGAGCTAGATGTCCTGTGGACGTCACCGGAGACCCCCGGGTGGGCACAGCAGAGGCTGGTTGCCCAGGGCGCGCTGGAGTGGGGTCCAGGTCACTGGGGTTTGGCAGGCCGGGCAGTAGGAGGCTTCCTAGTGGGAAGGGGGCTCAGGCTGCCCCCCGGGAGGCTGGGTCCTGGAGGTTAGTTAGGGGAGCGTTGTGACTCTCTCTGGTGGGTCCCGAGTTGGAAGGGGGAAGAGTGACAGTCGTTGGCCGTGTCCTGGTGGGTTTGGGTGGTTTGCGGCTTCCGGGGCTGGTAGCAGCTGGTCGTGACTGTGGCTCCACCTCTATAGATGGTTGGCCGTAGTCCATCTGCACAGTCAGCCTGTCTGTCTTCATCTCTTTCAGCCTAAGGGCAGTTTTCTCCACAGGGACCAGAGGCAGATTCAGGGCAGCGCCTGTGGGTTCCAGTCCCAGGGAGGAAGGCGTGGCCCTGGCCATACCCCCACTGAGGCCAAGCGAGAAGTCCCACCTGTTTGTGAGTTACAGCGGTGTGGACGCCACGTGGACCCACGGGCTCTTCAGTCCCTTGGAGGCGGACCACGCGGGGCTGAGGGTCTGCCTGCACGAGCGGGACTTCACACCGGGCAGGAACGCACTGGAGAACGTGGCAGACTGCATCCAGCAGAGCCGGGGCTTCGTGCAAAGCCGGCGGTGGCTGCTGGAGGCCGACTGTCCCTCTTGGGCTCCTGCCTGGAGGGGAAGCCGGTCATCCCGGTCCTACTGAGGGCCTGCTGGGTCCCGCTGCACGTCGGCCTGACCTACCTGGAGGCTGCAGACAGCCGCTTCTACCCGAAGGTGGCGCAGCTCCAGTGCCTCCCCAGCCACTGTGTGGCGCGCCCCGGCCCTGCGCTCGGCCCCCACCCTCTACAGCGGGGAGACCCTGCTGACCCTGGACTGCGTCAACAGGGGCAACCTGCCCTCGTGGAAGGTGGGCACCTTCAGCACCCTGGGTGCTGGAGGACCCCGAGGTGTACAAGCGTGCCGTGGGCATCGTGAACGGTGCTCCGTCGCCCGGGTCCTGCCTGCGGTACTGGGGCTGCAGGATCACACTTGGCATCGTCCTGACTCTTCTCTCCTTGGCATCACTGTTCCTCCCCTTGCTTTTAGGGCTCAGGGAACACCACCCAGCTCAGCGGTTCCTCCTGATCACCGCCAATGCATTTTCCGGCCCCTTCCTCATGGTCTTAAGTGCTAACACCCTGTGCTGGTTCCGAAAGTTTTCTAAGAGGAAGATGCGGGAGCTGGTCAGCAGAGCTGGGGAGGCCAGCCTGCTGCTGGCGCCGCATTAGGCGCTGATGGGCTAGGAGACCAGAAACAGACTCTGCTTTGTGTATGCGCTGCTTGGGGACTGCAGGTGGGCCCTCCTGGGTGCCCCCGAGGGCGAGGCCCTGTTGCAGGAGGCCCCACTGCAGTTCTCGTCCGGTTACACCTGCTGCCTGGCCCACGCATGCCGCCCCCACCGCGAGGATGCCGCGGGGGCCCTGGGCCACGTGGAGCTGGGCCTGTGCTTCTGCCAGTTCATCTCTCTGTAGCTGAAGAGAGTCGGGGGGCTCGGGGTTAAACCCGTGTGACGGCTGGAGGGCAGGGGCCGGGCCTCTTGCTGCATGTCCAGTCACCCCTGGGCGGGCCCTGCGGACGGGGCTGCGCTGAGCCCTGGCTGGTGTGCACAGGCCTCTCCCCTTGGTTCCCTGTGCTGAGCGTGGCGGCCTCAGGCCCCTGCGTCCTGCCAGGCCAGAGCAGGACTGACTGCAGACCAGGTGCCCTTTCTGCTCGTGGCCTCCCCTCCGGCTCCGCCCCAGCTCCTGAACTGCAGACCTGGTGGCTTCTCCTTCCCCTTCGGGCGGAGGGCGTGCCTGGGGCTGCAGCGACGCCCCCTGGAGCAGGTGGGGTCCATCCACCAGCGCTGCCCCTGAAAGCTGGCTCCGCTTCTGCTGACACTGTTCATCCCCAAGAGAGCAGCCTTGGAGCGCGAACTGGTTCTGGGTGCGGGGATAGCCGGGCCACCTGAGAGTCCTGGCTGAGCGGTGTGGCTCCCATCGCTCTGTGCCCCCAGGGGAGCAGGACTCTGGCCGGTGTCCCCAGAGGTCCCTACGCACCAGGGTAGGACGTTGGAGGTGCACAGTGGCCCTGGGGCTCTGTCCTGGGCCTCAGTTTACCGATCTGTAGATGAGCAGCTGGCAGAAGTTCCTGGCCCTCCTCGGGGAGCCCCCGGCCCGCGGCCAGGTGCTGTGCTGGCGAGAGCTTAGCTAAGCCCCTGTGTGGTATAGTGGCCCCGCAGACACTTCATTTGGCCGGCAGCCTTGCAGTCAGCAAGTGCAGGCCGCGGACAGCAGCCCCAGAGTCACAGGCCGGTGCAGCCTCCTGAGGGGCCTTCCCAGCAGCCCAGTGAGCCACAGCGCCCTCCCTCCCTGGCCTGCCTTCCCCTGGCGCCCCTGAGATGAGACCCCCAGGGTGGACCGAAACCCCACTCTTGTGGTTTGAATTGACCAATCCGGCCCAGCCCAGGGGCCCCAAAGCACTGCCCCCGTGGGCCCCGATGCAAGCTCGCGCTGCCTGCCTGCCTGACCCCCCCTGCGAGTAATAAACTCGCCTGTTTCATTGGCTCTTGTGGTCTGTTGTTGAACCCGGCTCACCATCCAGCACCCTGTGCTCCGCTTAACAAGGGTTAATTGAACGAAATCATAACACGAGTGTCTTGCTGGAGGCTGGCACAGAGGCTGTACTGGTCGCCTCCGCCCTGGGGCCAGGATCGCACAGAGAGGCTCCCCCTCCAGAGGAGACTGACCTGCAGAGTGAGAGACAGAGAAGAGGAGGCTCTGGGTAGGGGGCAGCGTGAGCAAAGGCGCCAGGCAGGCCCCGGACCTCGGGGGCCCCAGAGACGGGCCCTGACACAGCCTCTCCATGCCCGTGGGGCCGGGCCCCCTGCAAATTTAAGGGTTGGGGGCTGATGGGGAAGTAGCATGGCCAGGACGTGGTGACGGGCACAGCCAAAGGGGGAAGTGTCCTGTGAGCCCCAAAGCCTGCTGGGTGGCTTGGGCGCCGGAACGTTTTAGGGCACAGTGCTTAGCAGCAAGAGCCACCCGAGGGTCCCAGCGCCTGGCCTCTGAGATGCCCAAGGAAGGGCACCATCTGGGTCTCACATGGAGAAGGAGCCTCGGAACAGTGGGGGCTCCTGCTGCCTTCCAGCGGCCCCCCTCCCAGACCCCACTGGGTCCTCCATCCCCAGCAGAGTCTCAGCATGGGTCCACCCACCCCTGCTCCAGGCCAAAACTGCCTCTCGGACCGCACAGGTGGTACCACAGTTACAGAGAGGCCGACCCCAGGCCACACTGGCCACGCCTGTCCAGGCCGAGGGTCCACTCAGTGCCCAGAATGCATCTGTGCCAGAGAGCACAGGAGCCCTGGGCACAGAGCTGGGCACTGGTCAGCCTTTAGGGATCAGACTCCTGGGGGCAGCACAGGGAGCCCTGGGAGGCAGTGCCTGGGTCCGGGGGCAGAGGCCTACCTGTGTGCACGCACTCACATGTATCCGCACATGCCCACACGTATGCACACGTACCCACATGTAACCTGCCCACGCCCACATGTAGGCCCACACACACCCACATGTATCAGCACGCGCCCACACGTATGCACATACCCACACGTATCCACACGCACACACACATCCACACACATGCACACGCACGGCCCCTTGGCTCGGGCACACCGCTGATGACGTTGGCATTCCTGCCCAGTAGCACCGAGCCGTGCAGCCGAGAGATGGGGAGAGGGACAAAAAGAAGGGCAGTCTGTCACTTCAAAAGGCTGGACTTTTGTCATGAAATAGCACATTTGTGCAACGAGAAAGGGGAGGCGTTTAAACGAGCCTTTCTACGGGACCGTTATCTGTAACGTAGGCTGTGGGAAATCCACGGCTCTTTTGCACTGTGCCCGCGGCAGGCAGGCCCTGCCTCAGACAGCCCTGCTCCAGTTCTCGGGGCCCGGCCACCCCCAGTACGGCACAGATCCCCCCGCTGGGGCCGGGCAGCTCCAGGCAGTGGCGGCGCTAGACCTGGAGAAGTGGTCCCCCCAGAGTGCCCGCCGGGGACCAGGGTCTGGGGCGCCCCAGGCTGGCCAGCCCCCAGCACCCACTCCAGGGCCGTGGGACCCAGGCCTGCCACTCCAGAATGCCAGGACGCCTGCCCACCTCCCCGCAGCCTGGACTCAGGGCTGCCCAGGGTCACACTGCTTGCTCTGACCCCTCAGCCTTGCCACCCGCTCCAGTGGTCGGTGGTTGGGAGGCACCCAGGGCTTTCACGGCGGGGGCAGGAGGAGAGGCCCCTGAGTGCGCAACCTCCGCTGTCTGCCCCAGGACAGAACCCCAACTCACCACCCCGACAGCTGAGGATGCAGGTGCAGGCTCCGTGGACCTGGGAGCTCCACGCCCTGTAGACGCCCCAGGAAGCTCCTCTGCTGGGTCCTGGACTGGTTCTCAGTGGGGTGGCCTCAGGCAGGCTGGGGCCTGTGAAACCCAGGGAGGGGCTGAGGCTCTAACCAGTGCTGGGAGCCCCTCACAAGGCTGCTGGTCACCAGGTGCTCCGGCAGCTGTCCGAGGCCGACCCTGCATCCTGGCGCGCCACCCGCTGGTAGCCACCCCACGGGGCCTCTGCAGCAGCCCCCATTTCAGCCCCGCAGTTTCCCATGAGACAGGAGAGGAAGACCTCCAGGATGAGGCTGCCACACCCTGGTGACCCCCGTCCCAGCTCAGGCCTGGATTCAGCAGGGGTGACCTGAAGCTCTGAATGGACTGTCCCCAGGGCCCCATACGACCCTCCAGGGCCTTTTAGGACCCCCCGACATCCCCAGGACTTCCTAGGCCCCTCCACTGACCCTCCACCTGGCTGGGCTCTGCCCTGCGGGTCAGGTGAGCCTTACCATGGACGGTGGGGCTGGGCCAGAGCTGCCCTCTCCAGGATCCTCCCCCAAGGGGACAGGGTGGGGGTGCAGCGCCCAGGTCAGCAGAGGGCTGTCCTGTACCTGCGCTGGGCGTCCTGAGCACTGGGTCGAGGCCATGAGCCAGGCGCTCTCCCCAGAGGTCCTCCCTAGAGGGGAGACGTGGGCGGAGCCGGGGGGCACCAGGCCCAGCTGGGACGGAGTGTGAGGGCAGGTCCCAACCGCCTTGCTGAGAAGCATCTCCAGAGATCTTGGGGTCCAGTGTAGTTGAGAGTCTCTTTGGCCAAGGAGACGGCGGAGCTGCGTGTTGCTGTAAGGGGCCCACGCAGGTGATGGGGTTGCCATGAAGGTGGCAGCAGTGGGGTGAGGGGTCCCTCAGCAGGATGCCCTTGGTGGGGCGGGTTGCAGAAGGCACCCTGGGAGCAGGTTGATGTTGGCACTGCCCAGCGGAGCCTGGGTGACCCCAGGGGCACAGAGAGCCTTGTTCCGGAGCGAGGGAACCCACATTCGTGAGAGCGGCCCTGTCCCAGCAACCCCACAGGCGCCAGCTTGCCTGGGTCCCCATTTTACAGACGAGGAAACTGAGTTTTCAGGGGTCTGGTCCCAAGAGACTGCGCAGCCCCCCGTGGTAGGACCGCGGCTGACTCTCTTCTCTGGCCTAGGTCCCCCGCCCTCCGATTCCCAGCTCCTAGGTGAATGGCAGGAACCCGGAGGCGGGGCGTCCCATCTGGGGACACAGCCACAGCCAGGCGGGTGGAGGCCGCTTCTGAGGGGAGTCCACTCAAAACACAAGCCAGGAGTCCCCATCCCAGTCCAGCACCCCAGGACAGCCGCTACCTCTGCGGGCCTCCGCCCACCGCCCCAGCTGGGGAAGGGTCTTCACCCCAGAAGAACATGTGTGTGCACGCGTGTGTGGGGAGGGGGCTGCATCACCAGACACCTGGGAGGGGGGTGGTGGGAGTATGTGTGCACACGTGTGTTGGCATGTGTGTGTGTGCCTGTGTACACGTGACTGTGTACCCTCAGGCTCCGCATACGAGGATTCAACCAATTGCCAATCAGAAATATTAAAAAAAAAAATTCCAGAACTTTCCAAAGAGCAAAAGTTGAATTTGCCAAGCCAGAAACTTTTTACACAGCATTTACATGGTATTAGGTATTCTAAGTAATCTAGAGATGATTTATCGTACACGGGAGGATGTACGTAGGTTATGTGCAAATATTACACCATTTTATATAAGGGACTCGAGCACCCCTGGATTTTGGTATCCACAGACTTGGATATCTGTGGGGTGTCCTGGAACCAATCCCCGTGGTACCGAGGCACGACCGTATGTGTGCATGTGAGTGTGTGCACCTGTGTGTAGAGGGAACCCTGGAAGGGTCACCACATCGCAGGCCGCAGGGCGGGGGAAAGAGTCTTTGCTCGCCTGTTCTACTGCAGGGTCTGCACTGTGGGTCACGCTGCGGGGCCGGGGCTACCGCAGGGGGCCGGGCAGGCCACCCAGAGCCGAGCCCCAGCCCACACCCTGACACTGGCCAGAAGCCACGGCCCTCTTGGCCTGGGTCCGTCCCAGGAGCCTGTCCTGGTGCGGCGAGGTGGTCCGCGGGACCCCGCACACGGCGCGGGGAGGGTGGAGCCCTGCTCCTACTGCCCGTCTAGGCTTAGGTTCGCCCAGAAGTGGTACCAGCAGCATCAGTTCCTGCTGTTCGCTACTGAAAACCAGGGGAAGTCTTAAGAGGATGCGGCACAGGCAACTCGTTTTAATTTGAAATGGCTTAAATTTCATCTCAGCAATCCTGGGTTTTAGTTCCAGGAGGTGAGAGAATTTCAGTTTAAGATCTGACTCCGACCTCGCGGTGTCAGGCGGGTGGGGTCCGCGCTGTTAGATGCTCAGAGGGCTCCTGGGGTATGAGAGCCATAGGGAATCTAATTAATGAAGTTGTCACTTCTGGGAAATGTCTTTAACAGTTTAGAGAGATTAAATGTATAAATTAATGGCGTATTAATTAAAGAATAAGTGAAGACATATACAAAGGTTACTAGGTTAATAAATGCTTTTAAATTGAGCTTTAAAGCTTGAGAAAAGCTGGGCAACGGGGGACAGAATTCGGGCCCTCGCCCGAACGGGGTTGGGGGGTCAGGAAAACGGCCGGAGAGCCGAGGATGCTCAGGAGAAGCGCGAGATCCAGGTGGAGATGAATCTTTACTCAGAGAAAAGCGACAGAGCTAGAGGCTCACGGGGCGGGGGGCGTCAGCGAGGGGGCCTGGGAGCAGGGGCACGACCACGGCGACCACAGCGACCACAGAGCGGCGAGCGTCGGGCGAGGGCGGTCACAGGTGCCGGCGTGGGACGCTGCGAAGACAGAGAGGAGGAGGGGTGAGGCCGGGCAAGTTGGGGCGGGCGCACGACCACACCGCCCACCTGCGTGCGAAGAAATGAGGCTGAACTCCGCCCTCCCGCCTCCAGTTCGCCTGATCCCGCCCCCCCACTGACCCCGCCCCCCACACTCCGGTCCCCGACCCCCGCGCCTTGCCCACGCCCCCCATCCCCCATCCTGCCCTGCCCACGCCCTCGTGCCTGCTCCCTGCCCGAGACCCTCACGCGGTCACAGGGGTCGCCAGGGCGGACAGCACCCCTGAATGAGCCTCCGGCCGACCGGGCCGGCGCCCTGCCCCTCCCGGGGGTGGTGGGGCGGATAGGGAGGAGGGTCCCACCTACCCGGACGGGCTGCGACCCGGAGGCCAGAGGCCATCACTGGGGGGCTGGGGGCGGTGCGCTCCCCTCCACCTTCTGCGCCGCCTCCTTCTCTCCTGGCGCCGAGGCCTCCCCCGAGGGCTTCCCCGAGGGTTTCCTCGAGGGCTCGGTGACCGCCGCCATGGCCACGCGGGCGGGCGCCTTGTGCGCCTTGGGCGCCTCCTTGAAGGCGTGGTAGCTCGCGGACAACCACGGGGTCTCCGTGCCGTGCTTGCGGCCCACTGGGTAGGCCCCGATGGCCGCCAGGAGGCTGCGGTGGTGCTCAGGGTCCAGCTCGGTGTAGTACATCTCCAGGGTCAGCGGGGTGCAGATCTTGTGCTGCGGAAGGGGGCCGGTCAGGGGCGGGGGTGGGGGGAGGTGTGGCGGCCGCGCCCCTGGGCTCGGGTGTGCAAAACGGGGTGCATTTTTTCTCAGTGGCATCAGCCGCGATGCGGGAGCCACGTCCGTGGGCCACCCGCGGGCGGGCGGTCACCTCTGCTTTTGAGCAGTTCGGTCATACTGTAGACAGTGCCCCTAAATACACTGATTTCTGCCGTAATTTCAAGCCATCAGGGGTAGGCCTGCAATTCAGACCTGGAGGCTCCGCAGAGAGCCAGCCCTTCTCCGAACGCACCGGTGGCCGGTGGCCATGGCCTCCTCCTGAGTGAAGGGGAGGGGGCTCGGCGAGTGCCCCGCGGCCCGCCCCCACCCCGCGGGCCCCCGAGGGAATCCCAGTGAGTGAGGGCCGTTAGCAGCCCGGTGCACCCCTGGAAGTACAGTGGGGGTTCGTGGCCTCTGTGGGGGGAGCGCTCCCCTCTCGGAAATCACGGGGAAAGGGGGACGATTTATCTACTGAAAACTTAGAGTCTTGAAAAAATACACTGAAAATGGTAAAAGTCACCATAAGCAAAGCTGAGAGAAAAGAAACAAGGATGGGGGAACACTTTCCAAGCATACAGAAAACGTCAACATCCTGTGACATAGAAACACACCACATACAAGTGAGGGAGGCTTCCCTCCACCTGGACCTCCTTCCTTATGCTTTACTTTTTAAATTACAAGAAGAGAAAACCTCTCGCTAAAACACCTTTTCTTTTAATTTTTCTAAAGATAGGACTTGAATATACCTGGAAGGTGACGGGGCTTGAGGGCCTTTGCAGGTCACGTTCCCATAGAGCTGGGAACACCCCAGACCAACCCTCCTGGGGGTAGCTTGGGGGAGAGGAGGGGAGGCACCCCGTCCTTCCACAGGACACCCCCCTGGAACCCTCCCTGGCACTCTGCCTGCAGGGCGCGACTGCCCTTCCCAGCCCCGGTGCCCTGTCCACCGGCCTTACCCGAAGCAGGAAGCCGTCGGGGCAGCTGAACTGGTCATACCAGATGGCCTTATACATGATCAGGAGGCAGCCCATGAGCGCCATGGTGAAGGCGATCATCCGCCCTGTGGGCATCTGGGGGGTGGGCAGGTGCGGAGAGGAGAGGTGGGGTGGTGAGGCTGTGCAGGGCCCGGCCGCAAACCTCAGGGCCGGCGCCCATCGCGCACACAGCCCAGGGCTCACCGGCCTCTCAGAAAGGATGGGGAAAGGGGAAAGGGGCAGAGTTACTACTGAGAAATGAAAGGCTTTAGAAATGGTACCCTAAAAGTTATAAAAAAGCCACCATTAGTAAGCTGAAGAGCTAGAAAAGGAAAGGAAAACACATTTGCCAGAGACACAGCAGGAAAAGTGAGTCTCCATCGTCTACGGGAAATCCGCGAGTCACCGAGGAAGAGACAAACGACCCCCTTGGGAAAGGGTGCAGGGCGCAAGCAGGCACTGCGTCTCCTGCCAGGGGCTCCTCCGAGGGCGGCGGCTGCCCGCACCCCATGTTACAGCAGCAGGGAGGCCAGCAGAGCCTGCTGCTGCCCAGGCCCGACCCCTACCTCTGATGGGGTGATTCCCTGTCCAGCTCTACTGAGAGCAGGGCCCCGACCAAGGGCCCCCAGCCCACCCAGTCCAGAGCCTGGGTTCCCACACCTTGCAGCTGCCTCTCCACCTCCCCTGCCCTGACTCCCCATGGAATTGGCGGGGAGGGTTGGGTTACCCTGCTACGTGCATCCTCTGGGTGGCCGCCGCCCAGCTTCTGGGCCTCTAGGTCGGAGAACTTTGTCGGCGGGTCCCCGGAGGACAGCTGGTATTCCGTCTGTGTCTTAATGACAACCTGTGGGAAGAAATGATGCAGGAGGACCCTGAACTAGGGGGGCTGGGAGGAAAAGGGGGCAGGGGGCAGCTGCCCGCAGTGGTGTGGGTGCTAGTGGCAGGGCTCTAGTGGCTACCAGCTGACACCAAGGGAGGGGGACACTGGAAGTCGACCAGGGCCGTGGCAGCCCAGGGCCTGGCCAGATGATGGAAAGAGCCCCTACGTCTGCTGGCTGCCTTCGGCTCTGAGGACGCTAGCTGTCCCTGCCAGAAGCTTCCTCTTCCAGGGTACCACAGCTTGGTCCCCTCCTCCAGGAAGCCCACCACTGAGCCTTCCCTTTGGGAACCAGGTCCAGAACGGTAGCAGGCATGGTCGAAGCCCACACAGATCGCTGGAGAAATGCCCTCGGCTCATGGGAGCAATGCTGGGACGTGCCCCCTGCCCTCGCCAATGGCTGACGGGGGCCTCAGGCTGGGACAACTCTGCGTGCCATTCACTCTCCAGAGCTCCGGTGGGGTCAGGGAGAGCTGTGCCTGAGCTGAGCTCTGCTTCTTACAGGTCCCTTCTGAGAGCTCCCCCTCCACCCACCCCTTGCCCAAGGACCTCATCTCAGGCTGCAATCCAAGAAGGAGCGCGCCCAGCAGAGGACGGGGGAGTTTTTGCTTCTGAGCCCCTGCTGGACCGCAGGCAAGCTGGGCGCTGTCTGTGAGAGCATGTGAATCCTCACCACCACCTGTGGCCAGTTTACCCTGGTTTGCAGATGAGGAAAGGGCAGTTCTGGGTGGCGGGGGGAGCCGATCGGGGCACACAGCAGGCTCAGCCTGGCCCTTCCTCCACTTGCTCAGCTGCCCCTTAGAGGAGGCCACACCTAAAGCCACCTTGCTAACGCCCGTGTGTTTCCAGGGCAGGATGACACAGGCCTCCACGCTGGCCCAGGCCCCTCACCTGGTCGGAGAACGCAGGCTGTAGCTGGCTGACATCCAGGGGACTGATCAGAGGGACGCTGTCCATGGTAGCCCCGTCCCCGGAGCCTGTCTTCCTCGAGAAGCTGCAGTTCAGCTTCACCATGGTGGATGGCAGTCCTCGTCCTGTCCAGAGGCAGACACAGGGTCACTGGCCACATAACAGATGTCCACACCAGCTGGCTCTGGAGTGAGAGGGCCCCAGGCTGGCCCTTATGCTCCTCACGCCAGAGGTGGGTTGGGCCATGGGTGGCCAGGCCAACCTCCCCAGGACAAACCGGGTGAGTCCAGCCGCAGGATTCTAGTCCCTTCCTGCCCCCTGGACTCCCTTTGGCCCCCACAGCCGTGCAGGCGAGAGTGCCTCTGACTGGTGACTGCCTGGCAGAGTCTTCCACTGGCCCACCTGCTCCAGGAGATATTCTAAGGGCAGCAACCAACAGAAAACAATTCCAGATAGAAGCCTGGAGAGTAGGGTGGCCAGTACGGTACGCCAGGTTAAATCTGAATTTCAGATAAGCAACGGATGCTTTTGCTTTTTATGATATATCCATGTAATATGCAATACAGGAACATATTTATACTAAAAAGTATTGTCTATCTGAAATTCAAATTTAACTGGGTGTCCTATGTTTTATCTGGCAACCCTACTGGAGATGCAGGAAGTAACAAAGAGCTACAGAAAGAGGATGCTGGTGAATGAATCCAAGAGCTAACTGCACAGAGCGTGGCAGTAATGGTGTACATGGACTGGACCATCTGGGGAGCTGGAACGCCCTGACAAGAACAGGAGTGGGGGGCAGGCAGGAGGTGGGAGGGACCTGCATGGCTTGGAGGAGCACAAAGCTTCCTGGGGGAGGTCAAGATGGTTTCACTTCTAGGCTGACTGATAAGAGAAAAGGAACACAGCAAATGACTTGAAACTGAAAAAACAGAAACACAAAATATACTCAGTCAATCAAAAGGAGAAAGAAATGGTCCCATGTCCACTAAGAAATTAAATCTCTTGTTAAAATCTTCCAACAAAGAACTCCAGGCCCAGGCAGCATCACCGCTGGATT
This sequence comes from Pseudorca crassidens, assembly GCF_039906515.1. Classification (NCBI taxonomy): domain Eukaryota; kingdom Metazoa; phylum Chordata; class Mammalia; order Artiodactyla; family Delphinidae; genus Pseudorca; species Pseudorca crassidens. The sequence goes on along the minus strand of NC_090311.1, from coordinate 479,293 downwards.
CTACCAATCATTTAAGGAGGAAATCATGCAAATTTCATACAAAACTCATCCAGAGGGAAGAACACGGGAGCACACCCCAGCTTGTGAAGCCAGCACGACCTCTGTCTCAGAACTCGGCAAGGACAACGAGACAGAAGACCTCGCAGGCCATGCTACCCACCAACACCAGTGCCAAGGCCCCGGATAAAATGCAAGCATGTGGCATCCAGCAAGATATTAAAAGGCTGGGTGTATTCTGGAAATTTCACATCTGAAAGCAATCATTATTTTCACCATACGAACAGAATAAAGAAGAAAAATGATCTCATCAATTTCAGTAGTAGCTGAAAAAGTATCTGGTAAGGTCCAACATTTGTTCACTATTTTAAAAAATCTGTCGGAATTCCCTGGTGGCCCAGTGGTTAGGACTTCACGCTTTCACTGTCGAGGGCCCAGTTCAGTCCCTGGTCTGGGAACTAAGATCCCACAAGCTGCGCGGCACAGCCAAAAAAGAAAAAAAGAAAGGGAGATACAAGGCCCTTTATTATCAGTTCTATAAATGATGGTGATTTATAGAGGGCCTAGCCAAGCCATATGGCAGGAAAAAGAAATAAGAGGTACAAAGCCTGGATGAGATTAGGTAAGACTCTCATTATTCACAGAGAAAGCATCTTCTGTGTGTAGAAAATCTAAAAGAATCTGCGTATAAATTATACGGGTTGGAAAGTGAGTTCAGCAGAGTTGATGGGCTTAAGGTATTCAGAAATCAGTTCTGTTTCTGTGTATCAGTGACAAAAAATTAAAACATAATTTGTTGAAAGATTCCACTTAAACAGTATCAGAGATATCGAATGCTCAGGAGCAGGTCTAACAAGAGATTAGAAGGACCTCCCTGTGGAAAACCAGAAGAAACCTCTGTCAAGACACTATTGACTGGGACTTCCCAGGTGGTCTCGTGGGTAAGACTCCACGCTCCCAATGCAGGGGGCCCAGGTTCGATCCCTGGTTAGGGAACTAGATCCTGCATGCCTGCCACAAATAAGAAGCCTGCATGCCACAACTAAGACCCTGTGCAGCCTAAATAAATTTTTTTTAAAAAAAGACATTATTATTATTAATTTATTTTTTGCGGTACGCGGGCCTCTCACTGTTGTGGCCTCTCCCGTTGCGGAGCACAGGCTCCGGATGCGCAGGCTCAGTGGCCATGGCTCACGGGCTCAGCCGCTCCACGGCATGTGGGATCTACCCAGACCAGGGCACAAACCCGTGTCCCCTACATCGGCAGGTGGACTCTCAACCACTGCGCCACCAGGGAAGCCCCTAAAAAAGACATTATTGACTGAGACCAAATAACTCCTAAATTCCTTAAATAAATGGGGAAATATATGGTCATGGATTTTGGAAGTTACCATGTTTAAAAACATCATTTCCCCTCAAAGTGTAGCTATAGAATCAATAAATCCCAATCAAAATTCCAAGTTGAAATTTTTAAAAAATATATCAATAGTTATGTATTTTTAAAATAAATTTATTTAATTTATTTTTGGCTGTGTTGGGTCTTCGTTGCTGTGCGTGGGCTTTCTCTAGTTGCAGCGAGCGGGGGCTACTCTCATTGCAGTGCATGGGCTTCCCGTTGCGGTGGCTTCTCTTGTTGTGGAGTACAGGCTCTAGGCACGCGGGCTTCAGTAGTTGTGGTGCATGGACTCAGTAGTTGTGGCACATGGGCTTAGTTGCTCCGTGGCATGTGTGATCTTCCCAGACCAGGGCTCGAACCCGTGTCCCCTGAATTGGCAGGCGGATTCCCAACCACTGCGCTACCAGGGAAGTCCTTTTTGTGTGAATTTGATAAGCTTTGTAATTTTATATGGAAGGCAGAGGGACAAGGATACTCATAACATCTTGGAAAAGACCGAGGGGGGCACTTGTCTGCCAGGTGTCTAGCTTGTCACGTAGCCGTGTGGTATCACTGCGTGATGTACAAAGACCCATGTGACACACCCTATACACACGGACCACGGAGATGTCACTGCAAACCTTGGGGATGGCCACCCAATGTCCACATGGCAAACAGTGGACCCAATCCCCACCTCACACCCCACACAAAAATCTACTCCCGGTGGATAAGCCAAGATGGAAAAGCGTCGTGGAGATAATACAGGAGAATATTTTCCTGGTCTCAGGGAGGGGAAGAGTTTTTCAGTATCACAAATAAGTGCTACCACAAAAAATATTGATAAAAGAACTACATTAAAATTAACAGCTTCTTATAACAAACGTATGGTTACCAAAGGGGATAGCAGGGGTAGGGGGAGATAAATTAGGAGTTTGGGATTAACATATACACACTATTATATATAAAATAGGTAAACAACAAGAGCCTACTGTGTACCACAGGGAACTATAATCAGTATCTTGTACTAACCTATAATGGAAAAGAATCCAAAAAGGAATAGCTATATATGTATAACTGAATCACTTTGCTGTACACCTGAAACTAACACAACACTGTAAATTAACTACAGTTCAATTAAAAAATTAAGAGCTTCTGCCCATCAAAACATAGCCTTCAAAGAATGGAAACAGAAACCAAGACTGGGAGAAAATATTTGCAACCTGCAAATGAGAAAGGACTTGTTGTGGGTTCAACAACAAGACGAGCCCAAGCCCTAACCTGGGCACCTGTGAACGTGATCTTATTTGGGAATAGGGTCTCTGCAGATCTAATCAAGTTAAGATGAGCTCATACTGGATTAGGGTGGACCCTGATCCAATGACTGGTGTCCTTATAAGAAGGGAGAAATTTGGACACAGACACACACAGGAAGGAAGCCATGTTGAAGATGGAGGTGGATACTAGAGGGAGGTGGCCACAAGCCAAGGGACTCCTGGGGCCCCCGAAGCTGGAAGAGGAAGGAAGGAGCCTCCCCTGGAGCCTCAGGGGAGCTCGGCCCTTGCAACACCTTGATGTCCCGCCTCTTGCCTCCAGAGCTGCGCAAGAACGAACGTCTGCTGTCTGGGGCCACCCAGCTATGGTGGAAGCCAAGATGCGTCAGGCATCTACCGTATAAACAGAGCGTCTCGAGCTGGCCAAGAAAGACAGGCAGATCACCCAAGAGAAAAATGGACAGAAGAGGATTTCCAATGGCCATGAATACTGAAATGCTGCTCACTCCATTATCCTTGAAGAGACAAATTGCGGGGGTGGTGGTGGGGGAGCGGGGCGGGGGGAAGCCGAACACCAGGACAGGGAGAGCAGGAACACAGGCCGCCACAGGGTGGGGTGGGGCCGCTTTATCTGGGGTGTTGAACCTGTGACGGCCTCACTCACTCCTGGCCAGACACCCCGCAGGAAGGCAGGTGTGCACCCACGTGCACAGCAGCACTGCCCACAGACGCGCGCACCACGGGGCATCTCCACAGTGGAACAAGCACATGAATAGAGGCGTTTCTGCGAGGTCGTCAGAGCAGGGAAGGGAAGGGACCACGCTACCTGCAAGAACAGCCCTGAATCACAAAGCCAGCGTCGGCCAGAAGAAGCCAGGCACACATGAAGGGTCGAGAATAAAGAAACACAACAGCCTTGTTTAGCACCCCATCCCGCGCTCAGGAGCCCGGAGGTGCGGCCAGTGCTCCTGCGTCTGCAGAGTCCCCGGTGGTGCCCTTGGGGGAGGGGAGCGGCTTCGGGGCGGGGCGGGCGTTTCCGGTCTTCTCTTGGATGCTGGACGCCTGGGGTTCACTTATGACGAATCATTAGGCTGCACGTTTGCTTCGTGTCCTCTTCTGAGTTCGTTATATTTCACAACAAAAAAGGTTAAAAACAAACAAAACCAAACGACAGCGGGCAGGTAGCAGAGGCACAGCCAGGCCACGCCCTCTCCCAGGACTGAACAGCCTTTTGACAACTGTGCCCTGGCTGTCCCCTTCCTAACGAGGACCTCGGGCTGAGCTTTCCGCCCTGGCCTCCGAATGTGGCCCCTCCCTCGCCACTGCCTGCATCCACCCTGCAACCCCCAAACTTCTGTCCTGAGCGACCCTCCTGGGCATCAGCTCCACCACCGCAGGTGCCTGCCAGGCCCTCACTCAAACCCCAGCAGCCAGGCCCTGCTGTGGGTGCCGGTGCGGGCAGGCCAGGTGGGAACGCAGAGGGGGAGCCCCTGCCAGCGGCAGAGTCAGACAGACCTGCAGGACGTGTGGGAGGCACTGGGCAGGGAGGCTCGGGGCGGTCACTGTGGGGAGGGCAGGAAGCCCCCGGCCCAGGCTGGGAGAGGGGCCGCCGCATCGTGGACTCACTCCCCAGGCGCCCGCGGAGGAGGCTTCTCTTAGGGTCTTGAGCCGGCGCCCTTCCCCGGATGTGCGCGCCTTGCCCAGGCCGTACAGACCGGCAAAGCGTCCCCACTCCCCACCCACCCCAGGCTGAGGCGGTGTGCTCTTCCTGAGGTGGGTCGAGGCCTGGCCGGGCCTCGGCCTGTGGATGACGTCCGGGCAGCTGGGCACCTGCCCCAGGCGGGCGGGACATCTGTCCTTCTTCGCTCGTACCGCGCGTATATGACGTCCACGCTCCACGAGGCAGAGACGGACAAGGAGCCATCAACATATAAATAAAAGAAGGTCGGGCGATCCGTGCGAAGAAGGAAATAGAAATGAAAACCGCCGAAAGGGGGCCGCGGAGGAGGGCGGGGGGGAACGACCGGGCACTGCAGGGGAGGGCTGTGCGAGGTGGGGACAGCAAGCGCCCCGGCCTTTAGGGGAGCTTGGCGAGGGGCTGGGGAGGGTGCCCTCTAGGGGGAGGGGGCTGGGGGCCTTCACGCAGCAGACGCCCCGCGACTCTCAAACCCAACCTGCGGTTTACAGACAGGAGCCGGGAGGGGCAGAGGGGGCACAGCCCCCACCCCCGCAAACCTGTCAATCTCAGCTTGGTGGCCACGCCCCCTGGAAGGCGGAAGGCCGAGGTCTCCCCCTCCTCTCCCTCAGGAGGCCCCTATCCATACGAGCTCCGCCTCTGGGTTCCCTTTAAGCCAAACGTAAGCTCCAACTCCTCTGCCTCTGCATGACGTCCACGTTACATCATCTTGGGTTTCCATGGCAACAGAGACAGGCAGGCAATGACACGTCTTCTTGAAGAAAAGACTTGGGGGCCCAACGGACCCTCTGCGTCTGACTCTAGGCGCCTTGTTCCAGGCAGAATGCTGGGGTAGGGGCTGGGCTGCATCTGGGAAGCACCCCCCCCCCCCGCAAAATTCCTTTCCCTGCCTGAGTCATGCAGACCCTCTGGGCAGGCTGGCTGGGCTCATTCACACGACAGACACTTAGCTCCGTGGAATGGGAGGGGTCTTCCCTACTCCTCCCACCGGCCCCCTCCCTCCACGCTGCGCTGTAATTGTGCCTTCGACAGCGGATCAGCTGCTCCCCGCTCGCCGTAGGCTGCTGGGCTGGGATGTGGGGCGGTGTACGTCTCCTCTACGAGGCTTGGGGAGGGGGCACAGGTTGAGCAGTGGGGTTGTGCTGAGGCTGCGATGGGTGGCTGGACGGGAGGGCACGGACCCTCAGCCGAAAGCCCTCAGGAAGCTTGGCTGCAGGTCACGTCACAGACTCGCTTTCACACATACGCCACCCTGGGATGCTGCGTCACTCGGAGGTATGCACCGGCGCCTGCATGTGCGGGCGGGCACGAGCGTCCTGTGTGCATTGGGCGTGCGTGTGACAACGGAGCGCGGGGGGCCTGCGCGCTTTGCCGAACCCGCAAGGCCCCCGCCCCCGCGCCGCCCCTTCCAGGCCCAGCCACAACGCCCACCCAGGTGCGCTCCCACCCGTTGCCCTGCAGGCCGATGGTGGGTTTGACTGCCGGTTCAAGGGCAGGTGGACTGCAGGCGCCAGCCCAGCCCTGAGAGGCCCAGGCGAGCGGGGCAGGTGGGGGGAGGTGCAGGTCTGCCCCCGGCTTCAGCGTCCCAAGTACCAGCCACCTGTGGCTCCGCACCGAGCGCCCGCGGCAGGCGGTTCTGGACAAACGCCCTCTCTCCGCTTCTTGGCCACGTCCCGCCTGCCACGCAGCCTCCCTCACCTCCGCCACCACCGTGCCGTTGCCGGCAGCGCTTCGTGATCTGGTCCGTCGGAAGCCCCTTCTGCCTCCCCCAGCCCCTCAGGTAGAGCTGAACCTCAGGTAGAGCTGGAACTGGCACCCCTTCTCCACCTCGGGACGCCCATCTCCCACTGGCTCTCTCAGACCTGCAGAGGTGGAGCTGGCTCGCGGGGAGGGGGCTGCAGTCTCCATGGGACAGGGGGAGCTGATGTCCAGCAGTCCTACCCCCACCCGAGCTGCCCCGCTCTACCGCGGACGGGAATCTGGGAGGCACGTCGGGTCTGCGCAAGGCTGGACACCCACGGCCCTTCTGGAACATCCAGGCAGGGACTCTTCCCGCGGAGGCCCCGGATCCTCGGGGGGGCCTGAGGACAACCTCCTGCGCTTGGGCCGACCCCTGCCCGGCCGGCTGCCAACGGGTCAGCCGCAGTTCCCCCCCCCCCCGCCACTCTCTCACCCCTGCACACGCCCCTCGCACATCCGTGCACACACACCAGTATACCTGCGACCCCCGCACACCCAACACTCGTGAGCACACTCGGCCCCCCACCCGCCCCCCAGCTCCGCTCCACAAGGACAAATGTGCAAATGGCTCACAGGCGGCTCCAACGGGCAGCTGCAGCAGGATGCAGTCGCAGGACAAGGATGCGGAGGAAGGATGCGGTTCCAGACGCTTCTCAGCTGGGGCGCGGCGGGGGAGGGGCCGAGCCCCAGACCGAGGCTGCCGTTGTTGCCAGGGAGATGCAGGCTGGAGGAGGCGAGCAGTGCGTCTGCCGCCGCGGCCCCGCCTCCCACGCGTGCCCGTAGGAGCTGCGCCGCCCCCTCCCACGCGTGCCCGTAGGAGCTGTGACGCCCCCCCAACCTGTCACTGGCTTAGACACGCACACCGCATCCACCCACGGCACACATCTCACACACACACCATTCACACGCTGCACACACATATACATACACCTCACACACTCACACCACCGCACTGCAGGGGGGGCGGGGAGGGGACAGACACCCTGGCCAGCATCCTACCCTGGGGATGTCCAGGCTCCCAGGCACCACTTTGTCGGGCGCGCAGTCTTGCCCCCTTTGGTCCGCTTGGTTCAGGCACAGCTGGGTTGGGCCCCCACCCGCCCAGAGGGCCTCCTCCTCACGGCTCGGCGTCCAAAGCTCCGACTGTCCGCTTTCGGAGGGCAAGCCTGTGGCTCCTGGTAGCCGCTGTGGCCCAGAGCCTGCACAGCGCCAGGCATAGAGCAGCCGCCGCGCAGGCGCGTTGTCCGAGTGAGCAGGTGAGCGGGGGCCGTGGTCTCAGGACCCCGGGGCTCAGCCCAGCAGGGTCGGGGCTCCACACCTGGGCTCACAGCTGGCCGAGGAGCGATGGCGCGGCTGTGTCACGCCTTTTTGCTGTTGACTAGTGCCCCGTGTTGCGGATGTGTCCCGTCTTATCTATTCAGTCGCCAGGCTCTGGACTGTTCGTCCCGGGTGTGTCTACTGTTGACAGCGTTGCCGCCAGCGTTCTTGGACTAGTGTTTGTGTGGACACAGGGCTTTCATTTCTCTTGGGCAGGTACTTAGGAGTGGAATTGCTGGGTCGTATGGTAGTTTACATGTAGTTTTTAAAGAAAATGTTTTAACTTTTTTCCAAAGTGGCTGCAGCATTTCATATTCCCATCAGCGGCGCAGAGGGGCTTGGCTTCACCCCCGCCCCGGACGCGTGTTACCATCTCTCCTTTTTGCTGCAGCCGTCTGTATTCGCTCGCGAGGGCTGCCGTAACTAAGCACCACAGACCGGGTGGCTTAAACAACAGGAATTATTTCCTTATGATTCTGGAGGTTGGAAGTCAGACATCAAGGTGTCGTCAGGGTTGGTTTCCTCTGGGCCTCTCTCCTTGCCTTATAGAGGCCCGCTTCTCCCTGTGTCTTCAGATGGCCTTTCCTCTGCGTGTATCTGTGTCCTAATCTCCTTTTCCTTTTTTTTTTAAGCCTTTAAAAAAAAAAAAAATTAATTATTGGCTGCATCGGGTCTTTGTTGCTGCGCGCGGGCTTTCTCTAGTTGCAGCGAGCGGGGGCTACTCTTCGCTGCGGAGCATGGGCTCTAGGCACGTGGGCTTCAGTAGTTGTGGCTCGCGGGCTCTAGAGCGCAGGCTCAGTAGTTGTGGAGCACAGGGTTAGCCGCTCCGCGGCATGTGGCATCTTCCCGGGCCAGGGCTCGAAGCCATGTCCCCTGCATTGGCAGGCGGATTCTTAACCACTGCGCCACCAGGGCAGTCCCTAACCTCCTTTTCTTATAAGGACACTAGTCAGAATGGATTAAGGCCACCCATATGACTTCATTTTAACTTAATTATCTCTTTAAAGACCATATTTCCACATACTGTCACAGGCTGAGGTCCTGAGGGTTAGGGCTTCTACGTATGAATTTTGGGAGGAAACAATTCTGCTCATAACGCTGACCTCGTACCCACTAGTAGGATGAGTGATATCTCACCGTGGTTTGAATCTGCATCCCTAATAACTAATGATGCTAATGTCAACAAAAATTAATCAGTGGTCCATCTAAGGAAGAAATAGAGAATTTTATTCAAGGCAACCTGAGGATTATAACTCAGAAAACTCTGAGGACTGTTCAGCTTGCTAGAAGTTGAAGGCACAGCTCTATACATTTTCAAGACAAAGCGTTGTTCATCGAAATGACCCTGACATTTTATGTAAAGTTCACCGAAAATACACACTCCAGCTCTACACGTATGAATCGAGTGCAGGTCACCATGACCGTAACAGTACTAGGAAAAGAAGGAAGGAGGGAAAAAAAAATGATCTTTTTGGTGAGGCAGAGATTCTTGCTCTTGAGGAGGGCCCAGGGCGGAGAGTATGGTCTGCTTAAATTTTCTTGTCTTGTCTTAAAAACATACATTTTATTCCATCATTAACTATACATCTCTTCGTGGGTTTCTTAGCCACCTGTATATCTTTGGTGAAATGTTTGTTTAAATGTTCTGAACATTTTTCAATTGGGTTGTTTGTCTTGTTGTTACTGAGTTTTAAAAACTCTTCATATATTCTGGATACAAGTCCTTCAGCAGGTAGAAGATTTGCAGTCTCCCCCAGTCTGTGACTTGTCTTTTCACTTTCTTGATAGTCTCCTTTGAAGTGCAAAAGCTTGCAGTTTTGATAAAGTCCAAGGAATCAATTTTCTCTTTTATGTGTCGTGCTTTTGGTGTTGTGTTAAGAACTGACCCAAGGCCATGAATATTTTCTCATTTTTTCTTCCAGTGGTTTTGTAATTTTAACTTTTACATTTAAGCCTATGATGCATTTTGAGGTAGCTTGTGTGTACGATCAAGTTATAGGTCTAAGTTATTATTATTTTTTGCATGTGGATATCCGGTTGTCTCAGCACCTTTTGTTAAAATCACTAATCTTTTCATGTTAAGTTGTCTTGACATCTTTGTCAACAACCAGCTGTCCATACATATGTGGGTTCATTTCTGGACGCTTAATTCTGTTTCACTGATGTGTGTCTCAATCCTTATGCCTACAGTATGTCTTTTGCCACTGGGGCTTTGTAGCGTTTTGAAGTGGCGGAGTGTATCTGTTCTAATTTTGTCCTTTTAGAAATTGTTTTGGCTCTTCTGAGCCCTTCCATTTTCATATAAACTTTAGGATCAACTTGTCTATTTCTACAGAGTTCTAGAAATTTGATAGGAATTGCATCGAATCTATAGATTATTAATTCTGGGAGAATCACCATCTTGACGGAGACTTGAGTCTTCTAATCCATGAAGAAAGAATATCTCTCCATTTATTTAGATCTGGATTTTCCTCAGCTCAAGTCTTGTGCTTCTTTTGTTAAATTTATTCCCAAGTATTCTATTACTTTCAGTGCTACTATGAATGAAAAATTCTCCCTAATTTCATTTCAAATTGTTCATTTCTAGTATATAAAAACAATTGATTTTTGTATATTGATCTTATATCCTGAGATCTTACTAAACTATTTCTAAGTATGGGGTCATATCATCTGTAAATAAAGACAGCTATTTTTCCATTCCAATTCAAGCATGATCTTTTCTTTGTCCTGCCTTGTTGTGCAGGCTGGGCTCTGCAGCACAATGTCGAACAGCAGGGTGAGCGTGGACGGTGACGTCTCCTCCCCATCTGAAGGTGAGAGTTGGTGGTCTTTCACTACTGAATATGATCACCACTGTAAGTTTTTCTGTACATGCCCTTTTACCGGGTTTAGAAAGTTCCCTTCTACTTCTACTTTTTTGAAAGTATTTTTTTTTAAATCATCAATGAGTATTGGCTTCCTGAAAAAGAATTTCAGATTCTTTTTGTGTCTATTAAAATGATCATTTCTTTGTCTTTCATGTTATCTATATAGTATAGTACATTAATTAACTTTTTGAATATTAAACCAACATTGAATTCCTGGGATAAATTCTTTTTTATGTGTTGCTGGATTTCACTGGTATTTTTTTAAATCTCATAATAGCTTTTTATTATGATTTTTAAAAATCAATTTGTTTATTTAATTTATTTATTTTTGGCCGCGCTGGGTCTTCCTTGCTGCGTGGGTGCTTTCTCTAGTTGCAGCGAGCGGGGGCTACTCTTCGTTGCGGTGCGTGGGCTTCTCATTGCGGTGGCTTCTCTTGTTGTGGAGCACAGGCTCCAGGCACGCGGGCCTCCGTAACTGTGGCCCACGGGCTCCAGAGCGCAGGCTCAGTAGTTGTGGCACACGGGCCCAGCCGCTCCGCGGCATGTGGGATCTTCCCGGACCAGGGCACGAACCTGTGTCCCCTGCATTGGCAGGCAGACTCCCAACCACTGCGCCACCAGGGAAGCCCTCGCTGGTATTTTTTATTAAGGATTTTTGTGTCAATGTCCAGGAGGAATGTCGGTGTGTATATAGCTTTCTTTCCCCTGTAATGTCTTTGTCTACCTTTGGACGCAGGAGGTGCTCTCACCTCCTCTACAGGCTGTGAAAGGTTATTTTTGCTGTTATTCCTTCTCAAGCATTGTCTGCAGGCCTCTGGTGTTTCTGACAAGAAGTCAGCTTTAATCGTGTTGCTGGTTCTCTGCACAGAAGGAGTAGTTTTTCTCTTGCTACTTTCAAGATTTCCTCTTTGTCTTTGGGTTTTAAAGTTTAACTGTGGGCTTCCCTGGTGGCACAGTGGTTAAGAATCTGCCTGCCAATGCAGGGGACGTGGTTTCAAGCCCTGGTCTGGAAAGATCCCACATGCCACGGAGCAACTAAACCCATGCGCCACAACTACTGAGCCCGTGCTCTAGAGCCCTCGAGCCACAACTACTGAGCCCACGTGCCACAACTACTGAAGCCCGCGTGCCTAGAGCCTGTGCTCAGCAACAAAGAGAAGCCACCGCAATGAGAAGCTCGCGCACAGCATCGGAGAGTAGCCCCCGCTGGCCGCAACTAGAGAAAGTCGGCACGCAGCAACGAAGACCCAACGCAGCCAAAAATAAATAAATAAAATTAATTAATTAAAAACAAATTTAGCTGTGATACATCTTTGTTTTTATCCTATTTGGGGCTCATTGGGCTTATTGGGTTCGTAGATAAATGCTTTTCATCCAATTTGGATGGTTTTTGCCATTAGTTATTGAAACATTCTTTCTGTCCCTCTCTCCCCTCTGCTGGTGGGACTCCGTGTGTGTGTGTGTGTGTGTGGTGTGTGCCTGTGTGCGTGCATGTGTGTGTTGCTGTCTCACAGGCTCTGGGCCACCAGGGAAGTCCTTGGGATGCTTTTCATTGTTCTTTTTTTCTCTTCCTTCAGGTTGGATAATTTCTATGTATGTCTTTAAGTGTTGATCTAACTTAAAGGTATATACTTAAATATGTCTTTTATTAAGCCCTCTAGTAAATTTTTTATTTTAGTTATTGTTTTTCAATTCCAGAATTCCCATTTGATTCTTTTTAAAATGTCATTTATTGAGATTTATTTATTTAAATCACTTTCATCATATTTTCCTTTAACTCTACACGTGGCTTCCATTCATTTTTTGCTCTAAGTCCAATGCCTAGGTCCACTAAGAACAGTTTCTATTACCTGCTTTTCTCCTGAATATTGGTCACACTTTTCCTGTTTCTTTGCCTGTCTTGTAATTTTTGGTTGAAAAATACATGTTTTAATTGGCTCATCATTTGTAACAAATATACTAACCAATGTCAGCTACTAGGAGGGGAAATGGGGATGGGGAGAGGGTATTATGGGAACTCTGATTTTCTACTTAATTTTTCTCTAACCCTGAAATTTCTTATCAGGGGACTTCCCTGGTGGCCCAGTGGTTAAGAATCTGCCTTCCAAGGCAGGTGACATGGGTTCGATCCCTGATTGGAGAACTAAGATCCCATATGCTGTGGGGCAACTAAGTCCTGGCACTCTAGAGCCCACGTGCCACAACGGCAGATCCCACGTGCTGCAACAAATATCCCACGTGCCGCAACTAAGACCCGACACCGCCAAATAGATAAATAAATATTTTTTTAAAAAGTCTATTAACCAAAACAACTAGATGTCTTAGATTATATTTTGAAACAACTATGGATTATGGTATTTTCCCCTGAGGGTAGTGGTTAGCTGTTCAGCAATTTCCTGGACTAAATCTGTAAACTGTTTCGTTGTGGTGTGTGGCACTGATCTCCCTGCCAGGGCAGCAGATAAATGACAAAGACCCTTCCTCTTAGGACGTTATTTTCAATGATACTTGTTAGTGGTACAAGGACCAGAATTAGAAAAAAATACAGACTAGATTCTATGTGTCCAGTGACAATAAATGGGTGATCAAAGGGTTGTCCTCTGCTTCATATTAGTGTCAGTAGGTCCCCTACAAGTACTCAGAACAAACATTGCTTAAGGGGTCGGAATGTTATACATTGTTGTTTTGTTGTATGAAGTATTGGGACAATTGATAAAATTAGGATTGAGACGATTAAGGACAGTGTGCTCCCTGTTTGTTGTGAATGGATCATACAAGTGTGTTTGCAAATAAGAAGTATCATTCTGGCTTGATGTGGGGGGCTGTGTTGAGGAGGTTAGGAGGAGTATAATGGTCTGGGTCCCCTAGAAGTTCGGATGAGACTAGTACCAGTATTAGTGAGATTAGAAATAGGAACAAGGCATACCAGATATCTTTAATTGTGCAGTGTGGATGAAACGGGATTTTGTTCATATCGGATTAGATCCTTGTTGGACTCTTAGAGCCTGTTTCATGAGGAGTAATGGGTGAAGAACTACTAAAGCTGCAGCAATCAGTGAATGGGAGGATAAAGTGGAAGGTGAAGAGCAGGGGAAAGGGTGGCTTTATCCACTGAGAATCCTCCTCAGCTGCATTTGACTGGGTTAGTGCCAATGTAAGGAATTGCTGGAAGGAGATTTGTAATGTGATGTAACTCGCCACAGCTAGAGAAAGCCCGTGACAGCAGCGAAGACCCAACACAGCCAAAAATAAAGAAATAAATTATTTTAAGAGAAAAAAGCTATTAAGCCTCATGATAAGACATAACTTGTAAATGCTGTGGCTATTAAACAGCAGGATGATTCCAACATTTCATGTCTCTCGGAAGCTGTAAGATCCGTAATACAGACCTCTCCCAACATGGGCAAACAAGCAAGCAAAGGATATGGAGACTCCATTTCCATTAAGTATCGGCGAATTCACCCATAGTCTCCATCTTGGGAGATGCGGGTTATGGCCAAGAAGGCAGTTATTGATACATGATACATGATAAAGTATTGCTAGGAATAACCCTGTTAAGATACGTAAAATTAAACAAATACCAAGCTGAGAACCAAATTTCATCATGATGAGAGATTTAATGAGCTGGTAAATCAATAAATGAATCGTTGACAGTTTTGCTTAATGGGTAGGTTTTTCTAATGTTGGTCATTAGTGGGGTTTTTAAAATAAATTTATTTATTTATTTATTTTTGGCTTCATTGGGTCTTTGTTGCTGTGCGTGGGCTTTAGTTGCGGTAAGCGGGGGCTACTCTTCATTGCGGTGTGCAGGCTTCTCATTGCGGTGTCTTCTCTTGCTGCGGAGCACAGGCTCTAGGCACACGGACTTCCGTAGTTGTAGCACGCAGGCTCAGTAGTTATGGCTCACTGGCTGTAGAGAGCAGGTTCAGTAGTTGTGGTACACAGGCTTAGTTGCTCTGTGGCATGTGGAATCTTCCTGGAGCAGGGCTTGAACCCATGTCCCCTGCACTGGCAGGCAGATTCTTACCCACTGTGCCACCAGAGAAGCCCTGGTCATTAGTGTTTATATAGTTGAAAGACGATGATTTTCATGGCATTGGCCATGGTTACACTCCACATAAGAATAATCATGACATACGCTGGATTTATTTTAAGTACATTTTGGTAGTTAGTTTTGAAGGTTTTCCTTCAAAAGCTTCCTTACTTATGGTGGGCTTGGGTTGATTGTGAGTGGTCGAATTGGTTCTGGCATTGTAATAAGTTTTGGTGGGTCGTCTTTGAGCTTAATGGTTTCTAAGTTTCTTTAGTGGGACTGTTGTTAGTTTGTGGTTATACAACAGCTGTGCCTACGGAGCAGTAGCCTGAGCCTCGTGTTTCTAACAAAACTGTCTTAGGGCTGTTTCTTTTGGGGTTGATAACGGGGCGTGCAGTGATCCTTTTGCTGAAAAAGCTGAGGAGCAGGGATTGTGTTTAAGTTTAAGGGGATGGGAACTGAATAATTTATGCCACAAGAGATTCCGACTTTTTCTGAGGAAGCTGCAGGAACGCTGTGTGGTGTAGGTACGGTACGTGACTGGTGACTGTTACGGGTTGGTCCCTGCTTATTGGTGCTCTGGTTATGATGGAGATCACCCGTGGACATTAAATAGGGTTGTACTTAAGTGTGACGAGGAAGGAGAGCAAACGTAATTTAACTGGGCCTATATGTGTCTGCCGTAGGCTGTGAATAATAGCTTTGGAGCATATACAGAGCGTGGCTTTGAAGAACGCACGTGTGAAGCTGTGGAGCCATGCTAGGCAGGGTTTTCGCTGTCAGTAGTTAGTACAATGAGGCCTAGTTGACTTGAGAGGAGTATATACGCTGAGGCAGTGATGAATGTATCGACCCCTATTAGGATGATGGGGATGTTGGATCCTGAGATGACGTTGCTGCACCCGAGCAAGGGCGCTTGTCCCCTCGGAGCAGAAAGCAACTCCTGACAGCAGGTGTCTGCAGCAAAGAAAGGGTTTATTTGCAGGCTTTAAACAAGGGCATGAGAGACAAGCCTCAGATCCACTCAGACCAGCTCAGATAAGCCTCCGACCAACCTGATCTTTGAGGGGATTTTTTAAAAAGGGGAACAAAGAAAGGCTGGGATTCATCACTGTTTTGTGACATTTCTGTGACATTTCTGAATCTAGTTTCAGGAGTCAGGCTGTCTCTGGTTTACATTCTCAGGCCAGACGGTCCATGGCTGGGGGGGTCTGTGAGCTCATCTTGCCCTGGAGAAACAACCTGAGTGTCTACAAGGGCAATTTCAGTACATTAGCAATGTTATCAACAGCAGCCATCTTAGTCACCTGACTCTGGTTGATTAGTGCTCAGTTAGCACAGGATTGAGGTCAGAGGGAACAAGAAAGGGAATAAAGTTTTGGGTGGAGAGACGAATCATGAACTCAGTAAGGGAACTCGGCTTTAGGGGGACTTGGTGTCACTACTACAAATAACTCTCTAATTAAACTGATTGCTGGCGGCAGGGCTGCATTGGTAAGCCTTGGTAATAGTCGTCATCGCCATTAGTGGAAGAAAGGTTTAGGCCACGGGCTAAAATTATGGTACGGCTGTGAATACGTGCGTGATTTGAATGTGCCAAGGAAAATAGTATAGATGATGTGAGGCCATGAGCAGTTCTAAGCCCCTGCAACATCAAGGTGTCGGGTAAGAACACGCACTGCCAGTGTGGCCCGCGGAGAAGCAGCGGTGAGTGGGTTGCGCTGTTATAATTATTCCTCATTAGGATGATGTAAGGATTGGATCTGCTCTGTGGCTTTAAGGGGTTTGGGAGTTTGGGTGCTGCAGCTGCAGGAACCGCAGATCCCACCGTCGGGGCCTCTACACCCGCCGTGCAGTCAGAGGTGTAACGCGTAGAGGGGTGTTTTTACTGTAAAAGCTATTGTGTATGTTAATCGTATGAAAATATTGAATCGAGAGTCAGATGTTGCTTGGGTTCGGTACTGGATCATTAAAAAGTTTGGGGAGGGCTTCCCTGGTGGCGCAGCGGTTAAGAATCCACCTGCCAATGCAAGGGACACGGGTTCGAGCCCTGGCCCGGGAAGATCCCACATGACGCGGAGCAACTAAGCCCGTGCGCCACAGCTACTAAGCCTGAGTTCTAGAGCCCACGAGCCACAACTACTGACCCCGCGTGTCACGACTACTGAAGCCCGCGTGCCTAGAGGCCATGCTCTGCAACAAGAGAAGCCACGACAATGAGAAGCGCACACACCGCAACGAAGAGTAGCCCCCGCTCGCCGCAACTAGAGAAAGCCCGCGCGCAGCAACGAAGACCCAGTGCAGCCAAAAAAAAAAAAAAAAGTTTGGGGAACCAGTGATATATCCGAGGGGTCCAGCAACTGCAGCTGAGGGCCCAGAGGGCAGGGTGGGCTGGGACGCCCTCCGGCTTCCATCCAAGCAGTCAGCCCTGCTTCAGGTCCCATGCCCCTGGGTGACAGAGCCCAGGGCCAGGGTGGGGCGGAGGCTGTGCGAGTTCCCGCGTGTGGAGAGGTGGGGGGAGGTAGGGCTGCGTCAGGTGGCTGTAGCGGGCAGAAGTCGGGTGCTGGGGAGGGTCATGCGTGTGACATACAGGTGGACTCAGTCACCTCGTCAGCCCAGTCAGGATCCCGGCCCCGACCTCTGTCCAGACACGCCCACACAGGGGCCATAAAGCCTCGAGAGAGAGGAGAGGGCAGGGAGAACGAGGACTGGACGTCTGGATCCCTGGGCCGCTGGCTAGCTGGGTCTGCAGCTGCAGGTCCCCCAGAGCGCTGTCTACACTGAGGAGGGGACCCCAGCATGAGGAGGTAATGCCCAGCGCCTGCGAACCCGGGTCCCCACCCAAACACCCCACCCACAGCTTTGCTGTGTGGTCACTTGGGTCCAGGAGCCCTGGACTCAGGGAACAGCCCCTGGGGCACCTGGGTCCCTAGTGCAGGCCGGTTTCAGAAGGGAGTCGGGGCTCTGTCTGCAAACCAGTGTCTGGCTGGTTCCCAGGAGCGCCGGCTCCTCCCGGGTGTTAAGGGCTTGGGGACACAACTCTTCCTCCCGAGTCCTCCAGAATGATTGTAGCCCCTGGGCTCCAGCTCCAAAGGCCACCCCTGTGGCTCCTGAGAGAGACCACTGTCCCTTGGGGTCCCTTGACCCTGTGGAGAGTCACCCGGGAGCCCCTGGAAGCGGGTGGGAGGCACCAGGGCCAAAGAAGGCAGGTCTGTGACTGACGAAATGAAAGTGGGGGTCAAGACGCTGAGCCGGGGCTGGAGGCTGGGGGGCGATGCGGGCAGGGCAGCTGGAGCCCAAGGGGTCGTCACCCCGGGAGCTGGGGTGTGAGCCCCAGGGAAGCACTGGGGATCCTCCAGGACCCTGAGGTCAGAGGCCATTTCTCCTGAGGGGGGTCTCCCTCCGCCCCCTCCACCTGTGGCAGGGGTGGGGGGCCCCTCCCCCTCTAAGCCAGCGCTCTCCCCGGCCCTCCTGTCCTGGGGGTTTCTCCTAGGGACCCCAGCGTGGGCCAGGGGCGGGCTGATCAGTGACATGGGGACCTCTTGGTGTCCAGAGCCTCTGTCTGGGGAGAGGCAGGGTAGCTGACCAGACTGGGCCAGTGCCCTGCAGTCCAGGGCAGGCCCCTGCCCTTTGCCCCCTGGGAGTGCAAGGGAACCTCCACCCCAAAGTGCTGAGTCACCGGGAGGAGCGAAGGTCTTTGTGGGGCTGGAATCGGGGCATCAGGCAGGAAGCCTTGATGGGCCGCCCCTGGCCCCTCCCCCCCAGCCACGTGCTCCCAGCCCGGCCCAGCTGCGGAGCAGAAACTTTCCTGCCCACGGACTGACACTGCCGAGAGATAGATGCACTGAGGCGTGTCAAACGTTCTGAGTTTATTTAAGCAAAACTCGATTGAAATCGGGGCGGCATCCAATCTAGCAGACAGAAAGGAGCTCCAAGGAGCTGGACAGAGTGAAAGGCTTCTACAGGCCGGGGGTGGGGAGGTGGGGTGAACAAGGAAGCTCCTGTAAGCGAAGGGCGCTGGTTGTGGTCGGGTCACCTTCCTTCAGGGGACGGCAGGGCCGCGAGTGCCGCCTGGCGGTTCCGGATTGTCTGGCTCAGGATATTCCATCGCGGGGAGGGAGGGGAGGGAGGGGAGGGAGGGGAGGGGAGGGAGGGGAGGGGGGGGAGGGGGGGAGGGGAGGGGAGGGGAGGGAGGGGAGGGAGGGGAGGGGAGGGGAGGGAGGGGAGGGGGGGAGGGGAGGGAGGGGAGGGGGGGAGGGGAGGGAGGGCAGCGCCCACCCGGTACTGAGGCCTCAGTTTGGTGATGAAGGCTCTCAGCCCAGCAACTCCACTGGGGGCCTGTTGTCTTGTATTTTAATAATGCAAAAGACACGGGGCACATGCACACCACACACGCGCACGCTACGCACACCCACACCACGCACACGGCAATGCACACGCACAGGCACGGGCGGGTACCGTAACCCAACGCCACGCATCCCCGCCGCAGTCAGCCCCGGCCGTCCTCTGCTCTCCCGACCCGGTCTGTCTTGGGTGAGGCCTCCTCGCTGCTGAGTCCCTTAGTCGCCTTCTGTCCTGTGCGTCCCTCCACACTTCCTGCCTTCGGCCATTGCTCCTCAGAGCCCCTGCTTGGGCTGGGTCCTCGAGCTCCTTGAGGTCAGGCTAGACGTGTCCCGGCGGAGCACCCCATCTTCCCCGCCCCTCCTGGGCTTCCCGCCCAGGTAACGGCCCCGGCGTCCACCCACGGCTCTGGGACAGAGCGAAGTTCTACCTGCCTCTGAGGAGCCACGGGCACAGCCTCAGGGCTGCTGCGGGCTTGAGCGCCTGCCAGCTGAGCCCCAAGCCCGCGCCCCATCAGTGCTACAGCCCCACTGTGCCAGGCCCCGACGGTGCGGCCGGCACAGGCCGCGGAGCCAGAGGCAACGCTGGGACCACCAGATCCACGCGGTAACCCGGGCCTGCAGGGTGGGGTCCGAGGGCCCGGGAGCAGGTGTGGGCCTGTGGAGGCCCCATCTCTGTGCCTGCGTGGCCTGCTCTGTGACGTGGGGGACAGTAAACCACCTGTGGACCTGATCAGGACCCGGCCCTTGGCCCCCCTGGCTGGACCATCGCCGGCCCTGCCAGGCGTCATGTCTGGAGGTCGCGGGGCAGAGGCAGAGCCTTGCCTGTCTCTCACTCTCCTCCCTGGTCCCCCAGGCTTCTCCTGATCACCAGCCTGGGTGCTGTGTTTCTGCTACAGGCGAGCTCAGCATGGACCCCCCAGGTACGTGCGGGGTCCTCACCCAGCCGCCCCGTGGCTTCCGCCCTCAGCCCCACCAGCAGGGGGTGGAGAAAGGCACCAGCTGGCCTAGGGCAGGGGAGGCGTGGCACCCATGGGATTGCAGGTCCTGTGCACCGGGCGGGCCCGTGGGCACTGGGGGGACCCTCAGGATGAGGGGAGCGGCCCCTCTGCGGGGTCTGATGGACAAGCCACAACCACCCCAGGTGAGCCAGGTGGAGGAGGGGGCCTGATGACGCTCACCTGTGCTGTGAAGCCCAGGGCACTTCCACATGCAGGGCTGCCCAGGGGCCAGGACTGTGCTGGGGCCGTGTTCTTCACCAGCCGTACACCCTGGGAGTGCCAGGCGAAGAGGGAGACACAGGAGGACCAGCACAGCTGTCCCACAGCTGCCGGGCACCGGTCACTGGGCTGGGTCACCCGTTTCATTTGCTCCCCTGCCCCACTGGCCCCGCAAGGAAGTACGGGCAGAGGAACCGGCCCCCCTTCCTCAGGCCACCAGGGGACAGGTGGTGCAAGTATAGACCCCATGCTGTCCCCAAGTCTCCCCCAAAGCCACACGGCCTCCAGCCAGTCCCCAGAGGAGGACTCTTGGAGGACCACACTGAGCCTCACTTGCGACCTCTCTCTCCCAGGTCCTCGTCCAGACCAAAGGCAAAGCCGGGGCTGAGCAG
This sequence comes from Pseudorca crassidens, assembly GCF_039906515.1. Lineage (NCBI taxonomy): Eukaryota > Metazoa > Chordata > Mammalia > Artiodactyla > Delphinidae > Pseudorca > Pseudorca crassidens. The sequence goes on along the minus strand of NC_090311.1, from coordinate 459,045 downwards.
GGCACAGAGGAGTGAGTGCCCCCGGCAGCCTCTTGCGCCTTTCCCTGTGCCCCCTTCGGGCCTGCCTTGAGCTGGGGGCCTTCATGCATGGAGGGGGGATCCTGTCCAGCAGCTTTGGGGAGGGGAGGCACGGGAGCCCCTGAGATCCGTGAGCAACCGAGCAGAGCGCGGGGCCTGGAGGATCCAGTCCCCCCTCCTGCCCCGCCCAGCTCCCCTGCTCCCCCGTAGCCTCCAGGGTGGCTCCCGCCCGGGGTGGCCAAGGCAGCAGACTGAGCCAGCCGTGCCCCCTTCCCCTACCCATGTGAGACGGCCGGCCAGGCAGGAGGACGCAGCACCACCTGTAGACTGGGCTCCGCTGACCTCTGCACAGGAGGGAGCCCCGGCCAAGCCCATGGAGCCTTCTCAAGGCCTCCCCTTCGGGGACCTTCCCGGGCCCGACGTCGGCACGCCTGGCCCGAGGGTCTGGGTTGGGGGTTGGGCAGGGGTGCCGTCCTGGGGTCTCCCGCTGCACACAGTGACCTGACCCAGACGCTCTTGCTACAGGGCCTGGGGCGCCCGAGCGGTGGAGCCTCCGGAGAAGGACAGCCAGCTCATGTGGTTCCTCATGGCACCAAAGCTCTTGGCCACCACCGGGGAGAAGCGGCAAGGTCAGGGCAGGCGCTGTCCCCTGGGGAGAGGGGCGCAAGTTCATGGCAGGGGGCTCGCAAGGGGCCGACTTGGATGAGTGAAGCCTCGGGAGGGAAACTGAGGCCACACTTCCCTGTGTCTGTCCCTAGGTGCCGAGGCCCTGGCAGAGACCGAGGACACCCTGGGCCGTGTCCCAAGCCCCAGGTGGGGCCCTGAGCCTGACCATGACAGCCTGCACCACAACTGGCCCGAGGAGGCCCAGGGGGAGGCAAGGCCCTGGGCTCGGGTGCTGCCACCTCAGCAGGTGCTTCAAGGGCCAGAGGAGGACCGAGACCACATCTACCACCCCAAGGAGGAGCCCTGGGAGCCTTGACCCCCCCCCCACAGCTGCAAAAATAAACCCTGCAAAGAGGCGGCGGCCACATATGTCTTCAAGAACAGTGATTGTGAACCCACCTGCTCTGTCTGGGAGAAGGGGGGCCACAGGCTGGCCCCGGGCAGCCCCAGGCTGACGCTTGGCTCCTTGCACCCAGCGCCCATGGCGCTGGGAGCTGTCTGCTTCCCCCAGGCCTCCTCATGTGCTGGGGTGCGGATGGAGCTACTCTGGGCTCCCCGCGGACAGGACCGGAGAATGGAAAGGACTCAGGAGCAGGGAGCCCAGTCGCTGACTGCTCGGGGACGGGGGGGCAAGTGGACAGGTGCTCAGGGGGACGGGGGACAAGTGGACAGGTGCTCGGGGACGGGGGGGCAAGTGGACAGGTGCTCAGGGGGACAGGGGACAAGTGGACGTGCTCAGGGGGACGGCAGGCAGGAGCACAGGTGAGTGGGGGTGGACTTGGGCCCAGCCTTTCTGTCCTCATTTTCTGGGCAGTTGCCGGCGCTCTCTGAGGTGACCAGTCCTCTGACACGGCCTGGCTCAGCAGGCCTGATGTTGCAGACGCAGGCATAGGGTCACTGGAATTTTCCACAAGTTGTACATGTGCTGGGGTGTGTGCAAGTGCAGGCGGGGTTTCTGTGTGGCAGTCGCGCTCCGGCATCGGGCGGGAAGCACTTGGTACCTGAAACTTCCCTGCCGCCCAGACTGAGCCTGCTGGGGGCTAAGACAGAACGAGGCTCCCGGCTGCTCCAGAGGCCATGGGTCTGTCCTGGGGACCTCGCGTGCCCTACAGCTCCTATGTCACCCCACGGGTCCCAAGCTCCTGGAGGCCTCAAATGGCAGCCTCACCCCAAGATGCGCTGCTCAGAGGCGTACATGCCTCCCGGCTTCGAGGCCCCACAGACAGAAGCTCTTTTGCCCCCAGTACCAACGAGGAGACTGAGGCCCCAGCGGTGACCTGCTCAGACCTGAGGTCGATGGTGGCCACGGCCCTGGGCAGCCCAGGGTGGTGTTCGTGGCCAAGTCTCTCTCCAGCCCTGCTGGAGCCAGGTCCCCAGTGGGCACTGCCTGCCCCGAGGGCACAGCCGGAGACCCACAGGAGCAGGGGACTTGGGGGTGAGCAGGAGGCACTGGCAGAGGCCACAGGCCAGCTCAGCCCCCTGTGACCCCCGCCCCCCAAACTCCCAGGCGCACTGCCGCTGCTCACCCCTTCTACAGAGGGTGCTGAGCGTGGATCCCCTGCCTCTGCTCTCCGGCGTCACTAGGCAGTACTGCTTCTGCAGAGTGACCGCTGCTGGGTGAGGCATCCAGGCAGGGAATAAGACACCTGAGGTCCTTCCCGGCAGCCGCAGCCCTGGCTCCCCTGATGTAGTGTTCCTGCCGGGGACCCGGGATGCTGCACCTGCGTCTGGGGGCACAGGCTCTTGGCCAGGCAGTGCCCAGCGACCCTCATCCCCACACACCCGAGCCACAGGGCAAATGTGACCCACCACACCTGTGGAACGTTCTTCCTCAGTGGACGGCTGGCAAGGGTGGTCTGTGCTCTTCCCTGAGTCTGAGCATTGGGCTGAACCCAAGACCCTTCTGGTGGGCACTGGGGCCCCCCAGCAAGAGCCTGGACTAGTGGAAAGTACTGTCATACTGTGACTTACAATCAGAAATGTGCGCGGTCTTCATCCCTGATGCTGGCGCCGAGCTCCTAAAACCCTTGGAATTTCCCGAGTGATGGGCGTGATAAAGTTGTCCTTTGCTGTGTGATGGAGGTGACTCTGGGAAGGTCCCTAAGGATGGGGTCGGTTGCAGGGAAGTGACCAGGAATAGAGATTTGGAACCTCCAGCCCCACACCCAGACCTCGGGGAGGGGCGAGGGGCTGGGGGTCAGATCAATCACCAGTGGCCAGTGACTGAATCCAACAGCCTGCGTAGTGAAGGCTCCACAGAAACCCAGGAGGATGCGTCTGGAGAGCTTCGGGGTGGTGAGCACGTGTAGGTGCGGGGAGAGGGGCGCTGGAGAGGGCACGGAAGCCCCTCCCCGTACCTCGTCCACCTGGCTGGTCCTGAGTCCTATCCTTGTAGGATAAGCAGTGATCTAGGGAGTGAATGTATTCCCTGAGTTCTGTGAGCCGCTCTAGAAAACTAACTGAGACTGAGGAGGGGTCAAGGGAACCCTCTATCTACAGCCAGTCGGTCAGAAGCCCGGGTGCCCCCCTGGACTTGGGACTGGCATCTGGAGTGGGGGCATCGCGGGGGGCAGTCCTGTGGGACTGAGCCCTGAACCTGCGGGATCTGACGCGTCCCCGGGCAGGGGGTGTCAGAACCAAGCGGACTGCAGGACACCAGCTGGTGCTGAGGGGCTGCCTGGCGGTGGGGGGAGCCCCCTGCCCTTCCCCCCACGACACATAGTGGAATTGGTGACCGGAATCATTAAACACCCTAGTGCCAAAATGGGCAAGAGATTGACCACTCATGTCACCAAAGAAAACAGAGGGCACACACACCCATGAGATGTTCAACGCCATTAACGGTCAGAGAACTCACCGCTACAGTCCCCTTAGAGCGGCTCACGGGAAAGACGGGCAGCCAGGATGAGGGCCAGGGGCTGGAATGCACATTCCCAGGGCTGGGGATGTAAACCAGCTCAGCTGCTTTGGAAACGGTTTGGGAGTTTCTTACAAAGTCACAGATACACACGCCCTACGGCCGAGACTTGACCAGAGGTGTTTGCTCCAGAAATGAAGGCTCGTGTCCACGCAGACTTGTGCGGGTACGTTCACAGCAAGCTTATCTGCGATAGCCAAGAGCTGCCTGGATGGAACACAGCAGCGTGTGCACAGCAGAATCCCGCTCTGCAGCAAAGTGGAATCATAGATGCACACAGCGCACGCAAACACACACACCCCACCCCACCGCGAGCACGCAGAGGGCATGCACGGCCTTCCACTTACACGGAGTTCTGCAAAGTGCACATTGACCAGCAGGGAGGGGGGCGGACCAGTGAGGGCAGGGCAGAAGGGAGGGATGGAGGTGCTGGTCCAACACCCAAACGAATTTAACTGAATGCTTTGAACGTGAACAGCTTACTGACTGCACGTCAATTCAACCTCAATAAAGCTGTTTCAAGAGGCCCGTGTGTGGCTGGAAGCGGCTGGCCGTGGGGTCAGGGGTCTGAGATCAGCCCTGGCAGTGGCGGGCCCAGAACGTGGTCCCTTCCCCAGGCTGAGCCCCAGACCTCCGCCCAGTGGACCTATCTGCCTTCCAGGCCCACCAGCCTCCCCCGAGCCCTGGGGATCCCTGGTCATCCCAGCTCCCACGCCCACGTGCTGTGAGAAGGTCTGGAGGAGCAGGGAGAAGGCCCTCAGGGAGGGACCCTGTGCAATGGCCAGTGGGAACCCCGCCCACCCCGGGAGACCCAGTTTGAGAACATGCCGGGAAGCCGTCACAACCTCGCAGGCCCCCTTTGCCTGGGTGCCTCGCGTCCTCCTGTCCTCTACCCGCCGCCCCGGCCATCCCGAGACCCACTCGGGCTCATGCGTATTCAGTAGGCGCTCAGCCACCAGAGCGAGGGAACACAGGCACCGGGCCCAGCGCCCCCCACCCCAGCTGACGGTGTGGTCAGCTCCCGGAGGCTCCAGACCAGTCTCTGGGGCTGAAGGAGCAGCCCTGGCCCCCTCTTCAAGGGCCACCTTAGTGACTGCAGCCCACTCAGGGCTGCCTGGGTAGCTGATGCACCCACCCCCAGGCCCCCTTGCCATGTGCTGCGTCACCCAGGCCCCTGCCCCGGCCCTCTGTGAGATCTCCCCACGCGAGGGTCTCGACCTGTGTGAACTCTCATCCCAAACCCAGGGACTTGCCAAGTCAGGTGACCCAAACCTATCGGGAGGAGGGAGGCCTTACTTCCCACCTGAGGGTTCACCGAGAGTGCGTGGGGTCTGCCCTCCGGGGAGCCCACAGCCGCTGTTGCACTCAGCACAAAACAGGCCTTTGTGAGTGAAGATGGAGCTCCTGTTTAAACCTTTGGACTGTATGTTGGCAAGTCACTGCACTTTTCCATCATTTTCCTGAACTGGGATAATGCCAGCCCTGGTCAGCAGAGGCCCCCCCAGGACCCGCTGGGCCCCTGGAGCCCCTGGCTGGGTGAGCTTTGAGCGCTGCCGGGCAGGGCCAGGCCAGTTCATCTGCCGCTGGGCACGCCTGCTGGTGGCGGCGTCGGGTTCAGGGTTCCAGATCCCTCCCTGGGCGGGTGGTCTTCAACAGGCCTGGAACAGGGCATCGGGGGCCGGCAACCCCTTCTTGAGGATGAGGTTTCCGTAGAGGGCCGCCTCCCTGCATAAGGAGCAGGCTGAGTGCCGAGCTGGGATGGACAGGACTGGGGTGCCCAGAGCCCTGCTCTGCCACCCACCCTGTGCACTTTCAGCAAATCCCTCGGCTCTGCCATTCCCCGTGGGGCATCTAGTCTCCGATGGGGCAGGGGCTGAGTAGAGGGTGGGGAGGGCTCTGCAGTGGGAAGGGGTAGGGGCCCAGGCTCGGCCCAGATGCAGCCGGACCCAGCCAGACCCAGGAGGACCCAGTGGACCCAGCAGGTCCAGCCAGAGTTCACCCAGTTGTCACAACAGCAACAGCCTTTCTGGTCCACTCATAAAACTCCAATCTCTCTATCGTGGCCAGGGGGCTCTGGAAGGCAAGGGGGGCGGCTGAGGGCCCCAGGCCCAGTGGGGCATCAGCACATTCTCCAGGCTGGGGTCCCCAGGACGCTGGGCTCCTGACCTGCGAGGGCTGGGCGGACAGGTGCACAGGGGGCTGTGGTGGCCGCCTGCCTGGGGCCCTTGAATCGTCTGAGCTGCCCTGGGGGTCGGGGTGGGGCTGCTGTCCAGGACAGGAGCCCCGGGTCCTCTCCTCAGGAAGGTCCTGCCCAAGATCTGCTGGTGGGTGGCGCCGGGAGGACAGGCCCGGCCCCTTGAAGGGTGGGGGGCTGACAGGCAGCATTGGGCCAGGCCTCTGACCACAGATGGGGCTCCCCGCTTTCCCCTGGCTCCGCTCAGACAGGCTGGGGTGGGTGAGGACCCCCGGGCAGAGATAGGTCAGGGTCCTGGAAGGGAGCGGGGAGGCCGGGGCAAGGGGTGGCCATACGCCCGGGTAGAAGCTCGCACAACCATGCTGCAGGGTTCGGGGGGGGGGCCTGTCTTTCACTTCTCTCGGGACTCCAAGGAGGCACAGAGGAGCCCTGACCCCTTTCCTGGTGGGGATCTCAGGCTCACCGCACAGCCGGCCCTGGAGAGGATGGATTGGTAGCTTGGCCACACTGGGGTCTGCAGGCCCCTCTCCCGTCGCTGGGCACAGCTCCACGACCGCAGCCTGGAGACAGAGGGGGGGTCAGCTCTGTGGCCCACTGCTCCTGCCCTGGGTGCCTCCAGGACCCTTCGTTGGGTGACAGCTCAGGGCTCCTCTGATCAGGCTCAGGGGTCTTTGGGGACACGGGTCCTGCCCCCTACCCAAGGCAAGTGGCCCCCCTGAGTTCTGGCAAAGGGTAAACTGAGGCCCAGAGCAGCCTTACCGGGCTCTCCATGTAGCAGTCCAGTGGTAGTGGCTGCAGCACAGCCTCCAGGCGCTGAGGGATGCCCAGGCCTGAGGGCAGAGTGCCGACCTCAGACGCCGCCGTCTCCCACCCGGCCACCTGCTGCCCGTGGGGTGACACTTATTGAGATCACATTGGTGTCTCCCCACCCTGGCCACGGCACCTGTCACTGTCTTGGCCCTGCCCATCCCCCTTCACTCTACCACACGGGTTGTTGTTGGTGACCCCCAAACACGCGTCCACCAGGAGGGGCACCTGGGCCACCTCCTTGAACCCAGAAGGGCCTGGAGATGACCTCCTTGTGACGAGGACAGTGGGGTCTGGAAGAAGGCCCCTCTGGCCCCAGGCTGCCCCCAGACCTGCCCCACTTGGCTCCAAGGGCCCCTGCTCTCCCGAAAGTTGGTTTCTGATTGTTAAGCTAACGCGCGCTCATTGTACAAAACCAGGAAAAACAGAAGCCCACGAAGAAAAAGAACCGGCTGTAATCTTACTACGTAAAGGAAACCCTGCTACTGTCGGAGTGCATTTCCTTCTGCCGTTTTCCCTCGTTTCAGCAAGGTTAGACTTTTCTGCACGTTGGACGCTGAATGCTAACTGCTTGTTTGCCGGGGTGTGTGTGTCACTTCTGGGGGCTGCACCGTGATTCACTTATGCCTTCCTTCTCTTCCACCATTTGGGCCTTTCTGTGGCCCACCCCGCGGAAAGGGAGGAGAGCACCTCGGGTTACCTGGCTCAAGGTGTAAACCGAGGCACAGCGGGCTCAGCTCCCTGAGCAGGGGGGGAAGCTGGGGCCACCAGGTCGGGAGCGCCTGTCCAGGGGGCTGCGTTTACCCCACATTTCACATCTCTGTGCCTTTAGTGGCCTGAACTCTGCAGGGAGAGTCGTGTTCCTGCCTCACAGCATTGCTGGGGGTGGAGGCATCGAGGCACAGCCCAAGCCCAGCCCATGCCCCCCGTTACCCTCAGGACTGCTAACCCCTCTCTTACTGTTACCTCCTGGACCTGGCTCCAGGGCCCTCCCAGCCTCACCTCCCACTGGCCCCTGGGGGGATGAGAGGGTTTTAAGAGACGGAGTGTGCGGACACCTGGAACGTTTGGGGCCCGGTCACGAGTGGTGGGATTCTAGAGCAGAGTAAAGGCCGAACACCTGACCTGGACCAGGAACCGCTGCCCAGCCAGCCAGGACGGTGCCAGGCCTTAGCTTCCCCATTTGTAAGAAGACACCAAGTGGTGTGTGAGATGGGGCAGGAGGCCCAGGCTCACTTCTGGGGGCTGGGGGCTGCAGGGAGAATCCTGAGGGTCCTGGCACTGAGATTTCCTGGGTCACTGGTGGGTTATTGAGGAATTGGTGGGGGTAGGAGCAGAGCTGCAGCACCTGGGCAGCCCAGAGGCCGGATGACAGCCCACCCTCCCCACCAGAAGCTCTGCGCCCGCCGCGCTCACCGATCTCATCTCCGTGCCCCATCCGCGCCAGGGCGTAGAGCGGCTCGGGGGACGGCAGCGCGGGGACGCCCTTCAGCACCACCCTGCTGGCTGGGCCTGAGAGGGCGGGGCGGCCACGAGGGACGGGGCCGGGGAGGGCGGGCCGCGTGTGGGGTGGATCCTGGAGGGGAGAGGGGCCAGAGGGGGCGGGTGCATGTAGGGGCGGGGCCCGGCGGGAGATGGGCGTGGCCTGAAGGGAGGGTCCCCCGGAGTGCGGAGGACTTGGGGTTGCCTGGGCCGCCTCGGGGCGGGGTCGACCCCAGCCCAGCCCCGCAGGCGCCGTCTTTCGAGGTCTCGCTTACCCGGCCAGGTCCAGGACCCGGGCACCCATGTGTGTTTGTGTTGGAGCTCCCCAGCGCCCTCCGTGCGTGAAGGCCTCCTCTCCAGCCCCCGTTCCGCCCCCAGGCCTTGGGGACTCGTCCCCCACCCCCTCTAGCCCGCAGGGTCCGTGGTGCCCTGGGGTGGGGAGGGCTGGGTGGCGGCACAGGGAGGATTTACTTCTTCACCCAACACTGTTCACACTGGAAGGACCCTGAGGACAGGTGGGTGCGACCTCTGGGCCAAGCGGGTGTGCTGAGAGCACCCCTGCGCTGTCTTCCAGGCGTCAGCCTGCTGAGACTCCTCAGGTACCTGGCTAGGGTGCCGCACCCCTGCCCAGGGAAGCAGTGCTCTGACTCCCCGTTGGGGCCCCAGCGACCTGGACTCCACAGGACCCGCCCCACTCCCGCCCCCACGGCCCCCAACACTAGGTGTCTTAATTTTGCGGGGGAGAGGTCACCTTCAGCTGGCCAGCTGAGGTGCATATAAAAGGAAGGATTTCAAGGAGCCCATACATCTTGCATCTTCCCATACATAGGAAAGCACTAAATTCATTAACTTGAGATGTCTGGTTTTCTTTAATTAGCAGTAATATTTTGCTGTTCGGACTACCTGGTTTTTTGTTTTGTTTTGTTTGCAAAAACTCCTGTACATACTGGCTCCTCCTGTTACCCGAAAACTGGGTTCACCTCTCGGTGGGTGTCGAGCCGAAAGACAGCCAAGCCAGCAAAGGTGGGGAGAAGGAAGAATTTATCACAGCAAATAAGGAGAGCACGGGGGCCTTCCCAAAGCAGGGTCCCCCCCAGCAAAACTGGGGACGTTTTAAGCTAAGGGCACATGCATATTCAGGAAGGGGCTTGAGCAGAGAATTTAGCATAAAGTTGGGGCAAAGGTCAGGTCGACAGAGTCACGTCTTTGTTGATTTAAGTCAGGACGGTCAGCATCACCATTCCACCCTCCACCTGGGTAGGGACCTTAGTTCCTGCACAACTCCAGGTATATTATTATGTTTATCCCTTGAGGAGGACCTAGGACTCTGCTTTATCACTGCCTTTTCTCTGTCCCTGTGTTCCTCTGTTCGTTTAACATCACTGATTACTGAGACCTGTTCAAGGGCAAGCACCAGGGCCAGGCTTAGACCACAAAATGGCACAGGCCAAAACGGGTTCTCATATGTTCAGAAAGCCATTCCTGGTTCTCTTTCTCCGGGGACCCCCTGCCCTATCTGCTTACACTCCCTCACCTCTTCGGAACAGTCCCTGAGGGCTGAGAGGCTGTATCCTGGGCTTGAGTCCTCAGCAAGTCCACCGAATAAAGCATAATTCTCAATTTTTAGGTTGTGCATTTATTTCAGTCGACAGGTATGATTGTGTTTTCCCAAAATGGCAGCACTGCCGCCATGTTGTATCTGACACGCCACAGTGAGTGACGCGCCTCCCCTGAGGCGGGTTTGTCCCCTTGCTTGAACCAGGTGGACCTTTGTGTAACTGCCTCCAATAGAATGCTTCACATGCTGCTGCCTGGCTTCTGGGGGCAGGTCATAAAAGGCAGTATAGTGGGACTTCCCTGGTGGCACAGTGGTTAAGAATCCGCCTGCCAATGCAGGGGACATGGGTTCGAGCCCTGGTCCAGGAAGATCCCACATGCCGTGGAGCAACTAAGCCCGTGCGCCACAACTACTGAAGACCGCACGCCTAGAGCCCGTGCTCCGCAACAAGAGAAGCTGCTGCAATGAGAAGCCCAGGCACCGCAATGAAGAGTAGCCCCCGCTCACTGCAACTAGAGAAAGCCCACGCACAGCAACGAAGACCCAACACAGCCAAAAAAAAAAAAAAAATGGCAGTATGGCTTCCTCCTGATTCTCTCTTCAGAACACTTGCCCTGGTGTTGTAATCAAATGCATCCGATTTTCTCCCGAGGAGACAAAACCAGTTAGACAAGCACAATTTAATTTAGTTTATTTTGCAGGACAAGAAAGGTCAACTTGACCTGGGACAGTTCTTGTTTATGCTTCTGAAAATCATAAGCAAAACTTAAACAGTTCCCCCAACTGGCATGGGGTAACCACTAGCCAACTCTCTTTCATTTAAGAAAATTCGAATCTTGTAACCAATCACTATAAAGAATCACTGCCCTCACACTACATATGCTGCTTTGTAACGACATCCTCTGAGCCTCATCCCATGTTTTGGTTTGAGTACTCCTGGTTTGCAAACTGTCTTTCTGGTGTGTGCACAATACACTTTTACTAATCTCTGCCTAAGTAATTTGTTAGTTTTCCTTCTGTTTTTTGTGAACTTCTGCCACTGGGAATGCAGACACGGTGCTGGCAGGAAGCCGAGGGAATGAACGTGGTGAGCCCTCCTGTGGGCATTCGGCCCACAGCCCCAGCTCAGCCCAGTGATGCTGCATCAACCACCAGGCCAGGGAGCGATTGCTCAGGCGGGGCTCCAGCTGAGGCCCCAGACTTTGTGGAGCAGAGACACGCTGACCCATGGCGGCCTGTCTGGATTCCTGACCCACACAAACTGAGAAAGGAGAACTGATGATTGTTCCTGTAAGCCACCGAGTTTAGGGATCATTTATTATGTGGCAGCAGCTGACTAATGCAGGTGGCTCCTGTGCCCTGCCGAGATGTCACCAAAAGCCCTGCTGACGCTGCCCTTGGCCTTCAACCCTGTGTCTGCTCTCTCTCTACCCCGCTCCACACATGCAGGCTTGAGTGCAGACCCCAGTGCAGATGCCCGTGCCTGCACCGGCCGGATCATACCCCCGCTTAAGAACCCCAAACCTAACTTCACTGCCCAGCCTGCAAACGGGCTCTCGCTCAGGCTAGCTGGCTCTCAGCCCTCCAGGCTCTGGCCCTCCTTACGGGGCTGCCCGGTTTGCCTGCCGGCCACCTGAGTACTTACTGCTGCCTGTGTCGCAGGAAACAGCCCAACCCAGAGCCGGGACAGGCCAGGCTCTCTCCCCTCGGAGCCCGCCCCCTTCCACCTCATTCCCAAATGGACCCTCAGCCCTGCGGTGACACGCCCGGAGGCCTGGCAGCTCCTGCGGAAGTTCTGTACGTGAAAGATGGCAGAGAACCGGAAGTCAACAGACAACCCATGTCCACTGCCCGGCCCTGCGGAGCCTCGCTGGTCAAGGAAGCTGCCCAGGGAGGTGGTCCGCAGGGCCCACACTCAGGCCGCCCACAGTGGCCAATTCCACCCAGTGTGAGCAGTTTCTCCTCCAAAACCTGAGTGGAGAGACTTGAAGTTAACATTCCCTGAAGCTTATCTTTTTAGTAGGAATATAAGAGGGAAAAGCCAATTTTATACGGATAGATGAGAATGCAAGGTCTCAGCTTCAGAAACAAATCAAAACCCCCAAACAATATGGTGCCAGAGGTCAATTAACTCAAGAGGGAGTGGAGGGCTCTCTGGAGCTTGTGGTCCTTGAAGTCCTGCTGGGGTTTGCCTTCAACCCCGCCACCCACAGCACAGCACGCAGTCACACCACTGGACGGTCCCCAGTCTCCCCAAGTAGGGGCCACCACGCAGCCTGAAGAGAAGATCCTGTTCCCTGGGCCTGGGGCTGGGGCCCCGTCCCTGCCACGTGCTGGATCCCAAACGACCCTGTGGGTGCAGACCTTTGAGACACACACACTCTCATGTACGGGTTCCACGTCGAGCCCTTTCTCGGCTTCCGGCTGAGCTGCTGAGACAAGGGTACCCGCGAGTCTTGGATGGGCCCCTCACAACTGGCCCCCCAGCACTTGGAGCTCTGTTGTTCGGAATCGGTTATGAAGGTCACCGCCCAACGCGTGTGAAAGATTAAACTAATGCACGGACTTTCTCAACTCTAAGGTTTCCTGCTGCACATACCTCTGCTTGTTCATTCTAGATGGCATGTCACTAGTGCAAACCCCGGTTACACAGCTTTAATAAATGGGGTTCCCACCTCTACTGCCATGAAGACCGCCCAGCTGGGCCCGGCCTTCCTGACCCCAGGGGAGAGCCTGATCTCGTGGTCCCCTTGTACCTACTCCCTTGCCCACCGTTCAAGGGCGACTCCATCAGAACTCTGTCTGCTGTCTGGGGAGGGTCTTGTGCCGTAACAGAACCACTGCGCCCTTCTCAAACTCCCGACCACGGCACACACTGCAGAATGACAGGGCCTGGGCGGAGACTGCAGAGCTAACCTCCCCAGGCAGACGGTCAGCAGAGCAATTCTTTTTGGGCCCCCCAGCTGCGCAAATATGACCAGAGCACAAGGGCGAGTCATTGAAGGTGCTGGGCGGCCAGAGCTCCACTGGCCATCTCAGCTCTTCCTCAGATGCAGGTGGGTCTCTCTTGGGTGTTCAGCATGGGTCCTGGGTAGGGGGAGGGTACACACTCTGGGCCCAGCCCTGCCCAAGGCCATGACTGCAATCCCACATTCAGAAACCTCCGCTGGGCAGGCTGGTCAACAGGCTACCTGCCCATGACTGGCAGCAGGACAAGGTGGAGGAAACGCCTGTACCAGGTGCTCAGGTCTTCGCTGGGTGGCGGCTCCCGGAGGAGGGCTCTGAGGCCCGATTCCCAGCAGGCAGGCGCATGTCTCACCGTGCAGCGCTTGCTTAGGCAGGGCTCTGCCCTGGGTTCTGAGCAGCACCCGTCATGCCGACAGCTGAGGCTCTCTCTGCAGAGCGAGACGGATGGGGTGGGGGTGGGGGCACAACGAAGCCAGCAGAGCTCACCCCTCACCTGGCCGTCTGTTCACCTGCAGCTGCGTTGCAGTGGGCACCGCACCAAGATCCAGGGGGATCCTCACGGTGCCGGCGTTCGCTCCCAGAGGTGCAGCTGCTCTGGCCTCACCTTGGAGGGTCTGAGGACATTCTGAGGTTGGGGGGCCCTGACCCAGGCCAGTGACTGCCGTCTTCACCTGTGCAGCCCTCCCAGGCAGCAGGAGGACAAGGGCCTTCATCCTGTGCTCCAGGACTCATACGACTCTCCCCCTGGACACCTGCTCGAGAATCTGGTGTAAAATGGAGGGTTTAGAGTTCCGAGCTGGGCTGTGACTTGAGGATTAAACAGCAGACGTCTGGTCGGGGCAGAGGCGTTTCCCGGTACCTCGGTCACTCATTCACCCAGGGTCCTGCAAGGTGCCTGACTGCACGGTGGCCCGGGGGACGCAGCTGGCCCTCCCGGGGATAAGGCCAGCAGAGGAACCTTGGTGTGTAAACTCTACGTCCTCCCACAGCAAAGGGCACTAATCCTGCGCCAGGTCTGGGAGCACGCATTTTAAACCAACGCCCCAGGGATTCCGACACAAGCAGTCCTCACACCAATCTGGGAGCCTCGGCCCCCAGCAGCCCAGCCCCACAGTGCCGCCCTTCCCTTCCAGACGCACTCGAGCTGAAATGCAAGGATTTGTGCAGGGAATGTTCGCTGCACCGTCGCCACGGCGGCTCTGAAACAAGAAGCTGGACACGGTCTAAACATCCAACACCATGTGAACACGCAGATCACGACATACACACATCATGAAATATTTCAGGGCCACTGAAAGGAGTGCTAGTAGGAATAGTATTCAGCCATGACACGAAAGGAAACTGTTAGTGCTACAACCTGACGGACCTTGGAAATATTATATTAAGTCCAGTGACAGAAAGAAAGTGGAACAGAGGGCCCCAGGGCCGGGGGCTGGAGTAGGGAGTTAGTGTTGAAGGGGTGAGGTTTCTGTCTGGGGTGATGAAACAGTCTGGAGATGAAGAACACTGTGAATACACTGAATGCTGCGAAAATGTACATTTAAAAATGGGAAAAATGAAAACAAATGCTAGTCAAACAGAAGGATAGGGTGCATTTGTGTGCTAGAAGCAGACGGTGATCAGTGCACCTTGCAGAAACGTGTACGTGGAGAACCATTTCTGTTCAAAGAAAACGTAATTTCACACCGGAGCATGTGTTCATGCATGTGGGCACAGAAAGACACCTGGAAAGGCACGAACGTGTGAACAGTGGTTACCCTCGGAGTGGGACGTGGGTGCCTTACTTTAAGAGCCTTGTTCTGTTTGAATGTTGTTACTGAGAATGACAAGTTTTAAAAAGTGACAGAACATTCAAATCTAGCGATAACTAAAAGAAAGGCATAATGTGACCTGAAGTTTGTCATTTAGTCAAGAGCACGTCTCTTTAAAGGCTCAGCAGCGAGGCCATCCCTCTGAGCGGCCACGTCCACCGGCTGCAAACGACACCGCGACCAAGCTGGGGGTCCTCACGAGAGCCGGGTGAAGGCCCCCTGCTGCTCGGGGGGGCGAGAGCCCACACAGCCCCCCAGGGCCCCTCACAGCTGGAGAGAAGCTGTGTGTCACTGACACTGCGTTTGAAAGAGGATTTATTTGTTCTGAAGCTGACAGGCCGTTTTTCCTCTTTAACTTGAGGAGCTGAGGCACAGGCAGCCAGCTCCTACTGGTCCTTGAAGCTGGCCTTTCTCTTCTCCACAAACGCGGACATCCCTTCCTTCCGGTCTTCCTGGTGAGAGAAGGGGAAGGGCAGAGATGGATGGTCACTCTGCGTGGGGTCCAGGCGCCAGGCTCTGCCTGTGTCAGGGCTGCTCCCTGCCCTTGGCCGTCCACTCACTGGGTTCTGCAGCGGGATCACCTCGAAAACTGTGAATGATCCCAGTTCCCAGGGGCGGCTTGGGAATGGGTATTTTTCCATTAAACACCCCCGCCCCGCCTTTGTGATGGTCATTCAGGAACCACTAACCTATGAGTCGAACAAACTCCCATCTACAGAGAGCCTCAGATGCACATACTTGGGTCACTCACCAGATCACGACCTGGATTCAGCCGCGCTCTAGGTCAGGTGGTGTCCTGAGGGTCAGGAGGCAGGACACGAGGACCCAAGCTCTACCTCTGCATACCTTCCTCTGTGTGCACATACGCACACACGCATGCAGTCACACACATGTGCACACACGCACCTGCACTTCCTCAAGAGCTAAAGCCATTTTTAATCTTTTATAAAACACCTAGATATGACTTTCTGATAATAAAAGATCAGTTTTAATGACCATTAAGAGAATGATTTCCTTTGAGTTACTGGCAGATATCCTAGAAAATAATGCTCCAAGGCTTCAGATTATGACAGTATAATATATTCGAGCCCCATTCCAGGTAACTGGAACAATCTAGGAAAATTATGAGTAAATGGATTGCATTTTAAATACAGGAGTTGCTGTTTAAGGGTGCAATTTGTAAGATCTTTTGTAATAGGAAATAACCCTGTGTAAGTTTCTGTACTTTTGAACTTCCACACACTGTACTTATTTGAAAAAAAATCAATGCTCAGTGATAGAACACATGTGGTCCAGTTACAGGGGAAGCTAAGAGTTCTGACCAAAGAGAAATGGTATTTAGTGATAAAACCTATAAGGAAATGCCAGGAACGTCTATGGCTGGACCGTGTGTGATTCTCCACGTGAATGAGGCTTACTTACGGTAGCAAAAGTTGAATAGAAGAGTTTCTTCTCCAACTTAATGCCCTCTGTTAATGTCATTTCAAAAGCTGAAAAAGAAAACCCTGAAGTTAGGAGCTGAGATGCCAGATGTGGGAACGCAGAACATTTTCGTGGAGGCAGGACACACCCTCGGGGACTGATGTGGACTTTGACTTCACCGATGACGTTTAAAGTACAGCCTCGCTGCTCAAATGCACCACCCCAGCTGAGATGCCCAGTGAATACTGCTCCCGGCCTCCCAGTGTCCTGCACGGGGACCTGGATGGAAGGTGGGACGGCAAACTCTGTCCAGTCACGAGAGGGCTGAGGAAGCCCACGACACTGAACTCAAAAACCACGACAAATAATTAAGGACAACACCCAGAAAACAGAACTCTGTGCAGAACAGAGTGAGTCCCGGGCCATCTTTGCAGTGGAGGTGATGCAGGTGCGAGGCTCACGGAAGCGTTTCCTTGGCGGCACCTGTAGCTGGGTCCCTGAGGCCAGCGCCCAGCCAAGGTGACAGGTGCCTTGGGCCTGGCGGCACGTCCCCTCCCCTGCTGCACGCTCCACACGCTAGTGCCTGTGTGAACGCTTTGGCCGAGGCCGGGGGCCTGGGAGGCCGGTGAGCAGAGACGGGGGGCAGAGCGGCTCGCCGCAGGCACACACGGCTGTCCCAGCTCACCGTCCTCTTGAAAGGCGACACGGAGCAAAGGGACAGCCTCACTCCAACGCTGAGAACAAATCGTCATGTTAACACTCTAGCGATTCTGAGGAGGGGCGGTCAGAGCTGCCCCGCCGGCAGAGAGAGGACGCCCAGTCCACAGCGACAGCCGGGAGCATGCTCTCTGCCCCCAGCTCATCCCCGACAGATGGGCGGAGCTGCTGGCCGAGAGGAGCCTCTTCCTCCCAGGTTCCCCAGGTGACCCTTCCCGGGCTTCCCCTGCACGCCAGCCCCCTGCCGCCTGTCCCCCAGGCTGGCCCTGTTCTCGGGTCCTGCTTCCAAGGGGAGCTCAGGCCATTTCAACAGAATTTGTGAGCGAGCAACTAGAAACCAGAACTCTACGAAGAACCAAAATCGAAATACCAAGAATCCTAACAATTTTTGTCGAGACCGGTTAAGATGCATAATTCTGACCCCGCGCTGTCAAGCCTCGCAGCTCCGCTCTCCTCCCTACCTGCGTTCACTGACTCTTTGGCCATCGCTGCTACAATTTTAGAGTTGCTGGCAATCTTTTCTGCACACTTTATGGCTTCTTCCACCAGTGTCTCAACAGGAAAAATTTTGCTTACAAGACCTAAAACACAACAAGGTAAACAACACGTGGCAGCAGCTGGTTCTCGTTCTCTAATCCACAGCACAGGCCTCTGGGTGCCGACAAGGCAGTGGGGACACAGGAAAGGGTCCACGGTGTCCCCTGGTAGGGCCGCCACCCTTGGCTGCTGCGGTCACTGGGCTCTTACAGTCACAGGTCACTGAGGGTCCAGGAGAGGGCATGCCTGCGGAGGGTCTCGGAGACCCTGTTGCCGACCTTGGCTCTGGGAAGCGGGGCGGTTTCACTATTGCTCTTTAACCTGCATGCATGTCTCAGTCACTCCTTTGAGCATGTGGTATTTCAAATAAAAAAACAAAGGCAGTGAGTCTCCTGGGCTCCCAGGACACGGGAAAGCTCTGTGCTCATCACCGGTGGGAGGCCCTGGACGCAGCCCTCCCCCTCCACTCAGCTTCCTGAGGGGGCAGCTCCACGGGAGGCTGTGGCCCGTACCTGCTTGCTTGGCATCCTGGGCCGAGATCCGGTCACCAGTGAGGACCATCTCCATGGCCAGTGACTTTCCGACGGCACGGGTCAGTCTCTGGGTGCCCCCTGCACCTGCAGGGCAGAGGGCTGCTGGGCACGGATGGCTCTGCAGCCAGGATGCACAGACGTGCTGTCCCCAAGTGCCCCAGGGCTGAAGATGGGCCCCTTGGGTGGGGTGGGTGGGCAGAACCCAGGCGTCCAGCAGGTGGGGAAGCCGGGGGAGGCTCCTTTCCACACTCGGGACCCCTTGCCTGGTGCCCTGGGTCCCCTGCACCAGTACCTCTCATGCAGAAGTCAGACTACGGACAGACACAAGGAGCTCGCGGCCCAGGGCCCCAGACCCTGACTCAACCCAACCCAGGGGGCAGCTGGGGGGCAGCCTTCGAGCACGGCTTGCTCTGCTCCAGGTGTGGGATGACGCTCCTCTCTTCCGGGTTCCCGCCTCCCCGGCCCCGCTCCCCACCCCCTCCTGCTCACTCCACGGCCTCTAGCTGGAAAGAGAGTGGTCTGCCCGGTCATCCGCCCGTGGTGAACCCCAGGGCTGCCAGACTGAGCCAAGGAGCCACCTGAGGGGGGCACCCACAGTCCAGCAGACTTGGACACTGCCTCAATGCAGTGGAGACCTCAGGCACTGGGATGGGAAGACCCTGGTGGTCACCCTCAGCTGACCTCAGACATGCTCTCCTGACCCCACGGCTGCTCCCTGCCCAGCCCAGCTGGCTCGGGAGAGGCTCTGGGCTCCAGGCTCTACACCCAAGGCAGAGACCCCGTGGGGACACAGCCCGAAGTCCTCGTCAGGTGGACCGAGGGGCAGAGGTGTCACTGTTGGCCCACTGTTCCTGTCGCCCTGCCCATGGGGGATCTGATTCCCTGCTCTGAACCTGGGTGAGGCTATGGGACTTGCTCTGGCCACTGAAACGTGAGCTCTCAGTGTTGCCCCGTGGTCAGCGTGTTCTCTTCTCTGAGCTGCTGACCAATAAAGATCCAGCGCAGATGTGGCTCATAAGCAAGACTCTGCGGTTAGAATCCACCATGTGGCCAGCCTTTCCTATTCGTGTCGGACAAGGGACCCAGCCACTCCAGAGGAGCCGGCACAGCTCCGAGGCCCCCAAGCCACTCTCAGCGCTGCTGTGCCCACGTGACCTTAGTGTGCAGACAGGCAGCCACCGTCCAGGCTCACACGACAGCCCCACGTGCTTTTGTCTGACACTGGAACAGCCCAAATGCCCCCAAGATGCGGGCAGATTGTGGACGATGACTTGAAGAACCGATACCAAAGCTACCATCAGTCTTTACCTGGGATGGTTCCTATTAGGATCTCTGGCTGCCCAAACTGGGCTTTCTCTCCAGCATAAATGATGTCACACATCATAGCAAGTTCACAGCCACCACCAAGCTGCAAAACAGCACGAGGTTCCACGGAGGAACCCGGTCAAAAATCACTGCTTATTTGAATTTTCTATTAAAGTGAAACACAGTCTAGGGTACAGCAAAGATTAACACAGAGATGCAAAGTTAGTTAACTGTTCCCACAAATTACCTATACAGTGGATGCCAGCAAACTTTCTGTAAAGGGCCAGACAGCAAATGCTTGCGGCTTTGCAGGTCCTACAGTGTCTCTCGTGGCAACTCCACTCTCTGCCGGGGGGGCTCGAAGGCAGCCAGGAGGGGGAGAACCGATGGCTATAACCTCTGCCCGCTGACCCGCTGACCCCAAGGGAGCTTTACTAAGGCATCGTGAGTTCAAACGCCCTCCTGGCTTCTCTACAGGCCACAACCAGTCCCAGAGCCTCTGAGCTGTCCAGGCGCCTATAGGAGACCCCGATGGACCAAACAGGGGAGGCAGAGCTTTCAACAGTGGTGAAAGAGGTTAGTTTACAGGACAGTGCAGGTTGGGAAGCCATCAAAACTGCACAGAGAGCCAACACGTGTGCCCTTAACCTTGCCGTGGGGGAAAAGCACTCCCGGGGAGCCTCAGGACTGGGGGGACTTTACTAACAAAGGAATCTGAAGCCCAACAGCTGAATCCCCACTAACACGGCAGATGCTGAAACACCTCCTCCCTTTACAGCTCTTGGCTCTTCAGCGTCACTAGTCAGAAAAGGCCTGCGAGCCTAGGAACGAGACTCAGGTCTCCCCCCGATAAAAATCAGTTCTACTGCACACACACAAGTACAATTCCTTCAAGTGTTCTGAGTGCAAGGAGGTGGCATGGGCGGGCACTCACGGCGTAGCCATTGACAGCAGCTATGACCGGCTTCTTGACCCGAGAGAGTCGGTCCCAGTGGCTCAAGAACTTGCTGGAGTAGCAGTCCTGGAACGTTAGATTCTGCATTTCCTTGATGTCGGCTCCAGCTGTGGTGGAAATGAGGTCCCAGTTACCAGAGCAGAGACCCCACAGCAACAGGTAGCTACTGAGTGTGCCCCGCCCGCAGGCACCAAGGGTTGCAGGGGATGGCCACGTGGACACACAGCTGGGCTGGGGGTACAGTGCAATACGCTGTGATACGAGCTGATGGAGGTGATGCAGACGGATGTGGACAGGAAACAGAGCGGAGGGGGACTCAGAAGAGGCAGGGCTCACTCACTATTCACCCGCACCCGAGACGTGACTGCCCCTGAACAGACTGGTTTTGCTGGCGGGGCACATTCAACGTTAAACGTCAGACGGGCCCCTCCAAGCAGCCTGGGGTTTGGTCCCCTTTACGTAAGTAAACCCCTGAGTCGCAGAACCTTCCTGATGCATTCACGGAGGTGTAAGGCTGCCTGCCTCATGCCATGGGTGCGACCGCACACCTGGGCAGCCTGCCACCACACTGCCCGCCTCACCTGCAAACGCCTTCTCCCCGCCCGTGAGGACGATGGCCCCCACAGCCGGGTCCTCCTCGAAGGCCTGCAGGGCCTGGTTGAGCTCCGTGATCAGGCCATCGCAGAGCGCATTGAGTGCCTTGGGGCGGTTCAGCTGGACCAACCCCACGTTGCTGTTCTTCCCCTTCTTGGCTGTGATGATGTATTCAGAGGCTGCGCCTGGGGGGAGAGGGGAAAAGGGGATGTCCACTCACGGAGGCACCAAACTGGGGAGATGCACCCGTCAGTGGACAGAGTGACCCTGACAGGACCCCTGAGGGCCCCTGCTCAGTCCCTGGTGGCTGCATCATGCAGCTTGTAGCTGCATGGGTGGCTTTTACAGTGCTCTCTGCTTTCACAGATATTGGAACACTTCCTTAAGTTAAAAAAAAACCCAGCAATGAAGAGCAGCCTTCCTTCTCCTGAATGCCTTGGTCAGCGCTTCCCAGGATGCGCACTAGAGACAGCCTGGGATCCTGTAGAAACAAGGAATGAGGAAACGCCTTCTTTAAACAAATGCCAACTAGGTGAGGGCAGTTAAGCTGCAAACAGAACAGAGTTCCAGCCCTGCTGGGTGGACAGCCTGGTGGGAGGTACTCAGGCAAAGGGCAACTGCCAGGGTCTGGGCGGGGGCGGCCCGCTCAGAGCTGGGGCCAGCAATGACCTGGAGAAGAAGGTTAACCAACGTGGTGGCTTCCTTGAATGGGGAATCAGGGATCGCGGTACCTATCCCATGCGCTTGTGGGGACGTGACTGAAATCACACGTGTAAAGGCAGCATGCCTGTCACATACAAGACCAGGAATGATGGCTGGGTACAGGCCAGGATGTAGAAGCGGGTGGTCAAAGAGAACTCAGGTAAAACCCACACGACCTGGTAGCTAGGTCAAGTGGACACACAGGTGAAGGCAGAGGCCGCAGAGATTCTTTCCCAGCGACATCGACATGGCCAAGAGTTCCTGCTAAATGAGGGGTGGGGGGGTGGCGAGTGCGCTCAGGAGAGAGGAGGAGGGGCGCCCGGCTGGCTGGGGTGGGGCAGAACCGGAAAGACACACCCGGGGAGAAGCCGTGGACATGGGGAGGCCTGGGCAGGAGGCACTGCAGGACAGCACGTGCGACCCTTTCCAATTGCAGAGGCGCTAACCGCACGTTCTCTTAAAGTCTGAGGACTTTCACACCGAACGCTGAAATGGCCAGAGGTCTTGGCACTCCGTCCCGAGTCCTCGGAGTTGAGACGCTAGTGACCCCAGGGCTCCGCGAGCTCAGGCAGCAGGTGCTGGGAGGGGTCCGGCCCTGGGATGAGGGCCCGGAGGACCCCCACCGCGGGCCCGCCCCCCTCGGCCCCGCACTCACTGGAGGCGAAGGAGCGCGGCGCGGGGCAGCCGGGCCAAGTGCACAGCAGGACGCGGACGCTAGGCTGCAGGGCGCGCAGGGCGGCCATGGCTCTTGCGTGACGATAGGTCGCTACGGCCGCCCGCCCCACGGAGCCACCGCCCCCCGGAGCCGCCCCCCGGCCGCACCAGTCAGGGCCCGCCCCGCCCACGGGCCAGCATCGCGAGATCTCGCAGGTCTCGCGAGATAAGCCGGGCGGCGGAAGTGGCCGGGGCGACGGGCCTGAGGTTTAGGAGTGAAGGTCAGTGTTCGGGGACAGGGGTCAGGGGGCGGGGGGAGGGGCACCGGTGTCCAGGAGGAGGGGCCGGGGCGGGGACGAGGGCTGGAGGTTCAGGTTCAGGTGGGTACCCTGATCCGCGCCGCCTTTGACGGACCCCAAGCCGTAGGAAGTAGCCCTGAAGACCTGAGAGCAAACCCTCCGGGCTGGCCGAGCCGTGGGGGTGGAAAGACGCGTGGACCGCGCGCCGCAGCCCGAGCTCGGGGTGTGACCGCTCGGGGCCGGCCGGGACGCCCTCGTGGTCGAGAGGGACCGCCGGGAGGCCTCTCGAGTGCGCAGGCCCGCGGTGCTGGCCCGCCGGGCTCCTGGCGGAACTGTCCGCCGGCCTGCGCCGCCTCTGTTCTTCAGGCCCCGGCAGTGCCCTTAGCCTTTGGCCCTTCCCGCCGTTTCCGGGAAACGGCGTGTGTCTGGGTGCGGGGCAAGCGTGTCGTCCCCACACCCGGGTGACTGCGCCTCGAGCCACAGCTGGGTCCCGGATTCGCAGCTGGAGGCAGTGGCTGTGGGGCATGGAAAGCCAAACTTGCTGAGGACGGGTAGACTGGAGCTCGCTAGAGCTGGGCGGATACACTTGTGACCTGAAGTCAGCCCTCAGGGCAACGTGCAGTTGTAACCAGCGCAGAAAGCCAGACTCTGACAGCGGGCGTTTATAGGACATCAAGCAAAGGAGTGGGAGACAAGCCTCAGATCCACTCAGACCAGCTCAGATAAGCCTCCGACCAACTTGATCTTTGAGGGGATTTTTTAAAAAGGGGAACAAAGAGGCTGGGATTCATCACTGTTTTGTGACATTTCTGTGACATTTCTGAATCTAGTTTCAGGAGTCAGGCTGTCTCTGGTTTACATTCTCAGGCCAGGCGGTCCATGGCTGGGGGGTCTGTGAGCTCATCTTGCCCTGGAGAAGCAACCTGAGTGTGTATTAACGATGGTGTCTACAATGGCAATTTCAGTACATTAGCGATGTTATCAACAGCAGCCATCTTAGTCACCTGACTCTGGTTGATTAGTGCTCAGTTAGCACAGGATTGAGGTCAGAGGGAACAAGAAAGGGAATAAAGTTTTGGGTGGAGAGACGAATCATGAACTCAGTAAGGGAACTCGGTTTTAGGGGGACTTGGTTTCAATAGCACGGAGAAATCAGAGATAATACTGCTAAGCAGTGTGGGAAGGAGTTGAGAGGCAGAAGTAAGTGCTTAGACAAGGAAAAGATAAATTATTAACAAAATGCTTCCTTTTAGAGGCATCATGTAACTGAGTTTTTCATTGCCAAGCACTGTGGCAAACATCCACCTTCTTATTTCTCTTCCTGTCCCATTTCGTGGTCCAGGTGCTCATGAAGTGTGTGCAGTATTATTCATAGCAGCTGCACGAGGTGGCTGAGGAACATTTTGCAACATTAAACAATTCATAGCACTCTGAAATGTATGTATTTGTAGGTCTAGATATAACAGGAGTGCAGCATAACACTCTTTACATTGGTAACTTGGTATCTATTGAACACTAGATTGTGAATAGTTTTATTTGTATAAAATAAGATGTAATTAAACTTTAACAATGAAATCATTAAATTACTTTGATTTATAAATTTCAAATGTTTAGACACATATTATTGGCCTCCGTTTGTATTCGTGCCCAAGTTCTGCAAATTCAAGGGTGGAGATAAAAAGATCAAGTACGTGGGAATCCCCTGGCGGTCCAGTGGTTAGGATGCTTTCACTGCTGGGGCCCGGGTTCCATCCTTGATCAGGGAACTAAGATCCCACAAGCTGCGTGGGGAGGCCAAAAAAAAAAAAAAAAAAGAAAGAAAGAAAGAAAGAAAAAGGTCATCTACAAATGAAGAGCAAAACGGATATTTTCAGGTAAATAATAAAATCCAAATCAGAATTGAATACTCAGCAAAACTTTATTTCAGGGCTGAGGATAGACTAAAGACATTTTCATGCAAAGAGAAACGTTACCAAAACTCTTTACCAAAGGAGCCTCTGTCTTAGTATGGGCTGCAGTACTGTGACAGGTACCCAAAGGGAAATGGCTCGAAAGTAAAGGAAGTTTTTTCCTAACCCCCCCAGGGCTGGTGTTGAGGTCAGGTGGCTGCTATCCTTCATGAAGTAATTTAGGGACAAAAGCACAAGTGACAAAAGAAAAAAATATATAAATTGGACTTCACTCAAATTAAAAACTTTTGTGTTTCAGAGGATACAATGAAGAAAGTGAAAAGCCACCCCACAGAATGAGAAAAAATCTTGCAAGTCATAGATCTGATGAGGGTCTTGTGTCTCGAATATATAAAGAATACTTTCAACTTGCTAACCTAAAAAATAAAACAGCCAGTTATTTTACCAGTTTTCTCTATTTTATAGAGAAAAAGGAGGAAGTTGGGAGGGGTTGTTTTGAAGAAAAGTCAGTTGGAGGAAAAGGAGAGCTCAAGGTGCTGACAGCTTCTCGTTGGCCTGGCAGCTGCGCCATCACTTTCCCGTGAGATGCAGTGAATCTCCTGTTGGTGATCCTTCTCCTTAGGTCTGTAACTGACAGTCAGGAGGTACCTGCCTGGGCTTCCCTGGTGGCGTGGTGGTTAAGAATCCGCCTGCCGATGCAGGGGACACGGGTTCGAGCCCTGGTCTGGGAAGTTGTGCCACAACTACTGAAGCCCACGCGCGTAGGGCCGGTGCTCCTCAACCAGATAAGCCACCGCAATAAGAAACCTGCACACCGCAACGAAGAGTAGCCCCTGTTCGCCCTTGACTAGGGCCTTGACTAGGGCCCTTGCTGCATGGCCAGTGGCAACTGTGAAGGGATGGGAAAGCCAAACACAGGACACAGGGTAGTTTCAAAGGTGACAGAGTCAGCTGATGGGACGAGGACAGTGGGGCTGCAACCTGAGAATGTGGCGGCAGCCATTGGGCCCCGCTGGCAGCCCAGAGAGAGGCCCCAGTGTGCCCGGAGTGGCCCAGGCCCAGCAAGGAGGCCTCCTGCACTGCAGGATGAGCACACAGACATGCTTCTCACAGCCCCACGAGGCTGCTCCAGTAGCTTGATTTCAGGGGTTACACCAGGGACCTCACTGTGGGCATACCTGTGAGGGACCCAGAGACCAGTGGTGTATTTGTCTGTGGAGCTGGGACCCAAGGTCTGCAGGCTGAAGCGTCCCCAGGGTAGACCAGACCACTGGGACGTTGGCAGCAGCCCAGTGACCCCGCTGGGCTTCAGCTTAGCTGAACCTTGGGGGAACCTCACAGGAGGGAGCTACACTGAGCTGGGGACTTTGCTTCAGGTGGCAGAATGGGGGGTAAAATTTCCCCCTGCAAACAGGGACACCAGGGTCAGGGTGGCTGCACGCAGATGGGCTGTTTCATTAGAGTAGCCAGGTTGCCTGGGGTTTCTTCATTAGTTGCGGGATGTCAGGCTGAGTGACAAGGCCAGTGTCTGGCTCAGCGTTATGGCTGGTCCCAGGCCCAGCGCTTTAGCTAGGAGTTGGCGCTGCTGACCCCGCGCCGCCTCTGGGTCCAGTGGTCACTGCCATCGCCGAAGGCGCGACTTGGGCTCCCTGCCGGGCTTCGTGCCTCTCCTGCCCTGCGGGGACCGGACGAGGTGAGCCCCCGCCCGGGACGGGCACGCATGGCGTCCTCTTCCGCTGCGAGCGGGGCGCTTCATCCTGGCTCTTTCCCTGCGGGGGGTGGGGGGACCGCGACCAGCGTGAAGCGCGCGGGGCGGGGTGGGGGGGGTCACCAGCCATCTCTCGCGGGCCGCGGTGGGGTAGGAGCTTGGGGAGGCAGGACTCAAGAGACGGGGGAAGGGCAGGGGGTGCTCCGCGGGTTGGGGGGTGTAGGGGTGGGGAGTGGAGAGTGAAGAGCCCAGGGCCACGGGCCCAGCAAGCAGCACGCAAGCCACCCTCCGCTGCTGCCGGCCCCCGGGTAGCGGGCCATTGCTAGCAGTCATGCCGCGGGCACCTTGACCTGCTTGGCGGCCTGTAAGACCAGCCACCGAAACTGCTCAGGATCAGCAGCCGGTCAGCCTGCAGTCTGGGCACAAAATGGGAGAGTTTTCAGGGACTGCTTCGGGTCCACGGCAACAGCTCTCCCCAAGCCTTTCTTTGAAAGGGCAGGCATCCCTTGCATGCACATTTCATTGGAGAAACGACCACATATTTATGCGACTGTTTTCTGTCTCCACTCACTGAGCTCCATGAGGGCTGGGATTCTGTCCGATACTCAGGGGTGAGTCTTCACAGCTTGATTATTTGCATAGGTACTGTCTTATTGCTTAAGAAGCAGTTAGATTCCTAAACCCCTTTTCACATTCCAGGAAGTGGCACTGGGTGACTGGCAGCATCCTGGGAGGCTATTCTCTGCAAACAGGGATTCCAGGAAGGGGACAGCAGGCACAGTTGGAGGTGGGTCTACTGCATCCAGTAAGCTGACCCTCCCCACTCCTGTCCACTCTTTGGCTCCCAAAGTATTGGCAGCCAGGTCTCTATGCTCCACGCAGGAGACTGGAAGACTCTTCCCAGGGAGCATGACCAACCCAAGAGGAAAGACCTAGGGATATGGATGGAGGTTCCCCAAATAACAGCCTACCCAGAATCAAGCTCAAATTTGATGAGCCCCACTCACAAACAGCCATCTGGTCTACCATTCCTCATCACCAGCAGACAGACAAACATAACCTGACATCTCAGAGAGCTTCTTCCTGGAAGACAGAGCCAAAAGAAACAGGAAGAAGAACCCAGAGCACAGCAACAGAGCAGAAGCATAGCACTTCACGCCTCCAGACCAGCGAGGACAATCTCCCTGGAAGATGAAGCAAGAAGACACCCTCCCCTTTCTAAAAAGAAGCATTTGTACGAGAAGAAAGGGCTCCTGGAAATGAACACTATGACAGCAGAAACGAAAGCCTCAATGGAAGAAATCACACAGAAAGTGTCACCGGGTTGACGTGCGTTATAACAAAATAGATCTAACCAAGGAGGTCAACGGAAGACCTGGACCAGCAATCTTGGTTCCGCGATAGTAAGCAAAGAATAGCAAACTACCGCTTTAAGCTTAAGCATAAAGCTAAGTCTATTTAAGCATAGGTACACTCCCAGAGAGGGGGAGAGAGAGAGGGAGAGAGAAAGCGGGCTGTTTCAGCGAAGTGAAGCAAGACCAAAGCAAAGTTTATCAAAGCAAAGGTACACTCTGAGAGAGAGAGAGAGAGAGAGAGAGGGCTGTTTCTGTGAATTGAAAGCAGCATTCCCGTACAGGCTTAAGGGTGATATTTATTTATTTATTATTTATTTATTTATGCTGTAGCGGGCCTCTCACTGTCGCGGCATCTCCCGTTGCAGAGCACAGACTCCAGACGCGCAGGCTCAGCGGCCATGGCTCACGGGCCCAGCCACTCAGCGACATGTGGAATCTTCCCGGACCGGGGCACGAACCCACGAACCCGTGTCCCCAGCATCGGCAGGCGGACTCTCAACCACTGCGCCACCAGGGAAGCCCCCAGGCTTAAGGGTGCTTTTAAGGAGCATTTTGCAGGGAGGCGGGGGCGAGTGACAGGGGATCATTATTTGATCGACAGTCCCAAGCTCTGTAACAAGTTTACTGCTGCGCATTCTCTCATCCTTCAATCGCTAAGAAACGCCCACGGGGGCGGGGGGCAAAACCATACATGGATTTTATTATAATGATGGTATAATGAGTTTGGGTTTACTATAGGTTATACACCTGTCTGGTCTGGGCATGCGCAGCCCAGGGAAGTTCCCTTGTGTTACTGTGCCCCTCTTTTAACAGGATAAGCTGCCCACAATATGACCATAGTTTCAACTGTTCTGGGTGGGGTCAGGGGAGGGTCCCCAGATGGTTGGGTGTGACTCGATTGCTTCTTCTCGTCTTTCTCGCCACTGTCACCTCCTTGCTGCTAATGTCTGACTAACTACCTAACAAAAGGAGAGCAGAAATGTAAAGGTGGGAAACAGGAGAGAACATACGTGAGCATTCAAGGGCCAGGCTCAGTCTGACAGCCTGAATTAAGGACTTTAGGAAGAGGTAAGAGTAAACCCTCAAGAGCTTGCTTAGGGATGAGTCATCAGTAGAAACAACTGATTAGTGAAATAATCAATGACATCATTTGCCAGGATTGAAGGATGGGAGTTTCCAGACTGAGGGCCCTTTGAGTGCCCAACACAGTAACAACCGAGGGACATGGAAGCACCACGTTGTGAAACTTCAGGAGAAGATCTTAAAAACTTCCAGGGAGGAAAATGTCCCCACTGCTTGTAAAGGATTAGAAATTAGAATAGCTGTGGATTTCTTCACAACACTCCTAGGAGGGAAGAGAAAGGGAGCAATGCCTTCAGAGTTTGAAGGAAGGAGATTCTGACCTAGAATTCTATGTCCAGGCAAACTACAAATCAAGTATGAGGGCAAAATGAAGACATTTTCAGCTTTGCAATATCTTTAAAAAAATGATCTCCCAGACACCTCTTTTCAGCTTCACCAAAACAGGAAAGTGAATCCAAGAACAAGAATATATGGCTGAGGAGGGCAACACAGGGAGCGAGAAGGGCTCCTCCTGGAGAAGGAGGAACACCCCAAACAGAAAGACTACCTACCCAGCCTGGGAGCTAGCTCCTCTCCCTGACTACCCTCACCCCACAGGGAACAGGTGGCCACGGAAAGTCCACGGAGGCACGGGTGCGCCGTGGTTTGGAGCAGCGGTACCCAAGTGTGGCTGAGAAGGAATGATGTGCCCTAACTGGGTTTACAGGGAAGCCTGAGGACCCTTTTAGCAGAAGGCAGGAGCTTTCTAATCCCTGCAAGGCAGTAGGGGAGACCTGCGGGAACTAGAGGAATTCTCCAGAAATGCCGCAGGCTTGAATATGTCTTCCTCTCCTGGGGCCGGAGGGGGAGGGGGGACGTAAGGCTTGTTTCTCCATTTACCGTTTATCTTGAACTTTGTACTTTATGTGTGCTGCATCCTGTGTTTGTAGACTTGTGACTGTGTATATACACACACACAACACACAAAAGTGTCGTCGCCTGGAGGCTTTCTCCCCGTCCCGCCCTGACATCTCAGCACCCACCGTCCACGCGCTCCACCGGGTCGGGAGGTGACGGCGCTCGCCTCCGCGTCTGAAGCTAGGAGGCTCCTCCTCCGCCTTCTGGTCGCCGTCCCCACGTCTTCTTAGGAAGGGGACACAACCCGACTGGCCAGCCGGCCGCCCCGATTCTCCCTCGGTGGGGACGCTTGCCCACACCGGCCGGTACCGGGGAATACTCGCGGACCCTTCTGCACTCGCCCTCGCCCTCCCCGGCGGCCTTCCGCTACCATCCTAGGGCGTGGGCCAGACCCATAGGGGCTGCCCCAGGCCCAAACCAGAGGGGCGCGCGGAGCCAAGGGGGGCCGACGCGGGGGACAGCCTTGCCCCCACGCCCCTTGCTCCACCTCCAGTCCCGCCTTCCGCCCCGCGCCGGGGCCCCTTCCTCTTCTGGCCCCACCCCGCGCCCCCATCCACTTCCGGCCCCGCCCCAAGTGCCCGGCCCCGCCCCGTGTCCCCGCCCCGCGCCCTGAGCCCCTGTCCACCTCTGGCCCCGCCTTCTGCCCCGCCCCGCGCCCCGAGCCCCCTTCAAACTCCGGCCCCGCCCCGCGTCCCGGGCCAACTTCGCGTCTCTTCCCGGCTCTCCGAGCCTCCGAGCGGCGGGGACGCGCGGGAACTGCCCGGGACGGCGCGATGCAGTCGAGTGACCGTCAGGCGGAGGCCCCTGGCCGCGGCCCGCGGGTGCTGGTGGTGGGCGGTGGCATCGCGGGGCTGGGCGCGGCGCAGAGGCTCTGCTGCCACCCGGCCTTTCCGCACCTGCGGGTTCTGGAGGCCACGGCCCGCGCCGGTGGCCGCATCCGCTCGGAGCGCAGCTTCGGTAACAGCCCTCCCGGAACTCCTTCCCGGAACTCCTTCCCGGACCCCCTTCCCAGAGCCCAATCCGTGCCGCCAGAGCTCTGCCGACTCCTGGCTCGGCCTCCGTCCGGGGTTAAGCGACCCGGAACCCTTATCTGGCCCCTTGAGTGAATCCTCGCACTGCTTCAGTTAATAAACCGAAGTTCACTGGTCCCCGAAACTCAGCTGCCCGCATGAGCAGGGCCGGCCCCTGCCGTGCATGGGGAACCCGTGGCAATGCACAGTTGCCCCCGGTTCTGGCCCCGCAGGTAGCTCCCCCTCCAGCCTCCAGGTCGCCCCTCCCGGGTGTTCCTCTTAAACTAGGTCTGATGGGCCCTGCCGGGAGAGTCTGTGGTCCTCAGGGACCGTGCGGGCCTCCGGCTGATTTTCAGAGCATATTTGGGAAGGGCAGGGCTCCGTGTACAGAAGAAGGGCTCAGGTGAGGGAGCCTCACAGTCGCCTCTCCTGCTCCCTCCCAGGTGCTGTGGTGGAGGTGGGCGCTCACTGGATCCATGGGCCCTCGCAGGGCAACCCCGTCTTCCAGCTGGCTGCCAAGTACGGGCTTCTGGGGGAGAAGGCATTGTCGGAGGAGAACCAGCTGATCGAGACCGGGGGTCACGTGGGCCTGCCCTCTGTGTCCTATGCCAGCTCCGGGGGAAGTGTGAGCCCTGAGCTGGTGGCGGAGATGGCCAGACTGTTCTACAGTCTCATAGACCAGACCAGGGAGTTCCTGCATGCGGCTGAGACCCCCGCCCCCAGTGTCGGGGAGTACCTCAAGAAGGAGATCCGCCAGCACATGGCCGGCTGGACAGAGGAGGAGGAGACCAAGAGGCTCAAGCTGGCCATCCTGAACAACTTGTTCAACGTGGAGTGCTGTGTGAGCGGTACCCACAGCATGGACCTGGTGGCCCTCGCACCTTTCGGGGAGTACACTGTGCTGCCAGGGTTGGACTGCACCTTTCCTGGGTATGTGCGTGCCCCACCCACCCAGACATTCCTCCGTGTACCCAGACCCCTCCGTGCCTCCCAGGGGTCCCCCCATGCACCCCAAGTACCCCCCATGCACCCCAGGGGTCCCTACCCGTACCTCAGGCCAAGCTTTGGCAGGCAGGGGATGGGTGGGAGAGACATGGGGCTGTTTGTCTTCCCTGTTTTAGGGAGATTGGTCATTTACTTCCCTAGTTTTGCTCACTTATGAAAAAGAAAAGAATTGTTCTCAAAAACAAGTGATTAAGGGCTTCCCTGGTGGCACAGTGGTTGAGAGTCCACCTGCCGATGCAGGGGACACGGGTTCGTGCCCCGGTCCGGGAAGATCCCACATGCCGCGGAGCGGCTGGGCCCGTGAGCCATGGCCGCTGGGCCTGCGCGTCCGGAGCCTGTGCTCTGCAACGGGAGAGGCCGCAGCAGTGGGAGGCCCGCGTACCGCAAAAACTCCTCCCACATTTAGGAGGCCGCCTGCTTGTAAGCACTGTGCGGGGGCTTCGACCTCAGAGATGGGCAGACAGGCCCTCCTCTGTGTCGATGTGGCTGTTCCCCCATGGGGCACTCACAAGACTCTCCAGGACTGCCCTGCACAGGGAGGGCACTGTGACCAGGCAGATGCCCAGAACAAGAGCCCTGGGCTTGGTGAGGAGGGACCTGCTCTCCACAGGTTACCTTCGCATCCCTTTGCTCATTTAACCCTCCCATGAGACCCCCTCCCTCCCTGCTCTCCTCCCTGGCTGAGCCAGGCCCCCAGGCCAAGACCACAGCCCCTTGCAGCTCCTTGATCTGGTGTGAGCTTGGAGGGCTTGTTTCAGAGACTCACCTCCAGGGCCTGGTCGAACCACGGGACACCTCTGTCTCTCCCAGAGGCTACCAAGGACTCACAGACCGCATCATGGCCTCCCTGCCCAAGGACGTGATGGTTTTTAACAAGCCAGTGAAGACCATTCACTGGGATGGGTGCTTCAAGGAAGCTTCTGCTCCTGGGGAGACGTTTCCGGTGCTGGTGGAATGTGAGGATGGAGGCTGCTTCCCAGCGCATCACGTGGTCGTCACCGTGCCGTTAGGTAAAGGCTCTCCAGCTCCCACCCCAGGGGCCCCTGGCCTCTGGCTTTCTTCAGCCTCATTGGCTCTAGGGCGTTTGTTGGCTGCTAAGCCTGCGTTTTCTTTCTGAGTTTAGGACAGAGTTACTTGGTTGTGCTTTGTAGCAGTCGAGCGCTTTGGAATAAAGTTTCACAGGAAGAGAAAATGCAGGGCAGCAAGTGTCTTACTCCTTTTGGAGGTAATTTATGGAAAGGTTGGGAGGTTCACCAAACTGCTTCCTTAGCGGTGGAGAGGGCGTGAAAGCCAGGTCTCGAGTTTAGGTCCCGGTGGTAATCGAGGAAGGAGTCGTGTGTATAATCCTATTTGCTTCCAGATCTGATGCTTCACACGCAAGTCTTGGAGTAGGAGCGGGCAGTTGGGTAAAAGGTGGAGATGGTTGAAAGCAAGTCTGTGCCTGCTCATCTCATTTACTCCTGAGGCAGCCGGGGACACATCTGCCCCATCCCCATTTGACAAATGCGAACAGAGATAAGTCACTTAATTGCCCAAGTTCACAAAGCTAGCAGGTGCCCCAGAGTGGATGGAAGATGAAGGGCAAGAGTCTCTGCCCACCTCCCACAGGTCCCGCCTGTCCCCTCGCAGAGAGTTGGGTGTGGATAAGCCTGCTCAGTGCCCGGCTCCTTTTTCCCACGGTGGAATCACACCACGCGTGTTAGCACAGTGTTCTGCTGCTCCTTCGTTTCCGAATCAGCACAGACAGGTCTATTGTGGTGTGTTTTCTCTTACGTGGACGGCCTTGTTCATGCACAATTGTGGTGCGTGGTCACTGAAGCTGCTGCAGTCAGTAGGTGCATCGCTACGGCTGTGTGGTCACTGTTCACAGGGGGCCAGGCACCTGTCCCGTTTGTTCTTTACAGCCACACTGTGTTTTCTTGTATGTAGGTGTCGTTACTTGATACTGATGCAAATTTAGATGGTTTTCACTTGTTCTGTTGCACACAGTGTTGTACACGTGTGTGTTTAAAAACACTTGTGGGCGCATATGTGTAGGATCAATTCCAGTAGCAGGAACTACTGAGTTGAAGCTCTGCACTGAGAGGGCGGCCGTGGAGGGACGGTCCCCTCTGTGGATGCTCACGGCTGGTGCCTTGTTTCCTGTGGGGTTGTTCGTCCTTTTCTTGCAGACCTGCGAGGTTGGCTTGTGCTGCGAATGTTTCATCTCCTCGCGGTTTGACTTTGGGCTGAACCTGCTTAATTTTCAGGTGGCTTCTGGGTAAAGCCGGTATGTCTCGCTGCCCCTCCAAGCTAACCCTGGGCAGACTGAGAGGCAGAAGGCTCAGGGGGGAGAACTGTCCCCACAGAGGAGTCCGGGGGCCATGCGACCTGTTCCTGCCTGGCCAGGTGTTCGGGGGCCTGTTGTGTCCCTCCGCTGAGGTGCTGGCCAGGATTCCCGATGGCCAGCCTGCGTGGGTCCCAGACACCTCTTTCTCTGACTCCTGTGACGGGGTCAGGGTGCCTTCCTGTGGCTATCAGTTCTGGTTTAAGCGATTGACGTGGTGTAAACCGAGTCTACTTATGAATTCCAGGTTTTCTTAAAGAACGTCTGGACACCTTCTTTGAGCCACCGCTGCCCACCGAGAAGGCGGAAGCGATCAGGAAAATAGGCTTTGGGACCAACAATAAAATCTTCCTGGAGTTTGAGGAGCCTTTCTGGCAGCCAGACTGCCAGCACATCCAGGTGGTGTGGAGGGACACATCGCCCCTGGAGGACGCCGCCCCCAAGTTGCAGGATGCCTGGTTCAAGAAGCTTGTTGGCTTTTGGGTCCTGCCTTCCTTCGGGTACGTGCTCTTCCCAGGTTTCTCCAAGGAAACCTGGTGTGAGCTCTGCGTGGGGTCCAGCGCTATGTCGATTCTCTGTGAGGTGTTTCTGGAGAGTTGGAATGGGTAGGGATCCCAAGGGCACCTTGAGTGGTGAGACAGACACCCTGGGCCCACCCCGTGCAGGGACAGATGGAGACCCACTGTGTGCTGCTTGTCAGCATCTCTTGGGACCTGGAACGTGTAATAAATACTTGCAGTTGTTTTCCTTGTAAGAGACACACTTTGCTCATTTACAAGAAAGTGTCTGCCAGATACCCAGGCCCGAATGCCCCTGGCAGCCGAGCCAGGGTCCGCATGGTGTGCCCCGTCCCCTCCGGCCCGTCACGCGGGGTATTAGGAAGACACGCACCCGAGGGTCAGGACTTGATACAGTTAGTGACTCGCTGCCTCACGGGACACTGCAGTGGTGGGGCGTTTCCCGGTGCGTGTGGGTGGCAGGGAAGCCACCGGCTCTGTTCATAGGTTCTGTTGAGTCCCCGAAGGTGCTGGGGGTGGCCGTCCCCACCGGCGCTCAGTTGTGGAGACAGAAGGAATCGTCTTAGTGCCCCGAGAGTTCTGACCTTGCAGACCCCATGTCGAGGGGCCCTGGGAGTTCACGGCCACACTGGCGGAGCCACTGGCCCTGGTGAAGGCCGTCTGGGTGTTGCGGGTCTGGTCCCAGCGCTGCTTCTCTCCAGCAGGGCCAGCCAGGTGCTCTGCGGCTTCATCGCAGGGCTCGAGTCTGAGTTCATGGAGACGCTATTGGACGAGGACGTGCTCCTGTCTCTGACACAGGTGCTCCGCAGGGTGACAGGTACCGACTGCAGGGGCCATGCCGCCTCCTGCCCTGGTGGCTGGTCTCTGACAGGAGCCAGACCTCTCACCAGACAGGAACTGGGTTCAGCCCTGAGTGTCTGGGGACTGTCCTTCCCATTAGTGCGTCACTAAGAGTTCTTGTCTCTGAGGGACACTTCCCACTTCTCTTTTCTAAAATTTGCCACCAAGATGAACACAGTTGTCCCTAATCAGAGCTTCACAGGCAAGACGCTGAGGCTTGGGAAAGGCGGCGGTGCCTGTCGGGGGCTCTGCTTCTAGGGCCTCATGTGGGGAGCCCCTTACTAACACCCTCTGGGCCTTGGTTTTCTCCCGGGCAGTATCTCTCGCTTTTAGCTGCTAAGAGTCCTTAAGGTGAGAGGCTCCTTGGTGTTGCTGTTGTTGTTGTTTTTTTAATTAATTAATTAATTTACTTTCGGCTGCGTTGGGTCTTCGATGCTGCGTGGGCTTTCTCTAGTTGCGGCGAGCGGGGGCCACTCTTCATTGCGGTGCGTGGGCTTCTCATTGCGGTGGCTTCTCTTGATGAGGAGCACGGGCTCTTCTAGAGCGCAGGCTCAGTAGTTGTGGCGCACGGGCTTAGTTGCTCGCGGCATGTGGGATCTTCCCGGACCAGGGCTCGAACCCATGTCCCCTGCATTGGCAGGTGGATTCTTAACCACTGCGCCACCAGGGAAGTCCCAGAGGCTCCTTGTTAATGCGAGTGTCTCTTGGTCTAGGGAATCCCCGGCTCCCCGCGCCCAGGAGTGTGCTGAGGTCCCGCTGGCACAGTGCCCCATACACCCGGGGCTCCTACAGCTATGTGGCCGTGGGCAGCTCCGGGGACGACCTGGACCTGCTAGCCCAGCCTCTCCCTGCGGACGGCAGGGGTGCCCAGGTAGGACGCAGCTGCCTGGCGAGGGCACTGGGGTCCCGCTGAAGGCCCAGGGCCCGGGATAGGTCCCACGAAGGCCAGGGATGCTGGGTGCGATCAAGTGGGGGGCTGGGGCCCCGAGACTCAGAGTCCATTTTCTTTTTGAAACTAACAGTAATTTTACAATGTGTTATTTTTATCAGAATTATATATACATGTGGCTTAAAGCGTCAGAGGATTCTATGGTGCTGGCTAACAAAATGAAATAAACAAAATACAGCACTCTGCTGGGGGGCATGCCGTTGCCCCTTCCCAGACTGTTCTTCAGGCTGATTCTGCTCTAAGTAGCAGGCTTGTGCTACCACTGTTTTAAAGCCATTTTATAAAATCGAAGTATAGTTGATTTACGTTGTTGTGTTAGTTTCAGGTGTACAGCACAGTGAGTCAGACACACACACACGCGCGTATTTTTTCTCAGGTTCTTTTCCATTATAGTGCTACCACTTTTTACAAAACATCTAACTGTGTAAAACTTGAAATGTTACAAAGGTTGGCAGAACCTTTGGGTTCCTGTCTCCAGCTTCACAGCTGTCCGTTCCTGGTGTCTCACTGCCCTGGCCTCCCCCATACCTTTACTAGGCATGTCCCACAGGTGATGTCATTTTATTTGCAGATATTTCAGTGTGCGTCTCTAAAAGATCAAGGACACAGCACTGTTATCACACTTAAAAATTCACAATAGTTGCTCCACATCATCCAACATTCTGTGTTCAGTTTTCTAAGCCTTTTTCTTTTTTGGCCGCGCCTCGAGGCACGTGGGATCCTAGTTCCCCGACCAGGGATCGAACCCGCGCCCTCTGCACTGGAAGCGCGGAGTCTTAACCGCTGGACCGCCAGGGAAGTCCCTCTAAGTGCTCTTTGATTTTTCAGTTTTAAGAATTACTGACTGAATTCTCACCACGGCACATAAAGTTTTAGCTTTCTTGCACTCATCTGCCCACCCAGCCCTCAGACCTCTCCCCACCCTCCAAGGTGTGCCGCAGTAATTTTGCTAAGACTGCTACTCACTGTTGACACATCCTGTTTGCCGTGGGCACTCTCCACACCTGAGCTGGCAAGGGTGCCTTTGTTTCTTTTCCAGCAGTGGAAACAACCACTTCTCTGGGCCGATGGATTCTGTAGGTGGGCACCGTGGGACGGTTGTTTCTGCCCCACGACATCTGGGGTCTCAGCTGGGAAGATGACGGGCTTGGGGTGACTCAGGGCTGGGGCTGGGGTCATCTGAAGCTGCCTCTCTCATGTCTGTCCTGAGCATGGCTGGGATGCTGGCTGGAGCACCTGCCCAGGCCTCTCCATGTGGCTTCCTCACAGAGTGGTGGCCGTCACGCTGCCCTGTGGCCGCCTGGGGCTCCAGCGCAGGCCTTCTGGGGAGGGGCAGCTGCATCGCTCCAGTGACGGAGCTGGGAAGTCAGGAAGCACCACTCCTGCCACACCTGCTGGACAAAGTGGTCAGGAACCCGCCCAGATTCAAGGGGCCGGACACAGACCGCACTTTCTGTGGGAGGAGTGTCCGAGGATTCACAGCCGTGTAAAGCCCCACGTTGGGTGTAAATGCTGCTTGGAGAGCCATGTCCCTTAGGGTTTTGAAGACGTTCTCCAGCGTTGCTGCTGGAAGCCTGAGGCCGTTCCGATGCCTTTCTTCCCTGTGTCACCTGGTTTTCAAATCTCTGAGGAAGCTTGAATGAGCAGGAAGCCCCACACTCACGCTCACTCCGAGCCCAGCGGCGCTGCCTTCTGGCACATATTCACTCGTCTGGGATGCTCTTGAATTACCTCACCGTGGTTTTTTTTTTTTCCTTTTTCTTTTTCTGGATTTCTGGTTGGATGGTGGGCTTCTGAGTTGGCCCTTGAATTTTCTTATCTTTTTCCTGCTGATATCTGTCTTTTTGGTTTTTCGCTCTGTGTTTGGGGAGGAGCGTGTGAGGCTTGTGGCCGACCCCTGGCACCCACCCTAAGCCCACCCTTCTTTGCAGCTCCAGGTCCTGTTTGCAGGGGAAGCCACACACCGGACGTTTTACTCCACCACGCACGGAGCTCTGCTGTCCGGCTGGAGGGAGGCTGACCGGCTCATCGCTCTGTGGGATTCGCAGGCACAGCGGCCTGAGCCCGGCTCTGAGCTCGGCTCTGCTCCCCCAGTTCCCGGGTCCCGGGGAGGCTGGCCCCACCCTTTCCTTTGATGGACAAGGTTCAGTCGGGCTTGGGATTTGGGATGTTAATGTCACTGGGGTCAGCTCCCTCCTTTCCCAAGTCGCTGGAGTCCGGCCAGGGCTGAACTTGAGCTGAGCGCGAAGTCTTCCTGGAGAAGGGAGGGGTGGGATGCTGCTGCTGATGCGGTTGGAAGAACATAAACTGTGTAAAAGTGTCCTTTGTCCAGAGTCGTCCTTATGCCTCGGAGCTGCAGCATGGGTTGCTCTGTCCTCATCGTGCCCCAGGCTCCGGTCACTGCAGGGCCCTGTGCCCCCAGCACGTGGCCCGCCTACCCCGGCCACCCTGGACCCTGGGTGTGTTCACGGGTGTCTGAATTCTCGTTGCTGGTGGCAGCAGAGCCAGTGGACCTCCCCGTTGTTCAGGCACTGGCTGCCCTACGGTCTGGGCGAGGGCCAGTGAGTGTGAGACAGGAGTGTGCGGGGGAGGGGGCACCCTTTTCTGACCCGAGGGCCCAGGGCTTTCTGGAGGAGGTGAACAGTGAGGCCTGAAGGGTGCAGAGGAGTGGGTGCCCTGGGCGGCATTGCTGTGAGCGTGTGAGGGTGTGCTGAGCGGCGCTGGGGTGAGCGTGTGAGGGTGCCCTGGGCGGTGCTGGGGTGAGCGTGTCAGGGTCTCTTGGGCAGTGATTGGGTAGATGGTGGGGAGTGTATCGGGGGCCTGGGTGCTGTGCTCAGCTTCTCTCATCTTCCCTCGCTGCATCCTCAGAGCCCCAGGGAATGGGCTGCACGGCCCCCATCTCACAGCTGAGGAAAGGACAGAAGCCTCAGGTGAGGGTGGCAATGGCCAGTCTCATGGCTGCCACGGCAGAGCTTGGGCATCTTTCCAGGACCATCCCGGGGAGGCGGTGCAGCTGGAAGCTAGCCTGTGCAGGGAGGTGCAGGAGCTGCAGAGGCTGGGACTCCATGTGGCAGGCACGGGGCCCACCGGCCTGGCGCCCACCGGCCTGGCACCTACCTCGAGGTCAGTGGCTCCTGACCCTCCTCAGACCTTGGGCTGCAGGGTGTGTCCTGCTTTGGGTTGGGGCCCTGGCTCCCTGGAGGAGTATATGCATGCCTGGAGAACTGCCTCTGGGCTTCTCTTCAGCCCCAAGTGGCCAGGCTCTGGGCCGTGGTGCCAGACACGCCCTCCATCCTTCATCCTGGCACCTTCTTATTGACTTCTCATCTTGGGTCAAATCGCCCTCCCAGGGACCTTCCCTCTGCCCCCAGAGGTCTGTCTGTGTGTCCACTGCTTTGTGTCCCTGGAGTTGTCTCACTTGGGGCACCTGCCTGTCAGACAGCTGAGAGAAATCTGGGCTTCAGGAGGGTTTTTATTTTCGTTCTTTGGTCCTAGGGCCATGGAAGAACACAGCGTGCATCAGGCACAGAGTTCTGTGTTGTTGACGTCTCACGTTTCATGAGTCTGGGTGCAGGACTCAGGCTGTCTGGGCTGGCTCAGGAGGGGTGCTGGGAGGCCTGGCAGGAGGCCCAGATGGTCTCAGTCAGGCACCTGGAGGGCTTGTCTCAGCCCCAGGAACCATTAGCTCTGAGTATTAGGAGGTTTAAGGCCATCAAGATGACAGTAGTGATATCTTTGTGCTGAGAATCTGAGCATCTTTGGAGTTTTAGGAGCTTGTTTAAAAAATTCCATTAGGGCTTCCCTGGTGGCGCAGTGATTAAGAATCCGCCTGCCAATGCTGGGGACACGGGTTCGAGCCCTGGTCCGGGAAGATCCCACATGCCACAGAGCAACTAAGTCTGTGTGCCACAACTATTGAGTCTGCACTCTAGAGCCCGTTGGCCACAACTGCTGAGCCCATTTGCCACAACTACTGAAGCCCACATGCCTAGAGACCGTGCTCCACAACAAGAGAAGCCACTGCAGTGAGAGGCCCGTGCACCGCAATGAAGCGTAGCCCCCGCTCGCCGCAACTAGAGAAAGCCCACGTGCAGCCACGAAGACCCCACGCAGACAAAAATAAAATAAAATAAAATAAAAAATTACATTATTGTCATACTCTTGTAACTCGAAGTGCAGTCAGTAGTTACTCAGACTTGAGGTATAAAGTTAAAATCTGGTGGCCTAGTGGTTAGGACTCTGGGCTCCCACTGCCATGACCCAGGTTCAACCCCTGGTTGCACAACTCAGATCCTGCAAGCCATGCTGCGCGGCCAAAAAAAAAAAAAAAAGTTAGAATCTGACTACATTTATACAGAGTGTTGGGATAGTGAAGGGAATTTTGAGGCTGTTTGTACTAATAGGTTTAATTTAGCAGAACTGCAGTCAGTTTTTGCAAAGGTTTGTTTGTTACATTAAAATCCAGAGTACTTAGAAAAGGATGTTACACTTGTAAGTTAAATGTTAAATATCTGAAAAATTTTGACCAAGTTTGTAAAAAGGGACCAAACTGACAGCGGACTGCTAAATTTTGTTACTTATGCTCAGGATACGCTTAGGAAGAACCAGGATTTTTTAATTTAATGAATTACTGAACCCTGGACCCCGATAACCCCCGGGACTGCGTGGGTCCGCCCCTGGCTCGGAGCCACGCCCCTGGCTCATAGCCCCGCCCACGGGCCCCCGCCCCCTCTCGGGGTCCGCCGCTAGAGGCAGAGCCGTTCGCGCACGCGCGGGCCGCGCTG
The DNA here is from genome assembly GCF_039906515.1 of Pseudorca crassidens. Lineage (NCBI taxonomy): Eukaryota > Metazoa > Chordata > Mammalia > Artiodactyla > Delphinidae > Pseudorca > Pseudorca crassidens. The sequence goes on along the minus strand of NC_090311.1, from coordinate 418,522 downwards.
CGGAAGCTTGGAGCGTCGGAACCCTTGTGTGGGTCGCGGGCCCGGCGGAGAAGTCCGTTGAGGGAGCGGTCCGCGGCGCTGCGCGGAGCTCGGGACGCGGCGCCATGAGGCTCACCACGCGCGCGCTGTGCGGCGCCGCCCGGGCCGCCTGGCGGGAGAGCTTCCCCCTAGACGGTCGCGACGTGGCGCGCTGGTTCCCGGGCCACATGGCCAAGGGTGAGGTCCGGCGAGACGCGGCGGGGCCCACGCTGTTTACCCGGCTCTTCGCGGGTCGCCCGCGAGCGGGGAGGGCGGGGGTCGTAAGGCCCTTCTGCCACTCGGCTCCTGAAGCCTCAGTTTACACATCTGCTTTGGAAAAGATAAATTCCTGACGTTACTTTGGAGACTAGATGAAGTAGGGGTAGGAAAGCACTTTACAAGTTGTATTCAGCTATTCAGTCACCTCAAAACCTTTGAGACGTAGATCGAGTTTGTTGTCTTCTGCCCAAACCTCTCTGGGAGTTTCTTACCGTTCATTTGTCAAAGTTTGGCCCCAAGAAGACATGTAGGACGGGTCCAGCCCTTCCCCGCGTGACGGATTGCCACGCTCCCCCTGCTCCCGCCCCCTTTGGCGCCTGCTCTGCCAGGCTCGGTGACGGGTGCTCCGCGCGTCGGTGCTCGGGAGGGACGGGGCGCCCGCGGGGGGGCGGCATGTGGGGTGAGGTGAGATGTCTGAGGATGTGCATAAATGACAGGGCTTGGCTGTGGGAGGGGAGGCTGAGGGGCGGTGTCACTGCTGAGCCGCAGAAGAGGAGCATTGTTGTGTTCCTAGTGCGGGGTGAGTTCAGTGCCTTGTGTGTGCGTCGTCCAGGGTGAGTGGCTCAGGTTGGTACCTACACCATCGTCATCTCCACACAGTATTGAGGGCCCCATGAGTCAATTAGTCAGTGTTTCTCTGCTTTATAGATAAAGACCCATAGAGGTTAAATATTCCACCTAGAGTCGCCCACTTGTGGAAGTGGTGTAGACGGATGGGCTCTGACCTCACCCTGTGATGTGCAGGTGTCCCTCAGGCAGGGACCTGAACTTTCTCTCCTCAGCCACCAGGGTTGAATTTGAAGGAGACACAGTTATTGTTTAATAGAGCACTGCACTCAGATGTATTCATTTTAGGTTGTTTATGATGGTGTGTCATTCTTGACAGTTTAACTTAAATCTTCTACCTCTCTTAAAAGGCCATGGACCCCTTTCTTCCCTTAAGCGTCCTTCTTCTGTTTTCCAGGGCTGAAGAAGATGCAGAGCAGCCTAAAGCTGGTGGACTGTATCATCGAGGTCCATGATGCCCGGATATCCTTTGGTGCTTGTGACATTGTGACTTATAATAAGCAACACATATTTGGTCTGTGTCCTGGTTCTGGCACAGAGCTCCTGAAAGTCTTGGAATTTCCTAAGTGAGGAGCTCGTTAAGGTGTCTTTTGTTATGTTAATGAGGTGATTTTGGAAAAGACCCTAAGTCACCTAAGGTGGGGAGCTGGTTGCTGGGGGAGCCAACCTTGATATGGGAGCCTTAGAACTTTCAGTCCTACCCTCTGACCTTACGGAAAGGAGAGGGGCTGGAGATTGAGTTCAGTCACCCAAGGCCAGTGATTCATTCTGTCCTGCCTGTGTAATGAAGCCGCTGTAAAAACCCAAAAGGTTGAGGGGTGGGCTGGGGACAGCTTCTGGGTTGGTGAGGTGTCGAGATGCAGGCATAGTGGCACATAGAGGGAATGGAAGCTCCGGGTCCCTTCCCCGTCCCTCGCCCTATACGTGTTTTCCATCTGGCTATTCCAGAGTTAGGTCTTCTTATAATAAGCCTGATCTAGTAAGTAAAATGTTTCTCTTAATTCCTTGAGCCAGTCTGGCAGACTGATATTGCTAGGACCCAAGGAGGGGGTCGTGGGAACCCTCCTTCCATAGCCCGTTGGTCAGACAGCATGTTGGTTGTCACCAGGTGACAACCTCGACTTGCAGTTGGTGTCTGAAGTGAGGGGTGGTAGCAGTCCTGAGCCCTTAACCTGTGGGGTCTGATGTCATCTCCAGGTAGATAGTGGCAGAACTGAGTTGAATACTAGGACACCCAGCTGGTGGTGGTGGAGGATTGCTTGGTGGTGAGGGACGTCCCCCAACCCCATTGGCATTGGGTGCAGAACTGTAGTGCAGGGGAGACCCTCCTGAGTCAAGCAGGAGGCATTCCTGGCTTGTTACCTTGTTTCTGTCTACCTCCTCTGGTCCCTGCTCTGGTCCAGTCAGCACCACAGTGGTCAGCGGCGTCACCTGTCATAATTATTGGCATTTGAAGCAGTGGTTCTCAGTCCTCGTTACGCACGAGAATTCCCCCAGGAGGCTTTTGAAAATACCGATATCTGGGCCCCTTTACAGGCCAGTGAACCAGAATCTCTGTGGGGCCCAGAAAGCTCCCCTTTGATACGCAGGTGGCATCGTTTCTCTCAGACCTCTGCCTGGCACGCCCAGGCCTTCCAACCCAGTCCAGGTGGGATATGAAACCTCCATTAAAACGTTCCTGCCAACCAGACTTTTCCCGCTGTACTTGAGGCGTGGATTGGCAAGATGTAACCATCTCGCTCAGTATACTTTTCAGAGCCTGCTTTTGTTGTACTTACCTGAGCTGTGTTTAGATTCTCCTTGTACGGCGAAGGTGTTGGCTTGAGAGTCATTGCCATCTCTAGGGCGGAGGGCGAGGGACTGTTTTCTCTGTTTCAAAGGCCTGTGGGGATCTCTCTACTGTAGGCTGAATGTATCAGTTCGTACAATACCTCATGCCAGTCCGAAGGGCTTACTGGCAGTTATATGTCTGATTATTGAAAAACAATGAAACCTGCCCTTACTGCTCCGTGTGCTGTGATGAGAGGCCGCCTCTGCTCCTTTAGTCCCTAGACGTTCTGATTTCTCCTCCAGGTCGGTGCCGTGAGGGAGTCTGGAGGCTTTCAGCGTTATGAATTAGCACAGGCTTGGTTAACCTCTGAGGGAAGAGGGCTGTTTACGGAAAGTCCCTTTGTTGTGTGGGTGAGGACACAGCACTTGACTGGGTGCCTAGACCCAGGGCACGTTGAGGCCTTGGCCTCGTAGTAAGACAAGCACCAGGTAGGGGCCGAGTGCTCACGAGATGAAGACACAGACAGACCTCCCTCCTGCCTGGGTCCGTGTCACGGGAGGTGGCACTTGGCAGTGAGCGCCAAGGGCCCCTGGCTGAGGGAAAAAGGGCCTGCCCATGGCAGTAAGGAGGCAGGTTCACTGGAGGTCTTCGTGGGAACTCCACAGGGTGGTGGCGGTGGGTGGCGGCGGTGGTCTGACATATACTAGTTAGGACTCTGTGGGAGGGACTTTTTTTGAGCCATCAGATCATTTTGGCAACTGAACAATGGTCTAGTCGTAAAACCTTCCAGTGAGCTTTGTTTTTTGCTTTTGCCACCGTCGTTCCTGTTTGAGAAGCCACTTGAGAGCCACCGCCCTGTCTGTGCTCTGCCTCTTGTCCACAGGAAGTGGCGAGGGGCCTGCAGTGGCTCCTGGCACTGGCGGGGCAGGCACGCTGGGGGGTTGGTCTTGGTGGGAGGCTGGGCTGGCCCGAGCTCGCTTGCTCCCAGACTGGGCTTCCTCTGCCCTGTCCCTTCTGAAGGTTTCCTTTCGAAGGTGGTCCAGTCTGCGTAACAAGACGAGGCAAAGTACGTTAATTGGCTGGTAAAGCGTTGAAGGAATTTTGCCTTAATTTGGCCACATCCCACTTTCAGGCCGAAACCCTCTGTTTCAGGAGACCCTTGGGCTTAAGCCTCACTTGCTCGTCCTCAACAAGATGGACCTGGCGGATCTGAAGGAGCAGCAGGTAATGCCCCGCAGGGCCTTCAGCGTGAGCGCCCCTGAGTCGGACCGGATCACTGGGCGGACGTGGTGTCAGGCCGCCCGGGCCCGCCGGCTTTAGCAAACTACCCTTTGTTTAACTCATGATCCAAATGATCGAAGCGTGCGCCTCCTGTAGCAGGTGGCCGGGAGGTGCGGCCGGAGCCGAGCGCCCCACGTGGCGGCCACTGGACCCGCGAGGCTGTGAGCACGTGGGTCGTAGTTGCTGCTGTGAGGCCGACGTCCACGTTTTATTTCACTTTCATTCGCTAACGTTTCTGTTGCCTCATGAGGTGAGTGGTCGTCCCCCGGACAGCGCTGGCCTGGAGGCCTCCTGGTGGCTGCATTTGCCCCTGGTGTCCTCGCTGGCCAGCCCCACGGCTTCCCAGACCCCTGGCTGACCTGTGGGCTACCTGCTGCCCACCGAGTGATCTGGAAGCTGGAAGGCGGGTGGCCCAAAGCAGCTAGGGGATTTCCCTGAGCCCTGCGGGACGGGGATACAGTGACCAGGCCGGAGGTATGTTTCGCCTTGTCCCTGAGTAAGAGAAACGTGAAGATTCAGGAAATGTTACTTGTGAAGTGTTCTTCTCTGCTTTTCTTGCTGTTATCAAATCCTTTGTAAAGAGTAGGTGTCAGAATCTTGAAATCAAGCCAGTTTTTTTCTTTTGTGGAGCTTTTCCTTTCACAGCAGCAAGAACACGTTCCTGGTTTCTTAGTTGGCTGTGGTACATTGAGTTATTTAAACCCCTGCCACAGGCCTGTAGCACCCGGTTTCCAGGGAGATGCAAGTGCTGAAGCCACAGGGTGCTTTGTTCATTGAGAACCTGAGCGGAAGACGTCGCCCATCAGGACCCTGCCCTTGCCGTGCAGGCTGCGCGTCTGCTCACTGAAATCCCTCCTGCCGAGCGCGCTCCGCTCTGAGAACAGAACCCCACGGGTTTCACTGCAGGGGCAGTTGTAGTTACTGGTGATCACAAGTTTTCAGCTGCTTTGCTTCGCTGAGACTTGGGTCGTATCACCCATCAGTTGTTCCTGCTCCAAAATGCTGATTTTTGTGGAGTGACGGGCACACTAGGTGGCCTGACAAGGGGACACGGGGGTGGGGGGGTCTCACCTGTGGGAGGCGGCTGGGGTGTTTGCCCCTCCTCTCAGGTGCTGCGGCCAAGGGCTTGGGGAGGAGAGGAGAGGAGAAGCCCCCAGGGTGGCCCTCCGTGTCTGCCTCTGTGGAGTGGGTGGCAGCGTCCCGTGCAAATCTGTACACTTGAAGCGCAGCTTCACGTGTGTCTGTGATGCCTGACCTTAATCTGCGTCCTCATAACAAATAACATAAATGAGTAAAACTAAATGAATTAATGAACGATTTCTTTGTTCCTTTAAGTAACTCAGTAGCTGATCAAAGAGTGCAATACTGGTTGTAAAAATATCAGTCATGCGCTGATTTTGCTTCACGTTACGGCCAGTAAGTTCATATTAACCTTAGTTTACTTAGGGGCTTTTAAAGTATTCCTTGTACTTTGTAATCGGATGGGGCTCAAAGCTTAGTTTCAGTGGAGCTCGTTGTGTGGAAGCTCGTTAGGAGGAGTGGGAGGGATGGTGCGACCAGAGACCAGCGCTGAGCAGTTCCAGTGCTGGGAGTGACTTGGAATGACCTGGTGTGGCCTCCTCTCTCTGTGTCCTCACATGGAGCCAGCCGCCCAGGGCCACCCCGGGGCCAGGCTGCCCTCCTCGGACGTCTCCTCAGGCAGCCTGTCCCTGGTGCTGCGTTGCCCCTTGCGCTGCCCGGTGGGCCCAGCCTCCTCCCTGAGTCCCTGGCCGCTGCGGCTCTGGGCTGGCGAGCAGATCTTGGGCGTTAGCGTGTGACACTGCCCATGTCTTCATTTAGTGTTTAAAATGGAAATTTCGTCTTGTTTCTTTCAGAAAATTATACAACACTTAGAAGGAGAAGGCCTAAAAAATGTCATTTTTACCAACTGTGTGAAGGATGAAAATATCAAGCAGGTGGGTTTTTTTCTGTTTTGTGCTCTAATGCTTCTGCTTAAATATGTTAAAGAAATGCCACGAATTAGGTTGTGCTTCTGTAAGAAGCACAGTGTCGGAGACGACCCGTAATTGCTTGGGTTCTGGGCACGCTCATCTCCCGGTGCCAAGGGCAGCACGGGCCTGACGGCTGATGGTGGGAAGGGAGCAGAGTCAGCCTGCGAGACACGTTCCGGGGTCATAAGGTGGAAGGGCCTGTGGAGGGTCTAGTGCCTGTTTTCCCAGTTGTATTTGAGAATTTCACCGGCTGACGTGCATCTTGTTAGCAGGTGCTGGCAGTCACAGCCGTCGCCCCATGGGGTCTGTCCTGCTGGTTCCTGGTGGAGGGACGAGGTGGGGCACAGGCGACCCCCACCTCCGCCTGCCGTAGTGCAGCCTGAACCTTGACGTGTTTGGACCTGAGCTGTCCGGTGCTGGGCGCTGGAGTGTCCACCTCCAGAAGCTAAGGGTGGCCAGTTCCCCCAGGAAAGGGCCTGTGGTCTGTTTCTTGCAGATAATCCCGAAGGTCACGGAGTTGGTTGGGAGCAGCTACCGCTATCACCGAGGAGAGGTTGGTGGTGGGCCAGTGCCAGCTGTGGGACGTCCCTCCCGCTGGGGAGCCCCAGACCCAGCTACCGAGCACAGCCTGGGGAGCCCCCTGTCCTCCGGGTCTCAGTAGGTGGGTGAGCAGGGCCGGTGCAGCGACTGTCCTTCCTGTTAAGCTGGCCTGGGCGTGTGTGGGTCTGGGGGGTCTGGCTGGGCCGCTGATCCCTGCTCTCGCGCCTGCAGAACCTGGAGTACTGCATCATGGTGATTGGGGTCCCCAACGTGGGCAAGTCATCACTCATCAACTCCCTGCGGAGGCAGCACCTCAGGAAAGGTAGTTCCCCGGGGCAGGCTCTGGTTCTTGTGCTGGGACAAACTTCAGAGCCCGAGACCCCAGCTCGTCAGGGGGTCTTTTCCCACCAGGAGGAGGTGACAGCCTGGCATGCAGTCAGCTGGTGAGACACAGTCATTCCCTTATACATTTTATACTTCATTCGCGTTCTCTTTTCAAAACTAAATGCTTAATTATAGTGTTTAGTATATGCGATGACTTTTCTAAACGTTGGTAGTCTCGTCCTTTCGTTTATCTGTCTCTGACCCGCTGTGCTCAAGGTGTGTAGGAAACGTGGGGTGCGATGTCAGGCCGGGACCTGGGGAGGGGGAGCCCCAGGCCTGTGTCCTTGTCCCACGCCTCTCAACTTTTGAGACCAAGTCTGCACGAGCGTGTCCTTCGGGCGCCACCCCAAAGCCCGAACAGTGCCAGACCATCATCTCGGGCTGTTTCGCTGCCAACTGGGGAGCTGTTATAGTCAGCTGTTGTTTTGTTTATTTTTCTTCAGTTGTGGCTTTAAAAAACATCGTTGGCATTAAGTATGTTAAGTGCTGTGCAACCGTCACACCACCTATTTCCAGATTTTTCCATCATCTCAAGCGGAAACTCTAGACATAAATGGTAGCTGCCCTCCTGAACTCCTGGGAGCCTCTGGTCTACTTTCTGTCGTGTGGACTTGACAGCTCCGGTGTCACATAACTGGAATCACAGGATTTGACCTGTGTCAGGCTTATTTCACGGAGCCTAACTCTACAGGGTCCATCCGTGTTGTAGTGTGATTCATAATTCATAATTTCCTTCCTTTTTCGGGCTGAATAATACTCTGTGGTGTGGACGGACCACATTTCGTTTATCCATCTGTGCCGACGGATGCATGTGTCCCTTTGTTCTTGTGTTGATTCAGCAGAGGGTGCAGAGTCTGCTTGGGACACACCCTGAGCTGGGCCCCAGGGCAGCCAGTGTTCAGAGCACAGGCGGCCTCTTGGTCAGGAGTGGCCCCACCGACAGGCTCTTCTGGGTGGTGTGGGGGCAGATGCTTGGGACCCGGTCTTGCAGGGAGGAAGGTGATGGCGGCGGGCAGCTCCGGTCCAGACGTCACGGCCGTTGCTTAGCAGGTGCTGGGCCACTCTCAGGGCCGGGAGACAGTTCTCTCCTGGTGTTAGGGGCCCTCCAGGTCTCCACGTGTGTCGTTGCTCATTCTGTAGCTTACCTGCCTGTGTGTTTAACAGACACTGACACCCTCTTTTATCCTGCAGGAAAAGCCACCAGGGTGGGCGGCGAGCCTGGGATCACCAGAGCTGTGATGTCCAGGATTCAGGTAGGGGCCCTCGGCTGCCAGGCCTCCACCGCCCCTTCCCTCTGCTCTGTCCGCCAAGCGCTGCCCCAGTCCTCACAGCAAGCCTGGGGGAGGGCACAGGTGCCACCGCGTCTCACAGGTGAAGGAAGCTGCCCGAGGGCACACAGGGTCAGGGCAGAGCCCGTCCTTCTGGGAGGAGGGCAGCTGCTGGGTTCCTGCTCTTATTCGTTCTCCGCATCACGCGGGAGTGGCATCCTGTGGGGTAGCTGAGAGCTGGTGGCAGTGACGACACTGGCGGGCAGGCTCTGGGGCCTCCTCAAGCCTGTGGGGCCCAGCAGAGGGCCTGGCGGGAGGGGCTGCTTGAGGCTGCTCGAGCGGCTGGCCGACTGCCCTCTGTGCCCACAGGTGTGTGAGCGGCCGCTGATGTTCCTGCTGGACACCCCTGGGGTGCTGGCTCCCCGGATCCAAAGCGTGGAGACAGGCCTGAAGCTGGCCTTGTGTGGTGAGCCAGCCCCCCACAATAGGCCCCCAGGCCCCCAGGCTGGGCGCCTCGTGCCAGCCTTGGCCTGGCTGCCATAGAGATGTCCAGAGCTGTGGTGCAGGACGTCTCGGGCAGCGTGTGTGGTCCTGGCTCACAGGTGACACACTCTGCACCCTCTGACCCCACCAGTCCTCCTGGCCTGCCCTGGAGGGGCGCCCTCCTCCTGTTTAACAGGTGGGGCGGGCCTGGTGGGGGCAGGTCAGGCCACGGCTTGGCCTCCTCAGCGGCACGTGTGTGCGCTCACCCTTGCTGCCTGTTCCCAGGAACCGTGCTGGACCACCTGGTGGGCGAGGAGACCCTGGCTGACTACCTTCTCTACACCCTCAACAGGCGCCAGCTCTTGGGGTGAGTGTGGGAAGGCGGGCCCTTCCTCTCCCATCCCAGACAAACGTGACTGAAAAAACAGAACCGTTAAAGTACTGTAGATAGATAGCGTGCAGTCCTTTGAAGTGTACAGTTTAATAGACGTGTGAAAGCGTTCCACAGTCCAGAAAACCCCCCCAGTTCTTATGCTGCTTTGTAGCCCCTCCTTCCCGCCCCTTCCTGCCCCATCTGCTTCCCATCACCTAGAATCTCACGAGTGGAGCCACATGGTGCGGACTCCCTGCTCAGCCCCGTCGTCTCGGGATTCATCCGTGTTCTAACACTGGTCACCACTGGGAGGTTTCATTGTGCAGACATCTGGTTGGTTCGTTCTCGCTGCTGAGGACGGTGTGAGCGCCGGTGTCCCGTGGGGCCCCAGAGCTGTCCTTTATCACAGGGGTCCCCAACCCCCAGGGGACCCGGTACCGGTCTGTGGCCTGTTAGGAACCGGGCCGCACAGCGGGCGATGAGCGGCGCGTGAGCGAGTGAAGCTTCCTCTGCCGCTCCCCGTCGCTCCCTGTCGCTCGCGTTACCGCCTGAGCCACCCCATCTCCCCCCAACCCCGTCCGTGGAAAAACTCTCTTCCACGAAACCGGTCCCTGGTGCCAAAAAGGTTGGGGACCGCTGCTTTATCACCTTGAGGACATCAGGCACAGGTAATTGACTGTCCCCAAAGAAGCAGCTTTTGGTTTCATTGACTTTCTGTGTTCTCTTTCTTCCTGGTTGCTGTTGGTTGATTGCTGTTCGGTCCCTGTTCCTTCCTTGTTTCCGTGTTCCTGACTCTCTTCCTGTTTGTGCTGCCCGTGGGGAGACGGGCTCTCCCACCACCGCCTGGGCTGCTCTCTTCCCCGCTGTCCTGGCAGCAGCTGCTTCATGAGTTTCCAGGCTCCGTTGTCGGGGGTGGAAAGCGTCAGGAGGTCATTGGGTTCTTCTGGTGGTTTGAGGACGTGACCCCCTTTATCCTTCGAGAGTCTCTGTGTGCTCATCTTTCCTGTCGCGTTGCTTTGAGCTTGTGCGTCTTTACTTTTAAAATGTGTTTATCGGCTGCTTGTAGTTGGGCCTTGCTTTGTACGCAGTCTGACCGTTTCTGCTTTTATTTTGGGTAGCCCATTTCCATCTGATGTGGTCACTGACGTTAGGTTTCCATCTGTCATCTTGCCATCTGTCCCAGCTATTCTTTGTTCTTTTTTCCTCTCTCTCTCTGGCCTGTTTTATGATTCCCCTTTGTCAGCTTGTTACCTGTAGCTTTGGAGGAGGTAGCTTTAGGGTTTGTAGAACACTTTTCGGGGGTGTTAATGCCGAGTGTGGTATGAGGGCCCTTCCGCTCTCCTCACCCTCACCTCTGGGCCGGTCTCGTCACACCTTTTGCTTTTATGTAGCAGACGTGCTGCCGAGCTTTGTTTATGCACAGATGTAAGTGGAGGCTCGATCTCGGCAGTTTCCTCTGAGCCTCGCCAGTCACGGCTCCTTGTCTGTGTGTGGACCCGCCCTCCCTCTGGGGCCATCTTCCTGCCCGAGGGTTTCCTGTGACGCTCACAGTGACGCAGGTTGCTGTTTGTCCGAAGATGTGCTCATTTCACCTTAGTTTTTGAAGGGCGTTTGCCCTGCGTGTAGATTCTAGATGGACGGATTTCCTCAGTCCCGCAGAGCGGCTGTTGTTTCTGATGAGAAGTCTGTCTGTCTGTCTTTGTTCTCTGTATTCATGGCCCTCTGGCTGCTGTTAAGATTTCTCTTTATCAAGTTTTTGAGCAATTTATGGCGCTGGGCCTTCATGTGGTTTTCTGCATGTTTCTTGTGCTTTTAGTTCCTCGGACTCTCGCATCTGTGGTTGTGTAGTTTGTATCACATTCGGATGATCTCTGGCCATTCTTCCTCTCTCCCAGGACTCCACCACCCAGGCACTGGCCGCGGGTGCCGCCGGCTCAGCAGTGCTGGCTCTCCAGTCCCCTCACCCTCTCTTCTGCAGATCTGACCTGCTTTAATCCCGAGTGTGTGTTTCACAGTGCTTGCCTCCCAGGACTCCACTACCCAGGCACTGGCCGCGGTGCCGCCGGCTCAGCAGTGCTGGCTCTCCAGTCCCCTCACCCTCTCTTCTGCAGATCTGACCTGCTTTAATCCCGAGTGTGTGTTTTCACAGTGCTTGCCTCCCAGGACTCCACTACCCAGGCACTGGCCGCGGTGCCGCCGGCTCAGCAGTGCTGGCTCTCCAGTCCCCTCACCCTCTCTTCTGCAGATCTGACCTGCTTTAATCCCGAGTGTGTGTTTTCACAGTGCTTGCCTCCCAGGACTCCACTACCCAGGCACTGGCCGCGGTGCCGCCGGCTCAGCAGTGCTGGCTCTCCAGTCCCCTCACCCTCTCTTCTGCAGATCTGACCTGCTTTAATCCCGAGTATGTGTTTTCACAGTGCTCTCCTCTAGATACTGGGTTTGGATCATTTTTTGTTTACTATCTTCTGCGTGTTTTCTTAACTTTGTAACCACGGGAACGCAGTTCTAATAACTGATTCAACGTCTGGGAATTCTACCATCTGGGGCAGTTTCAGGTAATTGGTTTTCTCCTTGTAATGGCTCTGTTTTCCTGCTGTGTGTGCCTGACAGCTTTTGACGGGGGGCAGGCACGTGAATCGGACCTTTCTGGTGACAGGTGTCTTTATATTCCTGTTCTGGGACCGTTATTTGGAAACACTTTGGTCCTTTTGGACCTTCCTCTTACAGTTTGTCAGGTGGGCCTGGAACAATTCCCAGGGCGTCCCGCCCCCTCCCCAGCCTGTGGATCTTGGGTTCCGTCTGTCCCGGCTGCTCCCCTCCTGCCTCTTGGGTGGCTCTTCCTGGCCTCTGGCCTTGGGAAACTTGCTCTGCTGACCATCTGAGGGTGGCTGTCTGCCAGTTTCCCGAGCCCTCTCCCTGGGCAGCTCTGCCCTGTCTGACTCGCCTGCAGCCGGCAGCTGCCCTGGTCCCCAGCGCCGTCTCTCCGCTCCGGGCTCCCCGGGGCCCCTCCCTGCACTCCTCCTTCCCATGGCTACACTCTTTGTGGCCTGATGTCTGGGCCTTGAAAACCATTGTTGTGTGAAGTTTTGGTTGTTTCTTCCTTTTTTGTTATTCCAGGTGGCGAGTAGACCCAGTCCCTGTTAGCCCATTTGCATGGAAGTGGGATTTGACATATGTGGGTTTTTTTGGGTTTTGGTTTTTTTTGGCTGCATGTGGCTAAGCGTGTGGGATCTTGGTTCCCCAGTCAGGGATTGAACCCGTGCCCCCTGCACTGGAAGCACGGAGTCTTAACCACTGGACCGCCAGGGAAGTCCTGGAAGTAGAATTTGAAATGTCACGTTTTGCTTGATGTTCGAGGCATTCAGTTTGGACCTCCGCTGTCCTCGGTGTTTCTGGGAAGCGTGACAGCCGACTCCCTGCGGGTGGCAGGTCTTGGGCGTGTGTGGGTGGGAGTCTTCCTTGCCTTCGATCTCTTGGGGACAGAGGGGCCTGCGCAGCTGCTGCTCTGGGAAGTTTGATTTTGGACGCGCATTCCTCGGGGTTGTCGTTCCGAGACCGGCTCCGATGCTCACGTGGGGTCCAGGCGCGAGGCCTGAGGCCCGTCCGGCCTCCCCCACTCTGCAGCTGCAGTTCACATTGCAGTCCTGCCTGCCCAGCGGGCGGTGAGGGGGAGGGGCCAGCACAGGTGCTGGTCCAGGGGTCCTGGCCCCGGGGCTCAGGGAGGCACGTGTCCGTGGAAGACGCTGGTCTCCTTTGGCCTCTCAGCCTCTGATGTGCCGCACCCATCCCGTGCTGGCTCTTCCCCCCAGGCCCAGAGCACCAGTCAGTGGGGAATACCACCGTCCATCTCCGGCCAGCCGCCTAGAGGCACCAAGGCAGCCTCGGCAGCAAACTGAGTGTGTGCCAGTGGCCGGGCTGCCATCGTGGGAGGCCAGCTCAGGGCCAGGGGATGACACCGCTGGGAGCAGCAGCCTTTCTGACCGCCGCCCCAGGACCCCGGTGGGGGAGGGGGTCTCGGGCAGCTGGTCGTGGCCACGCGGAAGGCAGGTGTCGGTGAGGCCCCCAGGTCCGCGTGGCGGTCACCCGCACCCACGAGGGGTCATTGGTGGAGCTGCTGACCATCGCCCTGTGTGCAGGTACGTGCAGCACTATGGCCTGGGTGAGGCCTGCGACGACATCGCCAGTGTGCTAAAGCGTGTGGCCGTGAAGCTGAGGAAGACCCAGAAGGTGAAGGTGCTGACGGGCACTGGTGAGACCTGGTGGCCCCAGGCTGGGCTCGGGGGGCGGAGCTTCTGGGGGAGGGGCTCTCGGTCTGGGCTGGGGCTGGGGCAGGGTGTGTGGGGCGGCCCCACCCTCTTCCTGTGGCTTCTGGAGGCTCCGGCTTCCCAAATGTGCAAGGCAGGCGCCCACCTGAACGGGCCTGAGGTGGGTGGGCTAGAGCTCCTGAGTGGGGCTCCGTCCTTACTGGGCCCTCCTGCTTTCCCCAGGTGACGTCAACGTTGTCCAGCCCAACTACCCTGCGGCCGCCCGAGACTTCCTGCGGGCCTTCCGCAGCGGGGTGCTGGGCCCCGTGATGCTGGACCGGGACCTCCTGCAGGGCCCCCCTGCGGCGGAGCCCTGACTAGTCCAGCAGGAGGGCCTCGCGGCTCCACGGCCAGGGGTGGGCACCCGGGAGTCCCCTGTCCACAGGCTCCTTGCTGGTCACTGTATACTCCCCGGTCTCTGCTCTAGGAAGGAGGCCATGCCCTCCTGCTGCACAGCCCAGCCCCTGGTTACAGGGGACTGAGCCTGGGTGTGGACATCAGGGCAGTGGACGTCCCTGGGTTCCTGGCGGGGGGAGGAAACTCACTCATGTTCAGTATCTCCTGAATATTCTCTTGAGGAGAAGCTGGTGTTTTCTCAGAAGGAGTTGAAAGTGTAATCTGTAATTTTAAAATTAAAAGGCCTGTCTCTGTGGTTGGCCCTTTCGTTGTGCACCTGTGCAGCCCCTTGGGCCCCTCACCAAGGAAAAGCGGAACGTGAACCACTTAGTACCCAAGGCTCTTGTGTAAGAATCCCGACACGGAGTCCTGGGTCCTGCAATAAGAAACAGTCTCATTGGCAACAGAGTGTTTATTCCACTACTAAAACGTGCACACACACACGGACAAGAGGTCCCAAGTAGCCGTGGCAGAACCCAAGGACCACCTGTCCCCTCGGTGGCCGGGGCCGCTCTGCTCACAGCCCAGCTACACACAGGCCGGTGTGGTCAGCGGAGACCCTAGGCCTCCCCACCGCCTGCCAGCACCTTCCAGCTAATGAGACAGCAGGACTTCTTCCCGGAGGCGGTGCTCAGCATTGCTGTGGTCGCACCTGAAGGGGTGCAGGAACATGACCACCAGCTTGCATTCTGGAGAGGCCGGAGGGGGGAAGGGGTGGGGATTGGGTAGGCTGCACCTGGTCAGCAGCCCCGGCCCTTCCTGTAGGCGCCCCTCTAGGTCCTGCCGCCCCGTGTGGCTGCCCCACACCCAGCGCACCTGCCAAGTCTCCTGAGACACCCACCGGCCTCCTGCCGGACCCTGACCCGTAGGGGTGGGAAGCATTCAGAGACTCGCAACTGTGCCAGACGCCAGATGCCGCTGGAGTCGGGCTGGTGTGTGGAAAAGCTTGACGAGTGTGCTGGCGGCTCACGCTGCAGAGGCACGTGAAGGTCTGGGCCAGCCACAGTCCAGGTCCGGGTGGGTCTCTGAGGCTGAGCACAGCCTGGCCGGGCCCATCAGGGAGAACTGAGTCAACCGAGGGGCCGCCCTGATGGGTCCCCCTGTTCAAGATTTTAAAACGGTCACGCTGCCTCTGAGGCCCCAGCCAGGGCTTGGCCACGACCTGTTGGTCCTTGGGAGCGTCGAGCTTGGTTCGGGAGGACAGAGCGCATCTGGGCGCCGCACCCAAGAATGCTGGCAGTGTGGACACAGGAGGCTGCAGGGAGCTGCGTCCTGCAGCGGAGCGCCTGGGTCTTCGGAGGAAAGTGCTTGGTCCAGGTCCCGCGGATAATCTGGAGACCTTCAGTGTAACCAGAGCCGAGTGCCAGCTGTGAGAGAGCAGAGGTGGCACGGCTCCTGGGAGATGCTGGTCTTGGCACTGGCGTCCATCAGCTGAGTCCAAAGGCCCTGCAGCCCAGGGGCAGGCGAGGGCAGATTCTGGAGGCAGCCCTGCCGGGGAGGCTCCTGCTGAGCACAGGAGAGCCTGAGCCGGAAGCCAGACCCCGGAGCCGTCCTTCTGAGGGACAAGAGGCTATTCAAGCCACAGGACATGTGAAAGAGCTGGGGCCCCAGGCTGAGCTCACGGCCAGTGGACCAGGCTGGCGGCTTGAGGGAAAGGCACCTGAGAGGTGAAGGGCTGGCCTTCCGCACGGGTGTTGAGTGCCAGCCGCAAACCCTTGTCAGGACGCGCCCTGTGGTTTCTTCAGAGGCCGCTCTGGCCTCGCTCTGACAGCCCTCGGGGTGTGGAGGAAGCTCAGCTTCTGGGCTTTCTTCTGCTGGACAGGTGCCCTCACATCTGGTGGCACTTGCTGGGCACTGGGCCCTGCCTTGTGGCCATGCCGGCCGTGGGTCTGACTGGAGCCCCGGCCCCTCCGGTCCACCTCGCCCTCAGCTTCCGAGGGGCTGCCTGCCACAGCTGCCGTCCCCGAGTACAGGCGGGGCTCTTATCCTGGAACGTGGACCTGGAGCTCAGAGCAAATGGAAAACTCTTGAAGTTTAAACAGATTTTCTTTTTCTTCCAAAATAGGTCCAAGAAGAGCTGTTTCAAGTCAGAGCAAAGTGGCTTTAAGGGAGCCCCTGGCGACGGGTCTCGCAAAGCGTCTGCCCGTGGGGGGACACGGGCACGGGCCCTGGGCCCAAGGGCAGGGGCAAGGCGTGGGCAGTTCCTGTGGGCGAGGGTATCCTGGGAGCCGTCTGGAGAACCACGGGGCCACGTCTGGGCTCACTAATCCACAGATGTGGCCCCCTTCCTTTCTGGAAGGCAGCACACTACAGCCTGCGAGGGAAACCTCTCCTCTCCCCCAAATCCTCAAGTCCTTGGGCCCACTGGGGCTGTTTCTGGGGGGGATGCCACCACGTCCTCAGGGGTGTGGCCGAACCAGCCCAGCCTGAGGGCCCACCTCTCTGCCTGGTGGTCAGCACCGTCCACACCTCTCAAGTGTCCAGGTGGGGTCAGGGGAGCTAGAGTGGCCTGAACAGCTTGTAGAGTGGTGGGCAGCTGGCCAGGATGGTGCAGGAACCTCAGGACACCTGCCTTTCTGGCTGGGGGGGGTACCCTAACCTCCAAGTGGCAGGCAGGGCATCCTGGAGCTGAGGGGCCACTGGTCCCCTGGTAGGGTGGGAGGTGCGGAGGCTGGGGAGGGGATCGGGCAGGAGGGGGAACAGGAGGTGCCTCTGGGTCATAGGAGGAGAGGCTGCTGGACTGTCGGGAGTTGGCCACGCAGCTCCTCTGGGCTCAGAGGCCTTGGGCAGTGGAGGCAAGGGGCGCTCAGTGCTGGGCAGCCTCTGTGGTGGCTCGCGGGGCAGGCGCGGGCTGGGGGCAGATCTGGCCCCCGAGCCCAGCCCGGCCTAGGTCCGCAGCAGCCCCAGGGCGCCCAGGGCACCGCCCAGCAGCAGGCAGAGGTGAGGGTCGCCCATGGGCCCCGCGCCCGAAGTCCACGCCCGGTAGCTGTAGACGCTTCGGTTCGTTCCGTTGCCGCCGGGTGCGCCGTCCTCGTCGTCGTCTGGGCCATGCTCCCCGGGCCCCGCGGCCCTCCTCCAGCTCGAGCCCGCCGCCAGGCCCGCGGCTGCCCCCGCCGCTGCCCCCGCCGCCGCTCCCGCGGCCACGCGCAGCGAGGAGCCGGCGTAGCGGGGCGCAGGCCTCACGCGCACCCTCGAGGCCCCGCGCGCGCCCCCGCGCAGCCCGCCCCGGGCGCTGCCGCGAGCGCCGCCACGGCCGCCCTTGGCCGCGCCGCTGTCGCAGAGGAAGGTGGCCGCTAGCAGCAGAGCCCAGCACGCGGCGGCAGTCCAGTTCATCTTCGTGGAGCAAAACCTGCGGGAGGATGGAGGAAGGGACCTCAGCTTCTGCGAGGCCCAGGGCGCCCGGGGCCTGGGGACAGGGGCTCAGCATTTGGTGGTACATGGGGCCCCAGCACCTTGGAGCACTACCGGACCAGGCTGGCGTGGGCTAAGAGGAGGAGGTTGTAATGCCTGAGGATTAGGGACTCAGGCTTGGGGAGGGCGTGGGCTCTTGTTCAGTAACTGGGAAGGGGCAGCAGGGGGTGAGAGGGTTCAGCACCTGCGGGTTATTCTGTGCTTGGGGGGGTGGTGGTGGAGTAGGGGCAAAGAATGGGCGGTGGTGAGCACCCTCCGGTGGGCGGGGGGCGCTCAGGCCTGGGGAGGGGGCCCCGTATTCTGGGCTGCTCTGGAAGGACCGACTCCGGTCTCCAGGGCTCGGCAGGACCAGAGGCCACCCTGGGGTCTCAGGGACCGAGGGTCCCCAAGGAACCAGATCGGGGTCTGGAGAAGGGACCAACGGTGAGACTCGACCCGGCCCTCCCACCCCTTCCGGGGCTGCGCGGGGCCAGAGCCGGTTCGGGCCTCGCGGGCTCGTCACCCTGTGCGGACCCCGCCCCAACGCCGCAGGCCCGGGCCCAGCTTAGGGTCGCCTCCCGCCCGCTTCTGCCTCGCGCTCCCCCCCCCCGCCCCCACCGCCTGGCTCAGCTGCTGGGCCGGGGGACCGGGATGCGACCACCTGCCGGAGGCTCCACCCTCCGCCCGGGCCCTGTCGGCCCCTCGCTGCGTCTTCATTTCTAGCCCGGCGGGCGCCAGCCCCAGCCTCCCGGTGCGCGCCCACATTCCGCCGCCCGGCCTTACCAGCCACGGGCCTCGCTCGGAACCGCGGCGGCCGCTCCAGGGACCGCTGCCGAGCGGGAAGGACGGAGCTGCGGCGGAGACTGCACGGAGCGCCGAGCGCCGACCGCCAAAGCGCCGACCGCGGAGCCTGGCTTTTGCGTGAGGCATCCGCCCTAGGCTTGGGGGTGGGCAGACGCGGAGGCGCATCCCCCGGGAGACGGAAGGGAGGAGATAAAGGCAGGCGCTCCGAGGCGCAGCACCCCGTCCTAGCGGCCCCCCCCGCACCCCCCCCCCCGGGTCCTGTCTCTCGACAGGACCCTCTGCCCCGCTGTCTTCAGCACCCGGTGCGCACACCGCCACCTTCCCACAGTCCATCCCACTCCACCCGCCCCAAACCCTAACCTCTCCCACCCCACCCTCTCCCGTTCCTCATTTCCATCCTTCCCGGGGTGGGTGTGTCCCAGACACAGGGACCAAAGAATGCGACGTCGGACCCTGAGCTCCTGACCGCGGTGCACAGAGAGGGGAGGACGGCTCTCCAGGGCCCCATGGTGTCCGAGTCCCAGAGCAGCACCCCCTCGTGGGCCCCCCTCCTCCCGCCCTTTAGTGCCCACTGTTCAGGCTCCTCCGGGGGTCCTCAGGTAGCCCCGCCACCGGTAACCCGACTGCTCAAGCCAGCGGGCCTCCCCGGTCCCGGCCGGATTGGACTCTGGGGCCACGTCTGAAATGGTGCTGTCTTGCTTCCCAAGGCTGGTTTGTCCTCTGGAATCTCTTCCCCTCCACCCACTGACTCTAGGCCTTCACCCCAGCCACTCCACCTGGGGACACCAGGCCCTCTTGATGGTGTCAGAGGTGGGCACAGGGACCTCCTGAACTTCAGAGGGTTGTTATGTGATTCGATCTCTCAGCTTCCATCAGACCCTCGTGGTCCCTGGAGGCTCAGCACCGCTGCTCCACACGTTCTCCTGGGCAATCTCAGGGCCTGTGGGTTTCAAATGCCACCTGGGCCAGAGGGGCAGCGGCCAAGTAGAGAGCCTCCCGCCCAGCCTCAGGGACTGGGCTGCTGTGGTGATGGATGGCGGGAGGGGTAGGGACAGAAATGGGGGTTCGTCCAAGGTTTGCATTCTCTGGTTGAGCCCCCCCCACCCCCGGTCCCACGCACAGAACGGCCCCCAGCGTGTTGCTCACCCCAAGGAAACAAGGGCGTTTCTCTGACGGTATCAGGAAGCACCTGGAAGCCCCGGCGCGGTGTGGGGCCTGCTGGGGACAGCTGCCGCTTTGGCCTCTCAGCGTCCTTTCCCTGTTCTGGTCAAAGCATCCTTGTGTGTGCCCTGGGGAGCCAGCCCTCTCTTACGTTCGGCCCATGGGGGTCTGACTGTGACTGCCCCCTCCCCTGGTCTTGTGAGGGGATGTGGCATGCCCTGTGGCTCTTCCTGGCCACGTGGACCTGCTTCCCAGTGTAAGGCCCCTGGCCGTGGTCTGAGCTGCTGAGAGAGGCCGCTCTCCTTCCGCGGGAGGCTGTGCCTGGAGCCGTTGCATGCGAGGACCTGTCACCCTCGTGGAGCCTTCACATGGAGCCCGAGGGCAGGTGAGTCGGGCCCTGTGCCCCCTCGACCTCCCGGGTCAGGCAGCGCCACAGCTGACGCCGTGGACCTTCTCTGGATGAGTGCTTTCCGTCACCTGCACTTAGAGGGTCCCCAGCCCGATGGCCCGTCCCTGCCCCCTCATTCTCAAGGGTCCTGCCGAGCACAGGGAGCTTCCAGGTAGCCTTCCCACTGCTTTGCTTTAAAGTGTGAACAGCAAACAGCGTTTATCAGGCATCCAAAGACAGAAAGTCTGCAACACAACAGAGAAAGGCCAAGGTAAAGAAATGGGGTGAAAAAAAAGGCTCAAGAAGTTTGAGGAATTAGAAGAAAACCTAAGAAACAAACAAAAAATATTCCAACTCATAGGCTCAGAAAAGCTGGGGGGATACTATTTATATAAGAACAGGATGCTGTGACAAAGGTCGCGGCTAAGAACGAACCTCTGAGAAACAACCAGGAGAATTGAATTATAAAGGTAAGGAAATTTCTCTGCATGAGCAGCAAACGATAGCAAATATGAGAGAAAGGGCACGGTTTTGGGCTCTGAGTCTGACAGATAGTTGTTCGGAGGAGAGAGAAGAACCAAGGGCACCACGTAGGAGGAGCCACGGGCTGAGGCTTAATTAACCCTTTTCGAGACCCTAAACCTTTTCTCTTAAAATATGTAAGGGAAGCACAGAAAAAAATTTAGACTATTTTATGTTTAAATATCAACATGAAAAACCTAAATAAAATGTTAGCCACTGAGCCCAAGAGTACATCGGAAGCAGGTCGCACCACTCAGGTCCAGGTGCTTTCAACATCGTCAAGTATGCGGACGTGCTTCACTCACTGCTGCACCAAGGGAGAAGAACGCTCATGATTTTCTCAGAAGGAGAATACAAAGCATTTCATTTCTTAATTTTTTGTTTGTTTGTTTTTTGGGGCGTTTTTTGCATGTGAAAATGTATTACTATCGTGCCGTCACCATCAAGACTTACGATATTGGTCCTTTCTTCTAACCTTTGCGTTAAGGCCAAAAGAGAGACATTGGCTACTTTGACAACCTACAAGACGACTCCAGGAATGTCACCAACAGCATGACCTTTGCGACCAAATCCAGCAACCAGAACTTCATCATTTTCCTCCGTAAAGTTCAAACAACCATCACTGGGTGCAAAGGCTGGGACTTGGGGGCCATCCTTCATTAACTGAAGCCTGACACACTTCCCTACGGCAGAATTTGGCTGTTTGGCTCCAACCCCTACTGTTCTGAGCACAGTTCCCTTTGCGTGAGAAGCGCCTCCGTAAGGGCTGGCCCTCTGGGCTCTGCTTTCTTGTACCGTTTATCAGGCCACTTCTGGTCTTGTCAGTGGCTACGGAGCTTCCTGGCAGGATGAAGACATGCCGTGGGCCTGAGCAGAAGAGAGCCATTTCTTAATTTTTAGATGTTATTTTTGAAATTGAAATGCACACGACATGTAACATGTTGTAAATGTAACGTGTCCAACATGTTGGTTTGGTGCATTTGCATGTTGTCATACGATCGCCATTGTCAAGCGTTTGATTTCCATCAACACTCACTGGTGGGGACACATGCCAAGAAAACTAGTCGTTGAAATGAATTTTTTAACCCGATTAAGGCTGTATTTCAAAAAATCCCTCAGCAGACATCATACTTAGTGGAGAGCCTTTAAATGTGTTCCCTTAAAAAATAGAACAAGAAAAGCTTCCTACTCTCACCACTTCTGTCGATCAGAGTAAAGTCCGGCCTGAGACCAGGAGACAGCCATGCACTGGAGAAGCCACAGGCTCTGCAGTTCGACTGCTTACCACCCCCCGCAGCTGGGGAGCCAACGACCAGGCAGAGCTGACGAAGCCTGCATCCTCCTGTGGTGCTTACTGGCTAGAGCTAGACAGCAGCTGTCCCTACGGACCGGATGTGCCCTTTCCAGCTCACCCCAGTCCCCTCATCCCTGATTATACCCCCAGCTCGAGACTGGGCAGCAGCTGCCTCGGATCGGTTATGTTATACGAAGGAAAGGATGGAAGATGTGCCCGGAAACAATGTGATGTTCTGCGTGGTCCACTGATGTCTTGCGCTTTGCCCTGAAGGCACCTGAGTTCGCAGACATCTTAAACACATAGAGCATTCTCAGATATCTCTCCCATCACATGCCGTGCCTCTCCAGGATACACTGTGCCCCACTGTTAGCTGGGCCAGTCTAGAAAAGAACACTAAATCATAGAAGTTAATGGAGGAGCAGACTGAGATCGACTCCTTCAGACCCTTCATTGTGAGAGGGGCTGGGAGTAAAATGAAAACTGTTAGTACTCTCCCTCTGCTTTTAGGTCGGTGCCACACACCCAAAATCAGTGAGAGAAGCCACAAAGGCACTTCAGGAGGCCAAGACTGGGTCAGTCTGAACAGGGGGCCACAGGACACGTTAGCCCCCTTCCTTGACTGTTTAGTTCTTAGAGAGAAAGCCACGGGGGTGAGGAGGAAAATGCAGGGGCCAGCCCAGTAGACGCCCTGCGCTGTCAAAACCCACCAGGCTCATCCTCGCTTCGGTTAGGGCTGCTGGCCCGCGCCTACCGGTTTTGTAGGTGGCATAAAATGACTTGCAGCGGGGGTGTCATCATTGCAGAAAGGACAGAGAGTAGAATCTGGCCTTGGCCAACGTAGGACAGAGGGAGAGGATGCCTTCCTCACACCCCTTCATTCTGCCGCGACAAGTGCCACCTTACTTGCCCTTTAGGGAGGCGGAGACTCTGACACAGCCCAGACGCTTCCCGTTGCTCAGGATGATCTCCGACGGGTAGTTCCCGCTGCTGAGCCAGCTGGGCAACTGCAGGGCAGGCAGGAAGAAGTTAGACTTGGGCAGTGAGTAGGTGCCTTCTTTGAAGGGACAGTGACAGGGAAGCCCACAGGTGTGCAGGGGTTCTGGACAGGGATTCTCAAGGGGAGTTAACACTTCAAGCACACTACGGAAGTTCTCGTAGGCGCAGCTACCAAGTTGCTCCACGCCTGGGACTTTGACCCAAAAGCCAGCCACTTCGTTCTCCGGAGCTAATACCACTTTCAGAGCATCTTTGAGGCCCACAGTGGTCCTGACCGCAGCATTGATGGTCACGTTCCTGGGAATGACAATGGGGTCAGGTTCCACAGGCAGGCTGTTGACCACCGCAGGGTGCTTCCCCTCATCGCAGTTACCCCAGGAAACGCCACCGAGCCTGGAGAGCCTTCGAGAGGATGTGTGCAGGAGCTGCTGGGCCGGCGAGAAGCAAGCCCAGGGAGATGGGGAATGGGGCCTGCATCAGGGCGTTCATCACAGAGGGTGGGTCCTCACCGGGTTAACTACAAGTTCTGTGGAGGTGACAACGCCTTTAAATGCCTGCCCGTATTGGTTATGCAAAGCTGTGCGTTCCAACATACACGCACTTCTGAAACCAAAAGGAGAGGAAGGAAGAATAAGGCAGATGCAGTGTTTAAGGAGGTAATGGCTGATAACTTTCCAAGGCTGATGAGAGAAAGCAAGTCTCGAATTCTAG
The DNA here is from genome assembly GCF_039906515.1 of Pseudorca crassidens. NCBI lineage: Eukaryota > Metazoa > Chordata > Mammalia > Artiodactyla > Delphinidae > Pseudorca > Pseudorca crassidens. The sequence goes on along the minus strand of NC_090311.1, from coordinate 395,598 downwards.
AAGCGTGACAAACTCCATGCATGATAACTACACACGCACACACACACACAAGCATACCCTGGACACCAAACACAACAAGAAGATCTTGAAAGCTTCCAGGCGTGGGGGAAAGCCAGAGATTGACCAGGTCACAGGTGGTCGGGGGAGTGAAGGTGGAGGGGGACCTTCCCGGGAGCTCGGAGTGAGCTCGTCCTGGGCTGAGGAGCTGTCCCCTGATCGGGTGCTGAAGCTCCCTGTGAGAGGCAGCTGGAGCCTTCGGAGTTTCGGCAGCTCCCACTGTGCTCCCGTCTCAGGGTGAGGGGGGAAGAGAGGAGCTTGCTGGCTGCACTGGGAGAGAGCCATGGCCTGCCTGGTGTGGGCTGGTGGCTGTGAGCAGATGCCGGGGGACGGATTTGAAGTTCCTCCCCCTGCAGCTGGTGCTAGGAGGGGCCAGGGGCCTGGTGGGGTTTGGCCAGGGCCTCGCTGATGTCGTGGTTCGGCAGGCAGTAGATGTTGGGGTTGAGCCGTGGGGTCACAACCAAGTAGACCCTGAACACCAGCTTGTTGAAGTCGAAGGAGCTGACGGCGTGAGGCCAGGTGTGTGTGAAGATGGTGGTGGTGTAGAAGATGGCCACCAGCGCCAGGTGGGAAGCACAGGTGGAGAAGGCCTTGTGGTGGCCGGAGCCTCCTGGAATGCTCAGCACTGTGGCCACGATGTGGGCATAGGAGACCACGGTCACTGGCAGGAAGGTCGTGAGCACAGCCAGGGCTGCCACGAAGTCCAGCACTTCGATGGTGATGGTGCCGGAGCAGCAGAGCCGCAGCAGGGGTGAGATGTCACAGAAGAAGTGGTTGAGGACGTTGGGGCCACAGAGCCTGAGGCCGGAGGTGAGAGCCATGGACACAAAGGAGACCAGGAAGCCACCCAGCCAGGCGCTGAGGGCTAGACTCAGCAGAGCCTCGAGTCCGTGATGGCCGGCTAGCGCAGCAGGCGACAGATGGCCAGGAACCGGTCACAGGCCATGGTGGCCAGGAGGAAGCACTCAGGGGAGCCAAGGCAGAGGAAGAGGAGCAGCTGGTGAGGCAGCCTGAGAAGGAGACGGTCCTCGCCGAGGCCAGGAGGGCAGCCCGCAGCTTGGGGACAGTGACCGAGGTGTAGAGGGTCTCCAGCACCGACAGGTTGGCCCAGAAGTAGGACACGGGTGTGTGCAGTGGCTGGCTGGCTCTGATGGTCATCACGATGGCCAGGTTCTCCAGGACAGTCACCATGTAGATCGTGAAGAATGACCCGAGCAGTGGCCCCTGAAGGTGGCACAGCCCAGGGAAGCCCAGCAGGATGACATCTGTCACCAAGGTCTCAGTGGAGTTGGTGGAGTTTCTCATAGCCCTCCCTGGCAGGGGGGTCACTTCTGAGTACCCTGGACAGCAGAAAGATGCAGGTGTGATGTGTGCTGGGCAGGGGGCCGGGCCGTGAGAGCTGCATGGGGCACTGTAACCCTTCTCAAAGCCGCTGCAGCACTGACCCCCTCTCAGCCCAGCACGCACCTCGCCCTGAGCTAACACCTGGCAAGGGGGCCTCGGTGCCTGCACACCGCTGCGCGCAGATACACCTCTTACCTCCACACTCATGTGGGTGCTCTCAGGTGCGTACTGTTCCCTGTCCCAGCACCAGGTACACGGACAGGCATGGGAGTGCGTGTGCCTGTGCACACACACACACACACACTCACACACAGGTGCACTCCTGCACACACCCCCAGGTACATGCACACACACTCACACACAGGTGTATGTGTACACATAGCAGGAGAGAAGACCCATTCTGCCTGCCTGGTGTGCCGTCTTAGGCTGTGTGTCTGGGCACTTCCCTGGCCTCCTCCACGTGGGCCCTCAGGGACTGCTGCTCTGTGCTGCTCTCTGGCCAGGGCCCCTCAGGCCTCAGGAAGGACACCACTTCCATCAGATGGCCAGCCGGCTCTCCAGGGGTGAGCAAAACCTGGGCCAGGGGTTTGCAGGGCTGGGGGTGTGTGGGGAGGGGTGTGGGGGAGGGGGTTTGGGGGGAGGGGGTGGGAGGGTTGATCCCCACTTTTGGTGTCCCCACATGGCTCTCCGTGAACCGACCTGAGGTCTTTATCCTGTGTTTTCTGAGCATCAAAGTGGCCTTTGGGGGATGGTGGAATCGGTCCACTCAGAGCCTTTCAGGGGCCTCGCAGTTTGGGACTTTCGTGCCAGGACGCCCAGGAGTTGGGTGTCTGACGGATGGGCGAGTGGCAGGGAGGTGGGCGGGCTTGGGCGGAGCCGGGCAGTGCTCCCCGCTGGTGGGTGAGGGGCTCCTGGGGCCTCAGCTCCTCTTCAACCCCTCCCCCGCTCTGCGAGGTTGGGGTCTGTCCAGCAGGACCGGGGGTGCGCTGGAGGGGGAGGGTGATTCCCGCCGGCAAGTGTACTTCTTGGGCGACCCTCAGCCGGTTCCTTCTACATTGACCTTCCCTGGGCCGGGGCTGAGCTGGTGGCTGCTCCTGGCTCACCTCGAAGGGGCTTGGAGACCCCCACTGATGGCGCCCAGTGCCCAGCCCCCTGGGAAGGGGCTGCAGGAGGGCTCAGAGCTGGTGGGGGGTGCAGAGGGGACTGAGGACTGTGTCCCAGTCCCTGGCGATGTGAGACCCGTCGGCGATGCGGCAGAAGAGGCTGGGCCTGAGAAGGGGCTGCAGAACCGGGGTTGGTGGGCCAGCTTGGACATGGGACATCAGGGCTGGGGGCTCCAGGAGCCCGTGCCCTGCTGTCTATGCCGTGCAACTTGGTGGCAGGTGTTGGGGGCACCCAGAAGGTGCTGCCCTCGTAGCACCCCCAGACCCTTTGCCTCAAGACCAAGGTCACTGCCAACCTACCCCACCCCTCCCCTCGCAGAAGGTCTCCAGGGAGGGTCTAGGGGAAGTGCCGCATCTCATTGGGTCCTGCTGCCTCAGGGCCCAGGTGGCTTTTCTGGGGCTCATTAGAGGCTTTGCCCCCCCCACCCCCCAGCCCTGTCTTCTGGAGGATGATAATTGGCATTCTCACCAGCGGGACTCAGAGCAATTTGCAGGGTCCACGGAGGGACTGTGAGGGGGGAATATGATGTAAGGGGTGGGACAAATAGAGCCCGGCCTGTCACCTGCCCTCCAGGTGTCCTGGCCCTGGTGACGCCTGAGACTGGCTCCCAGCCTGAGGTCCAAAGGGGAGGGGCTGCTACCCTATAGCAATCGTTTTATTTCCTCTCCATGCAGAGCATTTATTTATTCGTTGGTATAAAATAAGGTAAGGGACTCTTGTAAACCGGCTCTCCACTCAAGACCTACACAGTGGCTAATAAGTGACCTTAGTTCCTCCCCTCTGCCACCCCTCCTTCCCTCTCAGAGGGACCACTCACGGGGGTTCCCCTGCTGCCTAAAGCATTTTAATTATAGATAACACATTGCTTAGTTTTGCTCGTACTCAAACGTCATAACAAAGGGTATCATGCTACATGCTGTCTTCTGGGTCTTGCTTTTTTTGTTGCGAAGATTCTCACTCTTCGTGGCAGCTGTGCTGCGCTCATTCTGACGCCTGCGCAGTAACATTCTATCGTGTCTGCCTCGCGATCTGTGCATTTGCTCTTTGTGCGCAGCTCCTGAGTGCGGGGCGCCAGGGTTTCTCTTGCAGCCGCCCCTATGAATGGGGGTGCTGGGGCTGAACTTCACATGCAGCTGCAAGGAAATGCCAAGTTCTTTCCTCAAAGTGGCTGTAGGGATTACACTCCTACCATTGAACTACATCCTCTACAACAGATGGTGTTGGTGGATTTCCTAATATTTGCCAATTTGGAGGCTAAAAATAGCATCTCACTGTGAATCGTCTTTCGCTGCTTCTCTTGCTATGGTTAGTGTCAGTGAGTGTTTCTGCTTCTGTGAGATGCCTGTGTGTGTGAGTGTGTGTGTGTGTGTGTCTTTTGCCCATTTCTCTCCATGGTGCCACCTTTTACTTATTGATTTGCAGGAGTTCTCTTTATATCCTTTTCTAAATTTCTTTATTGAGGTGTAATTTACACAGTGAAGTGCACAGACCTTAAGTGTTAAGTTTGATGAGTTTTGACGAATGCACACACGCATGGAACCCGCACCTCATCAAGATACCCCAGAAGCATGCTCCTTCCCAGTCAACCCTTAATCCCCCACTTCGAGGCAGCCACTGTTCTGATTCTTTTCTTCATAGATTAATTCTGTTTCTTTCTAGAATGTAAGAGAAACGGAACCACCCAATATCCCCTCTTTTGTCTCTGGCTTCTGTCAGCATGTTTTTGAGGCATGTCCAGGGTGTCTGTGCCCGTTCCATTATATAGATAGAGCATGGTTGTCTGGAAGAGTGTTATTTAATTTCCAAATATTTGGAAATTTTCTGGAGATATTTCTCCAGATATTTTAATTTCATTGTAATCAGAGCACCTCCTTTGCATAATTTTGCATCTTTTAGAGTTTGAGATTTATTTAATGCTCTAGAATATGGGCCTGTATTGGGAAGTGATCTGTGTTCATGGATCTATTTCTGGATCCTGTTCGGTTCCATTTGTCCCTCAGCTCGTCCTCTCTGACGCCGCACTGCCTCAATTACGGCAGCTTTACAGGCTTGAAGCAGCTGGTGCGAGCGCTCTGACTGTTCTCGTTCTTCAAAGTAGCTTTGGCTCTTTTAGTTCCTTAGCTTTTCCATAAATTTTAGATTCAGCTACTTGATTTCTATAAAAAAATTCTGTTGTAATTTTTATTGGAATTGCATTGAATCTAGATCAGTTTGGGGAGAATTAACATCTTTACAATATTGAATCTTCCAATACATGAACATGGTCTATCTCTTCATTTTTTGGTTCATCTTTGATTCACTTCATTAGTGTTTTTTAATTTTTACCATGTTTTGCAAATGTCTTTCCCCAGGTTATAGCTTTTCTCAGTTCCTTTAAGATGTCTTTTGATGAACAGAGTTCTTAATTTTTCAGTTATTTTAGAACAGTTTTAGATTTGCAGAAAAGTTGCAAATTTAGTACAGACAGTTCCCGTATACCCCATACCCAATTTCCCCTAATGCTAATATCTTACATTAGTGTGGGGTATGTTTGTTACAATTCATGAACCAATATTGATACATTATTACCAACTAAAGTCCATACTTTAGTTGGATTTCCTTAGTTTTTACCCAATGTTCTTTTCCTGTCCCAGGGTCCCGTCCAGAACACCACTTTACATTCAGTTGTCATGCTTCCTTAGGTTCCTCTTGGCTGTGAGCTTCTCATACTTTTCTCTTTTTTTGACAGTTTTGAGGAGTTTGGGTTATCTCTTTTATAGGATGTCCCCAAATTAGGGTTTGTCTCATGTTTTTCTCATGATTAGACTGGGGTTAAGGATCTTTGGGGGGAAGACTACAGAGATAAAGTGTCCTTCTCATCATGTCGTATCAGAGGTCCATAGAGGTCCATACTGTCAACAAGGATCGTCAGTGCTGGTGCTGACCTTGATCACCTGGCTGAGGCCGTGTGTCATCTCTCCTGTCAGGTTACCCACCAGCCTTCCACACTGTCCTCTCTGGAAGGAGATGATTACATCAGCCCACACTTAAGGAGTGTGGGGGCGGGGGGCGGTCACGCTCTCCCTCCTTGAGAAAGGAATATAGACCTAAATCACTTGCAGTTCTTTTGCATGGAAGATTGTCTTTTCTCCTCATTTCTTTATTTATCCAATCAGTCCTTTATATCAGTACAGACTCATGGATTTTATTTCATACTTTGGGTTATAACCTGATGCTATTCTAATTATTTTGTTGCTCGAACCATCCCAGCTTTTGTCACTGGGAGCTCTCAGATGATTCCTGGGCCCCTTGGACACGCCCCATCATTTTGGCTTTTCTTTTGAATACTTACTTTCTGGTGCTGAGATGCCCCAGGCTCATCCTGCACGTTTCCTGCTATACCTGGAATCAGCCATTTTCCCAAGGAGCCCTGGTACCTTTTATTATACGATGATATTAGAAACCAACCTCTGGGGACTTCCCTGGTGGTCCAGTGGTTAGCACTCCGAGCTTCCACTGCAGGGGGCACAGGTTCGATCCCTGGTCAGGGAATTAAGATCTCTTGTGCCACGAGGCATGGCCAAAAAAAAAAAGAAAGCAACCTCTGGGTGCCAGCAGTGCCTGTCGCTACTAGGATACTGTTATCTCTAGGCCCCCCTGCCTGACGGAGCAAGGAGACCTGTGTGCACAGTAACCTGTGTGCACACACTTCCACACGTACTTCTGTATGTAACACCTGTATCTGTGCTAAGCCAAACAGGAGACCTTGCTGATGTCTCCAGCTCTGATCCGTCACCACATGGACCATTCCATCCTCCGTGCTGTGCTTATCTGTAGATGTCCACTCCGACAGTGAAACCCCTGGCTCCCACTGCCCATCATCCATTAACTTAATTGTCCAATTCCAGTTACATTCCAATTACATGCAAAGTGGTGGTAGAATTGTTAACCTGTACTCTGTTAGGAAAAGTCTTTGTCAACTAGAGCACAGTGCTGTGTAGTTTCTCCTGCCATTGGTCTTACAGACTCCACTCATTTCCACGGTTACTTAGACTAGCACCTTTACACCCCACGTCCTGCAGTGAGGTTTTTCTTGCATTCCTTATACAGTTCAATTGTTTGCCACCTTCTGCATTCCATCTAGAGTCCCCGAGCCTCCTAAATGATTTTTTTTAAAGTTTATATACATTGAAGTTCACGTTTTGTACAGTAGAGTTCTGTGGGTTTTAACAAGTATCAATATCATGTATCCACCATTACACTATCACAGAAGAGTTTCGCTGCCTTAAAATCCTCTGAACCTCACCTGTTAAACCCTCTCTCCTCCCCCTGGCCCTTTGGCACTTACTGACCTTTACTGTCTCCACAGCTTTGCCTTTTCCAGAATGTTATAAAATTGGACTCACACGGTGTGTAGCCTCTTCAGACTGGTGTCGTTCAGTTAGCAATGTACCTTTAAGATTCAGCCATGTCTTTTCGTGGCTCGATCGCTCGTTCCTTTTTAGTGCTAAATGACATTCCACTGGATGGAATTAGCACTAAGTGGACCACTGTTTATTATTTGCTCACCTATTGAAGGGCATCTTGGTTGCTCCCAGTTTTGGGTGGTTATGGGTAAAGCTGCTGTAAACACTGGCATGCGGGTTTTTTCGTGGGCATAAATTTTCAGATCAGTTGGGCAAATACCTAGGAGTGTGACCGCTAGATCACATGGCAAGACTACATTTAGCTGTTAGGAAGCTGCCTAACTATCTTCCACAGTGGCTTTTTCATTTGCTTTCCCGCCAGCAACGAAGCAGAGTCCTTTTGCTCCACATCCTTGCCAGCATTGTGCATTGTCAGGCTTTTGGATTCTAGCTGTTCTTATAGGTGAGTAGTGGTATCTCCTTTTTAAAAAATTTATTTATTTGGCTGTGCTGTGGGGCATGTGGGATCTTAGTTTCCTGACCAGGGATCGAACCCGTGTCCCCTGCAGTGGAAGCGCGGAGTCTTAACCACTGGACCGCCAGGGAAATCCCTGCTTTTTTTTTTTTTTTTGCGATACGCGGGCCCCTCACTGTTGTGGCCTCTCCCGTTGCGGAGCACAGGCTCCGGACGCGCAGGCTCAGCGGCCATGGCTCACGGGCCCAGCCACTCCGCGGCATGTGGGATCTTCCCGGACCGGGGCACGAACCCGCGTCCCCTGCATCGGCAGGCGGACTCTCAACCACTGCGCCACCAGGGAAGCCCATCCCTGCTTATTTTGATTTGCAATTTTCTAGTAAATTTTGTTGACCATCTTATCATAGGCTTCTTTTTCATCTGTATATCTTCTCTGGTGAGGTGTTAAAGGTCATAATTTTAACACAGTCAAAATTTTCAATATTTATTTTTTTTACAATTCACACTTTTTTTTTAATAAATTTATTTTATTTTTTTAAATTTAGTTCTGGCTGTGTTGGGTCTTCGTTGCATTGTGAGGGCTTCTTATTGTGGTGGCTTCTCTTGTTTTGGAGCATATGGGCTCTAGGCTCATGGGCTTCAGTAGTTGTGGCTCGTGGGCTGTAGAGCACAGGCTCAGTAGTTGTGGCGCATGGGCGGAGTTGCTCTGCGGCATGTGGGATCTTCCCGGATCAGGGATCGAACCTGTGTCCCCTGCACTGGCAGGAGGATTCTTAACCACTGCACCATCAGGGAAGTCCCTGATTCACATGCTTTTAAAGGACATTCTTGGCTACTCTGAGGTTAGAATAATGTTCATCTATATATTCATGGAAATATTTTAAGTATTTCCTTCTTTTTTGACATTCTTTTCTTTTCCCTTTTTAAAAATTGAAGTGAAATTCACATAACATAAAATGAACCAGTCAGCTCCCAATTTGCTTTCTGTCTGTGGATTTACCTATCCTAGATATTTCATATAAATGACATCAATATGACATGTAACATTTTGTGTCTGGCTTCTTTCATTTAGCTTAATGTTTTCAAGCTTCATCCATGTTGCAGCCTGAATCAATACTTCATTCCTTTTTATGACTGGATAATATTCCATTGTAAGTATATACCAACTTTTCTTTCTTTATCCATCTCTTAGGGTTGTTTCTACCTTTTGGCAATATGTGAATAGTGCTGCTACGGACCTTCGTGTACAAGTATTTGCTTGAGTACCAGTTTTCAATTCTCTTGCACCAGAAAGTGATTCAGTTATACATACATATACATACATACATATATATATTCCTTTTCAGATTCTTTCCCATTATAGGTTATTACAATATATTGAATATAGTTCCCTGTGCTATACAGTAGGTCCTTGTTGTTTATGTATTTTATATATACTAGTGTGTATCTGTTAATCCCAAACTCTTTGGTAACTATAAGTTTATTCTCTATGTCTGTGAGTCTATTTCTGTTTTGTAAATAAGTTTGTATCATTTTTTTAGATTCCACATATAATTGATAACATATGATATTTGTCTTTCTCTTTCTGACTTACTTCACTTAGAATGATCATCTCTAGGTCCATCCATGTTGCTGCAAATGACATTATTTCATTCTTTTTTATGGTTGAGTAATATTCCATTGTATATATATACCACATTTTCTTTATCCATTCATCTGTCGATGGACATTTAGGTTGCTTCCATGTCTAGGCTATTGTAAATAATGCTGCTATGAACATTGGTGTGTGTGTATTTTTTAGAATTGGTGTTTTCACTTTCTTTGGCTATGTACTTAGGAGTGGAATTTCTGAATCATATGGTAGTTCTAATTTTAATTTTTTTGAGGAAACGCCATACTGTTTTCCAAAGTGGTTAATATCATTTGCAAATATTTTTCTCCCATTCACTAGGTTGTCTTTTCATTTAGTTGATGGTTTTCTTTGCTGTGCATACAATGGAATATTATTCAGCCTTAAAAAAGAAGGAAATCCTGCTATATGTGACAATATGGATGAACCTGGAAGACATGCTCGGTGAAATAAGCCAGGCACAGAAGGATGAATGCTGCGTGACTCCACATATACGAGGCATCAACAGAGTCAAACTCATAGAAACAGAGGAGGATGGAGGCTGCCAGGAGCTGCGGGAGGGGAAAGGGGAGCTGTGTTTCAATGGGTATAAAGTTTCTGTCATGCAAGGTACGTTCTGGAGCTCTGCTGAACACATGGTGCTTATAGTTAACAATAGTGTGTTTGCACCTTAATTTTGAAGAATGGGACAGTGGTGTGGTGATGGGGCCCGGGGTAGCCTTGTGTTCCCGTGCTGCACAATCCCGAGAGTGGATAGGAACCTTCCCCTCCCCCCAGAGCATGGACTTTATTGTCCAGCTAGTTGCCAGGTGTTTAATGAGGCCCGGCTCTTGTCCTAGGTACACCATACTAGGTGTAAATACAGCAGTAGGAGACACAGTCCCTGTCCATTTGAGGCATATAATCCAAGTATTTCTCAGGAATTACTCCGTGGTCAGAAATAAAATCTGGACTTAGCTGCCTGTATTGCAAGGAACATTCTTTAAAGTCAACATTTTAAGGAAAAATATTACACCCTGCACTTACATAGTAGGAAATTTCTTCCTGGTAACATCAGCTTCATCATTATCAATAAACAAGGTTTACTTTTGTTAAAATTCACCTTACATTCCCCTCCTCTGTAATTTGAAAAGAGATTTTTAAAAAATTAATTAATTAATTTTTGGCTGCATTGGGTCTTCATTGCTGCATGTGGGCTTTCTCTAGTTGCAGTGAGCGGGGGCTACTCTTCGTTGCAGTGCACAGGCTTCTCACTGCACTGGCTTACTCTTGTTGTAGAGCGCGGGCTCTAGGTGCATGGGCTCAGTAGTTGTGGTGCACGGGCTTTGTTGCTTCATGGCATGTGGGATCTTCCTGGACCAGGGCTCGAACCCGTGTCCTCTGCATTGGCAGGCGGATTCTTAACCACTGTGCCACCAGGGAAGTCCCATAAAGATTTTTTGAAAAGGGAATTTTATGAGGTTAAGCAGTGGAAGGAAGGGCTTAGGTATAAATTTGGCCAACAGTTGTCTGGGCAAAGGAGCTCTAGGGTGTTGAGTGAACCCAGCTCATCTCCAGGCCATTTTTACTAATATTTTGAGGACAACAGAAAGCCCCTGAGGGTGGATGGGAACCAGTAAGCATGCAAAGGTGGGGGGCTGTCCCTCCTGTAACCACGGTACGTCCTGTAAGACGCTGTCTGAGCTTGGCCCTGCTGGTCCTGAAGAAGCAAGCCACCATCATGAGAAGGCCTGTGGGAAGGCCCCAGGGCAGGGCACGGCGGTGGCCTCTCCGGCCGAGAGCAGCCAGAAAGAAAATGGGACCTCAGTCCCACAGCTGCAGGGAGACAAATTCTGCCTGAGGGTCCGGCCCTGGTCAAGCCTCAGATGAGAACTCAGCCCACCTGACTGCAGCCTGGGGCCCCGAGCAGGACCCAGCTCAGCTGTGCTCAGGCCGGCGTCCCACAGAGACCGTGAGATAACAAATGTGTGTTGTTTTGAGCCACTAGGTTTGTGGTGATTCGTCGCTCAGCGCAGAAGAACGTAGGTGGTGAAGGAAAGGGTGCTGGTGATTCGTCGCTCAGCGTAGAAGAACACAGGTGGTGAAGGAAAGGGTGCTGGGCTGTAAGACTGAAAATATTTTTAGAATCAGCAGTTACCTGAAAGGCGTTCCTGTGTCTGCTCTAGCAGGTCTTCACTGAGAGTAACCTGAGGCCTACAGCACCTCTCCAGGTCCACACAGGTGCTGTTGATCAGGACCAGGGGAGGAGCACAGCAGCCAGAGCTGGCGGGGCAGAAGAGAGCCCCCTCAGGAGTCTCCTTTGAGGTCTGTGCCAGTCGGTCCTGAATGTCTGTACAAGTGGCAAATCCCCGTATCATCAATTTTATTGATGCTCTCAAAGAACCAGCATTTGTTTTCATTGATTTTCTCTCTTTTTTTTCTGTGCTCCATTTCACTGATTTCTGCTCTGATCTTTATTATTTCCTTTATTCTGCTTATTTTTGTGCTTAGTTTATTATTATATTTCTAGTTTCTTAATATGGAAGCTGATATCATTGATTTAAGGTCTTTCTTCTTTTCTAACATAGGTGTTTGATGCTATGAATTTCCCTGAGTACTGCTCTAGGAGAATCCCACAATTTTTGATATGTTGTGTTTTTATATTCATTAAAAACAGTTTCTTATTTCTCTTGATTTCTCATTTAACTAACAAGTTATTTAGAAGTGTACTGTTTCCAAATATTTGGAGATTTCCCAGGTATCTTATTCTTTTATTGGTTTCTATTTTAATTCTATTATGATCAGAAACATACACTGCATCACTTTCAATTCTTTTAAATTTGAGACTTGTTTTACAGCCTAGAATAAGGGTCTATCTTGGTAAGTGTTCCATGTGCACTTGAAAAGCATGTATTCTTCTGTGTCTTGTGGCGTGTCCTCTAGGTGTCAAGTAGGTCAAGTTGATGGCTGTTCAGTCTACTGTGTCCTCCCGCTTCTGCTTGTTCTGCCCCCTTGGGTTTCGTAAATACAGTTGTTTCGTCGAGTTTCTCCTGAGTCCTATGCTGGCAGCTGCTCGTCATCTTTCACTTCTTCACGCACCTTCTCACCTTTGATTTTGTGCTGAAGATGATATTTGAAGCAATATTTGAAGGAATGACTGGCATTACTCTGATGTAATCCCTCCCTCCAGGAGGGATTTTTGTTGGTTTTTACTTCCTCCAGACACATGGTGGTGCTGGTTGTTTAGAATCCTGTGACTCCAAGTTCAAAGTCTGCACTTTCATGCTCTGAGGATTCTCGACTTGTGGTTGTCCTGGGCCCCGGGGGGCTGGATCTTGCCTGAGTCACCCTCGTTCCCAGGGTGCAGCCCCTCCCTAGGCAGGCTGTGGGTTTGCAGGGTCACCGTGTTTGTGGGGTCTGTAGGGCCTCAGCTGGCCTGAGGGCCGAGTCTGGGCTCCCCGCACTAGACACCGGTGGTCTTTGTTCCTCAGCCTGGCAATTTCTCACTGACTCTTGTCCCTTTGCTGCTTTTAGGATTAAAACGTGGTTCACTCCCCTTATCTGGTTGTCCTCCAGGAAAAGGTTCATCTGAAGTGCTCAGTTCTCCAGCCTGGGTCTGGAGCTCCCCATGGTTTCCTCTGCGTCTCTGGTACTCTTGCTTAGATATCAGATCTCCGGGCCAATTCCCTGATTTTGAAACGTGTTTGGTATCCATTTTGCATGTCAATTCTTGCCTTGATTTTCTGAACGATTTCTTCAATTCACTTCTAATCCTTACTGAAATTTTATTTCTGCCATCATATTTCCAGTTTGCAAGTTTCTCCCTCTCCCCCTCTCTCTCTCTCTCTTTTTAAAAAGTTTTTATTGTTTCAACAACGCAATCCATGTTTTCTCATGTCCGAGGATATTCACAAAATTCTTTCCCTTTGAGCTCTGCTTCCTCTGACTTCCAGTCCTTCCTTAGTTTCGCTCCATCTTGCCTGCTAGAGGCTCTCATCAGATGTCTGGTGACCCTCAGCTCTCAGCCTGCACTGGAGAGGCCCAAAATGCTGACTATACCCAGGAAGGGTCACTGGGCTGGGGCCCCCACTGTCAGTGTCCTTGGTTCTGGGCATTCGTGGGAAGTTTTCTCAGAGAAGTTCCATCCAAGCTCCCATCTGGAGGGACCAGGGTGCAGGACTGGGGTCTCGCCATCAGATATCTGGGTGTGTCCTCCCTGGGCCTCTGTCTCTGGAGTTCTGGGCACGTGTCACCACCAGAGCAGCTGCTCTGCTCCCTCCTGTTGGGTCCCTACCCCCTGCCCCACGTCAGGCTGTCGCTCAGTCTCAAGAACGGGCCCTCCAGACATCCTAGTGAGCTTCCAGGTCTCCAAAGCCCATTTAAAAGTCAGTCCAGGGACTTCCCTGGTGGTCCAGTCGTTAGGACTCCACACTTCCGCTGCAGGGGTCGCGGCTTCGATCCCTGGTTGGGGAACTAAGATCCCACATGCCACATGGCGCGGGCAAAATAAAAGTCAGCCCACTCATTTGTAGTGTGGCTGGGGTTTTAGCTTTTTGTCTGCACTGTACGGGACTCAGAACGGGGCCCTGTGTGGGTCCACACACTTGACGTTGAAGTAACACCCAGTCGAGAGCCGGCTGCCCAGCGAGGGCGGGAGGGGAGCCGACTTCTGTCTTTAGGACCTGGTCCTTTCAAGCCCGTGAAGACAATTCCTTGTAACAGGGGAGATGCTGCCGCCAGCCCTGGCCCCTGCTGGAACAGGCTGCATCACGTGTGCAGGATGTATCTGGAGAACAGAAACCTCAGCCTCGTATCTCTGCCCTTGTTTCGTGTCTGCTCCAGGTGGCAGGAACCCCCCGTTTTCATCCTGCAAAGACTTTAGGAGGTAGCAGGGCCCCGAGCTCCAGGGTGTGGGCTCTGGGATGGGCAGCTCGGGTTCAAACCCTGCCCTCCCCCGGCCACCTGAGCCTTGGACAGGACAGCTGCCCTCCCCGCGCCTCTGCTCTCTCAGCTGTCCCGCGGGGTCATGGCGGGACCCTGGCTGAGCTCACCTGCTACAGACCCTGGGGTGCCTGGTGGCTACAGGGGCGGCGGCGACTCCAGGCAGAAGAGGGAGCCTCGTCAGACCTCGGTGGTGTGGTGTCAGCCGCCGGTGTGGCCAGGGCCTGGGTACCACTACCCCGGGCCCCCGTCTCCACTCTCCCACTATGGCTCCTGACAGCCATGTCTGCTCTGAGCTGCCGCTGACTGGCTGTGGGACTTGGAACAGAGATCTGTACTCACCCAGCTCCTGTTTCTCAGTCTGAAAGATGGAGCAGAAGGGCCACTTCTTTGATGGGGTGGGAGGTGGGCCTGAGTTCTCATCACACAGATGCACGGGGACAAACCACAAGGTCCCCGTTTTGCACCACCATGTACCAGTCAACACACGTGCTCCCCAAACCCAACACGAGCGCAAGAGCCACACACCGTCCCCCAGACTTAGATTCACTCACAGGTGCCTGCACCCTCCGCGCCCAGCCCACAGGCCCCCGAGCAGAGCAGGCATTCACGTGGACACCACACCCCCAGGCAGATGAAGACACAGAGACAGCAGTGCCCGTGCCCCAGAGAGACACTCAGACGTCCCTGTACACATGCCACCTGCACAGAAACACATGGACGAACACGGCTCTGACACAAGGGTAAACCCCCTACCACAGACACGCTGCCCTGCACACGGGGGCCAGTCAAGACACGTACCCGGCTGCCGACAGCCCTGGCTGGCTCGCTGCCCATTGTTGTGGGAATGGGCACACACAGGCACGCGCTCGGACACGGGAACACAGGCACACACACCCTCAGCTCCACCTGTGCTAAGACTGATGCAGTCTCAGGCGGTGGGGCTGGGTTCAAGCCCCAGCCCTGCCCACGCTCTGCTCACCTGTCATGGGGCGCCCGACAGTTCTCTGGGGCAGGGGCCTGGCAGACGCGGCTCCTTACCTGGTCCCGAGCGCTCAGAGGGACTCAGGTTCTGCACGGGTGTTCGGTTGGGTCAGGGCAGGCAGAGGCTGACCAGGGGCTCCTGCAGCGTGTGTCCTGCTGACAGCTGAACCCAGCTCTGGACGCCGGGCCTGCGGATCTCCCCATCCCAGGACTGTTGCGTTCCCTGCGACCATCCAGGTGCATCCCTCCCAGGATAGAGCTCTGAGGATGCAAAAGGGATGAGCCTGGCTGCAGAGATTCCCTCCACAGTAAAGAGACCGTCTCGGGGGAGACAGCAGCCGATGCCTGAGACGGAAGCAGGCGCCTCCTCTGAGGTCCCTGTTTCACAGCAACGGGAGTCTGGTCTTCTGGGAAAGCACAGCGGACCACAGCCTCCTCTGCGCGGGGAGAGCGGCCGGGGGCTGGGCAGCCTGGGAGCCCACACCACCCGCCTCCCAGCCCACGAGTGTGTTTCCAAAGGATAACCGAGTCTTAAATGGGAGGCTGACGTCGATCCTCAGTCACTTTCTTCTCACATGAAAAGAGCCCACAGAAGGGAGAGGCAGGCGGAGGAGGACAGGGCCAGCCTCCTCCCCCTCCAGCCCCCACCCGTCCCAGGGGCCGGTGCACAAGACACCCACACGGCCCGCAGCTCCTCCTGGGAGGCCAGGCCTCCGCCCAGGGGCCCTCCTGTCCTGTGATTAGCTCTGTCAGCCAGAGTGGCGGGAATCAGAGCCCAGAGGGAAACCTGCCCTCCCCCGCTGTCCTTGTGGGACCACAGCCGGTGTGACAGAGGTAGGATGTGGGTGCAGGTGGACACCCTGCCATCCAGCGGCCGCTCAATGCAGCAGAGGGGGCTCGGGTAGAAACCACTGCCCACCCCTGGCCAGAGCTGGGGGCACAGGAGCGGCCTGGGCCGTGCCCCAGACCCTGCTGTCCTGGGTGGGCTCCACGCTGCCTGCTCCGAGTGGCTGGGGCTCCCTGCCGGCCGCATGGTCACCTACCTCCTTGCTCTCCGGTGGTCCACTGTGAGGGTCACATGAGGTGGACGGAGAAACCCTTTAGTGAGGCACGAAGGGGTGTCGGCCCTAGGACCCTCTGCCCAGGAACCCGCAAGGGGCCTCGGCCGCTTCCTGGCACGTGGGGCACAGACCTCGCCATCAGTCTCTGTGCTGAATCAGAGAAGGGGTCCCACAGGCTGCAGGGGACAGCTTACTGGCCCCTTAAAGGTGGGAGAGGGCCCTGCGGCCACTCCAGCGGCCCCGCTGGTCCCGGGTGGGGGTAGCTTGGCTGTGTGTCCCTCTGCCCCGAAGTCATTTTACAGAAGTCCTTTACTCCTTCATCGTTCAGAGGCGTTTGCTGGGTCCTCACTGGTCTCCGCCTGGGCTCTCAACTTCAGATGCAGCAGTGAACAGACAAGTTCCTGCCACGTGGAGCTGGGGTGCTGGAGGAGGTGGATGGCAGGCTGGTGAGCAGGCCCTCCTGGGGCCCACGGGTGGTGACGCGTGCCGGGTGCAGGGCAGGGCTGTGGCTTGCGCCGACTCCTGAGGGCCCAGGGGCACTGGAGATAGCAGGGGAAGGAGGGCCAGGCAGAGCCAATGGTGACTGCAAAGGCCTCAGGGTGCTGCGGCGTGGGCTACGTGCTGGGGAGGGGCCTGGGGCAGAACCACGGCCGAGCTCAGAGGTGGGCGCCTCTCAGTGGTCAGTGCACATAGCCCGCTGGTGTCCTCGGCGCTTGGCTTTCTCAGGGAGAGGTGCAGGGCTCTGACCAGAGCGGGGCCAGATGCATCTTTGCTTTAAAGGAGCGAAGCGCCGGGGTCTGGTCTGGGGCTGTGGCTGCAGCTTGTAGCGTGCACTCTAGTGTGACTGTGGTGGGTCAGTCGCATCCACCACAGGATGGATTCTGGGGCAGAGCCCGTGGGCTTGGCTGATGGATTGGACGTAGGTGTGGAAGAGCCAGGAGTCCCAGGCTCTGGGAGCCATGGGATTGAGGGGTTCGGTGGAAGTCAGAAGTAAGTTTTCTGTATGCTTATTTGGAGATGAAAGGACAGTCAGGTGGAGACGTGGACGTGTGAGACTGGAGTCCAGAGCTGGGCTGGGGGTGGAGGTGAGCCTTCGGGGGTCCGTCTGGGCACGATGGCATTTCCTCACGAGGCTGAGAAGAGGCCCAAGGCCTGGGGCCTCCCACGGCCGAGGGTGTGGGATGGGAAAGGAGCCTGGAGCGGGCAGGTTGGCGGGGAGGAGTGAGCCCCGGCGAGGCTGATGAGGTTGGTCTTCTTTAGCTGTTGATGATGTCCTTAACCTCGCCTGGTCCACCACGTTCTCAGGATGCCAGAGCTAATGTATTCAGGATGTAATTTTAAGTGATTGAGAACGTGGCCAGCCCTGATGACCACGGGAGGACGCTGAGACGTGGTGGTGGTGTGGGTGGTGTGTCCACTCTCACTCTCTTCCTGCTGGGCCTGGGCGCAGCGGCGCAGCTGTGGGCTCCGGTGCAGGGCCGCCCACCCTGTGGACCTCTGTCTGCAGCACCGTGGCCTCAGCCTCCCCCGGCTCTGCCTGCGGCAGAGAGGCCGCTAGAACCTTCCAGGGGGTGTGGCTCCGGCCCCACGTGAGCCTCCCTGGCCGCCCACCCGCGCCACCAGTCCGCTCAGGGCTTGCTCTCCTAGGGCAGGTCTCCCCACCGCTGCGCCTTCCTACCTTCCTGGGACCTGGCACCGCCGCGCACCCACAGAGACTGACGGGTCGGATGTCTCTCCCGGAGGCCTGTTCGGCACGGGCTGCCTCAGGCTGCAGAACTGCTGGGACTTCTCGCTTGTTTGTTGACGATTTTGGCTCACGGTTGGAGATTTTCTTCTCGGGAGCCCCGGCATCCGTGGACAGCCCTCTCGGCTCACGGCCGCTGGTTCAACCTCCACTTCCCAGGGCCCTGGACCCCACGCCTCGTCAGCCCCTCCGCACTGACACCCCGGCTTCCCACGGCCCACAGCTTCCGCTCTTGGCCTGTTTCTTGGGTCACTCCCACAGCACCCCTGGTCCCACCGCAGTGAGCGCTGCCCCCCTCTCCAGGGTTGGCACTCACCCACCCCCTGCAGAGCCCCCATCTCTGGCTCTGCAGCATGAGCTGCCTTCCCGGAAGGCTTCCTAAACTCTACCCCCCACCCCTTCTCGGAAAACAAGCCACAGGCTGGCCGGACTTCCTGCCTCCCCCAGAGACCTTATCTTTACCCAGTAGTTCCTGCGCCAGGACACGCTGAGCTCTCCACCCCAGCCCCACACCTCCAGGGCCCTCGTCCATCTCGGCTCCTGGGTCTTCACCTCCTTTCCTTCCAGCATCAGCATGGAAATTCCCACCTCTGCCCCTTGGTAACCGGCACCCTCACTTCCTCACCCCACGGAGGCCTGCCTGGCCCCTGGAGGTGCCTGGTGGTGTCTGCGGGGAGGAGGGAATGTACTCCTAGACGCTGCTCTCTGCTTCCACCCCACGCTGCCCAGCTGGCCCTTGTAGGAGACCCCCGACCACCACGGACCGCGTCCAAAAGGGGCTGCTGAGGGCTGCTTCTAGTTGACTTGGATGATATTCCCACTCATTGGATTCCGTGTAAATTTTAGAATCATTCTGTCGTCTAGTCCCCCTCCTTCAATAGTTTAATTCGGGAAAATTTTACGTCTTTGCAAGACTGAGTCTTCTGTGAACTTGGTGCCTTTCCTTCCTTCCTTAAACTTTCCTTCAGTGTCACTCAGTTTTCTCATAAAGTCTCCACCTCTTTCATTAGAGTAATTCCTAGATATTTAATATTTTTGTTGCTTTTATAAAGTGTATCTAGTTAAAAGAATTCATTTTCTGTTTATTCTCACATATAGAAAAACGAGTGACTTGTTTATTGACAAGTTATCCAGTTATCTCGATAAACTTTCTTCTGAGTTCTGCTAACCTATCTGCAGATTCTTCTGGATTTTCACATTCCCAGTGGCCTTGTCTGTGAGAATGACAGTTTCCAACACTTATGATTTTCTTCTTAACTTACTGCGCTGGCTAAGACCTCCAGGGCAAAGTCAGATAGAAATGGTGAGAGTAGCCTGTTTTTGATCTCAGAAAGTAGGACGTTGGCTGTGAGCTGTGTTCTGGTGACACTTCTTATCAGATTAAGGAAATTCCCTCCCACTTCTAGTTTACAAAGTCTTACCTTATTTATTTATTATCAAATGTATATTGAATGTTATATACTTTTTTTGCATCTCTGAAGATGACTGTGATTTTTCTCTCGTAGTATTTCAATGTGGGAGTTTACAGTGATTTTCTAACGTTAAGCCGACATCGCGCTCCTGGAGAAAAGCCAGCTTGGACGTAATTAGTATGTTTTGCACACATTGCTGATTCTGTTGCTTCTGGGCCTGGGGTTTTCTCTGTGGGAGGCTTTTCCTTCTTTAAACACAGCATTCTTGAGGTGTAATTGACACACTAAATAGCACACATAAAAAGCATACAGTTTGGTCAGTTTTGACGTATGTGCACACCCAGGAAACCCTCACCACGACCAAGAGAACATGCATTTCCACCAGCCCAGAGCTTCCTCCTCTCCGCCCCCGGCCCCTCCTCTCCAGGCAATACTGACCTGTTTTCTGTCCCTGTCAGTCAGTTTTATGTAAATGGAATCATGTCCCTGTGGCCGTGTAGTTCACCCTTTTTATTCTGTTTTTATTCTGTTGTATGGATTTGCCACATTTGCCTGTTGACAGCCGTTTTTGTTGCTTGAGTTTTCGGCTGTTGTGAATAATGCAGCTATGAACGTTCCTGTACAAGACCTTTCATACGCACAGGCTTTAATTCCTCCTGGGTAACTACCTAGGAGTGAGACGGCGGGATCGCGTGGTGGGGTGTGTGTAACTCGCTGTGAAATGCCGCACCCTCCCCGGGCGGCTGCATACCGTGAGCGCGGCTGCCCACGTCTTCACCGATGACACTCGGCGTCTTTGAATTCCAGTCCTTCTGACAGGCCTGTAGGGGCTGCATTGTTGTTTTAATTTGAAATTCCCCAGAGGGTTATTTGCCATCCATGTTTCTTCTTTGGTGAAGTTCAAATACTTTGCCTATTAGATCATTGGGTGATTTGCTTATCCTTGCGTATGAGGGTGCATTATATCTTCTGAATATCAGTCCTTTCTTAGATGTGTGCTTCTCAAGTATTTTCTCTCGGTCTGTCGTTTGTCCTTTGCGCTATTTCAAAGAAAAGTTTTAAATTTTGATGTAGTTCCTTTATCTATTGGTTCTTTTATATTTTGTATTTTGGGGTCATATCTAAGAAATACTTGCATAATCCCAGGTCACAAAGGTTTTCTCCTATGTTTTCTTCTAGAAGTTTTATAATTTTAGATTTTACATTTAGGTCTATAATGCATTTTGAGTTAATTTTTGCATATGGTATGAGGTATGGATCAAAGTTCACTGTTTTCTACTGAGTTGCTTTGATAAAAATCCATTGTCCATATATTTGTGGATCTATTTCTGGTCTCCCTATTCAGTTCCATTCGTCTGTTTGTCTGTCTTAACACCAATGCATTTTCTTGATTCCTGTAGCTTTATAATAAATCTGAAATCAGGTGGTGTCAGTCCTCCAAATTTGTTACCCTTTTTCAAAGTTGTTTCGGCTCTTCTAGGTCCTTTGAATTTCCACATGAGTCTTAGGATAAACTTGTCGATTTCTACAGACAAGTTTTCGGGAGGCTTTGGATGAGATTACATTGAAACTAGAGATCAGTTTGGTGAGAAGCGATGTATTAATGATGTTGAGGCTTCTGGTCCAGGGACACAGAGCATCTCTTGATTTATTTAGGCCTTTAATTTGCCCCAGTGGTCATCTGTAGTTCTCAGTGTGTAGATCTTTCATGTCTTTTGTTGGGTGCATTCCTAAGTAGTTCATATTCTTGGTGATATTGTAATTGGTATTTTCAAGTTTTAATTTGCAATTGTTTGTTGCTAGTATATAGAAGTACAGTTGATTTTTTGTACATTGATCTCATGTCATGCAACTCACTTAGTAGCCCAAAAAGCGAAGCAGAGACATGGAAGATACATAAAAGATCCACACCAAACTTCTAGAGATGAAAACCAAATGTATGAGATGAAAGTTACACTGGATGGGACAATATATATATGTTAAATAAATTATAAGAAAAGATGAATATAATGTGTAAGGAGAGGAGAGTTTCAGTAAGATATGGATAAACAAGAAGAAAAACAAATGAAAAGCTTCCAACTGAAAAATACAGTATTTGCTATTAAAATCATTAACAGAATTAGTATCAGATAGGATGTGAAATAAAAGGATCATGTGAAATACTACAATATTAATTCAAGACACGCTGTCGTGGGTTTGGGATGCTTATTGTATAAGAAATATAGCTAAAAAGTCAATAGAAATAAAATGGAACACTAAAAAAGCAACCCAAAAGAAGTTAGGGGAAGAGGAACAAAGAGTAGCTGGACAAATAGAAAACAATGGTATGGCAGACTTACACTCTACCATGTCAATAATTGCGTTTAATGTAAATGGACCAAACAATCTAATTAAATGGTGGAATGGCTAAAAAAACAAGGCCACGTTTCATGCTATTTACAAGAGATGTACTTTAAATAGAATGACACAAATAGGATAAAAATTAAAAGATGAAAAATGTATACCATGCAAACAGTAAGTATATGAAAGCTGGTGTGGCCACACGAATGGCAGATAAAATAAACTTCAAGATGAGGCGTATTACTGAGATTGAGGAGCGTCTTGTAATGACAACAGGGCCACCTCTCCAGAACGACAAGGTAATCTTACAGGTGAATGCAGCTATTAACAGTTTCAAGATATGTGAAATGAAAATGGACATAACTAAGAGCAGAAATAGACAAAACCACATCATAGTTGGAGGACTTACTGTTCCATGCTCAACCATTGCTAGAAAATGAAGACAAAAGATTCAGTTATTCATAGGAAAAGTAAACAACACTACCAACCAAAATGACCCAATAAAAATTCATAAACCTTACACTGAACCCCTGCACAGTACATATTCTTTTCAAGAGCACATGGTACAGTCACCAATGTAGACTGTATGAGGCAATACAGTAACTGTCAATAAATTAGAAAGGATTGAAATCAGAAGAGTATATTCCCAGACCACACAGAATTAAACTAGAAATAAATAACAGAAATATATTTAGAAACTCCCCCAAATACTTGGAAATTAAGCAACATACTTCTCAGAAACCATGGGTCGAAGAAGAAATCACAAAAGAAATTAGAAAATATTTCAAATTGAGTGATGAGGAATACAAAACAAGCCTTTTGACAAAGATGACTTCACTGGTGAATTCTGTCAAACACTTAAGGAAAAATATTGCCAGTCACCCACAAATTGGAGACAAGGAATAGAGGAAAAGGAAATACTTCCCAAATCTTTCCATTAGGCCAGCATAGCCCTCAAAATCGACCAGGAAATACAGAGCAATATACTTTGTGAACATAATATTTGCAATTAGACTTTAGCAACATATAAAACAGATAATATAACATATAAAACAGATAATATAGCACAACCGGTTTCAGTTTGGCCCAGGAATGGAAGATCAGTTTAACATGCAAAAGTCACCACAGTAATCTTTGAAAAAACTGAACGTCGTTTTGAGCGCCAGAGTTGGAGGAGAGAAGACGGATTGCCAGCAAGTTGGGTCACTCCTCTGGATGAGGGACAGCACGGCCCTGACAAGTTCATTACCCCATGTTTCCTTGGGTGGTTAGCTAAGGTCCCCCCATTCAGTGGAGGGGTGTGAAATTTAAAGAAGATTGTGTATTGTTAGACTGGGCCAGAGTCTCTCGTGAGACATGTAAGTCTCGTTCCCAAATCCCCCATCCCTGAGATAGGCTTTGGGTATATGTAAGCCAATAGCAGCCCCACCAATGACCCTTTGGTCTCACAAGTTACCCTTTGGTCTCTGCCAGTTGGCCTTTAATACATTATACAGGAAACCAGGGTAGCGACATCAATGTCCAACACAACAGACTCTGAGGCAGAGAAGGTATTTTCAGGCATACTAACGTCAACGTACCTGATAAAACAGTCGCAAAGTCTCTAAAAGGAAAACTGATCGGCCTACTGGGAGAGATCTGAAGCTACTAATAGTGCTCTGTCCATCACGAAGTCAAGCCAACAAGCAAGTATTTTTGATAGCAAGAAAGACACTTGAATAACCTCCCCATCACAGCACATGCAGCTGTTCAAGCGCTACCTGAACATTTACATAAATGGGACTCATTTGGGCCAGTGCCTCTCTGACTATCTGTAGTAAAGAGTTGGTGTATTGCATGGTTTTTGTTATTTTGCAACCTGTTATGAGCCAATATTTTTTCAAAACATAATAGAAGTGACTTACTGGGAAAAAAATCATGTGCTCGGTAAGCACAGCAATGTCGAAGTTTCTATGTCACTGCCTCCTCTCAGTTTCTGTCCTGGTCTCAGCACAGACAGAGCAGACCATTCACAGACAGCCTCAGTCTGTGCGCCACACTTAAATTGCATGTACGAGCCATAAAGCCTAGTTGATTGTCCTGGGATGATTAACATCTATACGGGAAAAACAGATTTTACCCTTAGCCCTTACCGTACACAAAAATCAGTTCCACATGGATTTAAGATGTAAATGTGAAAAGTAAAACTTTAAATATGGGCAACTATCTTTCTGATATTTCCAGGGCAAGGACAGATTTTTAAACCCAAAAAAGTGCTAGCTCCAAAATATAAGACCGACAATTTTAAAGTATCCATTTATTTTTTAAAAATGCCATAGTGTGAAAAGGAGGCCCCCGAAGAGGAAGCACGCCACTGCAACACATAAAACTGAAAAACGGCCATTAGCTACAATACATAAAGCAGTGCGACAAACCACGAGAATAAGACAGAGACCACAAGGGAAGAGCGTGTACACGGGTAGCCATTCTACAGAAGAAGACACGGGTCTGATGAATAAACATACATAAAGAGATTCTCTACTTCATTCATAATCAGAGAAATGCAAATTGGGACCAGAATTAAATACCATTTCGTGCCCATTAGTCGGGTACACATTAGGAGCTCCGTTAGTATTAAGTGTTGTGAATGGACAGGAACACTTGGACATGCTGGTAAGAGTTGAATGGGTTCAAACACTTAAGAAGTGACATGGTGTCATGTATGACGTAGACCTTGAGACTCCTGGCCTAGAGATGCTCCTGCAAGGTGTTCCAGGAAGCATGCATTAACGGCCCGAGCATCACTCCTTGCAGCAGCAGGAACGTGGGTAGTGGACAGTCCTGGTCACTGACTCCCAGCCACGGCTCACAGGGCGCCTAGAGGTAATGATGGAATCATTTCTAGGAATTCAAAAATAAGAAAAATGAAACAATGTGAAAACATTGGCAAGAAAACCACCGAGAATATCAGAAGGGAAATTCGGGGCAGTGGTCACCTCTGGAGGCACAGGGACAGGACGGAGGCAGGCAGGTGCAGCTGGAAGTGAGGTGCTCGTTCTGGGATTAGCAGCGGATTGCTTGGTGTTCACTGTTCTTATACCTTGATTTACATGAGGAATTTCTCATACATTCTTTTCAACGTACCAAGGATGATATGAAAGATAATAAAGGACAAGTTTGCTTTAGGCTTTTTCCTTTTGCCTCTCCTCTGGGCCCTCTGGTAGGTCCTGCAGTGGCTGGTCCTCTCTCTGGGTCCATCCAGCTTCCACAGGCATCACTGCCCTTTGGGGGACCCTTCTGTTGCCAAGCCCCACCACTGCTCTGTGCTGGCATCTCCTTTGGAGTCTCAGTAAGCAGAAGCCACACCCCTGGAATTCAGGAGCGCGCCTTCGTCCACCACGCGGGGCTAACTCTTCTGCACGTAGGGAAACTGTGCTGCTTGCTCCCGGAATTTTAAACAGCAGCTCTGAGACGAATGCAGAGCCAGGGGACAGATGAGAGAACACACACTTATAATCCCCAGTCCCTTTGATGTGAAAATTCTGCTCCCGGGCCAAGCCAGCTCACCCTTTGGACCCTGGGAGGTTGTGTGTTCTCTGCTTTTGTTTTACTTGGAAGAGATTTTGGCTTTGTCAAGGTCATTCTTTTTAGCCCAGAGTGCATTAAATGTCACATACTTACCTGCCCATATTTCTATGTGGCTCTTCGCAAACCTTTTACCTACAAAGGAAGAGGGAATTTCCAGGAGAGCATCCTATTTTCAGCTCCAACTCTACTCCACTCCTTCTTGCTTATCCACAGCCTTTTGGGTGCCCAGAGAAGTAATACTTTTTACGTCTGTGGTCTAAGGATTCATGGCTACTGGGTTGCCTCTTAAGGAACTTCTGGGATAGTTGTGTGTCTTCTTGTGAGTAAGAAGGCAGGGGAAGTCAGTGCACAAAATCAACCTGGTAGAAAATACTGTTACCACAGAATCTACCGCTAAGGAGAGCTTGGCCCATGCAGGGAGGTCAAGGAGCCTGTGGGGGTTGCAGCCCAGGAGCAATCTTGCGGGGAAAGGCTCACTGCATATTGCAAACATGTGGCCCATCCTCTCCCCTGAGACTTGTTTGAGTGTAGATTTTACACTTCTAGGAGGCTGAGTCCAAGAAAAAGATATAATGTAAAAGTAACAGGCAAAGAGACCAGTAAAGTGTATACTTAAAGGAAAATAATGACTTGATAAGATGGCTATAAATATTCATGCAATTGCAAAAGCTGACTTTCAAAAATAGAAGAAAATAGGAATTTCCCTGGTGGTCCAGTGGTTAAGACTCCACGCTCCCAATGCAGGGGGCCCAGGTTCAATCCCTCGTCAGGGAACTAGATCCCACGCGCTGCAACAAAGACACGGTGCAGCCAAATAAACAAATGTTAAAAAAAAAAAACAGAAGAAAATACATTTAAACATACTTAAAACTAATATTATGAAACTAAAATTCCTGAGTTGGGGCAGAGTGGTATATTGCATGGAAAGTGGAGAGGAAAAGTATGCTAAAGGTCTCTTTTTGCTCAGATCAAAAGAACTCTTCAGGTTAATAAGTCTATGTGTACTTTCAAACTTAAGGGTAATCATTAGTAGAATGACAACAGAACATAAAGACACCAAAGCATCGCAGAAGAAAAGGAACAAACAGAATATGACAAAGTCAGCAACTAATAGGGAAAGGATATAAGTCATAAGGCCGTATTTACCAGCAGTCACAATGAACGTGACATAATTCTCCTGTTAAAAAGAAAGAATTTTCAATTATGTCAAACGAACGGATTGTACCAGGCACTCCTCAAGGACAAAATGGCGTAGAGACCTTAAAACGCTGGGATGGACAAAAGAAAACATGTGTCAGCAATTATCAAAGGGGACAAAAATATGTTCTGCTGCTAAAAGGTACAATTTGTTAAAAGATAAATCACCAGTCTTAATGTGCATTGAATATATCAAAGTAACTTTTAAAATAAAGCAGCATTTAACAAAACATGATTATAATGTGAGAAATCAGCACATCTTACTTAGAAATGACAAGATCACATTGATTTAAGACAAGTGTTAAATTACACGATTAAAAAGTAATTAACAGAGACAAAAATATAACAGAAGTGTTTTGTAATCTCAAGATAGAGGTCTCTTTTTTTTTTTTTTAATATTTATTTAGGCTGCACTGTGTCTTAGTTGCAGCATGCATGCAGGATCTAGTTCCCTGACCAGGGATGGAAACTGGGCCCCCTGCATTGGGAGCGCGGGGTCTTAACCACTGGACCGCCAGGAAAGTCCGAGAAAGTCTTTTTAAGCATGATCTAAATTTTGAAAGCCATAAAGGAAAAGTTCTGAAATTTTTAACTACATAAAAATCTAAATGTCTATATGACAAATCAAACAAGAGACTGGGAGAAATTATTTTCAACGCATAAAACAGGAAAATAACAAATATTTATTTGATATGGATATATAAAGAGTTCTAGGACAACCGGCAGTCCAGGGAGCGGGACCCATCGGAATCGCTGGGCGGCCGGGACTCGTCGCCGGACCCCCTGGCGCAGGGCCTGGTCTGGATCCTCTTGGCGCGCGTTTCTTCACTGGGGGCCTCCGACTGGGGACCAGGGACCAGGCAACTTTTTTTCCGAACGTTCCTGGGCGCGGTACGACTGCCAGGGAAGGGATGGAATTCTCTTCCAAGTTTCACCGCAGGCCGCCCTCAGCCCGGGAGAGCAAACTGAGCAATTTTTGCCCTGTCCTCTTGGGTCGATAGCACACCCTTTGCGCAGGAAGAAAGTTTCCTTTTTTCCTCCCTCCCTGACGCCACAATGTTTTCATAAATGAAACAAGTAAAAGTATGATAATATTTAAAATAAACCTATACCTATTTTTTAAAAGTTCTAAAAACCTCATAAGAAATATATTAAACACGATGAGGATATGGGGAGGGGGAGGGGTGAGCTGTGACAGGGCGAGAGAGAGGCATGGACATATACACACTAACAAACGTAAGGTAGATAGCTAGTGGGAAGCAGCCGCATGGCACAGGGAGATCAGCTCGGTGCTTTGTGATCGCCTGGAGGGGTGGGATAGGGAGGGTGGGAGGGAGGGAGACGCAGGAGGGAAGAGATATGGGAACATATGTATATGTATAACTGATTCACTTTGTTATAAAGCAGAAACTAACACACCATTGTAAAGCAATTACACCCCAATAAAGATGTTAAAAAAAAGAAATATATTAAACACGAATATAAAAAGGGAAAAATATATAGATATTTTATTAAATTAAAAATTAAAATAGCTAATAAATGAGTGAAAAGCTGATGAACTTTATTGATCAGAGAAATGCAAAATAGAGTAATGAGATAGCATTTTCTCAGTTGTCAGTAACTGACAGCATCCAGTGGCAGAAAACATGTGTAGAAATGAGCGCGCCTGACCACTGTGCAGGGCTCTGAAGGACTGACCACTGTGCAGGGCTCTGAAGGACCGACTACTGTGCAGGGCTCTGAAGGACTGACCACTGTGCAGGGCTCTGAAGGACTGACCACTGTGCAGGGCTCTGAAGGACCGCAACCTTCCTGAGGGGCAATTTTATGTATCTATTCACATCTCAAGTCTGCACGCCTGATGATCTAACAACCTCACTCTCACAGAACTATCTTATGGAAATATATGCACCTCTGAACAAAAATACATGTGCAAGGATATCATTGCAGCACTGTTTGTAATGGCAAAAGGTTGGGGGAAAACTAACTGTTCATCAACTCAAAATCGACAAATTATGAAATATTCACAAAATGAAATATTCTCCAGTCATGAAGATGAATGATGAAGAGCTGTATGTTCCAGGTCTAAAAATACATACCTGTGGTATAATTATTGCTAAGAAGATAATTTTGTGATTACTGTGATACAATTCTCTGGGAGGGAAATGTGTGTGTGTGTGTGTATTTATATAAGTTTTTAAAAATCAGAAGAATACACAGAAGACTGCTAACCATAACAGGGCACACGCTATTAACTGATAATCTAACATCCATTTCCAATCACTTTCTTCTTTGAATACATCCACTTTTTAAAGTCTGGAAAAGCTAAATGCTCACATTCCAACCTCTTTTGCACATAGGAGTGGCTACGTTCTAACCAATAATAAAAGCAATTTCAGGTTTCCTGGACGTTTTTTGGAAAGCTCTTGAATAAGCGCTGACAACGGGATAAAGGGAGAGGCAAGAGAAGCACTTCCAGAATGGTGGATTAAGAACTCTGAAAATCTGCTCCTTCATAACTGTGATGAAAACACTACCAAAATGTCAAAATAAAGAAAGATGAACACTGCCTCGGAAAACTGCAGGACATCATCAAGAATACCCACGTATGCATAATAGAAGCCTCTGGAGGAGAGAAAAGAAGAAGGGGAGAGAAAGACTATTGGAACAAATAACTGCTAGAAACTTCCAAAGTCGATGACAAACATTCATCTGCATATGCAAGAAACTTAACAAACTCCAAGGAAAATAAACTGGAGTGCCACACCTACACACCTCATGGTCACTCTGTCAGAGACAAAGACAAAGAGGGAACCGTGGAAGCAGCAGGAGAAAGTGAACCCCATGTGTAAGCAATCCTCCATAAAATAACAGTTGACTTCTCACCAGAAACTGTGGAGGCCAGAGGCAGTGAAATGACATAATCCAAGTGCAGAAAGAAGACAGTTGACCCTTGAACAACGCTGGGGTTAGGGGTTCCCACTCTCCACACAGTCAAAAATTCGCATATAACTTATAGATGCTCCTCTGTACACTCGACTCCTCCATATCCATGGTTCCAAATCAACCAACTGCACATCGTGTAGCACGGTAGTATTTACTATTTTTTATTGAGGTATATTTGCTGTACAGTAGTATATAAGTTACAGGTGTGCAATATAATGATTCACATTTTTAAAGGTTACACTCCATTTATAGTTATTATAAAATATTGGCTATATTCCCTGTAGCTTCTTTTATACCTAATAATCTGTACCTTTTACTCCCCTCCCCCTTTATTGCTCCTTCCCCCTTCCCTCTCCCCGCTGGAAACCACTAGTTTGAGTATTTACTATTTTTAAAAATTCACAAAGGGCTTCCCTGGTGGTCCAGTGGCTAAGACTCTGTGCTCCCAATGCAGGGGGCCTGGGTTCGATCCCTGATCAGGGAACTAGATCCCACATGCCACAACTAAGATTTCACATGCTGCAGCTAAAAATCCCACATGCTGCAACAAAAACAGAAGATCCCGCCAGCCACAACTAAGACCCAGCACAGCCAAATAAATAAATAAATATTTTAAAAAACCATAAAACAAAACAAAAAAAAATCCACACATAAGCAAGTGGACCCACACGTGTTGCTCACCCATGTTGTTCATGCGTCAACTGTACTGTCAGTCAAGAATTCTATATCCAGAAGTACAATCCTTCAAAAAAGAAGGAGAGGGGGCTTCCCTGGTGGCGCAGTGGTTGAGAGTCCGCCTGCCGATGCAGGGGACACGGGATCGTGCCCCAGTCCGGGAAGATCCCACATGCCGTGGAGCAGCTGGGCCCGTGAGCCATGGCCACTGAGCCTGCGCGTCCGGAGCCTGTGCTCCGCAACGGGAGAGGCCACAACAGTGAGAGGCCCGCGTACCGCAAAAAAAAAAAAGAAGAAGGAGAGATTCAAACATTCTCAGATAAACCCAAATTGAGAGAATTCACCACTAGCAGGCCTGCCTTACAAGAAATCTTAAAGGGAGTACTTCAGGCTAAAATGAAAAGATACTAGACAGTAATTTAAATCCACATGAAAAATGGAAATTGACAGTAAAAGTAACTACATATGGCATAAATGAATTTTCATTTGTAACTCTTTTCTTCTATCTAATTTAAAACACATAACTCAATAATTATAAAAGTGTCAATAGACTTACTATGTATAAAGATGTCATTTGTATGACAAAAATTACACAAAAGCGGGAGAGAGAACAAGGTCAAATTGGGGCAAATTTTGAATAATATTGAAATTAAGTTGGTATTAATAAAACTAGATCATTTTAAGTTAAGATGGTCATTGTAGTCTCCAGGGCAACCAATAAGAAAATAACTCATAATTATAATATAATAATATATAATTTATAGTCTCTATTATAATACATTAATTATACTATAAAGTAATGTAATGTATATGAATATATAGCTTAAACAAAGAATGGAATTAAAATAGCATATTTGAAAATATCAATTTCATACACACACACACACACACACACACACACACACGCACGAATAGAGGTTAGAGGACCAAAGAAGACATCAGACACACATAAAACGAATAGAAAAATGGTAGATGTAAATCTTACCTTATCAGTAACTTTATTAAATGTAAACAGACTATACACTCAAATCAAAGGCAGAGATTGGCAGAATGGATGTTTTTTAATGATTTTTTTCACACGATCTACAAGACATACATTTTAGATTCAAAGACAGCAAAAGGTTGAAAGTAAAGGATAGAAAAAGGTGTTATGCAAACAGTAACCAAAAAGAGCTGAAGTTCTATAGTAATATCCGACAAAATAGATTCTATGACAAAAATTATTGCTGGAGACAACAAGGATATTTTGTTATGATAAAAGAATCAATCCATCAGGAAGATACAGCAATTATGAATATACAGGTACCTAACAACAGAGCCCCAAAATTTAGATTAATCAAAAACTCAGATAATTGAAAGGAGAAATAGACAATTCATCGATACTAGCTAGAGACACCAACCTTCCCTTTCACTAATGTATATAGAGAACAACTAGGCAAAATATCAGCAAGGAGATAAACGACTTGACCAACAATAAAGCCCAACTCGATTTAATAGTCATCTAGAGCAAGGGCTCCCAACCTCCGGGCCATGGACCGCTACCGTCCATGGCCTGTTAGGAATGGGGCTGCACAGCAGGAGGTGAGTGGTGGGCAAGTGGCTGTATTTATAGCTGCTCCCCATCGCTCCCATTACCGCCCGAGCTCCGCCTCCTGTCAGATCAGTGGTGGCATTAGAATCTTGTAGGAGCGCAAACCCTGCTGTGAACTGCACATGCAAGGGATCTAGGTTGCGCGCTCCTTATGAGAACCTAATGCCTGATGATCTGCGTTGGAGCTGAGGCGATGATGCTAGCGCTGGGGAGTGGCTGCAAATACAGATTATCATTAGCGGAGAGCTTTGACTGCACAGAGACCATAATAAATGAACTGCTTGCAGACCCATATCAAAACCCTATCAGTGAGTGGCAAGTGAAAACAAGCTCAGGGCTCCCACTGATTCCGCATTACTGTGAGTTGTATAATTATTTCATTATATATTACAATGTAATAATCATAGAAATAAAGTGCACAATAAATGTAATGCGCTTGAACCATCACGAAACCATCCCCCCTCCCCGGTCTGTGGAAAAATTGTCTTCCACAAAACTGTTCCCTGGTACCGAAAAGGTTGGGGACCGCTGATCTATAACACACTTCACCCATCAGCAGTGACATATACATTCTTCTCGAGGACACATGGAACATTCTCCAGGACAGCCTGTGGATTAGGCTGTAACTTAGGATCTCAATAAATGTAAAGACATTGAGTTCATACAAGGTATATTCACTGACCACAAGAGAATAAAATGAAATATCAATAACAAGGAAATTTTGAAAAGTAAAAAATATGTGAGAAGTAGACAATACGCTTCTAAATAACAAGTGGGTGAAAGAAGAAATCACTAAGCAAGTTAGAAAATATTTTTTGGTGAATGAGACTGAAAACACAACATATGAAAACATAGGAGATGCAGCTACAGCACTGCTTAGAGGAAAACTTATACCTGTAATGCATATACCATTTATACCTGTAAACACCTACATTAAATAAGAAGAAAGATCTCAAATCAGTAACTTAACTTTCCATCCTAATTAAGTAGAAGCAGAAGAGCAAGTTAAACCCAAAGCAAGCAGAAGGGAAGATGTAATAAATTCTAGAGTAGAAATCAATTGAATAGGAATACAAAAACAATAGAGAAAAAATTTAAATCAAAATTGATGATTTGAAAATATTATTTTAACATATATGGCTAGAATGATCATGAAAAAAAGAGGGATGATTCAAATCCTTAAAATCAGGAATGAGAGTGAGAGCATCACAAGTGACCTTACAGAAATAAAAACATGATTCTACGGGATACTATACGGGATGCTACAAGCATCTGTGTGCCAGCAAAATAGGTAACCTAGAAGAAATGGACCAATTCCTAGAAAACCAACACATTCTAGACCAGCTGCCAAAACAGACTTAAGAAGAAAGAGAAAATCTGAATGTACCTATAATGTTAAGAGATTGAATAAGTAATCAAAAAACTTCCAGCAAGGAAGATTCCAGGCTCACATGACTTCATGGTGAATTCTACTAAATGTTTAAAGGAAAATTAATACCAATTGTTCACACACACTTCCCAGCTCATTTTAAGAGAGTTGTATTACCCAGTTACCAGAACCAGACACAGATATCATAAGAAAAAAATACAATGTCTCTTATGACTACACACTCAAAAGTTC
This sequence comes from Pseudorca crassidens, assembly GCF_039906515.1. Classification (NCBI taxonomy): domain Eukaryota; kingdom Metazoa; phylum Chordata; class Mammalia; order Artiodactyla; family Delphinidae; genus Pseudorca; species Pseudorca crassidens. The sequence continues at coordinate 362,485 of NC_090311.1, read as the reverse complement.
TCAGCAAAATACTAGCTAACCAAATCCAGCAACACATAGAACAAATTATATGGCACGACCAAGTAGGATTTATCTCAGCAATGCTAGGTTGATTTAACATATAAAAGTCAATGTAATGCACAATACTTACACAGCGAAAGACAAAAGCTGCATGATCATCTCAATGGATGCAGAAATACTTTTGACAAAATTCAACACCTTTTCATCACAAAAACACTACACAAGCTAAGAATATGTGGGAACTTCCTCAAGCAGATAAAAGGCATCTACTAAAAACTCACAGGTAACATTATACTCAATGGTGAAAGATTGCTTTCTCCCTAAGACCAGGAACAAGACAAGAATGCCCGCTCTCACCACTTCTACTCAACAGAGCCCTGGAGGTGCCCGAGCAATCACGCAAGAGAAGGAAATGAAAGATGTTCAAACTGGAAACAAAAAAGTGAAACTGTGTCTGTTCGTAGATAATGTGATCCTGTATACAGGAAGTCCTAAGGAGTGTATAAAAACGATTAGAACTGTAGGAGTTCAGCAAGGTTGCAGAATGCAAGGTCAGTATACAAAACTCAGCCGTATTTCTAGACACTACCAGTGAACTATGCATAAGTGAGGTGAAGAAAAAGCTCCATTTACAATAGCATCAAAAAACAAAATAGGAAGAAATGAACAAAAGAAGTATAAAACTTGAACACTGAAAACTATAAAACCTCACTGAAGTAAATTAAATCTAAATACATGGAAAGACTTTCCCCCTCTGGGGATCAGAAGACTTAATACTGTACCATTGTTAAGGTGGTGCTATGGGCTGAATTGTGTGTCCCTCCCCTCCGCCAAATCCGCATGTTGGACGGCTAACCCCCAGCACCTCAGAACGTGACTGTATTTGGAGACAGGGCTTTTAAAGGGGTGAGTAAGTTGAAATTAGGCATTAGGGTGGGTCCTAGTGCAATCTGGTCTGTGTCCTTATAAGAAGAGGAGATTAGGGTACACAGAGACGGGGGGACCTGCGCACAGAGGAGAGGCCATGTGAAGAGGTAGCAAGAGGGGTGCTGCCTGCAAGCCAGGGAGAGAGCCCTCAGAAGAAAGCAAACCTGCCAACACCTGATCTTGGACGTATCTTCCAGAACCGTGAGAAGAAATTTCTATTGCTTATGCCACCCAGTCTACGGTGCTTTGTTATGGCGGCCGCAGCAAACTCATACAGACAGCTCTTCTCTCAAAGTGATGCACAGACTTATTGCAATCCGTTTCAAAATCCCACTTATCTGTTTTGTAGGAATTGACAAACTAATCCTAAAATTCATATGGAAATGCAAGAAGTTCAGAATACCTTCTTTAAAAATCTTTAAAAAGAAGAACTAACTTAAAGAACTCACTTCCTAACTTAAAAGCTTAACACAAAGCTACAGTTATCAAGACACTGTGGAACTGGCATAAGGATAGACATACAGAATAATGGAATAGAACTGAGAGTCTGGAAGTAAACCCTCACATCTGTGGTCAACTGACTTTTGACAAAAGTACCAAGACAGTTGGCACTCTTGGGGATTTCCCCATTCCTGAAGTTTGCTCTTTTTAACAAATGGTGTTAGGACAAAGGTTGCCCATATGCAAAGGACTAAGTTGGACCCGATCTCATACCATATACAAAACAGCTCAAAATGGATGGTTCACGTAGAAGAAAACCTCAGAATAAATCTTCATGAACTTAGATTAGGCAATGATTTCTTAGATACGAACCAAAGCACAAGTGACAAAAGAAAAAATAGATCAACTTGACTTCATCAAGATGTAAACCTTTTGTGCTACCGAGGACATCAGCAAGGAAGTAAAAAGACAACCCACAGGACGGGAGAAAATACTTGCAAATTCTATACCCAACGGGGACTTGTACCCAGAATAAACCATTTGGATGCAACTTCTCTGAAACATGTTTCCTCTGAGTTGTCAAAGTCCATGGTTTCCCTACACAATATTCCTTCTATGCCATTCAAAGTATTGCAGGGTAGCTTTTTAAAAGATATCTGCTATTCTTCCAGGACTTTATTTCAAGTTGCTGCCACTGATTCTGCCAGTGTTGAAGGTGTGGCTCCCCCCAGGCCATGCCAGGGCACAGGAAGTTATTTTAAGTACACTTTAACCAAGATACGTGTTTACATGTGCCTTTTAAATGTAGGCACAGGTCTGATACACAGAATCAAAGTAAGTGCAAAAGAAATCTTTTAGTAGGTATAAAAGAAAGATGAGAAATAATACAAAAGTCGGCAGCAGTTTTTCTTTCTTAATGGGACTGAAAATAGGAGAACTACCGCGGTAGGGAGAGTCTGTACGCTCACATCTTGCTTTATCCAGTTCTGCATTGTTTGATTTGTTACAAGGAGCATGTCTTAATTTCCTAATTGAGATGATATTTGTAATCTTTATAAACAATTGTTTAACTTCAATAAGGCCTTTCCATATTGTTTTACTAGTAAATTCTATCAAAATTTCAAAGTCCAGATAATTCCCTAACAATTTAAAGTATCCCAGACAATAGAAAAAGATGGAGAGAATTGTAATTGTTTCTAGAGTTAGCACAATTCTTACAGCAGATATAATAAAACATAAGAAACTGAAGCCCAATTTTGTCTATGGCTATAGATGCACAACTACTAAAAACACTATTAACAAGTTAAACCCGCGAGCATGTAAAGAGTATCGTTCCATGAAAATCTTGGCTGTGAAGCGGAACTATAAGACTGCTTTTATACGAAACAATGTTTTCATCCAGCATCATACCAGCAGGTTTAAGAAGAAAAGTCCTAGGATTGTCTCAATTAAAAAGATATTTCATTACCTCAGCACTCATCCCTGCTAAACACTCCTTGCTAACTAGAGAAAGAAGAAAATCATCCCAATGTGATTGCCTCTTTGCTACAACCAAACAACAATAGACTTGATGGAGAAGTACCCATTCCCGCCAGGCACAAGGCAAGGCCACCTCTGTCATCCCAATTAGTCAACATTGTCCGAGAAGGTGCAGGCAACTGAATAAGATCCAAGACAAATAAAAAGGTCTTTTGCTTCTGCAAAGAAGGACTCAACAATATCCTTACTCTCAAAAGACATCTGTACCTGCATTTAGAATTTGTTGTTGTTTGGCCCTCCAACGGCATTTCCACAGAGGACCTAGAATAGTAGGGCCTGGCCCCAGACCACCCAGGCTGCACCCCTGTGAGGTCTAGGTTCACCTGCGCCTGCCCTTGGGCCCCTTTGCAGGATGCACACGCTCAGATAAGCTGCCAGGTGTAGTTATTCTCAGCCAACGGGGGCCAGAGGGCCTTCTCTGCCTCAAACGTCTGCTGTCCTCGCGACCACCAGTCAGGGCTTGAACTGGAGCCCCAGGGAAGGCTGACCCTGCCCAACCCTCAGCACCAGCAAGAGGGACAAACCAAGAAGAAAAATGCCGCGTGGACCCGGATGTCTGTCTGGCAGGCCTGGCAGGGTGGAAGAGGGCAGAGGGGGGTCAAGGTTGCTCAGTCTCCATCCTGCGGAATGCGCCCTGCAGCCCCCACATCAGCCCCTGGGAGGAACGAGCAGAGCCCACGCAAGCTGGCAGGGCCTGCCGCCCAGCAGCTCACGGGCACAAAACAGGCCCGAGACTCCTGCCAAGGCCAACGCCCCTACATGGCACAATAAGTTAACAAGTCCAACACCAGTGACATGGCTGCAGGTCTAGACGCAGAAAAATCACATTGCTAGCAAACTGGGTGGGAAAGTGGGTTAAAATTCAGTATGTGGAATGCAGCCTCGGTTTTACATAAATAAATATACAGAAGGTGATTTTTGTGCACAAAGATAAGATATGTTAAAACATAAAGTCTACCAAAATAGTTCATTGATTTAAACACAATAAAAATCCTAACGTATTTTTTTTTAATTTGAAGAAATGATTCTAAACAGTGATTATCCCCTAATTTTCTACATTAAAAATGTAGTTAAGTTTTTGAAAATTGGTCAACTCTTTTCTTTTTCTTTCTTTTTTTTTCTTCTACTGAATTTGCCAGTTGATCTGATAAAGTGGAATAAATGTCAGATGCTGCATTTTCCTTCTCTGGCTTATGAATTTGGCTGTTGGTGATTCAGTGCCACTGGGGCTGCTCAGACAAACCTGCTCAGAGGTGAGACCTGCACCAGGAAATCAGGCACTCTGCCATGGAGACTGTCGGCACATAATTGATGTTGCCTTACGTAAATCCTACCCCAAACAAACCCATGTAAACAGGACCGTACTCCTTCTTGTCCAATCAGTGTCAAAGGGAGGACAGGCCATCACCCCATGTTCTGAGGTGTGGGTTGGTGGAGCTCCCCTGGATGCCGAGTTTACTGACATTGGTGCAGGTGTCAGTAGCCAGTGCTGGCAGAGCCCAGGCGTGGCCAAGTGGGTGCCTGGATGGAGTTCTAAGCGGCAAACACTGAAGGGATCGGCCTTTGAAATGGTGGCCAACAGCAGCTAATAATGAACTAATATCTTGGGCCAGAGGAAAAGGAAGGTGACATTGGTTGGCTGGTCACCCTCCTTCTCAAGGATGCGCTATAAAAGCTGTGCCTCTCCCCAGGAGTGTCCGCATGAGTCGGCAGATCCCCGGAAGGCACCATGGCCGCCCTGGGCATCGTGGTCGCCCTGCTGGTGTGGATGGCCACCCTGCTGCTCATCTCCATCTGGAAACACATCTACAGCAGCTGGCAACTGCCCCCTGGCCCTTTCCCACTGCCCATCGTTGGGAACATTTTCCAGTTGGAATTTAAGGATATTCCCAAGTCCTTCACCAGGGTAAGAGAAATATTGTTGGTTTGAGGGAGGAGCATTCAGGAATTAGATGTAATATGTGTGCATTCAATTCACTCTCAGACAAATTGTAATTCGATACCAGCTTGTTATGAATTCGCTGAATTACCAGTAGCACCCAAGAGTGATATTCAAAATATTTAGCTAGTGTTACAGCTCGGGTATGGAGCTCAGTGGGCCTTGGCCATGGCTGGCCCCGAAGGCCCTTGCTCGAGCGAAGCGTTAACTGCCGTGCTGTCGTTGGGTGGCTTGGCCAGGGCAGTGTGGCCGGGGCTGCTGCTCTTTGCCACTGGGATGCAAGGAGGGACACGCGTTGAGACCAGACGCACACTAGCTGCGCGTCAACCTGCAGCACTCCGTAGCCGCCAAAGAACAGGGGGAAAAGTGAAGTGTTTGACCCCCCCCCACCCACTACGATTGCTGTGAACAGGGAACGAGCTAACAAATCTAAAAACAAAATGCGTTAATGAGTCTATTAAATGAGCTAGTAAAAGAACGCCACAGGGCACGGAGCCGCTCTGAAAGGCGTTGACGAGCTTCCGGCAGAGGAAGACGTGCTCGGGCCTCCGAACAGTATGGCTCCGGGGCCTCCAGCAGCGTCCTGGGGTCCGGGACCTTGACTGGGAACAGCAGACAGGGGTGGGGCGGATATGGGCAAAGGGGCCTCAGGGGGAACAAGAGGAATCGGCCTTCCCAGTTACTTGTTCCCCGGAGGGAGGGCAGCTAGGCACACCCAGGTGCGCCGTGCGCTGGAGGTGTTCCCGGCAGAAGAAGCCTCTAGGGAGGTCTTCCCCAGATCACTCTGGGTTCTCCTGGTCAACAACAGCGACCTTGGGGGGCACGTTAAAGCGAGGCATGTTCCCCAAGTCCGCGGTGGCTTCACTCCCCGGCCTGGTGGCCTCCGCAGCTGGCAGAGCGTTTCGGCCCGGTGTTCACCCTGTACCTGGGCTCACGGCGCTTCGTGGTCCTGCACGGCTACAAGGCCGTGAAGGAGGTCCTGCTCGACTACAGGAATGAGTTTTCTGGCAGAGGAGAAATCCCCGCGTTCCGGGTGCACCAGGACAAAGGTGCGTCCTACTTGGGGGGGGGGGCGGTGCTTGTGGGGTGGGGAAGATGCTGCGGGGAGGTACTGAGATAACAGTAACAACATGCTAAAGACAGAAAGGTGAAGCGATCCGCAGACAACTCGGGTGAAGGTTGGTGCATTCACTCACTCAGTCATTGCTCTGCACCTTCTGATGGACCCAGAGTGGACAAGACCTGGAGCACCCACCCTCCGGCCAGCAGGACAGACGTGTTCATAGAGAAATAGGACCCAGGGAGCTGCTTCTGACGGCTGGGCCGGGCCTCCCCCCGCAGACCTTCCCGCCTCCCTGGGCCCTCAGTCTCCCCTGGGAGCTCTTTCCAGTCACAGTTTCAACTACTCGTGGGTGTTGGGGCTCCATCCACCGAGGGCCCCTCACCTACGATGGGCACCCCGCTTCTCCATCGAGGGGGCCTCCCGATGTCCTACCTGGGGCTGTTCTTAGACCAGGAAGGGGGTGTTGAGACTTCCCAGTGACCCCGTCTCCCCAGGCTCACCTCTTTCCTCTGCCCCTCCCCCCTCCGGTGTCTCCAGAGCCCCTGAGTTCCCCTCCGGCAGGCGGAGGAGGCCTTGGCGGGGCAGGGGTGAGGTGGGGTCTAACTGGTCTTTATCTGAGTGTTTTCCAGACTCCTGACTTCAGACTCCATCTTCCGCGTCCCCCAGGAGGTCCTGGAGCCTGGGCGGGGGCGCCCCTCCCCCACCTCTGAGCTCTGAAAGCTCCCTGCCCCACCTGCTGTCCTCCAGCCTCACCTGCTTGGCCTTTGTCATTTGCTCCCTGGTGTTTGAGATCCAAAGCAGATGAGAAGGAAACAGTGTCCCACCAACCCAGGAAAACTTGGAAGCCTCTAGCGCTTCCTGAGTCAACTTTGGTGATGAGCCTCTAGAAAACTTTTATTCATTTTATGTAGAATTTTCAAACTGATGTGCTTACAGTTGTATACGGGCTCCTTGCCTTATTTTTCCAGTCTGCATTTCCGAGGTTATATCCTGCCACAACCAATGGCGGTTGATTGTCCCTCTTAGATATTGTGGGTGGGTTTGTTATTGGGGGCGGCTCAAAGCAAAATTAACCACCCTAATCTTTGTCATTAACACAAGAGGAGACTTACTGGAGGAGAGCCCCAGGAGAGCAGGAGTTCTGGGGCCAAAGAGCTCCATCCTGGCTCTGGGGACCCTTTATCTGCCAGCCCTGGTCCAAGTCATGGGCCCCTGAGAGCAGTCAGGCAGGGGCCAGCATCCACATCCTGCAGGTGGGACACAAGGGGCTTGCCTGCCTCCTGCCTGAGGGCTCCAAAGTGCTGTTTTTGTATGTCCCACACGGCCCAGGGCTGACCCTGAGCCTCAGCCAGGCCCTGGACCAGGGCTGCATTTGGTCCCCGGGAACAATGACGTGAGCATCGGTGACTACCAATAGTGTGGAGCAGCGGCTGCGTATTAAAGTGCCGAGGGGGCCGCACCCATCCTTTCAGTCAATCTTCACAAAGCTCTGGGAGAGATTTGTTGCCCCATTTCAGCCTGTTTGGATCCCGAATGATGGTGCGCCTCTGGGTTCTGTCTCTTCCTCTCTCCATCTCTGTGTCTCTCTGACTCTGTCTCTTTCGCTCTCCATCTCTGTCTCTGTCTTTCTGTCTCTGTATCTCTGTCTCCCTCTGTCTCTTCTCACATTTTTCTGTATCTTCCACCTTTTCTTTCTACACAGTTCTTGCCAGAACATTTTAAAATTAACTGCTTCTCTGCCCCTCCCTCCTTAACCACCCCTTCTCCTTATCACATGCCGTTCAGGGTGGTCCCCCAGCGCCTCTCCTCCTGCCTTCCTTCTGGCTTCTCTGGTCCTCAGGACTAGGGGCACAGCCTCTGCTCTGTCCTCTGGCCTCCTCAGCACACGCTCCCTGGTCCCTGCCACCGCTTGCTTGTCTGCCCTGTGTCCTGGGTCAGCAACTTGGAAGGCTGGAGCTGCCCGAGGCCTGGCCGGGCTGATGGCATAGACACCCGCGAGTTTGGAGCGTCCCTCCCCTGGGTTCCCTCTTGGGCTGCTGTGCCACGTACCCAGCATCCACTTGGCCCGTTATGCAGTGCCCCACAGGAATCGGCACCAGGATACCTGAACACAGGACCCTGAACTCAGTGTCACCTGTGCTTTTAACCTGGTGAACGGCACCTGTAAATGGGTCTTCTTGGTGCCCACACACCCATCAGTAGTCATGCTGTCCATCCCCGGGCTTGACTCCATGGCAGCCTCCTTGGGTCACATCCCTATCCTCCCACCCCTGCCTGTGCTCCCCCTGCAGACCGTCCAGGTGTCCCTTTGGGGTAGAATGAAGCCCTCCTCCGCTATACCTCTCAGGTCCGGCCAGACATCCTTCTGGAATGTCCGGGGCCATGGCTTTCCTCAGGCCTCCACGTGCAGGAGGGAACCAGATCAAGATCTTCCCGGATCCGGAGGTCTCCGTGGTCCGGGGGCCCTGTGACCTCAGATTTTAGTAAGGACTTGCTGTGAAGCCACAGAGTGTGAGCTGAGGTGTCTATAGTGTGAGGGTAAAAAAATCATTGGAAACAGGATGGCTTCAAGGAAATTAGTCAGTAAACAGGAAAGAGGCAGAGGTTTTTCTCAGTGGTCAGGTGTGGTTTCCCTCCTGTGGGGAGGACACAAGGCAGAGTGGGAAAAGCAAGCAGGCTGGTGGTTGCAGAGCTTACAGGGGCAACGGAGAAAGCCAGCCGGCCCCAACGGCTTCTCTCCAAACCCAAGCATCTGTCACTGCGCGGGTCAGTGCGGCCCCTGGTCCCTCCCGCGCAGAGCGCAGCGCAGGGCGCCCATCACTCCTGCCCCTTTCTCCTGAGAGGACAGTTTGCAGTGACAGCCTGCTGCTCCCTCTTCCTTAGGGATTATTTTCAATAATGGACCGACCTGGCAGGACACCCGGCGGTTCTCCCTGACCACCCTCCGTGACTTCGGGATGGGGAAACAGGGCAATGAGCAGCGGATCCAGAGGGAGGCCCAGCTCCTGCTGGGGGCGCTCCGGAAGACCCATGGTGCGTACAGCCTGGCCTGGGCCCCACGACCCCTGACGACCGAGGCAGCGCCCCACGTTGGCCCCCAGACGCCACTTCACAAGCTGGTTTCCCCTCTAACCCAGGGAGCGGGCGTGGTCATCAAGGGTGCCGCTGGTGTGTCCTGAATAACTGACAAGTGAAGAAAACCCGAGTGGTTCCCAGTCACCACCTCCCGAGAATTCTCACAGTCCTAGGGTGTCTCTTCACAAGCACTGGAAACGGCCCTCCTGCCACACCCACGAGCGAAGCGCCCTGATGGCTCCCCTGTTTTCCAGGCCAGCCCTTCGACCCCACCTTTGTCATCGGCTTCGCGCCCTACAACGTCATCTCCGACATCCTCTTCCACAGACGCGCTGACTACAACGACAGGACGGCCCTGAGGATGCTGAGTCTGTTCAATGAGAACTTCTACCTGCTCAGCACACCCTGGATCCAGGTGAAGCACTTCCCTCCCTCTCGCCTGGTCTGCACCCGGCTTCAGTCGAGGGTTTACAGCAGGGAAAGGATAAGAAGGGGTACTTGTGTGTGCGGACAGACAGGCACACAAGACTAGAGAGCCTGAGCGCTCCTTCGGGACACTTCCACGGGGCCCGCCTTTCCCCCTTGCTAACCGCAGGACACTTACCATTTCACTCTTTAAAATCAGTCCTCACCAGGCACACGGTGCCTCTGCCTATGTGCTCGCATTCCCACCACGGAACTCACACGACCTCGTAGAGTGGTGCCCAGAAAGACACTTTCAGCCAAAATATTCTAAACAGTACAGTAGTGACAGCCATCAGTTCAGGTTTGGAGAAGCTTGTCAGCCTAGTAAGCCAAGTGCTATTGCATCTGGAAAAAATATGTATAGTAAGAAAATTCTCTCCCTCCCTCCCTCTCTCTCTAGCTTTATAATAATTTCTCAGGCTGTATACGTTACCTGCCTGGAAGCCATAGAAAACTAATGAAAAATGTGTCTGAAATAAAAGAGTACGCTCTAGAAGGAGTGAAGGACCACCAGAGGTCGCTGGAGGCCAGCTGCCCCCGAGACTTCACTGACACCATGCTGTTGGAAATGGAGAAGGTACCCTCACAGCTCTCAGCGTCCAGACCAGGCGGAGCCGGGCACTCGGCCGTTGTGAGAGGGTCTGCGGGGGCAGGGCGCATCTTTCAGATTTGTGTTATGACCTGCACTGCAGTGTCCACGCCGCCCACATCGTGTACATTCTGATGCTCTTAGTTTTATACAAGTGCACTGGCTTGAGCGTGACCACCACACCTCGACACACGGCCAGCCTTCCTGGCCGCCCTAGGCTCCACTGTACTGTCCACTGTGCCGGCCAACAGGATGGCCTTTCTTGGGGAAGCCATCAGGGGGCTGTGGGACCAGGTGAGTGGGCCCCTCACGTAGGCTCCCTCCAGCCCAGCCTCTTAACCACTTCTGATCAACTGACTAATGACCACATGTCACCTGGGGAGAGGCCCTCGGTGCTCCTCGTCAGCACGTAACCCCCACGTCGTGCATGGACTAAGGGGGCCCGGGCCCTCCCGGCACCACCTCTCTGGCACCCCCCGGGTCGCCCACCCAGATCAGTCAAGCTTCTCTTCTTTCCTCGGCATCACACATGGCTCCAGAGCCACACGTGAGCTCCACACCTGCCTCCCGGAAGGCTGCCCTTGGAGTCTGAGAGTCTCTCCTCCCACCCCTCCCACCTCCCACCCTATGCCCAGCTCCCCTGTGACTTCCCTGCCTCCTGGGACCTAAGGCAGCGGCCTGGGGTGGAATGAGGCCGAGGGCAGCCCTGCAGAAGCCCCACAGCTCAGCCCTGAGCTGCTGGAGGTCGTGGCGCAGGGCCAGGGAGAGCCCCACCCCCAGGAGGGCCCTCGGTGCTGTAGAAGGAGCACGGACCGCACAGCCAGGTGAGGGCACAGTCCCACCCGTGGTCGGTTTTCTGGGAGCCTCTGTTCCCTAGCCTTGCAATGGAGACGATGGTGTCTGTGCAGGATGGGCCCCCTGTGGAGCTGGCAGGGCTGCCAGGTGCTCTTCTGCTGAGGGACACAGGGTCTCTTTCTCATCCACCTGAACACCTCCCTGTATTGAGGCCCTATCTCTCACATCGCAGGAAAAACACAGTACAGACCCTGTGTACACTTTGGACAACATTGCTGTGACCGTGGCTGACCTGCTCTTTGCGGGGACAGAGACCACCAGCACCACCCTGAGATACGGGCTCCTGATTCTCATGAAATACCCGGAGGTCGAAGGTAGGACAAGTAACAGGCAAGGCCACCGGACCATGTGGCCGTCACACCTGCACGGTCAGCCTGGAGCATTTAGGCTTCAGCTTCCCGTCGGCCACACGGGGACTGCTTGTTAACCCTTGCAGCAGTGACACTGGGGTTGCTGGACGAATGCGTTAGGGGCAGTGTTCCCGTACATGACAGGCCCCGGCACTCAGCTCTCCCACACCCACTGGCAAACCCCAGATTGCAGGAAGAAAGCCCAGTGGAGAAACGCCAGGCCAGCTGCATCCACTCCAGGCCATGATCTATTTATGACAGAGAAAAAATGGGCACACCGCCCCTGGGTCAGCCCCAGCCTTCCAGGCAGAGCTGAGAGGCAGGAGGGGGCAGGGGCAAGGCCTCCTGGCGTGTCTCACCCGATTGGAAGAGTGGGGATCAGAGGCGGAACCCCAGGAAAAGCACTGCAAGTCTGCCTGCTGCCCTGGACCCGGCCTTCCCTCCCAGGGCTCCTCCCCAGCACTGGGCCGGGTGGGACCCAGGGTGGATCAGGCATGGCTTTGGGGGCCGCATGCACAGAGCACGAGGCACTAGAACCAGCCGCATGGGCCAGTGGAGGCGATGTGAGCAACGCCACTTATCAACAGGCCAATCAGCGCCAACCTCCAAGGAAAGAGGAGGTAAAGGAGCCATCGCCTGGGGCCAGGGTGCCCTCCCCGGCAGTGCTCAGGCCTGGGCACAGAGCTGGGGAGGGGGGGTCCCCACTGCAAGGAGCCCCTCACCACCCGAGCCATGCTGGCTGCGGTTGTGTGCCAGGTATGGGAATCAGCCCTTTAACACACTGTATTCTTGAGGGCTGATGGAAAGGGCGTGAGGTTATTTTCCCTAGGAATGCGTATATGTGACCTGTCCAGGGGCAGACCTGGTCCGACTCCAAAGCCTTTGCTTTTCTACCTGACAGAAAGGTGATGCGAAAGAGCCGGAAGTCTAGGGCGCGAAGGCTCCACGGGTCTGTGGCAGCTCTGAGGGGGCTTCTGACCACTCTGTACTATAGGGGAGCCACGGAATCCAAGACTGTTTTAATTATGGATTATGAGGAATTTCCAATACAGAGAAAAAGACAGAAAGGAAATATGACTGACGCCCACACATCCACTGCCGAACTTAACATGTGTTGACAGTTTTCAGTACTGGCTCAGAGCTCTTGGAAAGAAAGCAGGGTGCAGAGCCAGCCCAGGCCCCTCCTCGCCTCCCTGCCTTCCACCCACCCCTAACTCCACATATCCCTGGACTGCCACGTGAGATCCCTGTGCACCACTTCTTATATTTACCATCTAGTAAACATCAGCATACTGTCCCTCTTGTTACACGTGTTTAAAATTGTTACTCGGTTGCCATACTGCGGAAGCTCTGCAGTTCACTCAACAGATTACAAGGCCCACAGGCAACCTCAAACCCACAGAGGCCAAGCGGAGGCTGGCCTGCCGGAGCCTGCTCAGAAACACACGGAGCATGTCAGTTTCCATCCTCCATTCGCCTCCACACTCCTTACAAGCCTGCAACAAACCAGCCTGGGGTAACCATAAACACAGTTTCCCTCCAACTAGAGATCCCCAAGACCCTTTCTTATTCTCTGCTCCTGGCATGACGACCAGAACGGGGCTAGCCATGACCAGCTAAGGTAGTGGAGGCCATGAATAAGTAACTACATAAATGCTGTAGACGGTTCCTAGCCTCACTGAGCCTGGTTCTTGCTGACGCACGCGGATGAACTACCCAAGAATCCAAAGCTCCATGAGCATCTACTGGGTATATGGACGGGAGCATGATCGCTGAGCCAGCCTGGAGTCGTGCGTTTATTCCATGCATGTCTTCGCAGAGAAACTTCACGAGGAAATTGACAGGGTGATTGGGCCAAGCCGAATCCCTGCCATCAAGGACAGGCTGGATATGCCCTACCTGGATGCCGTGGTGCATGAGATTCAGCGATTCATCGACCTCATTCCCTCCAACCTGTTCCACGAAGCAACCCGGGACACAGTGTTCAGAGGATACGTCATCCCCAAGGTCAGATGTGAGCCTACAGCGCACCCCCGAGCACCACCCTGCCGATCAGCCGCCGGCCAGGGAACAGGACGGGGACCAAGGACACCTGCTCTAGGCAGAGGCGGCTGAACACTGGGGGCCGGGCCAGCACCCCTACCCTGCAAAGTGCTGCTGCCCCAGCAGGCCTGTGGGGACCTGGTGGCCACAGGAATGGAGGCAGTCTGGGAAGGGGCTCCTCAGACGGTGCCTGGGGTTGAGGTGTGTTCCAGCAGCAGAAAGAGACAACAACAGTAGCACCCAGCCCTGGATGAGTAGGTCAGAGGAGCTACTTCCCTGAAAAGATGAGAGCTCTCATTGCCATTTGGTCGTGACCCCCACCTGCTCTCTGTCTGCCCTCAGGCGAACTCCTTCCCCGGTTGGGAACATACCATCTTGTCTAACGTAACATTCAACCGCTGGCTCCCAGGTGAGCCTGTGTTGTGTCAACTTGACTGACCAAGGCAGCCTCTTCCTTCCAGGGCACAGTCATAATTCCGACGCTGGACTCCCTCTTGTATGACAGCCAAGAATTCCCCGGACCAGAGAAGTTTAAGCCAGAGCACTTTCTGAATGAAAATGGAAAGTTCAAGTACAGTGACCATTTCAAGCCATTTTCCGCAGGTAAGAAGAGGTCACGTGTAGCCCCTTCCCGGGGATTGTCCCTAAGTCCTGCTCTCCGTTCCATGTGTGACCAGCATCGTGCCCCTGATTTCCGTCCCCAACATGACCCAAATGTGTTCTTCCCTATTCAGAGAGGTTAAATGACATCTTTTCACCAGAAGTCCTGGGAATGAGTTGAGATGAGTTCTTCTTTCCTTAGATACTTCACTTCATTCAGTGCTAAAACTCTTCATTTACTAGAACTTAGTGAAAATCTTTCAAAACTATATTACTGACTCTCCATAATTTTAAACAAGGGTTACTAAGCAAATTTTAACGTTTGGTTACCTGGACTCATCGTAGGACCATCTAACCTTTCCAGCCCTTGGCTGCCTTTCCAGGGCCTGCCCTTGGTGTGGGTATGATGGAAGATCTGAAACCAACTCGATAACTTTAGCACCAACACGAGAGCTTTGGCTTCCACCTGGGGCCGCTCTTCTTTCCTGTAGGACATCAGGCTGAGCACTGGGCAGGGCCCATTCTCCCAACCTAACACAGGTTCATGAAGCTGAGTCCTGGTGGTTGAGGCTGTGTGAAGGCTGGTCCCTGAGCACACCCGTCGCTGATACTCTTACACTGAAATCCACTCTGGGCTCCCTTTCAACAGACAGACGGGGCTCAACTCTGCTTAGGGTGGCCGTTGACGCACAGCCTCCTCCCACCCAGCTCTGCCCTTGCTGTGTCGCCCAGGGCGGTGTCTTAGTGTTGCTGTCACCTCCAGGAAAGCGGGTGTGTGTTGGAGAAGGCCTGGCTCGCATGGAACTGTTCCTGTTCTTGGCCTCCATCCTGCAGCACTTTAACTTGAAGTCGCCAGTGGACCCCGTGGATATCGACCTCAGCCCCATCGCAGTTGGGTTTGCCAAGGTCCCCCCCCATTACAGACTCTGTGTCATTCCCCGCTCACAAGTGTGAGGCACACGTTCTCTGAAGCCCGCGGGTCCCTTGATGCTGGCCTGGAGGCCTCCCGCTTCCCTGTGCCCCTCAGCAAGGCTAGCCAGGGCTCCACAGGGAACCACCTGAGCCAGAGAGGCTGCTTTCCAGGCCAAGCACATTCTTCAGATAGAATTTGAAACAAAGTCCATAAAAGATTGTGTCAAACTAATTAAAGTAATTAAAGCAAACTATGACTTAGTTTGTGTTGGAGTTCCTAGAAACCATGGTAAGTAAGAACATATCAGTGTAGGTTAAACTGAACTCTTCGGCAAAAGTAGAGCTCCCCAGTCACCAGAGTCAGCATCTCCTGTAAAGGATTCACAAAAAGGAGCACAGACACTATTTTGCTGTTTGGAAAAAATGAAAATAATATACCTTCGGAGGATTTGTTAGCCATATCCTAAAAGTATCCCCTGACATCTTTCCCTAGGATGTGAAGTATTCCTTTGGGCTCACTAATAGCATTATCCTGTGCTATATTTTAAGATTAAAATATGTCTGAAAAGTCAGCATAGAGATCTCTTATTATCTCTTAAGTCTTTGTGCCTGGAAGCGGAACTCATAAGGATATGGGGACCCTTGTGCAGAATGAGGCAGAAACGAGGAAATCATTAATCAGCTCCGTGAACTAAACCTCAGTGTTGTGAAACAGAAGAATAATTTGGGACAAGAACCCTGTTCCCACCCAGAGGGCACACACCAGGAAACGCACTGTATGTCCAGACTTCCAGTAAAATGGGCATGTCAGCAGCCCCCCTCCACAGCATAGAGTGTGAGGGCTGAACGGGTAAGATGCAGAGCTTTGGAACACTGTGCAGCACATAAGCCCCATGTTCCTTAGTAAAGTGAGTAAGTTTTCACAGCCAGCAGTGCAGCATCTTCCAGCTCTCACTGACCCTCCTGCTTCTCACTTATAAGGTCCTGTGATAACATCGAGCTCACCCAGGTAACCCTGGAATCCCTCCCCTTCTCAGGATCCTTACCCTATCACATATGCAAAGTCCCACCTACCACGTGAGGTAACATATCCACAGATTAGAAAGAAGGAAGGGGTGTCGGGTCCCAAGCAAATCCAAAACCTAGTGAGCAAATGACAAGACCTTAAAGCCTGGGAATGATCCTCTTTGCATCATTGAAAGTCAGGCCACACTTGCAGTTCATTTTAAAAGCCAAGCATCCCCTGACATCAGACAAAAATTACGAAAACTACAACAGGGCCCGCAAACCCCACTCTCTGTCCTACTTGACACGGCCTTTAAGATCTTCAGCGACAGGGAGGAAATTTCCAGGAATGGGTGAGAACTAAGAGAGGAGGAAAAATTAAAGCGACACACGCTCTAATACATGGCCGTTGCCACTGCTCAGTCCCCCACAACAGGGACCGACAGGAATCCCCTCTCCTTCTCAAAGACCACCGCTGACCTGCTACCAGTGCAGTCAGCAGGGGCACACTGTCAGGAAATGCTGCACCCTGCCACCCCATACCCCATGCCCTTACTGTCACCAAAAGGGCCATTGGAAAAGGAGTTGTCCCTCCCATCCTCAAGCGGGTAGGCCAACACCATGACCACCCAACACCCAGGGTATTTCAGGTCCCTGCCCCCTGGGCCAAAGTCAAGGCCAGTTTCCCCTGTCGGTGGTAAGTGGCCACCAGGAACGAGAAGCGGACTGTGCTCTGGATCTGGGGCTCCTGGGTGCGGACGACTGAAGGTGCCTGGGGCTCAACCTCCAGGCCCCTACGTTCCCCGTAAGACCGGAGGAGCCCCAGGTAA
The DNA here is from genome assembly GCF_039906515.1 of Pseudorca crassidens. NCBI lineage: Eukaryota > Metazoa > Chordata > Mammalia > Artiodactyla > Delphinidae > Pseudorca > Pseudorca crassidens. The sequence goes on along the minus strand of NC_090311.1, from coordinate 345,852 downwards.
CCCTGGATGTGGCAGGGGCTCCTATCAGTGTCTGATTGACACTGGGGCTACTTATTCAGCTCTGACCTCCTTCTCTGGTCCCACTCGCTGTTCCTCGATCCTCCCAACAGGGATAGATGGACAACCCTCTTATGGCCATTTTACACCTCCCTCACCCTGTCTCTTGAAAATGCTTTATTCACACACTCTTTCCTAGTCCTCCCGGCCTGTCCCACGCCTCTGCTGGGCTGGGACCTTTTAACAAAACTTGAAGCTGCTTTATCATTTACACCAGTAAATATGGCCCTAACAGCCACCACGAAGACTACTCTAGCTGAAGTCCCACCCCATCCCCAAGTTGTCCCTAACAGAACCACAATGTTTGGTTCCAACCCTCAAATATTAAGCAAGAAGACTGCGAAAATCTCAAGACACCTGAGGATTATGACATAGGGTGGAACCTTACTATTCCTTCTTTCAACTGGGCTTAAAACTTTTCCTCTCATCCCTCAAAGGTTGCTTGCCTCTCTCCTTTAGCTGGAATGACTTTAGCTACTACCTGTGAGGGCATAGAACATTCCCGCACCCATTTAGGAAAACCCTACTTCAACATCACCTTAGACGTCTGCCTAGCCCCTACAAATCGCACCTGTTTCCTTTGCGGACCCAATGCCTATTTATGCCTTCCAGCCAACTGGACGGGGGACCTGTACCCTTGCATACATTATTCCTAATCTTATCCTTATAAATGACAGCACCCCACTTCCCTTATACTCTCAATCACGTAAACAAAAGCGGGCACCTCTCACTGTAATATCAGTCCTAGAGATTATTGTTGGGATAGAAACAGGCTCATCTGGACTTTTAAACTTTATTTTCACTGCCCGACAGCTCTTTCTTGAACTTACACAACAGACTGCCTACCCAGCAGCTCAAATTAACACTCTACAAGAACAAATAAATTCTCTAGCAGGAGTGGTTTTACAGAATAGGAGAGCTTTATACTTACCAATGGTTAAACAAGGTGGGACCTGTGCAATGTTAAAGGAGAATTGCTGTTTTTTTTGGTCAACCAACTGGGCAAAATTCAAACTAAACTTCGGAATATTATCGAAAGAGCTAAAGGGTTTTATATGAAGGGAGCCTCAGAGGGATTCGACTGGTGGGATCTCAAGACTAATATCTGGTCCTGGTTCTCTTGGCTAACTCCTCTTCTAGGTCCTATAGCAGCCTTCCTACTTCTACTGATCTTCGGGCCATGCATTTTTAACTTCCTTGTTAAGTTTGTCTCTTCTAGAATACAACCAATGAACCTCCAGATGGTAAGGTGACAAGAATACAGGCCAGTCAACACCCAGACAACACTTGAACAAGCCTCCGTCACATCCCATGGAGCCCCCACCCCCTCTCTAGGAATACTCTGACAGAGAGCAGGCATCAGGAACCCAGGGCCCCTACGACGTCCCTGCCTCTTCTCCTAACAAAAAGCGTTCTGGAACGCCTGAGAAGGAGCTAGGCAGACAGGTAGACATGAGCAGGGTGTCCAACAGGGCCAAAGGATTGGCCCTATAAATAAAGAGAGGGGGAAATGTGGCGCTCCAAGGACAAAAAACAAGATAAACTCAAAGGGCCAGCATTGCCGGAACAAAGAGTTACAGGACTCCTATCGCTCTGTCACGTTGCGGCCACTGCAATGTCCCAGAGCCTCCCAAGCAGCATGCCCTGTCCCTTTCCCATCCACACCGCCTGCCTTGAACTCCTCTTGTGGCACATACAGGCACGCATAGACCTACGTGTAATAAAATTTTCTATTTCACGTTTCCTCGTGGTCTTTGTTGACAGTGGTTCAACAATATCGCGCACACAGGATATACATTTAAACTGTTAATTTAACAAAGTCACAACAGTTGCAATATTGGTTTACGTACTTTAATAAGGACAGACATTGTGATATTTCACGATTCATGCGGTAGTATGCAACTGTTAAAAAAAAAAAAGGACGTGGGATCCATAACCGCAATGCCATTATAGTTAACAAAAACATTAAAGCTAACTTATAGTATCATCGGATTCTCGGCCCCCATAAGAATTTACCCATTCGTCTCACAACATCTCTTTCAGTTTCTTAAACTAGGACTTAATAACAAACCAGAATTCCACGTGGTTGCACGTGGGTCGAGACAAAGTCTCATCCATCACATCCGGGGCTCAGGGCAGCAAGACCCATTACCCCTCGATACACAAAACGTCCCCCGACGGCGCCGACGGACGGAGACGCGTGTGGGACACGCACTCTCCCCACGCAAGGACGCGTTCCCGCGGGAGCCTCTGGGATGGAGTCTTACGGGTTTCTCCTGCGCGTGTGCGGCCCCGCCCACCTCACCCTCTTCCGTCCGGAACGTCGGGGCCCCACCGCGCTACGGCAGCTGCGCCCGCGCGCTGGCTGTCCTTCTGGGACCCTGAAGGTGGGTGCAAGGGTGGAAGGCGGCCGCGGCGCGGGGACGCAGGGCGGGGTGGGGACGCTGCTTCACTCGGTGGGAGCGTAAAGGTCGGCGGGTGTGAGCGGCGCGGCCTGAGGCGCAGGCGCGAGCCGCACCCTGGGCAGGGCCCGGGAGGCGATTGTGGCCTTAGGACCCGCTGGTCCAGGGCTGGAAAGGGCCGGCTCGGGCCGTGCTTCGAGTGTTGCTTGGTCAGAAAACGGCGCACTGCGGACAGCCGGGCGCCCGCCTCCGGAGGCTTCGCGACCTGGGGGTGGAGTCCAAGGTGACTGTGAGGCCGGGGCGGGTCTGCAGACCACGCGAGCGAGCGTGGGTGGGCTGCGGGCTGCGTGCACTGTCCAGCTGTGCCGCCGAAGCAAGCCTCCCGGGCGATGTCATTAACCTCTGTGACATTCGGTTTGCTCACCTGTGACGCGAGCGCCTTAAGGACTAGCGAGTTGCCCCCGATTCCCGGGGAAATCAGTGTGAAGGGCACGAGGAGTCTTACTGTGTGGTAGTTGTTACTGGGGTCTCTCGGAGTCTTTTCAGCAGGTGAGGTGTCAGGTCCCCTCCCGCGCTGTGTAGCCTGCTGAGCACCAGGTTTCGTTTAGTTTTCACAAGACCTAGTTTCTAGGGACCGTGAGTGCCAGGGGGGATCGTTGGGCTCTGAATGACTGACCCCTTTTCTTTGGAACAAGGTAGTTATTACGAAGCATGAAGGGGAGGCGCCCTGTGAACGAAAGACAACCCCTGAAACCTGAACCCGCTTATTAGCGCTTCAGAGCAGAGGCAGAAGAATCACAGAAAGGAGGAGATTCTAGCTTTGCATGGCCAAGCAATCATTGATGCTTCTGCGCAGAGTGAACGAGATATGGGTGACACTGCTTCCTCCCGAAGTTGTCAAAGACTGGGTGATAATGGAAGGTCCGAATGGACTTTCAGAAGGAGACCTGAGCTAGGCTGAGGCGGGTAGGCAGAGGCCAAAAGAAATGTTACTTATTGGAGAGGTCCCGAGGGTGTGGTCTGGGGTGGAGGGATAACCTGTCACAGCTGAGAGAATCTGTCTATGGTGCTCCCTAAATATTCCCATTCCTTCATTCTGCTCCCACTGTTTCTGTTATCTGAGCTCTCTCAAGCCTATTATACCGTCAAGTTTGGTATCTGGAGGTATGCTGGTGCTTGCTCTTCCCAGCAGTTCTTTCTGTTAGTTCAGGAAGGGTTTGTCAGGGTATGTCTGCCTTATGAGAAAGACTGGGGAGTGAGCGGGGTGTGGGTGGAGGAGAGGAAAAAGGATTTGAGGACATGGGTGATGTGCCAGGCTCACGTGATTTTTTGTATACATCAGGCATCTTGACTTTTGGATAATATTATCCACTCTGCCACCATTAAGTCAAACACGTTTACTTTTGACACCATTTTTGAGAAATGCAGTCAACTTAAGAACAAATAAGTTTTAGAAGACCTTGTCTTAAACATGCCTGTCTTATTTTCCCTAATTCTTTCTGTGGACTAAGTGAGCTCCGGGGACTCATAATACAAGTGTTTCCCACTTAACATCAGAAATCTGTGCTTGATAATCATAAATTCCACAGCACAATAACAGAAGCCTATTTTCCACTGTTTAAAATGGGAAAATTAGAGTGAATCACACTTCACTCTAATTGGCTCCAAACTGATTTTTTAAAAATGTAAATAAAACACAGCATATGCCCCCATAAAATTAACAGGCTCATGTTATGGTGTAAAAAAGTTAAAATATAGTTTTCTGGTCTGCACACAATTGCTTTTTAAAATTCACGTGGTCTCTTAGTGCAACAACCTTACTGAGGTCCATCCAGGTGACATTTGTTTTCCTTTCAGAAGTTCTGCATGTGTTGTGAAGTTCTATTGGTTGTTTTTCAGCATGTAATGTAAGACTTTTTTCCCCACGTAATTTTGTTAAAAACATTGAGGTTGGGGACTTAGACATATCATTTAGCATTTGCTCAGTAATGAACCAACCCAAATTTACTGACTTAAAAAATAAAAAATAATAAAAAAACATTGGGGGCTTCCCTGGTGGCACAGTGGTTGAGAATCCGCCTAACAGTGCAGGCGACACAGATTTGAGCCCTGGTCTGGGAAGATCCCACATGCCATGGAGCAGCTAAGCCCGTGCGCCACAACTACTGAGGCTGCGCTCTAGAGCCTGTGAGCCACAACTACTGAGCCCACGTGTCACAACTACTGAAGCCCGTGCGCCTAGAGCCCGTGCCTCACAACAAAGAGAAGTCACCGCAATGAGAAGCCCACGCACTGCAACGAAGCGTAGCCCCTGCTCACCGCAACTAGAGAAAGCCCGCGCGCAGCAACAAAGACCCAACGTGGCCCAAAATAAATAAATAAATAAGTATATTAAAAAAAAATGTGCTCAAAGTTTAGCATTTTGGGTTTTTTAAAATTTTTGTTTTGTTTTTACTTTTTAAAATTTTATTGACGCATAGTTAATTTACAATGTTGTGTTAGTCTCTGTTGTACAGCAGAGTGAATCAGTTATACATATGTCCACTCTTTTTTAGATTCTATTCCCATATAGGTCATTACAGAGTATTGAGTAGAGTTCCCTGTGCTGTCAGTAGGTTCTTATTAGTTATCTCTTTTATATATAGTAGTATGTATATGTCAATCCCAATCTCCCAATTTATTCCTCCCCCTGTCCTTTTCCCCTCGGTAACCATAAGTTTGTTTTCTACATCTGGGACTCTATTTCTGTATTGTAAATAGGTTCATTTGTACCATTTTTTTTAGATTCCATATATAAGCAATATCATATGATGTTTGTCTTTGTCTGACTTACTTCACTCAGTGTGACAATCTCTAGGTCTGTGGTTCAGCATTTTGGGGCTGGGTTTAGTTGGTCAGTTCCTATGTTCGTGTTGCCTGGTTCACAAATGAAGCTGTAGTCATCTGATGCCCTGACTGAGGCTGTTTGATTTAAGATGACTTCATTTACTTTTCTGGTGGTTTGTGCTGGCTGTTGGCTAAACCACATGTCCCTAACAGGCTAGCCCCAGAAGGCAAGCTGTAGTGGAAAAGTGCTTTGCATCTGTGTCTGCATCATATGTCCTTATTTTTTTTTAATATCTTTTTCGGAATATAATTGCTTTACAGTGTTGTGTTAGTTTCTGCTGTATCCTATGCCCTTTTAACCAAAGCAAGTCAAATGGCAGAGCCCACATCAGTTGTAGGGAACTTCACAGGGAAATAAATGCGGAGAAGCAGCCATTGTTTAAATAAAGCAGCAACCATTGTTTAAATAAGCATTTTTAAAAATTTAAATTGATGCCCCTCCATTCACCTTCTCTCGCAGCTCTATTTCCAGAGTCCTCTGTGTGTTTCTAAGAACAGCAGGAAATGAATACATCTCTGGTGAGTTGTTTTTTTTCCTCAGCTTGTTTTCTATTTTACTGTATGAGCTTTATGAGGGTCCTTAAAGTAAAATGGAAAAGTAAAACTAAGTAAGATTCAGCTTCAGGGCAATATACATAAAAAAGATAAAGGTGGCATGTGGATATAGGCAGGTAATATGACCTTAGAGTGGTCCAAGGTGAGTGCAATGGCAAAAACACAGATACACCTGTTCTCTGATCAGAATGGACCCTTAGAAGAAAGCATGCTATATTCCTTTGAGACGTGAGAACTTGCATGCACAGATGTCTGAACAGTGGCTTAATTGGTCACATAGATGATGGAGTGGACAGTGTTTCACTGCCAGTCTGGAAATAAACACTTCATGCATTCTGCAATGGTGACACTTACCTAGTGCTGAAGCAGAACTTGCTTAATAAGGTTTTTCTGGAGTTGCTAAAAGAGTGTGGTCCCAGACAGCTTTTGGAAGGCCCTACTTGATGCATGGATAAAACGTGGAATGTCTAGAGGATTGAATTGACTGCAGGTCCTTTAAGTAACTCATTTCTCTCCGCTAGTCAATGCATGCAGGTTGTATAGCAGACTGTTCAAGGCTATATTTTCTGGCAAATGTTTCCACTGCTCTTTTGCAGCTTAACCTACTCAACATGGTCTTAATTCATTTCTTCTCAAGCTCACCAGTAACCTAAATTATAGTTAGGTTCAATGAATATGTTGTAGTCTTTGCCTTACTTGAACCTTCTGCCATATTGAAGCTACTGTCCATGATCTCCTGGAAATTCTCGGCCATTAGCTTCTGTTGTGGCCTCTCTGATGGTTTATTCCCGAATTCTTCTGTCTTTTTCTTCTGCTCCTGAGTGTTGCTCATCCAGGTGTTCAAACCTGGGCCCCATTCTTCACACGCTGCAGTTCTCCTTGACCTGTTTGGCCCTCTGTGATTTGACAGTCCTGTTTCTCTCCAGCTTGGACCTCTTCCCTACCTTTAGACCATAGGTTCAGCTCCTTGTTGAATGCTTTCTTGTCGCTATCCAGAAGGTATCACAAGCTCAACAAATCCAAAATGAAAACCACATTCTTCTTTCTTCCCGTACATATGATGCTACTTTCATGGAGCCAGAGAGTCAAACCACCAAAATGGGATTTCTCCTGGACCCCTCCCTCTCTCTCAGCTTTAATCTCATCTAAGGTAAAGTCCTGCTACTTCTGTTTGTGCCTTTAATTTCGTCTGATGTCTGCATTGTTGCTCACCAACAAACGCAGTAACTTTCTTTTTTACGTTGGAATTGTCATCCTTGGCAAAACCTGAAGGATGTGTTTGCTGTGATCTGGTTAGATTCCCCTCGAGCTGTGCTACTGGCCAGCATGTGTGGTGACAGCCTTAGGAGTCCAGTGAGAGAAAGAATTCAGGAGTTATTCAGAGTTATTTTGAACAAGGGTCAGGACAAAGTTACACAAAGTCTAAAAACAAGGGTTACAGATTTTTGTAATTTTTAGCTTCCATTTATATAAATTTGTCAGTGATTCTGTCGCTTTTATTATGATATAATTGCGTATTGCTAGTTCAAAAATGACCTTTTTCCAAACCCTGTTAAAGACTATTTAATTCTTCTGCTATTTCAGTTAATCACTTAAAAATGAATAGGGAGAAGTGCATGTGTGCATTATTCATAACTATGACTATGGAGCAGAACTCTCCTAATTGTTGGTTAATTTTTTTTATTGTGATAAAATATACATAAGCTAATGTTGGCAATTTCACCATTTTTAAGAGTACAATTCAGTACTCGTAGTATATTTAGTTTATTCACACTGTTGTGTAATCATCACCACTAAGAATATCCAGATTCATCCTCCCCAGATAAAACTTTACTCGGGACTTCCCTGGTGGCGCAGTGGTTAAGAATCTGCCTGCCAATGCAGGGAACACAGGTTCAATCCCTTGTCCAGGAAGATCCCACATGCCACGGAGCAACTAAGCCCATGCGCTGTAACTACTGAAGCCCGCATGCTGCAACTACTGAGGCCTGAGCACCTTCTCCCGTGCTCTGCAACAAGAGAAGCCACTGCAGTGAGAAGCCCGTGCACCGCAGCAGAGAGTAGCTACCACTCACCGCAACTAGAGAAAGCCCGCACGCAGCACTGAAGACCCAACGCAGCCAAAAACAAACAAAAAAAAACTTTACTCATTAAACCCTAACTCTCTATTCTCCCCTCCCCCAGCCCCTGGCAGCAACCACTCTAATCTCTGTGTCTATGAAGTTGATGACTCTGAGAACCTCATGTAAGTGGAATCATGCAGTGCCTGTCCTTAAGTGACTGACGTATTTCACCTAGTGTAGTGTCTTCAAGGTTTATCCGTATCGTAGCATGGTAAAATTCACTTCCTTATGAAGTCTCAATAATATTACCATTGTATGTATGCCCACGTTTTACTTATCCATTAATCCATCAATGGTTTTATGGGTTACTTCGACCTTCAGGCTATAAAGGATAATGCTGTTATGACCATGGGTGTAGACGTATCTTTTCTAGTTCCCACTTTTACTTTGTTTCTTATACACCCAGAAGTAAAGTTGTAGGATCGCGTTGTAATTCTGTATTTAATTTTTTCAGGAATCACCGTGTTGTCTTCCGTGGTGGCTGCACTATTTTACATTCCCACCAGCAGTGCACAAGGTTTCCAGTTTCTTCATATTCTTGCCAACGCTTGTTCTTTCCTGTTTTGTTTTGTTTTTTACATAGTAGCCATCCTATTGGGCATAAGATGGTGTCTCACGGTGCTTTTGATTTGCTTTTCTCTAATGACTAGCAATGTTGAGCATGTTTTTATGTGTGTATGGGCCATTTGTTTATCCTTTTTGCACATTTTTTAAATAGACTTTTATTTTTTTATAGCAGTTTTAGATTCCCAGCAAAATTGAGCAGAAGATACAGTGATTTCCAGTGTACTCTCTGCCCCCAGGCGCTGCCTCCCCGTTATCAGTATCAGGTATTCATTTGTTACAATTCATGAACCTACACAGACATATCATTATTACCCAAAGTCCTCGGTTTACATTATAATTCGCTCTTGGTACTGCACTTTTTATGGGTTTGGACAAATGTGTAATGATACGTATTCACCATTATAGTCATGCAGAGTGGTTTTATTGCCCTGAGAATCCTCTGCGCTCCTTCTGTTCATATCCTTCTGTAGTCCGTAGCCCTTGGCAACCACGGGTATTTTTCCTGTCTGCATAGTTTTGCCTATTAGAGAATGTCATATAGTTAGAACCACGTTAGGTAGGTTTTTTAGATTGGCTTCTTTCACTTGTTAACATGCTTTTAAGTTTCCTCTGTGTCTTTTCATGGCTTGATAGCTCATTTATTTTTAGCACTGAGTAATATTACATTTCCTGGTTGTACCACAGTTTATCCACTCATTTACGGAAGGACATTTTGGTTGCTTCCAAGTTTGGCAGTTGATGAATGAAGCTATTGCAAACATCCGCGTACTGGTTTTATGTGGACATACGTTTTCAGTTCCTTTGGATAAATACCAGAAGCGCACTTGCTGGATCATGGGTTGAAAGTGTGTGTTTAATTTTGAAGACAGCACCAAACTGTCTTCTAGAGTGGCTCTACCATTTTGCTACTTTGCTATGGCAGCCTGTCAAATTAATACACTGCACTTCATTCCACGGCTTTTTTATTGGTTACTGTAAGGCTTACGGTATGAGTCCTTACCAGAATATACTAGAGGAGCAGTGCATTACTTCACATAAAATGTAGAGACCTTTGAGTAGTAGTATTCCATTTACAACCCCTATCATTTGTACTTTTGTTTTTATACATGTGTATTTACATATTGAGTCTACATACATTATGAGTCTCCTGTATGTTAATTATAATTTTTCTTTAAACAATCATATCTATTTTAAAGGAATTAAGAGAAGAAATATATATATATATATATATATATATATAAATAAAATCTTTTATATTTACCATTTCCAGTGATCCTGATTCTTTCCTGTGGATTCAGGTTAACATCTGGTATCTTTTTCTTTCCTCCTGGAGAATGTCCGTTATCATTTTTAGTGCTATCTTCTGATGATGAATTAGCTTAGTTTATCTTTATCTGAAAATGTCTTTATTTCATCTTTATTTTTAGCATAGTTTCACTGGGTAGAATTACAACTTGAAGGATGTTTCCATTCAGGGTAATAAAGGCGTTCCCCACGGTTTCTGATAAGAAGTCATCTATCATTCATGTGCAGATGTACCTGAGTGGGATCTTTTCCTTTGGCTGCTTTCGAGATCTTCTCTTTACCTTTGGATACTGGCAGTGTGACTGGTGTGCCTAGAGTAGTTTTCTTTTCTTTTTTTGTAAATTAATTAATTTATTTTTGGCTGTGTTGGGTCTTTGTTGCTGCGCGTGGGCTTTCTCTAGTTGCGGCGAGTGGGGGCTGCTCTTCGTTGTGCGCGGGCTTCTCATTGCAGCAGCTTCTCTTGTTGTGGAGCACGGGCTCTAGGCGCGTAGACTTCAGTAGTTGTGGCACACGGACTCAGTAGTTGTGGCGCACGGGCTTAGTTGCTCTGCGGCATGTGGCATCTTCCTGGACCAGGGCTCGAACCCATGTCCCCTGCGTTGGCAGGCGGATTCTTAACCACTGTGCCACAGGGAAGTCCCTAGAGTTTTCTTTGAATCTAAGCTGATCATGGGTCATTGAGCTGCTTCAGTCTGTAAATTCGTGTCTTTCACAAAATTTGGGAAGGTTTTAGCCACTGTTTCTAAAAATACATATTATGTTCCATTCTTTCTCCCTCCTTTCTGGCTGGTGCTACAGTCACATATATGTTAGACTGTTTTCTAAATTGTTTCTTAGCCTCTTTTCATTTTTCTTCATTTTTTTCTCTCAAAAAGATAAGAAAATATCTACTGATCTATCTTTAAGTTCATTGGCTTTCTTTTGCTGTTTCCAATGCGACGTTCAGCTCGTCAGAAAGTTTTTCATTTTTGTTACTGTAGTATGTAGCTCTGCAATTTCCATTGAATTGTTTTTCTAGTTTGTTTTTCTGTACTGATATTGCCCCTCCCCCCCGCCAATACATTATTTTTTATCTTCCTTTAAGTACTTGAATGTATTTATGGATGGGTTAACTGTGTTTCTGCTACGTGCAGCATCCGGGATACCTTGGGATTAGTTTCTAGTGATTGTTTATGGTCGTTTTTTGTTTTTCTTCTTGAATATGAGTAACATTTTCCTCTTACTTTACATGTGTTGAGATTCTGAATTATGTACTAAACATTGTAAATCATATGTTGCAAGAGTTTTTGGATCCTGTTACATTTCTCTGAAGAGTGATTTTGTTCTACAAGGCAGTTAACTTGGCTGGATTCAAATTCTAAACTTCATTTCTTATAGTGACCAGCAGCTGACTCTTCATTCATTTCCTTCAGCTTTGAGAGGCTGCTTTCTTGTTGGGCCCTCTGAGGTCTTCCACATATGTGTAGTTTAGCAGTCAGCCAACAACTGTGGTTGGTTTTGTGTGGAAATTTGGTACATTATGTTCTTTTGCTGCTTCTCTCCGAGGGCTACCCCCCAACCCCCACTGAGTTTTCCAGTTTTGTTGGCAGCCCTGAACTATGCCCTCTGACACCTAAGCCAGTAAAGCTTCAGCTTTCAGTTTCTTGATCTATTTGCAGAGTGAAGATTGCCCTCTGGTAAAATGCCATAAACTTGCAAAGTAGTTTGTCCTTTAATGGATTATTCAAATCTAGTTTCTGCCTACTTTTAGTTGTTCTCCAGTGCCTTTAGGTGATTGTGTTATAAATTTTGTCCAGCTTTTATAATAGTTTTCTGCACATTGTTAGTCTGGTCAAGCTACTTTGCCATTAACATACAAGCCATGCTACATTTATGATGTTTATATTTTTAAATCTATCTTCACTAGTTTATCTGGCCTGTCTTTATCGTAGGGTCATTTTCTCTCCACTGGACTATTGGTCAGCTCTCTTAAGTCTCCCAATCTTATTACTATCCCAGCTCAGTTCTTTCTTCCATGGGAATAACTCATCCAAGGTAAGGGGCAGTAAATTACGGCGCACAGGTCAGATGTGGCTACTGCCTCTTGTTGTGTGGCCTGTGAGCTCGTTCGTTGGCTTATTACGCCTTTTCACGCAGTTACTGTAAGGTCTGTGCTGTTCGTCTTTAATTTATCCTAGTCTGCTTTCAAATAAGAGGCCACTTATATAAGAGCCTTAAAACAGTGCGCTTCAGAAGTTTTCTCCTCCCAGCTTCTGTGATATCGTTGGCATACCGTTTACTCCCACATGCATTCTTTTGTTTTGGCTGCGTTGGGTCTTCGTTGCTGCGCACCGGCTTTCTCTAGTTGCAGTGAGCGGGGGCTACCCTTCATTGTGGTGCACAGGCTTCTCAGTACAGTGGCTTCTCTTGTTGCAGAGCCTGGGCTCTAGGTGCACGGGCTTCAGTAGTTGCAGCACATGGGCTCAGTAGTTGCAGCACACAGGCCCTAGGGCATGCAGGCTTCAGTAGTTGTGGTCTGTGAGCTCAGTAGTTGTGGCTTCCGGGCTCTAGAGCACAGGCTCAGTAGTTGCGGTGCATGGGCTTAGTTGTTCCATGGCATGTGGGATCTTCCCGGAGCAGGGATCGAACCTGTGTCCCCTGACTGGCAGGCAGATTTTTAAGTACTGCGCCACTAGGGAAGTCCCCCACATGCATTCTTATTTTGCTTCATATGGTCAATTACCTTTAAAGGGGTTTGAACATAAAAATAATATAATATTATATCATAATATATTATAAAACATATATTACATAATACAATATATATTATATATTTATTAATATATTTACCATTTTGAGTGCTCTTTATTCCTTTATATATACCCAGATTTCTATCTGATACATTTTTCTTCAGATTTTAGGCAATTTGATTATCATGGTCCTTGTTCTAGTTAGTTACCTGATGTTTCTTGCTTGTACAAAGTCTGGTCCCCAGAGCGCCCTCATGCCCTTTACCATCCCCATGATCACCCTCAGGTTCAGTAATTCACTAGCAGGACTCAACAGAACTCAGAAAAGCCGTTGTGGGCTTCCCTGGTGGCGCAGTGGTTAAGAGTCCACCTGCCGATGCGGGGGACATGGGTTCGAGCCCTGGCCCGGGAAGATCCCACATGCCGCCGAGCAACTAAGCCCATGCGCCACAACTACTGAGCCTGCGCTCTAGAGCCCACGAGCCACAACTACTGAAGCCTGTGCTCCGCAACAAGAGAAGCCACTGCAATGAGAAGCCCGTGCACCGCAACAAAGAGTAGCCCCTGCTCTCAGCAACTAGAGAAAACCCCCGTGCAGCAGCGAAGACCCAGTGCAGCCAAAAGTTAAATAAATGAGTAAATAAATTTAAAAAAAGAGCTGTTGTACTCATGTTTATGGTTTTGTACAGTGAAAGGATGCAGATTAAAATCAGTTAAGGGATCAGGCACATAAAGCAGGGTCCACGAGTCTTCATGTGCAGGGTTCCAAAAACCTGCCAGTGGAGCCACGTGGACGGGGCCTTTTTCTCGCAGCAACAGGGTTTGACAGTGTGCGTGGAATGTGGAGAAATAGGGAAGCTTACTTGAGCCTTGATATCCAGCTTGCACTGGGGCTCTGTCATGTAGACCTGGCTGACCATCTGTGTGGCTGACCTTAGTCTCTAGTCCCTCCATAGACTGAGCTCATAAAATGTGCTGATAACAAGGCCTCCCACTATTAATCACATTTTTAGCATAGGGTATCTGTGTGACCCAAAGCTATCAGGTTAAACAAAGATACTTGTATCAGTCAAGACACTTCAGGGCTTATATGTAAAGCCTGAAACCGTAAAACTCCTAACAGAAAAAGCTTCTACATGAGACTTGGCAATATATGGCACCAGATGCACGAGAAACAAAAGCAAAAATAAACAAGTAGGACTACATCACACTAAAAAGCTTTTGTACCGCAAAGAAAGCACTCAACCAAATGAGAAGGGAACCCGTGAGATGAGAAAAATTTGCAAGTCATATGATAAGAGGTTAATATCCAAAATATAAGGAATTTATTACAACTCATAGGAAAAAATAACCAAGTCAAGAATGGGCAAAGGACCTGAATAAACATTTTTCCAAAGAAAACATACAGATGGCCAACATGTACATGAAAAGGTGCTCAATGTCAGTAATCATTGGGAAAATGCAAATCAAAACCACAATGAGATATCACCTCACCCCTGTTTAATGCTAGTATCCAAAAGACAAGAGATCACAAGTGTTGGTGAGGATGTAGTTAAAAGGAAACCTTTTACGCTAGGGTGGGAATTTATACAGCCATTTTAGAAGACAATATGAGGTTTTCTCAAAACTTAAAAATAGGGACTTCCTTAGTGGCCCAGTGGCTCATACTCCGTGCTCTCAATGCAGGGGGCCCAGGTTCAATCCCTGGTCAGGGAACTAGATCCCACATGCCACAACTAAAGATCCCGCACGCCACAGTGAAGATCCCGCACACGGCAACAAAGATCCCGCGTGCTGCAACTAAGACCCAGCACAGCCAAATAGATGATAGATAGATAGATAGGAAGAAAGAAACAATAAGAAACCTTAAAAATAGAACTACTGTGTGATCCAGGAAATCTGCTTCTGGGAATATTTCTGATGGAAAAGAAATCAGTATCTCAAAGAAGTATCTTAACACCCGTGTTCCTTGCAGTGTTAGAACAGCCAGGATACAGAAATAACCTAAGTGTCAGTCATCAGATGAATGGATAAAGCAAATGTGGTATGTATATCTATGGGAATGTTATTTATCCATTAAAAAGAAAGATTCTGCCATTTGCAGCAACATAGACGAACCTGAGAGCATTATGCTAAGCGAGATAAGCCGAACAGTGAGAGGCTACTTTGTGGTATCACTTAACTGTGGAAGGGAAGATTTAAAAAGTCGAGTTCATGAAAACATTCGAATGGTGGTTGTCGGGACGGGGGAAATGGTAAAGGTTGGTGAAAGGGTACAAACTTCTAATTATAAGATGAATAAATTATGAGGAACTAATGTACAATATGGTGACTATAAGACCATAGTTTATAATTTATTGTTTAGTTGCAATTTGCCATGAGAATTGATCTTACGTGTTCTCACACATACACACAAAGAGGGTAACGGTGAGGTGATGGGTGTGTTAAGTAACTTGATTGTAGTAATCAGGTCATAATGCATACATTTATCAAATCAGCAGGTTATACACTTTAAATATATATAATTTTAATTGTCAATTATACTTCAATAAAAGTGGAATAATGTAAAATTAGGTATAAAATTAAAAACTAATAAAATAAAAAATAAATATGCCTTCCTCAGTGGCTGGGCTGCTTTTTTTGATATGCCTCTTGTCGATAGTCTCAAGCAGCCTCTTTAAATCTTAAACTGTCAGTACTTTTTAGTTCAGTTTGGTTGGTTTTTGACAGTACAACCATAAAAAATATAGTTGGGTTTATATATCTTTGATTTCAGCCAGTCTGAGCTTTTTGAGACATACCTTTCTTTTTTTTGGTATTCATGTATCTCTATATTTTTTAGACTGTAAGTTTTTTTTTATTCTTAAGTATTTCATCCTCAGTCTTCGCCATTTTGTGCAGCAGAAGGGATTTATTGTGGGCCAGCTCAAGCCATTCTTAAGTTTTAACAGTGACTGTCATAGTTATACTCTTCATTTGTTACTTGCCACACGGTTCACTATAATTACTTTTGATTCCTAAAGTGTTTCTCATTGTATGTTTTTCTGTAAGAACTGAAAGAGGCAACTTTTTCTGCCTTGACACAGTAAAAGCTAAAGAAATGTTTTGAGAGTTTTCCTACTCTACAAGACCCCAAATTTCTAGCTTCTGCTTATTTTCTTTCATCCCTCCTTGCAATCTGTTTTTTTTTCCCTCCCCTTAGCTCATCATTTTCCTATATTGCTTTATCAGAAGCGGTGACTAGTAGTTGAGATTTACTACTCACATTTTGATTTCCTGCCTCTTTTTCTAAGATTTTAAGTCCATGAGGTAAACATTATTTGATTTAAGAAGTATGACTCATGTGGCTTAAGTAACAGTAAGTATATAACTACCAGTTATCTTAAGTAACACCATGGTCCATTATAACACCATCCTCACAGTTTCTTTGCGCTACTTGTTGCCATTGTTGGTGTTTGTTTCTGTTTGGTTTGGTGCCAGTTCAGTTACCAGTTCGGTCAGGAAGAAAGGTTTCTTTCTCAGTGCTATTACCTGTCCTTCATGGGTCAGCTTTAGTTTTGTTCCTTTCAGCATCATGCAGCATCCCAGACAGAGGAGTATTTCTTTCTGTCATATTGCTGAGGATGAACATGGTAAAGGGGAAATACGGTGATCATTGTGTGACTCTTAAATAGGTTCTGTTTAGGAGTAATGCTTCCATTCACATGTCATCGGTCAAAGCAAGACAGGTGGGGAATTACAAATCTGTTTATATGTGAGTTCCAGCGCAAGGCGATATATACATCCTTTTACAGAGAAAGGCACTGCAAGGAGTGCTATGAACTGAATTATATTCCCCCCAAATATATATGCTGTAGCCTTAACTCCCAATGCATTTAATCAAGTTTAAATGAGGTCGTAGGGTGGGGCCGTTACTCCAATAGAATTAGTGGCCCTATAAGAAAAGGAAGAGAGAGATCTTTTCCTTCCTTCTCCCTCCCTCCCTGCCATATATGGACTCAGCAGAAACACAGCCATCTGCAAGCTAGGAATGGAGCTCTTACCAGGAAATGAATTGGCTGGCACCTTGATCTTAGACTTCCCTGCCTCTAGAATTGTAAGAAAAGAGTTTTCTGTTGTTTAAGCCACCCAGTCTATGGCACTGAATTTAGCTGGACAGAAATATAACCTACCACATGTTTATTCTTAATTTTCCACATGAACTTTTAAATCAGCTTGCCATGATGTGTACTACTCATTCACATCCGTGAACATGGTGTGTCTTTTCATTTGTTTAGTTCCTTTTTGTATCCTTCAGGGTTTTTTCCCCGCCTCATAAATTTTGTACATTATTTTGTTAAATGTATTGCTAGGTGTTTTGTCTTCTTGTTATTGTGGTTGTGTGAGTATCATGTATATGAAGGTTTATATAAAAGCCTTATATTAGTCATATAAGCTACTAACTTATTAAGTCTTCCTATGTGGAGTACTTGGATGTACTTGGATGTCATGTGATTCTCTTCAGCTTCCCAAGTATGAATTATATGGAAACCATCATCACTTTCAGTGCTGTTTTTCTCTCTTTAATTGTGTTGACTGACACTACTAGTACCGTGTTAGTAACTATGGTGATGAAGCATCCTTGCTCTGCATGTTTCCCCATAAGTGTGATGCTGGCTTTCACTTGTGGCTAAGACATACATGTTTATCATGTTAAGGAAAAATCCCGTGAATCCTCTTTTAAGTTTTTTTTATTACAAATGAGAGGGTATTTTTATAGATGTCTACTTATTAGCATCTAGAATTTTCTCCACTGAACTACAAATATGATGAATTGTATTAATAGATTTCTTAATATTGAGGCTTTCTCTATTCCTAGAATAATTAAAAATTTCTTCTCCATTGTCATGGTCTGTTTTTCTTTCTCAGTAATCTCAGTAAATATCAGTGTTTCCTAAAACACCATACCTGTTCATTTTCTCCTTTCAATCTCTTAGGTTCTCTTTGAGCAATTTTATTCACTCTGATGGCTTCAGCTACCACTAAAATATTGCTGTTTCCTAAATCCTTTTCTTCATCTTGTATCTCTCTCCTGAGCTCAAGAGCATATATCCATTTGCCAGTTGCACATCTTCACATATTTGACCACAGAAATTTCAAACTTCAAACATGCTGTGTCCAAGATCTGTGTCTGTTCTGCAAATCCTATTCTTTGTCCTTATCCCAATATCAGTTTATAGCGCTAGTATCTACCAGCTTGTTGTGCAGACAGCCTGGTAGTAAAGCTTTCCCTTCACCTTCTCAGAGCAAATGAGTACCAAATTCTTTTTCTTTTTTTCTGTTTTGGAATTAGTCCCCTGTTCCGTATTCATCTTCCTCTGTTACCTCTGTTACCTAGTGTAGTTGGTCATTTCTCCCTCTGGTTTTTTCTCCTCTGATTCTCCCTTAAGCCCTTCTCCATTCTCCTGCTGGATGATGACTGTTAAAGGGCACATCTGGTTATGTAGCTTACCTCTCGTTAGCAGCCCCTCATTATTCACTCCCTGTTGTTTAGGAAGTGGGTCATGTTCACTCTTGGGTAGACATAAGCAATTCCTTAGGTAATAAGAAAATTCTAGGATGCATGTGTACATACTTTTTTAAAAAAATGGTGAGCACGTAAGGTTTTTTATTGATGGAGTTAGGTCATATATTTAAATGCAGGGTAACTTTATAATCAGTTCCTTGAATACCTTTACTGTCTTTATCTCTTATCTCAGCCCAGGAGCACCCACCTGGATGTGGTGCTGCTTGTACTTCTGTTAAAGTGGCATCTGTTCTTTATGCCTCTCAGCTTGACTTCTGCTCTTGCCTCATATTCATGAGAACATGTGGTTCACACTGAACAGCTGACATGTTTAGCTCTTCAGTGAAGTGCAACCTGACAGTACAAAGTACAACTATTCTTTTTCTCCCTTGATACCCCAGGCTACCTTAAATATGTGTGTAACCTGGTTCATCTAACACATTATTCCAGGTAAGTGTTTGTACTTACGTCTCCATACCAGCTCACATGTTCCTTGTATCTTTGGCAGTGAGGACCATTCCAGATTTATAAGGGAAACTATGATGGTACTTTGAAGAACTACTAAATTAACACAGACGTAGGGTATTTCTATGATGATTTCTCCTTATCCCACAATATAGAGTACAAAGCATGGTATGGTATATCCTGTGTAAGATAAAACACACACATAAGAATGAATTCCTAGACTTCCTGTTCTTTTGACCCAGGCTGATGCCTTGAATTGAGGAAAAATGTACCATTACAGGGGTTGGTGTCACTTGAGGATGTGGCTGTGAACTTCACCTGGGCGGAGTGGCAGGACCTGGATGATGCTCAGAGGACCCTATACAGGGATGTCATGCTGGAGAACTACAGTAGCCTGGTGTCACTGGGTGAGCAAAACTCCCCTAGTAACTGCCAAGTGCAAGCACGTTTTTCTTCATTGGTAAATGTACAGTTGTTTGTGAAATGAAATGCTACTTAGGTTTAAGATTCCGGGCCAGGAAGAACGTGTGTTCACCCCTGCAGTCAGAGGTTCAGATTGGCCCTTCATTGCACTACTCTTGAGGCTGTGCTGTTGGCATTTTTCAAGAGCCCATGAAACATAAACAGTTTGGCAAAAGTCCTACAGTATTTCTCATCAACAGGGCATTGCATTACCAGGCCTGAGGTGATCATCAAGTTGGAGCAAGGAGCAGCACCATGGACTGTAAAAGAAAAACCCCAGACCAGGGTTTCCCGGTGTCAGTGCACACTGTCACTGTGCACACTGAGCAGGGAGTCAGTGCACACTGAGCAGGGAGGCTGCGAAGACAAGTGCACAGCAGATGTTGGCCGTGCTGAGCTCTTTTTCACCAGTTGTTTTCTCCAAGTTCATACCTTGGGACAGACTTCAGTCTGCATGTATCAGACTCATGCATTATTCAGTCTCCAGATACGGCTCTCACATGTAAACCTCCCCCTTTTTGTTAATTGCTGAACGTTTTCTTAGACTTACCAAAAACCGGTGCCCACCTGCCTCCTCTTGGAATTTTTTCTTGGTTAGTCACTGTCCCTAGATTCTCAGTAGGCCGCCTTTTTTGGTTTTTTAAAAATATTTATTTATTTTTTGGCTGCGTCGCATCTTAGTTGCAGCACGTGGGATCTTCGATTTGTTGTGGTGCACGGGCTTCTCTCTAGGTGAGGCGCACAGGCTTAGTTGCCCCACAGCATGTGGGATCTTAGTTCCCCGACCAGGAATTGAACTGGCGTCCCCTGCATTGCAAGAAGGATTCTTAACCACTGGACCACCAGGGAAGTCCCAATAGGCCTCCTTTTTGTTCATTCTCAGAGACTGTTTTCTTTTGGGCATTTAGTCGTACATTCATTTATTCTTTTAACATGTTAATTGGGAAGTTTTACACACTGGTAAATTTTGTAAATGTGTGGATAACAGCAGTAATCAAAGAAATGTCCTTTTTAAAATTAATTTATTTTTATTTCTGGCTGCATTGGGTCTTTGTTGCTGCACATGGGCTTTCTCTAGTTGTGGTGAGCGGGGGCTACTTTTCGTTGCGGTGCACAGGCTTCTCATTGCTATGGCTTCTCTTGTTGCGGAGCACAGACTCTAGGTGCACAGGCTTCAGTAGTTGTGGCTCACGGGCTCTAGAGTGCAGGCTCAGTAGCTGTGGCACATGGGCTTACTTGCTCTGCGGCATGTGGGATCTCCCTGGACCAGGGATCGAACCCGTGTCTGTTGCATTGGCAGGTGGATTCTTAACCACTGTGCCACCAGGGAAGTCCCGAAATGTCCTTTTTATATAGAACTTATATTTTGTTGAAAGAGAAAAATGAAACAAATGTACATGTTTAGTAGTGAAATCAGAGCCACAAAAGTGTTAAACAAGGATGAGAGAGAGGATAATAAGAGTATAGTGTTTCCAGAAGGGTGTTAAGAAGGCACATTTAGGGGAGATTAAGTGTTTATGTTGGTAGAGCTTACGTTTGAGATGACTGTATTCCATTTTGACATGGAACATATGCATGCATGTAAAATCTGGAGTAGAAGATGGACATCACTGCTGGAGATGCAAATTAGCAAATCATTAACTCAAGACTGGTAGGAGTAGAGGAGGTGGCCTACGGACCTATTAAGACCATGAGAGAAGTGGTCCAGGTACAGGTCTCATGAATCACTACATCAGAAACCATGAGGCTGAGAAGGACCCAGAAAACTGTTCACCGTGGAAAGCGGTGGCCTGTGACACGGGAGGATAAACTAGAGACTATGGGTCCAAGGCCAGTGAAACCAAGAATTTCAAGAGTTTGAAATTAAATTTTTTTTTACTTTCTCTTGTGAAGATCATTGTTTTTTTTTTTTTTAAAAAGAATGAGAAGTATACATGGGACTCCAGTTTCAATACAACTAAGGGACAGCTGAAACTGTAAAGTACAGTAAAGTTAATATCTTCAGAAGCAGTGAATTATCAAGTAGAGTCACTCGCACCATGAAGTGAGGTGAAAATGCCTTGGCTGTTGGTCTCAGAAGCACCCAGAGAAAGCTTTTCGAAGATGGTGGGCACATGCTGGGTTGCAGAACCTAAATCCTTCAGGCCAGCAGGGAGGAGTTTCACAAAGTGATGAATTAGAGTTTCATGAACTTGTTAGGGTTCTGAGAAGCCAAGGGTATAGTGTTAAGTTAAGAATTTGCAGAAAGCTCCCTTGTCTAGCATGGAAAAAAAGATTAAGCCTTTGAAAAACCCACAGGTGCCTATAGGTGTTCCCCAGGGAGAAGTAAAAACTAAACAAACATAGGTGTAAAGTTCTTCTCTCTAAGCAGTATTCTTGTTTAGGTGACAGACAAGTGGCCCTCTCCCGTATCCTGTAAGTAACTTATCCAGGAAAATCATGCCATCTTCAAAGCTGAGCTATTAGAAAAGGGCTAGCACAAGTTACCCACAATTATAAGAAGAAAGGTAGAGATAATGAATGGAAAACCAATGGTAGATGAAAAGCTGTCAGCTGAAATCTACATTTAGACAGTAAGTAAATATTTTCATCTAATACTTCCTCATTGAAAAGAATTTAAAAGAAAAGAAAAAAACTTAAGCAAAACCAAACAAAAACAAAAAACCCAATGATTTGACATTAGAAAACCTATCAGTGAAGGTTCTTACATTAATTCATTAGGGAGAAAAATCACATAAAATCAGTACCCATTATTGATTTTTTAAAATATTTATTTATTTATCTTTGGCTGCGTTGGGTCTTTGTTGCTGAGCGCCGGCTTTCTCTAGTTGTGGCGAGCGGGGGCTACTCTTCGTTGTGGTGCGTGGGCTTCTCACTGTGGTGGCTTCTCTTTGTTGTAGAGCACGGGCTCTAGGCATGTGAGCTTCGTAGCTGTGGCACGCAGGCTCTAGAACACAGGCTCAGTAGTTGGGGTGCACAGCATGTAGGATCTTAGTTGCTCTGCGGCATGTGGGATCTTCCAGGACCAGGCCTTGAACCTGTATCCCCTGCATCGGCAGGCTGATTCTTAACCATTGTGCCACCAGAGAAGTCCCCCGTTACTGATTTTTTAAAGAATCATATCCTGCTAGGATGAAAAGAAACTTCTTTACCTTTACAAACCATTCAATAGGAAATACTTATATGTGATTCAAAGGTATGACCTGTAATTATGTTTATCTCCTTTTAGATGTCCAGATTGTGGATGACATGATTGAGACCAGCCAGGAAAATCACGGTAGACGTTTGTGGCAAGTTGTAATCACCAGCAATGAAACGTCAACTAAGGGGACAGCTGACTTAGGAAAAACATTTAATTTGAGCCCAATTCATATTTCAAAACTGATGATAAATGATGGTAACTATTCAGAAATGAAGCCAGAAATGTTGAATATGTGTAAGAACACGTTTCTCCCTAGTGAGCCTGATGAGATGCATGCTGGAGAGAAACCGGAGGATAGTAATAGAACTGGGAAATCCCTCAGATATGCTGAGTACCCTAGGCATCAGAAGAAGAATCAAACTCTGCAGCAACCTTTTGAATGTAACAGACAAGGGAGAGACTTCATCAAGGAAGCAATATTCTTTATACATAGGATGGTTCGTATGGGTGAGATGGCTTACAAATATAAGAAATATTGGAAGGCCTGTGGTAAGTCAGCTCTCATTGCCCAAGAGAGAACTCACGTGAGGGAGAATCACTATAGATGTAACAAATGGGGGAATACCTTTTGTAAGAAACCAACACAGAAACCAACACAGAGCTGATCTCCAGGAGCAACAGCATAAATGTAATCAAAGTGGGAATAATTTCTGCCAGAAATTACATCCCACTCAGCTTCAGAGAATTCAGTTAGAGAAAATGTTTGAATGTGATGTATGCGGTAAAACGTTCTATAAAAAGTCTAATCTCACTAAACATCAGAAAGTACACACTGGAGAGAAACCCTATGCACGTGATGAACGTGAGAAATCCTTCTGCCATAAATCAGGCCATACTATTCATCAGAGAATCCACACTGGGGGAAAGCCCTATGAATGTAATGAATTTGGGAAATCATTCTGCCAGAATTCAGCCCTCACTGTTCATCAAAGGATTCACAATAGGGAGAGACCTCATGAATGCAATGATTGTGGTAAAACCTTCCATAAGAAGTCAGTACTCACTGCACATCAGAGAACTCACACAGGAGAGAGACCTTATGCATGTAAAGAATGTGGGAAATCCTTTGGACACCGGCCAGCCCTCACTGTACATCAGAGAACTCACACAAGAGATAAACCTTATAAATGTAATGAATGTGGGAAATCCTTCTGTGTGAAGCCAAAACTCACTGTACATCTGAGACTTCACACAGGTGAGAAACCCTATGAATGTAAAGAATGTGGTAAAACTTTCTACCAGAAGTCAAAACTCACTGTACACCAGAGAACTCACACAGGTGAGAAACCTTATAAATGTGACGAATGTCAGAAAACCTTTTGTGAAAAGTCAACCCTCAATAGACATCAGAGAACACACACAGGAGAGAAGCCCTATGGATGTAAAGAATGTAGGAAAACTTTCTTCCAGAAGTCAGCCCTCACTGTACATCAAAGAACTCACACAGGAGAGAAGCCCTATGAATGTAATGAATGTGGAAAAACCTTTTGCCAGAAATCACACCTCAGCAAACATCAGAGGACTCACACAGAGGAGAAATCATGTATGGCAGAGACTGGCTGTCTGTACACGCAAACTCACTTTCTTTTTCTTTGGGGCACACAGTTAGCCTGCATTTCTCAGCCTTCCTTTACTGTGGGTGGGACCATATAACTGAGCTGTGGCCAGGAGAATTTGAACACAAGCAATAAACATTAATTCCAGGCCAGGCCAGAAGAAAAAAAACAAAAACCTTCCATGCATTCCTGCTGACTTTTTATGCCCTGTGATTCTGAAGCGCAAATCTGCTCCCCACACCCCCACCCCAGTTTGCCTTGGGAGCCACTGGGTGGAGATGGCAATCATGACTTAAGACAGAAAAAATTGATTATGATTATGGAGAGCAGAAATTTTCCCAACTCTACCAAAAAAAATGTTCAGTTGTGCTTTACCTGAGTGAGAAATAAATATTCACTGTTGGGCCCTCCCATGTGTAATCTATTTACAACGCTACCAGTCCACTGTGGCCAGTTCATTTTATGAATTTGAGACAGACTTCTGTGAGAAGTTACCAGTCCTTGTGTAGAAAATTCACACAAATTGTGTAGAAAATTCAACACAATTCCTTGTGGTGTCATCTTTCATCCCCAGTCAATTGATGGAAAAATCAAGTCATATGAAGAGACAAAGAATGCAAGAAATGTAGGAATGCCTTTATCAGGCAGAGACAGCTCATTGAACACTGAGAATAAAGTAAAGCCTTATAAATATCTTTAATGTGTCAGAGTTTTCAATAAAACAACTTTATGTACATCAGAGAATTTCTAATGAAAACTATCAGCTTAGGTAACGTGAATGCAATTTTTCAGATAGAAATATTAATGTATTGAAAAATTTAAGACTGTAGACCAGTTGTTCTCTAATGGGAATGATTTTGCCTCCAAAGGAACATTTGGCAGAGCTACTCCTGGTACCAGCGCAGTGCCACTTCTGCCTTTTCATATTCAGAGAAGTTGCAAGGCCCATGAAAGTTCTGAGGAGTGGAGAAATAGACTCTCCGTCTTTGATGGAAATGTTGCAAGAGCACATTGCAGAAGAGTGTGCAGGATGGGACATGTTAATGCAACCATCTTTGGAAAATATAGTATGATACTGTCCACTGTATGGCCACAGAGTTCACATAGCTTCCACGTACAAAAAATACTCATACTCTACTAAGTCTCCCCCAAATCTCATTTTATAAAGCTGTTGGCGCAGAAATCTAGGAGCTTGTCATCTGTATCAGGTCTAGGTACACATAGGCTCTTTGGGCACAGTTCCATGTTCGTGGTTGCTCTGAATCTGAAGATGTGTGACCTGAAGTGACCAGTCACCTGCCCTGCAAACGCTCAACAGGCAATGGTAACACAGAGATGGGATACCAAGAGCACGTCCATTCACGGGGCAGTGGGGAGGCACTGAGGCATCACTGGCTGAGTCTAGCAGGACACACCATCAGTTCCTTGATTAGGCTACAGTGTTTCAGGGGATGATTTCCAAGGCTCTGTGCTGAGTGAAGTCGTCTTCCCTTTTCCAAGAGACAAAGCCTGATTTTATAACTAACTAGTTGCTTCAGTCCTACTTCCTGCCCAGAGCGCTCTTTTTCTTCTCTTTATTCTTTTCCTCTTTAAAAAAAATTTTTTTTTTAAATTAAAAAAAATTTTTTTTCCTTCTTTTTTTTTGGCCATGCTACACAGCTTGTGGGATCTTAGTTCCCCAACCAGGGATCGAATCCCGGCCCCTGGCAGTTACAGTGCCAAGTCCTAACCACTGGACCACCAAGGAATTCCCAGAGGGCTCTTTTCATTTGAACTGTTTTTAAACCTTTTATTTCAAATTGATTGAAATCCTTAAAAAAAAGTTTTGGGATTCACGATATGTCAAATTGTGATCCATTCCGTTAGATGGAAGCCACACGCACATTTCCTCTGGAACACATTCCCTTCCTCCACCTTGAACTGAAGCAGATGCTCACGTCTTACTGGTAGCATCTCTTCTCCCAGGCCTGATCCCTTGCCTCCACCTCAACCACTTCCCCCCAGCACTCGGCCCTTGGTTTCCCAGGAGCTCTTGTCACGTTGGAAAACTTTGGAGTCTTCTTCCTCTTATTTTCCTTCTTTTATTGCTCTGATACCTTCTCCCCCCACCACCTTCCACCTCCTGTCCCTCAGTTTCAGCCTCCTTCTCAGCTTACCCTGTGTTTGTCCCAAGAGTTGCTAAACTTCTTGTTTCTTCCAAGTCAGGGCTGAGCCCCTTCCTGGCTTGCCGTACCTTTCTTTGTCTTCTGGGCCTGTGGGTGAGAGTTTATCAGATGACTAATTTTGCTGTTGGGGGAGTATAGTAGATAATGTATAACGGCTCACTTAACGTGCAACCAGTCCAACACTGTGGCAGCAGGCCTTTGCTCATTAAATAAGCTTGAAAGGTGAAAGCTCTTTCCCAGGTATGGAAGACTGCATAATGGCCCCCAGAGGTATCAGATCTCCATCTCTGGTATCTGTGTGTGTTACCTTATATGGAGAGAGTTGTACAGATTAAATCAAGGATTTTTTGATGAGGTCACCTTGGGTTGTCCAGGTACACTCGAAATGCCATCACAAGTGTTCTTATAAGTGAGAGAAGATTTGACACTTAAGAAATTCCTGAAACCACCAAGGGATAGATGATATCGAGTGATTTGGCCACAAGAATGCCAGCAGCCATCAGAGGCTGGAAGGGATAGATGATCCCCTAGAGTCTCTGGAGATGGGCCCTGCTGACACTTTGGTTTCAGCCCTGTGACACTGATCTTGAACTTCTGTCTTCCAGATGTGAGGGAGTACATTTCTTTTTATTAAACTATTATGTTTGCAGTAATTTCTTACACAGCAATGGAAACAGTATCCATTGCAGCTAGAATCCTGTATCTGACTGAGGTTCCACCAAGCAGATGTTCCCAGCATTAAGTGGTAGCTGTCAATGGACAAATCGGATGTTCTGAAAAACACAACGGAAGTACTACTGACTCTCCTGGTGGTGATAATTGATTCTGCTGGGTGATTGTGTTGGGATTGCTAGCTTGGGGACCTGTCCACTCTTTAATTCTTGGTGGGAGTGTTAAGGTGGCTATCAATTTATTTTTGGATGGAGTCCCTATATTTGTCTTTGACTTGATCAGAGTAGGGGCTGGGTTGCCTTGCTTGGTTTTCCTGTTGTCTTCGTTTTGTATTCCAAAACAGAGGTGAGACACGAGCTTGTGTAAGCAGTTTATTTGGGAAGTGATTGCAAAAAGCAGGAATGAGGTAGTGGGGGAAATGACAGCGGAGAGGAGGAAAAGCCAGTAAGGTGTATGCTACTGAGCTGGTGACCACTATGAACAAGCTGACATCCATCGTGCTGGGTACTCCGTAAGGAGCTGGGTCATGTACATCTCAACTGACCCAATAGACATGGGAAGCTGACGTGTGTGTGTGTGTGTGTGTGTGGCTTAACACGTGTGTGGCCGTTATCACTCTGACCCTGTTTTAATCCTATTGTCTTGCATGAGGTTGCAGAACAAGAGAGAGAATCCAGAAAGTTTCACAGTTTAGTTACAATTTCCTGGGAAGAAACGGCACACCGTGCAGGGCCACTCAGAGGTAGACAGAGGAGAGGGGGAACTGTGGATCCAGTGCCTGTACTGTGGATTCAGCAAGAAGGAAGGGGATAGGCATTGCAAGCAGGCTTAGGATTGGCTAATGTGAATATTTTCAGTGGACTTTGGGGCATTGAGGCTGTCCCTGACTGTTCTGCTACCTGGCCCTAGGGCAATTAGGGCAGGTGTACAGTAGTGCAGAGTGTGAGGGTACAACTCAGCAGGTGCTTGGGAGTGTGGACTTAATTGGCCGTTTAAGAGGGTAAACTCATCTAGCTAGGGCCGCAAAATTGAGTCAATACTGAGCTCAAGTATTTGGGGTATTGGAGTGGCCTGAATAAATGAGTGTACGACATACATTGCCCTAAACAGCATAGGGTCAATTTCTCGGGTCAGTGTGGCAGGTCTGGCCACTGTGTTGTTGGAGAGTATGGATTGTTAGTGAAGTCAGTGTAGAGATTCGTTGTATTCGTGTGTTAACTAGTAGAAAGCGGTGGTCGTGGTGCTCGTGGTGGGAGACTCCAGGTGGGAATTGGTGGTGGAAAGCTGGGGCAGGGAGTAGGAGAGGCACTGGGGAGTGTGTTGTCCTTTCCCAAGCAGGTTGAGGAATTGACTGATAGGCGGCAGTTGTCTCCTGGGAAAGGCAATAGTCTCCATTAATTTGTAGAACGGTACAGACAGTAGTAATCTCTACAGATTTCCCTTTAGGCGTAGACGTGTAGGGATGTATGTTTCTGCAGAGAGCAAGAGTATACTTGGATCATGGGATAAGCAGGCCAGGAGCTCAAGAAACACAACAGAATCCCTAATGTCAAAGGAAGAAAAGCAGTGAATGTCCTGGAGCTAGTTTGCCAGCACCTTGGGTGGGGCAAGTCTTAGGCATCCCCGGAGCAGAGGTTTTAGTGTCCAGGACAGAGTTGTCTCCACCTCAGGGGGCGATGTCATCTCCAACACTGAGCTCCTGGATAGAGCAATATTGTCTAGAATGTGAGACTGGGGTATCCTTTTCAAGTGGACACCCACTTGGAGTGGTATGAGTCTTATTTTTCTGACTCTTTGGCATTATAAAGATGCTGAACAACTTGTCTAATTTGAAGGCAGCGTTGGGCCTGGGAGCTTGACTTGCAAATATCTTTTAAGTTAAGGGGCCGTGGGTGCACAGGTAGCCAAGGTGATGTTGGCACCTGTGATGCTGTCATCATGAACCAAAGTGCCGGCACTCAACTGGCGCAGTTAAAGGCTCCATTAAAGATGGCCAGATCTGAGGTTTTAACTCTCCAAGGTTTTTCCCAGATGGGTGATGAGTTGGATTCTGTTGCAAATAGGTTTAAGTCATATGGCCTGATTTGGGTGTATGTTGTTAGCAGGGTGTCCGGTTGACAATTAAAATATCTGTGGCTGTGGAGCTTTGGCATTACCCTCTAGACAGGCCCTCTAATTTGGCCAATTTCTAGGTCCCTTTGCCTCAGCTGTTGGTTTGGATGGTGACAGGCTAGCCTGCAGTCTTTGGGTTGTAAAACTTGTATTAGTCAAAAGTGATGGCATGTCGGCCTGCATTCACCATGTTGGTTTAAACCATGGCTTCCTTGGAAGGTTTGGGACTCTGGTTTGCAAACCAATGAAAACACCCAGACTGACAGTAAGGAGACATCCAGCAGAGTGGTTACAGCTCACTTGGCTGGCTTTTGTCATTTGATGTCGATTTTCCTCCAGCACGTATCAGTAACAGGTAGAGGTGTTCTGGTTTTATCCTTATGGAATATGGTTTTGATTTTATTATCTCCAAATGTGAATTTCATTTACTAAGTGGAGTTTTCTATTTATCTTTTCCGTAGTCCACACTGCCTGTGAGAACAGTCCTGGAGTACATGGAGATGTCAGCAAATTTGTAACCAAGCGTGTGGGCTCGTTTCCTGCTACACAATAGAAAAGACCAAATATTGAGACAAGTCTTTTGCAGGAAAAAAAAAGGCTTTATTGCAGGGTGGCCAAGCAAGGAGACAGGAGGCAAAGTGGTGTATTTATCTTGGAAAGAGGGAGAAAGAGGGGCAGGGAGCTCAGAAATGATTGGTGAAAAGTACGTGTAAGTTTCAATGGCAGTATTGAGTTCTCTGCCCAGGCAGTACTGCTCTGCTCTTCATGTGTCATATGTGCAAATTCAGGGTGTTTGGTGTGTAGCAGGGGCCGAATTTTTGGCTCGTGGCATCTAACGTTCACTATCAGTCACCCTAGTCCCTCAATGTGCCTGTGCATCAGCAGGTTGTTTCCCTATCTGTGGTTTCCCTGGTGTTCTTGGTGTATCATTTTGTTTCTACTACATGGACCTTGTAAATTACAGGGTATGGTTTCACAAGGGGCTTTGAATTAAGCGATTAAGGCCTGGGACAAGACAGAGACCCATATAAGGTGTCCATTTGCTGGAGTGGAATTTGAAAAACTGTCTGAGGAGACCATCATGTCTCTCAGTTGAATCGGCTATCAAGAACCTATCAGGAAGATAAAAGTGCTATTGAAGGCCTTTTTAAAGAGTCTAACATGGTGTATTCTGAGAAGTGAACTATGTGCCTCGGTTAATATCAGTAATGCCTGCTACCCCAGAAGGAATGAGGGTAGGGTTAAATGTGGATGTGGATTTGCCTTCCCTGTACACAATGCTTCGGCCCAAACTGCCATCTGCAGAGTTAAGAATTCCTATTCACTATCATGGTCTCATACACAGCATTACTTCTGATTGAAGAGTTCCCTTAACAACAAAAAAGAGTTATGCAGTGGGCCCAAGTTGTGATGGAATTCACTGGTCTTACCATGCTCCTGCCATCCTGAAGCAGCTGGCTTGATAGAATGGTGGAATGGTCTTTTGAAGACTCAGTTACAATACCAGCTAGGTGGCAATACCTTGCAGGGCTGGGACAGGGTTCTCCAGAAGGTTGCATATGTTCTGAATCAGTGTCTAATATATGGTGCTGTCTCCCATGGCCAGCACTCTAAGGTCCAAAAATCATGGGGTGGAAATGGGAGTGGTAACATTCACTGTTGTCCCTAGCGATCAGCTGGAAAAGTTTTGCTTCCTGTTCCCCCAACTGTATATTCCACTGGCCTAGAGGCCTTAGTCCCAGAGGGAGGAATGCCTCCACTAGGAGATACAATAATGATTCCACTGAACGGGAAGTTAAGACCGCCGCTCAGCCCCCTTGGGCTTCTCATGCCTGTGAATCAACAGGCAAAGGAGTCCCTGTGCTGGCTGGTGTGACTGATCACTGAGCCTGACTACCACAGGGAAACTGGACTTCTCGTCAGTGCAGGTAGGGAAACCATGTCTGTGATACAGGAGATACCTTAGGGTTTCTTTGAGTATGACCACGCCCTGTGATTAATGCCAATGAAAAACGATAACAATCCAATCCAGCAAGAGTACTGATGGCCCAGATCCTTCAGGAATAAAGGTTTTGGTCACTCCACCGGGTAAAAAGGCACAGACGGCTGAGTTGCTTGATGAAGGCAAAGGGGAAGCAGAATGGGTGGTGGAAGAAGGTGAAGATGGATATAAATACCGGCTGTGATTCCACGACCAGTTACAGAAATGGATATATATATATATATATATATATATGTATATATTCAGAAATGAGAGTTGTTGAGGTTTGTCTGCCCGACTGTGTCACTGTCCTACCTGGATGGGGGAGCCGTTCAAGAGAAGGAATCTCTTTGTACGTACTGAATTCACTGTCTTTTGACCCAAGAACACAGACTTTGACTCCCATCATTGCCCTGGCTTGGGTGATGCACTCCAGTGGATTTGAAACATGCCCTAAGCACCAACTGTCCTAGGTGACTGACTTCCACGACACTGAGGATTTCTAACATATTATGTTCTTGTGACAAGTGTCTCAGGTACAGGTTTTGTGCCTATGCAGGCACAAATTACATTTAGGCTCCAATTACATTTCTTTTTCTCAGCGAATCAGTGGGGGCTGTGGGCATGGAACTGACTGGCTGAGGACCCTTGGTCCTTGTTGGGATTTCTGAGACTCTGTGGTCTAGGCCTGAATAAGGAATGGAAGAAACTATCACAGGCTGGGTTTTCAGAACCCCTGGGCCTATTGTGAGAGGGTCTCAGTCTTGCATCCCTCTGCCTGGGGACCCAGAACATGTCAAGTCCTAGAGATGAGCAGACCAGAGACTGTGAGGTGAGGGAAGCACTTATTGAGTGCCTGCTGTGGGACTCTGGCTGAAGCCAAGAGGCAGAGTGTGGCCAAGGCTTCACTCAGTCTCAGGTGCCAGGGGTCTTGGGATGGACAACCCCCCACCTAACACAGACTCAGCTGAGGCAGTTGTGTTAATATGGTGCCTTTATTTCCTGAAGCCCATAAGCTCCAGTGCAGGGCATAAGCTGTAGTGCAGGGTGGCTCCTCCTTGCCTAGGAGGGCATCAGGCTCTGCTTAGTGGGCGGCTCTGGGTCTTTCTCCTCACTGACTCCAAGGGGCTTGGGATTGGCCTGCGGGAGGTCAGAGTGTGACGTGGGAGTCTCCTCACATCCCCATGCCCACACCCTCCCTGGGTCCTGCCCTTCCTCACCCCACTGCTGCCAGCTTCTGCACCTTTGCCTTGGCTGTGTCCCTTTGGGAATGCCCTTCCCTGAAGACCATCTTCTGAGCTCTCTGCAGAACCCCTCCTTGCCTGCCCACCCAGAGCTCCTTTCATAAGCTGTCTCTGCTCCCTGACCCAGATGCCAGGACTCACAGCTTCTCCTGGGCCAGCCCCCTCCTCTTGATTGCTCTGGCCTTGAGCAGGGACCTGCACTCCAAGCTTTTCCAGCTCCTCCTTCAGCCTGGACAAAAAGGGGTAGGGGGGTAGGGTAGGAGGGTAGGGGGAGAAGGGAAGGATTGTAAAGAGACCAAGTGACAGAGTCTAGGAGGGAGCAGAGACTCCCTTAGCCACCTTCCCCTTGGGGACCACGCCTACCTCTGCCTCTGCTGCTGCAGCTGCCGGCACTTCTGCTGCAGCTGCTCCTGGCGCTGGGCAGCAGCCTCCAGGAACTCCCCGGCCTTCTTGTTCTCCTCCTCAAACAGATGCCTGAGGGTGGGCGTCAGTGATGGCAGCACCTCTCCCTCCCCGCCGCCCCCCCGCACCGTCCCTCTCTTACACCACAGCTGCTGCTTCCTGGCTGCGCAGGAAGAGCCCCTCAGTGATTGCCGAGCAGCCCTTGGCTCCGAACTGGGAGCACAGACGATGCTTCACATCCTCCAGCTTTGCCTCCACCAGCTTTTCTGCAGCAGGAAGGGACAGTGGCAGGGCAGGGCAGGGCAGGGCAGGGCATCCCCATTCTCCAGGCCTCACCTTCCTTGAGCAGCTTCTCCTTGCTGCTGTCCAGGGCGGCGATCTCCAGGGCCAGCTGCTCTGGCTTCTGAGGGGTAGAAATGCAGCCTGTCCACATCTCCTGGCTTCCTCCCATGTGCCTCAGAGAAGCCGATCTGGATCTGGTCTTTACTCTGCATGCCTTACTTCCTGCTGCTCTGGCCCTCCATGCATGCCAGGCATGGCCCAGCCTCAGGGCCTTTCCATTGGCCATTCTGTCCACCTGGAGCTGTTTCACCCCAGACACCTGTGGTGCTATGCTGGGGAGGCTCGTGAGGGTTAGTGTTCAGGAATTCTGCAAGGTTTGAAATCAGCCCTGGGGTATTCGCTACAGGGCATCCTGCAAACACCACAAATCGAGGCTGTTCTCTGGAGAGTCAGTTACCAGCCCAGCCCTGCAGCTCCTTCTCTTCCCGCTCTGTGACCGCACTCAGCCCTTCCGTCCTGACATTCATTCTGTTTTCTTGTTTGGGATCCCCAGGTGGCAAACACCGGCCTGCCTGGTTCCCCACTATCTGCCCTGTGTGTGCGATGGCCCCAGACACACCCTGGAGTCTCCTTGATGGATAACCCCTCCTTGGTTCATCAGGGCTCCTCCTGACCACTTAAGGCCCCTGGGAGGGCATCAGGGATGGGTGGGCAGGGCCAGTGAAGAGGACAATACCGGGTGGCAGTGAGGGTGACGAGGAACTGGACTGAGCATGATTCTAACACACGGCTGCCAGGGCTGCTCAGGAACTGGGTGCGGCAACTGAGAGGAAGGAGGCCTGGAGGATGACCCCGAGGTTTGGGCTGGTGCTGCCAGAGAAGATGTGGAAGGTGGAAGGAGTGGCCCCGAGTGACTCACGTGGAATTCCCAGAGGCCCTTATGCTGGCCCATCAGATCCTCCAGTTGCTCCTCAAAATCCAACCTGGGGACCAACCACACAGGATGAGGGGCCGTGGGCTGAGAGACGCCCCTCCTCAACCTGGCTCAGGCCGGGGTCTTCATGCAGAGACATGGGAGAGCTCGCCCATGCTCCTCACTCTGCTGGGAGCACCTTTGCCTCCTTGACCCTCCAAGCTTCAGCTCAGCCAGCTCGTCTTCTAACCCCCATTCTTAGCATTCCCCCCACTTACAATGCATCCAGCCCCCAGGCCTTGGGCAATGGGCTTTACCTCAACTGCCTCTGCTTGTTCTTCTCCTGCCCCATCTGGGAGTTCAGGGCAGAAATTCGCTCCTTGCACTCCTGCAGCATGGTATGCTTCCTGGCAAGAGGCAAGGCAGCCGTCATGTTTTCTGAATGTCTCCCTAGGAGGGGCCTGGGGTGGGGCTTCCGCGTCCTTCTCTTGAGGTCTGTTCTAACCTTCTAGATTGAGGTCCTTCTCTGTAACTTTGTGGGAGGGGGGCATGAGCTCATGCCCTCTGGAAATGTCATTGTGAAGACTGGGGAGATCAATGTGGGCATGGTCACAAGTACAGGCACACACACATATTAATCTCATGTGAATTTCTCAAACAGTTTCAAAGTTGGTATGCTAGGGGCTTGGGGCCTCTGGTCACAAAATGAGCAAAATAAAGATTCAGGAGGTAGAGACATGGATGTACAAGTAGTTGGGTGGATGGAGGGATAATGGATGAATGGAGAGAGACTGGTGCACAGATGGTTGGCTTGACGCCTACATGAAGGGACAGGTGAGTAGACAGCCAAGACAGCCTGCAGGAAGTATGAAGGTATAGAATAAAAACCAGCCGAGGGAATTTAACTGACACTCTAGCAAATGAGTGCCCGTCCCCGTGAATGAGTACTCCTAGCACTACTGCCCACTGCTGGAGTCAAGGTGGGAAGACGGCATTTGGCCTCCCCGTTTTAGGGAGAAGATGAGAGCTGTGGGTCTAAGACCGATTTCCTCTGCTTTCTCTCTCTACCAGAATGGACAGCGCTGAGCAGGGGCCAGGGGGAAGCTCTTACCTCTGTGCCTCACTTTCCTTCTCCTGGCAGTGGAGCCGGAGGATCCTCAGGGTCTCTGCAGGGAGAGGAAGTGAGGGCCCCGTGAGAGCCCATCAGGGCATGAGGTTTGGGCAGAGGTAAAAGTGCTAGATCATGTGGGATCTCTGGAGTTGATGGGACTCTGTCATTTACTGCATGTTTGGTGGAAGCCACAGGAGGGATGCATGGTGATTCAGGTTTCAAAAGGCTCCTACTTCTATAGAGAGAGTGGGCTTCTGCAGGGTGGCAAAGGCAAAAACCTGGAGACAGAGTAGCTGCAATTACCTTGCTTTTTGCTCAAGATCTCTTTCAGGCGTACTTTCTCTCCACTCACTGGAAAAAGCAGTAACATGTTCAGGCATCAGAGTCCACACACTGAACCTTCAGGGACTGGGCTTGCCCATGGTCACATGTGTGGTCTGGTACAGCCCTACCCCCAACCCCAGATGTAGACCCCTCAAGGTGAGCCCTAACCCCAGATGTAGACCCCTTGAGGTGAGCCCCTTCCCTCTTGGGCCCATACTCCCTGTAAGCATCAAAGGGCCCTCAAGTTGATAAAGGGTGGCTGTGAGGACCCTGTGGAATGGCAGTGCGTTTACATGGAGGGAAGAGGAAAAATAAACACATTGCATGAAGTTGGATAAGGGCTGCGAAGAAACACATCAAGCAGTAAGAGCCATGTGACTAGGTGTGGGCAGAGTGCGGTCTTTGGGTGGGGTAACTGGGGAAGGCCTCTCTGAGACGGGGACATTTGAGCTGAGAACTGAATGATGATGTGAGGCAATAGGAACCTGTATTATCTGGGGGAACCTCTCCTAGCAAAGCCCCTAAGGTAAGAGTATGCT
The DNA here is from genome assembly GCF_039906515.1 of Pseudorca crassidens. Lineage (NCBI taxonomy): Eukaryota > Metazoa > Chordata > Mammalia > Artiodactyla > Delphinidae > Pseudorca > Pseudorca crassidens. The sequence goes on along the minus strand of NC_090311.1, from coordinate 310,253 downwards.
TGGAGCGTGTTTCCGGAACACTCCCACCCACAGAGTTGGAGCGGGGAGATTGGTAGGACCTGAGGTTGGAGAGGGGGCAGGAGCCCTTGGCCACGGCAAGGATGCTGATTGGAATACTGGGTTCAAGGATGCATGACATTGCGGGGACCTCTGGGTCATCCCCCACAAGCTTACATGAGTCCAGTTCCTTCTGCAGGGTCTCCCAGACAGTCCGGGCCTCTCCTAGCTCCTCACTGGCTTTCTTTTTTGCTGTGCCAAACCGCAGAACACTGTGTAAGTGTCTGTCCTTGCAAACATTTCACATCTGTCTTTAAGCAAACCTAGAGGGGCCCAGATTCTTGTTTCCGGAAGCAGGAAACAAGGCTTCCAGAGCCCAAGCCTTTCTTGTTGGGCTCAGTTGACAGCAGGACAGGTTAATAAACGTGTGAGTACAGCACCTGAATTTAGATGGGCCCGACCAACCCATGCTAAGTTTAATGCTCTGCTCTTTCAAAACACAGTAATTTGGAACAAGGGGCCCTACGTTTTCATTTTGCACTGGGCCCTGCCAATCACGCAACCGCACCTGGCAGACAAGCCAAGGTCCTGAGCTCACCTTGCTGGACCTCATTAATCCGGTTAATCAGGACCTCAATCCTGGGCTCTAGGCTTCCGGCTGCAGGGAAACAAGGAGGTTGAGTGAAAATGACAGGGCAGGTGAAGGGAGGTGGATGCCCTCCAAGGGCTCACATTCTGGGGAGGGGAGACAGGAACAGATAAAGAACCTGAGTCAGGTTGTGGTTAAGTGCAGTCAAGAGAAACAGAGGAGGGGCAACAGATTACAAAGTGGAGTGGGACGTGCTTCTTCAGATATGGCAAGACCCCTTGAGGGCCCCAAATGAAGTGAGGGGGGCAGACCTTGCTGTTCCCTGGGTGGGGGTGGGAGACAGTCAGTACAAAGGCCTGCCCTAAGGTGGGAACACGGGTGGAAGGTGCCTGGTGAGCAAGCCAGAGGAGCGGAGGTGAGGTGGAGGGAAGGTGAAACCCTGGATCCAGCAGAGTGCATGGGAACCAAATGGACGGCCAGCAAGGGGACTGCAGCTGAGTTTTGGGAAAACGTTTGTACTTTATCCCCTTATACTTGAATTTTGAATCATGGGTTCATATTTTTACTTCAAAAAATTGTTTTAAAAGTAAGAGAGAACAAATGAGTTAATTTCCCAAGGTGGTGAATTTTGGGCCTTGGAATTGATTCCACTTCTGCCTGACCCCAAATCTCAGGCTGAGCCCCAGCTACAGAGGAGACACGTGACCTTTCTGTAACTGCTTCACCATTTCCATCAAGTCTTCAATTTTCTGTGAGGACTTGGCCTGCCCTGTGGAGAGAAAACCAAACATTTAAGAATTATGTAGGCTCCAATAAAGATTTAAAAAAAAAAGAATTATGTAGGAGTGAGAGGCCTGAGGAAGGATCTGATAACACTGGGCCGGGACTGAGGTGGCCTGAGGGCAGGTCTCCAGCCAGAGTGGGGCGTCTGCTCCTTGCCCTGAGGGAGACACTGCACAAGGGATGAACCGGCCCTTCCTGGGCAGACTTTCCTAAAGGGTGAAATGACACCACAGATTTCCCCTTAATAGAACTCAGGGCAAGGAAAGGGGTACACTCTTACTGCTGATACTGTTCAAGGCTTGGCCAAAGCTCAGGATGTAATAATGAAAGAAAAAAAAAGAAGTGGTATTAAAAACTGGAAACAAGGATTCAGAAATCACTGTTAACTAGTAGGTGGCATAATGAACTAGAAATTTCTAGAGAATATTACCCAAAGAAGCCTTACAAGGAATACTGAGAAAATCTAATAAGATGTCTCATTTAAATAAATATAAATAGCTTTCCTATATACAATTGTTATTCTGTAGCCTCCAAGTAAAATATTTCATATTAACTTGCTTATAATCAATATAGGCACTTATTTTTAACTCCTTGATGAATTAGTAGATCTAGGCAATTATTATTAATGGATTAACATCACAATAAAAATAACTGGATATTATGAGCTATGTAATGTAAAAATTCAATGTAGGATTCTTGTAAAAAAATGACACTAATACCTGTTAAGCCTCTCAATCTAAATAACCAATTCAGAGGAAATACAGGGAGAGCGGAACATTTTAAGTGGCACATGGGCATGCAATTAGTAACATCCACACTGGGAAACGTCACAGGAAAAACAACCCAGTTTCTTTAATTTAAATACATTTTGGGGGAAAAGGGAGAAAGGAAGACCCTTACAGACAAAAAGAGATTAAAGAAACGTATCAACCAATTTCAATAAATGGACCATACTTGGATTTCGATTCAATCGAAAGCGCTTTTTAAAATGGTGATGACACAATCAAGGAAATTTGAAAACTGACTAGATAGTTGATGAAACAAAGGAATTATTGTAGCCATTATTCACATGTGACAATGCTATTGTGGTTACTTTTCTGCAGAGTGCTTATGTTTTAGAGAGATATATGCAAATATTGGGTTGGCCAAAAAGTTCGTCTGGGTTTTTCCATACCATCTTAATGGAAAAATCCGGACGAACTTTTTGGCCAACCCAATATCTATGGATGATATGTTATGTTGCCTGGGATACTTCGAAATGAAACAGTGGAGTCGGTGGTAGGGAGTGGGTGAGGATAACGAGGAAACAAGATTGGCCAAGAGCTGATAACTGTTAAAACTGAAAGATGAGTTCATGGGGTAATTATACTTTGTTCTTGACTTAAGAAAATATTTTTAGGACTTCCTAGTCCAGTGGTTAAGACTCTGCACTCCCAATGCAGGGAACCCGGGTCTGATCCCTGGTCAGGGAACGTGATCCCATATGCCACAGCTAAAGATCCCACATGCTGCAATGAAGATCCCGTGTGCTGCAACTAAGACCCAGCACAGCCAAATAAATAAATAAGTAAATATTAAAAAAAAAAGTTTTTAAATTGAAGTATAGTTGATTTACAATAGTGTTTTAGTTTCAGGTGTACAGCAAAGTGATTTGGTTATATTATATATATACTTTTCAGATTCTTTCCCATTATAGATTACAAGATATTGAATATAGTTCCCTGTGCTGTAGAGTAGGTCCTTGTTTCTATTTAGTAGTGTGTATCTGTTAATCCCAATCCTAACTTAACTCTCCCACACCCCTTTCCCCTTTGGCAACCATAAATTTCTTTTCTGTGTCTGTGAGTCTATTTCTGTTTTGTGAGTAAGTTAATTTGTACCAGTTTTAGATTCCACATATAAGTGATATCATATATTTCTCTGACTTACTTCACTTAGTATGATAATCTCTAGGTCCATCCATGTTGCTACAAATGGCATTATTTCCTTACTTTTTATGTCTTAGTAATAATCCATTGTATATAGGTACCACATCTTCTTTATCCATTCATCTGTCAATAGACATTTAAGTTGCTTCCACATCTTGGCTACTGTAAACAGTGCTGCTATGACACTGGGGTGCACGTATCTTTTTGAATTAGAGCTTTCGTCTTGGCCGGATATATGCCCAGGAATGGGATTGCTGGATAATACAGTAACTCTATTTTTAGTTTTTTTTTTTTTTGAGGAACCTCCATACTGTTCTCCATAGTGGCTGCACCAGTTTATATTCCCACCAACCGTGTAGGAGGGTCCCCTTTTCTCCACACCCTCTCCAGCATTTATTATTTGTAGACATTTTGATGGTGGCCATTTTGACCAGTGTGAGGTGATGCCTCATTGTAGTTTTGATTTGCATTTCTCTAATAATTAGCAATGTTGAGTATCTTTTCATGTGCCTGTATATTTTTTTGTATGTGCTTAAATTTATCCATAATAAAAAGTTAAAAAAAAAATAAAGCAACCAACCAATCAAACAATATAGAGAAGGTAAATAATCATTTCTACCTAAGAATGGAGAAATGGAGAGAACAATTAACCAAAAACTACACAGATGGCTAATAATATTTGAAAAGACGTACTACTTCAGTCATAATTAAAGAGATGAAAATAACATGTTGCATCTAGCAGGTTGGTAAAGATTAGTAAGTCTGATAAGGCCCAGTGTTTGTGATGATGTAGGGAAACTGGCAGACTGTGGAAACTGATGCAACCTTTTGGAGGCCAGTCTGGCTACATCAACATTTTGAAGACAAGTTCCACTTCTAGGAATGTATCCATCAGATATGCTTGGTTAAATATGCAAAAGGTATGTTAAATGACACTGAAGCAACATTTACGTCAAAAGTGGGAAAAAAACGTGAACGCCCACCAGTCGAGAACTGCATGGGATTTAGCTGTTCCCTCCCCGTTTTCGTACCACCACCCAGGCTACAGGGACCATCCAGTCCATGCATCTATATGTTTTGTGTGATCCTCTAGGAAGGTGGAAAAAAAAAAAAAGGGGGAAAAATAATTTAAATGTTAAAATTGGTGCCAGATGGGCTACTGCAAAGCTTTACCCACTAGTCTTCCTATCATCTGAGTGTGACATCAAGTCGAAAGGATGTCCTCTTCCTACTTTTCGCTACTTAAACGGAGCAGATGGGGCAAACGAGGCCAGCGAGAGGTGTGTGAATGTAGGACGCGGGCCTGTGGGTGAGTCCTCGCGGCTGCCGGCAGAGCCGCCGAGACCCTTCCGGAGGGGACGAAAGTCGTTTTTCCCCACGTCCGCCCTGACTCGAAGCGGCGCCCGCGTGCGCTCCCTGCCCGCCCAGCCCTCTATCGCCCGGCTCTACCTCCGGCCTCGTCAGCCCGACCCACGGCTCCCGCCCGCTTCGCGCTCGAAAGCTCCGAGCGCCCCGCCATTTCCTCTCAGTCTGGCGCCTCCGCTTGGATTGGACGGAACGCACGCCGGGGGCGGGGCTCCCTCAGCACGCCTGCGCAGTGCGCCCCGCGCCGATCCCTTCGAGAGCGGACCGCGGAATAGACAGTTGGGCAAGCGCCAGTGCGTATGCTTGAGGCCTCCCGGTGCCGATTCAGGGCAGAGCAGGCGAGGGCGGCGCCTGGTCTTCCAGGCTTGCGATTGGCCGGTTGAGGAGCCGTGGCCTGCGAGAGTGTAGAGGCCTCCCTAGAGCCCGCCCCACGTGACGTCACCTGCGTTGCGGCGAGTGGGCCAGAGCCTGGCGGTGGGGAGCCGAGTTTGATTTCCGTCTCTGCAGGCTTAGGCGAGGTTTCCGGTTTACCGCAAACCTCCGCGTGGGCGTTCTGCACCGAGGCCGTGAGTTGGCCCCACCAGACTCATCTTGGCCGCTCTTCGTGGCTGGACGCGGAGGAGAGGGCAAGGGTGCAGCGAGACCCTGATTCTTCCCAGCGTGATCCCGAGGCTGGCCCTGCCTAGCGTGACACATTCTCAAGGGAGGCGGGGCCGAAGGGTGGACGATGTCGGGTCTGTAGGGCGGGCTGGGGGTGCAGAACTGCCGCGTTCCCCTGTGGGTCTGGAAGGACCGTGGTGGACCTCAGGGCTGCATGTGGAGGGGAGGTTCAGCCAGGCTCCCTGCCGCGCGCTGGATGGGGCAGAATTCACGTTTTGGGGGAGGCCGGTGGACCTGGTTGCAGGCGGTGCAGGTGACAGTTACCAGCCTGAATCTGGACATCTGAGTGTTCACTGTGCACAAATCCTGTTCCAAGACATCCCACCCCTCGTCTTCCTCACCTGTTGACCGGGATCCAATCATGACAGTAACAACGAAGTGTGAGGAGCAGTTTTGAGAACTACCTGTGAAAAGCTTTGCTCTAAGAGCTGCCGTCAGTTTTCCTCATCTGTAGTCTGGAAATAGTAATAGCAAACAAGAACTAACATGTAAGGAGGGCTTCCTGTGCCAGAACAGTTCCTATTCTCGTCACGGTAGGAGACTATTTCATGTAATCCTGTCAAAGGACAACCTGGCTGGACTCCCCCTCACCCACTCTGCTCAAGCCACCAGCCTCCTTCCTCAAGATAAATAGGCTCAAACCCACCTTAAGCCTTTACAAAGGCTGTCACCGCTACCACATGCACCCTTCTGAAGTTTTCAAAGCTTGAACTGTCACATCAATGTGAATATGCTGTCTAAAAATCCATAGCTCTCATGATATGGATAAGGTTATGAAAAGTCACAGAGTAAGAATTAGGACTCAGGGTCCAAGCAAAAGTCTGATTGGGGACCAGGGTCAGGGAAAGGGTCAAGAGTCAATGTCAGAGGCCATATTCAGAGTCACTGTTCATTGTTAGGATCAGCATCGAGGTCGGGGACAGGGATAGGAATTAGAGACTCGAGACCATGGCCATTCCCGCCCAAGATCATGGTTCAAGTCAGGGACTACTGACCCAAACTATGGCAGAATGGACCGTGATCTCCTTGCTACTGGGGCTACTTCTTTGGGAATGAACTGATATATGCAAGATATGGACAGACCAAAGTTCAAATGACCCTTGAAGCCAGAACCCGTCTTGTACAGACTTCCTGGGCTTAGGGGCTAGGATCAGGATTAAGGACCCTAACCCCTAGGGTTAGGGTTGGGCTCTGGCTCAAAATCCAGGGTCAGTGTCAGTGTTGGGGATCAGGGTCAGTGCTAGGCTAGAGTTTAGGGCTGGGGTCGGGGTCAGAGTTTAGGGTTATGGGTCAGGATTAGAGAGTCAGGTTTGGAGGGTTAAGATTTAGAGCTTAGGGGGTCAGGGTCCACAGTCTAGGGGTCTGGGGCTAGGGTTGTTACAGCTTAGGATTATATATAGGGGGATTAGGGTTATAGGTTAGGGTGTTAGAATCAGAGGATTAGGGTTAGAGTTAGGTTTAAGCATAACTGGTCCTCTTCCACCTCCTCACTCTCCATCTTTGTGAGGCGTCCAGGAAGGGTAGGAGTGGCCCAGGGTCACACATGAGTCAGGAAGGTAAGCTGAACCGTTGATTTTCTGTACCCCAGTACTGGGCTCTGTTAGAAGAATGAAATGTCTACTCTGGTCACTGATTGTTTCAAATCTAACTCTACTCAGTCAAGTGTTGTGGAGGGCCCCAGAAGTCCCACAGGGTGTCCCTCTGTCCTCCCACCCTCTGTCTGCCCACTCTGTCTGGGCAGCCCCAGATTCCAGCACAGCCCTGACCCACAGAGCACTCAGAAGACATGTGTGGGTTTATATAGGACTGGGGGTAGTGACCTGCCAGCCCCCACGTGCTGCATACTTGAAGGCTGGTTGGGCCCTCCTGGGACTGAATGGACCCTTTGTCCTATTCAAGTGGCCAGCAGTAGACAGTCAGGTCTTAGCCAGGACAGCCCTTGACCTTCAACCATCCAGGCAGGCATTTGCAGTCCTCTAGCCCAGGCCAGCCTGGGCCCTGTCAAGCCCTTGTTGCCAGTCACTGAGCTGACCATGTTACTGTGCAATAGAATAGCTACCTGGGCAGCATAGACAGACCCCTGGGTGGTTCAATTCCCTACTTCCATGTGATTGAGAGAAGTGTCTCTTCCCTCACAGCCTCATAGCCTGCCAAGAGAAGTAATAACCCTCCAACACTGAGTGTGGCTGGCCACAACATCCAAACAGCAGACTGTTACCCCATAATTCTTTGGCCTTCCAGCTGTAATAAACTTTTGACACTCATACTCGTTAAGACTCAAGGATATGGGGGCCGCTGGGCCTCGCAACGGGCAGTTTCTCACTGGGGCCGCATGGTCTCAGCGCGCCATGTGAGCTTAGGGCTCGGCCCTGCGTCCCGCAGAAAGCTTGCCAACTGTGGACTGCGTGGCATGGAATAACCCTTGAAACTCCTACTGCTTCACTAAGCTAGAGTTTCCTTACCACCCAGCGTTCGGTCTCTGCTCTTTGTAAAGGAGAGAGAAAAGACTGGAAAATGAGCAATTTTATTCTTCAAGGATGGGTGATTAATATGGCCAGGGGCCAGGTGTGACTACTGGGCTCCCACCTCCCAGAGTCACAAATGAAGTCTGTGTGCTTTTTGAGGCACATGGGCAATCAGGGCCAGTCTCTGATGTGAGGACCTGATGCCCAAAGCCAGAGCCTTGAGTTTACCACCAACAGCACAGTTGCTATTTTAGCAAGTGGAAGAACTTCTTGCTATCAAGGGAGGACAGTATGAGTTGCCCATATGCTAGTGCACAGTCTCTGGTCCTGTCAAACGTGATTACACGTGAGCATGAGCTCTTCGATGCTGTCTGGTTCTGGAAATCGTATAGGAGGTGGTTCACAGCAGGTGAAGCTAACGCTGTCAGTGCAGGTGGTGAAGCCAAAGGTCTGCAGTTCAGACTGAAGGTGCCGATGTCAGTGTGCATACAAGAGAAAACCATCTCGTGTGAGTGTAGGTCAGGCTCGTTTAAGAAGAATGCCGTCGGGCTTCCCTGGTGGCGCAGTGGTTAAGAATCCGCCTGCCAATGCAGGGGACCCGGGTTGGATCCCGGGTCCAGAAAGATCCCACATGCTGCGAAACAACTAAGCCCGAGCGCCACAACTACTGAGCCTGCGCGCCTAGAACCCGTGCTCTGCAACAAGAGAAGCCACTGCAGTGAGAAGCCCGCGCACCGCAACGAAGAGTAGCTCCCACTCGCCGCAACTAGAGAAAGCCTGCACACAGCAACGAAGACCCAATGCAGCCAAAATATAAATAAATAAAATAAAATACAAAAAGAAGAATGCAGTCATGTTATAATCTTTTTTTTTTTTTTTTTTTTTTTTTTGCGGTACTCGGGCCTCTCCCGTTGCGGAGCACAGGCTCCGGACGCGCAGGCTCAGCGGCCATGGCTCACGGGCCTAGCTGCTCCAGGGCATGTGGGATCTTCCCAGACTGGGGCACGAACCCATGTCCCCTACCTGTTGGCAGGCAGACTCTCAACCACTGCGCCACCAGGGAAGCCCCAATGCCTATAATCTTGTATCTTGTGCCTATCCTCAGGGACCCCATCCTCAGTTCCTGAGGCTCCTACAACTCACAAACAGGGATTCAGATTCCTTTTTTTTTTTTTTTTAAGCAGACTGAAATAATCCTTATGTCAGAGAGACATATTTTGGGGTGGCATATTCTAGTCACCTTGACATAGATGTACCCCAATTTGCTTATGCATTCATCTATTGAAGGATATCCTGATTTCTTCACGTTTTTAGCCATTATGAATAGTGCTGCTGTGCATAATTGCATCCTTGTTTGCATTTGGACATAGATTTTCAAAGCATGATTGTTGGATCCCAAGGTGAGACTTGTTTAGCTTTGGAAAGGAAAACTGCTAAACTGTCTTACAAAGTGACTGTACAGGCATCCCAAAAGCAAGGAGGGAGAGTTCCTGTTGTTCCTCATGCTCTAGCAATTGGTATTGTCACATTTTTGGAGTTAAGCATTCCTAATAGGTGTGGTGTGATATCTCATGATTTTAATTCCCTAATGGTATATAATGTTGAGTATATTTTTGTTTGCTTTTTACTATCTGTATATCTTTTTTGGCTGTGTGTGTGTGTTCAGATCCTTACCCATGTTTTTATAGGGCTGTTTCAGAGGTCTTTGTCTATTTTGAGTCCAAATCCTTTATTGGATATGAGGTTTGCAAATATTTTTCTCCCAGTTTGTGGCTTGTCTTTTGACTTTCTGAATAAGGTCTTTCAGAGTAGAAATCTTTAATTTTATAAAGTCCACAATATTATTTATTTTGTGTTGTGGATTGTTTTTGTTTTTGTTTTTTTTTTTTGCTGTACGCGGGCCTCTCACTGTTGTGGCCTCTCCCGTTGTGGAGCGCAGGCTCGGCGACAATGGCTCACGGGCCTAGCCGCTCCACAGCATGTGGGATCCTTCTGGACCAGGGCATGAACCCGTGTCCCCTGCATCGGCAGGCAGACTCTCAACCACTGTGCCACCAGGGAAGCCCTGTGGATTGGGTTTTTGTGTTGTGTGTTAAATCTCAAAGTTCATGATCTACAGACCAAACCCAAGGTCATGTAGATTTTCTTCTATGTTTCTCTATAATTTTGATAGTTTTGCATTTTGAATGTCTGTGAATAAATTTGAATGATTTTTGTGTAAGTTTTAAAGTTTGTGTCTGCAGTCATTTCATTTCATATGGTTTCCAGTTAAATTGTTCCTTAACTATTTTGGAGAAGTCATGAGATATTTGGCTGTATTTCAGTTTGAATTTCTGCAGTTTAATGGATTCAGCAGAACTGCTCTCAGGGGGCGGGGCCTCTGCTGAACTGTGAGGGAGGCTTGGTCGGCACATTCGCATTGGCTGGAGGGGACGCCAGCCCACCTCCCTGACCCTCCGCAGGAATACCCGCTCTGACTGCGGACCTGGCTCTGCCCGAGCAAATGAGAAGAGCTGGGTCTCCTCAGGACCCACTGGAGCCTTGGCTTCTGGAACACGTGGGGCCGAGGCCATGCTGACGGCCGCAGCTCCGGGAGGACAGGCATCGAGGCCACAGTAATGGAAGTCTGGTCTCCTCAGGACCTGCTGGGAGGTGATGCTCCTGAGGGAAAAAGTGAGGAAAAGTGGGGGGAAGGTTCCTGTGCGTGGCTGACCGCTGAGGGTGTCTGTCTTTAGAGGACCCAGGAGAGGAAGGGCTTGATGTGGAAAACTGGCTTTTTAGCCAGTTTTTGTGTATGGTGTAGACAGAGTGCAGTGTTGTTGTCTGGTGTGTGGTGTCCAGTTTTCCCAGCACCGTTTATTGAGGGGACTCTCCTTTCCCTGGTGTATGTTCTTGGCTCCTTTCTTGTGAATCAACTGATCACACACCTGTAGGTTTATTTCTGGGCTATCTATTCTGTTCCTCTGGTGTGTGAATGTGTTTTTGTGCCAGTTACACACTTTATTGGTGACTGTAGCTTCCTAATGTAGTGTGAAGTCAGGGAGCAAGATGCCTCCAGCCTGTTTTCCTTTCTCAGAATCCCTTTGGCTATTCAGGGGCCTTTGTGTTTTCACACAAATGTTAGGAATGTTTGTTCTGTTTCTGTGAAAAATGCCTTTGGAGTTTTGACCAGGCTTACTTTGCATTTGAACATTGCTTTGGGTAGAATGGACATTTTTTAAAAATAAATGTATTTATTTTTAATTTTATTTTTGGCTGCGTTGGGTCTTCGTTGCTGCGCGTGGGCTTTTCTCTGGTTGCGGAGAGTGGGGCCACATCTCGTTGTAGTGCACGGGCTTCTCATTGTGGTGGCTTCTCTTGTTGTGGAGCACAGGCTCTAGGCACGCGGGCTTCAGTAGTTGTGGCTCGCAGGCTCTAGAGCACAGGCTCAGTAGTTGTGGCGCACGGGATTAGTTGCTCCGTGGCATGTGGGATCTTTCCAGACCAGGGATCGAACCCCTGTCCCCTGCATTGGCAGGCGGATTCTTAACCACTGCGTCACCAGGGAAGAATATTCTTTTAAGAATATTCTTTGCAAACATGAGCACTGGCTATCTTTCCATTTATTTGTGTTTGTTCAGTTTCTTTCATCAGTGTCTTACAGTTTTCAGGTGTGCTTTCACACACCTGAAATTTCTCAGTTAAATTTATTCCTAGGAATTTTTTGGATGCAATTGTAAATGGGGTTGTTTCTTAATTTCTCTTTCTGATGGCACATTATTAGTGTATAGAAAGACAACTTATTTTTGTGTATTGATTTTTCCCCCTTTTTGCAGTACACGGGCCTCTCGCTGATGTGGCCTCTCCCGTTGTGGAGCACAGGCTCCGGACGCGCAGGCTCAGCGGCCATGGCTCATGGGCCCAGCTGCTCCGCGGCACGTGGGATCTTCCCGGACCGGGGCACGAACCCGTGTCCCCTGCATCGGCAGGCGGACTCTCAACCACTGCGCCACCAGGGCAGCCCGTGTATTGATTTTGTACCCTTTGTATTTTGTACCCTGTGTATTGATTTCAGCTTTACTGAATTCATTTATTAGTTCTAACAGTTTTTTGGTGGTTTGATGTGGAAAACTAGAATTCAGATATCCTACTGTTTCTACTACATCCAGGTCATCCACAGCACCCAACACATAGTGGCTTCCAATATAATCTTCCCACCATGCCTGTTAATAACGCGTGGATTCCTACAAGAAAGATGAGCATCACCGCTTTAGGTGAATCGCATCTGGTTAAGGCTTTGCCTCTATCATGAAGTTTGATGTCTTCTCTGCATTTTTTTGGGCATAGTTTTGACATGATTCATTTGAAAAGTAATTTACTTCCTAGTAATTTCAAGTGTATAAAAAAACTGTAAGTAGCAGTACAAAACACACCACCTCCCATAAAATACTCCATTGTGTTTTACCCAATACTGGGCTCCTCTCCCAGGGAACCAGCACATAAAGCCCCAAAGAGGAAATTTTATGGTTCCACCTTATAATCCTATGCACTGGCCCGCTTCAACATTCACTGTTTCCCCAACTGCATGGAAATATCTTTTCCCATTGTGATCCAGTTTTCTTTTTCTGAAACCATTACTGAGACTTTCCCTCATTTTCTAAACCTTTATGGATTTAAAGCACATGAGATGAGTATGATCTGGGTGACCTTTTCTGCATGACCTCTTTGACTTAGAATGTTTTCAGTGTTCATCCATGTTCTAACATGTATCATCAGTGCTTCATTCATTTTTTTCATTGTGATTAAAAATAACGTTTATCATTTAAACCATTCTGAGTATACAGTTCTGTGGCATTAACTACCTTCACATTGTTGTACAAATATTCTCACCATCCATCTCCAGGACCGATTCATTTTCCCCATGGGAAACTCTGTATCAATTTCTCTACATTTTTGCCAAAATTAGTTATTTTTAATTTTCTTGGTTATAGGCCTTCTAGTGTTTGTGGAGGGGTATGGCGTTGTGGTATTAATGTGCATTTCCATCTTGACTCATGATGTTTAACATCTCTTCAGCTGTTTGTTGACCATTTGTACGTCTTATCTGGGGAAGGGTCTTTTCAAGTCCTTTCTCCATTTAAAGATATTGGGTTGTTTGCGGGGGCCTGTAGCTCCCCCGCCCAAGCCGGGTCCCACCAAGCGCTCCTGCTGGCGGCCTTGGTCTCGGTGAGTCCAGCCTGGAGCGGTCTCCGCGCCGCAGGGGCCCGCGCATCGGGGCATCGCTAGCGGCCTCGCAGGGGCGCCGCTTCCTCCCTCATGCTCTTAGGAGAGGAGACGCCCGGCCCCAGGCGCCCGAGCCAGGAGTGCTGACACGGCGCTGTGTCGCGCGGACGCGGCGCCGGCGGGGCGGGTTTTGTTCGGCATTGGCTGCGGCTCACCTGAGCGCGCTGGCGGTCCGCGTGCCTCTCCCGGAAGTGGGCTTCATGGCCAGAGCGCACCTGGCGCGGGGCGTCCTCGGGGCTCCTCGCCGCCGGCCCACGGCGAGCCGGCGCGGGTCTAGGAAACCTACGCGCGGCGGCTGGGAACGACCCCTCCCGTGGGTCCCTGGCACCCCAGCGGCATCCGAGCGCGGAGCGGAGGGCCGCAGACCGCTGGTAAGGGGACAGGGACTCGGTGGGGGTGGGTAGAGGAGGGAAGCACGACTCACAGCAGAGCTGTTTGGCACAGTCACGGAGCCCCCTAACCTGACGGCCGCAGGAAGGGCTCGCCTTTGAGTAAAGGCTTTGAGAACAGGCCTGAGCCTACGCTCTCAAATTTTACAAAATGTCTGCTGGTGTAAAGCTCACTCCCGCGCGCTTCTCCAAAGTAGCCAAGTGGCCCTGGCGAGGTCTCTCCAAGCAGGACCAGAGAGGGGCGGGTTGCCCTGAGACTCTCCCTTGGCCTATGGCAAGTCCAAGGAATTTATCCTGCATGGTGATTTCACCTGCTGGGACCCCTCCAACTCCTACTCTGGCCAGCTGGGCCAGCCCGGCTTCCTGCACGTCTCCAGGGTTAGGGTTAGGGTTAGGGTTTAGGGGTTAGGGTTAGGGTTAGGGTTTAGGGTTTAGGGTTAGGGTTAGAGGGTTAGGGTTAGGGTTGGGTTTAGGGTTAGGGTTAGGGATTAGGGGTTAGGGGTTAGCGGTTAGGGTGAAGGCTAGGGCTAGGGCTAGGGGTTAGGGGTTAGGGTGAGGGTTTAGGTTTTAGGGTTAGGGTTAGGGGATGGGTTAGGGTACAGGTTAGGGTATGGCTACGGGTTAGAGTTAGGGTATGGGTTAGGGTACGGGTTAGGGTTAGGGGATGGGTTAGGGTTAGGTTTAGGGTATGAGATAGGGTTAAGGTACAGTTTAGGGTACGGCTATGGGTTAGGGTTAGGGTACGGTATAGGGTACGGGTTAGTGTTAGGGTATGGGTTAGGGTTAGGATACGGGTTAGGGTTAGGGTACAAGTTAGGGTACGGCTATGGGTTAGGGTTAGTGTACGGGTACAGGTTAGGGTATGGGTATGGGTTAGGGTATGGGTTAGGTTTAGGGTTAGGGTTAGGGTACACTTTAGGGTTAGGGTATTTATTAAACCTCTCCCACTCTCCAGATATCACTTAACACATAAAGGAATATTATTTGGGGTCCAGCCAAGGAGAACACTTTAGACACTAGGATAAGACAAAGAGCACACACATTATGATTTTGATTTTAACCTGTTCATTAAAACACTAGTGCTTAGGAAATCTAATGGAGGCAGAAGCAGTAAAGGGTGGTTTTATGGGAATAACATCACAGATTTTCTGTAGAATACACAGATTTTGACTGGTTAGCAAGTCAAGGAGGAATGCTTTTGTTCTGAAGATATAAACCCTCTTCTAAATTGAGCTGTTATTGGAAGTTAGAAATTTTGTGTTGCTGTTGTATTGCTTTGTGTTTTCATGATTTTTCTGCCTGCATCTCCTTTGTTAAACCTTTGAATTGGGGAAGAGTGCCGTTACTGGAAATGAGTTTACAGAATTATTCTCAAAAACAGAAGGAAATGGTTCTCACCTAAATATGAAGAAATAATCTCTATACTGGTGTACTAACAGAATTATGATTCAGGGATAATAATTCTATGAAATGTAATTAAACACACTATATATATTTTTTCTTTTAATTTTCCATTGTTACTTTTTAAAAGTACAATTAAAATTCAAGTTCTTTGTAACAAGTGAAATTTGAGAAGATAAATGAAAAGATAATATTTTACCACTTGCCATCCTTTCCCACTCCCTGAAACGACCAGCATAATGTGTAGCTTTCTCATTTTATCCAGGTGTTCTTTACATCTGGAACATCATGTTTCTCACTGTAGAAAAACAGATTTAGCTCTCACAGTTTTTATAGGCTACATATCAGTCCATAGAACAGAAGTACCGAGTATTTGAGACTTAGCTTTTTGAGGGACACTCAGGTTACTTTCTGTTTACTTTTGTTTTTCTGCTAATTTGTTTTAACCACAGAAAAATATTTTTTAAAATACAAAAAAACAAAAATTAAGTTGGGGTAAGGATTAGGGTTTAAGGTACGGGTTAGGTTACGGGTTAGGGTTAGGGTTCAAGCGTTAGGGTACAGGTTAGGATTAGTGTACAGGTTAGGATTAGGGTTAGGGTTAGCGTTAGGGTTAGGGTACAGGTTAGGGCACAGGTTAGGGTACAACTACGGATTAGGGTTAGGGTATGTATTAGGGTACGGTTTAGGGTTAGGATACGGGTTAGGGTATGGGTTAGGGTTAGGGTACAGTTTAGTGTACGGCTACGGGGTAGGGTTAGGGTATGTGTTAGGGTACAGTTTAGTGTTAGGATACGGGTTAGCATTAGGGTACGCGTTAGAGTACGGGGTAGGGTTAGGGTTAGGGTTCGGGTAGGGGTTAGGGTACAGGTTAGGGGTAGGGTTAGGGTATGGGTTAGGGTATGTTGTAGGGTTAGGGTATGGGGTAGTGTTATGGTACAGGGTATGGTTAGGGTACGGGGTAGGGTTAGGGTACAGGTTAGGGTATGTCTACTGGTTAGTGTTAGGGTAGGGGTTAGGGTTAGGATTAGGGTTAGGGTACAGTTAGGGTTAGGGTATGGGTTAGGGTACGGGTGATGGGTAGGTTAGGTTTTGGGTATGGGTTAGGGTACAGGTTAGGGTACGGCTTTGGCTTATGGTTAGGGTATGTGTTAGGGTACGTGTTAGGGATACAGTACATGTTAGGCTTAGGGTACGGGGTAGGGTTAGGGTACGGGTATGGGTTAGGTTTAGG
This sequence comes from Pseudorca crassidens, assembly GCF_039906515.1. Classification (NCBI taxonomy): domain Eukaryota; kingdom Metazoa; phylum Chordata; class Mammalia; order Artiodactyla; family Delphinidae; genus Pseudorca; species Pseudorca crassidens. The sequence goes on along the minus strand of NC_090311.1, from coordinate 294,180 downwards.
TTTAGGGTATGGGTTAGGGTTAGGGTACAGGTTAGAGTTGGGTTACGAGTTAGGGTTAGTGTATGGGTTAGGGTTAGGGTTAGTGTCAGGGTACGGATTAAGGTACGGTTTAGGGTTAGCGTATGCTTTAGGGTTAGGGTATTTATAAAACCTCTCCCACTCTCCAGATATCACTTAGCACGTAAAGGAATATTATTTGGGGTCCAGCCAAGGAGAACACTTTAGACACTAGGATAAGACAAAGAGCACACACATTATAAATAAATCACATTAGGATTTTGTTTTTAACCTGTACATTAAAACACTAGTGCTTAGGAAATCTAATGGAGGCAGACGCAGTAAAGAGCGGTTTTATGGGAATAACATCACAGATTTTCTGTAGAATACACAGAATTTGAGTCGTTAGCAAGTCAAGGAGGAATGCTTTTGTTCTGAAGATATAAACCCTCTTCTAAATTGAGTTGTTATTGGAAGTTACAAATTTTGTGTTGCTGTTGTATTGCTTTGTGTTTTCATGATTATTCTGCCTGCATCTCCCTTGTTAAACCTTTGATTTGGGGAAGAGTGCCATTACTGGAAATGAGTTCACAGAATTATTCTCAAAAACAGAAGGAAATGGTTCTCACCTAAATATTAAGAACAAATCTCTATACTGGTGTACTAACAGAATTATGATTCAGGGATAATAATTCTACGAAATGTAAACACACAATATACATTTTTTTCTTTTAAATTTCCATTGTTACTTTTTAAAAGTACAATTATAATTCAAGTTCTTTGTAACAATGGAAATTTAAAAAGATTAAAGGAAAAGAAAATATTTGAACACTTGCCATCCTTCCACACTCCCTGAAACGACTAGCATAATGTAAAGCTTTCTCATTTTATTCAGGTGTTCCTTACATGTGGAACATCATGTTTCTCACTGTAGAAAAACAGATTGAGCTCTCACACCTTTTATAGGCTACATAAAAGTCCATATAACAGAAGTATCAAGTATTTCAGACTTAGCTTTTGGAGGGGCACTCAGGTTACTTTCTGTCTTATTTTATTGTTCTGCAATTTGTTTTCACCCCAGAAAAATATTTTTTAAAACACACACAAAAAAATTAAGTTAAGGGTAAGGATTAGGGTTTAGGGTACGGGTTAGGTTTAGGGTACAGGTTAGGATTAGGGTACAGGTTAGGGTTAGCAATAGGGTTAGGGTATGGGTTAAGGTACAGGTTACGGTATGGGTATGGGTTAGGGTATGGGTTAATGTACAGGTTAGGGTTATGGTATGGGTTACAGTTAGGGTATGGGTTAGGGTACGGGTTAGAGTTAGGGTTAGGGTTCGGGTGGGGTTAGGGAACAGGTTAGGATACAGCTACGGATTAGGAATAGGGTATATGTTAGGATATGTGTCAGGGTTAGGGTACATGTTAGGGTTAGGGAATGGGGTACGGATTGGGTACAGCTATGTGATAGGGTTAGGGTTTGGGTTCGGGTACGAGTTAGGGTACAGGTTAGGGTATGGCTACGGGTTAGGGTTAGGGTGTGGGTTAGGGTACGTGTTAGAGTTAGGTTACGGGTTAGGGTTAGGGAATGGGGCAGGGTTAGGGTACAGGTACGGGTAAAGGATAGGGTTCGGGTATGGGTTAGGGTACAGGATAGGGTACGGCTACAGGTTAGGGTACATGTTAGGGTTAGGGTAGAGGTTAGGATTAGGGTAGAGGTTAGGGTGAGGGTTAGGGTATGGGTTAGGGTTAGGGTTAGAGGGTTAGGGTTAGTGTTAGGGGTTAGGGGTTAGGGTAAGGGTGTTAGGGGGTTAGGGTTAGGGTTAGGGGTTAGGGTAAGGGTTAGGGTTAGGGTTAGGGGTTAGGGTTAGGGTTAGTGTTAGGGGTTAATGTTAAGGTTAGGGTTAGGGTTAGGGGATGGGGACGGTTTAGGGTCCAGGTGAGGGTACGACAACGCTTTAGGGTGAGCGAACGTGTGAGGGCACGGGTTAGTGTTAGCGTATGGGTTAGGATTAGGGGACGGGTGAGGGTAAGGCTTCGGGGAAGTGTTAGGGTTAGGGTTCGGGCTAGGGTTAGGGTTAGGGGACGGGGACGGTTTAGGGTCCAGGTGAGGGTACGACAACGCTTTAGGGTGAGCGTACGTGTGAGGGCACGGGTTAGTGTTAGCGTACGGGTTAGGATTAGGGGACGGGTGAGGGTAAGGCTTCGGGTATGGGTTAGGGTTAGGGTTCGGGCTAGGGTTAGGGTTAGGGGACGGGGACGGTTAAGGGTCCAGGTGAGGGTACGACAACGGTTTAGGGTGAGCGTACGTGTGAGGGCACGGGTTAGTGTTAGCGTACGGGTTACGATTACGGGACGGGTGAGTGTAAGGCTTCGGGTAAGGGTTAGGGTTAGGGTTCGGGCTAGGGTTAGGGTTAGGGGACGGGGACGGTTTAGGGTCCAAGTGAGTGTACAACAACGGTTTAGGGTGAGCGTACGTGTGAGGGCACGGGTTAGTGTTAGCGTACGGGTTAGGATTAGGGGACGGGTGAGGGTAAGGCTTCGGGGAAGGGTTAGGGTTAGGGTTCGGGCTAGGGTTAGGGTTAGGGGACGGGGACGGTTTAGGGTACAACTGAGGGTACGACAACGGTTTAGGTTGAGCGTACGTGTGAGGGAACGGGTTAGTGTTTGCGTACGGGTTAGGATTAGGGGACGGGTGAGGGTAAGGCTTCGGGGAAGGGTTAGGGTTAGGGTTTGGGCTAGGGTTAGGGTTAGGGGACAGGAACGGTTTAGGGTCCAGGTGAGGGTATGACAACGGTTTAGGGTGAGCGTACGTGTGAGGGCACGGGTTAGTGTTAGCGTACAGTTTAGGATTAGGGGACGGGTGAGGGTAAGGCTTTGGAGAAGGGTTAGGGTTAGGGTTCGGGCTAGGGTTAGGGTTAGCGGACGGGGACGGTTTAGGGTTCAAGTGAGGGTACGACAACGGTTTAGGGTGAGCGTACGTGTGAGGTAACGGGTTAGTGTTAGCGTACGGGTTAGGATTAGGGGACGGGTGAGGGTAAGGATTCGGGGAATGGTTAGGGTTAGGGTTCGGGCTAGGGTTAGGGTTAGGGGACGGAGACGGTTAAGGGTCCAGGTGAGGGTATGACAACGCTTCAGGGTGAGCGAACGTGTGAGGGCATGGGTTAGTGTTAGCGTACGGGTTAGGATTAGGGGACGGGTGAGGGTAAGGCTTCGGGGAAGGGTTATGGTTAGGGTTCGGGCTAGGGTTATTGATAGGGGACGGGGACGGTTTAGGGTCCAGGTGAGGATACGACAACGGTTTAGTGTGAGCGTACGTGTGAGGGCATGGTTTAGTGTTAGCGTACGGGTTAGGATTAGGGGACGGGTGAGGGTAAGGCTTCGGGGAAGTGTTAGGGTTAGGGTTCGGGCTAGAGTTAGGGTTACGGGGCGAGGACGGTTTAGGGTCCAACTGAGGGTACGACAATGCTTTAGGGTGAGCGTACGTGTGAGGGCACGGGTTAGTGTTAGCGTACGGGTTAGGATTAGGGGACGGGTGAGGGCAAGGCTTCGGGGAAGGGTTAGGGTTAGGGTTCGGGCTAGGATTAGGGTTAGGGGACGGGGACGGTTTAGGGTCCAGGAGAGTGTACGACAACGGTTTAGGGTGAGCGTACGTGTGAGGGCACGGGTTAGTGTTAGCGTACGGATTAGGATTGGGGATAGGTGAGGGTAAGGCTTCGGGGAAGGGTTAGGTTTAGGGTTCGGGCTACGGTTAGGTTTAGGGGACGGGGATGGTTTAGTGTCCAGCTGCGGGTACGACAACGGTTTAGGGTGAGCGTCAGTGTGAGGGCACGGGTTCGTGTTAGCGTACGGGTTAGGATTAGGGGATGGGTGAGGGTAAAGCTTCGGGGAAGGGTTAGGTTTAGGGTTCGGGCTAGGGTTAGGGTTAGGGGACGGGGACGGTTTAGGGTCCAGGTGAGGGTACGACAACGCTTTAGGGGGAGCGTACGTGTGAGGGCGCAGGTTAGTGTCAGCGTACGGGTGAGGATTAGGGGACGGGTGAGGGTCAGGCTTCGGGGAAGGGTTAGGGTTAGGGTTCGGGCTAGGGTTAGGGTTAGGGGACGGGGACGGTTTAGGGTCCAGGTGAGGGTACGACAACGCTATAGGGGGAGCGTACGTGTGAGGGCGCGGGTTAGTGTCAGCGTACGGGTTAGGATTAGGGGACGGGTGAGGGTCAGGCTTCGGGGAAGGGTTAGGGTTAGGGTTCGGGATAGGGTTAGGGTTAGGGGACGGGGACGGTTTAGGGTCCAGGTGAGGGTACGACAACGCTTTAGGGGGAGCGTACGTGTGAGGGCGCGGGTTAGTGTCAGCGTACGGGTTAGGATTAGGGGACGGGTGAGGGTCAGGCTTCGGGGAAGGGTTAGGGTTAGGGTTCGGGCTAGGGTTAGGGTTAGGGGACGGGGACGGTTTAGGGTCCAGGTGAGGGTACGACAACGCTTTAGGGGGAGCGTACGTGTGAGGGCGCGGGTTAGTGTCAGCGTACGGGTGAGGATTAGGGGACGTGTGAGGGTCAGGCTTCGGGGAAGGGTTAGGCTTAGGGTTCGGGCTAGGGTTAGGGTTAGGGGACGGGGACGGTTTAGGGTCCAGGTGAGGGTACGACAACGCTTTAGGGGGAGCGTACGTGTGAGGGCGCGGGTTAGTGTCAGCGTACGGGTGAGGATTAGGGGACGGGTGAGGGTCAGGCTTCGGGGAAGGGTTAGGGTTAGGGTTCGGGCTAGGGTTAGGGTTAGGGGACGGGGACGGTTTAGGGTCCAGGTGAGGGTACGACAACGCTTTAGGGGGAGCGTGCGTGTGAGGGCGCGGGTTAGTGTCAGCGTACGGGTGAGGATTAGGGGACGGGTGAGGGTCAGGCTTCGGGGAAGGGTTAGGGTTAGGTTTCGGGCTAGGGTTAGGGTTAGGGGACGGGGACGGTTTAGGGTCCAGGTGAGGGTACGACAACGCTTTAGGGGGAGCGTACGTGTGAGGGCGCGGGTTAGTGTCAGCGTACGGGTGAGGATTAGGGGACGGGTGAGGGTCAGGCTTCGGGGAAGGGTTAGGGTTAGGGTTCGGGCTAGGGTTAGGGTTAGGGGACGGGGACGGTTTAGGGTCCAGGTGAGGGTACGACAACGCTTTAGGGGGAGCGTACGTGTGAGGGCGCGGGTTAGTGTCAGTGTACGGGTGAGGATTAGGGGACGGGTGAGGGTCAGGCTTCGGGGAAGTGTTAGGGTTAGGGTTCGGGCTAGGGTTAGTGTTAGGGGACGGGGACGGTTTAGGGTCCAGGTGAGGGTACGACAACGCTTTAGGGGGAGCGTACGTGTGAGGGCGCGGGTTAGTGTCAGCGTACGGGTTAGGATTAGGGGACGGGTGAGGGTCAGGCTTCGGGGAAGGGTTAGGGTTAGGGTTCAGGCTAGGGTTAGGGTTAGGGGACGGGGACGGTTTAGGGTCCAGGTGAGGGTACGACAACGCTTTAGGGGGAGCGTACGTGTGAGGGCGCGGGTTAGTGTCAGCGTACGGGTTAGGATTAGGGGACGGGTGAGGGTCAGGCTTCGGGGAAGGGTTAGGGTTAGGGTTCGGGCTAGGGTTAGGGTTAGGGGACGGGGACGGTTTAGGGTCCAGGTGAGGGTACGACAACGCTTTAGGGGGAGCGTACGTGTGAGGGCGCGGGTTAGTGTCAGCGTACGGGTTAGGATTAGGGGACGGGTGAGGGTCAGGCTTCGGGGAAGGGTTAGGGTTAGGGTTCGGGCTAGGGTTAGGGTTAGGGGACGGGGACGGTTTAGGGTCCAGGTGAGGGTACGACAACGCTTTAGGGGGAGCGTACGTGTGAGGGCGCGGGTTAGTGTCAGCGTACGGGTTAGGATTAGGGGACGGGTGAGGGTCAGGCTTCGGGGAAGGGTTAGGGTTAGGGTTCGGGCTAGGGTTAGGGTTAGGGGACGGGGACGGTTTAGGGTCCAGGTGAGGGTACGACAACGCTTTAGGGGGAGCGTACGTGTGAGGGCGCGGGTTAGTGTCAACGTACGGGTTAGGATTAGGGGACGGGTGAGGATCAGGCTTCGGGGAAGGGTTAGGGTTAGGGTTCGGGCTAGGGTTAGGGTTAGGGGACGGGGACGGTTTAGGGTCCAGGTGAGGGTACGACAACGCTTTAGGGGGAGCGTACGTGTGAGGGCGCGGGTTAGTGTCAACGTACGGGTTAGGATTAGGGGACGGGTGAGGGTCAGGCTTCGGGGAAGGGTTAGGGTTAGGGTTCGGGCTAGGGTTAGGGTTAGGGGACGGGGACGGTTTAGGGTCCAGGTGAGGGTATGACAACGCTTTACGGGGAGCGTACGTGTGAGGGCGCGGGTTAGTGTCAGCGTACGGGTGAGGATTAGGGGACGGGTGAGGGTCAGGCTTCGGGGAAGGGTTAGGGTTAGGGTTCGGGCTAGGGTTAGGGTTAGGGGACGGGGACGGTTTAGGGTCCAGGTGAGGGTACGACAACGCTTTAGGGGGAGCGTACGTGTGAGGGCGCGGGTTAGTGTCAGCGTACGGGTGAGGATTAGGGGACGGGTGAGGGTCAGGCTTCGGGGAAGGGTTAGGGTTAGGGTTCGGGCTAGGGTTAGGGTTAGGGGACGGGGACGGTTTAGGGTCCAGGTGAGGGTACGACAACGCTTTAGGGGGAGCGTACGTGTGAGGGCGCGGGTTAGTGTCGGCGTACGGTTGAGGATTAGGGGACGGGTGAGGGTCAGGCTTCGGGGAAGTGTTAGGGTTAGGGTTAGGGCTAGGGTTAGGGTTAGGGGACGGGGACGGTTTAGGGTCCAGGTGAGGGTACGATAACGCTTTAGGGGGAGCGTACGTGTGAGGGCGCGGGTTAGTGTCAGCGTACGGGTTAGGATTAGGGGACGGGTGAGGGTCAGGCTTCGGGGAAGGGTTAGGGTTAGGGTTCGGGCTAGGGTTAGGGTTAGGGGACGGGGACGGTTTAGGGTCCAGGTGAGGGTACGACAACGCTTTACGGGGAGCGTACGTGTGAGGGCGCGGGTTAGTGTCAGCGTACGGGTTAGGATTAGGGGACGGGTGAGGGTCAGGCTTCGGGGAAGGGTTAGGGTTAGGGTTCGGGCTAGGGTTAGGGTTAGGGGACGGGGACGGTTTAGGGTCCAGGTGAGGGTACGACAACGCTTTACGGGGAGCGTACGTGTGAGGGCGCGGGTTAGTGTCAGCGTACGGGTTAGGATTAGGGGACGGGTGAGGGTCAGGCTTCGGGGAAGGGTTAGGGTTAGGGTTCGGGCTAGGGTTAGGGTTAGGGGACAGGGACGGTTTAGGGTCCAGGTGAGGGTACGACAACGCTTTAGGGGGAGCGTACGTGTGAGGGCGCGGGTTAGTGTCAGCGTACGGTTTAGGATTAGGGGAAGGGTGAGGGTCAGGCTTCGGGGAAGGGTTAGGGTTAGGGTTCGGGCTAGGGTTAGGGTTAGGGGACGGGGACGGTTTAGGGTCCAGGTGAGGGTACGACAACGCTTTAGGGGGAGCGTACGTGTGAGGGCGCGGGTTAGTGTCGGCGTACGGGTGAGGATTAGGGGACGGGTGAGGGTCAGGCTTCGGGGAAGGGTTAAGGTTAGGGTTCGGGCTAGGGTTAGGGTTAGGGGACGGGGACGGTTTAGGGTCCAGGTGAGGGTACGACAACGCTTTAGGGGGAGCGTACGTGTGAGGGCGCGGGTTAGTGTCAGCGTACGGGTGAGGATTAGGGGACGGGTGAGGGTCAGGCTTCGGGGAAGGGTTAGGGTTAGGGTTCGGGCTAGGGTTAGGGTTAGGGGACGGGGACGGTTTAGGGTCCAGGTGAGGGTACGACAACGCTTTAGGGGGAGCGTACGTGTGAGGGCGCGGGTTAGTGTCAGCGTACGGGTTAGGATTAGGGGACGGGTGAGGGTCAGGCTTCGGGGAAGGGTTAGGGTTAGGGTTCGGGCTAGGGTTAGGGTTAGGGGACAGGGACGGTTTAGGGTCCAGGTGAGGGTACGACAACGCTTTAGGGGGAGCGTACGTGTGAGGGCGCGGGTTAGTGTCAGCGTACGGGTTAGGATTAGGGTAAGGGTGAGGGTCAGGCTTCGGGGAAGGGTTAGGGTTAGGGTTCGGGCTAGGGTTAGGGTTAGGGGACGGGGACGGTTTAGGGTCCAGGTGAGGGTACGACAACGCTTTAGGGGGAGCGTATGTGTGAGGGCGCGGGTTAGTGTCAGCGTACGGGTTAGGATTAGGGGATGGGTGAGGATCAGGCTTCGGGGAAGGGTTAGGGTTAGGGTTCGGGCTAGGGTTAGGGTTAGGGGACGGGGACGGTTTAGGGTCCAGGTGAGGGTACGACAACGCTTTAGGGGGAGCGTACGTGTGAGGGCGCGGGTTAGTGTCAACGTACGGGTTAGGATTAGGGGACGGGTGAGGGTCAGGCTTCGGGGAAGGGTTAGGGTTAGGGTTCGGGCTAGGGTTAGGGTTAGGGGACGGGGACGGTTTAGGGTCCAGGTGAGGGTACGACAACGCTTTAGGGGGAGCGTACGTGTGAGGGCGCGGGTTAGTGTCAGTGTACGGGTGAGGATTAGGGGACGGGTGAGGGTCAGGCTTCGGGGAAGTGTTAGGGTTAGGGTTCGGGCTAGGGTTAGTGTTAGGGGACGGGGACGGTTTAGGGTCCAGGTGAGGGTACGACAACGCTTTACGGGGAGCGTACGTGTGAGGGCGCGGGTTAGTGTCAGCGTACGGGTTAGGATTAGGGGACGGGTGAGGGTCAGGCTTCGGGGAAGGGTTAGGGTTAGGGTTCGGGCTAGGGTTAGGGTTAGGGGACGGGGACGGTTTAGGGTCCAGGTGAGGGTACGACAACGCTTTAGGGGGAGCGTACGTGTGAGGGCGCGGGTTAGTGTCAGCGTACGGGTTAGGATTAGGGGACGGGTGAGGGTCAGGCTTCGGGGAAGGGTTAGGGTTAGGGTTCGGGCTAGGGTTAGGGTTACGGGACGGGGACGGTTTAGGGTCCAGGTGAGGGTACGACAATGCTTTAGGGGGAGCGTACGTGTGAGGGCGCGGGTTAGTGTCAGCGTACGGGTTAGGATTAGGGGACGGGTGAGGGTCAGGCTTCGGGGAAGGGTTAGGGTTAGGGTTCGGGCTAGGGTTAGGGTTAGGGGACGGGGACGGTTTAGGGTCCAGGTGAGGGTACGACAACGCTTTAGGGGGAGCGTACGTGTGAGGGCGCGGGTTAGTGTCAGCGTACGGGTTAGGATTAGGGGACGGGTGAGGGTCAGGCTTCGGGGAAGGGTTAGGGTTAGGGTTCGGGCTAGGGTTAGGGTTAGGGGACGGGGACGGTTTAGGGTCCAGGTGAGGGTACGACAACGCTTTAGGGGGAGCGTACGTGTGAGGGCGCGGGTTAGTGTCAGCGTACGGGTTAGGATTAGGGGACGGGTGAGGATCAGGCTTCGGGGAAGGGTTAGGGTTAGGGTTCGGGCTAGGGTTAGGGTTAGGGGACGGGGACGGTTTAGGGTCCAGGTGAGGGTACGACAACGCTTTAGGGGGAGCGTACGTGTGAGGGCGCGGGTTAGTGTCAACGTACGGGTTAGGATTAGGGGACGGGTGAGGGTCAGGCTTCGGGGAAGGGTTAGGGTTAGGGTTCGGGCTAGGGTTAGGGTTAGGGGACGGGGACGGTTTAGGGTCCAGGTGAGGGTACGACAACGCTTTACGGGGAGCGTACGTGTGAGGGCGCGGGTTAGTGTCAGCGTACGGGTGAGGATTAGGGGACGGGTGAGGGTCAGGCTTCGGGGAAGGGTTAGGGTTAGGGTTCGGGCTAGGGTTAGGGTTAGGGGACGGGGACGGTTTAGGGTCCAGGTGAGGGTACGACAACGCTTTAGGGGGAGCGTACGTGTGAGGGCGCGGGTTAGTGTCAGCGTACGGGTGAGGATTAGGGGACGGGTGAGGGTCAGGCTTCGGGGAAGGGTTAGGGTTAGGGTTCGGGCTAGGGTTAGGGTTAGGGGACGGGGACGGTTTAGGGTCCAGGTGAGGGTACGACAACGCTTTAGGGGGAGCGTACGTGTGAGGGCGCGGGTTAGTGTCGGCGTACGGTTGAGGATTAGGGGACGGGTGAGGGTCAGGCTTCGGGGAAGTGTTAGGGTTAGGGTTAGGGCTAGGGTTAGGGTTAGGGGACGGGGACGGTTTAGGGTCCAGGTGAGGGTACGATAACGCTTTAGGGGGAGCGTACGTGTGAGGGCGCGGGTTAGTGTCAGCGTACGGGTTAGGATTAGGGGACGGGTGAGGGTCAGGCTTCGGGGAAGGGTTAGGGTTAGGGTTCGGGCTAGGGTTAGGGTTAGGGGACGGGGACGGTTTAGGGTCCAGGTGAGGGTACGACAACGCTTTACGGGGAGCGTACGTGTGAGGGCGCGGGTTAGTGTCAGCGTACGGGTTAGGATTAGGGGACGGGTGAGGGTCAGGCTTCGGGGAAGGGTTAGGGTTAGGGTTCGGGCTAGGGTTAGGGTTAGGGGACGGGGACGGTTTAGGGTCCAGGTGAGGGTACGACAACGCTTTACGGGGAGCGTACGTGTGAGGGCGCGGGTTAGTGTCAGCGTACGGGTTAGGATTAGGGGACGGGTGAGGGTCAGGCTTCGGGGAAGGGTTAGGGTTAGGGTTCGGGCTAGGGTTAGGGTTAGGGGACAGGGACGGTTTAGGGTCCAGGTGAGGGTACGACAACGCTTTAGGGGGAGCGTACGTGTGAGGGCGCGGGTTAGTGTCAGCGTACGGGTTAGGATTAGGGGAAGGGTGAGGGTCAGGCTTCGGGGAAGGGTTAGGGTTAGGGTTCGGGCTAGGGTTAGGGTTAGGGGACGGGGACGGTTTAGGGTCCAGGTGAGGGTACGACAACGCTTTAGGGGGAGCGTACGTGTGAGGGCGCGGGTTAGTGTCGGCGTACGGGTGAGGATTAGGGGACGGGTGAGGGTCAGGCTTCGGGGAAGGGTTAAGGTTAGGGTTCGGGCTAGGGTTAGGGTTAGGGGACGGGGACGGTTTAGGGTCCAGGTGAGGGTACGACAACGCTTTAGGGGGAGCGTACGTGTGAGGGCGCGGGTTAGTGTCAGCATACGGGTGAGGATTAGGGGACGGGTGAGGGTCAGGCTTCGGGGAAGGGTTAGGGTTAGGGTTCGGGCTAGGGTTAGGGTTAGGGGACGGGGACGGTTTAGGGTCCAGGTGAGGGTACGACAACGCTTTAGGGGGAGCGTACGTGTGAGGGCGCGGGTTAGTGTCAGCGTACGGGTTAGGATTAGGGGACGGGTGAGGGTCAGGCTTCGGGGAAGGGTTAGGGTTAGGGTTCGGGCTAGGGTTAGGGTTAGGGGACAGGGACGGTTTAGGGTCCAGGTGAGGGTACGACAACGCTTTAGGGGGAGCGTACGTGTGAGGGCGCGGGTTAGTGTCAGCGTACGGGTTAGGATTAGGGTAAGGGTGAGGGTCAGGCTTCGGGGAAGGGTTAGGGTTAGGGTTCGGGCTAGGGTTAGGGTTAGGGGACGGGGACGGTTTAGGGTCCAGGTGAGGGTACGACAACGCTTTAGGGGGAGCGTATGTGTGAGGGCGCGGGTTAGTGTCAGCGTACGGGTTAGGATTAGGGGATGGGTGAGGATCAGGCTTCGGGGAAGGGTTAGGGTTAGGGTTCGGGCTAGGGTTAGGGTTAGGGGACGGGGACGGTTTAGGGTCCAGGTGAGGGTATGACAACGCTTTAGGGGGAGCGTACGTGTGAGGGCGCGGGTTAGTGTCAACGTACGGGTTAGGATTAGGGGACGGGTGAGGGTCAGGCTTCGGGGAAGGGTTAGGGTTAGGGTTCGGGCTAGGGTTAGGGTTAGGGGACGGGGACGGTTTAGGGTCCAGGTGAGGGTACGACAACGCTTTACGGGGAGCGTACGTGTGAGGGCGCGGGTTAGTGTCAGCGTACGGGTGAGGATTAGGGGACGGGTGAGGGTCAGGCTTCGGGGAAGGGTTAGGGTTAGGGTTCGGGCTAGGGTTAGGGTTAGGGGACGGGGACGGTTTAGGGTCCAGGTGAGGGTACGACAACGCTTTAGGGGGAGCGTACGTGTGAGGGCGCGGGTTAGTGTCAGCGTACGGGTGAGGATTAGGGGACGGGTGAGGGTCAGGCTTCGGGGAAGGGTTAGGGTTAGGGTTCGGGCTAGGGTTAGGGTTAGGGGACGGGGACGGTTTAGGGTCCAGGTGAGGGTACGACAACGCTTTAGGGGGAGCGTACGTGTGAGGGCGCGGGTTAGTGTCAGCGTACGGGTTAGGATTAGGGGACGGGTGAGGATCAGGCTTCGGGGAAGGGTTAGGGTTAGGGTTCGGGCTAGGGTTAGGGTTAGGGGACGGGGACGGTTTAGGGTCCAGGTGAGGGTACGACAACGCTTTAGGGGGAGCGTACGTGTGAGGGCGCGGGTTAGTGTCAACGTACGGGTTAGGATTAGGGGACGGGTGAGGGTCAGGCTTCGGGGAAGGGTTAGGGTTAGGGTTCGGGCTAGGGTTAGGGTTAGGGGACGGGGACGGTTTAGGGTCCAGGTGAGGGTACGACAACGCTTTACGGGGAGCGTACGTGTGAGGGCGCGGGTTAGTGTCAGCGTACGGGTGAGGATTAGGGGACGGGTGAGGGTCAGGCTTCGGGGAAGGGTTAGGGTTAGGGTTCGGGCTAGGGTTAGGGTTAGGGGACGGGGACGGTTTAGGGTCCAGGTGAGGGTACGACAACGCTTTAGGGGGAGCGTACGTGTGAGGGCGCGGGTTAGTGTCAGCGTACGGGTGAGGATTAGGGGACGGGTGAGGGTCAGGCTTCGGGGAAGGGTTAGGGTTAGGGTTCGGGCTAGGGTTAGGGTTAGGGGACGGGGACGGTTTAGGGTCCAGGTGAGGGTACGACAACGCTTTAGGGGGAGCGTACGTGTGAGGGCGCGGGTTAGTGTCAGTGTACGGGTGAGGATTAGGGGACGGGTGAGGGTCAGGCTTCGGGGAAGTGTTAGGGTTAGGGTTCGGGCTAGGGTTAGTGTTAGGGGACGGGGACGGTTTAGGGTCCAGGTGAGGGTACGACAACGCTTTAGGGGGAGCGTACGTGTGAGGGCGCGGGTTAGTGTCAGCGTACGGGTGAGGATTAGGGGACGGGTGAGGGTCAGGCTTCGGGGAAGGGTTAGGCTTAGGATTCGGGCTAGGGTTAGGGTTAGGGGACGGGGACGGTTTAGGGTCCAGGTGAGGGTACGACAACGCTTTAGGGGGAGCGTACGTGTGAGGGCGCGGGTTAGTGTCGGCGTACGGGTGAGGATTAGGGGACGGGTGAGGGTCAGGCTTCGGGGAAGGTTTAAGGTTAGGGTTCGGGCTAGGGTTAGGGTTAGGGGACGGGGACGGTTTAGGGTCCAGGTGAGGGTACGACAACGCTTTAGGGGGAGCGTACGTGTGAGGGCGCGGGTTAGTGTCAGCGTACGGGTTAGGATTAGGGGACGGGTGAGGGTCAGGCTTCGGGGAAGGGTTAGGGTTAGGGTTCAGGCTAGGGTTAGGGTTAGGGGACGGGGACGGTTTAGGGTCCAGGTGAGGGTACGACAACGCTTTAGGGGGAGCGTACGTGTGAGGGCGCGGGTTAGTGTCAGCGTACGGGTGAGGATTAGGGGACGGGTGAGGGTCAGGCTTCGGGGAAGGGTTAGGCTTAGGGTTCGGGCTAGGGTTAGGGTTAGGGGACGGGGACGGTTTAGGGTCCAGGTTAGGGTACGACAACGCTTTAGGGGGAGCGTACGTGTGAGGGCGCGGGTTAGTGTCAGCGTACGGGTTAGGATTAGGGGAAGGGTGAGGGTCAGGCTTCGGGGAAGGGTTAGGGTTAGGGTTCGGGCTAGGGTTAGGGTTAGGGGACGGGGACGGTTTAGGGTCCAGGTGAGGGTACGACAATGCTTTAGGGGGAGCGTACGTGTGAGGGCGCGGGTTAGTGTCAGCGTACGGGTGAGGATTAGGGGACGGGTGAGGGTCAGGCTTCGGGGAAGGGTTAGGGTTAGGGTTCGGGCTAGGTTTAGGGTTTGGGTTAGGGGACGGATTAGGGTCCAGGTGAGGGTACGACAACGCTTTAGGGGGAGCGTACGTGTGAGGGCGCGGGTTAGTGTCAGCGTACGGGTGAGGATTAGGGGACGTGTGAGGGTCAGGCTTCGGGGAAGGGTTAGGGTTAGTGTTCGGGCTAGGGTTAGGGTTAGGGGACGGGGACGGTTTAGGGTCCAGGTGAGGGTACGACAACGCTTTAGGGGGAGCGTACGTGTGAGGGCACGGGTTAGTGTCAGCGTACGGGTGAGGATTAGGGGACGGGTGAGGGTCAGGCTTCGGGGAAGGGTTAGGGTTAGGGTTCGGGCTAGGGTTAGGGTTAGGGGACGGGGACGGTTTAGGGTCCAGGTGAGGGTACGACAACGCTTTAGGGGGAGCGTGCGTGTGAGGGCGCGGGTTAGTGTCAGCGTACGGGTGAGGATTAGGGGACGGGTGAGGGTCAGGCTTCGGGGAAGGGTTAGGGTTAGGGTTCGGGCTAGGGTTAGGGTTAGGGGACAGGGACGGTTTAGGGTCCAGGTGAGGGTACGACAACGCTTTAGGGGGAGCGTACGTGTGAGGGCGCGGGTTAGTGTCAGCGTACGGGTGAGGATTAGGGGACGGGTGAGGGTCAGGCTTCGGGGAAGGGTTAGGGTTAGGGTTCGGGCTAGGGTTAGGGTTAGGGGACGGGGACGGTTTAGGGTCCAGGTGAGGGTACGACAACGCTTTAGGGGGAGCGTACGTGTGAGGGCGCGGGTTAGTGTCAGCGTACGGGAGAGGATTAGGGGACGGGAGAGGGTCAGGCTTCGGGGAAGGGTTAGGGTTAGGGTTCGGGCTAGGGTTAGGGTTAGGGGACGGGGACGGTTTAGGGTCCAGGTGAGGGTACGACAACGCTTTAGGGAGAGCGTACGTGTGAGGGCGCGGGTTAGTGTCGGCGTACGGGTGAGGATTAGGGGACGGGTGAGGGTCAGGCTTCGGGGAAGGGTTAGGGTTAGGGTTCGGGCTAGGGTTAGGGTTAGGGGACGGGGACGGTTTAGGGTCCAGGTGAGGGTACGACAACGCTTTAGGGGGAGCGTACGTGTGAGGGCGCGGGTTAGTGTCAACGTACGGGTTAGGATTAGGGGACGGGTGAGGGTCAGGCTTCGGGGAAGGGTTAGGGTTAGGGTTCGGGCTAGGGTTAGGGTTAGGGGACGGGGACGGTTTAGGGTCCAGGTGAGGGTACGACAACGCTTTACGGGGAGCGTACGTGTGAGGGCGCGGGTTAGTGTCAGCGTACGGGTGAGGATTAGGGGACGGGTGAGGGTCAGGCTTCGGGGAAGGGTTAGGGTTAGGGTTCGGGCTAGGGTTAGGGTTAGGGGACGGGGACGGTTTAGGGTCCAGGTGAGGGTACGACAACGCTTTAGGGGGAGCGTACGTGTGAGGGCGCGGGTTAGTGTCAGCGTACGGGTGAGGATTAGGGGACGGGTGAGGGTCAGGCTTCGGGGAAGGGTTAGGGTTAGGGTTCGGGCTAGGGTTAGGGTTAGGGGACGGGGACGGTTTAGGGTCCAGGTGAGGGTACGACAACGCTTTAGGGGGAGCGTACGTGTGAGGGCGCGGGTTAGTGTCGGCGTACGGTTGAGGATTAGGGGACGGGTGAGGGTCAGGCTTCGGGGAAGTGTTAGGGTTAGGGTTAGGGCTAGGGTTAGGGTTAGGGGACGGGGACGGTTTAGGGTCCAGGTGAGGGTACGACAACGCTTTAGGGGGAGCGTACGTGTGAGGCCGCGGGTTAGTGTCAGCGTACGGGTTAGGATTAGGGGAAGGGTGAGGGTCAGGCTTCGGGGAAGGGTTAGGGTTAGGGTTCGGGCTAGGGTTAGGGTTAGGGGACGGGGACGGTTTAGGGTCCAGGTGAGGGTACGACAACGCTTTAGGGGGAGCGGACGTGTGAGGGCGCGGGTTAGTGTCAGCGTACGGGTTAGGATTAGGGGAAGGGTGAGGGTCAGGCTTCGGGGAAGGGTTAGGGTTAGGGTTCGGGCTAGGGTTAGGGTTAGGGGACGGGGACGGTTTAGGGTCCAGGTGAGGGTACGACAACGCTTTAGGGGGAGCGTACGTGTGAGGGCGCGGGTTAGTGTCGGCGTACGGGTGAGGATTAGGGGACGGGTGAGGGTCAGGCTTCGGGGAAGTGTTAAGGTTAGGGTTCGGGCTAGGGTTAGGGTTAGGGGACGGGGACGGTTTAGGGTCCAGGTGAGGGTACGACAACGCTTTAGGGGGAGCGTACGTGTGAGGGCGCGGGTTAGTGTCAGCGTACGGGTGAGGATTAGGGGACGGGTGAGGGTCAGGCTTCGGGGAAGGGTTAGGGTTAGGGTTCGGGCTAGGGTTAGGGTTAGGGGACGGGGACGGTTTAGGGTCCAGGTGAGGGTACGACAACGCTTTAGGGGGAGCGTACGTGTGAGGGCGCGGGTTAGTGTCAGCGTACGGGTTAGGATTAGGGGACGGGTGAGGGTCAGGCTTCGGGGAAGGGTTAGGGTTAGGGTTCGGGCTAGGGTTAGGGTTAGGGGACAGGGACGGTTTAGGGTCCAGGTGAGGGTACGACAACGCTTTAGGGGGAGCGTACGTGTGAGGGCGCGGGTTAGTGTCAGCGTACGGGTTAGGATTAGGGTAAGGGTGAGGGTCAGGCTTCGGGGAAGGGTTAGGGTTAGGGTTCGGGCTAGGGTTAGGGTTAGGGGATGGGGATGGTTTAGGGTCCAGGTGAGGGTACGACAACGCTTTAGGGGGAGCGTATGTGTGAGGGCGCGGGTTAGTGTCAGCGTACGGGTTAGGATTAGGGGATGGGTGAGGATCAGGCTTCGGGGAAGGGTTAGGGTTAGGGTTCGGGCTAGGGTTAGGGTTAGGGGACGGGGACGGTTTAGGGTCCAGGTGAGGGTACGACAACGCTTTAGGGGGAGCGTACGTGTGAGGGCGCGGGTTAGTGTCAACGTACGGGTTAGGATTAGGGGACGGGTGAGGGTCAGGCTTCGGGGAAGGGTTAGGGTTAGGGTTCGGGCTAGGGTTAGGGTTAGGGGACGGGGACGGTTTAGGGTCCAGGTGAGGGTACGACAACGCTTTACGGGGAGCGTACGTGTGAGGGCGCGGGTTAGTGTCAGCGTACGGGTGAGGATTAGGGGACGGGTGAGGGTCAGGCTTCGGGGAAGGGTTAGGGTTAGGGTTCGGGCTAGGGTTAGGGTTAGGGGACGGGGACGGTTTAGGGTCCAGGTGAGGGTACGACAACGCTTTAGGGGGAGCGTACGTGTGAGGGCGCGGGTTAGTGTCAGCGTACGGGTGAGGATTAGGGGACGGGTGAGGGTCAGGCTTCGGGGAAGGGTTAGGGTTAGGGTTCGGGCTAGGGTTAGGGTTAGGGGACGGGGACGGTTTAGGGTCCAGGTGAGGGTACGACAACGCTTTAGGGGGAGCGTACGTGTGAGGGCGCGGGTTAGTGTCAGCGTACGGGTTAGGATTAGGGGACGGGTGAGGATCAGGCTTCGGGGAAGGGTTAGGGTTAGGGTTCGGGCTAGGGTTAGGGTTAGGGGACGGGGACGGTTTAGGGTCCAGGTGAGGGTACGACAACGCTTTAGGGGGAGCGTACGTGTGAGGGCGCGGGTTAGTGTCGGCGTACGGTTGAGGATTAGGGGACGGGTGAGGGTCAGGCTTCGGGGAAGGGTTAGGGTTAGGGTTCGGGCTAGGGTTAGGGTTAGGGGACGGGGACGGTTTAGGGTCCAGGTGAGGGTACGACAACGCTTTAGGGGGAGCGTACGTGTGAGGGCGCGGGTTAGTGTCAGCGTACGGGTTAGGATTAGGGGACGGGTGAGGGTCAGGCTTCGGGGAAGGGTTAGGGTTAGGGTTCGGGCTAGGGTTAGGGTTAGGGGACGGGGACGGTTTAGGGTCCAGGTGAGGGTACGACAACGCATTACGGGGAGCGTACGTGTGAGGGCGCGGGTTAGTGTCAGCGTACGGGTTAGGATTAGGGGACGGGTGAGGGTCAGGCTTCGGGGAAGGGTTAGGGTTAGGGTTCGGGCTAGGGTTAGGGTTAGGGGACAGGGACGGTTTAGGGTCCAGGTGAGGGTACGACAACGCTTTAGGGGGAGCGTACGTGTGAGGGCGCGGGTTAGTGTCAGCGTACGGGTTAGGTTTAGGGGAAGGGTGAGGGTCAGGCTTCGGGGAAGGGTTAGGGTTAGGGTTCGGGCTAGGGTTAGGGTTAGGGGACGGGGACGGTTTAGGGTCCAGGTGAGGGTACGACAACGCTTTAGGGGGAGCGTACGTGTGAGGGCGCGGGTTAGTGTCAGCGTACGGGTTAGGATTAGGGGAAGGGTGAGGGTCAGGCTTCGGGGAAGGGTTAGGGTTAGGGTTCGGGCTAGGGTTAGGGTTAGGGGACGGGGACGGTTTAGGGTCCAGGTGAGGGTACGACAACGCTTTAGGGGGAGCGTACGTGTGAGGGCGCGGGTTAGTGTCGGCGTACGGGTGAGGATTAGGGGACGGGTGAGGGTCAGGCTTCGGGGAAGGGTTAAGGTTAGGGTTCGGGCTAGGGTTAGGGTTAGGGGACGGGGACGGTTTAGGGTCCAGGTGAGGGTACGACAACGCTTTAGGGGGAGCGTACGTGTGAGGGCGCGGGTTAGTGTCAGCGTACGGGTGAGGATTAGGGGACGGGTGAGGGTCAGGCTTCGGGGAAGGGTTACGGTTAGGGTTCGGGCTAGGGTTAGGGTTAGGGGACGGGGACGGTTTAGGGTCCAGGTGAGGGTACGACAACGCTTTAGGGGGAGCGTACGTGTGAGGGCGCGGGTTAGTGTCAGCGTACGGGTTAGGATTAGGGGACGGGTGAGGGTCAGGCTTCGGGGAAGGGTTAGGGTTAGGGTTTGGGCTAGGGTTAGGGTTAGGGGACAGGGACGGTTTAGGGTCCAGGTGAGGGTACGACAACGCTTTAGGGGGAGCGTACGTGTGAGGGCGCGGGTTAGTGTCAGCGTACGGGTTAGGATTAGGGGAAGGGTGAGGGTCAGGCTTCGGGGAAGGGTTAGGGTTAGGGTTCGGGCTAGGGTTAGGGTTAGGGGACGGGGACGGTTTAGGGTCCAGGTGAGGGTACGACAACGCTTTAGGGGGAGCGTACGTGTGAGGGCGCGGGTTAGTGTCAGCGTACGGGTTAGGATTAGGGGACGGGTGAGGGTCAGGCTTCGGGGAAGGGTTAGGGTTAGGGTTCGGGCTAGGGTTAGGGTTAGGGGACGGGGACGGTTTAGGGTCCAGGTGAGGGTACGACAACGCTTTAGGGGGAGCGTACGTGTGAGGGCGCGGGTTAGTGTCAGCGTACGGGTTAGGATTAGGGGACGGGTGAGGATCAGGCTTCGGGGAAGGGTTAGGGTTAGGGTTCGGGCTAGGGTTAGGGTTAGGGGACGGGGACGGTTTAGGGTCCAGGTGAGGGTACGTCAACGCTTTAGGGGGAGCGTACGTGTGAGGGCGCGGGTTAGTGTCAACGTACGGGTTAGGATTAGGGGACGGGTGAGGGTCAGGCTTCGGGGAAGGGTTAGGGTTAGGGTTCGGGCTAGGGTTAGGGTTAGGGGACGGGGACGGTTTAGGGTCCAGGTGAGGGTACGACAACGCTTTACGGGGAGCGTACGTGTGAGGGCGCGGGTTAGTGTCAGCGTACGGGTGAGGATTAGGGGACGGGTGAGGGTCAGGCTTCGGGGAAGGGTTAGGGTTAGGGTTCGGGCTAGGGTTAGGGTTAGGGGACGGGGACGGTTTAGGGTCCAGGTGAGGGTACGACAACGCTTTAGGGGGAGCGTACGTGTGAGGGCGCGGGTTAGTGTCAGCGTACGGGTGAGGATTAGGGGACGGGTGAGGGTCAGGCTTCGGGGAAGGGTTAGGGTTAGGGTTCGGGCTAGGGTTAGGGTTAGGGGACGGGGACGGTTTAGGGTCCAGGTGAGCGTACGACAACGCTTTAGGGGGAGCGTACGTGTGAGGGCGCGGGTTAGTGTTGGCGTACGGTTGAGGATTAGGGGACGGGTGAGGGTCAGGCTTCGGGGAAGTGTTAGGGTTAGGGTTAGGGCTAGGGTTAGGGTTAGGGGACGGGGACGGTTTAGGGTCCAGGTGAGGGTACGATAACGCTTTAGGGGGAGCGTACGTGTGAGGGCGCGGGTTAGTGTCAGCGTACGGGTTAGGATTAGGGGACGGGTGAGGGTCAGGCTTCGGGGAAGGGTTAGGGTTAGGGTTCGGGCTAGGGTTAGGGTTAGGGGACGGGGACGGTTTAGGGTCCAGGTGAGGGTACGACAACGCTTTACGGGGAGCGTACGTGTGAGGGCGCGGGTTAGTGTCAGCGTACGGGTTAGGATTAGGGGACGGGTGAGGGTCAGGCTTCGGGGAAGGGTTAGGGTTAGGGTTCGGGCTAGGGTTAGGGTTAGGGGACGGGGACGGTTTAGGGTCCAGGTGAGGGTACGACAACGCTTTAGGGGGAGCGTACGTGTGAGGGCGCGGGTTAGTGTCAGCGTACGGGTTAGGATTAGGGGACGGGTGAGGGTCAGGCTTCGGGGAAGGGTTAGGGTTAGGGTTCGGGCTAGGGTTAGGGTTAGGGGACGGGGACGGTTTAGGGTCCAGGTGAGGGTACGACAACGCTTTACGGGGAGCGTACGTGTGAGGGCGCGGGTTAGTGTCAGCGTACGGGTTAGGATTAGGGGACGGGTGAGGGTCAGGCTTCGGGGAAGGGTTAGGGTTAGGGTTCGGGCTAGGGTTAGGGTTAGGGGACAGGGACGGTTTAGGGTCCAGGTGAGGGTACGACAACGCTTTAGGGGGAGCGTACGTGTGAGGGCGCGGGTTAGTGTCAGCGTACGGGTTAGGATTAGGGGAAGGGTGAGGGTCAGGCTTCGGGGAAGGGTTAGGGTTAGGGTTCGGGCTAGGGTTAGGGTTAGGGGACGGGGACGGTTTAGGGTCCAGATGAGGGTACGACAACGCTTTAGGGGGAGCGTACGTGTGAGGGCGCGGGTTAGTGTCAGCGTACGGGTTAGGATTAGGGGAAGGGTGAGGGTCAGGCTTCGGGGAAGGGTTAGGGTTAGGGTTCGGGCTAGGGTTAGGGTTAGGGGACGGGGACGGTTTAGGGTCCAGGTGAGGGTACGACAACGCTTTAGGGGGAGCGTACGTGTGAGGGCGCGGGTTAGTGTCGGCGTACGGGTGAGGATTAGGGGACGGGTGAGGGTCAGGCTTCGGGGAAGGGTTAAGGTTAGGGTTCGGGCTAGGGTTAGGGTTAGGGGACGGGGACGGTTTAGGGTCCAGGTGAGGGTACGACAACGCTTTAGGGGGAGCGTACGTGTGAGGGCGCGGGTTAGTGTCAGCGTACGTGTGAGGATTAGGGGACGGGTGAGGGTCAGGCTTCGGGGAAGGGTTAGGGTTAGGGTTCGGGCTAGGGTTAGGGTTAGGGGACGGGGACGGTTTAGGGTCCAGGTGAGGGTACGACAACGCTTTAGGGGGAGCGTACGTGTGAGGGCGCTGGTTAGTGTCAGCGTACGGGTTAGGATTAGGGGACGGGTGAGGGTCAGGCTTCGGGGAAGGGTTAGGGTTAGGGTTCGGGCTAGGGTTAGGGTTAGGGGACAGGGACGGTTTAGGGTCCAGGTGAGGGTACGACAACGCTTTAGGGGGAGCGTACGTGTGAGGGCGCGGGTTAGTGTCAGCGTACGGGTTAGGATTAGGGGAAGGGTGAGGGTCAGGCTTCGGGGAAGGGTTAGGGTTAGGGTTCGGGCTAGGGTTAGGGTTAGGTGACGGGGACGGTTTAGGGTCCAGGTGAGGGTACGACAACGCTTTAGGGGGAGCGTACGTGTGAGGGCGCGGGTTAGTGTCAGCGTACGGGTTAGGATTAGGGGAAGGGTGAGGGTCAGGCTTCGGGGAAGGGTTAGGGTTAGGGTTCGGGCTAGGGTTAGGGTTAGGGGACGGGGACGGTTTAGGGTCCAGGTGAGGGTACGACAACGCTTTAGGGGGAGCGTACGTGTGAGGGCGCGGGTTAGTGTCGGCGTACGGGTGAGGATTAGGGGACGGGTGAGGGTCAGGCTTCGGGGAAGGGTTAAGGTTATGGTTCGGGCTAGGGTTAGGGTTAGGGGACGGGGACGGTTTAGGGTCCAGGTGAGGGTACGACAACGCTTTAGGGGGAGCGTACGTGTGAGGGCGCGGGTTAGTGTCAGCGTACGGGTGAGGATTAGGGGACGGGTGAGGGTCAGGCTTCGGGGAAGGGTTAGGGTTAGGGTTCGGGCTAGGGTTAGGGTTAGGGGACGGGGACGGTTTAGGGTCCAGGTGAGGGTACGACAACGCTTTAGGGGGAGCGTACGTGTGAGGGCGCGGGTTAGTGTCAGCGTACGGGTGAGGATTAGGGGACGGGTGAGGGTCAGGCTTCGGGGAAGGGTTAGGGTTAGGGTTCGGGCTAGGGTTAGGGTTAGGGGACGGGGACGGTTTAGGGTCCAGGTGAGGGTACGACAACGCTTTAGTGGGAGCGTACGTGTGAGGGCGCGGGTTAGTGTCAGCGTACGGGTTAGGATTAGGGGAAGGGTGAGGGTCAGGCTTCGGGGAAGGGTTAGGGTTAGGGTTCGGGCTAGGGTTAGGGTTAGGGGACGGGGACGGTTTAGGGTCCAGGTGAGGGTACGACAACGCTTTAGGGGGAGCGTACGTGTGAGGGCGCGGGTTAGTGTCAGCGTACGGGTTAGGATTAGGGGAAGGGTGAGGGTCAGGCTTCGGGGAAGGGTTAGGGTTAGGGTTCGGGCTAGGGTTAGGGTTAGGGGACGGGGACGGTTTAGGGTCCAGGTGAGGGTACGACAACGCTTTAGGGGGAGCGTACGTGTGAGGGCGCGGGTTAGTGTCAGCGTACGGGTTAGGATTAGGGGAAGGGTGAGGGTCAGGCTTCGGGGAAGGGTTAGGGTTAGGGTTCGGGCTAGGGTTAGGGTTAGGGGACGGGGACGGTTTAGGGTCCAGGTGAGGGTACGACAACGCTTTAGGGGGAGCGTACGTGTGAGGGCGCGGGTTAGTGTCGGCGTACGGGTGAGGATTAGGGGACGGGTGAGGGTCAGGCTTCGGGGAAGGGTTAAGGTTAGGGTTCGGGCTAGGGTTAGGGATAGGGGACGGGGACGGTTTAGGGTCCAGGTGAGGGTACGACAACGCTTTAGGGGGAGCGTACGTGTGAGGGCGCGGGTTAGTGTCAGCGTACGGGTTAGGATTAGGGGACGGGTGAGGGTCAGGCTTCGGGGAAGGGTTAGGGTTAGGGTTCGGGCTAGGGTTAGGGTTAGGGGACGGGGACGGTTTAGGGTCCAGGTGAGGGTACGACAACGCTTTAGGGGGAGCGTACGTGTGAGGGCGCGGGTTAGTGTCAGCGTACGGGTGAGGATTAGGGGACGGGTGAGGGTCAGGCTTCGGGGAAGGGTTAGGCTTAGGGTTCGGGCTAGGGTTAGGGTTAGGGGACGGGGACGGTTTAGGGTCCATGTTAGGGTACGACAACGCTTTAGGGGGAGCGTACGTGTGAGGGCGCGGGTTAGTGTCAGCGTACGGGTTAGGATTAGGGGAAGTGTGAGGGTCAGGCTTCGGGGAAGGGTTAGGGTTAGGGTTCGGGCTAGGGTTAGGGTTAGGGGACGGGGACGGTTTAGGGTCCAGGTGAGGGTACGACAATGCTTTAGGGGGAGCGTACGTGTGAGGGCGCGGGTTAGTGTCAGCGTACGGGTGAGGATTAGGGGACGGGTGAGGGTCAGGCTTCGGGGAAGGGTTAGGGTTAGGGTTCGGGCTAGGTTTAGGGTTTGGGTTAGGGGATGGTTTAGGGTCCAGGTGAGGGTACGACAACGCTTTAGGGGGAGCGTACGTGTGAGGGCGCGGGTTAGTGTCAGCGTACGGGTGAGGATTAGGGGACGTGTGAGGGTCAGGCTTCGGGGAAGTGTTAGGCTTAGGGTTCGGGCTAGGGTTAGGGTTAGGGGACGGGGACGGTTTAGGGTCCAGGTGAGGGTACGACAACGCTTTAGGGGGAGCGTACGTGTGAGGGCGCGGGTTAGTGTCAGCGTACGGGTGAGGATTAGGGGACGGGTGAGGGTCAGGCTTCGGGGAAGGGTTAGGGTTAGGGTTCGGGCTAGGGTTAGGGTTAGGGGACGGGGACGGTTTAGGGTCCAGGTGAGGGTACGACAACGCTTTAGGGGGAGCGTGCGTGTGAGGGCGCGGGTTAGTGTCAGCGTACGGGTGAGGATTAGGGGACGGGTGAGGGTCAGGCTTCGGGGAAGGGTTAGTGTTAGGGTTCGGGCTAGGGTTAGGGTTAGGGGACGGGGACGGTTTAGGGTCCAGGTGAGGGTACGACAACGCTTTAGGGGGAGCGTACGTGTGAGGGCGCGGGTTAGTGTCAGCGTACGGGTGAGGATTAGGGGACGGGTGAGGGTCAGGCTTCGGGGAAGGGTTAGGTTTAGGGTTCGGGCTAGGGTTAGGGTTAGGGGACGGGGACGGTTTAGGGTCCAGGTGAGGGTACGACAACGCTTTAGGGGGAGCGTACGTGTGAGGGCGCGGGTTAGTGTCAGCGTACGGGAGAGGATTAGGGGACGGGAGAGGGTCAGGCTTCGGGGAAGGGTTAGGGTTAGGGTTCGGGCTAGGGTTAGGGTTAGGGGACGGGGACGGTTTAGGGTCCAGGTGAGGGTACGACAACGCTTTAGGGGGAGCGTACGTGTGAGGGCGCGGGTTAGTGTCGGCGTACGGGTGAGGATTAGGGGACGGGTGAGGGTCAGGCTTCGGGGAAGGGTTAGGGATAGGGTTCGGGCTAGGGTTAGGGTTAGGGGACGGGGACGGTTTAGGGTCCAGGTGAGGGTACGACAACGCTTTAGGGGGAGCGTACGTGTGAGGGCGCGGGTTAGTGTCAGCGTACGGGTGAGGATTAGGGGACGGGTGAGGGTCAGGCTTCGGGGAAGGGTTAGGGTTAGGGTTCGGGCTAGGGTTAGGGTTAGGGGACGGGGACGGTTTAGGGTCCAGGTGAGGGTACGACAACGCTTTAGGGGGAGCGTACGTGTGAGGGCGCGGGTTAGTGTCAGCGTACGGGTGAGGATTAGGGGACGGGTGAGGGTCAGGCTTCGGGGAAGTGTTAGGGTTAGGGTTCGGGCTAGGGTTAGGGTTAGGGGACGGGGACGGTTTAGGGTCCAGGTGAGGGTACGACAACGCTTTAGGGGGAGCGTACGTGTGAGGGCGCGGGTTAGTGTCAGCGTACGGGTTAGGATTAGGGGACGGGTGAGGGTCAGGCTTCGGGGAAGGGTTAGGTTTAGGGTTCGGGCTAGGGTTAGGGTTAGGGGACGGGGACGGTTTAGGGTCCAGGTGAGGGTACGACAACGCTTTAGGGGGAGCGTACGTGTGAGGGCGCGGGTTAGTGTCAGCGTACGGGTTAGGATTAGGGGACGGGTGAGGGTCAGGCTTCGGGGAAGGGTTAGGGTTAGGGTTCGGGCTAGGGTTAGGGTTAGGGGACGGGGACGGTTTAGGGTCCAGGTGAGGGTACGACAACGCTTTAGGGGGAGCGTACGTGTGAGGGCGCGGGTTAGTGTCAGCGTACGGGTTAGGATTAGGGGAAGGGTGAGGGTCAGGCTTCGGGGAAGGGTTAGGGTTAGGGTTCGGGCTAGGGTTAGGGTTAGGGGACGGGGACGGTTTAGGGTCCAGGTGAGGGTACGACAACGCTTTAGGGGGAGCGTACGTGTGAGGGCGCGGGTTAGTGTCGGCGTACGGGTGAGGATTAGGGGACGGGTGAGGGTCAGGCTTCGGGGAAGTGTTAAGGTTAGGGTTCGGGCTAGGGTTAGGGTTAGGGGACGGGGACGGTTTAGGGTCCAGGTGAGGGTACGACAACGCTTTAGGGGGAGCGTACGTTTGAGGGCGCGGGTTAGTGTCAGCGTACGGGTTAGGATTAGGGGACGGGTGAGGGTCAGGCTTCGGGGAAGGGTTAGGGTTAGGGTTCGGGCTAGGGTTAGGGTTAGGGGACGGGGACGGTTTAGGGTCCAGGTGAGGGTACGACAACGCTTTAGGGGGAGCATACTTGTGAGGGCGCGGGTTAGTGTCAGCGTACGGGTGAGGATTAGGGGACGGGTGAGGGTCAGGCTTCGGGGAAGGGTTAGGGTTAGGGTTCGGGCTAGGGTTAGGGTTAGGGGACGGGGACGGTTTAGGGTCCAGGTGAGGGTACGACAACGCTTTAGGGGGAGCGTACGTGTGAGGGCGCGGGTTAGTGTCAGCGTACGGGTGAGGATTAGGGGACGGGTGAGGGTCAGGCTTCGGGGAAGGGTTAGGGTTAGGGTTCGGGCTAGGGTTAGGGTTAGGGGACGGGGACGGTTTAGGGTCCAGGTGAGGGTACGACAACGCTTTAGGGGGAGCGTACGTGTGAGGGCGCGGGTTAGTGTCAGCGTACGGGTGAGGATTAGGGGACGGGTGAGGGTCAGGCTTCGGGGAAGGGTTAGGGTTAGGGTTCGGGCTAGGGTTAGGGTTAGGGGACGGGGACGGTTTAGGGTCCAGGTTAGGGTACGACAACGCTTTAGGGGGAGCATACTTGTGAGGGCGCGGGTTAGTGTCAGCGTACGGGTGAGGATTAGGGGACGGGTGAGGGTCAGGCTTCGGGGAAGGGTTAGGGTTAGGGTTCGGGCTAGGGTTAGGGTTAGGGGACGGGGACGGTTTAGGGTCCAGGTGAGGGTATGACAACGCTTTAGGGGGAGCGTACGTGTGAGGGCGCGGGTTAGTGTCAGCGTACGGGTGAGGATTAGGGGACGGGTGAGGGTCAGGCTTCGGGGAAGGGTTAGGGTTAGGATTCGGGCTAGGTTTAGGGTTAGGGTTAGGGGACGGTTTAGGGTCCAGGTGAGGGTACGACAACGCTTTAGGGGGAGCGTACGTGTGAGGGCGCGGGTTAGTGTCAGCGTACGGGTGAGGATTAGGGGACGGGTGAGGGTCAGGCTTCGGGGAAGTGTTAGGCTTAGGGTTCGGGCTAGGGTTAGGGTTAGGGGACGGGGACGGTTTAGGGTCCAGGTGAGGGTACGACAACGCTTTAGGGGGAGCGTACGTGTGAGGGCGCGGGTTAGTCTCAGCGTACGGGTGAGGATTAGGGGACGGGTGAGTGTCAGGCTTCGGGGAAGGGTTAGGGTTAGGGTTCGGGCTAGGGTTAGGGTTAGGGGACGGGGACGGTTCAGGGTCCACTTGAGGGTACGACAACGCTTTAGGGGGAGCGTGCGTGTGAGGGCGCGGGTTAGTGTCAGCGTACGGGTGAGGATTAGGGGACGGGTGAGGGTCAGGCTTCGGGGAAGGGTTAGGGTTAGGGTTCGGGCTAGGGTTAGGGTTAGGGGACGGGGACGGTTTAGGGTCCAGGTGAGGGTACGACAACGCTTTAGGGGGAGCGTACGTGTGAGGGCGCGGGTTAGTGTCAGCGTACGGGTGAGGATTAGGGGACGGGTGAGGGTCAGGCTTCGGGGAAGGGTTAGGTTTAGGGTTCGGGCTAGGGTTAGGGTTAGGGGACGGGGACGGTTTAGGGTCCAGGTGAGGGTACGACAACGCTTTAGGGGGAGCGTACGTGTGAGGTCGCGGGTTAGTGTCAGCGTACGGGAGAGGATTAGGGGACGGGAGAGGGTCAGGCTTCGGGGAAGGGTTAGGGTTAGGGTTCGGGCTAGGGTTAGGGTTAGGGGACGGGGACGGTTTAGGGTCCAGGTGAGGGTACGACAACGCTTTAGGGGGAGCGTACGTGTGAGGGCGCGGGTTAGTGTCGGCGTACGGGTGAGGATTAGGGGACGGGTGAGGGTCAGGCTTCGGGGAAGGGTTAAGGTTAGGGTTCGGGCTAGGGTTAGGGTTAGGGGACGGGGACGGTTTAGGGTCCAGGTGAGGGTACGACAACGCTTTAGGGGGAGCGTACGTGTGAGGGCGCGGGTTAGTGTCGGCGTACGGGTGAGGATTAGGGGACGGGTGAGGGTCAGGCTTCGGGGAAGGGTTAGGGTTAGGGTTCGGGCTAGGGTTAGGGTTAGGGGACGGGGACGGTTTAGGGTCCAGGTGAGGGTACGACAACGCTTTAGGGGGAGCGTACGTGTGAGGGCGCGGGTTAGTGTCGGCGTACGGGTTAGGATTAGGGGACGGGTGAGGGTCAGGCTTCGGGGAAGATTTAGGGTTAGGGTTCGGGCTAGGGTTAGGGTTAGGGGACGGGGACGGTTTAGGGTCCAGGTGAGGGTACGACAACGCTTTAGGGGGAGCGTACGTGTGAGGGCGCGGGTTAGTGTCAGCGTACGGGTTAGGATTAGGGGACGGGTGAGGGTCAGGCTTCGGGGAAGGGTTAGGGTTAGGGTTCGGGCTAGGGTTAGGGTTAGGGGACGGGGACGGTTTAGGGTCCAGGTGAGGGTACGACAACGCTTTAGGGGGAGCGTACGTGTGAGGGCGCGGGTTAGTGTCAGCGTACGGGTTAGGATTAGGGGACGGGTGAGGGTCAGGCTTCGGGGAAGGGTTAGGGTTAGGGTTCGGGCTAGGGTTAGGGTTAGGGGACGGGGACGGTTTAGGGTCCAGGTGAGGGTACGACAACGCTTTAGGGGGAGCGTACGTGTGAGGGCGCGGGTTAGTGTCAGCGTACGGGTTAGGATTAGGGGACGGGTGAGGGTCAGGCTTCGGGGAAGGGTTAGGGTTAGGGTTCGGGCTAGGGTTAGGGTTAGGGGACGGGGACGGTTTAGGGTCCAGGTGAGGGTACGACAACGCTTTAGGGGGAGCGTACGTGTGAGGGCGCGGGTTAGTGTCAGCGTACGGGTTAGGATTAGGGGACGGGTGAGGGTCAGGCTTCGGGGAAGGGTTAGGGTTAGGGTTCGGGCTAGGGTTAGGGTTAGGGGACGGGGACGGTTTAGGGTCCAGGTGAGGGTACGACAACGCTTTAGGGGGAGCGTACGTGTGAGGGCGCGGGTTAGTGTCAGCGTACGGGTTAGGATTAGGGGACGGGTGAGGATCAGGCTTCGGGGAAGGGTTAGGGTTAGGGTTCGGGCTAGGGTTAGGGTTAGGGGACGGGGACGGTTTAGGGTCCAGGTGAGGGTACGACAACGCTTTAGGGGGAGCGTACGTGTGAGGGCGCGGGTTAGTGTCAACGTACGGGTTAGGATTAGGGGACGGGTGAGGGTCAGGCTTCGGGGAAGGGTTAGGGTTAGGGTTCGGGCTAGGGTTAGGGTTAGGGGACGGGGACGGTTTAGGGTCCAGGTGAGGGTACGACAACGCTTTAGGGGGAGCGTACGTGTGAGGGCGCGGGTTAGTGTCGGCGTACGGGTGAGGATTAGGGGACGGGTGAGGGTCAGGCTTCGGGGAAGGGTTAGGGTTAGGGTTCGGGCTAGGGTTAGGGTTAGGGGACGGGGACGGTTTAGGGTCCAGGTGAGGGTACGACAACGCTTTAGGGGGAGCGTACGTGTGAGGGCGCAGGTTAGTGTCGGCGTACGGGTTAGGATTAGGGGACGGGTGAGGGTCAGGCTTCGGGGAAGATTTAGGGTTAGGGTTCGGGCTAGGGTTAGGGTTAGGGGACGGGGACGGTTTAGGGTCCAGGTGAGGGTACGACAACGCTTTAGGGGGAGCGTACGTGTGAGGGCGCGGGTTAGTGTCGGCGTACGGGTGAGGATTAGGGGACGGGTGAGGGTCAGGCTTCGGGGAAGGGTTAGGGTTAGGGTTCGGGCTAGGGTTAGGGTTAGGGGACAGGGAAGGTTTAGGGTCCAGGTGAGGGTACGACAACGCTTTAGGGGGAGCGTACGTGTGAGGGCGCAGGTTAGTGTCAGCGTACGAGTGAGGATTAGGGGACGGGTGAGGGTCAGGCTTCGGGGAAGGGTTAGGGTTAGGGTTCGGGCTAGGGTTAGGGTTAGGGGACGGGGACGGTTTAGGGTCCAGGTGAGGGTACGACAACGCTTTAGGGGGAGCGTACGTGTGAGGGCGCGGGTTAGTGTCAGCGTACGGGTGAGGATTAGGGGACGGGTGAGGGTCAGGCTTCGGGGAAGTGTTAGGGTTAGGGTTCGGGCTAGGGTTAGTGTTAGGGGACGGGGACGGTTTCGGGTCCAGGTGAGGGTACGACAACGCTTTAGGGGGAGCGTACGTGTGAGGGCGCGGGTTAGTGTCAGCGTACGGGTGAGGATTAGGGGACGGGTGAGGGTCAGGCTTCGGGGAAGGGTTAGGGTTAGGGTTCGGGCTAGGGTTAGGGTTAGGGGACGGGGACGGTTTAGGGTCCAGGTGAGGGTACGACAACGCTTTAGGGGGAGCGTACGTGTGAGGGCGCGGGTTAGTGTCAGCGTACGGGTTAGGATTAGGGGACGGGTGAGGGTCAGGCTTCGGGGAAGGGTTAGGGTTAGGGTTCGGGCTAGGGTTAGGGTTAGGGGACGGGGACGGTTTAGGGTCCAGGTGAGGGTACGACAACGCTTTAGGGGGAGCGTACGTGTGAGGGCGCGGGTTAGTGTCAGCGTACGGGTTAGGATTAGGGGACGGGTGAGGGTCAGGCTTCGGGGAAGGGTTAGGGTTAGGGTTCGGGCTAGGGTTAGGGTTAGGGGACGGGGACGGTTTAGGGTCCAGGTGAGGGTACGACAACGCTTTAGGGGGAGCGTACGTGTGAGGGCGCGGGTTAGTGTCAGCGTACGGGTGAGGATTAGGGGACGGGTGAGGGTCAGGCTTCGGGGAAGGGTTAGGGTTAGGGTTCGGGCTAGGGTTAGGGTTAGGGGATGGGGACGGTTTAGGGTCCAGGTGAGGGTACGACAACGCTTTAGGGGGAGCGTACGTGTGAGGGCGCGGGTTAGTGTCAGCGTACGGGTTAGGATTAGGGGACGGGTGAGGGTCAGGCTTCGGGGAAGGGTTAGGGTTAGGGTTCGGGCTAGGGTTAGGGTTAGGGGACGGGGACGGTTTAGGGTCCAGGTGAGGGTACGACAACGCTTTAGGGGGAGCGTACGTGTGAGGGCGCGGGTTAGTGTCAGTG
This sequence comes from Pseudorca crassidens, assembly GCF_039906515.1. NCBI lineage: Eukaryota > Metazoa > Chordata > Mammalia > Artiodactyla > Delphinidae > Pseudorca > Pseudorca crassidens. The sequence continues at coordinate 263,289 of NC_090311.1, read as the reverse complement.
TACGGGTTAGGATTAGGGGACGGGTGAGGGTCAGGCTTCGGGGAAGGGTTAGGGTTAGGGTTCGGGCTAGGGTTAGGGTTAGGGGACGGGGACGGTTTAGGGTCCAGGTGAGGGTACGACAACGCTTTAGGGGGAGCGTACGTGTGAGGGCGCGGGTTAGTGTCAACGTACCGGTTATGATTAGGGGACGGGTGAGGGTCAGGCTTCGGGGAAAGGTTAGGGTTAGGGTTCGGGCTAGGGTTAGGGTTAGGGGACGGGGACGGTTTAGGGTCCAGGTGAGGGTACGACAACGCTTTACGGGGAGCGTACGTGTGAGGGCGCGGGTTAGTGTCAGCGTACGGGTTAGGATTAGGGGACGGGTGAGGGTCAGGCTTCGGGGAAGGGTTAGGGTTAGGGTTCGGGCTAGGGTTAGGGTTAGGGGACGGGGACGGTTTAGGGTCCAGGTGAGGGTACGACAACGCTTTAGGGGGAGCGTACGTGTGAGGGCGCGGGTTAGTGTCAGCGTACGGGTTAGGATTAGGGGACGGGTGAGGGTCAGGCTTCGGGGAAGGGTTAGGGTTAGGGTTCGGGCTAGGGTTAGGGTTAGGGGACGGGGACGGTTTAGGGTCCAGGTGAGGGTACGACAACGCTTTAGGGGGAGCGTACGTGTGAGGGCGCGGGTTAGTGTCGGCGTACGGGTGAGGATTAGGGGACGGGTGAGGGTCAGGCTTCGGGGAAGGGTTAGGGTTAGGGTTCGGGCTAGGGTTAGGGTTAGGGGACGGGGACGGTTTAGGGTCCAGGTGAGGGTACGACAACGCTTTAGGGGGAGCGTACGTGTGAGGGCGCGGGTTAGTGTCAGCGTACGGGTGAGGATTAGGGGACGGGTGAGGGTCAGGCTTCGGGGAAGGGTTAGGGTTAGGGTTCGGGCTAGGGTTAGGGTTAGGGGACGGGGACGGTTTAGGGTCCAGGTGAGGGTACGACAACGCTTTAGGGGGAGTGTACGTGTGAGGGCGCGGGTTAGTGTCGGCGTACGGTTGAGGATTAGGGGACGGGTGAGGGTCAGGCTTCGGGGAAGTGTTAGGGTTAGGGTTAGGGCTAGGGTTAGGGTTAGGGGACGGGGACGGTTTAGGGTCCAGGTGAGGGTACGACAACGCTTTAGGGGGAGCGTACGTGTGAGGCCGCGGGTTAGTGTCAGCGTACGGGTTAGGATTAGGGGAAGGGTGAGGGTCAGGCTTCGGGGAAGGGTTAGGGTTAGGGTTCGGGCTAGGGTTAGGGTTAGGGGACGGGGACGGTTTAGGGTCCAGGTGAGGGTACGACAACGCTTTAGGGGGAGCGGACGTGTGAGGGCGCGGGTTAGTGTCAGCGTACGGGTTAGGATTAGGGGAAGGGTGAGGGTCAGGCTTCGGGGAAGGGTTAGGGTTAGGGTTCGGGCTAGGGTTAGGGTTAGGGGACGGGGACGGTTTAGGGTCCAGGTGAGGGTACGACAACGCTTTAGGGGGAGCGTACGTGTGAGGGCGCGGGTTAGTGTCGGCGTACGGGTGAGGATTAGGGGACGGGTGAGGGTCAGGCTTCGGGGAAGTGTTAAGGTTAGGGTTCGGGCTAGGGTTAGGGTTAGGGGACGGGGACGGTTTAGGGTCCAGGTGAGGGTACGACAACGCTTTAGGGGGAGCGTACGTGTGAGGGCGCGGGTTAGTGTCAGCGTACGGGTGAGGATTAGGGGACGGGTGAGGGTCAGGCTTCGGGGAAGGGTTAGGGTTAGGGTTCGGGCTAGGGTTAGGGTTAGGGGACGGGGACGGTTTAGGGTCCAGGTGAGGGTACGACAACGCTTTAGGGGGAGCGTACGTGTGAGGGCGCGGGTTAGTGTCAGCGTACGGGTTAGGATTAGGGGACGGGTGAGGGTCAGGCTTCGGGGAAGGGTTAGGGTTAGGGTTCGGGCTAGGGTTAGGGTTAGGGGACAGGGACGGTTTAGGGTCCAGGTGAGGGTACGACAACGCTTTAGGGGGAGCGTACGTGTGAGGGCGCGGGTTAGTGTCAGCGTACGGGTTAGGATTAGGGTAAGGGTGAGGGTCAGGCTTCGGGGAAGGGTTAGGGTTAGGGTTCGGGCTAGGGTTAGGGTTAGGGGATGGGGATGGTTTAGGGTCCAGGTGAGGGTACGACAACGCTTTAGGGGGAGCGTATGTGTGAGGGCGCGGGTTAGTGTCAGCGTACGGTTTAGGATTAGGGGATGGGTGAGGATCAGGCTTCGGGGAAGGGTTAGGGTTAGGGTTCGGGCTAGGGTTAGGGTTAGGGGACGGGGACGGTTTAGGGTCCAGGTGAGGGTACGACAACGCTTTAGGGGGAGCGTACGTGTGAGGGCGCGGGTTAGTGTCAACGTACGGGTTAGGATTAGGGGACGGGTGAGGGTCAGGCTTCGGGGAAGGGTTAGGGTTAGGGTTCGGGCTAGGGTTAGGGTTAGGGGACGGGGACGGTTTAGGGTCCAGGTGAGGGTACGACAACGCTTTACGGGGAGCGTACGTGTGAGGGCGCGGGTTAGTGTCAGCGTACGGGTGAGGATTAGGGGACGGGTGAGGGTCAGGCTTCGGGGAAGGGTTAGGGTTAGGGTTCGGGCTAGGGTTAGGGTTAGGGGACGGGGACGGTTTAGGGTCCAGGTGAGGGTACGACAACGCTTTAGGGGGAGCGTACGTGTGAGGGCGCGGGTTAGTGTCAGCGTACGGGTGAGGATTAGGGGACGGGTGAGGGTCAGGCTTCGGGGAAGGGTTAGGGTTAGGGTTCGGGCTAGGGTTAGGGTTAGGGGACGGGGACGGTTTAGGGTCCAGGTGAGGGTACGACAACGCTTTAGGGGGAGCGTACGTGTGAGGGCGCGGGTTAGTGTCAGCGTACGGGTTAGGATTAGGGGACGGGTGAGGATCAGGCTTCGGGGAAGGGTTAGGGTTAGGGTTCGGGCTAGGGTTAGGGTTAGGGGACGGGGACGGTTTAGGGTCCAGGTGAGGGTACGACAACGCTTTAGGGGGAGCGTACGTGTGAGGGCGCGGGTTAGTGTCGGCGTACGGTTGAGGATTAGGGGACGGGTGAGGGTCAGGCTTCGGGGAAGGGTTAGGGTTAGGGTTCGGGCTAGGGTTAGGGTTAGGGGACGGGGACGGTTTAGGGTCCAGGTGAGGGTACGACAACGCTTTAGGGGGAGCGTACGTGTGAGGGCGCGGGTTAGTGTCAGCGTACGGGTTAGGATTAGGGGACGGGTGAGGGTCAGGCTTCGGGGAAGGGTTAGGGTTAGGGTTCGGGCTAGGGTTAGGGTTAGGGGACGGGGACGGTTTAGGGTCCAGGTGAGGGTACGACAACGCATTACGGGGAGCGTACGTGTGAGGGCGCGGGTTAGTGTCAGCGTACGGGTTAGGATTAGGGGACGGGTGAGGGTCAGGCTTCGGGGAAGGGTTAGGGTTAGGGTTCGGGCTAGGGTTAGGGTTAGGGGACAGGGACGGTTTAGGGTCCAGGTGAGGGTACGACAACGCTTTAGGGGGAGCGTACGTGTGAGGGCGCGGGTTAGTGTCAGCGTACGGGTTAGGTTTAGGGGAAGGGTGAGGGTCAGGCTTCGGGGAAGGGTTAGGGTTAGGGTTCGGGCTAGGGTTAGGGTTAGGGGACGGGGACGGTTTAGGGTCCAGGTGAGGGTACGACAACGCTTTAGGGGGAGCGTACGTGTGAGGGCGCGGGTTAGTGTCAGCGTACGGGTTAGGATTAGGGGAAGGGTGAGGGTCAGGCTTCGGGGAAGGGTTAGGGTTAGGGTTCGGGCTAGGGTTAGGGTTAGGGGACGGGGACGGTTTAGGGTCCAGGTGAGGGTACGACAACGCTTTAGGGGGAGCGTACGTGTGAGGGCGCGGGTTAGTGTCGGCGTACGGGTGAGGATTAGGGGACGGGTGAGGGTCAGGCTTCGGGGAAGGGTTAAGGTTAGGGTTCGGGCTAGGGTTAGGGTTAGGGGACGGGGACGGTTTAGGGTCCAGGTGAGGGTACGACAACGCTTTAGGGGGAGCGTACGTGTGAGGGCGCGGGTTAGTGTCAGCGTACGGGTGAGGATTAGGGGACGGGTGAGGGTCAGGCTTCGGGGAAGGGTTACGGTTAGGGTTCGGGCTAGGGTTAGGGTTAGGGGACGGGGACGGTTTAGGGTCCAGGTGAGGGTACGACAACGCTTTAGGGGGAGCGTACGTGTGAGGGCGCGGGTTAGTGTCAGCGTACGGGTTAGGATTAGGGGACGGGTGAGGGTCAGGCTTCGGGGAAGGGTTAGGGTTAGGGTTTGGGCTAGGGTTAGGGTTAGGGGACAGGGACGGTTTAGGGTCCAGGTGAGGGTACGACAACGCTTTAGGGGGAGCGTACGTGTGAGGGCGCGGGTTAGTGTCAGCGTACGGGTTAGGATTAGGGGAAGGGTGAGGGTCAGGCTTCGGGGAAGGGTTAGGGTTAGGGTTCGGGCTAGGGTTAGGGTTAGGGGACGGGGACGGTTTAGGGTCCAGGTGAGGGTACGACAACGCTTTAGGGGGAGCGTACGTGTGAGGGCGCGGGTTAGTGTCAGCGTACGGGTTAGGATTAGGGGACGGGTGAGGGTCAGGCTTCGGGGAAGGGTTAGGGTTAGGGTTCGGGCTAGGGTTAGGGTTAGGGGACGGGGACGGTTTAGGGTCCAGGTGAGGGTACGACAACGCTTTAGGGGGAGCGTACGTGTGAGGGCGCGGGTTAGTGTCAGCGTACGGGTTAGGATTAGGGGACGGGTGAGGATCAGGCTTCGGGGAAGGGTTAGGGTTAGGGTTCGGGCTAGGGTTAGGGTTAGGGGACGGGGACGGTTTAGGGTCCAGGTGAGGGTACGTCAACGCTTTAGGGGGAGCGTACGTGTGAGGGCGCGGGTTAGTGTCAACGTACGGGTTAGGATTAGGGGACGGGTGAGGGTCAGGCTTCGGGGAAGGGTTAGGGTTAGGGTTCGGGCTAGGGTTAGGGTTAGGGGACGGGGACGGTTTAGGGTCCAGGTGAGGGTACGACAACGCTTTACGGGGAGCGTACGTGTGAGGGCGCGGGTTAGTGTCAGCGTACGGGTGAGGATTAGGGGACGGGTGAGGGTCAGGCTTCGGGGAAGGGTTAGGGTTAGGGTTCGGGCTAGGGTTAGGGTTAGGGGACGGGGACGGTTTAGGGTCCAGGTGAGGGTACGACAACGCTTTAGGGGGAGCGTACGTGTGAGGGCGCGGGTTAGTGTCAGCGTACGGGTGAGGATTAGGGGACGGGTGAGGGTCAGGCTTCGGGGAAGGGTTAGGGTTAGGGTTCGGGCTAGGGTTAGGGTTAGGGGACGGGGACGGTTTAGGGTCCAGGTGAGCGTACGACAACGCTTTAGGGGGAGCGTACGTGTGAGGGCGCGGGTTAGTGTTGGCGTACGGTTGAGGATTAGGGGACGGGTGAGGGTCAGGCTTCGGGGAAGTGTTAGGGTTAGGGTTAGGGCTAGGGTTAGGGTTAGGGGACGGGGACGGTTTAGGGTCCAGGTGAGGGTACGATAACGCTTTAGGGGGAGCGTACGTGTGAGGGCGCGGGTTAGTGTCAGCGTACGGGTTAGGATTAGGGGACGGGTGAGGGTCAGGCTTCGGGGAAGGGTTAGGGTTAGGGTTCGGGCTAGGGTTAGGGTTAGGGGACGGGGACGGTTTAGGGTCCAGGTGAGGGTACGACAACGCTTTACGGGGAGCGTACGTGTGAGGGCGCGGGTTAGTGTCAGCGTACGGGTTAGGATTAGGGGACGGGTGAGGGTCAGGCTTCGGGGAAGGGTTAGGGTTAGGGTTCGGGCTAGGGTTAGGGTTAGGGGACGGGGACGGTTTAGGGTCCAGGTGAGGGTACGACAACGCTTTAGGGGGAGCGTACGTGTGAGGGCGCGGGTTAGTGTCAGCGTACGGGTTAGGATTAGGGGACGGGTGAGGGTCAGGCTTCGGGGAAGGGTTAGGGTTAGGGTTCGGGCTAGGGTTAGGGTTAGGGGACGGGGACGGTTTAGGGTCCAGGTGAGGGTACGACAACGCTTTACGGGGAGCGTACGTGTGAGGGCGCGGGTTAGTGTCAGCGTACGGGTTAGGATTAGGGGACGGGTGAGGGTCAGGCTTCGGGGAAGGGTTAGGGTTAGGGTTCGGGCTAGGGTTAGGGTTAGGGGACAGGGACGGTTTAGGGTCCAGGTGAGGGTACGACAACGCTTTAGGGGGAGCGTACGTGTGAGGGCGCGGGTTAGTGTCAGCGTACGGGTTAGGATTAGGGGAAGGGTGAGGGTCAGGCTTCGGGGAAGGGTTAGGGTTAGGGTTCGGGCTAGGGTTAGGGTTAGGGGACGGGGACGGTTTAGGGTCCAGATGAGGGTACGACAACGCTTTAGGGGGAGCGTACGTGTGAGGGCGCGGGTTAGTGTCAGCGTACGGGTTAGGATTAGGGGAAGGGTGAGGGTCAGGCTTCGGGGAAGGGTTAGGGTTAGGGTTCGGGCTAGGGTTAGGGTTAGGGGACGGGGACGGTTTAGGGTCCAGGTGAGGGTACGACAACGCTTTAGGGGGAGCGTACGTGTGAGGGCGCGGGTTAGTGTCGGCGTACGGGTGAGGATTAGGGGACGGGTGAGGGTCAGGCTTCGGGGAAGGGTTAAGGTTAGGGTTCGGGCTAGGGTTAGGGTTAGGGGACGGGGACGGTTTAGGGTCCAGGTGAGGGTTCGACAACGCTTTAGGGGGAGCGTACGTGTGAGGGCGCGGGTTAGTGTCAGCGTACGTGTGAGGATTAGGGGACGGGTGAGGGTCAGGCTTCGGGGAAGGGTTAGGGTTAGGGTTCGGGCTAGGGTTAGGGTTAGGGGACGGGGACGGTTTAGGGTCCAGGTGAGGGTACGACAACGCTTTAGGGGGAGCGTACGTGTGAGGGCGCTGGTTAGTGTCAGCGTACGGGTTAGGATTAGGGGACGGGTGAGGGTCAGGCTTCGGGGAAGGGTTAGGGTTAGGGTTCGGGCTAGGGTTAGGGTTAGGGGACAGGGACGGTTTAGGGTCCAGGTGAGGGTACGACAACGCTTTAGGGGGAGCGTACGTGTGAGGGCGCGGGTTAGTGTCAGCGTACGGGTTAGGATTAGGGGAAGGGTGAGGGTCAGGCTTCGGGGAAGGGTTAGGGTTAGGGTTCGGGCTAGGGTTAGGGTTAGGTGACGGGGACGGTTTAGGGTCCAGGTGAGGGTACGACAACGCTTTAGGGGGAGCGTACGTGTGAGGGCGCGGGTTAGTGTCAGCGTACGGGTTAGGATTAGGGGAAGGGTGAGGGTCAGGCTTCGGGGAAGGGTTAGGGTTAGGGTTCGGGCTAGGGTTAGGGTTAGGGGACGGGGACGGTTTAGGGTCCAGGTGAGGGTACGACAACGCTTTAGGGGGAGCGTACGTGTGAGGGCGCGGGTTAGTGTCGGCGTACGGGTGAGGATTAGGGGACGGGTGAGGGTCAGGCTTCGGGGAAGGGTTAAGGTTATGGTTCGGGCTAGGGTTAGGGTTAGGGGACGGGGACGGTTTAGGGTCCAGGTGAGGGTACGAAAACGCTTTAGGGGGAGCGTACGTGTGAGGGCGCGGGTTAGTGTCAGCGTACGGGTGAGGATTAGGGGACGGGTGAGGTTCAGGCTTCGGGGAAGGGTTAGGGTTAGGGTTCGGGCTAGGGTTAGGGTTAGGGGACGGGGACGGTTTAGGGTCCAGGTAAGGGTACGACAACGCTTTAGGGGGAGCGTACGTGTGAGGGCGCGGGTTAGTGTCAGCGTACGGGTGAGGATTAGGGGACGGGTGAGGGTCAGGCTTCGGGGAAGGGTTAGGGTTAGGGTTCGGGCTAGGGTTAGGGTTAGGGGACGGGGACGGTTTAGGGTCCAGGTGAGGGTACGACAACGCTTTAGTTGGAGCGTACGTGTGAGGGCACGGGTTAGTGTCAGCGTACGGGTTAGGATTAGGGGAAGGGTGAGGGTCAGGCTTCGGGGAAGGGTTAGGGTTAGGGTTCGGGCTAGGGTTAGGGTTAGGGGACGGGGACGGTTTAGGGTCCAGGTGAGGGTACGACAACGCTTTAGGGGGAGCGTACGTGTGAGGGCGCGGGTTAGTGTCAGCGTACGGGTTAGGATTAGGGGAAGGGTGAGGGTCAGGCTTCGGGGAAGGGTTAGGGTTAGGGTTCGGGCTAGGGTTAGGGTTAGGGGACGGGGACGGTTTAGGGTCCAGGTGAGGGTACGACAACGCTTTAGGGGGAGCGTACGTGTGAGGGCGCGGGTTAGTGTCAGCGTACGGGTTAGGATTAGGGGAAGGGTGAGGGTCAGGCTTCGGGGAAGGGTTAGGGTTAGGGTTCGGGCTAGGGTTAGGGTTAGGGGACGGGGACGGTTTAGGGTCCAGGTGAGGGTACGACAACGCTTTAGGGGGAGCGTACGTGTGAGGGCGCGGGTTAGTGTCGGCGTACGGGTGAGGATTAGGGGACGGGTGAGGGTCAGGCTTCGGGGAAGGGTTAAGGTTAGGGTTCGGGCTAGGGTTAGGGATAGGGGACGGGGACGGTTTAGGGTCCAGGTGAGGGTACGACAACGCTTTAGGGGGAGCGTACGTGTGAGGGCGCGGGTTAGTGTCAGCGTACGGGTTAGGATTAGGGGACGGGTGAGGGTCAGGCTTCGGGGAAGGGTTAGGGTTAGGGTTCGGGCTAGGGTTAGGGTTAGGGGACGGGGACGGTTTAGGGTCCAGGTGAGGGTACGACAACGCTTTAGGGGAACGTACGTGTGAGGGCGCGGGTTAGTGTCAGCGTACGGGTGAGGATTAGGGGACGGGTGAGGGTCAGGCTTCGGGGAAGGGTTAGGCTTAGGGTTCGGGTTAGGGTTAGGGGACGGGGACGGTTTAGGGTCCATGTTAGGGTACGACAACGCTTTAGGGGGAGCGTACGTGTGAGGGCGCGGGTTAGTGTCAGCGTACGGGTTAGGATTAGGGGAAGTGTGAGGGTCAGGCTTCGGGGAAGGGTTAGGGTTAGGGTTCGGGCTAGGGTTAGGGTTAGGGGACGGGGACGGTTTAGGGTCCAGGTGAGGGTACGACAATGCTTTAGGGGGAGCGTACGTGTGAGGGCGCGGGTTAGTGTCAGCGTACGGGTGAGGATTAGGGGACGGGTGAGGGTCAGGCTTCGGGGAAGGGTTAGGGTTAGGGTTCGGGCTAGGTTTAGGGTTTGGGTTAGGGGATGGTTTAGGGTCCAGGTGAGGGTACGACAACGCTTTAGGGGGAGCGTACGTGTGAGGGCGCGGGTTAGTGTCAGCGTACGGGTGAGGATTAGGGGACGTGTGAGGGTCAGGCTTCGGGGAAGGGTTAGGCTTAGGGTTCGGGCTAGGGTTAGGGTTAGGGGACGGGGACGGTTTAGGGTCCAGGTGAGGGTACGACAACGCTTTAGGGGGAGCGTACGTGTGAGGGCGCGGGTTAGTGTCAGCGTACGGGTGAGGATTAGGGGACGGGTGAGGGTCAGGCTTCGGGGAAGGGTTAGGGTTAGGGTTCGGGCTAGGGTTAGGGTTAGGGGACGGGGACGGTTTAGGGTCCAGGTGAGGGTACGACAACGCTTTAGGGGGAGCGTGCGTGTGAGGGCGCGGGTTAGTGTCAGCGTACGGGTGAGGATTAGGGGACGGGTGAGGGTCAGGCTTCGGGGAAGGGTTAGTGTTAGGGTTCGGGCTAGGGTTAGGGTTAGGGGACGGGGACGGTTTAGGGTCCAGGTGAGGGTACGACAACGCTTTAGGGGGAGCGTACGTGTGAGGGCGCGGGTTAGTGTCAGCGTACGGGTGAGGATTAGGGGACGGGTGAGGGTCAGGCTTCGGGGAAGGGTTAGGTTTAGGGTTCGGGCTAGGGTTAGGGTTAGGGGACGGGGACGGTTTAGGGTCCAGGTGAGGGTACGACAACGCTTTAGGGGGAGCGTACGTGTGAGGGCGCGGGTTAGTGTCAGCGTACGGGAGAGGATTAGGGGACGGGAGAGGGTCAGGCTTCGGGGAAGGGTTAGGGTTAGGGTTCGGGCTAGGGTTAGGGTTAGGGGACGGGGACGGTTTAGGGTCCAGGTGAGGGTACGACAACGCTTTAGGGGGAGCGTACGTGTGAGGGCGCGGGTTAGTGTCGGCGTACGGGTGAGGATTAGGGGACGGGTGAGGGTCAGGCTTCGGGGAAGGGTTAGGGATAGGGTTCGGGCTAGGGTTAGGGTTAGGGGACGGGGACGGTTTAGGGTCCAGGTGAGGGTACGACAACGCTTTAGGGGGAGCGTACGTGTGAGGGCGCGGGTTAGTGTCAGCGTACGGGTGAGGATTAGGGGACGGGTGAGGGTCAGGCTTCGGGGAAGGGTTAGGGTTAGGGTTCGGGCTAGGGTTAGGGTTAGGGGACGGGGACGGTTTAGGGTCCAGGTGAGGGTACGACAACGCTTTAGGGGGAGCGTACGTGTGAGGGCGCGGGTTAGTGTCAGCGTACGGGTGAGGATTAGGGGACGGGTGAGGGTCAGGCTTCGGGGAAGTGTTAGGGTTAGGGTTCGGGCTAGGGTTAGGGTTAGGGGACGGGGACGGTTTAGGGTCCAGGTGAGGGTACGACAACGCTTTAGGGGGAGCGTACGTGTGAGGGCGCGGGTTAGTGTCAGCGTACGGGTTAGGATTAGGGGACGGGTGAGGGTCAGGCTTCGGGGAAGGGTTAGGTTTAGGGTTCGGGCTAGGGTTAGGGTTAGGGGACGGGGACGGTTTAGGGTCCAGGTGAGGGTACGACAACGCTTTAGGGGGAGCGTACGTGTGAGGGCGCGGGTTAGTGTCAGCGTACGGGTTAGGATTAGGGGACGGGTGAGGGTCAGGCTTCGGGGAAGGGTTAGGGTTAGGGTTCGGGCTAGGGTTAGGGTTAGGGGACGGGGACGGTTTAGGGTCCAGGTGAGGGTACGACAACGCTTTAGGGGGAGCGTACGTGTGAGGGCGCGGGTTAGTGTCAGCGTACGGGTTAGGATTAGGGGAAGGGTGAGGGTCAGGCTTCGGGGAAGGGTTAGGGTTAGGGTTCGGGCTAGGGTTAGGGTTAGGGGACGGGGACGGTTTAGGGTCCAGGTGAGGGTACGACAACGCTTTAGGGGGAGCGTACGTGTGAGGGCGCGGGTTAGTGTCGGCGTACGGGTGAGGATTAGGGGACGGGTGAGGGTCAGGCTTCGGGGAAGTGTTAAGGTTAGGGTTCGGGCTAGGGTTAGGGTTAGGGGACGGGGACGGTTTAGGGTCCAGGTGAGGGTACGACAACGCTTTAGGGGGAGCGTACGTTTGAGGGCGCGGGTTAGTGTCAGCGTACGGGTTAGGATTAGGGGACGGGTGAGGGTCAGGCTTCGGGGAAGGGTTAGGGTTAGGGTTCGGGCTAGGGTTAGGGTTAGGGGACGGGGACGGTTTAGGGTCCAGGTGAGGGTACGACAACGCTTTAGGGGGAGCATACTTGTGAGGGCGCGGGTTAGTGTCAGCGTACGGGTGAGGATTAGGGGACGGGTGAGGGTCAGGCTTCGGGGAAGGGTTAGGGTTAGGGTTCGGGCTAGGGTTAGGGTTAGGGGACGGGGACGGTTTAGGGTCCAGGTGAGGGTACGACAACGCTTTAGGGGGAGCGTACGTGTGAGGGCGCGGGTTAGTGTCAGCGTACGGGTGAGGATTAGGGGACGGGTGAGGGTCAGGCTTCGGGGAAGGGTTAGGGTTAGGGTTCGGGCTAGGGTTAGGGTTAGGGGACGGGGACGGTTTAGGGTCCAGGTTAGGGTACGACAACGCTTTAGGGGGAGCATACTTGTGAGGGCGCGGGTTAGTGTCAGCGTACGGGTGAGGATTAGGGGACGGGTGAGGGTCAGGCTTCGGGGAAGGGTTAGGGTTAGGGTTCGGGCTAGGGTTAGGGTTAGGGGACGGGGACGGTTTAGGGTCCAGGTGAGGGTATGACAACGCTTTAGGGGGAGCGTACGTGTGAGGGCGCGGGTTAGTGTCAGCGTACGGGTGAGGATTAGGGGACGGGTGAGGGTCAGGCTTCGGGGAAGGGTTAGGGTTAGGATTCGGGCTAGGTTTAGGGTTAGGGTTAGGGGACGGTTTAGGGTCCAGGTGAGGGTACGACAACGCTTTAGGGGGAGCGTACGTGTGAGGGCGCGGGTTAGTGTCAGCGTACGGGTGAGGATTAGGGGACGGGTGAGGGTCAGGCTTCGGGGAAGTGTTAGGCTTAGGGTTCGGGCTAGGGTTAGGGTTAGGGGACGGGGACGGTTTAGGGTCCAGGTGAGGGTACGACAACGCTTTAGGGGGAGCGTACGTGTGAGGGCGCGGGTTAGTCTCAGCGTACGGGTGAGGATTAGGGGACGGGTGAGTGTCAGGCTTCGGGGAAGGGTTAGGGTTAGGGTTCGGGCTAGGGTTAGGGTTAGGGGACGGGGACGGTTCAGGGTCCACTTGAGGGTACGACAACGCTTTAGGGGGAGCGTGCGTGTGAGGGCGCGGGTTAGTGTCAGCGTACGGGTGAGGATTAGGGGACGGGTGAGGGTCAGGCTTCGGGGAAGGGTTAGGGTTAGGGTTCGGGCTAGGGTTAGGGTTAGGGGACGGGGACGGTTTAGGGTCCAGGTGAGGGTACGACAACGCTTTAGGGGGAGCGTACGTGTGAGGGCGCGGGTTAGTGTCAGCGTACGGGTGAGGATTAGGGGACGGGTGAGGGTCAGGCTTCGGGGAAGGGTTAGGTTTAGGGTTCGGGCTAGGGTTAGGGTTAGGGGACGGGGACGGTTTAGGGTCCAGGTGAGGGTACGACAACGCTTTAGGGGGAGCGTACGTGTGAGGTCGCGGGTTAGTGTCAGCGTACGGGAGAGGATTAGGGGACGGGAGAGGGTCAGGCTTCGGGGAAGGGTTAGGGTTAGGGTTCGGGCTAGGGTTAGGGTTAGGGGACGGGGACGGTTTAGGGTCCAGGTGAGGGTACGACAACGCTTTAGGGGGAGCGTACGTGTGAGGGCGCGGGTTAGTGTCGGCGTACGGGTGAGGATTAGGGGACGGGTGAGGGTCAGGCTTCGGGGAAGGGTTAAGGTTAGGGTTCGGGCTAGGGTTAGGGTTAGGGGACGGGGACGGTTTAGGGTCCAGGTGAGGGTACGACAACGCTTTAGGGGGAGCGTACGTGTGAGGGCGCGGGTTAGTGTTGGCGTACGGGTGAGGATTAGGGGACGGGTGAGGGTCAGGCTTCGGGGAAGGGTTAGGGTTAGGGTTCGGGCTAGGGTTAGGGTTAGGGGACGGGGACGGTTTAGGGTCCAGGTGAGGGTACGACAACGCTTTAGGGGGAGCGTACGTGTGAGGGCGCGGGTTAGTGTCGGCGTACGGGTTAGGATTAGGGGACGGGTGAGGGTCAGGCTTCGGGGAAGATTTAGGGTTAGGGTTCGGGCTAGGGTTAGGGTTAGGGGACGGGGACGGTTTAGGGTCCAGGTGAGGGTACGACAACGCTTTAGGGGGAGCGTACGTGTGAGGGCGCGGGTTAGTGTCAGCGTACGGGTTAGGATTAGGGGACGGGTGAGGATCAGGCTTCGGGGAAGGGTTAGGGTTAGGGTTCGGGCTAGGGTTAGGGTTAGGGGACGGGGACGGTTTAGGGTCCAGGTGAGGGTACGACAACGCTTTAGGGGGAGCGTACGTGTGAGGGCGCGGGTTAGTGTCAACGTACGGGTTAGGATTAGGGGACGGGTGAGGGTCAGGCTTCGGGGAAGGGTTAGGGTTAGGGTTCGGGCTAGGGTTAGGGTTAGGGGACGGGGACGGTTTAGGGTCCAGGTGAGGGTACGACAACGCTTTAGGGGGAGCGTACGTGTGAGGGCGCGGGTTAGTGTCAACGTACGGGTTAGGATTAGGGGACGGGTGAGGGTCAGGCTTCGGGGAAGGGTTAGGGTTAGGGTTCGGGCTAGGGTTAGGGTTAGGGGACGGGGACGGTTTAGGGTCCAGGTGAGGGTACGACAACGCTTTAGGGGGAGCGTACGTGTGAGGGCGCGGGTTAGTGTCGGCGTACGGGTGAGGATTAGGGGACGGGTGAGGGTCAGGCTTCGGGGAAGGGTTAGGGTTAGGGTTCGGGCTAGGGTTAGGGTTAGGGGACGGGGACGGTTTAGGGTCCAGGTGAGGGTACGACAACGCTTTAGGGGGAGCGTACGTGTGAGGGCGCAGGTTAGTGTCGGCGTACGGGTTAGGATTAGGGGACGGGTGAGGGTCAGGCTTCGGGGAAGATTTAGGGTTAGGGTTCAGGCTAGGGTTAGGGTTAGGGGACGGGGACGGTTTAGGGTCCAGGTGAGGGTACGACAACGCTTTAGGGGGAGCGTACGTGTGAGGGCGCGGGTTAGTGTCGGCGTACGGGTGAGGATTAGGGGACGGGTGAGGGTCAGGCTTCGGGGAAGGGTTAGGGTTAGGGTTCGGGCTAGGGTTAGGGTTAGGGGACAGGGAAGGTTTAGGGTCCAGGTGAGGGTACGACAACGCTTTAGGGGGAGCGTACGTGTGAGGGCGCAGGTTAGTGTCAGCGTACGAGTGAGGATTAGGGGACGGGTGAGGGTCAGGCTTCGGGGAAGGGTTAGGGTTAGGGTTCGGGCTAGGGTTAGGGTTAGGGGACGGGGACGGTTTAGGGTCCAGGTGAGGGTACGACAACGCTTTAGGGGGAGCGTACGTGTGAGGGCGCGGGTTAGTGTCAGCGTACGGGTGAGGATTAGGGGACGGGTGAGGGTCAGGCTTCGGGGAAGTGTTAGGGTTAGGGTTCGGGCTAGGGTTAGGGTTAGGGGACGGGGACGGTTTCGGGTCCAGGTGAGGGTACGACAACGCTTTAGGGGGAGCGTACGTGTGAGGGCGCGGGTTAGTGTCAGCGTACGGGTGAGGATTAGGGGACGGGTGAGGGTCAGGCTTCGGGGAAGGGTTAGGGTTAGGGTTCGGGCTAGGGTTAGGGTTAGGGGACGGGGACGGTTTAGGGTCCAGGTGAGGGTACGACAACGCTTTAGGGGGAGCGTACGTGTGAGGGCGCGGGTTAGTGTCAGCGTACGGGTTAGGATTAGGGGACGGGTGAGGGTCAGGCTTCGGGGAAGGGTTAGGGTTAGGGTTCGGGCTAGGGTTAGGGTTAGGGGACGGGGACGGTTTAGGGTCCAGGTGAGGGTACGACAACGCTTTAGGGGGAGCGTACGTGTGAGGGCGCGGGTTAGTGTCAGCGTACGGGTTAGGATTAGGGGACGGGTGAGGGTCAGGCTTCGGGGAAGGGTTAGGGTTAGGGTTCGGGCTAGGGTTAGGGTTAGGGGACGGGGACGGTTTAGGGTCCAGGTGAGGGTACGACAACGCTTTAGGGGGAGCGTACGTGTGAGGGCGCGGGTTAGTGTCAGCGTACGGGTGAGGATTAGGGGACGGGTGAGGGTCAGGCTTCGGGGAAGGGTTAGGGTTAGGGTTCGGGCTAGGGTTAGGGTTAGGGGATGGGGACGGTTTAGGGTCCAGGTGAGGGTACGACAACGCTTTAGGGGGAGCGTACGTGTGAGGGCGCGGGTTAGTGTCAGCGTACGGGTTAGGATTAGGGGACGGGTGAGGGTCAGGCTTCGGGGAAGGGTTAGGGTTAGGGTTCGGGCTAGGGTTAGGGTTAGGGGACGGGGACGGTTTAGGGTCCAGGTGAGGGTACGACAACGCTTTAGGGGGAGCGTACGTGTGAGGGCGCGGGTTAGTGTCAGTGTACGGGTTAGGATTAGGGGACGGGTGAGGGTCAGGCTTCGGGGAAGGGTTAGGGTTAGGGTTCGGGCTAGGGTTAGGGTTAGGGGACGGGGACGGTTTAGGGTCCAGGTGAGGGTACGACAACGCTTTAGGGGGAGCGTACGTGTGAGGGCGCGGGTTAGTGTCAACGTACCGGTTATGATTAGGGGACGGGTGAGGGTCAGGCTTCGGGGAAGGGTTAGGGTTAGGGTTCGGGCTAGGGTTAGGGTTAGGGGACGGGGACGGTTTAGGGTCCAGGTGAGGGTACGACAACGCTTTACGGGGAGCGTACGTGTGAGGGCGCGGGTTAGTGTCAGCGTACGGGTTAGGATTAGGGGACGGGTGAGGGTCAGGCTTCGGGGAAGGGTTAGGGTTAGGGTTCGGGCTAGGGTTAGGGTTAGGGGACGGGGACGGTTTAGGGTCCAGGTGAGGGTACGACAACGCTTTAGGGGGAGCGTACGTGTGAGGGCGCGGGTTAGTGTCAGCGTACGGGTTAGGATTAGGGGACGGGTGAGGGTCAGGCTTCGGGGAAGGGTTAGGGTTAGGGTTCGGGCTAGGGTTAGGGTTAGGGGACGGGGACGGTTTAGGGTCCAGGTGAGGGTACGACAACGCTTTAGGGGGAGCGTACGTGTGAGGGCGCGGGTTAGTGTCGGCGTACGGGTGAGGATTAGGGGACGGGTGAGGGTCAGGCTTCGGGGAAGGGTTAGGGTTAGGGTTCGGGCTAGGGTTAGGGTTAGGGGACGGGGACGGTTTAGGGTCCAGGTGAGGGTACGACAACGCTTTAGGGGGAGCGTACGTGTGAGGGCGCGGGTTAGTGTCAGCGTACGGGTTAGGATTAGGGGACGGGTGAGGGTCAGGCTTCGGGGAAGGGTTAGGGTTAGGGTTCGGGCTAGGGTTAGGGTTAGGGGACGGGGACGGTTTAGGGTCCAGGTGAGGGTATGACAACGCTTTAGGGGGAGCGTACGTGTGAGGGCGCGGGTTAGTGTCAGCGTACGGGTTAGGATTAGGGGACGGGTGAGGGTCAGGCTTCGGGGAAGGGTTAGGGTTAGGGTTCGGGCTAGGGTTAGGGTTAGGGGACGGGGACGGTTTAGGGTCCAGGTGAGGGTACGACAACGCTTTAGGGGGAGCGTACGTGTGAGGGCGCGGGTTAGTGTCAGCGTACGGGTTAGGATTAGGGGACGGGTGAGGGTCAGGCTTCGGGGAAGGGTTAGGGTTAGGGTTCGGGCTAGGGTTAGGGTTAGGGGACGGGGACGGTTTAGGGTCGAGGTGAGGGTACGACAACGCTTTAGGGGGAGCGTACGTGTGAGGGCGCGGGTTAGTGTCAGCGTACGGGTTAGGATTAGGGGACGGGTGAGGGTCAGGCTTCGGGGAAGGGTTAGGGTTAGGGTTCGGGCTAGGGTTAGGGTTAGGGGACGGGGACG
Organism: Pseudorca crassidens; assembly: GCF_039906515.1. Lineage (NCBI taxonomy): Eukaryota > Metazoa > Chordata > Mammalia > Artiodactyla > Delphinidae > Pseudorca > Pseudorca crassidens. The sequence goes on along the minus strand of NC_090311.1, from coordinate 246,234 downwards.
GTTTAGGGTCCAGGTGAGGGTACGACAACGCTTTAGGGGGAGCGTACGTGTGAGGGCGCGGGTTAGTGTCAGCGTACGGGTTAGGATTAGGGGACGGGTGAGGGTCAGGCTTCGGGGAAGGGTTAGGGTTAGGGTTCGGGCTAGGGTTAGGGTTAGGGGACGGGGACGGTTTAGGGTCCAGGTGAGGGTACGACAACGCTTTAGGGGGAGCGTACGTGTGAGGGCGCGGGTTAGTGTAAACGTACGGGTTAGGATTAGGGGACGGGTGAGGGTCAGGCTTCGGGGAAGGGTTAGGGTTAGGGTTCGGGCTAGGGTTAGGGTTAGGGGACGGGGACGGTTTAGGGTCCAGGTTAGGGTACGACAACGCTTTAGGGGGAGCATACTTGTGAGGGCGCGGGTTAGTGTCAGCGTACGGGTGAGGATTAGGGGACGGGTGAGGGTCAGGCTTCGGGGAAGGGTTAGGGTTAGGGTTCGGGCTAGGGTTAGGGTTAGGGGACGGGGACGGTTTAGGGTCCAGGTGAGGGTATGACAACGCTTTAGGGGGAGCGTACGTGTGAGGGCGCGGGTTAGTGTCAGCGTACGGGTGAGGATTAGGGGACGGGTGAGGGTCAGGCTTCGGGGAAGGGTTAGGGTTAGGGTTCGGGCTAGGTTTAGGGTTAGGGTTAGGGGACGGTTTAGGGTCCAGGTGAGGGTACGACAACGCTTTAGGGGGAGCGTACGTGTGAGGGCGCGGGTTAGTGTCAGCGTACGGGTGAGGATTAGGGGACGGGTGAGGGTCAGGCTTCGGGGATGGGTTAGGCTTAGGGTTCGGGCTAGGGTTAGGGTTAGGGGACGGGGACGGTTTAGGGTCCAGGTGAGGGTACGACAACGCTTTAGGGGGAGCGTACGTGTGAGGGCGCGGGTTAGTGTCAGCGTACGGGTGAGGATTAGGGGACGGGTGAGTGTCAGGCTTCGGGGAAGGGTTAGGGTTAGGGTTCGGGCTAGGGTTAGGGTTAGGGGACGGGGACGGTTCAGGGTCCACATGAGGGTACGACAACGCTTTAGGGGGAGCGTGCGTGTGAGGGCGCGGGTTAGTGTCAGCGTACGGGTGAGGATTAGGGGACGGGTGAGGGTCAGGCTTCGGGGAAGGGTTAGGGTTAGGGTTCGGGCTAGGGTTAGGGTTAGGGGACGGGGACGGTTTAGGGTCCAGGTGAGGGTACGACAACGCTTTAGGGGGAGCGTACGTGTGAGGGCGCGGGTTAGTGTCAGCGTACGGGTGAGGATTAGGGGACGGGTGAGGGTCAGGCTTCGGGGAAGGGTTAGGTTTAGGGTTCGGGCTAGGGTTAGGGTTAGGGGACGGGGACGGTTTAGGGTCCAGGTGAGGGTACGACAACGCTTTAGGGGGAGCGTACGTGTGAGGGCGCGGGTTAGTGTCAGCGTACGGGAGAGGATTAGGGGACGGGAGAGGGTCAGGCTTCGGGGAAGGGTTAGGGTTAGGGTTCGGGCTAGGGTTAGGGTTAGGGGACGGGGACGGTTTAGGGTCCAGGTGAGGGTACGACAACGCTTTAGGGGGAGCGTATGTGTGAGGGCGCGGGTTAGTGTCGGCGTTCGGGTGAGGATTAGGGGACGGGTGAGGGTCAGGCTTCGGGGAAGGGTTAAGGTTAGGGTTCGGGCTAGGGTTAGGGTTAGGGGACGGGGACGGTTTAGGGTCCAGGTGAGGGTACGACAACGCTTTAGGGGGAGCGTACGTGTGAGGGCGCGGGTTAGTGTCGGCGTACGGGTGAGGATTAGGGGACGGGTGAGGGTCAGGCTTCGGGGAAGGGTTAGGGTTAGGGTTCGGGCTAGGGTTAGGGTTAGGGGACGGGGACGGTTTAGGGTCCAGGTGAGGGTACGACAACGCTTTAGGGGGAGCGTACGTGTGAGGGCGCAGGTTAGTGTCGGCGTACGGGTTAGGATTAGGGGACGGGTGAGGGTCAGGCTTCGGGGAAGATTTAGGGTTAGGGTTCGGGCTAGGGTTAGGGTTAGGGGACGGGGACGGTTTAGGGTCCAGGTGAGGGTACGACAACGCTTTAGGGGGAGCGTACGTGTGAGGGCGCGGGTTAGTGTCGGCGTACGGGTGAGGATTAGGGGACGGGTGAGGGTCAGGCTTCGGGGAAGGGTTAGGGTTAGGGTTCGGGCTAGGGTTAGGGTTAGGGGACGGGGAAGGTTTAGGGTCCAGGTGAGGGTACGACAACGCTTTAGGGGGAGCGTACGTGTGAGGGCGTAGGTTAGTGTCAGCGTACGAGTGAGGATTAGGGGACGGGTGAGGGTCAGGCTTCGGGGAAGGGTTAGGGTTAGGGTTCGGGCTAGGGTTAGGGTTAGGGGACGGGGACGGTTTAGGGTCCAGGTGAGGGTACGACAACGCTTTAGGGGGAGCGTACGTGTGAGGGCGCGGGTTAGTGTCGGCGTACGGGTGAGGATTAGGGGACGGGTGAGGGTCAGGCTTCGGGGAAGGGTTAGGGTTAGGGTTCGGGCTAGGGTTAGGGTTAGGGGACGGGGACGGTTTAGGGTCCAGGTGAGGGTACGACAACGCTTTAGGGGGAGCGTACGTGTGAGGGCGCGGGTTAGTGTCAGCGTACGAGTGAGGATTAGGGGACGGGTGAGGGTCAGGCTTCGGGGAAGATTTAGGGTTAGGGTTCGGGCTAGGGTTAGGGTTAGGGGACGGGGACGGTTTAGGGTCCAGGTGAGGGTACGACAACGCTTTAGGGGGAGCGTACGTGTGAGGGCGCGGGTTAGTGTCAGCGTACGGGTGAGGATTAGGGGACGGGTGAGGGTCAGGCTTCGGGGAAGTGTTAGGGTTAGGGTTCGGGCTAGGGTTAGGGTTAGGGGACGGGGACGGTTTCGGGTCCAGGTGAGGGTACGACAACGCTTTAGGGGGAGCGTACGTGTGAGGGCGCGGGTTAGTGTCAGCGTACGGGTGAGGATTAGGGGACGGGTGAGGGTCAGGCTTCGGGGAAGGGTTAGGGTTAGGGTTCGGGCTAGGGTTAGGGTTAGGGGACGGGGACGGTTTAGGGTCCAGGTGAGGGTACGACAACGCTTTAGGGGGAGCGTACGTGTGAGGGCGCGGGTTAGTGTCAGCGTACGGGTTAGGATTAGGGGACGGGTGAGGGTCAGGCTTCGGGGAAGGGTTAGGGTTAGGGTTCGGGCTAGGGTTAGGGTTAGGGGACGGGGACGGTTTAGGGTCCAGGTGAGGGTACGACAACGCTTTAGGGGGAGCGTACGTGTGAGGGCGCGGGTTAGTGTCAGCGTACGGGTTAGGATTAGGGGACGGGTGAGGGTCAGGCTTCGGGGAAGGGTTAGGGTTAGGGTTCGGGCTAGGGTTAGGGTTAGGGGACGGGGACGGTTTAGGGTCCAGGTGAGGGTACGACAACGCTTTAGGGGGAGCGTACGTGTGAGGGCGCGGGTTAGTGTCAGCGTACGGGTGAGGATTAGGGGACGGGTGAGGGTCAGGCTTCGGGGAAGGGTTAGGGTTAGGGTTCGGGCTAGGGTTAGGGTTAGGGGACGGGGACGGTTTAGGGTCCAGGTGAGGGTACGACAACGCTTTAGGGGGAGCGTACGTGTGAGGGCGCGGGTTAGTGTCAGTGTACGGGTTAGGATTAGGGGACGGGTGAGGGTCAGGCTTCGGGGAAGGGTTAGGGTTAGGGTTCGGGCTAGGGTTAGGGTTAGGGGACGGGGACGGTTTAGGGTCCAGGTGAGGGTACGACAACGCTTTAGGGGGAGCGTACGTGTGAGGGCGCGGGTTAGTGTCAACGTACCGGTTATGATTAGGGGACGGGTGAGGGTCAGGCTTCGGGGAAGGGTTAGGGTTAGGGTTCGGGCTAGGGTTAGGGTTAGGGGACGGGGACGGTTTAGGGTCCAGGTGAGGGTACGACAACGCTTTACGGGGAGCGTACGTGTGAGGGCGCGGGTTAGTGTCAGCGTACGGGTGAGGATTAGGGGACGGGTGAGGGTCAGGCTTCGGGGAAGGGTTAGGCTTAGGGTTCGGGCTAGGGTTAGGGTTAGGGGACGGGGACGGTTTAGGGTCCAGGTGAGGGTACGACAACGCTTTAGGGGGAGCGTACGTGTGAGGGCGCGGGTTAGTGTCAGCGTACGGGTTAGGATTAGGGGACGGGTGAGGGTCAGGCTTCGGGGAAGGGTTAGGGTTAGGGTTCGGGCTAGGGTTAGGGTTAGGGGACGGGGACGGTTTAGGGTCCAGGTGAGGGTACGACAACGCTTTAGGGGGAGCGTACGTGTGAGGGCGCGGGTTAGTGTCGGCGTACGGGTGAGGATTAGGGGACGGGTGAGGGTCAGGCTTCGGGGAAGGGTTAGGGTTAGGGTTCGGGCTAGGGTTAGGGTTAGGGGACGGGGACGGTTTAGGGTCCAGGTGAGGGTACGACAACGCTTTAGGGGGAGCGTACGTGTGAGGGCGCGGGTTAGTGTCAGCGTACGGGTTAGGATTAGGGGACGGGTGAGGGTCAGGCTTCGGGGAAGGGTTAGGGTTAGGGTTCGGGCTAGGGTTAGGGTTAGGGGACGGGGACGGTTTAGGGTCCAGGTGAGGGTATGACAACGCTTTAGGGGGAGCGTACGTGTGAGGGCGCGGGTTAGTGTCAGCGTACGGGTTAGGATTAGGGGACGGGTGAGGGTCAGGCTTCGGGGAAGGGTTAGGGTTAGGGTTCGGGCTAGGGTTAGGGTTAGGGGACGGGGACGGTTTAGGGTCCAGGTGAGGGTACGACAACGCTTTAGGGGGAGCGTACGTGTGAGGGCGCGGGTTAGTGTCAGCGTACGGGTTAGGATTAGGGGACGGGTGAGGGTCAGGCTTCGGGGAAGGGTTAGGGTTAGGGTTCGGGCTAGGGTTAGGGTTAGGGGACGGGGACGGTTTAGGGTCCAGGTGAGGGTACGTCAACGCTTTAGGGGGAGCGTACGTGTGAGGGCGCGGGTTAGTGTCAGCGTACGGGTTAGGATTAGGGGACGGGTGAGGGTCAGGCTTCGGGGAAGGGTTAGGGTTAGGGTTCGGGCTAGGGTTAGGGTTAGGGGACGGGGACGGTTTAGGGTCCAGGTGAGGGTACGACAACGCTTTAGGGGGAGCGTACGTGTGAGGGCGCGGGTTAGTGTCAGCGTACGGGTTAGGATTAGGGGACGGGTGAGGGTCAGGCTTCGGGGAAGGGTTAGGGTTAGGGTTCGGGCTAGGGTTAGGGTTAGGGGACGGGGACGGTTTAGGGTCCAGGTGAGGGTACGACAACGCTTTAGGGGGAGCGTACGTGTGAGGGCGCGGGTTAGTGTCAACGTACGGGTTAGGATTAGGGGACGGGTGAGGGTCAGGCTTCGGGGAAGGGTTAGGGTTAGGGTTCGGGGTAGGGTTAGGGTTAGGGGACGGGGACGGTTTAGGGTCCAGGTGAGGGTACGACAACGCTTTAGGGGGAGCGTACGTGTGAGGGCGCGGGTTAGTGTCAGCGTACGGGTTAGGATTAGGGGACGGGTGAGGGTCAGGCTTCGGGGAAGGGTTAGGGTTAGGGTTCGGGCTAGGGTTAGGGTTAGGGGACGGGGACGGTTTAGGGTCCAGGTGAGGGTACGACAACGCTTTAGGGGGAGCGTACGTGTGAGGGCGCGGGTTAGTGTCAGCGTACGGGTGAGGATTAGGGGACGGGTGAGGGTCAGGCTTCGGGGAAGGGTTAGGGTTAGGGTTCGGGCTAGGGTTAGGGTTAGGGGACGGGGACGGTTTAGGGTCCAGGTGAGGGTACGACAACGCTTTAGGGGGAGCGTACGTGTGAGGGCGCGGGTTAGTGTCAGCGTACGGGTGAGGATTAGGGGACGGGTGAGGGTCAGGCTTCGGGGAAGGGTTAGGGTTAGGGTTCGGGCTAGGGTTAGGGTTAGGGGACGGGGACGGTTTAGGGTCCAGGTGAGGGTACGACAACGCTTTAGGGGGAGCGTACGTGTGAGGGCGCGGGTTAGTGTCAGCGTACGGGTGAGGATTAGGGGACGGGTGAGGGTCAGGCTTCGGGGAAGGGTTAGGGTTAGGGTTCGGGCTAGGGTTAGGGTTAGGGGACGGGGACGGTTTAGGGTCCAGGTGAGGGTACGACAACGCTTTAGGGGGAGCGTACGTGTGAGGGCGCGGGTTAGTGTCAGCGTACGGGTGAGGATTAGGGGACGGGTGAGGGTCAGGCTTCGGGGAAGGGTTAGGGTTAGGGTTCGGGCTAGGGTTAGGGTTAGGGGACGGGGACGGTTTAGGGTCCAGGTGAGGGTACGACAACGCTTTAGGGGGAGCGTACGTGTGAGGGCGCGGGTTAGTGTCAGCGTACGGGTGAGGATTAGGGGACGGGTGAGGGTCAGGCTTCGGGGAAGGGTTAGGCTTAGGGTTCGGGCTAGGGTTAGGGTTAGGGGACGGGGACGGTTTAGGGTCCAGGTGAGGGTACGACAACGCTTTAGGGGGAGCGTACGTGTGAGGGCGCGGGTTAGTGTCAGCGTACGGGTGAGGATTAGGGGACGGGTGAGGGTCAGGCTTCGGGGAAGGGTTAGGCTTAGGGTTCGGGCTAGGGTTAGGGTTAGGGGACGGGGACGGTTTAGGGTCCAGGTGAGGGTACGACAACGCTTTAGGGGGAGCGTACGTGTGAGGGCGCGGGTTAGTGTCAGCGTACGGGTGAGGATTAGGGGACGGTTGAGGGTCAGGCTTCGGGGAAGGGTTAGGGTTAGGGTTCGGGCTAGGGTTAGGGTTAGGGGACGGGGACGGTTTAGGGTCCAGGTGAGGGTACGACAACGCTTTAGGGGGAGCGTGCGTGTGAGGGCGCGGGTTAGTGTCAGCGTACGGGTGAGGATTAGGGGACGGGTGAGGGTCAGGCTTCGGGGAAGGGTTAGGGTTAGGGTTCGGGCTAGGGTTAGGGTTAGGGGACGGGGACGGTTTAGGGTCCAGGTGAGGGTACGACAACGCTTTAGGGGGAGCGTACGTGTGAGGGCGCGGGTTAGTGTCAGCGTACGGGTGAGGATTAGGGGACGGGTGAGGATCAGGCTTCGGGGAAGGGTTAGGTTTAGGGTTCGGGCTAGGGTTAGGGTTAGGGGACGGGGACGGTTTAGGGTCCAGGTGAGGGTACGACAACGCTTTAGGGGGAGCGTACGTGTGAGCGCGCGGGTTAGTGTCAGCGTACGGGAGAGGATTAGGGGACGGGTGAGGGTCAGGCTTCGGGGAAGGGTTAGGGTTAGGGTTCGGGCTAGGGTTAGGGTTAGGGGACGGGGACGGTTTAGGGTCCAGTTGAGGGTACGACAACGCTTTAGGGGGAGCGTACGTGTGAGGGCGCGGTTTAGTGTCGGCGTACGGGTGAGGATTAGGGGACGGGTGAGGGTCAGGCTTCGGGGATGGGTTAGGGTTAGGGTTCGGGCTAGGGTTAGGGTTAGGGGACGGGGACGGTTTAGGGTCCAGGTGAGGGTACGACAACGCTTTAGGGGGAGCGTACGTGTGAGGGCGCGGGTTAGTGTCGGCGTACGGGTGAGGATTAGGGGACGGGTGAGGGTCAGGCTTCGGGGAAGGGTTAGGGTTAGGGTTCGGGCTAGGGTTAGGGTTAGGGGACGGGGACGGTTTAGGGTCCAGGTGAGGGTACGACAACGCTTTAGGGGGAGCGTACGTGTGAGGGCGCGGGTTAGTGTCAGCGTACGGGTGAGGATTAGGGGACGGGTGAGGGTCAGGCTTCGGGGAAGGGTTAGGGTTAGGGTTCGGGCTAGGGTTAGGGTTAGGGGACGGGGACGGTTTAGGGTCCAGGTGAGGGTACGACAACGCTTTAGGGGGAGCGTACGTGTGAGGGCGCGGGTTAGTGTCAGCGTACGGGTGAGGATTAGGGGACGGGTGAGGGTCAGGCTTCGGGGAAGGGTTAGGCTTAGGGTTCGGGCTAGGGTTAGGGTTAGGGGACGGGGACGGTTTAGGGTCCAGGTGAGGGTACGACAACGCTTTAGGGGGAGCGTACGTGTGAGGGCGCGGGTTAGTGTCAGCGTACGGGTGAGGATTAGGGGACGGGTGAGGGTCAGGCTTCGGGGAAGGGTTAGGCTTAGGGTTCGGGCTAGGGTTAGGGTTAGGGGACGGGGACGGTTTAGGGTCCAGGTGAGGGTACGACAACGCTTTAGGGGGAGCGTACGTGTGAGGGCGCGGGTTAGTGTCAGCGTACGGGTGAGGATTAGGGGACGGGTGAGGGTCAGGCTTCGGGGAAGGGTTAGGGTTAGGGTTCGGGCTAGGGTTAGGGTTAGGGGACGGGGACGGTTTAGGGTCCAGGTGAGGGTACGACAACGCTTTAGGGGGAGCGTGCGTGTGAGGGCGTGGGTTAGTGTCAGCGTACGGGTGAGGATTAGGGGACGGGTGAGGGTCAGGCTTCGGGGAAGGGTTAGGGTTAGGGTTCGGGCTAGGGTTAGGGTTAGGGGACGGGGACGGTTTAGGGTCCAGGTGTGGGTACGACAACGCTTTAGGGGGAGCGTACGTGTGAGGGCGCGGGTTAGTGTCGGCGTACGGGTGAGGATTAGGGGACGGGTGAGGGTCAGGCTTCGGGGAAGTGTTAGGTTTAGGGTTCGGGCTAGGGTTAGGGTTAGGGGACGGGGACGGTTTAGGGTCCAGGTGAGGGTACGACAACGCTTTAGGGGGAGCGTACGTGTGAGGGCGCGGGTTAGTGTCAGCGTACGGGAGAGGATTAGGGGACGGGTGAGGGTCAGGCTTCGGGGAAGGGTTAGGGTTAGGGTTCGGGCTAGGGTTAGGGTTAGGGGACGGGGACGGTTTAGGGTCCAGTTGAGGGTACGACAACGCTTTAGGGGGAGCGTACGTGTGAGGGCGCGGTTTAGTGTCGGCGTACGGGTGAGGATTAGGGGACGGGTGAGGGTCAGGCTTCGGGGATGGGTTAAGGTTAGGGTTCGGGCTAGGGTTAGGGTTAGGGGACGGGGACGGTTTAGGGTCCAGGTGAGGGTACGACAACGCTTTAGGGGGAGCGTACGTGTGAGGGCGCGGGTTAGTGTCGGCGTACGGGTGAGGATTAGGGGACGGGTGAGGGTCAGGCTTCGGGGAAGGGTTAGGGTTAGGGTTCGGGCTAGGGTTAGGGTTAGGGGACGGGGACGGTTTAGGGTCCAGGTGAGGGTACGACAACGCTTTAGGGGGAGCGTACGTGTGAGGGCGCGGGTTAGTGTCAGCGTACGGGTTAGGATTAGGGGACGGGTGAGGGTCAGGCTTCGGGGAAGGGTTAGGGTTAGGGTTCGGGCTAGGGTTAGGGTTAGGGGACGGGGACGGTTTAGGGTCCAGGTGAGGGTACGACAACGCTTTAGGGGGAGCGTACGTGTGAGGGCGCGGGTTAGTGTCAGCGTACGGGTGAGGATTAGGGGACGGGTGAGGGTCAGGCTTCGGGGAAGGGTTAGGGTTAGGGTTCGGGCTAGGGTTAGGGTTAGGGGACGGGGACGGTTTAGGGTCCAGGTGAGGGTACGACAACGCTTTAGGGGGAGCGTACGTGTGAGGGCGCGGGTTAGTGTCAGCGTACGGGTGAGGATTAGGGGACGGGTGAGGGTCAGGCTTCGGGGAAGGGTTAGGTTTAGAGTTCGGGCTAGAGTTAGGGTTAGGGGACGGGGACGGTTTAGGGTCCAGGTGAGGGTACGACAACGCTTTAGGGGGAGCGTACGTGTGAGGGCGCGGGTTAGTGTCAGCGTACGGGAGAGGATTAGGGGACGGGTGAGCGTCAGTCTTCGGGGAAGGGTTAGGGTTACGGTTCGGGCTAGGGTTAGGGTTAGGGGACGGGGACGGTTTAGGGTCCAGGTGAGGGTACGACAACGCTTTAGGGGGAGCGTACGTGTGAGGGCGCGGGTTAGTGTCGGCGTACGGGTGAGGATTAGGGGACGGGTGAGGGTCAGGCTTCGGGGAAGGGTTAAGGTTAGGGTTCGGGCTAGGGTTAGGGTTAGGGGACGGGGACGGTTTAGGGTCCAGGTGAGGGTACGACAACGCTTTAGGGGGAGCGTACGTGTGAGGGCGCGGGTTAGTGTCGGCGTACGGGTGAGGATTAGGGGACGGGTGAGGGTCAGGCTTCGGGGAAGGGTTAGGGTTAGGGTTCGGGCTAGGGTTAGGGTTAGGGGACGGGGACGGTTTAGGGTCCAGGTGAGGGTACGACAACGCTTTAGGGGGAGCGTACGTGTGAGGGCGCAGGTTAGTGTCGGCGTACGGGTTAGGATTAGGGGACGGGTGAGGGTCAGGCTTCGGGGAAGGGTTAGGGTTAGGGTTCGGGCTAGGGTTAGGGTTAGGGGACGGGGACGGTTTAGGTTCCAGGTGAGGGTACGACAACGCTTTAGGGGGAGCGTACGTGTGAGGGCGCGGGTTAGTGTCAGCGTACGGGTGAGGATTAGGGGACGGGTGAGGGTCAGGCTTCGGGGAAGGGTTAGGGTTAGGGTTCGGGCTAGGGTTAGGGTTATGGAACGGGGACGGTTTAGCGTCCAGGTGAGGGTACGACAACGCTTTAGGGGGAGCGTACGTGTGAGGGCGCGGGTTAATGTCAGCGTACGAGTGAGGATTAGGGGACGGGTGAGGGTCAGGCTTCGGAGAAGGGTTAGGGTTAGGGTTCGGGCTAGGGTTAGGGTTAGGGGACGGGGACGGTTTAGGGTCCAGGTGAGGGTACGACAACGCTTTAGGGGGAGCGTACGTGTGAGGGCGCGGGTTAGTGTCAGCGTACAGGTGAGGATTAGGGGACGGGTGAGGGTCAGGCTTCGGGGAAGGGTTAGGGTTAGGGTTCGGGCTAGGGTTAGGGTTATGGGACGGGGACGGTTTAGGGTCCAGGTGAGGGTACGACAACGCTTTAGGGGGAGCGTACGTGTGAGGGCGCGGGTTAGTGTCAGCGTACGAGTGAGGATTAGGGGACGGGTGAGTGTCAGGCTTCGGAGAAGGTTTAGGGTTAGGGTTCGGGCTAGGGTTAGGGTTAGGGGACGGGGACGGTTTAGGGTCCAGGTGAGGGTACGACAACGCTTTAGGGGGAGCGTACGTGTGAGGGCGCGGGTTAGTGTCAGCGTACGGGTGAGGATTAGGGGACGGGTGAGGGTCAGGCTTCGGGGAAGGGTTAGGGTTAGGGTTCGGGCTAGGGTTAGGGTTAGGGGACGGGGACGGTTTAGGGTCCAGGTGAGGGTACGACAACGCTTTAGGGGGAGCGTACGTGTGAGGGCGCGGGTTAGTGTCAGCGTACGGGTTAGGATTAGGGGACGGGTGAGGGTCAGGCTTCGGGGAAGGGTTAGGGTTAGGGTTCGGGCTAGGGTTAGGGTTAGGGGACAGGGACGGTTTAGGGTCCAGGTGAGGGTACGACAACGCTTTAGGGGGAGCGTACGTGTGAGGGCGCGGGTTAGTGTCAGCGTACGGGTTAGGATTAGGGGAAGGGTGAGGGTCAGGCTTCGGGGAAGGGTTAGGGTTAGGGTTCGGGCTAGGGTTAGGGTTAGGGGACGGGGACGGTTTAGGGTCCAGGTGAGGGTACGACAACGCTTTAGGGGGAGCGTACGTGTGAGGGCGCGGGTTAGTGTCAGCGTACGGGTTAGGATTAGGGGACGGGTGAGGGTCAGGCTTCGGGGAAGGGTTAGGGTTAGGGTTCGGGCTAGGGTTAGGGTTAGGGGACGGGGACGGTTTCGGGTCCAGGTGAGGGTACGACAACGCTTTAGGGGGAGCGTACGTGTGAGGGCGCGGGTTAGTGTCAGCGTACGGGTTAGGATTAGGGGACGGGTGAGGATCAGGCTTCGGGGAAGGGTTAGGGTTAGGGTTCGGGCTAGGGTTAGGGTTAGGGGACGGGGACGGTTTAGGGTCCAGGTGAGGGTACGTCAACGCTTTAGGGGGAGCGTACGTGTGAGGGCGCGGGTTAGTGTCAACGTACGGGTTAGGATTAGGGGACGGGTGAGGGTCAGGCTTCGGGGAAGGGTTAGGGTTAGGGTTCGGGCTAGGGTTAGGGTTAGGGGACGGGGACGGTTTAGGGTCCAGGTGAGGGTACGACAACGCTTTACGGGGAGCGTACGTGTGAGGGCGCGGGTTAGTGTCAGCGTACGGGTGAGGATTAGGGGACGGGTGAGGGTCAGGCTTCGGGGAAGGGTTAGGGTTAGGGTTCGGGCTAGGGTTAGGGTTAGGGGACGGGGACGGTTTAGGGTCCAGGTGAGGGTACGACAACGCTTTAGGGGGAGCGTACGTGTGAGGGCGCGGGTTAGTGTCAGCGTACGGGTGAGGATTAGGGGACGGGTGAGGGTCAGGCTTCGGGGAAGGGTTAGGGTTAGGGTTCGGGCTAGGGTTAGGGTTAGGGGACGGGGACGGTTTAGGGTCCAGGTGAGGGTACGACAACGCTTTAGGGGGAGCGTACGTGTGAGGGCGCGGGTTAGTGTCGGCGTACGGTTGAGGATTAGGGGACGGGTGAGGGTCAGGCTTCGGGGAAGTGTTAGGGTTAGGGCTAGGGTTAGGGTTAGGGGACGGGGACGGTTTAGGGTCCAGGTGAGGGTACGATAACGCTTTAGGGGGAGCGTACGTGTGAGGGCGCGGGTTAGTGTCAGCGTACGGGTTAGGATTAGGGGACGGGTGAGGGTCAGGCTTCGGGGAAGGGTTAGGGTTAGGGTTCGGGCTAGGGTTAGGGTTAGGGGACGGGGACGGTTTAGGGTCCAGGTGAGGGTACGACAACGCTTTACGGGGAGCGTACGTGTGAGGGCGCGGGTTAGTGTCAGCGTACGGGTTAGGATTAGGGGACGGGTGAGGGTCAGGCTTCGGGGAAGGGTTAGGGTTAGGGTTCGGGCTAGGGTTAGGGTTAGGGGACGGGGACGGTTTAGGGTCCAGGTGAGGGTACGACAACGCTTTAGGGGGAGCGTACGTGTGAGGGCGCGGGTTAGTGTCAGCGTACGGGTTAGGATTAGGGGACGGGTGAGGGTCAGGCTTCGGGGAAGGGTTAGGGTTAGGGTTCGGGCTAGGGTTAGGGTTAGGGGACGGGGACGGTTTAGGGTCCAGGTGAGGGTACGACAACGCTTTACGGGGAGCGTACGTGTGAGGGCGCAGGTTAGTGTCAGCGTACGGGTTAGGATTAGGGGACGGGTGAGGGTCAGGCTTCGCGGAAGGGTTAGGGTTAGGGTTCGGGCTAGGGTTAGGGTTAGGGGACGGGGACGGTTTAGGGTCCAGGTGAGGGTACGACAACGCTTTAGGGGGAGCGTACGTGTGAGGGCGCGGGTTAGTGTCAGCGTACGGGTTAGGATTAGGGGAAGGGTGAGGGTCAGGCTTCGGGGAAGGGTTAGGGTTAGGGTTCGGGCTAGGGTTAGGGTTAGGGGACGGGGACGGTTTAGGGTCCAGGTGAGGGTACGACAACGCTTTAGGGGGAGCGTACGTGTGAGGGCGCGGGTTAGTGTCAGCGTACGGGTTAGGATTAGGGGAAGGGTGAGGGTCAGGCTTCGGGGAAGGGTTAGGGTTAGGGTTCGGGCTAGGGTTAGGGTTAGGGGACGGGGACGGTTTAGGGTCCAGGTGAGGGTACGACAACGCTTTAGGGGGAGCGTACGTGTGAGGGCGCGGGTTAGTGTCGGCGTACGGGTGAGGATTAGGGGACGGGTGAGGGTCAGGCTTCGGGGAAGGGTTAAGGTTAGGGTTCGGGCTAGGGTTAGGGTTAGGGGACGGGGACGGTTTAGGGTCCAGGTGAGGGTACGACAACGCTTTAGGGGGAGCGTACGTGTGAGGGCGCGGGTTAGTGTCAGCGTACGGGTGAGGATTAGGGGACGGGTGAGGGTCAGGCTTCGGGGAAGGGTTAGGGTTAGGGTTCGGGCTAGGGTTAGGGTTAGGGGACGGGGACGGTTTAGGGTCCAGGTGAGGGTACGACAACGCTTTAGGGGGAGCGTACGTGTGAGGGCGCTGGTTAGTGTCAGCGTACGGGTTAGGATTAGAGGACGGGTGAGGGTCAGGCTTCGGGGAAGGGTTAGGGTTAGGGTTCGGGCTAGGGTTAGTGTTAGGGGACAGGGACGGTTTAGGGTCCAGGTGAGGGTACGACAACGCTTTAGGGGGAGCGTACGTGTGAGGGTGCGGGTTAGTGTCAGCGTACGGGTTAGGATTAGGGGAAGGGTGAGGGTCAGGCTTCGGGGAAGGGTTAGGGTTAGGGTTCGGGCTAGGGTTAGGGTTAGGGGACGGGGACGGTTTAGGGTCCAGGTGAGGGTACGACAACGCTTTAGGGGGAGCGTACGTGTGAGGGCGCGGGTTAGTGTCAGCGTACGGGTTAGGATTAGGGGAAGGGTGAGGGTCAGGCTTCGGGGAAGGGTTAGGGTTAGGGTTCGGGCTAGGGTTAGGGTTAGGGGACGGGGACGGTTTAGGGTCCAGGTGAGGGTACGACAACGCTTTAGGGGGAGCGTACGTGTGAGGGCGCGGGTTAGTGTCGGCGTACGGGTGAGGATTAGGGGACGGGTGAGGGTCAGGCTTCGGGGAAGGGTTAAGGTTAGGGTTCGGGCTAGGGTTAGGGTTAGGGGACGGGGACGGTTTAGGGTCCAGGTGAGGGTACGACAACGCTTTAGGGGGAGCGTACGTGTGAGGGCGCGGGATAGTGTCAGCGTACGGGTGAGGATTAGGGGACGGGTGAGGGTCAGGCTTCGGGGAAGGGTTAGGGTTAGGGTTCGGGCTAGGGTTAGGGTTAGGGGACGGGGACGGTTTAGGGTCCAGGTGAGGGTACGACAACGCTTTAGGGGGAGCGTACGTGTGAGGGCGCGGGTTAGTGTCAGCGTACGGGTGAGGATTAGGGGACGGGTGAGGGTCAGGCTTCGGGGAAGGGTTAGGGTTAGGGTTCGGGCTACAGTTAGGGTTAGGGGACGGGGATGGTTTAGGGTCCAGGTGAGGGTACGACAACGCTTTAGGGGGAGCGTACGTGTGAGGGCGCGGGTTAGTGTCAGCGTACGGGTTAGGATTAGGGGAAGGGTGAGGGTCAGGCTTCGGGGAAGGGTTAGGGTTAGGGTTCGGGCTAGGGTTAGGGTTAGGGGACGGGGACGGTTTAGGGTCCAGGTGAGGGTACGACAACGCTTTAGGGGGAGCGTACGAGTGAGGGCGCGGGTTAGTGTCAGCGTACGGTTGAGGATTAGGGGACGGGTGAGTGTCAGGCTTCGGGGAAGTGTTAGGGTTAGGGTTCGGGCTAGGGTTAGGGTTAGGGGACGGGGACGGTTTAGGGTCCAGGTGAGGGTACGACAACGCTTTAGGGGGAGCGTACGTGTGAGGGCGCGGGTTAGTGTCAGCGTACGGGTTAGGATTAGGGGAAGGGTGAGGGTCAGGCTTCGGGGAAGGGTTAGGGTTAGGGTTCGGGCTAGGGTTAGGGTTAGGGGACGGGGACGGTTTAGGGTCCAGGTGAGGGTACGACAACGCTTTAGGGGGAGCGTACGTGTGAGGGCGCGGGTTAGTGTCGGCGTACGGGTGAGGATTAGGGGACGGGTGAGGGTCAGGCTTCGGGGAAGGGTTAAGGTTAGGGTTCGGGCTAGGGTTAGGGATAGGGGACGGGGACGGTTTAGGGTCCAGGTGAGGGTACGACAACGCTTTAGGGGGAGCGTACGTGTGAGGGCGCGGGTTAGTGTCAGCGTACGGGTTAGGATTAGGGGACGGGTGAGGGTCAGGCTTCGGGGAAGGGTTAGGGTTAGGGTTCGGGCTAGGGTTAGGGTTAGGGGACGGGGACGGTTTAGGGTCCAGGTGAGGGTACGACAACGCTTTAGGGGGAGCGTACGTGTGAGGGCGCGGGTTAGTGTCAGCGTACGGGTGAGGATTAGGGGACGGGTGAGGGTCAGGCTTCGGGGAAGGGTTAGGCTTAGGGTTCGGGCTAGGGTTAGGGTTAGGGGACGGGGACGGTTTAGGGTCCATGTTAGGGTACGACAACGCTTTAGGGGGAGCGTACGTGTGAGGGCGCGGGTTAGTGTCAGCGTACGGGTTAGGATTAGGGGAAGGGTGAGGGTCAGGCTTCGGGGAAGGGTTAGGGTTAGGGTTCGGGCTAGGGTTAGGGTTAGGGGACGGGGACGGTTTAGGGTCCAGGTGAGGGTACGACAATGCTTTAGGGGGAGCGTACGTGTGAGGGCGCGGGTTAGTGTCAGCGTACGGGTGAGGATTAGGGGACGGGTGAGGGTCAGGCTTCGGGGAAGGGTTAGGGTTAGGGTTCGGGCTAGGTTTAGGGTTTGGGTTAGGGGACGGTTTAGGGACCAGGTGAGGGTACGACAACGCTTTAGGGGGAGCGTACGTGTGAGGGCGCGGGTTAGTGTCAGCGTACGGGTGAGGATTAGGGGACGTGTGAGGGTCAGGCTTCGGGGAAGGGTTAGGCTTAGGGTTCGGGCTAGGGTTAGGGTTAGGGGACGGGGACGGTTTAGGGTCCAGGTGAGGGTACGACAACGCTTTAGGGGGAGCGTACGTGTGAGGGCGCGGGTTAGTGTCAGCGTACGGGTGAGGATTAGGGGACGGGTGAGGGTCAGGCTTCGGGGAAGGGTTAGGGTTAGGGTTCGGGCTAGGGTTAGGGTTAGGGGACGGGGACGGTTTAGGGTCCAGGTGAGGGTACGACAATGCTTTAGGGGGAGCGTGCGTGTGAGGGCGCGGGTTAGTGTCAGCGTACGGGTGAGGATTAGGGGACGGGTGAGGGTCAGGCTTCGGGGAAGGGTTAGTGTTAGGGTTCGGGCTAGGGTTAGGGTTAGGGGACGGGGACGGTTTAGGGTCCAGGTGAGGGTACGACAACGCTTTAGGGGGAGCGTACGTGTGAGGGCGCGGGTTAGTGTCAGCGTACGGGTGAGGATTAGGGGACGGGTGAGGGTCAGGCTTCGGGGAAGGGTTAGGTTTAGGGTTCGGGCTAGGGTTAGGGTTAGGGGACGGGGACGGTTTAGGGTCCAGGTGAGGGTACGACAACGCTTTAGGGGGAGCGTACGTGTGAGGGCGCGGGTTAGTGTCAGCGTACGGGAGAGGATTAGGGGACGGGAGAGGGTCAGGCTTCGGGGAAGGGTTAGGGTTAGGGTTCGGGCTAGGGTTAGGGTTAGGGGACGGGGACGGTTTAGGGTCCAGGTGAGGGTACGACAACGCTTTAGGGGGAGCGTACGTGTGAGGGCGCGGGTTAGTGTCGGCGTACGGGTGAGGATTAGGGGACGGGTGAGGGTCAGGCTTCGGGGAAGGGTTAGGGTTAGGGTTCGGGCTAGGGTTAGGGTTAGGGGACGGGGACGGTTTAGGGTCCAGGTGAGGGTACGACAACGCTTTAGGGGGAGCGTACGTGTGAGGGCGCGGGTTAGTGTCAGCGTACGGGTGAGGATTAGGGGACGGGTGAGGGTCAGGCTTCGGGGAAGGGTTAGGGTTAGGGTTCGGGCTAGGGTTAGGGTTAGGGGACGGGGACGGTTTAGGGTCCAGGTGAGGGTACGACAACGCTTTAGGGGGAGCGTACGTGTGAGGGCGCGGGTTAGTGTCAGCGTACGGGTGAGGATTAGGGGACGGGTGAGGGTCAGGCTTCGGGGAAGTGTTAGGGTTAGGGTTCGGGCTAGGGTTAGGGTTAGGGGACGGGGACGGTTTAGGGTCCAGGTGAGGGTACGACAACGCTTTAGGGGGAGCGTACGTGTGAGGGCGCGGGTTAGTGTCAGCGTACGGGTTAGGATTAGGGGACGGGTGAGGGTCAGGCTTCGGGGAAGGGTTAGGTTTAGGGTTCGGGCCAGGGTTAGGGTTAGGGGACGGGGACGGTTTAGGGTCCAGGTGAGGGTACGACAACGCTTTAGGGGGAGCGTACGTGTGAGGGCGCGGGTTAGTGTCAGCGTACGGGTTAGGATTAGGGGACGGGTGAGGGTCAGGCTTCGGGGAAGGGTTAGGGTTAGGGTTCGGGCTAGGGTTAGGGTTAGGGGACGGGGACGGTTTAGGGTCCAGGTGAGGGTACGACAACGCTTTAGGGGGAGCGTACGTGTGAGGGCGCGGGTTAGTGTCAGCGTACGGGTTAGGATTAAGGGACGGGTGAGGGTCAGGCTTCGGGGAAGTGTTAGGGTTAGGGTTCGGGCTAGGGTTAGGGTTAGGGGACGGGGACGGTTTAGGGTCCAGGTGAGGGTACGACAACGCTTTAGGGGGAGCGTACGTGTGAGGGCGCGGGTTAGTGTCAACGTACGGGTTAGGATTAGGGGACGGGTGAGGGTCAGGCTTCGGGGAAGGTTTAGGGTTAGGGTTCGGGCTAGGGTTAGGGTTAGGGGACGGGGACGGTTTAGGGTCCAGGTGAGGGTACGACAACGCTTTAGGGGGAGCGTACGTGTGAGGGCGCGGGTTAGTGTCAGCGTACGGGTGAGGATTAGGGGACGGGTGAGGGTCAGGCTTCGGGGAAGGGTTAGGTTTAGGGTTCGGGCTAGGGTTAGGGTTAGGGGACGGGGACGGTTTAGGGTCCAGGTGAGGGTACGACAACGCTTTAGGGGGAGCGTACGTGTGAGGGCGCTGGTTAGTGTCGGCGTACGGGTTAGGATTAGGGGACGGGTGAGGGTCAGGCTTCAGGGAAGGGTTAGGGTTAGGGTTCGGGCTAGGGTTAGGGTTAGGGGACGGGGACGGTTTAGGGTCCAGGTGAGGGTACGACAACGCTTTACGGGGAGCGTACGTGTGAGGGCGCGGGTTAGTGTCAGCGTACGGGTGAGGATTAGGGGACGGGTGAGGGTCAGGCTTCGGGGAAGGGTTAGGGTTAGGGTTCGGGCTAGGGTTAGGGTTAGGGGACGGGGACGGTTTAGGGTCCAGGTGAGGGTACGACAACGCTTTAGGGGGAGCGTACGTGTGAGGGCGTGGGTTAGTGTCAGCGTACGGGTTAGGATTAGGGGAAGGGTGAGGGTCAGGCTTCGGGGAAGGGTTAGGGTTAGGGTTCGGGCTAGGGTTAGGGTTAGGGGACGGGGACGGTTTAGGGTCCAGGTGAGGGTACGACAACGCTTTAGGGGGAGCGTACGTGTGAGGGCGCGGGTTAGTGTCGGCGTACGGGTGAGGATTAGGGGACGGGTGAGGGTCAGGCTTCGGGGAAGTGTTAAGGTTAGGGTTCGGGCTAGGGTTAGGGTTAGGGGATGGGGACGGTTTAGGGTCCAGGTGAGGGTACGACAACGCTTTAGGGGGAGCGTACGTTTGAGGGCGCGGGTTAGTGTCAGCGTACGGGTTAGGATTAGGGGACGGGTGAGGGTCAGGCTTCGGGGAAGGGTTAGGGTTAGGGTTCGGGCTAGGGTTAGGGTTAGGGGACGGGGACGGTTTAGGGTCCAGGTGAGGGTACGACAACGCTTTAGGGGGAGCATACTTGTGAGGGCGCGGGTTAGTGTCAGCGTACGGGTGAGGATTAGGGGACGGGTGAGGGTCAGGCTTCGGGGAAGGGTTAGGGTTAGGGTTCGGGCTAGGGTTAGGGTTAGGGGACGGGGACGGTTTAGGGTCCAGGTGAGGGTACGACAACGCTTTAGGGGGAGCGTACGTGTGAGGGCGCGGGTTAGTGTCAGCGTACGGGTGAGGATTAGGGGACGGGTGAGGGTCAGGCTTCGGGGAAGGGTTAGGGTTAGGGTTCGGGCTAGGGTTAGGGTTAGGGGACGGGGACGGTTTAGGGTCCAGGTGAGGGTACGACAACGCTTTAGGGGGAGCGTACGTGTGAGGGCGCGGGTTAGTGTCAGCGTACGGGTGAGGATTAGGGGACGGGTGAGGGTCAGGCTTCGGGGAAGGGTTAGGGTTAGGGTTCGGGCTAGGGTTAGGGTTAGGGGACGGGGACGGTTTAGGGTCCAGGTTAGGGTACGACAACGCTTTAGGGGGAGCATACTTGTGAGGGCGCGGGTTAGTGTCAGCGTACGGGTGAGGATTAGGGGACGGGTGAGGGTCAGGCTTCGGGGAAGGGTTAGGGTTAGGGTTCGGGCTAGGGTTAGGGTTAGGGGACGGGGACGGTTTAGGGTCCAGGTGAGGGTATGACAACGCTTTAGGGGGAGCGTACGTGTGAGGGCGCGGGTTAGTGTCAGCGTACGGGTGAGGATTAGGGGACGGGTGAGGGTCAGGCTTCGGGGAAGGGTTAGGGTTAGGGTTCGGGCTAGGTTTAGGGTTAGGGTTAGGGGACGGTTTAGGGTCCAGGTGAGGGTACGACAACGCTTTAGGGGGAGCGTACGTGTGAGGGCGCGGGTTAGTGTCAGCGTACGGGTGAGGATTAGGGGACGGGTGAGGGTCAGGCTTCGGGGAAGGGTTAGGCTTAGGGTTCGGGCTAGGGTTAGGGTTAGGGGACGGGGACGGTTTAGGGTCCAGGTGAGGGTACGACAACGCTTTAGGGGGAGCGTACGTGTGAGGGCGCGGGTTAGTGTCAGCGTACGGGTGAGGATTAGGGGACGGGTGAGTGTCAGGCTTCGGGGAAGGGTTAGGGTTAGGGTTCGGGCTAGGGTTAGGGTTAGGGGACGGGGACGGTTCAGGGTCCACGTGAGGGTACGACAACGCTTTAGGGGGAGCGTGCGTGTGAGGGCGCGGGTTAGTGTCAGCGTACGGGTGAGGATTAGGGGACGGGTGAGGGTCAGGCTTCGGGGAAGGGTTAAGGTTAGGGTTCGGGCTAGGGTTAGGGTTAGGGGACGGGGACGGTTTAGGGTCCAGGTGAGGGTACGACAACGCTTTAGGGGGAGCGTACGTGTGAGGGCGCGGGTTAGTGTCGGCGTACGGGTGAGGATTAGGGGACGGGTGAGGGTCAGGCTTCGGGGAAGGGTTAGGGTTAGGGTTCGGGCTAGGGTTAGGGTTAGGGGACGGGGACGGTTTAGGGTCCAGGTGAGGGTACGACAACGCTTTAGGGGGAGCGTACGTGTGAGGGCGCAGGTTAGTGTCGGCGTACGGGTTAGGATTAGGGGACGGGTGAGGGTCAGGCTTCGGGGAAGATTTAGGGTTAGGGTTCGGGCTAGGGTTAGGGTTAGGGGACGGGGACGGTTTAGGGTCCAGGTGAGGGTACGACAACGCTTTAGGGGGAGCGTATGTGTGAGGGCGCGGGTTAGTGTCAGCGTACGGGTTAGGATTAGGGGACGGGTGAGGGTCAGGCTTCGGGGAAGGGTTAGGGTTAGGGTTCGGGCTAGGGTTAGGGTTAGGGGACGGGGACGGTTTAGGGTCCAGGTGAGGGTACGACAACGCTTTAGGGGGAGCGTACGTGTGAGGGCGCGGGTTAGTGTCAGCGTACGGGTTAGGATTAGGGGACGGGTGAGGGTCAGGCTTCGGGGAAGGGTTAGGGTTAGGGTTCGGGCTAGGGTTAGGGTTAGGGGACGGGGACGGTTTAGGGTCCAGGTGAGGGTACGACAACGCTTTGGGGGAGCGTACGTGTGAGGGCGCGGGTTAGTGTCAGCGTACGGGTGAGGATTAGGGGACGGGTGAGGGTCAGGCTTCGGGGAAGGGTTAGGGTTAGGGTTCGGGCTAGGGTTAGGGTTAGGGGACGGGGACGGTTTAGGGTCCAGGTGAGGGTACGACAACGCTTTAGGGGGAGCGTACGTGTGAGGGCGCGGGTTAGTGTCAGCGTACGGGTTAGGATTAGGGGACGGGTGAGGGTCAGGCTTCGGGGAAGGGTTAGGGTTAGGGTTCGGGCTAGGGTTAGGGTTAGGGGACGGGGACGGTTTAGGGTCCAGGTGAGGGTACGACAACGCTTTAGGGGGAGCGTACGTGTGAGGGCGCGGGTTAGTGTCAGCGTACGGGTGAGGATTAGGGGACGGGTGAGGGTCAGGCTTCGGGGAAGGGTTAGGGTTAGGGTTCGGGCTAGGGTTAGGGTTAGGGGACGGGGACGGTTTAGGGTCCAGGTGAGGGTACGACAACGCTTTAGGGGGAGCGTACGTGTGAGGGCGCGGGTTAGTGTCAGCGTACGGGTTAGGATTAGGGGACGGGTGAGGGTCAGGCTTCGGGGAAGGGTTAGGGTTAGGGTTCGGGCTAGGGTTAGGGTTAGGGGACGGGGACGGTTTAGGGTCCAGGTGAGGGTACGACAACGCTTTAGGGGGAGCGTACGTGTGAGGGCGCGGGTTAGTGTCAGCGTACGGGTTAGGATTAGGGGACGGGTGAGGGTCAGGCTTCGGTGAAGGGTTAGGGTTAGGGTTCGGGCTAGGGTTAGGGTTAGGGGACGGGGACGGTTTAGGGTCCAGGTGAGGGTACGACAACGCTTTAGGGGGAGCGTACGTGTGAGGGCGCGGGTTAGTGTCAACGTACCGGTTATGATTAGGGGACGGGTGAGGGTCAGGCTTCGGGGAAGGGTTAGGGTTAGGGTTCGGGCTAGGGTTAGGGTTAGGGGACGGGGACGGTTTAGGGTCCAGGTGAGGGTACGAAAACGCTTTACGGGGAGCGTACGTGTGAGGGCGCGGGTTAGTGTCAGCGTACGGGTTAGGATTAGGGGACGGGTGAGGGTCAGGCTTCGGGGAAGGGTTAGGGTTAGGGTTCGGGCTAGGGTTAGGGTTAGGGGACGGGGACGGTTTAGGGTCCAGGTGAGGGTACGACAACGCTTTAGGGGGAGCGTACGTGTGAGGGCGCGGGTTAGTGTCAGCGTACGGGTTAGGATTAGGGGACGGGTGAGGGTCAGGCTTCGGGGAAGGGTTAGGGTTAGGGTTCGGGCTAGGGTTAGGGTTAGGGGACGGGGACGGTTTAGGGTCCAGGTGAGGGTACGACAACGCTTTAGGGGGAGCGTACGTGTGAGGGCGCGGGTTAGTGTCAGCGTACGGGTTAGGATTAGGGGACGGGTGAGGGTCAGGCTTCGGGGAAGTGTTAGGGTTAGGGTTCGGGCTAGGGTTAGGGTTAGGGGACGGGGACGGTTTAGGGTCCAGGTGAGGGTATGACAACGCTTTAGGGGGAGCGTACGTGTGAG
This sequence comes from Pseudorca crassidens, assembly GCF_039906515.1. NCBI lineage: Eukaryota > Metazoa > Chordata > Mammalia > Artiodactyla > Delphinidae > Pseudorca > Pseudorca crassidens. The sequence continues at coordinate 223,507 of NC_090311.1, read as the reverse complement.
GGCGCGGGTTAGTGTCAGCGTACGGGTTAGGATTAGGGGACGGGTGAGGGTCAGGCTTCGGGGAAGGGTTAGGGTTAGGGTTCGGGCTAGGGTTAGGGTTAGGGGACGGGGACGGTTTAGGGTCCAGGTGAGGGTACGACAACGCTTTAGGGGGAGCGTACGTGTGAGGGCGCGGGTTAGTGTCAGCGTACGGGTGAGGATTAGGGGACGGGTGAGGGTCAGGCTTCGGGGAAGGGTTAGGGTTAGGGTTCGGGCTAGGTTTAGGGTTAGGGTTAGGGGACGGTTTAGGGTCCAGGTGAGGGTACGACAACGCTTTAGGGGGAGCGTACGTGTGAGGGCGCGGGTTAGTGTCAGCGTACGGGTGAGGATTAGGGGACGGGTGAGGGTCAGGCTTCGGGGAAGGGTTAGGCTTAGGGTTCGGGCTAGGGTTAGGGTTAGGGGACGGGGACGGTTTAGGGTCCAGGTGAGGGTACGACAACGCTTTAGGGGGAGCGTACGTGTGAGGGCGCGGGTTAGTGTCAGCGTACGGGTGAGGATTAGGGGACGGGTGAGTGTCAGGCTTCGGGGAAGGGTTAGGGTTAGGGTTCGGGCTAGGGTTAGGGTTAGGGGACGGGGACGGTTCAGGGTCCACGTGAGGGTACGACAACGCTTTAGGGGGAGCGTGCGTGTGAGGGCGCGGGTTAGTGTCAGCGTACGGGTGAGGATTAGGGGACGGGTGAGGGTCAGGCTTCGGGGAAGGGTTAAGGTTAGGGTTCGGGCTAGGGTTAGGGTTAGGGGACGGGGACGGTTTAGGGTCCAGGTGAGGGTACGACAACGCTTTAGGGGGAGCGTACGTGTGAGGGCGCGGGTTAGTGTCGGCGTACGGGTGAGGATTAGGGGACGGGTGAGGGTCAGGCTTCGGGGAAGGGTTAGGGTTAGGGTTCGGGCTAGGGTTAGGGTTAGGGGACGGGGACGGTTTAGGGTCCAGGTGAGGGTACGACAACGCTTTAGGGGGAGCGTACGTGTGAGGGCGCAGGTTAGTGTCGGCGTACGGGTTAGGATTAGGGGACGGGTGAGGGTCAGGCTTCGGAGAAGATTTAGGGTTAGGGTTCGGGCTAGGGTTAGGGTTAGGGGACGGGGACGGTTTAGGGTCCAGGTGAGGGTACGACAACGCTTTAGGGGGAGCGTATGTGTGAGGGCGCGGGTTAGTGTCAGCGTACGGGTTAGGATTAGGGGACGGGTGAGGGTCAGGCTTCGGGGAAGGGTTAGGGTTAGGGTTCGGGCTAGGGTTAGGGTTAGGGGACGGGGACGGTTTAGGGTCCAGGTGAGGGTACGACAACGCTTTAGGGGGAGCGTACGTGTGAGGGCGCGGGTTAGTGTCAGCGTACGGGTTAGGATTAGGGGACGGGTGAGGGTCAGGCTTCGGGGAAGGGTTAGGGTTAGGGTTCGGGCTAGGGTTAGGGTTAGGGGACGGGGACGGTTTAGGGTCCAGGTGAGGGTACGACAACGCTTTGGGGGAGCGTACGTGTGAGGGCGCGGGTTAGTGTCAGCGTACGGGTGAGGATTAGGGGACGGGTGAGGGTCAGGCTTCGGGGAAGGGTTAGGGTTAGGGTTCGGGCTAGGGTTAGGGTTAGGGGACGGGGACGGTTTAGGGTCCAGGTGAGGGTACGACAACGCTTTAGGGGGAGCGTACGTGTGAGGGCGCGGGTTAGTGTCAGCGTACGGGTTAGGATTAGGGGACGGGTGAGGGTCAGGCTTCGGGGAAGGGTTAGGGTTAGGGTTCGGGCTAGGGTTAGGGTTAGGGGACGGGGACGGTTTAGGGTCCAGGTGAGGGTACGACAACGCTTTAGGGGGAGCGTACGTGTGAGGGCGCGGGTTAGTGTCAGCGTACGGGTGAGGATTAGGGGACGGGTGAGGGTCAGGCTTCGGGGAAGGGTTAGGGTTAGGGTTCGGGCTAGGGTTAGGGTTAGGGGACGGGGACGGTTTAGGGTCCAGGTGAGGGTACGACAACGCTTTAGGGGGAGCGTACGTGTGAGGGCGCGGGTTAGTGTCAGCGTACGGGTTAGGATTAGGGGACGGGTGAGGGTCAGGCTTCGGGGAAGGGTTAGGGTTAGGGTTCGGGCTAGGGTTAGGGTTAGGGGACGGGGACGGTTTAGGGTCCAGGTGAGGGTACGACAACGCTTTAGGGGGAGCGTACGTGTGAGGGCGCGGGTTAGTGTCAGCGTACGGGTTAGGATTAGGGGACGGGTGAGGGTCAGGCTTCGGGGAAGGGTTAGGGTTAGGGTTCGGGCTAGGGTTAGGGTTAGGGGACGGGGACGGTTTAGGGTCCAGGTGAGGGTACGACAACGCTTTAGGGGGAGCGTACGTGTGAGGGCGCGGGTTAGTGTCAGCGTACGGGTTAGGATTAGGGGACGGGTGAGGGTCAGGCTTCGGGGAAGGGTTAGGGTTAGGGTTCGGGCTAGGGTTAGGGTTAGGGGACGGGGACGGTTTAGGGTCCAGGTGAGGGTACGACAACGCTTTAGGGGGAGCGTACGTGTGAGGGCGCGGGTAAGTGTCAGCGTACGGGTTAGGATTAGGGGACGGGTGAGGGTCAGGCTTCGGGGAAGTGTTAGGGTTAGGGTTCGGGCTAGGGTTAGGGTTAGGGGACGGGGACGGTTTAGGGTCCAGGTGAGGGTATGACAACGCTTTAGGGGGAGCGTACGTGTGAGGGCGCGGGTTAGTGTCAGCGTACGGGTTAGGATTAGGGGACGGGTGAGGGTCAGGCTTCGGGGAAGGGTTAGGGTTAGGGTTCGGGCTAGGGTTAGGGTTAGGGGACGGGGACGGTTTAGGGTCCAGGTGAGGGTACGACAACGCTTTAGGGGGAGCGTACGTGTGAGGGCGCGGGTTAGTGTCAGCGTACGGGTTAGGATTAGGGGACGGGTGAGGGTCAGGCTTCGGGGAAGGGTTAGGGTTAGGGTTCGGGCTAGGGTTAGGGTTAGGGGACGGGGACGGTTTAGGGTCCAGGTGAGGGTACGACAACGCTTTAGGGGGAGCGTACGTGTGAGGGCGCGGGTTAGTGTCAGCGTACGGGTTAGGATTAGGGGACGGGTGAGGGTCAGGCTTCGGGGAAGGGTTAGGGTTAGGGTTCGGGCTAGGGTTAGGGTTAGGGGACGGGGACGGTTTAGGGTCCAGGTGAGGGTACGACAACGCTTTAGGGGGAGCGTACGTGTGAGGGCGCGGGTTAGTGTCAGCGTACGGGTTAGGATTAGGGGACGGGTGAGGGTCAGGCTTCGGGGAAGGGTTAGGGTTAGGGTTCGGGCTAGGGTTAGGGTTAGGGGACGGGGACGGTTTAGGGTCCAGGTGAGGGTACGACAACGCTTTAGGGGGAGCGTACGTGTGAGGGCGCGGGTTAGTGTCAACGTACGGGTTAGGATTAGGGGACGGGTGAGGGTCAGGCTTCGGGGAAGGGTTAGGGTTAGGGTTCGGGGTAGGGTTAGGGTTAGGGGACGGGGACAGTTTAGGGTCCAGGTGAGGGTACGACAACGCTTTAGGGGGAGCGTACGTGTGAGGGCGCGGGTTAGTGTCAGCGTACGGGTTAGGATTAGGGGACGGGTGAGGGTCAGGCTTCGGGGAAGGGTTAGGGTTAGGGTTCGGGCTAGGGTTAGGGTTAGGGGACGGGGACGGTTTAGGGTCCAGGTGAGGGTACGACAACGCTTTAGGGGGAGCGTACGTGTGAGGGCGCGGGTTAGTGTCAGCGTACGGGTGAGGATTAGGGGACGGGTGAGGGTCAGGCTTCGGGGAAGGGTTAGGGTTAGGGTTCGGGCTAGGGTTAGGGTTAGGGGACGGGGACGGTTTAGGGTCCAGGTGAGGGTACGACAACGCTTTAGGGGGAGCGTACGTGTGAGGGCGCGGGTTAGTGTCAGCGTACGGGTGAGGATTAGGGGACGGGTGAGGGTCAGGCTTGGGGGAAGGGTTAGGGTTAGGGTTCTGGCTAGGGTTAGGGTTAGGGGACGGGGACGGTTTAGGGTCCAGGTGAGGGTACGACAACGCTTTAGGGGGAGCGTACGTGTGAGGGCGCGGGTTAGTGTCAGCGTACGGGTGAGGATTAGGGGACGGGTGAGGGTCAGGCTTCGGGGAAGGGTTAGGGTTAGGGTTCGGGCTAGGGTTAGGGTTAGGGGACGGGGACGGTTTAGGGTCCAGGTGAGGGTACGACAACGCTTTAGGGGGAGCGTACGTGTGAGGGCGCAGGTTAGTGTCAGCGTACGGGTGAGGATTAGGGGACGGGTGAGGGTCAGGCTTCGGGGAAGGGTTAGGGTTAGGGTTCGGGCTAGGGTTAGGGTTAGGGGACGGGGACGGTTTAGGGTCCAGGTGAGGGTACGACAACGCTTTAGGGGGAGCGTACGTGTGAGGGCGCGGGTTAGTGTCAGCGTACGGGTGAGGATTAGGGGACGGGTGAGGGTCAGGCTTCGGGGAAGGGTTAGGCTTAGGGTTCGGGCTAGGGTTAGGGTTAGGGGACGGGGACGGTTTAGGGTCCAGGTGAGGGTACGACAACGCTTTAGGGGGAGCGTACGTGTGAGGGCGCGGGTTAGTGTCAGCGTACGGGTGAGGATTAGGGGACGGGTGAGGGTCAGGCTTCGGGGAAGGGTTAGGGTTAGGGTTCGGGCTAGGGTTAGGGTTAGGGGACGGGGACGGTTTAGGGTCCAGGTGAGGGTACGACAACGCTTTAGGGGGAGCGTACGTGTGAGGGCGCGGGTTAGTGTCAGCGTACGGGTGAGGATTAGGGGACGGGTGAGGGTCAGGCTTCGGGGAAGGGTTAGGTTTAGGGTTCGGGCTAGAGTTAGGGTTAGGGGACGGGGACGGTTTAGGGTCCAGGTGAGGGTACGACAACGCTTTAGGGGGAGCGTACGTGTGAGGGCGCGGGTTAGTGTCAGCGTACGGGAGAGGATTAGGGGACGGGTGAGCGTCAGTCTTCGGGGAAGGGTTAGGGTTACGGTTCGGGCTAGGGTTAGGGTTAGGGGACGGGGACGGTTTAGGGTCCAGGTGAGGGTACGACAACGCTTTAGGGGGAGCGTACGTGTGAGGGCGCGGGTTAGTGTCGGCGTACGGGTGAGGATTAGGGGACGGGTGAGGGTCAGGCTTCGGGGAAGGGTTAAGGTTAGGGTTCGGGCTAGGGTTAGGGTTAGGGGACGGGGACGGTTTAGGGTCCAGGTGAGGGTACGACAACGCTTTAGGGGGAGCGTACGTGTGAGGGCGCGGGTTAGTGTCGGCGTACGGGTGAGGATTAGGGGACGGGTGAGGGTCAGGCTTCGGGGAAGGGTTAGGGTTAGGGTTCGGGCTAGGGTTAGGGTTAGGGGACGGGGACGGTTTAGGGTCCAGGTGAGGGTACGACAACGCTTTAGGGGGAGCGTACGTGTGAGGGCGCAGGTTAGTGTCGGCGTACGGGTTAGGATTAGGGGACGGGTGAGGGTCAGGCTTCGGGGAAGGGTTAGGGTTAGGGTTCGGGCTAGGGTTAGGGTTAGGGGACGGGGACGGTTTAGGGTCCAGGTGAGGGTACGACAACGCTTTAGGGGGAGCGTACGTGTGAGGGCGCGGGTTAGTGTCAGCGTACGGGTGAGGATTAGGGGACGGGTGAGGGTCAGGCTTCGGGGAAGGGTTAGGGTTAGGGTTCGGGCTAGGGTTAGGGTTAGGGGACGGGGACGGTTTAGGGTCCAGGTGAGGGTACGACAACGCTTTAGGGGGAGCGTACGTGTGAGGGCGCGGGTTAGTGTCAGCGTACGGGTGAGGATTAGGGGACGGGTGAGGGTCAGGCTTCGGGGAAGGGTTAGGGTTAGGGTTCGGGCTAGGGTTAGGGTTAGGGGACGGGGACGGTTTAGGGTCCAGGTGAGGGTACGACAACGCTTTAGGGGGAGCGTACGTGTGAGGGCGCGGGTTAGTGTCAGCGTACGGGTGAGGATTAGGGGACGGGTGAGGGTCAGGCTTCGGGGAAGGGTTAGGGTTAGGGTTCGGGCTAGGGTTAGGGTTAGGGGACGGGGACGGTTTAGGGTCCAGGTGAGGGTACGACAACGCTTTAGGGGGAGCGTACGTGTGAGGGCGCGGGTTAGTGTCAACGTACGGGTTAGGATTAGGGGACGGGTGAGGGTCAGGCTTCGGGGAAGGGTTAGGGTTAGGGTTCGGGGTAGGGTTAGGGTTAGGGGACGGGGACAGTTTAGGGTCCAGGTGAGGGTACGACAACGCTTTAGGGGGAGCGTACGTGTGAGGGCGCGGGTTAGTGTCAGCGTACGGGTTAGGATTAGGGGACGGGTGAGGGTCAGGCTTCGGGGAAGGGTTAGGGTTAGGGTTCGGGCTAGGGTTAGGGTTAGGGGACGGGGACGGTTTAGGGTCCAGGTGAGGGTACGACAACGCTTTAGGGGGAGCGTACGTGTGAGGGCGCGGGTTAGTGTCAGCGTACGGGTGAGGATTAGGGGACGGGTGAGGGTCAGGCTTCGGGGAAGGGTTAGGGTTAGGGTTCGGGCTAGGGTTAGGGTTAGGGGACGGGGACGGTTTAGGGTCCAGGTGAGGGTACGACAACGCTTTAGGGGGAGCGTACGTGTGAGGGCGCGGGTTAGTGTCAGCGTACGGGTGAGGATTAGGGGACGGGTGAGGGTCAGGCTTGGGGGAAGGGTTAGGGTTAGGGTTCTGGCTAGGGTTAGGGTTAGGGGACGGGGACGGTTTAGGGTCCAGGTGAGGGTACGACAACGCTTTAGGGGGAGCGTACGTGTGAGGGCGCGGGTTAGTGTCAGCGTACGGGTGAGGATTAGGGGACGGGTGAGGGTCAGGCTTCGGGGAAGGGTTAGGGTTAGGGTTCGGGCTAGGGTTAGGGTTAGGGGACGGGGACGGTTTAGGGTCCAGGTGAGGGTACGACAACGCTTTAGGGGGAGCGTACGTGTGAGGGCGCAGGTTAGTGTCAGCGTACGGGTGAGGATTAGGGGACGGGTGAGGGTCAGGCTTCGGGGAAGGGTTAGGGTTAGGGTTCGGGCTAGGGTTAGGGTTAGGGGACGGGGACGGTTTAGGGTCCAGGTGAGGGTACGACAACGCTTTAGGGGGAGCGTACGTGTGAGGGCGCGGGTTAGTGTCAGCGTACGGGTGAGGATTAGGGGACGGGTGAGGGTCAGGCTTCGGGGAAGGGTTAGGCTTAGGGTTCGGGCTAGGGTTAGGGTTAGGGGACGGGGACGGTTTAGGGTCCAGGTGAGGGTACGACAACGCTTTAGGGGGAGCGTACGTGTGAGGGCGCGGGTTAGTGTCAGCGTACGGGTGAGGATTAGGGGACGGGTGAGGGTCAGGCTTCGGGGAAGGGTTAGGGTTAGGGTTCGGGCTAGGGTTAGGGTTAGGGGACGGGGACGGTTTAGGGTCCAGGTGAGGGTACGACAACGCTTTAGGGGGAGCGTACGTGTGAGGGCGCGGGTTAGTGTCAGCGTACGGGTGAGGATTAGGGGACGGGTGAGGGTCAGGCTTCGGGGAAGGGTTAGGTTTAGGGTTCGGGCTAGAGTTAGGGTTAGGGGACGGGGACGGTTTAGGGTCCAGGTGAGGGTACGACAACGCTTTAGGGGGAGCGTACGTGTGAGGGCGCGGGTTAGTGTCAGCGTACGGGAGAGGATTAGGGGACGGGTGAGCGTCAGTCTTCGGGGAAGGGTTAGGGTTACGGTTCGGGCTAGGGTTAGGGTTAGGGGACGGGGACGGTTTAGGGTCCAGGTGAGGGTACGACAACGCTTTAGGGGGAGCGTACGTGTGAGGGCGCGGGTTAGTGTCGGCGTACGGGTGAGGATTAGGGGACGGGTGAGGGTCAGGCTTCGGGGAAGGGTTAAGGTTAGGGTTCGGGCTAGGGTTAGGGTTAGGGGACGGGGACGGTTTAGGGTCCAGGTGAGGGTACGACAACGCTTTAGGGGGAGCGTACGTGTGAGGGCGCGGGTTAGTGTCGGCGTACGGGTGAGGATTAGGGGACGGGTGAGGGTCAGGCTTCGGGGAAGGGTTAGGGTTAGGGTTCGGGCTAGGGTTAGGGTTAGGGGACGGGGACGGTTTAGGGTCCAGGTGAGGGTACGACAACGCTTTAGGGGGAGCGTACGTGTGAGGGCGCAGGTTAGTGTCGGCGTACGGGTTAGGATTAGGGGACGGGTGAGGGTCAGGCTTCGGGGAAGGGTTAGGGTTAGGGTTCGGGCTAGGGTTAGGGTTAGGGGACGGGGACGGTTTAGGGTCCAGGTGAGGGTACGACAACGCTTTAGGGGGAGCGTACGTGTGAGGGCGCGGGTTAGTGTCAGCGTACGGGTGAGGATTAGGGGACGGGTGAGGGTCAGGCTTCGGGGAAGGGTTAGGGTTAGGGTTCGGGCTAGGGTTAGGGTTAGGGGACGGGGACGGTTTAGGGTCCAGGTGAGGGTACGACAACGCTTTAGGGGGAGCGTACGTGTGAGGGCGCGGGTTAGTGTCAGCGTACGAGTGAGGATTAGGGGACGGGTGAGGGTCAGGCTTCGGGGAAGGGTTAGGGTTAGGGTTCGGGCTAGGGTTAGGGTTAGGGGACGGGGACGGTTTAGGGTCCAGGTGAGGGTACGACAACGCTTTAGGGGGAGCGTACGTGTGAGGGCGCGGGTTAGTGTCAGCGTACGGGTGAGGATTAGGGGACGGGTGAGGGTCAGGCTTCGGGGAAGGGTTAGGGTTAGGGTTCGGGCTAGGGTTAGGGTTAGGGGACGGGGACGGTTTAGGGTGCAGGTGAGGGTACGACAACGCTTTAGGGGGTGCGTACGTGTGAGGGCGCGGGTTAGTGTCAGCGTACGGGTTAGGATTAGGGGACGGGTGAGGGTCAGGCTTCGGGGAAGGGTTAGGGTTAGGGTTCGGGCTAGGGTTAGGGTTAGGGGACAGGGACGGTTTAGGGTCCAGGTGAGGGTACGACAACGCTTTAGGGGGAGCGTACGTGTGAGGGCGCGGTTTAGTGTCAGCGTACGGGTTAGGATTAGGGGACGGGTGAGGGTTAGGCTTCGGGGAAGGGTTAGGGTTAGGGTTCGGGCTAGGGTTAGGGTTAGGGGACGGGGACGGTTTAGGGTCCAGGTGAGGGTACGACAACGCTTTAGGGGGAGCGTACGTGTGAGGGCGCGGGTTAGTGTCAGCGTACAGGTTAGGATTAGGGGACGGGTGAGGGTCAGGCTTCGGGGAAGGGTTAGGGTTAGGGTTCGGGCTAGGGTTAGGGTTAGGGGACGGGGACGGTTTAGGGTCCAGGTGAGGGTACGACAACGCTTTAGGGGGAGCGTACGTGTGAGGGCGCGGGTTAGTGTCAACGTACGGGTTAGGATTAGGGGACGGGTGAGGGTCAGGCTTCGGGGAAGGGTTAGGGTTAGGGTTCGGGCTAGGGTTAGGGTTAGGGGACGGGGACGGTTTAGGGTCCAGGTGAGCGTACGACAACGCTTTACGGGGAGCGTACGTGTGAGGGCGCGGGTTAGTGTCAGCGTACGGGTTAGGATTAGGGGACGGGTGAGGGTCAGGCTTCGGGGAAGGGTTAGGGTTAGGGTTCGGGCTAGGGTTAGGGTTAGGGGACGGGGACGGTTTAGGGTCCAGGTGAGGGTACGACAACGCTTTAGGGGGAGCGTACGTGTGAGGGCGCGGGTTAGTGTCAGCGTACGGGAGAGGATTAGGGGACGGGAGAGGGTCAGGCTTCGGGGAAGGGTTAGGGTTAGGGTTCGGGCTAGGGTTAGGGTTAGGGGACGGGGACGGTTTAGGGTCCAGGTGAGGGTACGACAACGCTTTAGGGGGAGCGTACGTGTGAGGGCGCGGGTTAGTGTCGGCGTACGGGTTAGGATTAGGGGAAGGGTGAGGGTCAGGTTTCGGGGAAGGGTTAGGGTTAGGGTTCGGGCTAGGGTTAGGGTTAGGGGACGGGGACGGTTTAGGGTCCAGGTGAGGGTACGACAACGCTTTAGGGGGAGCGTACGTGTGAGGGCGCGGGTTAGTGTCAGCGTACGGGTGAGGATTAGGGGACGGGTGAGTGTCAGGCTTCGGGGAAGGGTTAGGGTTAGGGTTCGGGCTAGGGTTAGGGTTAGGGGACGGGGACGGTTTAGGGTCCAGGTGAGGGTACGACAACGCTTTAGGGGGAGCGTACGTGTGAGGGCGCGGGTTAGTGTCAGCGTACGAGTGAGGATTAGGGGACGGGTGAGGGTCAGGCTTCGGGGAAGGGTTAGGGTTAGGGTTCGGGCTAGGGTTAGGGTTAGGGGACGGGGACGGTTTAGGGTCCAGGTGAGGGTACGACAACGCTTTAGGGGGAGCGTACGTGTGAGGGCGCGGGTTAGTGTCAGCGTACGGGTGAGGATTAGGGGACGGGTGAGGGTCAGGCTTCGGGGAAGGGTTAGGGTTAGGGTTCGGGCTAGGGTTAGGGTTAGGGGAGGGGGACGGTTTAGGGTCCAGGTGAGGGTACGACAACGCTTTAGGGGGAGCGTACGTGTGAGGGCGCGGGTTAGTGTCAGCGTACGAGTGAGGATTAGGGGACGGGTGAGGGTCAGGCTTCGGAGAAGGGTTAGGGTTAGGGTTCGGGCTAGGGTTAGGGTTAGGGGACGGGGACGGTTTAGGGTCCAGGTGAGGGTACGACAACGCTTTAGGGGGAGCGTACGTGTGAGGGCGCGGGTTAGTGTCAGCGTGCGGGTGAGGATTAGGGGACGGGTGAGGGTCAGGCTTCGGGGAAGGGTTAGGGTTAGGGTTCGGGCTAGGGTTAGGGTTAGGGGACGGGGACGGTTTAGGGTCCAGGTGAGGGTACGACAACGCTTTAGGGGGAGCGTACGTGTGAGGGCGCGGGTTAGTGTCAGCGTACGAGTGAGGATTAGGGGACGGGTGAGGGTCAGGCTTCGGAGAAGGGTTAGGGTTAGGGTTCGGGCTAGGGTTAGGGTTAGGGGACGGGGACGGTTTAGGGTCCAGGTGAGGGTACGACAACGCTTTAGGGGGAGCGTACGTGTGAGGGCGCGGGTTAGTGTCAGCGTACGGGTGAGGATTAGGGGACGGGTGAGGGTCAGGCTTCGGGGAAGGGTTAGGGTTAGGGTTCGGGCTAGGGTTAGGGTTAGGGGACGGGGACGGTTTAGGGTCCAGGTGAGGGTACGACAACGCTTTAGGGGGAGCGTACGTGTGAGGGCGCGGGTTAGTGTCAGCGTACGGGTTAGGATTAGGGGACGGGTGAGGGTCAGGCTTCGGGGAAGGGTTAGGGTTAGGGTTCGGGCTAGGGTTAGGGTTAGGGGACAGGGACGGTTTAGGGTCCAGGTGAGGGTACGACAACGCTTTAGGGGGAGCGTACGTGTGAGGGCGCGGTTTAGTGTCAGCGTACGGGTTAGGATTAGGGGACGGGTGAGGGTTAGGCTTCGGGGAAGGGTTAGGGTTAGGGTTCGGGCTAGGGTTAGGGTTAGGGGACGGGGACGGTTTAGGGTCCAGGTGAGGGTACGACAACGCTTTAGGGGGAGTGTACGTGTGAGGGCGCGGGTTAGTGGCAGCGTACAGGTTAGGATTAGGGGACGGGTGAGGGTCAGGCTTCGGGGAAGGGTTAGGGTTAGGGTTCGGGCTAGGGTTAGGGTTAGGGGATGGGGACGGTTTAGGGTCCAGGTGAGGGTACGACAACGCTTTAGGGGGAGCGTACGTGTGAGGGCGCGGGTTAGTGTCATCGTACGGGTTAGGATTAGGGGAAGGGTGAGGGTCACGCTTCGGGGAAGGGTTAGGGTTAGGGTTCGGGCTAGGGTTAGGGTTAGGGGACGGGGACGGTTTAGGGTCCAGGTGAGCGTACGACAACGCTTTACGGGGAGCGTACGTGTGAGGGCGCGGGTTAGTGTCAGCGTACGGGTTAGGATTAGGGGACGGGTGAGGGTCAGGCTTCGGGGAAGGGTTAGGGTTAGGGTTCGGGCTAGGGTTAGGGTTAGGGGACGGGGACGGTTTAGGGTCCAGGTGAGGGTACGACAACGCTTTAGGGGGAGCGTACGTGTGAGGGCGCGGGTTAGTGTCAGCGTACGGGAGAGGGTTAGGGGACGGGTGAGGGTCAGGCTTCGGGGAAGGGTTAGGGTTAGGGTTCGGGCTAGGGTTAGGGTTAGGGGACGGGGACGGTTTAGGGTCCAGGTGAGGGTACGACAACGCTTTAGGGGGAGCGTACGTGTGAGGGCGCAGGTTAGTGTCGGCGTACGGGTTAGGATTAGGGGACGGGTGAGGGTCAGGCTTCGGGGAAGGGTTAGGGTTAGGGTTCGGGCTAGGGTTAGGGTTAGGGGACGGGGACGGTTTAGGGTCCAGGTGAGGGTACGACAACGCTTTAGGGGGAGCGTACGTGTGAGGGCGCGGGTTAGTGTCAGCGTACGGGTGAGGATTAGGGGACGGGTGAGGGTCAGGCTTCGGGGAAGGGTTAGGGTTAGGGTTCGGGCTAGGGTTAGGGTTAGGGGAGGGGGACTGTTTAGGGTCCAGGTGAGGGTACGACAACGCTTTAGGGGGGGCGTACGTGTGAGGGCGTGGGTTAGTGTCAGCGTACGAGTGAGGATTAGGGGACGGGTGAGGGTCAGGCTTCGGAGAAGGGTTAGGGTTAGGGTTCGGGCTAGGGTTAGGGTTAGGGGACGGGGACGGTTTAGGGTCCAGGTGAGGGTACGACAACGCTTTAGGGGGAGCGTACGTGTGAGGGCGCGGGTTAGTGTCAGCGTACGGGTGAGGATTAGGGGACGGGTGAGGGTCAGGCTTCGGGGAAGGGTTAGGGTTAGGGTTCGGGCTAGGGTTAGGGTTAGGGGACGGGGACGGTTTAGGGTCCAGGTGAGGGTACGACAACGCTTTAGGGGGAGCGTACGTGTGAGGGCGCGGGTTAGTGTCAGCGTACGAGTGAGGATTAGGGGACGGGTGAGGGTCAGGCTTCGGGGAAGGGTTAGGGTTAGGGTTCGGGCTAGGGTTAGGGTTAGGGGACGGGGACGGTTTAGGGTCCAGGTGAGGGTACGACAACGCTTTAGGGGGAGCGTACGTGTGAGGGCGCGGGTTAGTGTCAGCGTACGGGTGAGGATTAGGGGACGGGTGAGGGTCAGGCTTCGGGGAAGGGTTAGGGTTAGGGTTCGGGCTAGGGTTAGGGTTAGGGGACGGGGACGGTTTAGGGTCCAGGTGAGGGTACGACAACGCTTTAGGGGGTGCGTACGTGTGAGGGCGCGGGTTAGTGTCAGCGTACGGGTTAGGATTAGGGGACGGGTGAGGGTCAGGCTTCGGGGAAGGGTTAGGGTTAGGGTTCGGGCTAGGGTTAGGGTTAGGGGACAGGGACGGTTTAGGGTCCAGGTGAGGGTACGACAACGCTTTAGGGGGAGCGTACGTGTGAGGGCGCGGTTTAGTGTCAGCGTACGGGTTAGGATTAGGGGACGGGTGAGGGTTAGGCTTCGGGGAAGGGTTAGGGTTAGGGTTCGGGCTAGGGTTAGGGTTAGGGGACGGGGACGGTTTAGGGTCCAGGTGAGGGTACGACAACGCTTTAGGGGGAGCGTACGTGTGAGGGCGCGGGTTAGTGTCAGCGTACAGGTTAGGATTAGGGGACGGGTGAGGGTCAGGCTTCGGGGAAGGGTTAGGGTTAGGGTTCGGGCTAGGGTTAGGGTTAGGGGACGGGGACGGTTTAGGGTCCAGGTGAGGGTACGACAACGCTTTAGGGGGAGCGTACGTGTGAGGGCGCGGGTTAGTGTCAACGTACGGGTTAGGATTAGGGGACGGGTGAGGGTCAGGCTTCGGGGAAGGGTTAGGGTTAGGGTTCGGGCTAGGGTTAGGGTTAGGGGACGGGGACGGTTTAGGGTCCAGGTGAGCGTACGACAACGCTTTACGGGGAGCGTACGTGTGAGGGCGCGGGTTAGTGTCAGCGTACGGGTTAGGATTAGGGGACGGGTGAGGGTCAGGCTTCGGGGAAGGGTTAGGGTTAGGGTTCGGGCTAGGGTTAGGGTTAGGGGACGGGGACGGTTTAGGGTCCAGGTGAGGGTACGACAACGCTTTAGGGGGAGCGTACGTGTGAGGGCGCGGGTTAGTGTCAGCGTACGGGAGAGGATTAGGGGACGGGAGAGGGTCAGGCTTCGGGGAAGGGTTAGGGTTAGGGTTCGGGCTAGGGTTAGGGTTAGGGGACGGGGACGGTTTAGGGTCCAGGTGAGGGTACGACAACGCTTTAGGGGGATCGTACGTGTGAGGGCGCAGGTTAGTGTCGGCGTACGGGTTAGGATTAGGGGAAGGGTGAGGGTCAGGCTTCGGGGAAGGGTTAGGGTTAGGGTTCGGGCTAGGGTTAGGGTTAGGGGACGGGGACGGTTTAGGGTCCAGGTGAGGGTACGACAACGCTTTAGGGGGAGCGTACGTGTGAGGGCGCGGGTTAGTGTCAGCGTACGGGTGAGGATTAGGGGACGGGTGAGTGTCAGGCTTCGGGGAAGGGTTAGGGTTAGGGTTCGGGCTAGGGTTAGGGTTAGGGGACGGGGACGGTTTAGGGTCCAGGTGAGGGTACGAAAACGCTTTAGGGGGAGCGTACGTGTGAGGGCGCGGGTTAGTGTCAGCGTACGAGTGAGGATTAGGGGACGGGTGAGGGTCAGGCTTCGGGGAAGGGTTAGGGTTAGGGTTCGGGCTAGGGTTAGGGTTAGGGGACGGGGACGGTTTAGGGTCCAGGTGAGGGTACGACAACGCTTTAGGGGGAGCGTACGTGTGAGGGCGCGGGTTAGTGTCAGCGTACGGGTGAGGATTAGGGGACGGGTGAGGGTCAGGCTTCGGGGAAGGGTTAGGGTTAGGGTTCGGGCTAGGGTTAGGGTTAGGGGAGGGGGACGGTTTAGGGTCCAGGTGAGGGTACGACAACGCTTTAGGGGGAGCGTACGTGTGAGGGCGCGGGTTAGTGTCAGCGTACGGGTGAGGATTAGGGGACGGGTGAGGGTCAGGCTTCGGGGAAGGGTTAGGGTTAGGGTTCGGGCTAGGGTTAGGGTTAGGGGACGGGGACGGTTTAGGGTCCAGGTGAGGGTACGACAACGCTTTAGGGGGAGCGTACGTGTGAGGGCGCGGGTTAGTGTCAGCGTACGAGTGAGGATTAGGGGACGGGTGAGGGTCAGGCTTCGGAGAAGGGTTAGGGTTAGGGTTCGGGCTAGGGTTAGGGTTAGGGGACGGGGACGGTTTAGGGTCCAGGTGAGGGTACAACAACGCTTTAGGGGGAGCGTACGTGTGAGGGCGCGGGTTAGTGTCAGCGTACGGGTGAGGATTAGGGGACGGGTGAGGGTCAGGCTTCGGGGAAGGGTTAGGGTTAGGGTTCGGGCTAGGGTTAGGGTTAGGGGACGGGGACGGTTTAGGGTCCAGGTGAGGGTACGACAACGCTTTAGGGGGAGCGTACGTGTGAGGGCGCGGGTTAGTGTCAGCGTACGGGTTAGGATTAGGGGACGGGTGAGGGTCAGGCTTCGGGGAAGGGTTAGGGTTAGGGTTCGGGCTAGGGTTAGGGTTAGGGGACAGGGACGGTTTAGGGTCCAGGTGAGGGTACGACAACGCTTTAGGGGGAGCGTACGTGTGAGGGCGCGGTTTAGTGTCAGCGTACGGGTTAGGATTAGGGGACGGGTGAGGGTTAGGCTTCGGGGAAGGGTTAGGGTTAGGGTTCGGGCTAGGGTTAGGGTTAGGGGACGGGGACGGTTTAGGGTCCAGGTGAGGGTACGACAACGCTTTAGGGGGAGCGTACGTGTGAGGGCGCGGGTTAGTGTCAGCGTACGGGAGAGGATTAGGGGACGGGAGAGGGTCAGGCTTCGGGGAAGGGTTAGGGTTAGGGTTCGGGCTAGGGTTAGGGTTAGGGGACGGGGACGGTTTAGGGTCCAGGTGAGGGTACGACAACGCTTTAGGGGGAGCGTACGTGTGAGGGCGCGGGTTAGTGTCAACGTACGGGTTAGGATTAGGGGAAGGGTGAGGGTCAGGCTTCGGGGAAGGGTTAGGGTTAGGGTTCGGGCTAGGGTTAGGGTTAGGGGACGGGGACGGTTTAGGGTCCAGGTGAGCGTACGACAACGCTTTACGGGGAGCGTACGTGTGAGGGCGCGGGTTAGTGTCAGCGTACGGGTTAGGATTAGGGGACGGGTGAGGGTCAGGCTTCGGGGAAGGGTTAGGGTTAGGGTTCGGGCTAGGGTTAGGGTTAGGGGACGGGGACGGTTTAGGGTCCAGGTGAGGGTACGACAACGCTTTAGAGGGAGCGTACGTGTGAGGGCGCGGGTTAGTGTCAGCGTACGGGAGAGGATTAGGGGACGGGAGAGGGTCAGGCTTCGGGGAAGGGTTAGGGTTAGGGTTCGAGCTAGGGTTAGGGTTAGGGGACGGGGACGGTTTAGGGTCCAGGTGAGGGTACGACAACGCTTTAGGGGGAGCGTACGTGTGAGGGCGCAGGTTAGTGTCGGCGTACGGGTTAGGATTAGGGGACGGGTGAGGGTCAGGCTTCGGGGAAGGGTTAGGGTTAGGGTTCGGGCTAGGGTTAGGGTTAGGGGACGGGGACGGTTTAGGGTCCAGGTGAGGGTACGACAACGCTTTAGGGGGAGCGTACGTGTGAGGGCGCGGGTTAGTGTCAACGTACGGGTTAGGATTAGGGGAAGGGTGAGGGTCAGGCTTCGGGGAAGGGTTAGGGTTAGGGTTCGGGCTAGGGTTAGGGTTAGGGGACGGGGACGGTTTAGGGTCCAGGTGAGCGTACGACAACGCTTTACGGGGAGCGTACGTGTGAGGGCGCGGGTTAGTGTCAGCGTACGGGTTAGGATTAGGGGACGGGTGAGGGTCAGGCTTCGGGGAAGGGTTAGGGTTAGGGTTCGGGCTAGGGTTAGGGTTAGGGGACGGGGACGGTTTAGGGTCCAGGTGAGGGTACGACAACGCTTTAGAGGGAGCGTACGTGTGAGGGCGCGGGTTAGTGTCAGCGTACGGGAGAGGATTAGGGGACGGGAGAGGGTCAGGCTTCGGGGAAGGGTTAGGGTTAGGGTTCGAGCTAGGGTTAGGGTTAGGGGACGGGGACGGTTTAGGGTCCAGGTGAGGGTACGACAACGCTTTAGGGGGAGCGTACGTGTGAGGGCGCAGGTTAGTGTCGGCGTACGGGTTAGGATTAGGGGACGGGTGAGGGTCAGGCTTCGGGGAAGGGTTAGGGTTAGGGTTCGGGCTAGGGTTAGGGTTAGGGGATGGGGACGGTTTAGGGTCCAGGTGAGGGTACGACAACGCTTTAGGGGGAGCGTACGTGTGAGGGCGCGGGTTAGTGTCAGCGTACGGGTGAGGATTAGGGGACGGGTGAGGGTCAGGCTTCGGGGAAGGGTTAGGGTTAGGGTTCGGGCTAGGGTTAGGGTTAGGGGACGGGGACGGTTTAGGGTCCAGGTGAGGGTACGACAACGCTTTAGGGGGAGCGTACGTGTGAGGGCGCGGGTTAGTGTCAGCGTACGAGTGAGGATTAGGGGACGGGTGAGGGTCAGGCTTCGGGGAAGGGTTAGGGTTAGGGTTCGGGCTAGGGTTAGGGTTAGGGGACGGGGACGGTTTAGGGTCCAGGTGAGGGTACGACAACGCTTTAGGGGGAGCGTACGTGTGAGGGCGCGGGTTAGTGTCAGCGTACGGGTTAGGATTAGGGCACGGGTGAGGGTCAGGCTTCGGGGAAGGTTTAGGGTTAGGGTTTGGGCTAGGGTTAGGGTTAGGGGACGGGGACGGTTTAGGGTCCAGTTGAGGGTACGACAACGCTTTAGAGGGAGTGTACGTGTGAGGGCGCGGGTTAGTGTCAGCGTACGGGTGAGGATTAGGGGACGGGTGAGGGTCAGGCTTCGGGGAAGGGTTAGGGTTAGGGTTCGGGCTAGGGTTAGGGTTAGGGGACGGGGACGGTTTAGGGTCCAGGTGAGGGTACGACAACGCTTTAGGGGGAGCGTACGTGTGAGGGCGCGGGTTAGTGTCAGTGTACGGGTGAGGATTAGGGAACGGGTGAGGGTCAGGCTTCGGGGAAGGGTTAGGGTTAGGGTTCGGGCTAGGGTTAGGGTTAGGGGACGGGGACGGTTTAGGGTCCAGGTGAGGGTACGACAACGCTTTAGGGGGAGCGTACGTGTGAGGGCGCGGGTAGTGTCAGCGTACGGGTGAGAATTAGGGGACGGGTGAGGGTCAGGCTTCGGGGAAGGGTTAGGGTTAGGGTTCGGGCTAGGGTTAGGTTTAGGGGACGGGGACGGTTTAGGGTCCAGGTGAGGGTACGACAACGCTTTAGGGGGAGCGTACGTGTGAGGGCGCGGGTTAGTGTCAGCGTACGGGTGAGGATTAGGGGACGGGTGAGGGTCAGGCTTCGGGGAAGGGTTAGGGTTAGGGTTCGGGCTAGGGTTAGGGTTAGGGGACGGGGACGGTTTAGGGTCCAGGTGAGGGTACGACAACGCTTTAGGGGGAGCGTACGTGTGAGGGCGCGGGTTCGTGTCAGCGTACGGGTGAGGATTAGGGGACGGGTGAGGGTCAGGCTTCGGGGAAGGGTTAGGGTTAGGGTTCGGGCTAGGGTTAGGGTTAGGGGACGGGGACGGTTTAGGGTCCAGGTGAGGGTACGACAACGCTTTAGGGGGAGCGTACGTGTGAGGGCGCAGGTTAGTGTCAGCGTACGGGTGAGGATTAGGGAACGGGTGAGGGTCAGGCTTCGGGGAAGGGTTAGGGTTAGGGTTCGGGCTAGGGTTAGGGTTAGGGGACGGGGACGGTTTAGGGTCCAGGTGAGGGTACGACAACGCTTTAGGGGGAGCGTACGTGTGAGGGCGCGGGTAGTGTCAGCGTACGGGTGAGAATTAGGGGACGGGTGAGGGTCAGGCTTCGGGGAAGGGTTAGGGTTAGGGTTCGGGCTAGGGTTAGGGTTAGGGGACGGGGACGGTTTAGGGTCCAGGTGAGGGTACGACAACGCTTTAGGGGGAGCGTACGTGTGAGGGCGCGGGTTAGTGTCAGCGTACGGGTGAGGATTAGGGGACGGGTGAGGGTCAGGCTTCGGGGAAGGGTTAGGGTTAGGGTTCGGGCTAGGGTTAGGGTTAGGGGACGGGGACGGTTTAGGGTCCAGGTGAGGGTACGACAACGCTTTAGGGGGAGCGTACGTGTGAGGGCGCGGGTTCGAGTCAGCGTACGGGTGAGGATTAGGGGACGGGTGAGGGTCAGGCTTCGGGGAAGGGTTAGGGTTAGGGTTCGGGCTAGGGTTAGGGTTAGGGGACGGGGACGGTTTAGGGTCCAGGTGAGGGTACGACAACGCTTTAGGGGGAGCGTACGTGTGAGGGCGCGGGTTAGTGTCAGCGTACGGGTGAGGATTAGGGGACGGGTGAGGGTCAGGCTTCGGGGAAGGGTTAGGGTTAGGTTTCGGGCTAGGGTTAGGGTTAGGGGACGGGGACGGTTTAGGGTCCAGGTGAGGGTACGACAACGCTTTAGGGGGAGCGTACGTGTGAGGGCGCGGGTTAGTGTCAGCGTACGGGTGAGGATTAGGGGACGGGTGAGGGTCAGGCTTCGGGGAAGGGTTAGGGTTAGGGTTCGGCCTAGGGTTAGGGTTAGGGGATGGGGACGGTTTAGGGTCCAGGTGAGGGTACGACAACGCTTTAGGGGGAGCGTACGTGTGAGGGCGCGGGTTAGTGTCAGCGTACGGGTGAGGATTAGGGGACGGGTGAGGGTCAGGCTTCGGGGAAGGGTTAGCGTTAGGGTTCCGGCTAGGGTTAGGGTTACGGGACGGGGACGGTTTAGGGTCCAGGTGAGGGTACAACAACGCTTTAGGGGGAGCGTACGTGTGAGGGCGCGGGTTAGTGTCAGCGTACGGGTGAGGATTAGGGGACGGGTGAGGGTCAGGCTTCGGGGAAGGGTTAGGGTTAGGGTTCGGGCTAGGGTTAGGGTTAGGGGATGGGGACGGTTTAGGGTCCAGGTGAGGGTACGACAACGCTTTAGGGGGAGCGTACGTGTGAGGGCGCGGGTTAGTGTCAGCGTACGGGTGAGGATTAGGGGACGGGTGAGGGTCAGGCTTCGGGGAAGGGTTAGGGTTAGGGTTCGGGCTAGGGTTAGGGTTAGGGGACGGGGACGGTTTAGGGTCCAGGTGAGGGTACGACAACGCTTTAGGGGGAGCGTACGTGTGAGGGCGCGGTTTAGTGTCAGCGTACGGTTGAGGATTAGGGGACGGGTGAGGGTCAGGCTTCGGGGAAGGGTTAGGGTTAGGGTTCGGGCTAGGGTTAGGGTTAGGGGACGGGGACGGTTTAGGGTCCAGGTGAGGGTACGACAACGCTTTAGGGGGAGCGTACGTGTGAGGGCGCGGGTTAGTGTCAGCGTACGGGTGAGGATTAGGGGACGGGTGAGGGTCAGGCTTCGGGGAAGGGTTAGGGTTAGGGTTCGGGCTAGGGTTAGGGTTAGGGGACGGGGACGGTTTAGGGTCCAGGTGAGGGTACGACAACGCTTTAGGGGGAGCGTACGTGTGAGGGCGCGGGTTAGTGTCAGCGTACGGGTTAGGATTAGGGCACGGGTGAGGGTCAGGCTTCGGGGAAGGGTTAGGGTTAGGGTTCGGGCTAGGGTTAGGGTTAGGGGACGGGGACGGTTTAGGGTCCAGGTGAGGGTACGACAACGCTTTAGGGGGAGCGTACGTGTGAGGGCGCGGGTTAGTGTCAGCGTACGGGTGAGGATTAGGGGACGGGTGAGGGTCAGGCTTCGGGGAAGTGTTAGGGTTAGGGTTCGGGCTAGGGTTAGGGTTAGGGGACGGGGACGGTTTAGGGTCCAGGTGAGGGTACGACAACGCTTTAGTGGGAGCGGACGTGTGAGGGCGCGGGTTAGTGTCAGCGTACGGGTTAGGATTAGGGGACGGGTGAGGGTCAGGCTTCGGGGAAGGGTTTGGGTTAGGGTTCGGGCTAGGGTTAGGGTTAGGGGACGGGGACGGTTTAGGGTCCAGGTGAGGGTACGACAACGCTTTAGGGGGAGCGTACGTGTGAGGGCGCGGGTTAGTGTCAGCGTACGGGTTAGGATTAGGGGACGGGTGAGGGTCAGGCTTCGGGGAAGGGTTAGGGTTAGGGTTCGGGCTAGGGTTAGGGTTAGGGGACGGGGACGGTTTAGGGTCCAGGTGAGGGTACGACAACGCTTTATGGGCAGTGGACGTGTGAGAACGCGGGTTAGTGTCAGCGTTCGGGTTAGGATTAGGGGACGGGTGAGGGTCAGGCTTCGGGGAAGGGTTAGGGTTAGGGTTCGGGCTAGGGTTAGGGTTAGGGGACGGGGACGGTTTAGGGTCCAGGTGAGGGTACGACAACGCTTTAGGGGGAGCGGACGTGTGAGGGCGCGGGTTAGTGTCAGCGTCCGGGTTAGGATTAGGGGACGGGTGAGGGTCAGGCTTGGGGGAAGGGTTAGGGTTAGGGTTCGGGCTAGGGTTAGGGTTAGGGGACGGGGAGGGTTTAGGGTCCAGGTGAGGGTACGACAACGCTTTAGGGGGAGCGTACGTGTGAGGCCGCGGGTTAGTGTCAGCGTACGGGTTAGTATTAGGGGACGGGTGAGGTTCAGGCTTGGGGGAAGGGTTAGGGTTAGGGTTCGGGCTAGGGTTAGGGTTAGGGGACGGGGACGGTTTAGGGTCCAGGTGAGGGTACGACAACGCTTTAGGGGGAGCGGACGTGTGAGGGCGCGGGTTAGTGTCAGCGTACGGGTTAGGATTAGGGGACGGGTGAGGGTCAGGCTTCGGGGAAGGGTTAGGGTTAGGGTTCGGGCTAGGGTTAGGGTTAGGGGACGGGGACGGTTTAGGGTCCAGGTGAGGGTACGACAACGCTTTAGGGGGAGCGGACGTGTGAGGGCGCGGGTTAGTGTCAGCGTCCGGGTTAGGATTAGGGGACGGGTGAGGGTCAGGCTTCGGGGAAGGGTTAGGGTTAGGGTTCGGGCTAGGGTTAGGGTTAGGGGACGGGGACGGTTTAGGGTCCAGGTGAGTGTACGACAACGCTTTAGGGGGAGCGGACGTGTGAGGGCGCGGGTTAGTGTCAGCGTACGGGTTAGGATTAGGGGACGGGTGAGGGTCAGGCTTCGGGGAAGGGTTAGGGTTAGGGTTCGGGCTAGGGTTAGGGTTAGGGGACGGGGACGGTTTAGGGACCAGGTGAGGGTACGACAACGCTTTAGGGGGAGCGTACGTGTGAGGGCGCGGGTTAGTGTCAGCGTACGGGTTAGGATTAGGGGACGGGTGAGGGTCAGGCTTGGGGGAAGGGTTAGGGTTAGGGTTCGGGCTAGGGTTAGGGTTAGGGGACGGGGACGGTTTAGGGTCCAGGTGAGGGTACGACAACGCTTTAGGGGGAGCGGACGTGTGAGGGCGCGGGTTAGTGTCAGCGTACGGGTTAGGATTAGGGGACGGGTGAGGGTCAGGCTTCGGGGAAGGGTTAGGTTTAGGGTTCGGGCTAGGGTTAGGGTTAGGGGACGGGGACGGTTTAGGGTCCAGGTGAGGGTACGACAACGCTTTATGGGCAGTGGACGTGTGAGGACGCGGGTTAGTGTCAGCGTTCGGGTTAGGATTAGGGGACGGGTGAGGGTCAGGCTTCGGGGAAGGGTTAGGGTTAGGGTTCGGGCTAGGGTTAGGGTTAGGGGACGGGGACGGTTTAGGGTCCAGGTGAGGGTACGACAACGCTTTAGGGGCAGCGGACGTGTGAGGGCGCGGGTTAGTGTCAGCGTACGGGTTAGGATTAGGGGACGGGTGAGGGTCAGGCTCCGGGGAAGGGTTAGGGTTAGGGTTCGGGCTAGGGTTAGGGTTAGGGGACGGGGACGGTTTAGGGTCCAGGTGAGGGTACGACAACGCTTTAGGGGGAGCGGACGTGTGAGGGCGCGGGTTAGTGTCAGCGTCCGGGTTAGGATTAGGGGACGGGTGAGGGTCAGGCTTCGGGGAAGGGTTAGGGTTAGGGTTCGGGCTAGGGTTAGGGTTAGGGGACGGGGACGGTTAAGGGTCCAGGTGAGGGTACGACAACGCTTTAGGGGCAGCGGACGTGTGAGGGCGCGGGTTAGTGTCAGCGTACGGGTTAGGATTAGGGGACGGGTGAGGGTCAGGCTTGGGGGAAGGGTTAGGGTTAGGGTTCGGGCTAGGGTTAGGGTTAGGGGACGGGGAGGGTTTAGGGTCCAGGTGAGGGTACGACAACGCTTTAGGGGGAGCGTACGTGTGAGGGCGCGGGTTAGTGTCAGCGTACGGGTTAGTATTAGGGGACGGGTGAGGTTCAGGCTTGGGGGAAGGGTTAGGGTTAGGGTTCGGGCTAGGGTTAGGGTTAGGGGACGGGGACGGTTTAGGGTCCAGGTGAGGGTACGACAACGCTTTAGGGGGAGTGGACGTGTGAGGGCGCGGGTTAGTGTCAGCGTACGGGTTAGGATTAGGGGACGGGTGAGGGTCAGGCTTCGGGGAAGGGTTAGGGTTAGGGTTCGGGCTAGGGTTAGGGTTAGGGGACGGGGACGGTTTAGGGTCCAGGTGAGGGTACGACAACGCTTTAGGGGGAGCGGACGTGTGAGGGCGCGTGTTAGTGTCAGCGTACGGGTTAGGATTAGGGGACGGGTGAGGGTCAGGCTTCGGGGAAGGGTTAGGGTTAGGGTTCGGGCTAGGGTTAGGGTTAGGGGACGGGGACGGTTTAGGGTCCAGGTGAGGGTACGACAACGCTTTAGGGGGAGCGGACGTGTGAGGGCGCGGGTTAGTGTCAGCGTACGGGTTAGGATTAGGGGACGGGTGAGGGTCAGGCTTCGGGGAAGGGTTAGGGTTAGGGTTCGGGCTAGGGTTAGGGTTAGGGGACGGGGAGGGTTTAGGGTCCAGGTGAGGGTACGACAACGCTTTAGGGGGAGTGTACGTGTGAGGGCGCGGGTTAGTGTCAGCGTACGGGTTAGGATTAGGGGCCGGGTGAGGTTCAGGCTTGGGGGAAGGGTTAGGGTTAGGGTTCGGGCTAGGGTTAGGGTTAGGGGACGGGGACGGTTTAGGGTCCAGGTGAGGGTACGACAACGCTTTAGGGGGAGCGGACGTGTGAGGGCGCGGGTTAGTGTCAGCGTACGGGTTAGGATTAGGGGACGGGTGAGGGTCAGGCTTCGGGGTAGGGTTAGGGTTAGGGTTCGGGCTAGGGTTAGGGTTAGGGGACGGGGACGGTTTAGGGTCCAGGTGAGGGTACGACAACGCTTTAGGGGGAGCAGACGTGTGAGGGCGCGTGTTAGTGTCAGCGTACGGGTTAGGATTAGGGGACGGGTGAGGGTCAGGCTTCGGGGAAGGGTTAGGGTTAGGGTTCGGGCTAGGGTTAGGGTTAGGGGACGGGGACGGTTTAGGGTCCAGGTGAGGGTACGACAACGCTTTAGGGGGAGCGGACGTGTGAGGGCGCGGGTTAGTGTCAGCGTACGGGTTAGGATTAGGGGACGGGTGAGGGTCAGGCTTGGGGGAAGGGTTAGGGTTAGGGTTCGGGCTAGGGTTAGGGTTAGGGGACGGGGAGGGTTTAGGGTCCAGGTGAGGGTACGACAACGCTTTAGGGGGAGCGTACGTGTGAGGGCGCGGGTTAGTGTCAGCGTACGGGTTAGGATTAGGGGACGGGTGAGGTTCAGGCTTGGGGGAAGGGTTAGGGTTAGGGTTCGGGCTAGGGTTAGGGTTAGGGGACGGGGACGGTTTAGGGTCCAGGTGAGGGTACGACAACGCTTTAGGGGGAGCGGACGTGTGAGGGCGCGGGTTAGTGTCAGCGTACGGGTTAGGATTAGGGGACGGGTGAGGGTCAGGCTTCGGGGAAGGGTTAGGGTTAGGGTTCGGGCTAGGGTTAGGGTTAGGGGACGGGGACGGTTTAGGGTCCAGAAGAGGGTACGACAACGCTTTAGGGGGAGCGGACGTGTGAGGGCGCGTGTTAGTGTCAGCGTACGGGTTAGGATTAGGGGACGGGTGAGGGTCAGGCTTCGGGGAAGGGTTAGGGTTAGGGTTCGGGCTAGGGTTAGGGTTAGGGGACGGGGACGGTTTAGGGTCCAGGTGAGGGTACGACAACGCTTTAGGGGGAGCGGACGTGTGAGGGCGCGGGTTAGTGTCAGCGTACGGGTTAGGATTAGGGGATGGGTGAGGGTCAGGCTTCGGGGAAGGGTTAGGGTTAGGGTTCGGGCTAGGGTTAGGGTTAGGGGACGGGTACGGTTTAGGGTCCAGGTGAGGGTACGACAACGCTTTAGGGGGAGCGGACGTGTGAGGGCGCGGGTTAGTGTCAGCGTACGGGTTAGGATTAGGGGACGGGTGAGGGTCAGGCTTCGGGGAAGGGTTAGGGTTAGGGTTCGGGCTAGGGTTAGGGTTAGGGGACGGGGACGGTTTAGGGTCCAGGTGAGGGTACGACAACGCTTTAGGGGCAGCGGACATGTGAGGGCGCGGGTTAGTGTCAGCGTCCGGGTTAGGATTAGGGGACGGGTGAGGGTCAGGCTTCGGGGAAGGGTTAGGGTTAGGGTTCGGGCTAGTGTTAGGGTTAGGGGACGGGGACGGTTAAGGGTCCAGGTGAGGGTACGACAACGCTTTAGGGGCAGCGGACGTGTGAGGGCGCGGGTTAGTGTCAGCGTACGGGTTAGGATTAGGGGACGGGTGAGGGTCAGGCTTGGGGGAAGGGTTAGGGTTAGGGTTCGGGCTAGGGTTAGGGTTAGGGGACGGGGAGGGTTTAGGGTCCAGGTGAGGGTACGACAACGCTTTAGGGGGAGCGTACGTGTGAGGGCGCGGGTTAGTGTCAGCGTACGGGTTAGGATTAGGGGACGGGTGAGGGTCAGGCTTGGGGGAAGGGTTAGGTTTAGGGTTCGGGCTAGGGTTAGGGTTAGGGGACGGGGACGGTTTAGGGTCCAGGTGAGGGTACGACAACGCTTTAGGGGGAGCGTACGTGTGAGGGCGCGGGTTAGTGTCAGCGTACGGGTTAGGATTAGGGGATGGGTGAGGGTCAGGCTTCGGGGAAGGGTTAGGGTTAGGGTTCGGGCTAGGCTTAGGATTAGGGGACGGGGACGGTTTAGGGTCCAGGTGAGGGTACGACAACGCTTTAGGGGGAGCGTACGTGTGAGGGCGCGGGTTAGTGTCAGCGTACGGGTTAGGATTAGGGGACGGGTGAGGGTCAGGCTTGGGGGAAGGGTTAGGGTTAGGGTTCGGGCTAGGGTTAGGGTTAGGGGACGGGGAGGGTTTAGGGTCCAGGTGAGGGTACGACAACGCTTTAGGGGGAGCGTACGTGTGAGGGCGCGGGTTAGTGTCAGCGTACGGGTTAGTATTAGGGGACGGGTGAGGTTCAGGCTTGGGGGAAGGGTTAGGGTTAGGGTTCGGGCTAGGGTTAGGGTTAGGGGACGGGGACGGTTTAGGGTCCAGGTGAGGGTACGACAACGCTTTAGGGGGAGCGGACGTGTGAGGGCGCGGGTTAGTGTCAGCGTACGGGTTAGGATTAGGGGACGGGTGAGGGTCAGGCTTCGGGGAAGGGTTAGGGTTAGGGTTCGGGCTAGGGTTAGGGTTAGGGGACGGGGACGGTTTAGGGTCCAGGTGAGGGTACGACAACGCTTTAGGGGGAGCGGACGTGTGAGGGCGCGTGTTAGTGTCAGCGTACGGGTTAGGATTAGGGGACGGGTGAGGGTCAGGCTTCGGGGAAGGGTTAGGGTTAGGGTTCGGGCTAGGGTTAGGGTTAGGGGACGGGGACGGTTTAGGGTCCAGGTGAGGGTACGACAACGCTTTAGGGGGAGCGGACGTGTGAGGGCGCGGGTTAGTGTCAGCGTACGGGTTAGGATTAGGGGACGGGTGAGGGTCAGGCTTCGGGGAAGGGTTAGGGTTAGGGTTCGGGCTAGGGTTAGGGTTAGGGGACGGGGAGGGTTTAGGGTCCAGGTGAGGGTACGACAACGCTTTAGGGGGAGTGTACGTGTGAGGGCGCGGGTTAGTGTCAGCGTACGGGTTAGGATTAGGGGCCGGGTGAGGTTCAGGCTTGGGGGAAGGGTTAGGGTTAGGGTTCGGGCTAGGGTTAGGGTTAGGGGACGGGGACGGTTTAGGGTCCAGGTGAGGGTACGACAACGCTTTAGGGGGAGCGGACGTGTGAGGGCGCGGGTTAGTGTCAGCGTACGGGTTAGGATTAGGGGACGGGTGAGGGTCAGGCTTCGGGGAAGGGTTAGGGTTAGGGTTCGGGCTAGGGTTAGGGTTAGGGGACGGGGACGGTTTAGGGTCCAGGTGAGGGTACGACAACGCTTTAGGGGGAGCGGACGTGTGAGGGCGCGTGTTAGTGTCAGCGTACGGGTTAGGATTAGGGGACGGGTGAGGGTCAGGCTTCGGGGAAGGGTTAGGGTTAGGGTTCGGGCTAGGGTTAGGGTTAGGGGACGGGGACGGTTTAGGGTCCAGGTGAGGGTACGACAACGCTTTAGGGGGAGCGGACGTGTGAGGGCGCGGGTTAGTGTCAGCGTACGGGTTAGGATTAGGGGACGGGTGAGGGTCAGGCTTGGGGGAAGGGTTAGGGTTAGGGTTCGGGCTAGGGTTAGGGTTAGGGGACGGGGAGGGTTTAGGGTCCAGGTGAGGGTACGACAACGCTTTAGGGGGAGCGTACGTGTGAGGGCGCGGGTTAGTGTCAGCGTACGGGTTAGGATTAGGGGACGGGTGAGGTTCAGGCTTGGGGGAAGGGTTAGGGTTAGGGTTCGGGCTAGGGTTAGGGTTAGGGGACGGGGACGGTTTAGGGTCCAGGTGAGGGTACGACAACGCTTTAGGGGGAGTGGACGTGTGAGGGCGCGGGTTAGTGTCAGCGTACGGGTTAGGATTAGGGGACGGGTGAGGGTCAGGCTTCGGGGAAGGGTTAGGGTTAGGGTTCGGGCTAGGGTTAGGGTTAGGGGACGGGGACGGTTTAGGGTCCAGGTGAGGGTACGACAACGCTTTAGGGGGAGCGGACGTGTGAGGGCGCGTGTTAGTGTCAGCGTACGGGTTAGGATTAGGGGACGGGTGAGGGTCAGGCTTCGGGGAAGGGTTAGGGTTAGGGTTCGGGCTAGGGTTAGGGTTAGGGGACGGGGACGGTTTAGGGTCCAGGTGAGGGTACGACAACGCTTTAGGGGGAGCGGACGTGTGAGGGCGCGGGTTAGTGTCAGCGTACGGGTTAGGATTAGGGGACGGGTGAGGGTCAGGCTTCGGGGAAGGGTTAGGGTTAGGGTTCGGGCTAGGGTTAGGGTTAGGGGACGGGGAGGGTTTAGGGTCCAGGTGAGGGTACGACAACGCTTTAGGGGGAGTGTACGTGTGAGGGCGCGGGTTAGTGTCAGCGTACGGGTTAGGATTAGGGGCCGGGTGAGGTTCAGGCTTGGGGGAAGGGTTAGGGTTAGGGTTCGGGCTAGGGTTAGGGTTAGGGGACGGGGACGGTTTAGGGTCCAGGTGAGGGTACGACAACGCTTTAGGGGGAGCGGACGTGTGAGGGCGCGGGTTAGTGTCAGCGTACGGGTTAGGATTAGGGGACGGGTGAGGGTCAGGCTTCGGGGTAGGGTTAGGGTTAGGGTTCGGGCTAGGGTTAGGGTTAGGGGACGGGGACGGTTTAGGGTCCAGGTGAGGGTACGACAACGCTTTAGGGGGAGCAGACGTGTGAGGGCGCGTGTTAGTGTCAGCGTACGGGTTAGGATTAGGGGACGGGTGAGGGTCAGGCTTCGGGGAAGGGTTAGGGTTAGGGTTCGGGCTAGGGTTAGGGTTAGGGGACGGGGACGGTTTAGGGTCCAGGTGAGGGTACGACAACGCTTTAGGGGGAGCGGACGTGTGAGGGCGCGGGTTAGTGTCAGCGTACGGGTTAGGATTAGGGGACGGGTGAGGGTCAGGCTTGGGGGAAGGGTTAGGGTTAGGGTTCGGGCTAGGGTTAGGGTTAGGGGACGGGGAGGGTTTAGGGTCCAGGTGAGGGTACGACAACGCTTTAGGGGGAGCGTACGTGTGAGGGCGCGGGTTAGTGTCAGCGTACGGGTTAGGATTAGGGGACGGGTGAGGTTCAGGCTTGGGGGAAGGGTTAGGGTTAGGGTTCGGGCTAGGGTTAGGGTTAGGGGACGGGGACGGTTTAGGGTCCAGGTGAGGGTACGACAACGCTTTAGGGGGAGCGGACGTGTGAGGGCGCGGGTTAGTGTCAGCGTACGGGTTAGGATTAGGGGACGGGTGAGGGTCAGGCTTCGGGGAAGGGTTAGGGTTAGGGTTCGGGCTAGGGTTAGGGTTAGGGGACGGGGACGGTTTAGGGTCCAGAAGAGGGTACGACAACGCTTTAGGGGGAGCGGACGTGTGAGGGCGCGTGTTAGTGTCAGCGTACGGGTTAGGATTAGGGGACGGGTGAGGGTCAGGCTTCGGGGAAGGGTTAGGGTTAGGGTTCGGGCTAGGGTTAGGGTTAGGGGACGGGGACGGTTTAGGGTCCAGGTGAGGGTACGACAACGCTTTAGGGGGAGCGGACGTGTGAGGGCGCGGGTTAGTGTCAGCGTACGGGTTAGGATTAGGGGATGGGTGAGGGTCAGGCTTCGGGGAAGGGTTAGGGTTAGGGTTCGGGCTAGGGTTAGGGTTAGGGGACGGGTACGGTTTAGGGTCCAGGTGAGGGTACGACAACGCTTTAGGGGGAGCGGACGTGTGAGGGCGCGGGTTAGTGTCAGCGTACGGGTTAGGATTAGGGGACTGGTGAGGGTCAGGCTTCGGGGAAGGGTTAGGGTTAGGGTTCGGGCTAGGGTTAGGGTTAGGGGACGGGGACGGTTTAGGGTCCAGGTGAGGGTACGACAACGCTTTAGGGGCAGCGGACATGTGAGGGCGCGGGTTAGTGTCAGCGTCCGGGTTAGGATTAGGGGACGGGTGAGGGTCAGGCTTCGGGGAAGGGTTAGGGTTAGGGTTCGGGCTAGTGTTAGGGTTAGGGGACGGGGACGGTTAAGGGTCCAGGTGAGGGTACGACAACGCTTTAGGGGCAGCGGACGTGTGAGGGCGCGGGTTAGTGTCAGCGTACGGGTTAGGATTAGGGGACGGGTGAGGGTCAGGCTTGGGGGAAGGGTTAGGGTTAGGGTTCGGGCTAGGGTTAGGGTTAGGGGACGGGGAGGGTTTAGGGTCCAGGTGAGGGTACGACAACGCTTTAGGGGGAGCGTACGTGTGAGGGCGCGGGTTAGTGTCAGCGTACGGGTTAGGATTAGGGGACGGGTGAGGGTCAGGCTTGGGGGAAGGGTTAGGTTTAGGGTTCGGGCTAGGGTTAGGGTTAGGGGACGGGGACGGTTTAGGGTCCAGGTGAGGGTACGACAACGCTTTAGGGGGAGCGTACGTGTGAGGGCGCGGGTTAGTGTCAGCGTACGGGTTAGGATTAGGGGATGGGTGAGGGTCAGGCTTCGGGGAAGGGTTAGGGTTAGGGTTCGGGCTAGGCTTAGGATTAGGGGACGGGGACGGTTTAGGGTCCAGGTGAGGGTACGACAACGCTTTAGGGGGAGCGTACGTGTGAGGGCGCGGGTTAGTGTCAGCGTACGGGTTAGGATTAGGGGACGGGTGAGGGTCAGGCTTGGGGGAAGGGTTAGGGTTAGGGTTCGGGCTAGGGTTAGGGTTAGGGGACGGGGAGGGTTTAGGGTCCAGGTGAGGGTACGACAACGCTTTAGGGGGAGCGTACGTGTGAGGGCGCGGGTTAGTGTCAGCGTACGGGTTAGTATTAGGGGACGGGTGAGGTTCAGGCTTGGGGGAAGGGTTAGGGTTAGGGTTCGGGCTAGGGTTAGGGTTAGGGGACGGGGACGGTTTAGGGTCCAGGTGAGGGTACGACAACGCTTTAGGGGGAGCGGACGTGTGAGGGCGCGGGTTAGTGTCAGCGTACGGGTTAGGATTAGGGGACGGGTGAGGGTCAGGCTTCGGGGAAGGGTTAGGGTTAGGGTTCGGGCTAGGGTTAGGGTTAGGGGACGGGGACGGTTTAGGGTCCAGGTGAGGGTACGACAACGCTTTAGGGGGAGCGGACGTGTGAGGGCGCGTGTTAGTGTCAGCGTACGGGTTAGGATTAGGGGACGGGTGAGGGTCAGGCTTCGGGGAAGGGTTAGGGTTAGGGTTCGGGCTAGGGTTAGGGTTAGGGGACGGGGACGGTTTAGGGTCCAGGTGAGGGTACGACAACGCTTTAGGGGGAGCGGACGTGTGAGGGCGCGGGTTAGTGTCAGCGTACGGGTTAGGATTAGGGGACGGGTGAGGGTCAGGCTTCGGGGAAGGGTTAGGGTTAGGGTTCGGGCTAGGGTTAGGGTTAGGGGACGGGGAGGGTTTAGGGTCCAGGTGAGGGTACGACAACGCTTTAGGGGGAGTGTACGTGTGAGGGCGCGGGTTAGTGTCAGCGTACGGGTTAGGATTAGGGGCCGGGTGAGGTTCAGGCTTGGGGGAAGGGTTAGGGTTAGGGTTCGGGCTAGGGTTAGGGTTAGGGGACGGGGACGGTTTAGGGTCCAGGTTAGGGTACGACAACGCTTTAGGGGGAGCGGACGTGTGAGGGCGCGGGTTAGTGTCAGCGTACGGGTTAGGATTAGGGGACGGGTGAGGGTCAGGCTTCGGGGAAGGGTTAGGGTTAGGGTTCGGGCTAGGGTTAGGGTTAGGGGACGGGGACGGTTTAGGGTCCAGGTGAGGGTACGACAACGCTTTAGGGGGAGCGGACGTGTGAGGGCGCGTGTTAGTGTCAGCGTACGGGTTAGGATTAGGGGACGGGTGAGGGTCAGGCTTCGGGGAAGGGTTAGGGTTAGGGTTCGGGCTAGGGTTAGGGTTAGGGGACGGGGACGGTTTAGGGTCCAGGTGAGGGTACGACAACGCTTTAGGGGGAGCGGACGTGTGAGGGCGCGGGTTAGTGTCAGCGTACGGGTTAGGATTAGGGGACGGGTGAGGGTCAGGCTTGGGGGAAGGGTTAGGGTTAGGGTTCGGGCTAGGGTTAGGGTTAGGGGACGGGGAGGGTTTAGGGTCCAGGTGAGGGTACGACAACGCTTTAGGGGGAGCGTACGTGTGAGGGCGCGGGTTAGTGTCAGCGTACGGGTTAGGATTAGGGGACGGGTGAGGTTCAGGCTTGGGGGAAGGGTTAGGGTTAGGGTTCGGGCTAGGGTTAGGGTTAGGGGACGGGGACGGTTTAGGGTCCAGGTGAGGGTACGACAACGCTTTAGGGGGAGCGGACGTGTGAGGGCGCGGGTTAGTGTCAGCGTACGGGTTAGGATTAGGGGACGGGTGAGGGTCAGGCTTCGGGGAAGGGTTAGGGTTAGGGTTCGGGCTAGGGTTAGGGTTAGGGGACGGGGACGGTTTAGGGTCCAGAAGAGGGTACGACAACGCTTTAGGGGGAGCGGACGTGTGAGGGCGCGTGTTAGTGTCAGCGTACGGGTTAGGATTAGGGGACGGGTGAGGGTCAGGCTTCGGGGAAGGGTTAGGGTTAGGGTTCGGGCTAGGGTTAGGGTTAGGGGACGGGGACGGTTTAGGGTCCAGGTGAGGGTACGACAACGCTTTAGGGGGAGCGGACGTGTGAGGGCGCGGGTTAGTGTCAGCGTACGGGTTAGGATTAGGGGATGGGTGAGGGTCAGGCTTCGGGGAAGGGTTAGGGTTAGGGTTCGGGCTAGGGTTAGGGTTAGGGGACGGGTACGGTTTAGGGTCCAGGTGAGGGTACGACAACGCTTTAGGGGGAGCGTACGTGTGAGGGCGCGGGTTAGTGTCAGCGTACGGGTGAGGATTAGGGGACGGGTGAGGGTCAGGCTTCGGGGAAGTGTTAGGGTTAGGGTTCGGGCTAGGGTTAGGGTTAGGGGACGGGGACGGTTTAGGGTCCAGGTGAGGGTACGACAACGCTTTAGGGGGAGCGGACGTGTGAGGGCGCGGGTTAGTGTCAGCGTACGGGTTAGGATTAGGGGACGGGTGAGGGTCAGGCTTCGGGGAAGGGTTTGGGTTAGGGTTCGGGCTAGGGTTAGGGTTAGGGGACGGGGACGGTTTAGGGTCCAGGTGAGGGTACGACAACGCTTTAGGGGGAGCGTACGTGTGAGGGCGCGGGTTAGTGTCAGCGTACGGGTTAGGATTAGGGGACGGGTGAGGGTCAGGCTTCGGGGAAGGGTTAGGGTTAGGGTTCGGGCTAGGGTTAGGGTTAGGGGACGGGGACGGTTTAGGGTCCAGGTGAGGGTACGACAACGCTTTATGGGCAGTGGACGTGTGAGAACGCGGGTTAGTGTCAGCGTTCGGGTTAGGATTAGGGGACGGGTGAGGGTCAGGCTTCGGGGAAGGGTTAGGGTTAGGGTTCGGGCTAGGGTTAGGGTTAGGGGACGGGGACGGTTTAGGGTCCAGGTGAGGGTACGACAACGCTTTAGGGGGAGCGGACGTGTGAGGGCGCGGGTTAGTGTCAGCGTCCGGGTTAGGATTAGGGGACGGGTGAGGGTCAGGCTTGGGGGAAGGGTTAGGGTTAGGGTTCGGGCTAGGGTTAGGGTTAGGGGACGGGGAGGGTTTAGGGTCCAGGTGAGGGTACGACAACGCTTTAGGGGGAGCGTACGTGTGAGGCCGCGGGTTAGTGTCAGCGTACGGGTTAGTATTAGGGGACGGGTGAGGTTCAGGCTTGGGGGAAGGGTTAGGGTTAGGGTTCGGGCTAGGGTTAGGGTTAGGGGACGGGGACGGTTTAGGGTCCAGGTGAGGGTACGACAACGCTTTAGGGGGAGCGGACGTGTGAGGGCGCGGGTTAGTGTCAGCGTACGGGTTAGGATTAGGGGACGGGTGAGGGTCAGGCTTCGGGGAAGGGTTAGGGTTAGGGTTCGGGCTAGGGTTAGGGTTAGGGGACGGGGACGGTTTAGGGTCCAGGTGAGGGTACGACAACGCTTTAGGGGTAGTGGACGTGTGAGGGCGCGGGTTAGTGTCAGCGTACGGGTTAGGATTAGGGGACGGGTGAGGGTCAGGCTTCGGGGAAGGGTTAGGGTTAGGGTTCGGGCTAGGGTTAGGGTTAGGGGACGGGGACGGTTTAGGGTCCAGGTGAGTGTACGACAACGCTTTAGGGGGAGCGGACGTGTGAGGGCGCGGGTTAGTGTCAGCGTACGGGTTAGGATTAGGGGACGGGTGAGGGTCAGGCTTCGGGGAAGGGTTAGGGTTAGGGTTCGGGCTAGGGTTAGGGTTAGGGGACGGGGACGGTTTAGGGTCCAGGTGAGGGTACGACAACGCTTTAGGGGGAGCGTACGTGTGAGGGCGCGGGTTAGTGTCAGCGTACGGGTTAGGATTAGGGGACGGGTGAGGGTCAGGCTTGGGGGAAGGGTTAGGGTTAGGGTTCGGGCTAGGGTTAGGGTTAGGGGACGGGGACGGTTTAGGGTCCAGGTGAGGGTACGACAACGCTTTAGGGGGAGCGGACGTGTGAGGGCGCGGGTTAGTGTCAGCGTACGGGTTAGGATTAGGGGACGGGTGAGGGTCAGGCTTCGGGGAAGGGTTAGGTTTAGGGTTCGGGCTAGGGTTAGGGTTAGGGGACGGGGAGGGTTTAGGGTCCAGGTGAGGGTACGACAACGCTTTAGGGGCAGTGGACGTGTGAGGACGCGGGTTAGTGTCAGCGTTCGGGTTAGGATTAGGGGACGGGTGAGGGTCAGGCTTCGGGGAAGGGTTAGGGTTAGGGTTCGGGCTAGGGTTAGGGTTAGGGGACGGGGACGGTTTAGGGTCCAGGTGAGGGTACGACAACGCTTTAGGGGCAGCGGACGTGTGAGGGCGCGGGTTAGTGTCAGCGTACGGGTTAGGATTAGGGGACGGGTGAGGGTCAGGCTCCGGGGAAGGGTTAGGGTTAGGGTTCGGGCTAGGGTTAGGGTTAGGGGACGGGGACGGTTTAGGGTCCAGGTGAGGGTACGACAACGCTTTAGGGGGAGCGGACGTGTGAGGGCGCGGGTTAGTGTCAGCGTCCGGGTTAGGATTAGGGGACGGGTGAGGGTCAGGCTTCGGGGAAGGGTTAGGGTTAGGGTTCGGGCTAGGGTTAGGGTTAGGGGACGGGGACGGTTAAGGGTCCAGGTGAGGGTACGACAACGCTTTAGGGGCAGCGGACGTGTGAGGGCGCGGGTTAGTGTCAGCGTACGGGTTAGGATTAGGGGACGGGTGAGGGTCAGGCTTGGGGGAAGGGTTAGGGTTAGGGTTCGGGCTAGGGTTAGGGTTAGGGGACGGGGAGGGTTTAGGGTCCAGGTGAGGGTACGACAACGCTTTAGGGGGAGCGTACGTGTGAGGGCGCGGGTTAGTGTCAGCGTACGGGTTAGTATTAGGGGACGGGTGAGGTTCAGGCTTGGGGGAAGGGTTAGGGTTAGGGTTCGGGCTAGGGTTAGGGTTAGGGGACGGGGACGGTTTAGGGTCCAGGTGAGGGTACGACAACGCTTTAGGGGGAGCGGACGTGTGAGGGCGCGGGTTAGTGTCAGCGTACGGGTTAGGATTAGGGGACGGGTGAGGGTCAGGCTTCGGGGAAGGGTTAGGGTTAGGGTTCGGGCTAGGGTTAGGGTTAGGGGACGGGGACGGTTTAGGGTCCAGGTGAGGGTACGACAACGCTTTAGGGGGAGCGGACGTGTGAGGGCGCGTGTTAGTGTCAGCGTACGGGTTAGGATTAGGGGACGGGTGAGGGTCAGGCTTCGGGGAAGGGTTAGGGTTAGGGTTCGGGCTAGGGTTAGGGTTAGGGGACGGGGACGGTTTAGGGTCCAGGTGAGGGTACGACAACGCTTTAGGGGGAGCGGACGTGTGAGGGCGCGGGTTAGTGTCAGCGTACGGGTTAGGATTAGGGGACGGGTGAGGGTCAGGCTTCGGGGAAGGGTTAGGGTTAGGGTTCGGGCTAGGGTTAGGGTTAGGGGACGGGGAGGGTTTAGGGTCCAGGTGAGGGTACGACAACGCTTTAGGGGGAGTGTACGTGTGAGGGCGCGGGTTAGTGTCAGCGTACGGGTTAGGATTAGGGGCCGGGTGAGGTTCAGGCTTGGGGGAAGGGTTAGGGTTAGGGTTCGGGCTAGGGTTAGGGTTAGGGGACGGGGACGGTTTAGGGTCCAGGTGAGGGTACGACAACGCTTTAGGGGGAGCGGACGTGTGAGGGCGCGGGTTAGTGTCAGCGTACGGGTTAGGATTAGGGGACGGGTGAGGGTCAGGCTTCGGGGAAGGGTTAGGGTTAGGGTTCGGGCTAGGGTTAGGGTTAGGGGACGGGGACGGTTTAGGGTCCAGGTGAGGGTACGACAACGCTTTAGGGGGAGCAGACGTGTGAGGGCGCGTGTTAGTGTCAGCGTACGGGTTAGGATTAGGGGACGGGTGAGGGTCAGGCTTCGGGGAAGGGTTAGGGTTAGGGTTCGGGCTAGGGTTAGGGTTAGGGGACGGGGACGGTTTAGGGTCCAGGTGAGGGTACGACAACGCTTTAGGGGGAGCGGACGTGTGAGGGCGCGGGTTAGTGTCAGCGTACGGGTTAGGATTAGGGGACGGGTGAGGGTCAGGCTTGGGGGAAGGGTTAGGGTTAGGGTTCGGGCTAGGGTTAGGGTTAGGGGACGGGGAGGGTTTAGGGTCCAGGTGAGGGTACGACAACGCTTTAGGGGGAGCGTACGTGTGAGGGCGCGGGTTAGTGTCAGCGTACGGGTTAGGATTAGGGGACGGGTGAGGTTCAGGCTTGGGGGAAGGGTTAGGGTTAGGGTTCGGGCTAGGGTTAGGGTTAGGGGACGGGGACGGTTTAGGGTCCAGGTGAGGGTACGACAACGCTTTAGGGGGAGCGGACGTGTGAGGGCGCGGGTTAGTGTCAGCGTACGGGTTAGGATTAGGGGACGGGTGAGGGTCAGGCTTCGGGGAAGGGTTAGGGTTAGGGTTCGGGCTAGGGTTAGGGTTAGGGGACGGGGACGGTTTAGGGTCCAGAAGAGGGTACGACAACGCTTTAGGGGGAGCGGACGTGTGAGGGCGCGTGTTAGTGTCAGCGTACGGGTTAGGATTAGGGGACGGGTGAGGGTCAGGCTTCGGGGAAGGGTTAGGGTTAGGGTTCGGGCTAGGGTTAGGGTTAGGGGACGGGGACGGTTTAGGGTCCAGGTGAGGGTACGACAACGCTTTAGGGGGAGCGGACGTGTGAGGGCGCGGGTTAGTGTCAGCGTACGGGTTAGGATTAGGGGATGGGTGAGGGTCAGGCTTCGGGGAAGGGTTAGGGTTAGGGTTCGGGCTAGGGTTAGGGTTAGGGGACGGTTACGGTTTAGGGTCCAGGTGAGGGTACGACAACGCTTTAGGGGGAGCGGACGTGTGAGGGCGCGGGTTAGTGTCAGCGTACGGGTTAGGATTAGGGGACGGGTGAGGGTCAGGCTTCGGGGAAGGGTTAGGGTTAGGGTTCGGGCTAGGGTTAGGGTTAGGGGACGGGGACGGTTTAGGGTCCAGGTGAGGGTACGACAACGCTTTAGGGGCAGCGGACATGTGAGGGCGCGGGTTAGTGTCAGCGTCCGGGTTAGGATTAGGGGACGGGTGAGGGTCAGGCTTCGGGGAAGGGTTAGGGTTAGGGTTCGGGCTAGTGTTAGGGTTAGGGGACGGGGACGGTTAAGGGTCCAGGTGAGGGTACGACAACGCTTTAGGGGCAGCGGACGTGTGAGGGCGCGGGTTAGTGTCAGCGTACGGGTTAGGATTAGGGGACGGGTGAGGGTCAGGCTTGGGGGAAGGGTTAGGGTTAGGGTTCGGGCTAGGGTTAGGGTTAGGGGACGGGGAGGGTTTAGGGTCCAGGTGAGGGTACGACAACGCTTTAGGGGGAGCGTACGTGTGAGGGCGCGGGTTAGTGTCAGCGTACGGGTTAGGATTAGGGGACGGGTGAGGGTCAGGCTTGGGGGAAGGGTTAGGTTTAGGGTTCGGGCTAGGGTTAGGGTTAGGGGACGGGGACGGTTTAGGGTCCAGGTGAGGGTACGACAACGCTTTAGGGGGAGCGGACGTGTGAGGGCGCGGGTTAGTGTCAGCGTACGGGTTAGGATTAGGGGATGGGTGAGGGTCAGGCTTCGGGGAAGGGTTAGGGTTAGGGTTCGGGCTAGGGTTAGGGTTAGGGGACGGGGACGGTTTAGGGTCCAGGTGAGGGTACGACAACGCTTTAGGGGGAGCGTACGTGTGAGGGCGTGGGTTAGTGTCAGCGTACGGGTTAGGATTAGGGGACGGGTGAGGGTCAGGCTTGGGGGAAGGGTTAGGGTTAGGGTTCGGGCTAGGGTTAGGGTTAGGGGACGGGGAGGGTTTAGGGTCCAGGTGAGGGTACGACAACGCTTTAGGGGGAGCGTACGTGTGAGGGCGCGGGTTAGTGTCAGCGTACGGGTTAGTATTAGGGGACGGGTGAGGTTCAGGCTTGGGGGAAGGGTTAGGGTTAGGGTTCGGGCTAGGGTTAGGGTTAGGGGACTGGGACGGTTTAGGGTCCAGGTGAGGGTACGACAACGCTTTAGGGGGAGCGGACGTGTGAGGGCGCGGGTTAGTGTCAGCGTACGGGTTAGGATTAGGGGACGGGTGAGGGTCAGGCTTCGGGGAAGGGTTAGGGTTAGGG
Organism: Pseudorca crassidens; assembly: GCF_039906515.1. Taxonomy (NCBI): domain Eukaryota; kingdom Metazoa; phylum Chordata; class Mammalia; order Artiodactyla; family Delphinidae; genus Pseudorca; species Pseudorca crassidens. The sequence goes on along the minus strand of NC_090311.1, from coordinate 185,294 downwards.
TTCGGGCTAGGGTTAGGGTTAGGGGACGGGGACGGTTTAGGGTCCAGGTGAGGGTACGACAACGCTTTAGGGGGAGCGGACGTGTGAGGGCGCGTGTTAGTGTCAGCGTACGGGTTAGGATTAGGGGACGGGTGAGGGTCAGGCTTCGGGGAAGGGTTAGGGTTAGGGTTCGGGCTAGGGTTAGGGTTAGGGGACGGGGACGGTTTAGGGTCCAGGTGAGGGTACGACAACGCTTTAGGGGGAGCGGACGTGTGAGGGCGCGGGTTAGTGTCAGCGTACGGGTTAGGATTAGGGGACGGGTGAGGGTCAGGCTTCGGGGAAGGGTTAGGGTTAGGGTTCGGGCTAGGGTTAGGGTTAGGGGACGGGGAGGGTTTAGGGTCCAGGTGAGGGTACGACAACGCTTTAGGGGGAGTGTACGTGTGAGGGCGCGGGTTAGTGTCAGCGTACGGGTTAGGATTAGGGGCCGGGTGAGGTTCAGGCTTGGGGGAAGGGTTAGGGTTAGGGTTCGGGCTAGGGTTAGGGTTAGGGGACGGGGACGGTTTAGGGTCCAGGTGAGGGTACGACAACGCTTTAGGGGGAGCGGACGTGTGAGGGCGCGGGTTAGTGTCAGCGTACGGGTTAGGATTAGGGGACGGGTGAGGGTCAGGCTTCGGGGAAGGGTTAGGGTTAGGGTTCGGGCTAGGGTTAGGGTTAGGGGACGGGGACGGTTTAGGGTCCAGGTGAGGGTACGACAACGCTTTAGGGGGAGCGGACGTGTGAGGGCGCGTGTTAGTGTCAGCGTACGGGTTAGGATTAGGGGACGGGTGAGGGTCAGGCTTCGGGGAAGGGTTAGGTTTAGGGTTCGGGCTAGGGTTAGGGTTAGGGGACGGGGACGGTTTAGGGTCCAGGTGAGGGTACGACAACGCTTTAGGGGGAGCGGACGTGTGAGGGCGCGGGTTAGTGTCAGCGTACGGGTTAGGATTAGGGGAAGGGTGAGGTTCAGGCTTGGGGGAAGGGTTAGGGTTAGGGTTCGGGCTAGGGTTAGGGTTAGGGGACGGGGAGGGTTTAGGGTCCAGGTGAGGGTACGACAACGCTTTAGGGGGAGCGTACGTGTGAGGGCGCGGGTTAGTGTCAGCGTACGGGTTAGGATTAGGGGAAGGGTGAGGGTCAGGCTTGGGGGAAGGGTTAGGGTTAGGGTTCGGGCTAGGGTTAGGGTTAGGGGACGGGGAGGGTTTAGGGTCCAGGTGAGGGTACGACAACGCTTTAGGGGGAGCGTACGTGTGAGGGCGCGGGTTAGTGTCAGCGTACGGGTTAGGATTAGGGGACGGGTGAGGTTCAGGCTTGGGGGAAGGGTTAGGGTTAGGGTTCGGGCTAGGGTTAGGGTTAGGGGACGGGGACGGTTTAGGGTCCAGGTGAGGGTACGACAACGCTTTAGGGGGAGCGGACGTGTGAGGGCGCGGGTTAGTGTCAGCGTACGGGTTAGGATTAGGGGACGGGTGAGGGTCAGGCTTCGGGGAAGGGTTAGGGTTAGGGTTCGGGCTAGGGTTAGGGTTAGGGGACGGGGACGGTTTAGGGTCCAGAAGAGGGTACGACAACGCTTTAGGGGGAGCGGACGTGTGAGGGCGCGTGTTAGTGTCAGCGTACGGGTTAGGATTAGGGGACGGGTGAGGGTCAGGCTTCGGGGAAGGGTTAGGGTTAGGGTTCGGGCTAGGGTTAGGGTTAGGGGACGGGGACGGTTTAGGGTCCAGGTGAGGGTACGACAACGCTTTAGGGGGAGCGGACGTGTGAGGGCGCGGGTTAGTGTCAGCGTACGGGTTAGGATTAGGGGACGGGTGAGGGTCAGGCTTCGGGGAAGGGTTAGGGTTAGGGTTCGGGCTAGGGTTAGGGTTAGGGGACGGGGACGGTTTAGGGTCCAGGTGAGGGTACGACAACGCTTTAGGGGCAGCGGACATGTGAGGGCGCGGGTTAGTGTCAGCGTCCGGGTTAGGATTAGGGGACGGGTGAGGGTCAGGCTTCGGGGAAGGGTTAGGGTTAGGGTTCGGGCTAGTGTTAGGGTTAGGGGACGGGGACGGTTAAGGGTCCAGGTGAGGGTACGACAACGCTTTAGGGGCAGCGGACGTGTGAGGGCGCGGGTTAGTGTCAGCGTACGGGTTAGGATTAGGGGACGGGTGAGGGTCAGGCTTGGGGGAAGGGTTAGGGTTAGGGTTCGGGCTAGGGTTAGGGTTAGGGGACGGGGAGGGTTTAGGGTCCAGGTGAGGGTACGACAACGCTTTAGGGGGAGCGTACGTGTGAGGGCGCGGGTTAGTGTCAGCGTACGGGTTAGGATTAGGGGACGGGTGAGGGTCAGGCTTGGGGGAAGGGTTAGGTTTAGGGTTCGGGCTAGGGTTAGGGTTAGGGGACGGGGACGGTTTAGGGTCCAGGTGAGGGTACGACAACGCTTTAGGGGGAGCGGACGTGTGAGGGCGCGGGTTAGTGTCAGCGTACGGGTTAGGATTAGGGGACGGGTGAGGGTCAGGCTTCGGGGAAGGGTTAGGGTTAGGGTTCGGGCTAGGGTTAGGGTTAGGGGACGGGGACGGTTTAGGGTCCAGGTGAGGGTACGACAACGCTTTAGGGGGAGCGGACGTGTGAGGGCGCGGGTTAGTGTCAGCGTACGGGTTAGGATTAGGGGACGGGTGAGGGTCAGGCTTCGGGGAAGGGTTAGGGTTAGGGTTCGGGCTAGGGTTAGGGTTAGGGGACGGGGACGGTTTAGGGTCCAGGTGAGGGTACGACAACGCTTTAGGGGGAGCGTACGTGTGAGGGCGCGGGTTAGTGTCAGCGTACGGGTTAGGATTAGGGGACGGGTGAGGGTCAGGCTTCGGGGAAGGGTTAGGGTTAGGGTTCGGGCTAGGGTTAGGGTTAGGGGACGGGGACGGTTTAGGGTCCAGGTGAGGGTACGACAACGCTTTAGGGGGAGCGGACGTGTGAGGGCGCGGGTTAGTGTCAGCGTACGGGTTAGGATTAGGGGACGGGTGAGGGTCAGGCTTCGGGGAAGGGTTAGGTTTAGGGTTCGGGCTAGGGTTAGGGTTAGGGGACGGGGACGGTTTAGGGTCCAGGTGAGGGTACGACAACGCTTTATGGGCAGTGGACGTGTGAGGACGCGGGTTAGTGTCAGCGTTCGGGTTAGGATTAGGGGACGGGTGAGGGTCAGGCTTCGGGGAAGGGTTAGGGTTAGGGTTCGGGCTAGGGTTAGGGTTAGGGGACGGGGACGGTTTAGGGTCCAGGTGAGGGTACGACAACGCTTTAGGGGCAGCGGACGTGTGAGGGCGCGGGTTAGTGTCAGCGTACGGGTTAGGATTAGGGGACGGGTGAGGGTCAGGCTCCGGGGAAGGGTTAGGGTTAGGGTTCGGGCTAGGGTTAGGGTTAGGGGACGGGGACGGTTTAGGGTCCAGGTGAGGGTACGACAACGCTTTAGGGGGAGCGGACGTGTGAGGGCGCGGGTTAGTGTCAGCGTCCGGGTTAGGATTAGGGGACGGGTGAGGGTCAGGCTTCGGGGAAGGGTTAGGGTTAGGGTTCGGGCTAGTGTTAGGGTTAGGGGACGGGGACGGTTAAGGGTCCAGGTGAGGGTACGACAACGCTTTAGGGGCAGCGGACGTGTGAGGGCGCGGGTTAGTGTCAGCGTACGGGTTAGGATTAGGGGACGGGTGAGGGTCAGGCTTGGGGGAAGGGTTAGGGTTAGGGTTCGGGCTAGGGTTAGGGTTAGGGGACGGGGAGGGTTTAGGGTCCAGGTGAGGGTACGACAACGCTTTAGGGGGAGCGTACGTGTGAGGGCGCGGGTTAGTGTCAGCGTACGGGTTAGGATTAGGGGACGGGTGAGGGTCAGGCTTGGGGGAAGGGTTAGGTTTAGGGTTCGGGCTAGGGTTAGGGTTAGGGGACGGGGACGGTTTAGGGTCCAGGTGAGGGTACGACAACGCTTTAGGGGGAGCGGACGTGTGAGGGCGCGGGTTAGTGTCAGCGTACGGGTTAGGATTAGGGGACGGGTGAGGGTCAGGCTTCGGGGAAGGGTTAGGGTTAGGGTTCGGGCTAGGGTTAGGGTTAGTGGACGGGGACGGTTTAGGGTCCAGGTGAGGGTACGACAACGCTTTAGGGGGAGCGGACGTGTGAGGGCGCGGGTTAGTGTCAGCGTACGGGTTAGGATTAGGGGACGGGTGAGGGTCAGGCTTCGGGGAAGGGTTAGGGTTAGGGTTCGGGCTAGGGTTAGGGTTAGGGGACGGGGACGGTTTAGGGTCCAGGTGAGGGTACGACAACGCTTTAGGGGGAGCGTACGTGTGAGGGCGCGGGTTAGTGTCAGCGTACGGGTTAGGATTAGGGGACGGGTGAGGGTCAGGCTTCGGGGAAGGGTTAGGGTTAGGGTTCGGGCTAGGGTTAGGGTTAGGGGACGGGGACGGTTTAGGGTCCAGGTGAGGGTACGACAACGCTTTAGGGGGAGCGTACGTGTGAGGGCGCGGGTTAGTGTCAGCGTACGGGTGAGGATTAGGGGACGGGTGAGGGTCAGGCTTCGGGGAAGGGTTAGGTTTAGGGTTCGGGCTAGGGTTAGGGTTAGGGGACGGGGACGGTTTAGGGTCCAGGTGAGGGTACGACAACGCTTTATGGGCAGTGGACGTGTGAGGACGCGGGTTAGTGTCAGCGTACGGGTTAGGATTAGGGGACGGGTGAGGGTCAGGCTTCGGGGAAGGGTTAGGGTTAGGGTTCGGGCTAGGGTTAGGGTTAGTGGACGGGGACGGTTTAGGGTCCAGGTGAGGGTACGACAACGCTTTAGGGGGAGCGGACGTGTGAGGGCGCGGGTTAGTGTCAGCGTACGGGTTAGGATTAGGGGACGGGTGAGGGTCAGGCTTCGGGGAAGGGTTAGGGTTAGGGTTCGGGCTAGGGTTAGGGTTAGGGGACGGGGACGGTTTAGGGTCCAGGTGAGGGTACGACAACGCTTTAGGGGGAGCGTACGTGTGAGGGCGCGGGTTAGTGTCAGCGTACGGGTTAGGATTAGGGGACGGGTGAGGGTCAGGCTTCGGGGAAGGGTTAGGGTTAGGGTTCGGGCTAGGGTTAGGGTTAGGGGACGGGGACGGTTTAGGGTCCAGGTGAGGGTACGACAACGCTTTAGGGGGAGCGGACGTGTGAGGGCGCGGGTTAGTGTCAGCGTACGGGTTAGGATTAGGGGACGGGTGAGGGTCAGGCTTCGGGGAAGGGTTAGGTTTAGGGTTCGGGCTAGGGTTAGGGTTAGGGGACGGGGACGGTTTAGGGTCCAGGTGAGGGTACGACAACGCTTTATGGGCAGTGGACGTGTGAGGACGCGGGTTAGTGTCAGCGTTCGGGTTAGGATTAGGGGACGGGTGAGGGTCAGGCTTCGGGGAAGGGTTAGGGTTAGGGTTCGGGCTAGGGTTAGGGTTAGGGGACGGGGACGGTTTAGGGTCCAGGTGAGGGTACGACAACGCTTTAGGGGCAGCGGACGTGTGAGGGCGCGGGTTAGTGTCAGCGTACGGGTTAGGATTAGGGGACGGGTGAGGGTCAGGCTCCGGGGAAGGGTTAGGGTTAGGGTTCGGGCTAGGGTTAGGGTTAGGGGACGGGGACGGTTTAGGGTCCAGGTGAGGGTACGACAACGCTTTAGGGGGAGCGGACGTGTGAGGGCGCGTGTTAGTGTCAGCGTACGGGTTAGGATTAGCGGACGGGTGAGGGTCAGGCTTCGGGGAAGGGTTAGGGTTAGGGTTCGGGCTAGGGTTAGGGTTAGGGGACGGGGACGGTTTAGGGTCCAGGTGAGGGTACGACAACGCTTTAGGGGGAGCGGACGTGTGAGGGCGCGGGTTAGTGTCAGCGTACGGGTTAGGATTAGGGGACGGGTGAGGGTCAGGCTTGGGGGAAGGGTTAGGGTTAGGGTTCGGGCTAGGGTTAGGGTTAGGGGACGGGGAGGGTTTAGGGTCCAGGTGAGGGTACGACAACGCTTTAGGGGGAGTGTACGTGTGAGGGCGCGGGTTAGTGTCAGCGTACGGGTTAGGATTAGGGGCCGGGTGAGGTTCAGGCTTGGGGGAAGGGTTAGGGTTAGGGTTCGGGCTAGGGTTAGGGTTAGGGGACGGGGACGGTTTAGGGTCCAGGTGAGGGTACGACAACGCTTTAGGGGGAGCGGACGTGTGAGGGCGTGGGTTAGTGTCAGCGTGCGGGTTAGGATTAGGGGACGGGTGAGGGTCAGGCTTCGGGGAAGGGTTAGGGTTAGGGTTCGGGCTAGGGTTAGGGTTAGGGGACGGGGACGGTTTAGGGTCCAGGTGAGGGTACGACAACGCTTTAGGGGGAGCGGACGTGTGAGGGCGCGTGTTAGTGTCAGCGTACGGGTTAGGATTAGGGGACGGGTGAGGGTCAGGCTTCGGGGAAGGGTTAGGGTTAGGGTTCGGGCTAGGGTTAGGGTTAGGGGACGGGGACGGTTTAGGGTCCAGGTGAGGGTACGACAACGCTTTAGGGGGAGCGGACGTGTGAGGGCGCGGGTTAGTGTCAGCGTACGGGTTAGGATTAGGGGACGGGTGAGGGTCAGGCTTGGGGGAAGGGTTAGGGTTAGGGTTCGGGCTAGGGTTAGGGTTAGGGGACGGGGAGGGTTTAGGGTCCAGGTGAGGGTACGACAACGCTTTAGGGGGAGCGTACGTGTGAGGGCGCGGGTTAGTGTCAGCGTACGGGTTAGGATTAGGGGACGGGTGAGGTTCAGGCTTGGGGGAAGGGTTAGGGTTAGGGTTCGGGCTAGGGTTAGGGTTAGGGGACGGGGACGGTTTAGGGTCCAGGTGAGGGTACGACAACGCTTTAGGGGGAGCGGACGTGTGAGGGCGCGGGTTAGTGTCAGCGTACGGGTTAGGATTAGGGGACGGGTGAGGGTCAGGCTTCGGGGAAGGGTTAGGGTTAGGGTTCGGGCTAGGGTTAGGGTTAGGGGACGGGGACGGTTTAGGGTCCAGAAGAGGGTACGACAACGCTTTAGGGGGAGCGGACGTGTGAGGGCGCGTGTTAGTGTCAGCGTACGGGTTAGGATTAGGGGACGGGTGAGGGTCAGGCTTCGGGGAAGGGTTAGGGTTAGGGTTCGGGCTAGGGTTAGGGTTAGGGGACGGGGACGGTTTAGGGTCCAGGTGAGGGTACGACAACGCTTTAGGGGGAGCGGACGTGTGAGGGCGCGGGTTAGTGTCAGCGTACGGGTTAGGATTAGGGGACGGGTGAGGGTCAGGCTTCGGGGAAGGGTTAGGGTTAGGGTTCGGGCTAGGGTTAGGGTTAGGGGACGGGTACGGTTTAGGGTCCAGGTGAGGGTACGACAACGCTTTAGGGGGAGCGGACGTGTGAGGGCGCGGGTTAGTGTCAGCGTACGGGTTAGGATTAGGGGACGGGTGAGGGTCAGGCTTCGGGGAAGGGTTAGGGTTAGGGTTCGGGCTAGGGTTAGGGTTAGGGGACGGGGACGGTTTAGGGTCCAGGTGAGGGTACGACAACGCTTTAGGGGCAGCGGACATGTGAGGGCGCGGGTTAGTGTCAGCGTCCGGGTTAGGATTAGGGGACGGGTGAGGGTCAGGCTTCGGGGAAGGGTTAGGGTTAGGGTTCGGGCTAGTGTTAGGGTTAGGGGACGGGGACGGTTAAGGGTCCAGGTGAGGGTACGACAACGCTTTAGGGGCAGCGGACGTGTGAGGGCGCGGGTTAGTGTCAGCGTACGGGTTAGGATTAGGGGACGGGTGAGGGTCAGGCTTGGGGGAAGGGTTAGGGTTAGGGTTCGGGCTAGGGTTAGGGTTAGGGGACGGGGAGGGTTTAGGGTCCAGGTGAGGGTACGACAACGCTTTAGGGGGAGCGTACGTGTGAGGGCGCGGGTTAGTGTCAGCGTACGGGTTAGGATTAGGGGACGGGTGAGGGTCAGGCTTGGGGGAAGGGTTAGGTTTAGGGTTCGGGCTAGGGTTAGGGTTAGGGGACGGGGACGGTTTAGGGTCCAGGTGAGGGTACGACAACGCTTTAGGGGGAGCGGACGTGTGAGGGCGCGGGTTAGTGTCAGCGTACGGGTTAGGATTAGGGGACGGGTGAGGGTCAGGCTTCGGGGAAGGGTTAGGGTTAGGGTTCGGGCTAGGGTTAGGGTTAGGGGACGGGGACGGTTTAGGGTCCAGGTGAGGGTACGACAACGCTTTAGGGGGAGCGGACGTGTGAGGGCGCGGGTTAGTGTCAGCGTACGGGTTAGGATTAGGGGACGGGTGAGGGTCAGGCTTCGGGGAAGGGTTAGGGTTAGGGTTCGGGCTAGGGTTAGGGTTAGGGGACGGGGACGGTTTAGGGTCCAGGTGAGGGTACGACAACGCTTTAGGGGGAGCGTACGTGTGAGGGCGCGGGTTAGTGTCAGCGTACGGGTTAGGATTAGGGGACGGGTGAGGGTCAGGCTTCGGGGAAGGGTTAGGGTTAGGGTTCGGGCTAGGGTTAGGGTTAGGGGACGGGGACGGTTTAGGGTCCAGGTGAGGGTACGACAACGCTTTAGGGGGAGCGGACGTGTGAGGGCGCGGGTTAGTGTCAGCGTACGGGTTAGGATTAGGGGACGGGTGAGGGTCAGGCTTCGGGGAAGGGTTAGGTTTAGGGTTCGGGCTAGGGTTAGGGTTAGGGGACGGGGACGGTTTAGGGTCCAGGTGAGGGTACGACAACGCTTTATGGGCAGTGGACGTGTGAGGACGCGGGTTAGTGTCAGCGTTCGGGTTAGGATTAGGGGACGGGTGAGGGTCAGGCTTCGGGGAAGGGTTAGGGTTAGGGTTCGGGCTAGGGTTAGGGTTAGGGGACGGGGACGGTTTAGGGTCCAGGTGAGGGTACGACAACGCTTTAGGGGCAGCGGACGTGTGAGGGCGCGGGTTAGTGTCAGCGTACGGGTTAGGATTAGGGGACGGGTGAGGGTCAGGCTCCGGGGAAGGGTTAGGGTTAGGGTTCGGGCTAGGGTTAGGGTTAGGGGACGGGGACGGTTTAGGGTCCAGGTGAGGGTACGACAACGCTTTAGGGGGAGCGGACGTGTGAGGGCGCGGGTTAGTGTCAGCGTCCGGGTTAGGATTAGGGGACGGGTGAGGGTCAGGCTTCGGGGAAGGGTTAGGGTTAGGGTTCGGGCTAGTGTTAGGGTTAGGGGACGGGGACGGTTAAGGGTCCAGGTGAGGGTACGACAACGCTTTAGGGGCAGCGGACGTGTGAGGGCGCGGGTTAGTGTCAGCGTACGGGTTAGGATTAGGGGACGGGTGAGGGTCAGGCTTGGGGGAAGGGTTAGGGTTAGGGTTCGGGCTAGGGTTAGGGTTAGGGGACGGGGAGGGTTTAGGGTCCAGGTGAGGGTACGACAACGCTTTAGGGGGAGCGTACGTGTGAGGGCGCGGGTTAGTGTCAGCGTACGGGTTAGGATTAGGGGACGGGTGAGGGTCAGGCTTGGGGGAAGGGTTAGGTTTAGGGTTCGGGCTAGGGTTAGGGTTAGGGGACGGGGACGGTTTAGGGTCCAGGTGAGGGTACGACAACGCTTTAGGGGGAGCGGACGTGTGAGGGCGCGGGTTAGTGTCAGCGTACGGGTTAGGATTAGGGGACGGGTGAGGGTCAGGCTTCGGGGAAGGGTTAGGGTTAGGGTTCGGGCTAGGGTTAGGGTTAGTGGACGGGGACGGTTTAGGGTCCAGGTGAGGGTACGACAACGCTTTAGGGGGAGCGGACGTGTGAGGGCGCGGGTTAGTGTCAGCGTACGGGTTAGGATTAGGGGACGGGTGAGGGTCAGGCTTCGGGGAAGGGTTAGGGTTAGGGTTCGGGCTAGGGTTAGGGTTAGGGGACGGGGACGGTTTAGGGTCCAGGTGAGGGTACGACAACGCTTTAGGGGGAGCGTACGTGTGAGGGCGCGGGTTAGTGTCAGCGTACGGGTTAGGATTAGGGGACGGGTGAGGGTCAGGCTTCGGGGAAGGGTTAGGGTTAGGGTTCGGGCTAGGGTTAGGGTTAGGGGACGGGGACGGTTTAGGGTCCAGGTGAGGGTACGACAACGCTTTAGGGGGAGCGTACGTGTGAGGGCGCGGGTTAGTGTCAGCGTACGGGTGAGGATTAGGGGACGGGTGAGGGTCAGGCTTCGGGGAAGGGTTAGGTTTAGGGTTCGGGCTAGGGTTAGGGTTAGGGGACGGGGACGGTTTAGGGTCCAGGTGAGGGTACGACAACGCTTTATGGGCAGTGGACGTGTGAGGACGCGGGTTAGTGTCAGCGTACGGGTTAGGATTAGGGGACGGGTGAGGGTCAGGCTTCGGGGAAGGGTTAGGGTTAGGGTTCGGGCTAGGGTTAGGGTTAGTGGACGGGGACGGTTTAGGGTCCAGGTGAGGGTACGACAACGCTTTAGGGGGAGCGGACGTGTGAGGGCGCGGGTTAGTGTCAGCGTACGGGTTAGGATTAGGGGACGGGTGAGGGTCAGGCTTCGGGGAAGGGTTAGGGTTAGGGTTCGGGCTAGGGTTAGGGTTAGGGGACGGGGACGGTTTAGGGTCCAGGTGAGGGTACGACAACGCTTTAGGGGGAGCGTACGTGTGAGGGCGCGGGTTAGTGTCAGCGTACGGGTTAGGATTAGGGGACGGGTGAGGGTCAGGCTTCGGGGAAGGGTTAGGGTTAGGGTTCGGGCTAGGGTTAGGGTTAGGGGACGGGGACGGTTTAGGGTCCAGGTGAGGGTACGACAACGCTTTAGGGGGAGCGGACGTGTGAGGGCGCGGGTTAGTGTCAGCGTACGGGTTAGGATTAGGGGACGGGTGAGGGTCAGGCTTCGGGGAAGGGTTAGGTTTAGGGTTCGGGCTAGGGTTAGGGTTAGGGGACGGGGACGGTTTAGGGTCCAGGTGAGGGTACGACAACGCTTTATGGGCAGTGGACGTGTGAGGACGCGGGTTAGTGTCAGCGTTCGGGTTAGGATTAGGGGACGGGTGAGGGTCAGGCTTCGGGGAAGGGTTAGGGTTAGGGTTCGGGCTAGGGTTAGGGTTAGGGGACGGGGACGGTTTAGGGTCCAGGTGAGGGTACGACAACGCTTTAGGGGCAGCGGACGTGTGAGGGCGCGGGTTAGTGTCAGCGTACGGGTTAGGATTAGGGGACGGGTGAGGGTCAGGCTCCGGGGAAGGGTTAGGGTTAGGGTTCGGGCTAGGGTTAGGGTTAGGGGACGGGGACGGTTTAGGGTCCAGGTGAGGGTACGACAACGCTTTAGGGGGAGCGGACGTGTGAGGGCGCGTGTTAGTGTCAGCGTACGGGTTAGGATTAGCGGACGGGTGAGGGTCAGGCTTCGGGGAAGGGTTAGGGTTAGGGTTCGGGCTAGGGTTAGGGTTAGGGGACGGGGACGGTTTAGGGTCCAGGTGAGGGTACGACAACGCTTTAGGGGGAGCGGACGTGTGAGGGCGCGGGTTAGTGTCAGCGTACGGGTTAGGATTAGGGGACGGGTGAGGGTCAGGCTTGGGGGAAGGGTTAGGGTTAGGGTTCGGGCTAGGGTTAGGGTTAGGGGACGGGGAGGGTTTAGGGTCCAGGTGAGGGTACGACAACGCTTTAGGGGGAGTGTACGTGTGAGGGCGCGGGTTAGTGTCAGCGTACGGGTTAGGATTAGGGGCCGGGTGAGGTTCAGGCTTGGGGGAAGGGTTAGGGTTAGGGTTCGGGCTAGGGTTAGGGTTAGGGGACGGGGACGGTTTAGGGTCCAGGTGAGGGTACGACAACGCTTTAGGGGGAGCGGACGTGTGAGGGCGTGGGTTAGTGTCAGCGTGCGGGTTAGGATTAGGGGACGGGTGAGGGTCAGGCTTCGGGGAAGGGTTAGGGTTAGGGTTCGGGCTAGGGTTAGGGTTAGGGGACGGGGACGGTTTAGGGTCCAGGTGAGGGTACGACAACGCTTTAGGGGGAGCGGACGTGTGAGGGCGCGTGTTAGTGTCAGCGTACGGGTTAGGATTAGGGGACGGGTGAGGGTCAGGCTTCGGGGAAGGGTTAGGGTTAGGGTTCGGGCTAGGGTTAGGGTTAGGGGACGGGGACGGTTTAGGGTCCAGGTGAGGGTACGACAACGCTTTAGGGGGAGCGGACGTGTGAGGGCGCGGGTTAGTGTCAGCGTACGGGTTAGGATTAGGGGACGGGTGAGGGTCAGGCTTGGGGGAAGGGTTAGGGTTAGGGTTCGGGCTAGGGTTAGGGTTAGGGGACGGGGAGGGTTTAGGGTCCAGGTGAGGGTACGACAACGCTTTAGGGGGAGCGTACGTGTGAGGGCGCGGGTTAGTGTCAGCGTACGGGTTAGGATTAGGGGACGGGTGAGGTTCAGGCTTGGGGGAAGGGTTAGGGTTAGGGTTCGGGCTAGGGTTAGGGTTAGGGGACGGGGACGGTTTAGGGTCCAGGTGAGGGTACGACAACGCTTTAGGGGGAGCGGACGTGTGAGGGCGCGGGTTAGTGTCAGCGTACGGGTTAGGATTAGGGGACGGGTGAGGGTCAGGCTTCGGGGAAGGGTTAGGGTTAGGGTTCGGGCTAGGGTTAGGGTTAGGGGACGGGGACGGTTTAGGGTCCAGAAGAGGGTACGACAACGCTTTAGGGGGAGCGGACGTGTGAGGGCGCGTGTTAGTGTCAGCGTACGGGTTAGGATTAGGGGACGGGTGAGGGTCAGGCTTCGGGGAAGGGTTAGGGTTAGGGTTCGGGCTAGGGTTAGGGTTAGGGGACGGGGACGGTTTAGGGTCCAGGTGAGGGTACGACAACGCTTTAGGGGGAGCGGACGTGTGAGGGCGCGGGTTAGTGTCAGCGTACGGGTTAGGATTAGGGGACGGGTGAGGGTCAGGCTTCGGGGAAGGGTTAGGGTTAGGGTTCGGGCTAGGGTTAGGGTTAGGGGACGGGTACGGTTTAGGGTCCAGGTGAGGGTACGACAACGCTTTAGGGGGAGCGGACGTGTGAGGGCGCGGGTTAGTGTCAGCGTACGGGTTAGGATTAGGGGACGGGTGAGGGTCAGGCTTCGGGGAAGGGTTAGGGTTAGGGTTCGGGCTAGGGTTAGGGTTAGGGGACGGGGACGGTTTAGGGTCCAGGTGAGGGTACGACAACGCTTTAGGGGCAGCGGACATGTGAGGGCGCGGGTTAGTGTCAGCGTCCGGGTTAGGATTAGGGGACGGGTGAGGGTCAGGCTTCGGGGAAGGGTTAGGGTTAGGGTTCGGGCTAGTGTTAGGGTTAGGGGACGGGGACGGTTAAGGGTCCAGGTGAGGGTACGACAACGCTTTAGGGGCAGCGGACGTGTGAGGGCGCGGGTTAGTGTCAGCGTACGGGTTAGGATTAGGGGACGGGTGAGGGTCAGGCTTGGGGGAAGGGTTAGGGTTAGGGTTCGGGCTAGGGTTAGGGTTAGGGGACGGGGAGGGTTTAGGGTCCAGGTGAGGGTACGACAACGCTTTAGGGGGAGCGTACGTGTGAGGGCGCGGGTTAGTGTCAGCGTACGGGTTAGGATTAGGGGACGGGTGAGGGTCAGGCTTGGGGGAAGGGTTAGGTTTAGGGTTCGGGCTAGGGTTAGGGTTAGGGGACGGGGACGGTTTAGGGTCCAGGTGAGGGTACGACAACGCTTTAGGGGGAGCGGACGTGTGAGGGCGCGGGTTAGTGTCAGCGTACGGGTTAGGATTAGGGGACGGGTGAGGGTCAGGCTTCGGGGAAGGGTTAGGGTTAGGGTTCGGGCTAGGGTTAGGGTTAGTGGACGGGGACGGTTTAGGGTCCAGGTGAGGGTACGACAACGCTTTAGGGGGAGCGGACGTGTGAGGGCGCGGGTTAGTGTCAGCGTACGGGTTAGGATTAGGGGACGGGTGAGGGTCAGGCTTCGGGGAAGGGTTAGGGTTAGGGTTCGGGCTAGGGTTAGGGTTAGGGGACGGGGACGGTTTAGGGTCCAGGTGAGGGTACGACAACGCTTTAGGGGGAGCGTACGTGTGAGGGCGCGGGTTAGTGTAAGCGTACGGGTTAGGATTAGGGGACGGGTGAGGGTCAGGCTTCGGGGAAGGGTTAGGGTTAGGGTTCGGGCTAGGGTTAGGGTTAGGGGACGGGGACGGTTTAGGGTCCAGGTGAGGGTACGACAACGCTTTAGGGGGAGCGGACGTGTGAGGGCGCGGGTTAGTGTCAGCGTACGGGTTAGGATTAGGGGACGGGTGAGGGTCAGGCTTCGGGGAAGGGTTAGGGTTAGCGTTCGGGCTAGGGTTAGGGTTAGGGGACGGGGACGGTTTAGGGTCCAGGTGAGGGTACGACAACGCTTTAGGGGCAGCGGACGTGTGAGGGCGCGGGTTAGTGTCAGCGTACGGGTTAGGATTAGGGGACGGGTGAGGGTCAGGCTTCGGGGAAGGGTTAGGTTTAGGGTTCGGGCTAGGGTTAGGGTTAGGGGACGGGGACGGTTTAGGGTCCAGGTGAGGGTACGACAACGCTTTAGGGGCAGCGGACGTGTGAGGACGCGGGTTAGTGTCAGCGTACGGGTTAGGATTAGGGGACGGGTGAGGGTCAGGCTTCGGGGAAGGGATAGGGTTAGGGTTCGGGCTAGGGTTAGGGTTAGGGGACGGGGACGGTTTAGGGTCCAGGTGAGGGTACGACAACGCTTTAGGGGGAGCGGACGTGTGAGGGCGCGGGTTAGTGTCAGCGTACGGGTTAGGATTAGGGGACGGGTGAGGGTCAGGCTTCGGGGAAGGGTTAGGGTTAGGGTTCGGGCTAGGGTTAGGGTTAGGGGACGGGGACGGTTTAGGGTCCAGGTGAGGGTACGACAACGCTTTAGGGGGAGCGTACGTGTGAGGGCGCGGGTTAGTGTCAGCGTACGGGTTAGGATTAGGGGACGGGTGAGGGTCAGGCTTCGGGGAAGGGTTAGGGTTAGGGTTCGGGCTAGGGTTAGGGTTAGGGGACGGGGACGGTTTAGGGTCCAGGTGAGGGTACGACAACGCTTTAGGGGGAGCGGACGTGTGAGGGCGCGGGTTAGTGTCAGCGTACGGGTTAGGATTAGGGGACGGGTGAGGGTCAGGCTTCGGGGAAGGTTTAGGGTTAGGGTTCGGGCTAGGATTAGGTTTAGGGGACGGGGACGGTTTAGGGTCCAGGTGAGGGTACGACAACGCTTTAGGGGCAGCGGACGTGTGAGGGCGCGGGTTAGTGTCAGCGTACGGGTTAGGATTAGGGGACGGGTGAGGGTCAGGCTTCGGGGAAGGGTTAGGGTTAGGGTTCGGGCTAGGGTTAGGGTTAGGGGACGGGGACGGTTTAGGGTCCAGGTGAGGGTACGACAACGCTTTAGGGGGAGCGGACGTGTGAGGGCGCGGGTTAATGTCAGCGTACGGGTTAGGATTAGGGGACGGGTGAGGGTCAGGCTTCGGGGAAGGGTTAGGGTTAGGTTTCGGGCTAGGGTTAGGGTTAGGGGACGGGGACGGTTTAGGGTCCAGGTGAGGATACGACAACGCTTTAGGGGCAGCGGACGTGTGAGGGCGCGGGTTAGTGTCAGCTTACGGGTTAGGATTAAGGGACGGGTGAGGGTCAGGCTTCGGGGAAGGGTTAGGTTTAGGGTTCGGGCTAGGGTTAGGGTTAGGGGACGGGGACGGTTTAGGGTCCAGGTGAGGGTACGACAACGCTTTAGGGGCAGAGGACGTGTGAGGACGCGGGTTAGTGTCAGCGTACGGATTAGGATTAGGGGACGGGTGAGGGTCAGGCTTCGGGGAAGGGTTAGGTTTAGGGTTCGGGCTAGGGTTAGGGTTAGGGGACGGGGACGGTTTAGGGTCCAGGTGAGGGTACGACAACGCTTTAGGGGGAGCGGACGTGTGAGGGCGCGGGTTAGTGTCAGCGTACGGCTTAGGATTAGGGGACGGGTGAGGGTCAGGCTTCGGGGAAGGGTTAGGTTTAGGGTTCGGGCTAGGGTTAGGGTTAGGGGACGGGGACGGTTTAGGGTCTAGGTGAGGGTACGACAACGCTTTAGGTGGAGCGGACGTGTGAGGGCGCGGGTTAGTGTCAGCGTACGGGTTAGGATTAGGGGACGGGTGAGGGTCAGGCTTCGGGGAAGGGTTAGGGTTAGGGTTCGGGCTAGGGTTAGGGTTAGGGGACGGGGACGGTTTAGGGTCCAGGTGAGGGTACGACAACGCTTTAGGGACAGCGGACGTGTGAGGGCGCGGGTTAGTGTCAGCGTACGGGTTAGGATTAGGGGACGGGTGAGGGTCAGGCTCCGGGGAAGGGTTAGGGTTAGGGTTCGGGCTAGGGTTAGGGTTAGGGGACGGGGACGGTTTAGGGTCCAGGTGAGGGTACGACAACGCTTTAGGGGCAGCGGACGTGTGAGGGCGCGGGTTAGTGTCAGCGTCCGGGTTAGGATTAGGGGACGGGTGAGGGTCAGGCTTCGGGGAAGGGTTAGGGTTAGGGTTCGGGCTAGGGTTAGGGTTAGGGGACGGGGACGGTTAAGGGTCCAGGTGAGGGTACGACAACGCTTTAGGGGCAGCGGACGTGTGAGGGCGCGGGTTAGTGTCAGCGTACGGGTTAGGATTAGGGGACGGGTGAGGGTCAGGCTTGGGGGAAGGGTTAGGGTTAGGGTTCGGGCTAGGGTTAGGGTTAGGGGACGGGGAGGGTTTAGGGTCCAGGTGAGGGTACGACAACGCTTTAGGGGGAGCGGACGTGTGAGGGCGCGGGTTAGTGTCAGCGTACGGGTTAGGATTAGGGGACGGGTGAGGTTCAGGCTTGGGGGAAGGGTTAGGGTTAGGGTTCGGGCTAGGGTTAGGGTTAGGGGACGGGGACGGTTTAGGGTCCAGGTGAGGGTACGACAACGCTTTAGGGGCAGCGGACGTGTGAGGGCGCGGGTTAGTGTCAGCGTACGGGTTAGGATTAGGGGACGGGTGAGGGTCAGGCTTCGGGGAAGGGTTAGGGTTAGGGTTCGGGCTAGGGTTAGGGTTAGGGGACGGGGACGGTTTAGGGTCCAGGTGAGGGTATGACAACGCTTTAGGGGGAGCGGACGTGTGAGGGCGCGGGTTAGTGTCAGCGTACGGGTTAGGATTAGGGGACGGGTGAGGGTCAGGCTTCGGGGAAGGGTTAGGGTTAGGGTTCGGGCTAGGGTTAGGGTTAGGGGACGGGGACGGTTTAGGGTCCAGGTGAGGGTACGACAACGCTTTAGGGGGAGCGGACGTGTGAGGGCGCGGGTTAGTGTCAGCGTACGGGTTAGGATTAGGGGACGGGTGAGGGTCAGGCTTCGGGGAAGGGTTAGGGTTAGGGTTCGGGCTAGGGTTAGGGTTAGGGGACGGGGACGGTTTAGGGTCCAGGTGAGGGTACGACAACGCTTTAGGGGGAGCGGACGTGTGAGGGCGCGGGTTAGTGTCAGCGTACGGGTTAGGATAAGGGGACGGGTGAGGGTCAGGCTTCGGGGAAGGGTTAGGTTTAGGGTTCGGGCTAGGGTTAGGGTTAGGGGACGGGGACGGTTTAGGGTCTAGGTGAGGGTACGACAACGCTTTAGGTGGAGCGGACGTGTGAGGGCGCGGGTTAGTGTCAGCGTACGGGTTAGGATTAGGGGACGGGTGAGGGTCAGGCTTCGGGGAAGGGTTAGGGTTAGGGTTCGGGCTAGGGTTAGGGTTAGGGGACGGGGACGGTTTAGGGTCCAGGTGAGGGTACGACAACGCTTTAGGGGGAGCGTACGTGTGAGGGCGCGGGTTAGTGTCAGCGTACGGGTTAGGATTAGGGGACGGGTGAGGGTCAGGCTTCGGGGAAGGGTTAGGGTTAGGGTTCGGGCTAGGGTTAGGGTTAGGGGATGGGGACGGTTTAGGGTCCAGGTGAGGGTACGACAACGCTTTAGGGGCAGCGGACTTGTGAGGACGCGGGTTAGTGTCAGCGTACGGGTTAGGATTAGGGGACGGGTGAGGGTCAGGCTTGGGGGAAGGGTTAGGGTTAGGGTTCGGGCTAGGGTTAGGGTTAGGGGACGGGGACGGTTTAGGGTCCAGGTGAGGGTACGACAACGCTTTAGGGACAGCGGACGTGTGAGGGCGCGGGTTAGTGTCAGCGTACGGGTTAGGATTAGGGGACGGGTGAGGGTCAGGCTCCGGGGAAGGGTTAGGGTTAGGGTTCGGGCTAGGGTTAGGGTTAGGGGACGGGGACGGTTTAGGGTCCAGGTGAGGGTACGACAACGCTTTAGGGGGAGCGGACGTGTGAGGGCGCGGGTTAGTGTCAGCGTACGGGTTAGGATTAGGGGACGGGTGAGGGTCAGGCTTCGGGGAAGGGTTAGGTTTAGGGTTCGGGCTAGGGTTAGGGTTAGGGGACGGGGACGGTTTAGGGTCCAGGTGAGGGTACGACAACGCTTTAGGGGGAGCGGACGTGTGAGGGCGCGGGTTAGTGTCAGCGTACGGCTTAGGATTAGGGGACGGGTGAGGGTCAGGCTTCGGGGAAGGGTTAGGTTTAGGGTTCGGGCTAGGGTTAGGGTTAGGGGACGGGGACGGTTTAGGGTCTAGGTGAGGGTACGACAACGCTTTAGGTGGAGCGGACGTGTGAGGGCGTGGGTTAGTGTCAGCGTACGGGTTAGGATTAGGGGACGGGTGAGGGTCAGGCTTCGGGGAAGGGTTAGGGTTAGGGTTCGGGCTAGGGTTAGGGTTAGGGGACGGGGACGGTTTAGGGTCCAGGTGAGGGTACGACAACGCTTTAGGGGGAGCGTACGTGTGAGGACGCAGGTTAGTGTCAGCGTCCGGGTTAGGATTAGGGGACGGGTGAGGGTCAGGCTTCGGGGAAGGGTTAGGGTTAGGGTTCGGGCTAGGGTTAGGGTTAGGGGACGGGGACGGTTAAGGGTCCAGGTGAGGGTACGACAACGCTTTAGGGGCAGCGGACGTGTGAGGGCGCGGGTTAGTGTCAGCGTACGGGTTAGGATTAGGGGACGGGTGAGGGTCAGGCTTGGGGGAAGTGTTAGGGTTAGGGTTCGGGCTAGTGTTAGGGTTAGGGGACGGGGAGGGTTTAGGGTCCAGGTGAGGGTACGACAACGCTTTAGGGGGAGCGGACGTGTGAGGGCGCGGGTTAGTGTCAGCGTACGGGTTAGGATTAGGGGACGGGTGAGGGTCAGGCTTGGGGGAAGGGTTAGGTTTAGGGTTCGGGCTAGGTTTAGGGTTAGGGGACGGGGACGGTTTAGGGTCCAGGTGAGGGTACGACAACGCTTTAGGGGGAGCGGACGTGTGAGGGCGCGGGTTAGTGTCAGCGTACGGGTTAGGATTAGGGGACGGGTGAGGGTCAGGCTCCGGGGAAGGGTTAGGGTTAGGGTTCGGGCTAGGGTTAGGGTTAGGGGACGGGGACGGTTTAGGGTCCAGGTGAGGGTACGACAACGCTTTAGGGGCAGCGGACGTGTGAGGGCGCGGGTTAGTGTCAGCGTCCGGGTTAGGATTAGGGGACGGGTGAGGGTCAGGCTTCGGGGAAGGGTTAGGGTTAGGGTTCGGGCTAGGGTTAGGGTTAGGGGACGGGGACGGTTAAGGGTCCAGGTGAGGGTACGACAACGCTTTAGGGGCAGCGGACGTGTGAGGGCGCGGGTTAGTGTCAGCGTACGGGTTAGGATTAGGGGACGGGTGAGGGTCAGGCTTGGGGGAAGGGTTAGGGTTAGGGTTCGGGCTAGGGTTAGGGTTAGGGGACGGGGAGGGTTTAGGGTCCAGGTGAGGGTACGACAACGCTTTAGGGGGAGCGGACGTGTGAGGGCGCGGGTTAGTGTCAGCGTACGGGTTAGGATTAGGGGACGGGTGAGGTTCAGGCTTGGGGGAAGGGTTAGGGTTAGGGTTCGGGCTAGGGTTAGGGTTAGGGGACGGGGACGGTTTAGGGTCCAGGTGAGGGTACGACAACGCTTTAGGGGCAGCGGACGTGTGAGGGCGCGGGTTAGTGTCAGCGTACGGGTTAGGATTAGGGGACGGGTGAGGGTCAGGCTTCGGGGAAGGGTTAGGGTTAGGGTTCGGGCTAGGGTTAGGGTTAGGGGACGGGGACGGTTTAGGGTCCAGGTGAGGGTATGACAACGCTTTAGGGGGAGCGGACGTGTGAGGGCGCGGGTTAGTGTCAGCGTACGGGTTAGGATTAGGGGACGGGTGAGGGTCAGGCTTCGGGGAAGGGTTAGGGTTAGGGTTCGGGCTAGGGTTAGGGTTAGGGGACGGGGACGGTTTAGGGTCCAGGTGAGGGTACGACAACGCTTTAGGGGGAGCGGACGTGTGAGGGCGCGGGTTAGTGTCAGCGTACGGGTTAGGATTAGGGGACGGGTGAGGGTCAGGCTTCGGGGAAGGGTTAGGGTTAGGGTTCGGGCTAGGGTTAGGGTTAGGGGACGGGGACGGTTTAGGGTCCAGGTGAGGGTACGACAACGCTTTAGGGGGAGCGGACGTGTGAGGGCGCGGGTTAGTGTCAGCGTACGGGTTAGGATAAGGGGACGGGTGAGGGTCAGGCTTCGGGGAAGGGTTAGGTTTAGGGTTCGGGCTAGGGTTAGGGTTAGGGGACGGGGACGGTTTAGGGTCTAGGTGAGGGTACGACAACGCTTTAGGTGGAGCGGACGTGTGAGGGCGCGGGTTAGTGTCAGCGTACGGGTTAGGATTAGGGGACGGGTGAGGGTCAGGCTTCGGGGAAGGGTTAGGGTTAGGGTTCGGGCTAGGGTTAGGGTTAGGGGACGGGGACGGTTTAGGGTCCAGGTGAGGGTACGACAACGCTTTAGGGGGAGCGTACGTGTGAGGGCGCGGGTTAGTGTCAGCGTACGGGTTAGGATTAGGGGACGGGTGAGGGTCAGGCTTCGGGGAAGGGTTAGGGTTAGGGTTCGGGCTAGGGTTAGGGTTAGGGGATGGGGACGGTTTAGGGTCCAGGTGAGGGTACGACAACGCTTTAGGGGCAGCGGACTTGTGAGGACGCGGGTTAGTGTCAGCGTACGGGTTAGGATTAGGGGACGGGTGAGGGTCAGGCTTGGGGGAAGGGTTAGGGTTAGGGTTCGGGCTAGGGTTAGGGTTAGGGGACGGGGACGGTTTAGGGTCCAGGTGAGGGTACGACAACGCTTTAGGGACAGCGGACGTGTGAGGGCGCGGGTTAGTGTCAGCGTACGGGTTAGGATTAGGGGACGGGTGAGGGTCAGGCTCCGGGGAAGGGTTAGGGTTAGGGTTCGGGCTAGGGTTAGGGTTAGGGGACGGGGACGGTTTAGGGTCCAGGTGAGGGTACGACAACGCTTTAGGGGGAGCGGACGTGTGAGGGCGCGGGTTAGTGTCAGCGTACGGGTTAGGATTAGGGGACGGGTGAGGGTCAGGCTTCGGGGAAGGGTTAGGTTTAGGGTTCGGGCTAGGGTTAGGGTTAGGGGACGGGGACGGTTTAGGGTCCAGGTGAGGGTACGACAACGCTTTAGGGGGAGCGGACGTGTGAGGGCGCGGGTTAGTGTCAGCGTACGGCTTAGGATTAGGGGACGGGTGAGGGTCAGGCTTCGGGGAAGGGTTAGGTTTAGGGTTCGGGCTAGGGTTAGGGTTAGGGGACGGGGACGGTTTAGGGTCTAGGTGAGGGTACGACAACGCTTTAGGTGGAGCGGACGTGTGAGGGCGTGGGTTAGTGTCAGCGTACAGGTTAGGATTAGGGGACGGGTGAGGGTCAGGCTTCGGGGAAGGGTTAGGGTTAGGGTTCGGGCTAGGGTTAGGGTTAGGGGACGGGGACGGTTTAGGGTCCAGGTGAGGGTACGACAACGCTTTAGGGGGAGCGTACGTGTGAGGACGCAGGTTAGTGTCAGCGTCCGGGTTAGGATTAGGGGACGGGTGAGGGTCAGGCTTCGGGGAAGGGTTAGGGTTAGGGTTCGGGCTAGGGTTAGGGTTAGGGGACGGGGACGGTTAAGGGTCCAGGTGAGGGTACGACAACGCTTTAGGGGCAGCGGACGTGTGAGGGCGCGGGTTAGTGTCAGCGTACGGGTTAGGATTAGGGGACGGGTGAGGGTCAGGCTTGGGGGAAGTGTTAGGGTTAGGGTTCGGGCTAGTGTTAGGGTTAGGGGACGGGGAGGGTTTAGGGTCCAGGTGAGGGTACGACAACGCTTTAGGGGGAGCGGACGTGTGAGGGCGCGGGTTAGTGTCAGCGTACGGGTTAGGATTAGGGGACGGGTGAGGGTCAGGCTTGGGGGAAGGGTTAGGTTTAGGGTTCGGGCTAGGTTTAGGGTTAGGGGACGGGGACGGTTTAGGGTCCAGGTGAGGGTACGACAACGCTTTAGGGGGAGCGGACGTGTGAGGGCGCGGGTTAGTGTCAGCGTACGGGTTAGGATTAGGGGACGGGTGAGGGTCAGGCTTCGGGGAAGGGTTAGGGTTAGGGTTCGGGCTAGGGTTAGGGTTAGTGGACGGGGACGGTTTAGGGTCCAGGTGAGGGTACGACAACGCTTTAGGGGGAGCGGACGTGTGAGGGCGCGGGTTAGTGTCAGCGTACGGGTTAGGATTAGGGGACGGGTGAGGGTCAGGCTTCGGGGAAGGGTTAGGGTTAGGGTTCGGGCTAGGGTTAGGGTTAGGGGACGGGGACGGTTTAGGGTCCAGGTGAGGGTACGACAACGCTTTAGGGGGAGCGTACGTGTGAGGGCGCGGGTTAGTGTCAGCGTACGGGTTAGGATTAGGGGACGGGTGAGGGTCAGGCTTCGGGGAAGGGTTAGGGTTAGGGTTCGGGCTAGGGTTAGGGTTAGGGGACGGGGACGGTTTAGGGTCCAGGTGAGGGTACGACAACGCTTTAGGGGGAGCGGACGTGTGAGGGCGCGGGTTAGTGTCAGCGTACGGGTTAGGATTAGGGGACGGGTGAGGGTCAGGCTTCGGGGAAGGGTTAGGGTTAGGGTTCGGGCTAGGGTTAGGGTTAGGGGACGGGGACGGTTTAGGGTCCAGGTGAGGGTACGACAACGCTTTAGGGGCAGCGGACGTGTGAGGGCGCGGGTTAGTGTCAGCGTACGGGTTAGGATTAGGGGACGGGTGAGGGTCAGGCTTCGGGGAAGGGTTAGGTTTAGGGTTCGGGCTAGGGTTAGGGTTAGGGGACGGGGACGGTTTAGGGTCCAGGTGAGGGTACGACAACGCTTTAGGGGCAGCGGACGTGTGAGGACGCGGGTTAGTGTCAGCGTACGGGTTAGGATTAGGGGACGGGTGAGGGTCAGGCTTCGGGGAAGGGATAGGGTTAGGGTTCGGGCTAGGGTTAGGGTTAGGGGACGGGGACGGTTTAGGGTCCAGGTGAGGGTACGACAACGCTTTAGGGGGAGCGGACGTGTGAGGGCGCGGGTTAGTGTCAGCGTACGGGTTAGGATTAGGGGACGGGTGAGGGTCAGGCTTCGGGGAAGGGTTAGGGTTAGGGTTCGGGCTAGGGTTAGGGTTAGGGGACGGGGACGGTTTAGGGTCCAGGTGAGGGTACGACAACGCTTTAGGGGGAGCGGACGTGTGAGGGCGCGGGTTAGTGTCAGCGTACGGGTTAGGATTAGGGGACGGGTGAGGGTCAGGCTTCGGGGAAGGGTTAGGGTTAGGGTTCGGGCTAGGGTTAGGGTTAGGGGACGGGGACGGTTTAGGGTCCAGGTGAGGGTACGACAACGCTTTAGGGGGAGCGGACGTGTGAGGGCGCGGGTTAGTGTCAGCGTACGGGTTAGGATTAGGGGACGGGTGAGGGTCAGGCTTCGGGGAAGGTTTAGGGTTAGGGTTCGGGCTAGGGTTAGGTTTAGGGGACGGGGACGGTTTAGGGTCCAGGTGACGGTACGACAACGCTTTAGGGGCAGCGGACGTGTGAGGGCGCGGGTTAGTGTCAGCGTACGGGTTAGGATTAGGGGACGGGTGAGGGTCAGGCTTCGGGGAAGGGTTAGGGTTAGGGTTCGGGCTAGGGTTAGGGTTAGGGGACGGGGACGGTTTAGGGTCCAGGTGAGGGTACGACAACGCTTTAGGGGGAGCGGACGTGTGAGGGCGCGGGTTAGTGTCAGCGTACGGGTTAGGATTAGGGGACGGGTGAGGGTCAGGCTTCGGGGAAGGGTTAGGGTTAGGTTTCGGGCTAGGGTTAGGGTTAGGGGACGGGGACGGTTTAGGGTCCAGGTGAGGATACGACAACGCTTTAGGGGCAGCGGACGTGTGAGGGCGCGGGTTAGTGTCAGCTTACGGGTTAGGATTAAGGGACGGGTGAGGGTCAGGCTTCGGGGAAGGGTTAGGCTTAGGGTTCGGGCTAGGGTTAGGGTTAGGGGACGGGGACGGTTTAGGGTCCAGGTGAGGGTACGACAACGCTTTAGGGGCAGCGGACGTGTGAGGACGCGGGTTAGTGTCAGCGTACGGATTAGGATTAGGGGACGGGTGAGGGTCAGGCTTCGGGGAAGGGTTAGGTTTAGGGTTCGGGCTAGGGTTAGGGTTAGGGGACGGGGACGGTTTAGGGTCCAGGTGAGGGTACGACAACGCTTTAGGGGGAGCGGACGTGTGAGGGCGCGGGTTAGTGTCAGCGTACGGCTTAGGATTAGGGGACGGGTGAGGGTCAGGCTTCGGGGAAGGGTTAGGTTTAGGGTTCAGGCTAGGGTTAGGGTTAGGGGACGGGGACGGTTTAGGGTCTAGGTGAGGGTACGACAACGCTTTAGGTGGAGCGGACGTGTGAGGGCGCGGGTTAGTGTCAGCGTACGGGTTAGGATTAGGGGACGGGTGAGGGTCAGGCTTCGGGGAAGGGTTAGGGTTAGGGTTCGGGCTAGGGTTAGGGTTAGGGGACGGGGACGGTTTAGGGTCCAGGTGAGGGTACGACAACGCTTTAGGGGGAGCGTACGTGTGAGGGCGCGGGTTAGTGTCAGCGTACGGGTTAGGATTAGGGGACGGGTGAGGGTCAGGCTTCGGGGAAGGGTTAGGGTTAGGGTTCGGGCTAGGGTTAGGGTTAGGGGACGGGGACGGTTTAGGGTCCAGGTGAGGGTACGACAACGCTTTAGGGGCAGCGGACGTGTGAGGACGCGGGTTAGTGTCAGAGTACGGGTTAGGATTAGGGGACGGGTGAGGGTCAGGCTTGGGGGAAGGGTTAGGGTTAGGGTTCGGGCTAGGGTTAGGGTTAGGGGACGGGGACGGTTTAGGGTCCAGGTGAGGGTACGACAACGCTTTAGGGACAGCGGACGTGTGAGGGCGCGGGTTAGTGTCAGCGTACGGGTTAGGATTAGGGGACGGGTGAGGGTCAGGCTCCGGGGAAGGGTTAGGGTTAGGGTTCGGGCTAGGGTTAGGGTTAGGGGACGGGGACGGTTTAGGGTCCAGGTGAGGGTACGACAACGCTTTAGGGGCAGCGGACGTGTGAGGGCGCGGGTTAGTGTCAGCGTCCGGGTTAGGATTAGGGGACGGGTGAGGGTCAGGCTTCGGGGAAGGGTTAGGGTTAGGGTTCGGGCTAGGGTTAGGGTTAGGGGACGGGGACGGTTAAGGGTCCAGGTGAGGGTACGACAACGCTTTAGGGGCAGCGGACGTGTGAGGGCGCGGGTTAGTGTCAGCGTACGGGTTAGGATTAGGGGACGGGTGAGGGTCAGGCTTGGGGGAAGGGTTAGGGTTAGGGTTCGGGCTAGGGTTAGGGTTAGGGGACGGGGAGGGTTTAGGGTCCAGGTGAGGGTACGACAACGCTTTAGGGGGAGCGGACGTGTGAGGGCGCGGGTTAGTGTCAGCGTACGGGTTAGGATTAGGGGACGGGTGAGGTTCAGGCTTTGGGGAAGGGTTAGGGTTAGGGTTCGGGCTAGGGTTAGGGTTAGGGGACGGGGACGGTTTAGGGTCCAGGTGAGGGTACGACAACACTTTAGGGGGAGCGGACGTGTGAGGGCGCGGGTTAGTGTCAGCGTACGGGTTAGGATTAGGGGACGGGTGAGGGTCAGGCTTCGGGGAAGGGTTAGGGTTAGGGTTCGGGCTAGGGTTAGGGTTAGGGGACGGGGACGGTTTAGGGTCCAGGTGAGGGTATGACAACGCTTTAGGGGGAGCGGACGTGTGAGGGCGCGGGTTAGTGTCAGCGTACGGGTTAGGATTAGGGGACGGGTGAGGGTCAGGCTTCGGGGAAGGGTTAGGGTTAGGGTTCGGGCTAGGGTTAGGGTTAGGGGACGGGGACGGTTTAGGGTCCAGGTGAGGGCACGACAACGCTTTAGGGGGAGCGGACGTGTGAGGGCGCGGGTTAGTGTCAGCGTACGGGTTAGGATTAGGGGACGGGTGAGGGTCAGGCTTCGGGGAAGGGTTAGGGTTAGGGTTCGGGCTAGGGTTAGGGTTAGGGGACGGGGACGGTTTCGGGTCCAGGTGAGGGTACGACAACGCTTTAGGGGGAGCGGACGTGTGAGGGCGCGGGTTAGTGTCAGCGTACGGGTTAGGATTAGGGGACGGGTGAGGGTCAGGCTTCGGGGAAGGGTTAGGGTTAGGGTTCGGGCTAGGGTTAGGGTTAGGGGACGGGGACGGTTTAGGGTCCAGGTGAGGGTACGACAACGCTTTAGGGGGAGCGTACGTGTGAGGGCGCGGGTTAGTGTCAGCGTACGGGTTAGGATTAGGGGACGGGTGAGGGTCAGGCTTCGGGGAAGGGTTAGGGTTAGGGTTCGGGCTAGGGTTAGGGTTAGGGGACGGGGACGGTTTAGGGTCCAGGTGAGGGTACGACAACGCTTTAGGGGCAGCGGACGTGTGAGGACGCGGGTTAGTGTCAGCGTACGGGTTAGGATTAGGGGACGGGTGAGGGTCAGGCTTGGGGGAAGGGTTAGGGTTAGGGTTCGGGCTAGGGTTAGGGTTAGGGGACGGGGACGGTTTAGGGTCCAGGTGAGGGTACGACAACGCTTTAGGGGGAGCGGACGTGTGAGGGCGCGGGTTAGTGTCAGCGTACGGGTTAGGATTAGGGGACGGGTGAGGGTCAGGCTTCGGGGAAGGGTTAGGGTTAGGGTTCGGGCTAGGGTTAGGGTTAGGGGACGGGGACGGTTTAGGGTCCAGGTGAGGGTACGACAACGCTTTAGGGGGAGCGGACGTGTGAGGGCGCGGGTTAGTGTCAGCGTACGGGTTAGGATTAGGGGACGGGTGAGGGTCAGGCTTCGGGGAAGGGTTAGGTTTAGGGTTCGGGCTAGGGTTAGGGTTAGGGGACGGGGACGGTTTAGGGTCTAGGTGAGGGTACGACACCGCTTTAGGTGGAGCGGACGTGTGAGGGCGCGGGTTAGTGTCAGCGTACGGGTTAGGATTAGGGGACGGGTGAGGGTCAGGCTTCGGGGAAGGGTTAGGGTTAGGGTTCGGGCTAGGGTTAGGGTTAGGGGACGGGGACGGTTTAGGGTCCAGGTGAGGGTACGACAACGCTTTAGGGGGAGCGTACGTGTGAGGGCGCGGATTAGTGTCAGCGTACGGGTTAGGATTAGGGGACGGGTGAGGGTCAGGCTTCGGGGAAGGGTTAGGGTTAGGGTTCGGGCTAGGGTTAGGGTTAGGGGACGGGGACGGTTTAGGGTCCAGGTGAGGGTACGACAACGCTTTAGGGGCAGCGGACGTGTGAGGGCGCGGGTTAGTGTCAGCGTCCGGGTTAGGATTAGGGGACGGGTGAGGGTCAGGCTTCGGGGAAGGGTTAGGGTTAGGGTTCGGGCTAGGGTTAGGGTTAGGGGACGGGGACGGTTAAGGGTCCAGGTGAGGGTACGACAACGCTTTAGGGGCAGCGGACGTGTGAGGGCGCGGGTTAGTGTCAGCGTACGGGTTAGGATTAGGGGACGGGTGAGGGTCAGGCTTGGGGGAAGGGTTAGGGTTAGGGTTCGGGCTAGGGTTAGGGTTAGGGGACGGGGAGGGTTTAGGGTCCAGGTGAGGGTACGACAACGCTTTAGGGGGAGCGGACGTGTGAGGGCGCGGGTTAGTGTCAGCGTACGGGTTAGGATTAGGGGACGGGTGAGGTTCAGGCTTGGGGGAAGGGTTAGGGTTAGGGTTCGGGCTAGGGTTAGGGTTAGGGGACGGGGACGGTTTAGGGTCCAGGTGAGGGTACGACAACACTTTAGGGGGAGCGGACGTGTGAGGGCGCGGGTTAGTGTCAGCGTACGGGTTAGGATTAGGGGACGGGTGAGGGTCAGGCTTCGGGGAAGGGTTAGGGTTAGGGTTCGGGCTAGGGTTAGGGTTAGGGGACGGGGACGGTTTAGGGTCCAGGTGAGGGTATGACAACGCTTTAGGGGGAGCGGACGTGTGAGGGCGCGGGTTAGTGTCAGCGTACGGGTTAGGATTAGGGGACGGGTGAGGGTCAGGCTTCGGGGAAGGGTTAGGGTTAGGGTTCGGGCTAGGGTTAGGGTTAGGGGACGGGGACGGTTTAGGGTCCAGGTGAGGGTACGACAACGCTTTAGGGGGAGCGTACGTGTGAGGGCGCGGGTTAGTGTCAGCGTACGGGTTAGGATTAGGGGACGGGTGAGGGTCAGGCTTCGGGGAAGGGTTAGGGTTAGGGTTCGGGCTAGGGTTAGGGTTAGGGGACGGGGACGGTTTAGGGTCCAGGTGAGGGTACGACAACGCTTTAGGGGGAGCGGACGTGTGAGGGCGCGGGTTAGTGTCAGCGTACGGGTTAGGATTAGGGGACGGGTGAGGGTCAGGCTTCGGGGAAGGGTTAGGGTTAGGGTTCGGGCTAGGGTTAGGGTTAGGGGACGGGGACGGTTTAGGGTCCAGGTGAGGGTACGACAACGCTTTAGGGGCAGCGGACGTGTGAGGGCGCGGGGTAGTGTCAGCGTACGGGTTAGGATTAGGGTACGGGTGAGGGTCAGGCTCCGGGGAAGGGTTAGGGTTAGGGTTCGGGCTAGGGTTAGGGTGAGGGGACGGGGACGGTTTAGGGTCCAGGTGAGGGTACGACAACGCTTTAGGGGCAGCGGACGTGTGAGGGCGCGGGTTAGTGTCAGCGTACGGGTTAGGATTAGGGGACGGGTGAGGGTCAGGCTCCGGGGAAGGGTTAGGGTTAGGGTTCGGGCTAGGGTTAGGGTTAGGGGACGGGGACGGTTTAGGGTCCAGGTGAGGGTACGACAACGCTTTAGGGGCAGCGGACGTGTGAGGGCGCGGGTTAGTGTCAGCGTACGGGTTAGGATTAGGGGACGGGTGAGGGTCAGGCTTCGGGGAAGGGTTAGGGTTAGGGTTCGGGCTAGGGTTAGGGTTAGGGGACGGGGACGGTTTAGGGTCCAGGTGAGGGTACGACAACGCTTTAGGGGCAGCGGACGTGTGAGGGCGCGGGTTAGTGTCAGCGTCCGGGTTAGGATTAGGGGACGGGTGAGGGTCAGGCTTCGGGGAAGGGTTAGGGTTAGGGTTCGGGCTAGGGTTAGGGTTAGGGGACGGGGACGGTTAAGGGTCCAGGTGAGGGTACGACAACGCTTTAGGGGCAGCGGACGTGTGAGGGCGCGGGTTAGTGTCAGCGTACGGGTTAGGATTAGGGGACGGGTGAGGGTCAGGCTTGGGGGAAGGGTTAGGGTTAGGGTTCGGCTAGGGTTAGGGTTAGGGGACGGGGAGGGTTTAGGGTCCAGGTGACGGTACGACAACGCTTTAGGGGGAGCGTACGTGTGAGGGCGCGGGTTAGTGTCAGCGTACGGTTTAGGATTAGGGGACGGGTGAGGGTCAGGCTTCGGGGAAGGGTTAGGGTTAGGGTTCGGGCTAGGGTTAGGGTTAGGGGACGGGGAGGGTTTAGGGTCCAGGTGAGGGTACGACAACGCTTTAGGGGCAGCGGACGTGTGAGCACGCGGGTTAGTGTCAGCGTACGGGTTAGGATTAGGGGACGGGTGAGGGTCAGGCTTCGGGGAAGGGTTAGGGTTAGGGTTCGGGCTAGGGTTAGGGTTAGGGGACGGGGACGGTTTAGGGTCCAGGTGAGGGTACGACAACGCTTAAGGGGGAGCGGACGTGTGAGGGCGCGGGTTAGTGTCAGCGTACGGGTTAGGATTAGGGGACGGGTGAGGGTCAGGCTTCGGGGAAGGGTTAGGGTTAGGGTTCGGGCTAGGGTTAGGGTTAGGGGACGGGGACGGTTTAGGGTCCAGGTGAGGGTACGACAACGCTTTAGGGGGAGCGGACGTGTGAGGGCGCGGGTTAGTGTCAGCGTACGGGTTAGGATTAGGGGACGGGTGAGGGTCAGGCTTCGGGGAAGGGTTAGGGTTAGGGTTCGGGCTAGGGTTAGGGTTAGGGGACGGGGACGGTTTAGGGTCCAGGTGAGGGTACGACAACGCTTTAGGGGCAGCGGAAGTGTGAGGGCGCGGGTTAGTGTCAGCGTACGGGTTAGGATTAGGGGACGGGTGAGGGTCAGGCTTCGGGGAAGGGTTAGGGTTAGGGTTCGGGCTAGGGTTAGGGTTAGGGGACGGGGACGGTTTAGGGTCCAGGTGAGGGTATGACAACGCTTTAGGGGGAGCGGACGTGTGAGGGCGCGGGTTAGTGTCAGCGTACGGGTTAGGATTAGGGGACGGGTGAGGGTCAGGCTTCGGGGAAGGGTTAGGGTTAGGGTTCGGGCTAGGGTTAGGGTTAGGGGACGGGGACGGTTTAGGGTCCAGGTGAGGGTACGACAACGCTTTAGGGGGAGCGGACGTGTGAGGGCGCGGGTTAGTGTCAGCGTACGGGTTAGGATTAGGGGACGGGTGAGCGTCAGGCTTCGGGGAAGGGTTAGGGTTAGGGTTCGGGCTAGGGTTAGGGTTAGGGGACGGGGACGGTTTAGGGTCCAGGTGAGGGTACGACAACGCTTTAGGGGGAGCGGACGTGTGAGGGCGCGGGTTAGTGTCAGCGTATGGGTTAGGATTAGGGGACGGGTGAGGGTCAGGCTTCGGGGAAGGGTTAGGTTTAGGGTTCGGGCTAGGGTTAGGGTTAGGGGACGAGGACGGTTTAGGGTCTAGGTGAGGGTACGACAACGCTTTAGGTGGAGCGGACGTGTGAGGGCGCGGGTTAGTGTCAGCGTACGGGTTAGGATTAGGGGACGGGTGAGGGTCAGGCTTCGGGGAAGGGTTAGGGTTAGGGTTCGGGCTAGGGTTAGGGTTAGGGGACGGGGACGGTTTAGGGTCCAGGTGAGGGTACGACAACGCTTTAGGGGGAGCGTACGT
The DNA here is from genome assembly GCF_039906515.1 of Pseudorca crassidens. NCBI lineage: Eukaryota > Metazoa > Chordata > Mammalia > Artiodactyla > Delphinidae > Pseudorca > Pseudorca crassidens. The sequence continues at coordinate 154,468 of NC_090311.1, read as the reverse complement.
GTGAGGGCGCGGGTTAGTGTCAGCGTACGGGTTAGGATTAGGGGACGGGTGAGGGTCAGGCTTCGGGGAAGGGTTAGGGTTAGGGTTCGGGCTAGGGTTAGGGTTAGGGGACGGGGACGGTTTAGGGTCCAGGTGAGGGTACGACAACGCTTTAGGGGCAGCGGACGTGTGAGGACGCGGGTTAGTGTCAGCGTACGGGTTAGGATTAGGGGACGGGTGAGGGTCAGGCTTGGGGGAAGGGTTAGGGTTAGGGTTCGGGCTAGGGTTAGGGTTAGGGGACGGGGACGGTTTAGGGTCAAGGTGAGGGTACGACAACGCTTTAGGGACAGCGGACGTGTGAGGGCGCGGGTTAGTGTCAGCGTACGGGTTAGGATTAGGGGACGGGTGAGGGTCAGGCTCCGGGGAAGGGTTAGGGTTAGGGTTCGGGCTAGGGTTAGGGTTAGGGGACGGGGACGGTTTAGGGTCCAGGTGAGGGTACGACAACGCTTTAGGGGGAGCGGACGTGTGAGGGCGCGGGTTAGTGTCAGCGTACGGGTTAGGATTAGGGGACGGGTGAGGGTCAGGCTTCGGGGAAGGGTTAGGGTTAGGGTTCGGGCTAGGGTTAGGGTTAGGGGACGGGGACGGTTTAGGGTCCAGGTGAGGGTACGACAACGCTTTAGGTGGAGCGGACGTGTGAGGGCGCGGGTTAGTGTCAGCGTACGGGTTAGGATTAGGGGACGGGTGAGGGTCAGGCTTCGGGGAAGGGTTAGGTTTAGGGTTCGGGCTAGGGTTAGGGTTAGGGGACGGGGACGGTTTAGGGTCTAGGTGAGGGTACGACAACGCTTTAGGTGGAGCGGACGTGTGAGGGCGCGGGTTAGTGTCAGCGTACGGGTTAGGATTAGGGGACGGGTGAGGGTCAGGCTTCGGGGAAGGGTTAGGGTTAGGGTTCGGGCTAGGGTTAGGGTTAGGGGACGGGGACGGTTTAGGGTCCAGGTGAGGGTACGACAACGCTTTAGGGGGAGCGTACGTGTGAGGGCGCGGGTTAGTGTCAGCGTACGGGTTAGGATTAGGGGACGGGTGAGGGTCAGGCTTCGGGGAAGGGTTAGGGTTAGGGTTCGGGCTAGGGTTAGGGTTAGGGGACGGGGACGGTTTAGGGTCCAGGTGAGGGTACGACAACGCTTTAGGGGCAGCGGACGTGTGAGGGCGCGGGTTAGTGTCAGCGTCCGGGTTAGGATTAGGGGACGGGTGAGGGTCAGGCTTCGGGGAAGGGTTAGGGTTAGGGTTCGGGCTAGGGTTAGGGTTAGGGGACGGGGACGGTTAAGGGTCCAGGTGAGGGTACGACAACGCTTTAGGGGCAGCGGACGTGTGAGGGCGCGGGTTAGTGTCAGCGTACGGGTTAGGATTAGGGGACGGGTGAGGGTCAGGCTTCGGGGAAGGGTTAGGGTTAGGGTTCGGCTAGGGTTAGGGTTAGGGGACGGGGAGGGTTTAGGGTCCAGGTGACGGTACGACAACGCTTTAGGGGCAGCGGACGTGTGAGGGCGCGGGTTAGTGTCAGCGTACGGGTTAGGATTAGGGGACGGGTGAGGGTCAGGCTTGGGGGAAGGGTTAGGGTTAGGGTTCGGCTAGGGTTAGGGTTAGGGGACGGGGAGGGTTTAGGGTCCAAGTGACGGTACGACAACGCTTTAGGGGGAGCGTACGTGTGAGGGCGCGGGTTAGTGTCAGCGTACGGTTTAGGATTAGGGGACGGGTGAGGGTCAGGCTTCGGGGAAGGGTTAGGGTTAGGGTTCGGGCTACGGTTAGGGTTAGGGGACGGGGAGGGTTTAGGGTCCAGGTGAGGGTACGACAACGCTTTAGGGGCAGCGGACGTGTGAGCACGCGGGTTAGTGTCAGCGTACGGGTTAGGATTAGGGGACGGGTGAGGGTCAGGCTTCGGGGAAGGGTTAGGGTTAGGGTTCGGGCTAGGGTTAGGGTTAGGGGACGGGGACGGTTTAGGGTCCAGGTGAGGGTACGACAACGCTTAAGGTGGAGCGGACGTGTGAGGGCGCGGGTTAGTGTCAGCGTACGGGTTAGGATTAGGGGACGGGTGAGGGTCAGGCTTCGGGGAAGGGTTAGGGTTAGGGTTCGGGCTAGGGTTAGGGTTAGGGGACGGGGACGGTTTAGGGTCCAGGTGAGGGTACGACAACGCTTTAGGGGGAGCGGACGTGTGAGGGCGCGGGTTAGTGTCAGCGTACGGGTTAGGATTAGGGGACGGGTGAGGGTCAGGCTTCGGGGAAGGGTTAGGGTTAGGGTTCGGGCTAGGGTTAGGGTTAGGGGACGGGGACGGTTTAGGGTCCAGGTGAGGGTACGACAACGCTTTAGGGGGAGCGTACGTGTGAGGGCGCGGGTTAGTGTCAGCGTACGGGTTAGGATTAGGGGACGGGTGAGGGTCAGGCTTCGGGGAAGGGTTAGGGTTAGGGTTCGGGCTAGGGTTAGGGTTAGGGGACGGGGACGGTTTAGGGTCCAGGTGAGGGTACGACAACGCTTTAGGGGCAGCGGACGTGTGAGGACGCGGGTTAGTGTCAGCGTACGGGTTAGGATTAGGGGACGGGTGAGGGTCAGGCTTGGGGGAAGGGTTAGGGTTAGGGTTCGGGCTAGGGTTAGGGTTAGGGGACGGGGACGGTTTAGGGTCAAGGTGAGGGTACGACAACGCTTTAGGGACAGCGGACGTGTGAGGGCGCGGGTTAGTGTCAGCGTACGGGTTAGGATTAGGGGACGGGTGAGGGTCAGGCTCCGGGGAAGGGTTAGGGTTAGGGTTCGGGCTAGGGTTAGGGTTAGGGGACGGGGACGGTTTAGGGTCCAGGTGAGGGTACGACAACGCTTTAGGGGGAGCGGACGTGTGAGGGCGCGGGTTAGTGTCAGCGTACGGGTTAGGATTAGGGGACGGGTGAGGGTCAGGCTTCGGGGAAGGGTTAGGGTTAGGGTTCGGGCTAGGGTTAGGGTTAGGGGACGGGGACGGTTTAGGGTCCAGGTGAGGGTACGACAACGCTTTAGGTGGAGCGGACGTGTGAGGGCGCGGGTTAGTGTCAGCGTACGGGTTAGGATTAGGGGACGGGTGAGGGTCAGGCTTCGGGGAAGGGTTAGGTTTAGGGTTCGGGCTAGGGTTAGGGTTAGGGGACGGGGACGGTTTAGGGTCTAGGTGAGGGTACGACAACGCTTTAGGTGGAGCGGACGTGTGAGGGCGCGGGTTAGTGTCAGCGTACGGGTTAGGATTAGGGGACGGGTGAGGGTCAGGCTTCGGGGAAGGGTTAGGGTTAGGGTTCGGGCTAGGGTTAGGGTTAGGGGACGGGGACGGTTTAGGGTCCAGGTGAGGGTACGACAACGCTTTAGGGGGAGCGTACGTGTGAGGGCGCGGGTTAGTGTCAGCGTACGGGTTAGGATTAGGGGACGGGTGAGGGTCAGGCTTCGGGGAAGGGTTAGGGTTAGGGTTCGGGCTAGGGTTAGGGTTAGGGGACGGGGACGGTTTAGGGTCCAGGTGAGGGTACGACAACGCTTTAGGGGCAGCGGACGTGTGAGGGCGCGGGTTAGTGTCAGCGTACGGGTTAGGATTAGGGGACGGGTGAGGGTCAGGCTTCGGGGAAGGGTTAGGGTTAGGGTTCGGCTAGGGTTAGGGTTAGGGGACGGGGAGGGTTTAGGGTCCAGGTGACGGTACGACAACGCTTTAGGGGCAGCGGACGTGTGAGGGCGCGGGTTAGTGTCAGCGTACGGGTTAGGATTAGGGGACGGGTGAGGGTCAGGCTTGGGGGAAGGGTTAGGGTTAGGGTTCGGCTAGGGTTAGGGTTAGGGGACGGGGAGGGTTTAGGGTCCAGGTGACGGTACGACAACGCTTTAGGGGGAGCGTACGTGTGAGGGCGCGGGTTAGTGTCAGCGTACGGTTTAGGATTAGGGGACGGGTGAGGGTCAGGCTTCGGGGAAGGGTTAGGGTTAGGGTTCGGGCTAGGGTTAGGGTTAGGGGACGGGGAGGGTTTAGGGTCCAGGTGAGGGTACGACAACGCTTTAGGGGCAGCGGACGTGTGAGCACGCGGGTTAGTGTCAGCGTACGGGTTAGGATTAGGGGACGGGTGAGGGTCAGGCTTCGGGGAAGGGTTAGGGTTAGGGTTCGGGCTAGGGTTAGGGTTAGGGGACGGGGACGGTTTAGGGTCCAGGTGAGGGTACGACAACGCTTAAGGTGGAGCGGACGTGTGAGGGCGCGGGTTAGTGTCAGCGTACGGGTTAGGATTAGGGGACGGGTGAGGGTCAGGCTTCGGGGAAGGGTTAGGGTTAGGGTTCGGGCTAGGGTTAGGGTTAGGGGACGGGGACGGTTTAGGGTCCAGGTGAGGGTACGACAACGCTTTAGGGGGAGCGGACGTGTGAGGGCGCGGGTTAGTGTCAGCGTACGGGTTAGGATTAGGGGACGGGTGAGGGTCAGGCTTCGGGGAAGGGTTAGGGTTAGGGTTCGGGCTAGGGTTAGGGTTAGGGGACGGGGACGGTTTAGGGTCCAGGTGAGGGTACGACAACGCTTTAGGGGCAGCGGACGTGTGAGGGCGCGGGTTAGTGTCAGCGTACGGGTTAGGATTAGGGGACGGGTGAGGGTCAGGCTTCGGGGAAGGGTTAGGGTTAGGGTTCGGGCTAGGGTTAGGGTTAGGGGACGGGGACGGTTTAGGGTCCAGGTGAGGGTATGACAACGCTTTAGGGGGAGCGGACGTGTGAGGGCGCGGGTTAGTGTCAGCGTACGGGTTAGGATTAGGGGACGGGTGAGGGTCAGGCTTCGGGGAAGGGTTAGGGTTAGGGTTCGGGCTAGGGTTAGGGTTAGGGGACGGGGACGGTTTAGGGTCCAGGTGAGGGTACGACAACGCTTTAGGGGGAGCGGACGTGTGAGGGCGCGGGTTAGTGTCAGCGTACGGGTTAGGATTAGGGGACGGGTGAGGGTCAGGCTTCGGGGAAGGGTTAGGGTTAGGGTTCGGGCTAGGGTTAGGGTTAGGGGACGGGGACGGTTTAGGGTCCAGGTGAGGGTACGACAACGCTTTAGGGGGAGCGGACGTGTGAGGGCGCGGGTTAGTGTCAGCGTACGGGTTAGGATTAGGGGACGGGTGAGGGTCAGGCTTCGGGGAAGGGTTAGGTTTAGGGTTCGGGCTAGGGTTAGGGTTAGGGGACGGGGACGGTTTAGGGTCTAGGTGAGGGTACGACAACGCTTTAGGTGGAGCGGACGTGTGAGGGCGCGGGTTAGTGTCAGCGTACGGGTTAGGATTAGGGGACGGGTGAGGGTCAGGCTTCGGGGAAGGGTTAGGGTTAGGGTTCGGGCTAGGGTTAGGGTTAGGGGACGGGGACGGTTTAGGGTCCAGGTGAGGGTACGACAACGCTTTAGGGGGAGCGGACGTGTGAGGGCGCGGGTTAGTGTCAGCGTACGGGTTAGGATTAGGGGACGGGTGAGGGTCAGGCTTCGGGGAAGGGTTAGGGTTAGGGTTCGGGCTAGGGTTAGGGTTAGGGGACGGGGACGGTTTAGGGTCCAGGTGAGGGTACGACAACGCTTTAGGGGCAGCGGACGTGTGAGGACGCGGGTTAGTGTCAGCGTACGGGTTAGGATTAGGGGACGGGTGAGGGTCAGGCTTGGGGGAAGGGTTAGGGTTAGGGTTCGGGCTAGGGTTAGGGTTAGGGGACGGGGACGGTTTAGGGTCAAGGTGAGGGTACGACAACGCTTTAGGGACAGCGGACGTGTGAGGGCGCGGGTTAGTGTCAGCGTACGGGTTAGGATTAGGGGACGGGTGAGGGTCAGGCTCCGGGGAAGGGTTAGGTTTAGGGTTCGGGCTAGGGTTAGGGTTAGGGGACGGGGACGGTTTAGGGTCTAGGTGAGGGTACGACAACGCTTTAGGTGGAGCGGACGTGTGAGGGCGCGGGTTAGTGTCAGCGTACGGGTTAGGATTAGGGGACGGGTGAGGGTCAGGCTTCGGGGAAGGGTTAGGGTTAGGGTTCGGGCTAGGGTTAGGGTTAGGGGACGGGGACGGTTTAGGGTCCAGGTGAGGGTACGACAACGCTTTAGGGGGAGCGTACGTGTGAGGGCGCGGGTTAGTGTCAGCGTACGGGTTAGGATTAGGGGACGGGTGAGGGTCAGGCTTCGGGGAAGGGTTAGGGTTAGGGTTCGGGCTAGGGTTAGGGTTAGGGGACGGGGACGGTTTAGGGTCCAGGTGAGGGTACGACAACGCTTTAGGGGGAGCGGACGTGTGAGGGCGCGGGTTAGTGTCAGCGTACGGGTTAGGATTAGGGGACGGGTGAGGGTCAGGCTTCGGGGAAGGGTTAGGTTTAGGGTTCGGGCTAGGGTTAGGGTTAGGGGACGGGGACGGTTTAGGGTCTAGGTGAGGGTACGACAACGCTTTAGGTGGAGCGGACGTGTGAGGGCGCGGGTTAGTGTCAGCGTACGGGTTAGGATTAGGGGACGGGTGAGGGTCAGGCTTCGGGGAAGGGTTAGGGTTAGGGTTCGGGCTAGGGTTAGGGTTAGGGGACGGGGACGGTTTAGGGTCCAGGTGAGGGTACGACAACGCTTTAGGGGGAGCGGACGTGTGAGGGCGCGGGTTAGTGTCAGCGTACGGGTTAGGATTAGGGGACGGGTGAGGGTCAGGCTTCGGGGAAGGTTTAGGGTTAGGGTTCGGGCTAGGGTTAGGGTTAGGGGACGGGGACGGTTTAGGGTCCAGGTGAGGGTACGACAACGCTTTAGGGGCAGCGGACGTGTGAGGGCGCGGGTTAGTGTCAGCGTACGGGTTAGGATTAAGGGACGGGTGAGGGTCAGGCTTCGGGGAAGGGTTAGGGTTAGGGTTCGGGCTAGGGTTAGGGTTAGGGGACGGGGAGGGTTTAGGGTCCAGGTGACGGTACGACAACGCTTTAGGGGCAGCGGACGTGTGAGGGCGCGGGTTAGTGTCAGCGTACGGGTTAGGATTAGGGGACGGGTGAGGGTCAGGCTTGGGGGAAGGGTTAGGGTTAGGGTTCGGCTAGGGTTAGGGTTAGGGGACGGGGAGGGTTTAGGGTCCAGGTGACGGTACGACAACGCTTTAGGGGGAGCGTACGTGTGAGGGCGCGGGTTAGTGTCAGCGTACGGTTTAGGATTAGGGGACGGGTGAGGGTCAGGCTTCGGGGAAGGGTTAGGGTTAGGGTTCGGGCTAGGGTTAGGGTTAGGGGACGGGGAGGGTTTAGGGTCCAGGTGAGGGTACGACAACGCTTTAGGGGCAGCGGACGTGTGAGCACGCGGGTTAGTGTCAGCGTACGGGTTAGGATTAGGGGACGGGTGAGGGTCAGGCTTCGGGGAAGGGTTAGGGTTAGGGTTCGGGCTAGGGTTAGGGTTAGGGGACGGGGACGGTTTAGGGTCCAGGTGAGGGTACGACAACGCTTAAGGTGGAGCGGACGTGTGAGGGCGCGGGTTAGTGTCAGCGTACGGGTTAGGATTAGGGGACGGGTGAGGGTCAGGCTTCGGGGAAGGGTTAGGGTTAGGGTTCGGGCTAGGGTTAGGGTTAGGGGACGGGGACGGTTTAGGGTCCAGGTGAGGGTACGACAACGCTTTAGGGGGAGCGGACGTGTGAGGGCGCGGGTTAGTGTCAGCGTACGGGTTAGGATTAGGGGACGGGTGAGGGTCAGGCTTCGGGGAAGGGTTAGGGTTAGGGTTCGGGCTAGGGTTAGGGTTAGGGGACGGGGACGGTTTAGGGTCCAGGTGAGGGTACGACAACGCTTTAGGGGCAGCGGACGTGTGAGGGCGCGGGTTAGTGTCAGCGTACGGGTTAGGATTAGGGGACGGGTGAGGGTCAGGCTTCGGGGAAGGGTTAGGGTTAGGGTTCGGGCTAGGGTTAGGGTTAGGGGACGGGGACGGTTTAGGGTCCAGGTGAGGGTATGACAACGCTTTAGGGGGAGCGGACGTGTGAGGGCGCGGGTTAGTGTCAGCGTACGGGTTAGGATTAGGGGACGGGTGAGGGTCAGGCTTCGGGGAAGGGTTAGGGTTAGGGTTCGGGCTAGGGTTAGGGTTAGGGGACGGGGACGGTTTAGGGTCCAGGTGAGGGTACGACAACGCTTTAGGGGGAGCGGACGTGTGAGGGCGCGGGTTAGTGTCAGCGTACGGGTTAGGATTAGGGGACGGGTGAGGGTCAGGCTTCGGGGAAGGGTTAGGGTTAGGGTTCGGGCTAGGGTTAGGGTTAGGGGACGGGGACGGTTTAGGGTCCAGGTGAGGGTACGACAACGCTTTAGGGGGAGCGGACGTGTGAGGGCGCGGGTTAGTGTCAGCGTACGGGTTAGGATTAGGGGACGGGTGAGGGTCAGGCTTCGGGGAAGGGTTAGGTTTAGGGTTCGGGCTAGGGTTAGGGTTAGGGGACGGGGACGGTTTAGGGTCTAGGTGAGGGTACGACAACGCTTTAGGTGGAGCGGACGTGTGAGGGCGCGGGTTAGTGTCAGCGTACGGGTTAGGATTAGGGGACGGGTGAGGGTCAGGCTTCGGGGAAGGGTTAGGGTTAGGGTTCGGGCTAGGGTTAGGGTTAGGGGACGGGGACGGTTTAGGGTCCAGGTGAGGGTACGACAACGCTTTAGGGGGAGCGGACGTGTGAGGGCGCGGGTTAGTGTCAGCGTACGGGTTAGGATTAGGGGACGGGTGAGGGTCAGGCTTCGGGGAAGGGTTAGGGTTAGGGTTCGGGCTAGGGTTAGGGTTAGGGGACGGGGACGGTTTAGGGTCCAGGTGAGGGTACGACAACGCTTTAGGGGCAGCGGACGTGTGAGGACGCGGGTTAGTGTCAGCGTACGGGTTAGGATTAGGGGACGGGTGAGGGTCAGGCTTGGGGGAAGGGTTAGGGTTAGGGTTCGGGCTAGGGTTAGGGTTAGGGGACGGGGACGGTTTAGGGTCAAGGTGAGGGTACGACAACGCTTTAGGGACAGCGGACGTGTGAGGGCGCGGGTTAGTGTCAGCGTACGGGTTAGGATTAGGGGACGGGTGAGGGTCAGGCTCCGGGGAAGGGTTAGGTTTAGGGTTCGGGCTAGGGTTAGGGTTAGGGGACGGGGACGGTTTAGGGTCTAGGTGAGGGTACGACAACGCTTTAGGTGGAGCGGACGTGTGAGGGCGCGGGTTAGTGTCAGCGTACGGGTTAGGATTAGGGGACGGGTGAGGGTCAGGCTTCGGGGAAGGGTTAGGGTTAGGGTTCGGGCTAGGGTTAGGGTTAGGGGACGGGGACGGTTTAGGGTCCAGGTGAGGGTACGACAACGCTTTAGGGGGAGCGTACGTGTGAGGGCGCGGGTTAGTGTCAGCGTACGGGTTAGGATTAGGGGACGGGTGAGGGTCAGGCTTCGGGGAAGGGTTAGGGTTAGGGTTCGGGCTAGGGTTAGGGTTAGGGGACGGGGACGGTTTAGGGTCCAGGTGAGGGTACGACAACGCTTTAGGGGCAGCGGACGTGTGAGGGCGCGGGTTAGTGTCAGCGTCCGGGTTAGGATTAGGGGACGGGTGAGGGTCAGGCTTCGGGGAAGGGTTAGGGTTAGGGTTCGGGCTAGGGTTAGGGTTAGGGGACGGGGACGGTTAAGGGTCCAGGTGAGGGTACGACAACGCTTTAGGGGCAGCGGACGTGTGAGGGCGCGGGTTAGTGTCAGCGTACGGGTTAGGATTAGGGGACGGGTGAGGGTCAGGCTTGGGGGAAGGGTTAGGGTTAGGGTTCGGGCTAGGGTTAGGGTTAGGGGACGGGGAGGGTTTAGGGTCCAGGTGAGGGTACGACAACGCTTTAGGGGGAGCGGACGTGTGAGGGCGTGGGTTAGTGTCAGCGTACGGGTTAGGATTAGGGGACGGGTGAGGTTCAGGCTTGGGGGAAGGGTTAGGGTTAGGGTTCGGGCTAGGGTTAGGGTTAGGGGACGGGGACGGTTTAGGGTCTAGGTGAGGGTACGACAACACTTTAGGGGGAGCGGACGTGTGAGGGCGCGGGTTAGTGTCAGCGTACGGGTTAGGATTAGGGGACGGGTGAGGGTCAGGCTTCGGGGAAGGGTTAGGGTTAGGGTTCGGGCTAGGGTTAGGGTTAGGGGACGGGGACGGTTTAGGGTCCAGGTGAGGGTATGACAACGCTTTAGGGGGAGCGGACGTGTGAGGGCGCGGGTTAGTGTCAGCGTACGGGTTAGGATTAGGGGACGGGTGAGGGTCAGGCTTCGGGGAAGGGTTAGGGTTAGGGTTCGGGCTAGGGTTAGGGTTAGGGGACGGGGACGGTTTAGGGTCCAGGTGAGGGTACGACAACGCTTTAGGGGGAGCGGACGTGTGAGGGCGCGGGTTAGTGTCAGCGTACGGGTTAGGATTAGGGGACGGGTGAGGGTCAGGCTTCGGGGAAGGGTTAGGGTTAGGGTTCGGGCTAGGGTTAGGGTTAGGGGACGGGGACGGTTTAGGGTCCAGGTGAGGGTACGACAACGCTTTAGGGGGAGCGGACGTGTGAGGGCGCGGGTTAGTGTCAGCGTACGGGTTAGGATTAGGGGACGGGTGAGGGTCAGGCTTCGGGGAAGGTTTAGGGTTAGGGTTCGGGCTAGGGTTAGGGTTAGGGGACGGGGACGGTTTAGGGTCCAGGTGAGGGTACGACAACGCTTTAGGGGCAGCGGACGTGTGAGGGCGCGGGTTAGTGTCAGCGTACGGGTTAGGATTAAGGGACGGGTGAGGGTCAGGCTTCGGGGAAGGGTTAGGGTTAGGGTTCGGGCTAGGGTTAGGGTTAGGGGACGGGGACGGTTTAGGGTCCAGGTGAGGGTACAACAATGCTTTAGGGGCAGCGTACGTGTGAGGGTGCGGGTTAGTGTCAGCGTACGGGTTAGGATTAGGGGACGGGTGAGGGTCAGGCTTCGGGGAAGGGTTAGGGTTAGGGTTCGGGCTAGGGTTAGGGTTAGGGGACGGGGACGGTTTAGGGTCCAGGTGAGGGTACGACAACGCTTTAGGGGCAGCGGACGTGTGAGGGCGCGGGTTAGTGTCAGCGTACGGGTTAGGATTAGGGGACGGGTGAGGGTCAGGCTTCGGGGAAGGGTTAGGGTTAGGGTTCGGGCTAGGGTTAGGGTTAGGGGACGGGGACGGTTTAGGGTCCAGGTGAGGGTACGACAACGCTTTAGGGGCAGCGGACGTGTGAGGGCGCGGGTTAGTGTCAGCGTCCGGGTTAGGATTAGGGGACGGGTGAGGGTCAGGCTTCGGGGAAGGGTTAGGGTTAGGGTTCGGGCTAGGGTTAGGGTTAGGGGACGGGGACGGTTAAGGGTCCAGGTGAGGGTACGACAACGCTTTAGGGGCAGCGGACGTGTGAGGGCGCGGGTTAGTGTCAGCGTACGGGTTAGGATTAGGGGACGGGTGAGGGTCAGGCTTGGGGGAAGGGTTAGGGTTAGTGTTCGGCTAGGGTTAGGGTTAGGGGACGGGGAGGGTTTAGGGTCCAGGTGACGGTACGACAACGCTTTAGGGGGAGCGTACGTGTGAGGGCGCGGGTTAGTGTCAGCGTACGGTTTAGGATTAGGGGACGGGTGAGGGTCAGGCTTCGGGGAAGGGTTAGGGTTAGGGTTCGGGCTAGGGTTAGGGTTAGGGGACGGGGAGGGTTTAGGGTCCAGGTGAGGGTACGACAACGCTTTAGGGGCAGCGGACGTGTGAGCACGCGGGTTAGTGTCAGCGTACGGGTTAGGATTAGGGGACGGGTGAGGGTCAGGCTTCGGGGAAGGGTTAGGGTTAGGGTTCGGGCTAGGGTTAGGGTTAGGGGACGGGGACGGTTTAGGGTCCAGGTGAGGGTACGACAACGCTTAAGGGGGAGCGGACGTGTGAGGGCGCGGGTTAGTGTCAGCGTACGGGTTAGGATTAGGGGACGGGTGAGGGTCAGGCTTCGGGGAAGGGTTAGGGTTAGGGTTCGGGCTAGGGTTAGGGTTAGGGGACGGGGACGGTTTAGGGTCCAGGTGAGGGTACGACAACGCTTTAGGGGGAGCGGACGTGTGAGGGCGCGGGTTAGTGTCAGCGTACGGGTTAGGATTAGGGGACGGGTGAGGGTCAGGCTTCGGGGAAGGGTTAGGGTTAGGGTTCGGGCTAGGGTTAGGGTTAGGGGACGGGGACGGTTTAGGGTCCAGGTGAGGGTACGACAACGCTTTAGGGGCAGCGGACGTGTGAGGGCGCGGGTTAGTGTCAGCGTACGGGTTAGGATTAGGGGACGGGTGAGGGTCAGGCTTCGGGGAAGGGTTAGGGTTAGGGTTCGGGCTAGGGTTAGGGTTAGGGGACGGGGACGGTTTAGGGTCCAGGTGAGGGTACGACAACGCTTTAGGGGCAGCGGACGTGTGAGGGCGCGGGTTAGTGTCAGCGTACGGGTTAGGATTAAGGGACGGGTGAGGGTCAGGCTTCGGGGAAGGGTTAGGTTTAGGGTTCGGGCTAGGGTTAGGGTTAGGGGACGGGGACGGTTTAGGGTCCAGGTGAGGGTACGACAATGCTTTAGGGGCAGCGGAAGTGTGAGCACGCGGGTTAGTGTCAGCGTACGGGTTAGGATTAGGGGACGGGTGAGGGTCAGGCTTCGGGGAAGGGTTAGGGTTAGGGTTCGGGCTAGGGTTAGGGTTAGGGGACGGGGACGGTTTAGGGTCCAGGTGAGGGTACGACAACGCTTTAGGGGCAGCGGACGTGTGAGGGCGCGGGTTAGTGTCAGCGTACGGGTTAGGATTAGGGTACGGGTGAGGGTCAGGCTCCGGGGAAGGGTTAGGGTTAGGGTTCGGGCTAGGGTTAGGGTGAGGGGACGGGGACGGTTTAGGGTCCAGGTGAGGGTACGACAACGCTTTAGGGGCAGCGGACGTGTGAGGGCGCGGGTTAGTGTCAGCGTACGGGTTAGGATTAGGGGACGGGTGAGGGTCAGGCTCCGGGGAAGGGTTAGGGTTAGGGTTCGGGCTAGGGTTAGGGTTAGGGGATGGGGACGGTTTAGGGTCCAGGTGAGGGTACGATAACGCTTTAGGGGCAGCGGTCGTGTGAGGGCGCGGGTTAGTGTCAGCGTACGGGTTAGGATTAGGGGACGGGTGAGGGTCAGGCTTCGGGGAAGGTTTAGGGTTAGGGTTCGGGCTAGGGTTAGGGTTAGGGGACGGGGACGGTTTAGGGTCCAGGTGAGGGTACGACAACGCTTTAGGGGCAGCGGACGTGTGAGGGCGCGGGTTAGTGTCAGCGTACGGGTTAGGATTAGGGGACGGGTGAGGGTCAGGCTTCGGGGAAGGGTTAGGGTTAGGGTTCGGCTAGGGTTAGGGTTAGGGGACGGGGAGGGTTTAGGGTCCAGGTGACGGTACGACAACGCTTTAGGGGGAGCGTACGTGTGAGGGCGCGGGTTAGTGTCAGCGTACGGTTTAGGATTAGGGGACGGGTGAGGGTCAGGCTTCGGGGAAGGGTTAGGGTTAGGGTTCGGGCTAGGGTTAGGGTTAGGGGACGGGGAGGGTTTAGGGTCCAGGTGAGGGTACGACAACGCTTTAGGGGCAGCGGACGTGTGAGCACGCGGGTTAGTGTCAGCGTACGGGTTAGGATTAGGGGACGGGTGAGGGTCAGGCTTCGGGGAAGGGTTAGGGTTAGAGTTCGGGCTAGGGTTAGGTTTAGGGGACGGGGACGGTTTAGGGTCCAGGTGAGGGTACGACAACGCTTAAGGGGGAGCGGACGTGTGAGGGCGCGGGTTAGTGTCAGCGTACGGGTTAGGATTAGGGGACGGGTGAGGGTCAGGCTTCGGGGAAGGGTTAGGGTTAGGGTTCGGGCTAGGGTTAGGGTTAGGGGACGGGGACGGTTTAGGGTCCAGGTGAGGGTACGACAACGCTTTAGGGGCAGCGGACGTGTGAGGGCGCGGGTTAGTGTCAGCGTACGGGTTAGGATTAGGGGACGGGTGAGGGTCAGGCTTCGGGGAAGGGTTAGGGTTAGGGTTCGGGCTAGGGTTAGGGTTAGGGGACGGGGACGGTTTAGGGTCCAGGTGAGGGTACGACAACGCTTTAGGGGCAGCGGACGTGTGAGGGCGCGGGTTAGTGTCAGCGTACGGTTTAGGATTAGGGGACGGGTGAGGGTCAGGCTTCGGGGAAGGGTTAGGGTTAGGGTTCGGGCTAGGGTTAGGGTTAGGGGACGGGGACGGTTTAGGGTCCAGGTGAGGGTACGACAACGCTTTAGGGGCAGCGGACGTGTGAGGGCGCGGGTTAGTGTCAGCGTACGGGTTAGGATTAGGGGACGGGTGAGGGTCAGGCTTCGGGGAAGGGTTAGGGTTAGGGTTCGGGCTAGGGTTAGGGTTAGGGGACGGGGACGGTTTAGGATCCAGGTGAGGGTACGACAACGCTTTAGGGGCAGCGGACGTGTGAGGGCGCGGGTTAGTGTCAGCGTACGGTTTAGGATTAGGGGACGGGTGAGGGTCAGGCTTCGGGGAAGGGTTAGGGTTAGGGTTCGGGCTAGGGTTAGGGTTAGGGGACGGGGACGGTTTAGGGTCCAGGTGAGGGTACGACAACGCTTTAGGGGGAGCGGACGTGTGAGGGCGCGGGTTAGTGTCAGCGTACGGGTTAGGATTAGGGGACGGGTGAGGGTCAGGCTTCGGGGAAGGGTTAGGGTTAGGGTTCGGGCTAGGGTTAGGGTTAGGGGACGGGGAGGGTTTAGGGTCCAGGTGACGGTACGACAACGCTTTAGGGGGAGCGTACGTGTGAGGGCGCGGGTTAGTGTCAGCGTACGGTTTAGGATTAGGGGACGGGTGAGGGTCAGGCTTCGGGGAAGGGTTAGGGTTAGGGTTCGGGCTAGGGTTAGGGTTAGGGGACGGGGACGGTTTAGGGTCCAGGTGAGGGTACGACAACGCTTTAGGGGGAGCGGACGTGTGAGGGCGCGGGTTAGTGTCAGCGTACGGGTTAGGATTAGGGGACGGGTGAGGGTCAGGCTTCGGGGAAGGGTTAGGGTTAGGGTTCGGGCTAGGGTTAGGGTTAGGGGACGGGGACGGTTTAGGGTCCAGGTGACGGTACGACAACGCTTAAGGGGGAGCGGACGTGTGAGGGCGCGGGTTAGTGTCAGCGTACGGGTTAGGATTATGGGACGGTTGAGGGTCAGGCTTCGGGGAAGGGTTAGGGTTAGGGTTCGGGCTAGGGTTAGGGTTAGGGGACGGGGACGGTTTAGGGTCCAGGTGAGGGTACGACAACGCTTTAGGGGCAGCGGACGTGTGAGGGCGCGGGTTAGTGTCAGCGTACGGGTTAGGATTAGGGGACGGGTGAGGGTCAGGCTTCGGGGAAGGGTTAGGGTTAGGGTTCGGGCTAGGGTTAGGGTTAGGGGACGGGGACGGTTTAGGGTCCAGGTGAGGGTACGACAACGCTTTAGGGGGAGCGGACGTGTGAGGGCGCGGGTTAGTGTCAGCGTACGGTTTAGGATTAGGGGACGGGTGAGGGTCAGGCTTCGGGGAAGGGTTAGGGTTAGGGTTCGGGCTAGGGTTAGGGTTAGGGGACGGGGACGGTTTAGGGTCCAGGTGAGGGTACGAAAACGCTTTAGGGGGAGCGGACGTGTGAGGGCGCGGGTTAGTGTCAGCGTACGGGTTAGGATTAGGGGACGGGTGAGGGTCAGGCTTCGGGGAAGGGTTAGGGTTAGGGTTCGGGCTAGGGTTAGGGTTAGGGGACGGGGACGGTTTAGGGTCCAGGTGACGGTACGACAACGCTTAAGGGGGAGCGGACGTGTGAGGGCGCGGGTTAGTGTCAGCGTACGGGTTAGGATTATGGGACGGTTGAGGGTCAGGCTTCGGGGAAGGGTTAGGGTTAGGGTTCGGGCTAGGGTTAGGGTTAGGGGACGGGGACGGTTTAGGGTCCAGGTGAGGGTACGACAACGCTTTAGGGGCAGCGGACGTGTGAGGGCGCGGGTTAGTGTCAGCGTACGGGTTAGGATTAGGGGACGGGTGAGGGTCAGGCTTCGGGGAAGGGTTAGGGTTAGGGTTCGGGCTAGGGTTAGGGTTAGGGGACGGGGACGGTTTAGGGTCCAGGTGAGGGTACGACAACGCTTTAGGGGGAGCGGACGTGTGAGGGCGCGGGTTAGTGTCAGCGTACGGGTTAGGATTAGGGGACGGGTGAGGGTCAGGCTTCGGGGAAGGGTTAGGGTTAGGATTCGGGCTAGGGTTAGGGTTAGGGGACGGGGACGGTTTAGGGTCCAGGTGAGGGTACGACAATGCTTTAGGGGGAGCGGACGTGTGAGGGCGCGGGTTAGTGTCAGCGTACGGCTTAGGATTAGGGGACGGGTGAGGGTCAGGCTTCGGGGAAGGGTTAGGGTTAGGGTTCGGGCTAGGGTTAGGGTTAGGGGACGGGGACGGTTTAGGGTCCAGGTGAGGGTACGACAACGCTTTAGGGGGAGCGGACGTGTGAGGGCGCGGGTTAGTGTCAGCGTACGGTTTAGGATTAGGGGACGGGTGAGGGTCAGGCTTCGGGGAAAGGTTAGGGTTAGGGTTCGGGCTAGGGTTAGGGTTAGGGGACGGGGACGGTTTAGGGTCCAGGTGAGGGTACGACAATGCTTTAGGGGCAGCGGACGTGTGAGCACGCGGGTTAGTGTCAGCGTACGGGTTAGGATTAGGGGACGGGTGAGGGTCAGGCTTCGGGGAAGGGTTAGGGTTAGGGTTCGGGCTAGGGTTAGGGTTAGGGGACGGGGACGGTTTAGGGTCCAGGTGAGGGTACGACAACGCTTTAGGGGCAGCGGACGTGTGAGGGCGCGGGTTAGTGTCAGCGTACGGGTTAGGATTAGGGTACGGGTGAGGGTCAGGCTCCGGGGAAGGGTTAGGGTTAGGGTTCGGGCTAGGGTTAGGGTGAGGGGACGGGGACGGTTTAGGGTCCAGGTGAGGGTACGACAACGCTTTAGGGGCAGCGGACGTGTGAGGGCGCGGGTTAGTGTCAGCGTACGGGTTAGGATTAGGGGACGGGTGAGGGTCAGGCTCCGGGGAAGGGTTAGGGTTAGGGTTCGGGCTAGGGTTAGGGTTAGGGTACGGGGACGGTTTAGGGTCCAGGTGAGGGTACGATAACGCTTTAGGGGCAGCGGACGTGTGAGGGCGCGGGTTAGTGTCAGCGTACGGGTTAGGATTAGGGGACGGGTGAGGGTCAGGCTTCGGGGAAGGTTTAGGGTTAGGGTTCGGGCTAGGGTTAGGGTTAGGGGACGGGGACGGTTTAGGGTCCAGGTGAGGGTACGACAACGCTTTAGGGGCAGCGGACGTGTGAGGGCGCGGGTTAGTGTCAGCGTACGGGTTAGGATTAGGGGACGGGTGAGGGTCAGGCTTCGGGGAAGGGTTAGGGTTAGGGTTCGGGCTAGGGTTAGGGTTAGGGGACGGGGACGGTTTAGGGTCCAGGTGAGGGTACGACAACGCTTTAGGGGCAGCGGACGTGTGAGGGCGCGGGTTAGTGTCAGCGTCCGGGTTAGGATTAGGGGACGGGTGAGGGTCAGGCTTCGGGGAAGGGTTAGGGTTAGGGTTCGGGCTAGGGTTAGGGTTAGGGGACGGGGACGGTTAAGGGTCCAGGTGAGGGTACGACAACGCTTTAGGGGCAGCGGACGTGTGAGGGCGCGGGTTAGTGTCAGCGTACGGGTTAGGATTAGGGGACGGATGAGGGTCAGGCTTGGGGGAAGGGTTAGGGTTAGGGTTCGTCTAGGGTTAGGGTTAGGGGATGGGGAGGGTTTAGGGTCCAGGTGACGGTACGAAAACGCTTTAGGGGGAGCGTACGTGTGAGGGCGCGGGTTAGTGTCAGCGTACGGTTTAGGATTAGGGGACGGGTGAGGGTCAGGCTTCGGGGAAGGGTTAGGGTTAGGGTTCGGGCTAGGGTTAGGGTTAGGGGACGGGGAGGGTTTAGGGTCCAGGTGAGGGTACGACAACGCTTTAGGGGCAGCGGACGTGTGAGCACGCGGGTTAGTGTCAGCGTACGGGTTAGGATTAGGGGACGGGTGAGGGTCAGGCTTCGGGGAAGGGTTAGGGTTAGGGTTCGGGCTAGGGTTAGGGTTAGGGGACGGGGACGGTTTAGGGTCTAGGTGAGGGTACGACAACGCTTTAGGTGGAGCGGACATGTGAGGGCGCGGGTTAGTGTCAGCGTACGGGTTAGGATTAGGGGACGGGTGAGGGTCAGGCTTCGGGGAAGGGTTAGGGTTAGGGTTCGGGCTAGGGTTAGGGTTAGGGGACGGGGACGGTTTAGGGTCCAGGTGAGGGTACGACAACGCTTTAGGGGGAGCGGACGTGTGAGGGCGCGGGTTAGTGTCAGCGTACGGGTTAGGATTAGGGGACGGGTGAGGGTCAGGCTTCGGGGAAGGGTTAGGGTTAGGGTTCGGGCTAGGGTTAGGGTTAGGGGACGGGGACGGTTTAGGGTCCAGGTGAGGGTACGACAACGCTTTAGGGGCAGCGGACGTGTGAGGGCGCGGGTTAGTGTCAGCGTACGGGTTAGGATTAGGGGACGGGTGAGGGTCAGGCTTGGGGGAAGGGTTAGGGTTAGGGTTCGGGCTAGGGTTAGGGTTAGGGGACGGGGACGGTTTAGGGTCCAGGTGAGGGTACGACAACGCTTTAGGGACAGCGGACGTGTGAGGGCGCGGGTTAGTGTCAGCGTACGGGTTAGGATTAGGGGACGGGTGAGGGTCAGGCTCCGGGGAAGGGTTAGGGTTAGGGTTCGGGCTAGGGTTAGGGTTAGGGGACGGGGACGGTTTAGGGTCCAGGTGAGGGTACGACAACGCTTTAGGGGGAGCGGACGTGTGAGGGCGCGGGTTAGTGTCAGCGTACGGGTTAGGATTAGGGGACGGGTGAGGGTCAGGCTTCGGGGAAGGGTTAGGGTTAGGGTTCGGGCTAGGGTTAGGGTTAGGGGACGGGGACGGTTTAGGGTCCAGGTGAGGGTACGACAACGCTTTAGGGGGAGCGGACGTGTGAGGGCGCGGGTTAGTGTCAGCGTACGGGTTAGGATTAGGGGACGGGTGAGGGTCAGGCTTCGGGGAAGGGTTAGGTTTAGGGTTCGGGCTAGGGTTAGGGTTAGGGGACGGGGACGGTTTAGGGTCTAGGTGAGGGTACGACAACGCTTTAGGTGGAGCGGACGTGTGAGGGCGCGGGTTAGTGTCAGCGTACGGGTTAGGATTAGGGGACGGGTGAGGGTCAGGCTTCGGGGAAGGGTTAGGGTTAGGGTTCGGGCTAGGGTTAGGGTTAGGGGACGGGGACGGTTTAGGGTCCAGGTGAGGGTACGACAACGCTTTAGGGGGAGCGTACGTGTGAGGGCGCGGGTTAGTGTCAGCGTACGGGTTAGGATTAGGGGACGGGTGAGGGTCAGGCTTCGGGGAAGGGTTAGGGTTAGGGTTCGGGCTAGGGATAGGGTTAGGGGACGGGGACGGTTTAGGGTCCAGGTGAGGGTACGACAACGCTTTAGGGGCAGCGGACGTGTGAGGGCGCGGGTTAGTGTCAGCGTCCGGGTTAGGATTAGGGGACGGGTGAGGGTCAGGCTTCGGGGAAGGGTTAGGGTTAGGGTTCGGGCTAGGGTTAGGGTTAGGGGACGGGGACGGTTAAGGGTCCAGGTGAGGGTACGACAACGCTTTAGGGGCAGCGGACGTGTGAGGGCGCGGGTTAGTGTCAGCGTACGGGTTAGGATTAGGGGACGGGTGAGGGTCAGGCTTGGGGGAAGGGTTAGGGTTAGGGTTCGGGCTAGGGTTAGGGTTAGGGGACGGGGAGGGTTTAGGGTCCAGGTGAGGGTACGACAACGCTTTAGGGGGAGCGGACGTGTGAGGGCGCGGGTTAGTGTCAGTGTACGGGTTAGGATTAGGGGACGGGTGAGGTTCAGGCTTGGGGGAAGGGTTAGGGTTAGGGTTCGGGCTAGGGTTAGGGTTAGGGGACGGGGACGGTTTAGGGTCCAGGTGAGGGTACGACAACACTTTAGGGGGAGCGGACGTGTGAGGGCGCGGGTTAGTGTCAGCGTACGGGTTAGGATTAGGGGACGGGTGAGGGTCAGGCTTCGGGGAAGGGTTAGGGTTAGGGTTCGGGCTAGGGTTAGGGTTAGGGGACGGGGACGGTTTAGGGTCCAGGTGAGGGTATGACAACGCTTTAGGGGGAGCGGACGTGTGAGGGCGCGGGTTAGTGTCAGCGTACGGGTTAGGATTAGGGGACGGGTGAGGGTCAGGCTTCGGGGAAGGGTTAGGGTTAGGGTTCGGGCTAGGGTTAGGGTTAGGGGACGGGGACGGTTTAGGGTCCAGGTGAGGGTACGACAACGCTTTAGGGGGAGCGGACGTGTGAGGGCGCGGGTTAGTGTCAGCGTACGGGTTAGGATTAGGGGACGGGTGAGGGTCAGGCTTCGGGGAAGGGTTAGGGTTAGGGTTCGGGCTAGGGTTAGGGTTAGGGGACGGGGACGGTTTAGGGTCCAGGTGAGGGTACGACAACGCTTTAGGGGGAGCGGACGTGTGAGGGCGCGGGTTAGTGTCAGCGTACGGGTTAGGATTAGGGGACGGGTGAGGGTCAGGCTTCGGGGAAGGGTTAGGGTTAGGGTTCGGGCTAGGGTTAGGGTTAGGGGACGGGGACGGTTTAGGGTCCAGGTGAGGGTACGACAACGCTTTAGGGGCAGCGGACGTGTGAGGGCGCGGGTTAGTGTCAGCGTCCGGGTTAGGATTAGGGGACGGGTGAGGGTCAGGCTTCGGGGAAGGGTTAGGGTTAGGGTTCGGGCTAGGGTTAGGGTTAGGGGACGGGGACGGTTAAGGGTCCAGGTGAGGGTACGACAACGCTTTAGGGGCAGCGGACGTGTGAGGGCGCGGGTTAGTGTCAGCGTACGGGTTAGGATTAGGGGACGGGTGAGGGTCAGGCTTGGGGGAAGGGTTAGGGTTAGGGTTCGGGCTAGGGTTAGGGTTAGGGGACGGGGAGGGTTTAGGGTCCAGGTGAGGGTACGACAACGCTTTAGGGGGAGCGGACGTGTGAGGGCGCGGGTTAGTGTCAGTGTACGGGTTAGGATTAGGGGACGGGTGAGGTTCAGGCTTGGGGGAAGGGTTAGGGTTAGGGTTCGGGCTAGGGTTAGGGTTAGGGGACGGGGACGGTTTAGGGTCCAGGTGAGGGTACGACAACACTTTAGGGGGAGCGGACGTGTGAGGGCGCGGGTTAGTGTCAGCGTACGGGTTAGGATTAGGGGACGGGTGAGGGTCAGGCTTCGGGGAAGGGTTAGGGTTAGGGTTCGGGCTAGGGTTAGGGTTAGGGGACGGGGACGGTTTAGGGTCCAGGTGAGGGTATGACAACGCTTTAGGGGGAGCGGACGTGTGAGGGCGCGGGTTAGTGTCAGCGTACGGGTTAGGATTAGGGGACGGGTGAGGGTCAGGCTTCGGGGAAGGGTTAGGGTTAGGGTTCGGGCTAGGGTTAGGGTTAGGGGACGGGGACGGTTTAGGGTCCAGGTGAGGGTACGACAACGCTTTAGGGGCAGCGGACGTGTGAGGGCGCGGGTTAGTGTCAGCGTACGGGTTAGGATTAGGGGACGGGTGAGGGTCAGGCTTCGGGGAAGGGTTAGGGTTAGGGTTCGGGCTAGGGTTAGGGTTAGGGGACGGGGACGGTTTAGGGTCCAGGTGAGGGTACGACAACGCTTTAGGGGCAGCGGACGTGTGAGGGCGCGGGTTAGTGTCAGCGTCCGGGTTAGGATTAGGGGACGGGTGAGGGTCAGGCTTCGGGGAAGGGTTAGGGTTAGGGTTCGGGCTAGGGTTAGGGTTAGGGGACGGGGACGGTTAAGGGTCCAGGTGAGGGTACGACAACGCTTTAGGGGCAGCGGACGTGTGAGGGCGCGGGTTAGTGTCAGCGTACGGGTTAGGATTAGGGGACGGGTGAGGGTCAGGCTTGGGGGAAGGGTTAGGGTTAGGGTTCGGCTAGGGTTAGGGTTAGGGGACGGGGAGGGTTTAGGGTCCAGGTGACGGTACGACAACGCTTTAGGGGGAGCGTACGTGTGAGGGCGCGGGTTAGTGTCAGCGTACGGTTTAGGTTTAGGGGACGGGTGAGGGTCAGGCTTCGGGGAAGGGTTAGGGTTAGGGTTCGGGCTAGGGTTAGGGTTAGGGGACGGGGAGGGTTTAGGGTCCAGGTGAGGGTACGACAACGCTTTAGGGGCAGCGGACGTGTGAGCACGCAGGTTAGTGTCAGCGTACGGGTTAGGATTAGGGGACGGGTGAGGGTCAGGCTTCGGGGAAGGGTTAGGGTTAGGGTTCGGGCTAGGGTTAGGGTTAGGGGACGGGGACGGTTTAGGGTCCAGGTGAGGGTACGACAACGCTTAAGGGGGAGCGGACGTGTGAGGGCGCGGGTTAGTGTCAGCGTACGGGTTAGGATTAGGGGACGGGTGAGGGTCAGGCTTCGGGGAAGGGTTAGGGTTAGGGTTCGGGCTAGGGTTAGGGTTAGGGGACGGGGACGGTTTAGGGTCCAGGTGAGGGTACGACAACGCTTTAGGGGGAGCGGACGTGTGAGGGCGCGGGTTAGTGTCAGCGTACGGGTTAGGATTAGGGGACGGGTGAGGGTCAGGCTTCGGGGAAGGGTTAGGGTTAGGGTTCGGGCTAGGGTTAGGGTTAGGGGACGGGGACGGTTTAGGGTCCAGGTGAGGGTACGACAACGCTTTAGGGGCAGCGGACGTGTGAGGGCGCGGGTTAGTGTCAGCGTACGGGTTAGGATTAGGGGACGGGTGAGGGTCAGGCTTCGGGGAAGGGTTAGGGTTAGGGTTCGGGCTAGGGTTAGGGTTAGGGGACGGGGACGGTTTAGGGTCCAGGTGAGGGTATGACAACGCTTTAGGGGGAGCGGACGTGTGAGGGCGCGGGTTAGTGTCAGCGTACGGGTTAGGATTAGGGGACGGGTGAGGGTCAGGCTTCGGGGAAGGGTTAGGGTTAGGGTTCGGGCTAGGGTTAGGGTTAGGGGACGGGGACGGTTTAGGGTCCAGGTGAGGGTACGACAACGCTTTAGGGGGAGCGGACGTGTGAGGGCGCGGGTTAGTGTCAGCGTACGGGTTAGGATTAGGGGACGGGTGAGGGTCAGGCTTCGGGGAAGGGTTAGGGTTAGGGTTCGGGCTAGGGTTAGGGTTAGGGGACGGGGACGGTTTAGGGTCCAGGTGAGGGTACGACAACGCTTTAGGGGGAGCGGACGTGTGAGGGCGCGGGTTAGTGTCAGCGTATGGGTTAGGATTAGGGGACGGGTGAGGGTCAGGCTTCGGGGAAGGGTTAGGGTTAGGGTTCGGGCTAGGGTTAGGGTTAGGGGACGGGGACGGTTTAGGGTCCAGGTGAGGGTACGAAAACGCTTTAGGGGGAGCGTACGTGTGAGGGCGCGGGTTAGTGTCAGCGTACGGGTTAGGATTAGGGGACGGGTGAGGGTCAGGCTTCGGGGAAGGGTTAGGGTTAGGGTTCGGGCTAGGGTTAGGGTTAGGGGACGGGGACGGTTTAGGGTCCAGGTGAGGGTACGACAACGCTTTAGGGGGAGCGTACGTGTGAGGGCGCGGGTTAGTGTCAGCGTACGGGTTAGGATTAGGGGACGGGTGAGGGTCAGGCTTCGGGGAAGGGTTAGGGTTAGGGTTCGGGCTAGGGTTAGGGTTAGGGGACGGGGACGGTTTAGGGTCCAGGTGAGGGTACGACAACGCTTTAGGGGCAGCGGACGTGTGAGGACGCGGGTTAGTGTCAGCGTACGGGTTAGGATTAGGGGACGGGTGAGGGTCAGGCTTGGGGGAAGGGTTAGGGTTAGGGTTCGGGCTAGGGTTAGGGTTAGGGGACGGGGACGGTTTAGGGTCAAGGTGAGGGTACGACAACGCTTTAGGGACAGCGGACGTGTGAGGGCGCGGGTTAGTGTCAGCGTACGGGTTAGGATTAGGGGACGGGTGAGGGTCAGGCTCCGGGGAAGGGTTAGGGTTAGGGTTCGGGCTAGGGTTAGGGTTAGGGGACGGGGACGGTTTAGGGTCCAGGTGAGGGTACGACAACGCTTTAGGGGGAGCGGACGTGTGAGGGCGCGGGTTAGTGTCAGCTTACGGGTTAGGATTAGGGGACGGGTGAGGGTCAGGCTTCGGGGAAGGGTTAGGGTTAGGGTTCGGGCTAGGGTTAGGGTTAGGGGACGGGGACGGTTTAGGGTCCAGGTGAGGGTACGACAACGCTTTAGGGGGAGCGGACGTGTGAGGGCGCGGGTTAGTGTCAGCGTACGGGTTAGGATTAGGGGACGGGTGAGGGTCAGGCTTCGGGGAAGGGTTAGGTTTAGGGTTCGGGCTAGGGTTAGGGTTAGGGGACGGGGACGGTTTAGGGTCTAGGTGAGGGTACGACAACGCTTTAGGTGGAGCGGACGTGTGAGGGCGCGGGTTAGTGTCAGCGTACGGGTTAGGATTAGGGGACGGGTGAGGGTCAGGCTTCGGGGAAGGGTTAGGGTTAGGGTTCGGGCTAGGGTTAGGGTTAGGGGACGGGGACGGTTTAGGGTCCAGGTGAGGGTACGACAACGCTTTAGGGGGAGCGTACGTGTGAGGGCGCGGGTTAGTGTCAGCGTACGGGTTAGGATTAGGGGACGGGTGAGGGTCAGGCTTCGGGGAAGTGTTAGGGTTAGGGTTCGGGCTAGGGTTAGGGTTAGGGGACGGGGACGGTTTAGGGTCCAGGTGAGGGTACGACAACGCTTTAGGGGCAGCGGACGTGTGAGGGCGCGGGTTAGTGTCAGCGTCCGGGTTAGGATTAGGGGACGGGTGAGGGTCAGGCTTCGGGGAAGGGTTAGGGTTAGGGTTCGGGCTAGGGTTAGGGTTAGGGGACGGGGACGGTTAAGGGTCCAGGTGAGGGTACGACAACGCTTTAGGGGCAGCGGACGTGTGAGGGCGCGGGTTAGTGTCAGCGTACGGGTGAGGATTAGGGGACGGGTGAGGGTCAGGCTTGGGGGAAGGGTTAGGGTTAGGGTTCGGGCTAGGGTTAGGGTTAGGGGACGGGGAGGGTTTAGGGTCCAGGTGAGGGTACGACAACGCTTTAGGGGGAGCGGACGTGTGAGGGCGCGGGTTAGTGTCAGCGTACGGGTTAGGATTAGGGGACGGGTGAGGTTCAGGCTTGGGGGAAGGGTTAGGGTTAGGGTTCGGGCTAGGGTTAGGGTTAGGGGACGGGGACGGTTTAGGGTCCAGGTGAGGGTACGACAACACTTTAGGGGGAGCGGACGTGTGAGGGCGCGGGTTAGTGTCAGCGTACGGGTTAGGATTAGGGGACGGGTGAGGGTCAGGCTTCGGGGAAGGGTTAGGGTTAGGGTTCGGGCGAGGGTTAGGGTTAGGGGACGGGAACGGTTTAGGGTCCAGGTGAGGGTATGACAACGCTTTAGGGGGAGCGGACGTGTGAGGGCGCGGGTTAGTGTCAGCGTACGGGTTAGGATTAGGGGACGGGTGAGGGTCAGGCTTCGGGGAAGGGTTAGGGTTAGGGTTCGGGCTAGGGTTAGGGTTAGGGGACGGGGACGGTTTAGGGTCCAGGTGAGGGTACGACAACGCTTTAGGGGGAGCGGACGTGTGAGGGCGCGGGTTAGTGTCAGCGTACGGGTTAGGATTAGGGGACGGGTGAGGGTCAGGCTTCGGGGAAGGGTTAGGGTTAGGGTTCGGGCTAGGGTTAGGGTTAGGGGACGGGGACGGTTTAGGGTCCAGGTGAGGGTACGACAACGCTTTAGGGGGAGCGGACGTGTGAGGGCGCGGGTTAGTGTCAGCGTACGGGTTAGGATTAGGGGACGGGTGAGGGTCAGGCTTCGGGGAAGGTTTAGGGTTAGGGTTCGGGCTAGGGTTAGGGTTAGGGGACGGGGACGGTTTAGGGTCCAGGTGAGGGTACGACAACGCTTTAGGGGCAGCGGACGTGTGAGGGCGCGGGTTAGTGTCAGCGTACGGGTTAGGATTAAGGGACGGGTGAGGGTCAGGCTTCGGGGAAGGGTTAGGTTTAGGGTTCGGGCTAGGGTTAGGGTTAGGGGACGGGGACGGTTTAGGGTCCAGGTGAGGGTACAACAATGCTTTAGGGGCAGCGGACGTGTGAGCACGCGGGTTAGTGTCAGCGTACGGGTTAGGATTAGGGGACGGGTGAGGGTCAGGCTTCGGGGAAGGGTTAGGGTTAGGGTTCGGGCTAGGGTTAGGGTTAGGGGACGGGGACGGTTTAGGGTCCAGGTGAGGGTACGACAACGCTTTAGGGGCAGCGGACGTGTGAGGGCGCGGGTTAGTGTCAGCGTACGGGTTAGGATTAGGGGACGGGTGAGGGTCAGGCTTCGGGGAAGGGTTAGGGTTAGGGTTCGGGCTAGGGTTAGGGTTAGGGGACGGGGACGGTTTAGGGTCCAGGTGAGGGTACGACAACGCTTTAGGGGCAGCGGACGTGTGAGGGCGCGGGTTAGTGTCAGCGTCCGGGTTAGGATTAGGGGACGGGTGAGGGTCAGGCTTCGGGGAAGGGTTAGGGTTAGGGTTCGGGCTAGGGTTAGGGTTAGGGGACGGGGACGGTTAAGGGTCCAGGTGAGGGTACGACAACGCTTTAGGGGCAGCGGACGTGTGAGGGCGCGGGTTAGTGTCAGCGTACGGGTTAGGATTAGGGGACGGGTGAGGGTCAGGCTTGGGGGAAGGGTTAGGGTTAGTGTTCGGCTAGGGTTAGGGTTAGGGGACGGGGAGGGTTTAGGGTCCAGGTGACGGTACGACAACGCTTTAGGGGGAGCGTACGTGTGAGGGCGCGGGTTAGTGTCAGCGTACGGTTTAGGATTAGGGGACGGGTGAGGGTCAGGCTTCGGGGAAGGGTTAGGGTTAGGGTTCGGGCTAGGGTTAGGGTTAGGGGACGGATAGGGTTTAGGGTCCAGGTGAGGGTACGACAACGCTTTAGCGGCAGCGGACGTGTGAGCACGCGGGTTAGTGTCAGCGTACGGGTTAGGATTAGGGGACGGGTGAGGGTCAGGCTTCGGGGAAGGGTTAGGGTTAGGGTTCGGGCTAGGGTTAGGGTTAGGGGACGGGGACGGTTTAGGGTCCAGGTGAGGGTACGACAACGCTTAAGGGGGAGCGGACGTGTGAGGGCGCGGGTTAGTGTCAGCGTACGGGTTAGGATTAGGGGACGGGTGAGGGTCAGGCTTCGGGGAAGGGTTAGGGTTAGGGTTCGGGCTAGGGTTAGGGTTAGGGGACGGGGACGGTTTAGGGTCCAGGTGAGGGTACGACAACGCTTTAGGGGGAGCGGACGTGTGAGGGCGCGGGTTAGTGTCAGCGTACGGGTTAGGATTAGGGGACGGGTGAGGGTCAGGCTTCGGGGAAGGGTTAGGGTTAGGGTTCGGGCTAGGGTTAGGGTTAGGGGACGGGGACGGTTTAGGGTCCAGGTGAGGGTACGACAACGCTTTAGGGGCAGCGGACGTGTGAGGGCGCGGGTTAGTGTCAGCGTACGGGTTAGGATTAGGGGACGGGTGAGGGTCAGGCTTCGGGGAAGGGTTAGGGTTAGGGTTCGGGCTAGGGTTAGGGTTAGGGGACGGGGACGGTTTAGGGTCCAGGTGAGGGTACGACAACGCTTTAGGGGCAGCGGACGTGTGAGGGCGCGGGTTAGTGTCAGCGTACGGGTTAGGATTAAGGGACGGGTGAGGGTCAGGCTTCGGGGAAGGGTTAGGTTTAGGGTTCGGGCTAGGGTTAGGGTTAGGGGACGGGGACGGTTTAGGGTCCAGGTGAGGGTACGACAATGCTTTAGGGGCAGCGGAAGTGTGAGCACGCGGGTTAGTGTCAGCGTACGGGTTAGGATTAGGGGACGGGTGAGGGTCAGGCTTCGGGGAAGGGTTAGGGTTAGGGTTCGGGCTAGGGTTAGGGTTAGGGGACGGGGACGGTTTAGGGTCCAGGTGAGGGTACGACAACGCTTTAGGGGCAGCGGTCGTGTGAGGGCGCGGGTTAGTGTCAGCGTACGGGTTAGGATTAGGGTACGGGTGAGGGTCAGGCTCCGGGGAAGGGTTAGGGTTAGGGTTCGGGCTAGGGTTAGGGTGAGGGGACGGGGACGGTTTAGGGTCCAGGTGAGGGTACGACAACGCTTTAGGGGCAGCGGACATGTGAGGGCGCGGGTTAGTGTCAGCGTACGGGTTAGGATTAGGGGACGGGTGAGGGTCAGGCTCCGGGGAAGGGTTAGGGTTAGGGTTCGGGCTAGGGTTAGGGTTAGGGGACGGGGACGGTTTAGGGTCCAGGTGAGGGTACGATAACGCTTTAGGGGCAGCGGTCGTGTGAGGGCGCGGGTTAGTGTCAGCGTACGGGTTAGGATTAGGGGACGGGTGAGGGTCAGGCTTCGGGGAAGGTTTAGGGTTAGGGTTCGGGCTAGGGTTAGGGTTAGAGGACGGCGACGGTTTAGGGTCCAGGTGAGGGTACTACAACGCTTTAGGGGCAGCGGACGTGTGAGGGCGCGGGTTAGTGTCAGCGTACGGGTTAGGATTAGGGGACGGGTGAGGGTCAGGCTTCGGGGAAGGGTTAGGGTTAGGGTTCGGCTAGGGTTAGGGTTAGGGGACGGGGAGGGTTTAGGGTCCAGGTGACGGTACGACAACGCTTTAGGGGGAGCGTACGTGTGAGGGCGCGGGTTAGTGTCAGCGTACGGTTTAGGATTAGGGGACGGGTGAGGGTCAGGCTTCGGGGAAGGGTTAGGGTTAGGGTTCGGGCTAGGGTTAGGGTTAGGGGACGGGGAGGGTTTAGGGTCCAGGTGAGGGTACGACAACGCTTTAGGGGCAGCGGACGTGTGAGCACGCGGGTTAGTGTCAGCGTACGGGTTAGGATTATGGGACGGGTGAGGGTCAGGCTTCGGGGAAGGGTTAGGGTTAGAGTTCGGGCTAGGGTTAGGTTTAGGGGACGGGGACGGTTTAGGGTCCAGGTGAGGGTACGACAACGCTTAAGGGGGAGCGGACGTGTGAGGGCGCGGGTTAGTGTCAGCGTACGGGTTAGGATTAGGGGACGGGTGAGGGTCAGGCTTCGGGG
The DNA here is from genome assembly GCF_039906515.1 of Pseudorca crassidens. Lineage (NCBI taxonomy): Eukaryota > Metazoa > Chordata > Mammalia > Artiodactyla > Delphinidae > Pseudorca > Pseudorca crassidens. Next base: position 125,683 of record NC_090311.1, on the reverse strand, counting down.
AAGGGTTAGGGTTAGGGTTCGGGCTAGGGTTAGGGTTAGGGGACGGGGACGGTTTAGGGTCCAGGTGAGGGTACGACAACGCTTTAGGGGCAGCGGACGTGTGAGGGCGCGGGTTAGTGTCAGCGTACGGGTTAGGATTAGGGGACGGGTGAGGGTCAGGCTTCGGGGAAGGGTTAGGGTTAGGGTTCGGGCTAGGGTTAGGGTTAGGGGACGGGGACGGTTTAGGGTCCAGGTGAGGGTACGACAACGCTTTAGGGGCAGCGGACGTGTGAGGGCGCGGGTTAGTGTCAGCGTACGGGTTAGGATTAGGGGACGGGTGAGGGTCAGGCTTCGGGGAAGGGTTAGGGTTAGGGTTCGGGCTAGGGTTAGGGTTAGGGGACGGGGACGGTTTAGGGTCCAGGTGAGGGTACGACAACGCTTTAGGGGCAGCGGACGTGTGAGGGCGCGGGTTAGTGTCAGCGTACGGGTTAGGATTAGGGGACGGGTGAGGGTCAGGCTTCGGGGAAGGGTTAGGGTTAGGGTTCGGGCTAGGGTTAGGGTTAGGGGACGGGGACGGTTTAGGATCCAGGTGAGGGTACGACAACGCTTTAGGGGCAGCGGACGTGTGAGGGCGCGGGTTAGTGTCAGCGTACGGTTTAGGATTAGGGGACGGGTGAGGGTCAGGCTTCGGGGAAGGGTTAGGGTTAGGGTTCGGGCTAGGGTTAGGGTTAGGGGACGGGGACGGTTTAGGGTCCAGGTGAGGGTACGACAACGCTTTAGGGGCAGCGGACGTGTGAGGGCGCGGGTTAGTGTCAGCGTACGGGTTAGGATTAGGGGACGGGTGAGGGTCAGGCTTCGGGGAAGGGTTAGGGTTAGGGTTCGGGCTAGGGTTAGGGTTAGGGGACGGGGAGGGTTTAGGGTCCAGGTGACGGTACGACAACGCTTTAGGGGGAGCGTACGTGTGAGGGCGCGGGTTAGTGTCAGCGTACGGTTTAGGATTAGGGGACGGGTGAGGGTCAGGCTTCGGGGAAGGGTTAGGGTTAGGGTTCGGGCTAGGGTTAGGGTTAGGGGACGGGGACGGTTTAGGGTCCAGGTGAGGGTACGACAACGCTTTAGGGGGAGCGGACGTGTGAGGGCGCGGGTTAGTGTCAGCGTACGGGTTAGGATTAGGGGACGGGTGAGGGTCAGGCTTCGGGGAAGGGTTAGGGTTAGGGTTCGGGCTAGGGTTAGGGTTAGGGGACGGGGAGGGTTTAGGGTCCAGGTGACGGTACGACAACGCTTTAGGGGGAGCGTACGTGTGAGGGCGCGGGTTAGTGTCAGCGTACGGTTTAGGATTAGGGGACGGGTGAGGGTCAGGCTTCGGGGAAGGGTTAGGGTTAGGGTTCGGGCTAGGGTTAGGGTTAGGGGACGGGGACGGTTTAGGGTCCAGGTGAGGGTACGACAACGCTTTAGGGGGAGCGGACGTGTGAGGGCGCGGGTTAGTGTCAGCGTACGGGTTAGGATTAGGGGACGGGTGAGGGTCAGGCTTCGGGGAAGGGTTAGGGTTAGGGTTCGGGCTAGGGTTAGGGTTAGGGGACGGGGAGGGTTTAGGGTCCAGGTGACGGTACGACAACGCTTTAGGGGGAGCGGACGTGTGAGGGCGCGGGTTAGTGTCAGCATACGGGTTAGGATTAGGGGACGGGTGAGGGTCAGGCTTCGGGGAAGGGTTAGGGTTAGGGTTCGGGCTAGGGTTAGGGTTAGGGGACGGGGACGGTTTAGGGTCCAGGTGAGGGTATGACAACGCTTTAGGGGGAGCGGACGTGTGAGGGCGCGGGTTAGTGTCAGCGTACGGGTTAGGATTAGGGGACGGGTGAGGGTCAGGCTTCGGGGAAGGGTTAGGGTTAGGGTTCGGGCTAGGGTTAGGGTTAGGGGACGGGGACGGTTTAGGGTCCAGGTGAGGGTACGACAACGCTTTAGGGGGACCGTACGTGTGAGGGCGCGGGTTAGTGTCAGCGTACGGGTTAGGATTAGGGGACGGGTGAGGGTCAGGCTTCGGGGAAGGGTTAGGGTTAGGGTTCGGGCTAGGGTTAGGGTTAGGGGACGGGGACGGTTTAGGGTCCAGGTGAGGGTACGACAACGCTTTAGGGGCAGCGGACGTGTGAGGGCGCGGGTTAGTGTCAGCGTACGGGTTAGGATTAGGGGACGGGTGAGGGTCAGGCTTCGGGGAAGGGTTAAGGTTAGGGTTCGGGCTAGGGTTAGGGTTAGGGGACGGGGACGGTTTAGGGTCCAGGTGAGGGTACGACAACGCTTTAGGGGCAGCGGACGTGTGAGGGCGCGGGTTAGTGTCAGCGTACGGTTTAGGATTAGGGGACGGGTGAGGGTCAGGCTTCGGGGAAGGGTTAGGGTTAGGGTTCGGGCTAGGGTTAGGGTTAGGGGACGGGGAGGGTTTAGGGTCCAGGTGAGGGTACGACAACGCTTTAGGGGCAGCGGACGTGTGAGCACGCGGGTTAGTGTCAGCGTACGGGTTAGGATTAGGGGACGGGTGAGGGTCAGGCTTCGGGGAAGGGTTAGGGTTAGGGTTCGGGCTAGGGTTAGGGTTAGGGGACGGGGACGGTTTAGGGTCCAGGTGAGGGTACGACAACGCTTAAGGGGGAGCGGACGTGTGAGGGCGCGGGTTAGTGTCAGCGTACGGGTTAGGATTAGGGGACGGGTGAGGGTCAGGCTTCGGGGAAGGGTTAGGGTTAGGGTTCGGGCTAGGGTTAGGGTTAGGGGACGGGGACGGTTTAGGGTCCAGGTGAGGGTACGACAACGCTTTAGGGGGAGCGGACGTGTGAGGGCGCGGGTTAGTGTCAGCGTACGGGTTAGGATTAGGGGACGGGTGAGGGTCAGGCTTCGGGGAAGGGTTAGGGTTAGGGTTCGGGCTAGGGTTAGGGTTAGGGGACGGGGACGGTTTAGGGTCCAGGTGAGGGTACGACAACGCTTTAGGGGCAGCGGACGTGTGAGGGCGCGGGTTAGTGTCAGCGTACGGGTTAGGATTAGGGGACGGGTGAGGGTCAGGCTTCGGGGAAGGGTTAGGGTTGGGGTTCGGGCTAGGGTTAGGGTTAGGGGACGGGGACGGTTTAGGGTCCAGGTGAGGGTACGACAACGCTTTAGGGGCAGCGGACGTGTGAGGGCGCGGGTTAGTGTCAGCGTACGGGTTAGGATTAAGGGACGGGTGAGGGTCAGGCTTCGGGGAAGGGTTAGGTTTAGGGTTCGGGCTAGGGTTAGGGTTAGGGGACGGGGACGGTTTAGGGTCCAGGTGAGGGTACGACAATGCTTTAGGGGCAGCGGAAGTGTGAGCACGCGGGTTAGTGTCAGCGTACGGGTTAGGATTAGGGGACGGGTGAGGGTCAGGCTTCGGGGAAGGGTTAGGGTTAGGGTTCGGGCTAGGGTTAGGGTTAGGGGACGGGGACGGTTTAGGGTCCAGGTGAGGGTACGACAACGCTTTAGGGGCAGCGGACGTGTGAGGGCGCGGGTTAGTGTCAGCGTACGGGTTAGGATTAGGGGACGGGTGAGGGTCAGGCTTCGGGGAAGGGTTAGGGTTAGGGTTCGGGCTAGGGTTAGGGTTAGGGGACGGGGACGGTTTAGGGTCCAGGTGAGGGTACGACAACGCTTTAGGGGCAGCGGACGTGTGAGGGCGCGGGTTAGTGTCAGCGTACGGGTTAGGATTAGGGGACGGGTGAGGGTCAGGCTTCGGGAAAGGGTTAGGGTTAGGGTTCGGGCTAGGGTTAGGGTTAGGGGACGGGGACGGTTTAGGATCCAGGTGAGGGTACGACAACGCTTTAGGGGCAGCGGACGTGTGAGGGCGCGGGTTAGTGTCAGCGTACGGTTTAGGATTAGGGGACGGGTGAGGGTCAGGCTTCGGGGAAGGGTTAGGGTTAGGGTTCGGGCTAGGGTTAGGGTTAGGGGACGGGGACGGTTTAGGGTCCAGGTGAGGGTACGACAACGCTTTAGGGGCAGCGGACGTGTGAGGGCGCGGGTTAGTGTCAGCGTACGGGTTAGGATTAGGGGACGGGTGAGGGTCAGGCTTCGGGGAAGGGTTAGGGTTAGGGTTCGGGCTAGGGTTAGGGTTAGGGGACGGGGACGGTTTAGGGTCCAGGTGAGGGTACGACAACGCTTTAGGGGCAGCGGACGTGTGAGGGCGCGGGTTAGTGTCAGCGTACGGGTTAGGATTAGGGGACGGGTGAGGGTCAGGCTTCGGGGAAGGGTTAGGGTTAGGGTTCGGGCTAGGGTTAGGGTTAGGGGACGGGGACGGTTTAGGATCCAGGTGAGGGTACGACAACGCTTTAGGGGCAGCGGACGTGTGAGGGCGCGGGTTAGTGTCAGCGTACGGTTTAGGATTAGGGGACGGGTGAGGGTCAGGCTTCGGGGAAGGGTTAGGGTTAGGGTTCGGGCTAGGGTTAGGGTTAGGGGACGGGGACGGTTTAGGGTCCAGGTGAGGGTACGACAACGCTTTAGGGGCAGCGGACGTGTGAGGGCGCGGGTTAGTGTCAGCGTACGGGTTAGGATTAGGGGACGGGTGAGGGTCAGGCTTCGGGGAAGGGTTAGGGTTAGGGTTCGGGCTAGGGTTAGGGTTAGGGGACGGGGAGGGTTTAGGGTCCAGGTGACGGTACGACAACGCTTTAGGGGGAGCGTACGTGTGAGGGCGCGGGTTAGTGTCAGCGTACGATTTAGGATTAGGGGACGGGTGAGGGTCAGGCTTCGGGGAAGGGTTAGGGTTAGGGTTCGGGCTAGGGTTAGGGTTAGGGGACGGGGACGGTTTAGGGTCCAGGTGAGGGTACGACAACGCTTTAGGGGGAGCGGACGTGTGAGGGCGCGGGTTAGTGTCAGCGTACGGGTTAGGATTAGGGGACGGGTGAGGGTCAGGCTTCGGGGAAGGGTTAGGGTTAGGGTTCGGGCTAGGGTTAGGGTTAGGGGACGGGGACGGTTTAGGGTCCAGGTGACGGTACGACAACGCTTAAGGGGGAGCGGACGTGTGAGGGCGCGGGTTAGTGTCAGCGTACGGGTTAGGATTATGGGACGGTTGAGGGTCAGGCTTCGGGGAAGGGTTAGGGTTAGGGTTCGGGCTAGGGTTAGGGTTAGGGGACGGGGACGGTTTAGGGTCCAGGTGAGGGTACGACAACGCTTTAGGGGCAGCGGACGTGTGAGGGCGCGGGTTAGTGTCAGCGTACGGGTTAGGATTAGGGGACGGGTGAGGGTCAGGCTTCGGGGAAGGGTTAGGGTTAGGGTTCGGGCTAGGGTTAGGGTTAGGGGACGGGGACGGTTTAGGGTCCAGGTGAGGGTACGACAACGCTTTAGGGGGAGCGGACGTGTGAGGGCGCGGGTTAGTGTCAGCGTACGGGTTAGGATTAGGGGACGGGTGAGGGTCAGGCTTCGGGGAAGGGTTAGGGTTAGGATTCGGGCTAGGGTTAGGGTTAGGGGACGGGGACGGTTTAGGGTCCAGGTGAGGGTACGACAATGCTTTAGGGGGAGCGGACGTGTGAGGGCGCGGGTTAGTGTCAGCGTACGGCTTAGGATTAGGGGACGGGTGAGGGTCAGGCTTCGGGGAAGGGTTAGGGTTAGGGTTCGGGCTAGGGTTAGGGTTAGGGGACGGGGACGGTTTAGGGTCCAGGTGAGGGTACGACAACGCTTTAGGGGGAGCGGACGTGTGAGGGCGCGGGTTAGTGTCAGCGTACGGTTTAGGATTAGGGGACGGGTGAGGGTAAGGCTTCGGGGAAAGGTTAGGGTTAGGGTTCGGGCTAGGGTTAGGGTTAGGGGATGGGGACGGTTTAGGGTCCAGGTGAGGGTACGACAACGCTTTAGGGGCAGCGGACGTGTGAGGGCGCGGGTTAGTGTCAGCGTACGGGTTAGGATTAGGGGACGGGTGAGGGTCAGGCTTCGGGGAAGGGTTAGGGTTAGGGTTCGGGCTAGGGTTAGGGTTAGTGGACGGGGACGGTTAAGGGTCCAGGTGAGGGTACGACAACGCTTTAGGGGGAGCGGACGTGTGAGGGCGCGGGTTAGTGTCAGCGTACGGGTTAGGATTAGGGGACGGGTGAGGGTCAGGCTTGGTGGAAGGGTTAGGGTTAGGGTTCGGGCTAGGGTTAGGGTTAGGGGACGGGGACGGTTTAGGGTCCAGGTGAGGGTACGACAACACTTTAGGGGGAGCGGACGTGTGAGGGCGCGGGTTAGTGTCAGCATACGGGTTAGGATTAGGGGACGGGTGAGGGTCAGGCTTCGGGGAAGGGTTAGGGTTAGGGTTCGGGCTAGGGTTAGGGTTAGGGGACGGGGACGGTTTAGGGTCCAGGTGAGGGTATGACAACGCTTTAGGGGGAGCGGACGTGTGAGGGCGCGGGTTAGTGTCAGCGTACGGGTTAGGATTAGGGGACGGGTGAGGGTCAGGCTTCGGGGAAGGGTTAGGGTTAGGGTTCGGGCTAGGGTTAGGGTTAGGGGACGGGGACGGTTTAGGGTCCAGGTGAGGGTACGACAACGCTTTAGGGGGAGCGTACGTGTGAGGGCGCGGGTTAGTGTCAGCGTACGGGTTAGGATTAGGGGACGGGTGAGGGTCAGGCTTCGGGGAAGGGTTAGGGTTAGGGTTCGGGCTAGGGTTAGGGTTAGGGGACGGGGACGGTTTAGGGTCCAGGTGAGGGTACGACAACGCTTTAGGGGGAGCGGACGTGTGAGGGCGCGGGTTAGTGTCAGCGTACGGGTTAGGATTAGGGGACGGGTGAGGGTCAGGCTTCGGGGAAGGGTTAAGGTTAGGGTTCGGGCTAGGGTTAGGGTTAGGGGACGGGGACGGTTTAGGGTCCAGGTGAGGGTACGACAACGCTTTAGGGGCAGCGGACGTGTGAGGGCGCGGGTTAGTGTCAGCGTACGGGTTAGGATTAAGGGACGGTTGAGGGTCAGGCTTCGGGGAAGGGTTAGGTTTAGGGTTCGGGCTAGGGTTAGGGTTAGGGGACGGGGACGGTTTAGGGTCCAGGTGAGGGTACGACAATGCTTTAGGGGCAGCGGACGTGTGAGCACGCGGGTTAGTGTCAGCGTACGGGTTAGGATTAGGGGACGGGTGAGGGTCAGGCTTCGGGGAAGGGTTAGGGTTAGGGTTCGGGCTAGGGTTAGGGTTAGGGGACGGGGACGGTTTAGGGTCCAGGTGAGGGTACGACAACGCTTTAGGGGCAGCGGACGTGTGAGGGCGCGGGTTAGTGTCAGCGTACGGGTTAGGATTAGGGTACGGGTGAGGGTCAGGCTCCGGGGAAGGGTTAGGGTTAGGGTTCGGGCTAGGGTTAGGGTGAGGGGACGGGGACGGTTTAGGGTCCAGGTGAGGGTACGACAACGCTTTAGGGGCAGCGGACGTGTGAGGGCGCGGGTTAGTGTCAGCGTACGGGTTAGGATTAGGGGACGGGTGAGGGTCAGGCTCCGGGGAAGGGTTAGGGTTAGGGTTCGGGCTAGGGTTAGGGTTAGGGGACGGGGACGGTTTAGGGTCCAGGTGAGGGTACGATAACGCTTTAGGGGCAGCGGACGTGTGAGGGCGCGGGTTAGTGTCAGCGTACGGGTTAGGATTAGGGGACGGGTGAGGGTCAGGCTTCGGGGAAGGTTTAGGGTTAGGGTTCGGGCTAGGGTTAGGGTTAGGGGACGGGGACGGTTTAGGGTCCAGGTGAGGGTACGACAACGCTTTAGGGGCAGCGGACGTGTGAGGGCGCGGGTTAGTGTCAGCGTACGGGTTAGGATTAGGGGACGGGTGAGGGTCAGGCTTCGGGGAAGGGTTAGGGTTAGGGTTCGGGCTAGGGTTAGGGTTAGGGGACGGGGACGGTTTAGGGTCCAGGTGAGGGTACGACAACGCTGTAGGGGCAGCGGACGTGTGAGGGCGCGGGTTAGTGTCAGCGTCCGGGTTAGGATTAGGGGACGGGTGAGGGTCAGGCTTCGGGGAAGGGTTAGGGTTAGGGTTCGGGCTAGGGTTAGGGTTATGGGACGGGGACGGTTAAGGGTCCAGGTGAGGGTACGACAACGCTTTAGGGGCAGCGGACGTGTGAGGGCGCGGGTTAGTGTCAGCGTACGGGTTAGGATTAGGGGACGGGTGAGGGTCAGGCTTGGGGGAAGGGTTAGGGTTAGGATTCGGCTAGGGTTAGGGTTAGGGGACGGGGAGGGTTTAGGGTCCAGGTGACGGTACGAAAACGCTTTAGGGGGAGCGTACGTGTGAGGGCGCGGGTTAGTGTCAGCGTACGGTTTAGGATTAGGGGACGGGTGAGGGTCAGGCTTCGGGGAAGGGTTAGGGTTAGGGTTCGGGCTAGGGTTAGGGTTAGGGGACGGGGAGGGTTTAGGGTCCAGGTGAGGGTACGACAACGCTTTAGGGGCAGCGGACGTGTGAGCACGCGGCTTAGTGTCAGCGTACGTGTTAGGATTAGGGGACGGGTGAGGGTCAGGCTTCGGGGAAGGGTTAGGGTTAGGGTTCGGGCTAGGGTTAGGGTTAGGGGACGGGGACGGTTTAGGGTCCAGGTGAGGGTACGACAACGCTTTAGGGGGAGCGGACGTGTGAGGGCGCGGGTTAGTGTCAGCGTACGGGTTAGGATTAGGGGACGGGTGAGGGTCAGGCTTCGGGGAAGGGTTAGGGTTAGGGTTCGGGCTAGGGTTAGGGTTAGGGGACGGGGACGGTTTAGGGTCCAGGTGAGGGTACGACAACGCTTTAGGGGCAGCGGACGTGTGAGGGCGCGGGTTAGTGTCAGCGTACGGGTTAGGATTAGGGGACGGGTGAGGGTCAGGCTTCGGGGAAGGGTTAGGGTTAGGGTTCGGGCTAGGGTTAGGGTTAGGGGACGGGGACGGTTTAGGTTCCAGGTGAGGGTATGACAACGCTTTAGGGGGAGCGGACGTGTGAGGGCGCGGGTTAGTGTCAGCGTACGGGTTAGGATTAGGGGACGGGTGAGGGTCAGGCTTCGGGGAAGGGTTAGGGTTAGGGTTCGGGCTAGGGTTAGGGTTAGGGGACTGGGACGGTTTAGGGTCCAGGTGAGGGTACGACAACGCTTTAGGGGGAGCGTACGTGTGAAGGCGCGGGTTAGTGTCAGCGTACGGGTTAGGATTAGGGGACGGGTGAGGGTCAGGCTTCGGGGAAGGGTTAGGGTTAGGGTTCGGGCTAGGGTTAGGGTTAGGGGACGGGGACGGTTTAGGGTCCAGGTGAGGGTACGACAACGCTTTAGGGGCAGCGGACGTGTGAGGACGCGGGTTAGTGTCAGCGTACGAGTTAGGATTAGGGGACGGGTGAGGGTCAGGCTTGGGGGAAGGGTTAGGGTTAGGGTTCGGGCTAGGGTTAGGGTTAGGGGACGGGGACGGTTTAGGGTCAAGGTGAGGGTACGACAACGCTTTAGGGACAGCGGACGTGTGAGGGCGCGGGTTAGTGTCAGCGTACGGGTTAGGATTAGGGGACGGGTGAGGGTCAGGCTCCGGGGAAGGGTTAGGGTTAGGGTTCGGGCTAGGGTTAGGGTTAGGGGACGGGGACGGTTTAGGGTCCAGGTGAGGGTACGACAACGCTTTAGGGGGAGCGGACGTGTGAGGGCGCGGGTTAGTGTCAGCGTACGGGTTAGGATTAGGGGACGGGTGAGGGTCAGGCTTCGGGGAAGGGTTAGGGTTAGGGTTCGGGCTAGGGTTAGGGTTAGGGGACGGGGACGGTTTAGGGTCCAGGTGAGGGTACGACAACGCTTTAGGGGGAGCGGACGTGTGAGGGCGCGGGTTAGTGTCAGCGTACGGGTTAGGATTATGGGACGGGTGAGGGTCAGGCTTCGGGGAAGGGTTAGGTTTAGGGTTCGGGCTAGGGTTAGGGTTAGGGGACGGGGACGGTTTAGGGTCTAGGTGAGGGTACGACAACGCTTTAGGTGGAGCGGACGTGTGAGGGCACGGGTTAGTGTCAGCGTACGGGTTAGGATTAGGGGACGGGTGAGGGTCAGGCTTCGGGGAAGGGTTAGGGTTAGGGTTCGGGCTAGGGTTAGGGTTAGGGGACGGGGACGGTTTAGGGTCCAGGTGAGGGTACGACAACGCTTTAGGGGGAGCGTACGTGTGAGGGCGCTGGTTAGTGTCAGCGTACGGGTTAGGATTAGGGGACGGGTGAGGGTCAGGCTTCGGGGAAGGGTTAGGGTTAGGGTTCGGGCTAGGGTTAGGGTTAGGGGACGGGGACGGTTTAGGGTCCAGGTGAGGGTACGACAACGCTTTAGGGGCAGCGGACGTGTGAGGGCGCGGGTTAGTGTCAGCGTCCGGGTTAGGATTAGGGGACGGGTGAGGGTCAGGCTTCGGGGAAGGGTTAGGGTTAGGGTTCGGGCTAGGGTTAGGGTTAGGGGACGGGGACGGTCAAGGGTCCAGGTGAGGGTACGACAACGCTTTAGGGGCAGCGGACGTGTGAGGGCGCGGGTTAGTGTCAGCGTACGGGTTAGGATTAGGGGACGGGTGAGGGTCAGGCTTGGGGGAAGGGTTAGGGTTAGGGTTCGGGCTAGGGTTAGGGTTAGGGGACGGGGAGGGTTTAGGGTCCAGGTGAGGGTACGACAACGCTTTAGGGGGAGCGGACGTGTGAGGGCGCGGGTTAGTGTCAGCGTACGGGTTAGGATTAGGGGACGGGTGAGGTTCAGGCTTGGGGGAAGGGTTAGGGTTAGGGTTCGGGCTAGGGTTAGGGTTAGGGGACGGGGACGGTTTAGGGTCCAGGTGAGGGTACGACAACACTTTAGGGGGAGCGGACGTGTGAGGGCGCGGGTTAGTGTCAGCGTACGGGTTAGGATTAGGGGACGGGTGAGGGTCAGGCTTCGGGGAAGGGTTAGGGTTAGGGTTCGGGCTAGGGTTAGGGTTAGGGGACGGGGACGGTTTAGGGTCCAGGTGAGGGTATGACAACGCTTTAGGGGGAGCGGACGTGTGAGGGCGCGGGTTAGTGTCAGCGTACGGGTTAGGATTAGGGGACGGGTGAGGGTCAGGCTTCGGGGAAGGGTTAGGGTTAGGGTTCGGGCTAGGGTTAGGGTTAGGGGACGGGGACGGTTTAGGGTCCAGGTGAGGGTACGACAACGCTTTAGGGGGAGCGGACGTGTGAGGGCGCGGGTTAGTGTCAGCGTACGGGTTAGGATTAGGGGACGGGTGAGGGTCAGGCTTCGGGGAAGGGTTAGGGTTAGGGTTCGGGCTAGGGTTAGGGTTAGGGGACGGGGACGGTTTAGGGTCCAGGTGAGGGTACGACAACGCTTTAGGGGGAGCGGACGTGTGAGGGCGCGGGTTAGTGTCAGCGTACGGGTTAGGATTAGGGGACGGGTGAGGGTCAGGCTTCGGGGAAGGGTTAGGGTTAGGGTTCGGGCTAGGGTTAGGGTTAGGGGACGGGGATGGTTTAGGGTCCAGGTGAGGGTACGACAACGCTTTAGGGGCAGCGGACGTGTGAGGGCGCGGGTTAGTGTCAGCGTACGGGTTAGGATTAAGGGACGGGTGAGGGTCAGGCTTCGGGGAAGGGTTAGGTTTAGGGTTCGGGCTAGGGTTAGGGTTAGGGGACGGGGACGGTTTAGGGTCCAGGTGAGGGTACGACAATGCTTTAGGGGCAGCGGACGTGTGAGCACGCGGGTTAGTGTCAGCGTACGGGTTAGGATTAGGGGACGGGTGAGGGTCAGGCTTCGGGGAAGGGTTAGGGTTAGGGTTCGGGCTAGGGTTAGGGTTAGGGGACGGGGACGGTTTAGGGTCCAGGTGAGGGTACGACAACGCTTTAGGGGCAGCGGACGTGTGAGGGCGCGGGTTAGTGTCAGCGTACGGGTTAGGATTAGGGTACGGGTGAGGGTCAGGCTCCGGGGAAGGGTTAGGGTTAGGGTTCGGGCTAGGGTTAGGGTGAGGGGACGGGGACGGTTTAGGGTCCAGGTGAGGGTACGACAACGCTTTAGGGGCAGCGGACGTGTGAGGGCGCGGGTTAGTGTCAGCGTACGGGTTAGGATTAGGGGACGGGTGAGGGTCAGGCTCCGGGGAAGGGTTAGGGTTAGGGTTCGGGCTAGGGTTAGGGTTAGGGGACGGGGACGGTTTAGGGTCCAGGTGAGGGTACGGTAACGCTTTAGGGGCAGCGGACGTGTGAGGGCGCGGGTTAGTGTCAGCGTACGGGTTAGGATTAGGGGACGGGTGAGGGTCAGGCTTCGGGGAAGGTTTAGGGTTAGGGTTCGGGCTAGGGTTAGGGTTAGGGGACGGGGACGGTTTAGGGTCCAGGTGAGGGTACGACAACGCTTTAGGGGCAGCGGACGTGTGAGGGCGCGGGTTAGTGTCAGCGTACGGGTTAGGATTAGGGGACGGGTGAGGGTCAGGCTTCGGGGAAGGGTTAGGGTTAGGGTTCGGGCTAGGGTTAGGGTTAGGGGACGGGGACGGTTTAGGGTCCAGGTGAGGGTACGACAACGCTTTAGGGGCAGCGGACGTGTGAGGGCGCGGGTTAGTGTCAGCGTCCGGGTTAGGATTAGGGGACGGGTGAGGGTCAGGCTTCGGGGAAGGGTTAGGGTTAGGGTTCGGGCTAGGGTTAGGGTTAGGGGACGGGGACGGTTAAGGGTCCAGGTGAGGGTACGACAACGCTTTAGGGGCAGCGGACGTGTGAGGGCGCGGGTTAGTGTCAGCGTACGGGTTAGGATTAGGGGACGGGTGAGGGTCAGGCTTGGGGGAAGGGTTACGGTTAGGGTTCGGCTAGGGTTAGGGTTAGGGGACGGGGAGGGTTTAGGGTCCAGGTGACGGTACGACAACGCTTTAGGGGGAGCGTACGTGTGAGGGCGCGGGTTAGTGTCAGCGTACGGTTTAGGATTAGGGGACGGGTGAGGGTCAGGCTTCGGGGAAGGGTTAGGGTTAGGGTTCGGGCTAGGGTTAGGGTTAGGGGACGGGGAGGGTTTAGGGTCCAGGTGAGGGTACGACAACGCTTTAGGGGCAGCGGACGTGTGAGCACGCGGGTTAGTGTCAGCGTACGGGTTAGGATTAGGGGACGGGTGAGGGTCAGGCTTCGGGGAAGGGTTAGGGTTAGGGTTCGGGCTAGGGTTAGGGTTAGGGGACGGGGACGGTTTAGGGTCCAGGTGAGGGTACGACAACGCTTAAGGGGGAGCGGACGTGTGAGGGCGCGGGTTAGTGTCAGCGTACGGGTTAGGATTAGGGGACGGGTGAGGGTCAGGCTTCGGGGAAGGGTTAGGGTTAGGGTTCGGGCTAGGGTTAGGGTTAGGGGACGGGGACGGTTTAGGGTCCAGGTGAGGGTACGACAACGCTTTAGGGGGAGCGGACGTGTGAGGGCGCGGGTTAGTGTCAGCGTACGGGTTAGGATTAGGGGACGGGTGAGGTTCAGGCTTCGGGGAAGGGTTAGGGTTAGGGTTCGGGCTAGGGTTAGGGTTAGGGGACGGGGACGGTTTAGGGTCCAGGTGAGGGTACGACAACGCTTTAGGGGCAGCGGACGTGTGAGGGCGCGGGTTAGTGTCAGCGTACGGGTTAGGATTAGGGGACGGGTGAGTGTCAGGCTTCGGGGAAGGGTTAGGGTTAGGGTTCGGGCTAGGGTTAGGGTTAGGGGACGGGGACGGTTTAGGGTCCAGGTGAGGGTACGACAACGCTTTAGGGGCAGCGGACGTGTGAGGGCGCGGGTTAGTGTCAGCGTACGGGTTAGGATTAAGGGACGGGTGAGGGTCAGGCTTCGGGGAAGGGTTAGGTTTAGGGTTCGGGCTAGGGTTAGGGTTAGGGGACGGGGACGGTTTAGGGTCCAGGTGAGGGTACGACAATGCTTTAGGGGCAGCGGACGTGTGAGCACGCGGGTTAGTGTCAGCGTACGGGTTAGGATTAGGGGACGGGTGAGGGTCAGGCTTCGGGGAAGGGTTAGGGTTAGGGTTCGGGCTAGGGTTAGGGTTAGGGGACGGGGACGGTTTAGGGTCCAGGTGAGGGTACGACAACGCTTTAGGGGCAGCGGACGTGTGAGGGCGCGGGTTGGTGTCAGCGTACGGGTTAGGATTAGGGTACGGGTGAGGGTCAGGCTCCGGGGAAGGGTTAGGGTTAGGGTTCGGGCTAGGGTTAGGGTGAGGGGACGGGGACGGTTTAGGGTCCAGGTGAGGGTACGACAACGCTTTAGGGGCAGCGGACGTGTGAGGGCGCGGGTTAGTGTCAGCGTACGGGTTAGGATTAGGGGACGGGTGAGGGTCAGGCTTCGGGGAAGGTTTAGGGTTAGGGTTCGGGCTAGGGTTAGGGTTAGGGGACGGGGACGGTTTAGGGTCCAGGTGAGGGTACGACAACGCTTTAGGGGCAGCGGACGTGTGAGGGCGCGGGTTAGTGTCAGCGTACGGGTTAGGATTAGGGGACGGGTGAGGGTCAGGCTTCGGGGAAGGGTTAGGGTTAGGGTTCGGCTAGGGTTAGGGTTAGGGGACGGGGAGGGTTTAGGGTCCAGGTGACGGTACGACAACGCTTTAGGGGGAGCGTACGTGTGAGGGCGCGGGTTAGTGTCAGCGTACGGTTTAGGATTAGGGGACGGGTGAGGGTCAGGCTTCGGGGAAGGGTTAGGGTTAGGGTTCGGGCTAGGGTTAGGGTTAGGGGACGGGGAGGGTTTAGGGTCCAGGTGAGGGTACGACAACGCTTTAGGGGCAGCGGACGTGTGAGCACGCGGGTTAGTGTCAGCGTACGGGTTAGGATTAGGGGACGGGTGAGGGTCAGGCTTCGGGGAAGGGTTAGGGTTAGAGTTCGGGCTAGGGTTAGGGTTAGGGGACGGGGACGGTTTAGGGTCCAGGTGAGGGTACGACAACGCTTAAGGGGGAGCGGACGTGTGAGGGCGCGGGTTAGTGTCAGCGTACGGGTTAGGATTAGGGGACGGGTGAGGGTCAGGCTTCGGGGAAGGTTTAGGGTTAGGGTTCGGGCTAGGGTTAGGGTTAGGGGACGGGGACGGTTTAGGGTCCAGGTGAGGGTACGACAACGCTTTAGGGGCAGCGGACGTGTGAGGGCGCGGGTTAGTGTCAGCGTACGGGTTAGGATTAGGGGACGGGTGAGGGTCAGGCTTCGGGGAAGGGTTAGGGTTAGGGTTCGGGCTAGGGTTAGGGTTAGGGGACGGGGACGGTTTAGGGTCCAGGTGAGGGTACGACAACGCTTTAGGGGCAGCGGACGTGTGAGGGCGCGGGTTAGTGTCAGCGTACGGGTTAGGATTAGGGGACGGGTGAGGGTCAGGCTTCGGGGAAGGGTTAGGGTTAGGGTTCGGGCTAGGGTTAGGGTTAGGGGACGGGGACGGTTTAGGGTCCAGGTGAGGGTACGACAACGCTTTAGGGGCAGCGGACGTGTGAGCACGCGGGTTAGTGTCAGCGTACGGGTTAGGATTAGGGGACGGGTGAGGGTCAGGCTTCGGGGAAGGGTTAGGGTTAGAGTTCGGGCTAGGGTTAGGGTTAGGGGACGGGGACGGTTTAGGGTCCAGGTGAGGGTACGACAACGCTTAAGGGGGAGCGGACGTGTGAGGGCGCGGGTTAGTGTCAGCGTACGGGTTAGGATTAGGGGACGGGTGAGGGTCAGGCTTCGGGGAAGGTTTAGGGTTAGGGTTCGGGCTAGGGTTAGGGTTAGGGGACGGGGACGGTTTAGGGTCCAGGTGAGGGTACGACAACGCTTTAGGGGCAGCGGACGTGTGAGGGCGCGGGTTAGTGTCAGCGTACGGGTTAGGATTAGGGGACGGGTGAGGGTCAGGCTTCGGGGAAGGGTTAGGGTTAGGGTTCGGGCTAGGGTTAGGGTTAGGGGACGGGGACGGTTTAGGGTCCAGGTGAGGGTACGACAACGCTTTAGGGGCAGCGGACGTGTGAGGGCGCGGGTTAGTGTCAGCGTACGGGTTAGGATTAGGGGACGGGTGAGGGTCAGGCTTCGGGGAAGGGTTAGGGTTAGGGTTCGGGCTAGGGTTAGGGTTAGGGGACGGGGACGGTTTAGGGTCCAGGTGAGGGTACGACAACGCTTTAGGGGCAGCGGACGTGTGAGGGCGCGGGTTAGTGTCAGCGTACGGGTTAGGATTAGGGGACGGGTGAGGGTCAGGCTTCGGGGAAGGGTTAGGGTTAGGGTTCGGGCTAGGGTTAGGGTTAGGGGACGGGGACGGTTTAGGATCCAGGTGAGGGTACGACAACGCTTTAGGGGCAGCGGACGTGTGAGGGCGCGGGTTAGTGTCAGCGTACGGTTTAGGATTAGGGGACGGGTGAGGGTCAGGCTTCGGGGAAGGGTTAGGGTTAGGGTTCGGGCTAGGGTTAGGGTTAGGGGACGGGGACGGTTTAGGGTCCAGGTGAGGGTACGACAACGCTTTAGGGGCAGCTTACGTGTGAGGGCGCGGGTTAGTGTCAGCGTACGGGTTAGGATTAGGGGACGGGTGAGGGTCAGGCTTCGGGGAAGGGTTAGGGTTAGGGTTCGGGCTAGGGTTAGGGTTAGGGGACGGGGAGGGTTTAGGGTCCAGGTGACGGTACGACAACGCTTTAGGGGGAGCGTACGTGTGAGGGCGCGGGTTAGTGTCAGCGTACGGTTTAGGATTAGGGGACGGGTGAGGGTCAGGCTTCGGGGAAGGGTTAGGGTTAGGGTTCGGGCTAGGGTTAGGGTTAGGGGACGGGGACGGTTTAGGGTCCAGGTGAGGGTACGACAACGCTTTAGGGGGAGCGGACGTGTGAGGGCGCGGGTTAGTGTCAGCGTACGGGTTAGGATTAGGGGACGGGTGAGGGTCAGGCTTCGGGGAAGGGTTAGGGTTAGGGTTCGGGCTAGGGTTAGGGTTAGGGGACGGGGACGGTTTAGGGTCCAGGTGACGGTACGACAACGCTTAAGGGGGAGCGGACGTGTGAGGGCGCGGGTTAGTGTCAGCGTACGGGTTAGGATTAGGGGACGGGTGAGGGTCAGGCTTCGGGGAAGGGTTAGGGTTAGGGTTCGGGCTAGGGTTAGGGTTAGGGGACGGGGACGGTTTAGGGTCCAGGTGAGGGTACGACAACGCTTTAGGGGCAGCGGACGTGTGAGGGCGCGGGTTAGTGTCAGCGTACGGGTTAGGATTAGGGGACGGGTGAGGGTCAGGCTTCGGGGAAGGGTTAGGGTTAGGGTTCGGGCTAGGGTTAGGGTTAGGGGACGGGGACGGTTTAGGGTCCAGGTGAGGGTACGACAACGCTTTAGGGGGAGCGGACGTGTGAGGGCGCGGGTTAGTGTCAGCGTACGGGTTAGGATTAGGGGACGGGTGAGGGTCAGGCTTCGGGGAAGGGATAGGGTTAGGGTTCGGGCTAGGGTTAGGGTTAGGGGACGGGGACGGTTTAGGGTCCAGGTGAGGGTACGACAATGCTTTAGGGGGAGCGGACGTGTGAGGGCGCGGGTTAGTGTCAGCGTACGGGTTAAGATTAGGGGACGGGTGAGGGTCAGGCTTCGGGGAAGGGTTAGGGTTATGGTTCGGGCTAGGGTTAGGGTTAGGGGACGGGGACGGTTTAGGGTCCAGGTGAGGGTACGACAACGCTTTAGGGGGAGCGGACGTGTGAGGGCGCGGGTTAGTGTCAGCGTACGGTTTAGGATTAGGGGACGGGTGAGGGTCAGGCTTCGGGGAAAGGTTAGGGTTAGGGTTCGGGCTAGGGTTAGGGTTAGGGGATGGGGACGGTTTAGGGTCCAGGTGAGGGTACGACAACGCTTTAGGGGCAGCGGACGTGTGAGGGCGCGGGTTAGTGTCAGCGTACGGGTTAGGATTAGTGGACGGGTGAGGGTCAGGCTTCGGGGAAGGGTTAGGTTTAGGGTTCGGGCTAGGGTTAGGGTTAGGGGACGGGGACGGTTTAGGGTCCAGGTGAGGGTACGACAACGCT
This sequence comes from Pseudorca crassidens, assembly GCF_039906515.1. Lineage (NCBI taxonomy): Eukaryota > Metazoa > Chordata > Mammalia > Artiodactyla > Delphinidae > Pseudorca > Pseudorca crassidens. The sequence continues at coordinate 107,963 of NC_090311.1, read as the reverse complement.
TTTGGGGGAGCGGACGTGTGAGGGCGCGGGTTAGTGTCAGCGTACGGGTTAGGATTAGGGGACGGGTGAGGGTCAGGCTTCGGGGAAGGGTTAGGGTTAGGGTTCGGGCTAGGGTTAGGGTTAGGGGACGGGGACGGTTTAGGGTCCAGGTGAGGGTACGACAACGCTTTAGGGGGAGCGGACGTGTGAGGGCGCGGGTTAGTGTCAGCGTACGGGTTAGGATTAGGGGACGGGTGAGGGTCAGGCTTCGGGGAAGGGTTAGGGTTAGGGTTCGGGCTAGGGTTAGGGTTAGGGGACGGGGACGGTTTAGGGTCCAGGTGAGGGTACGACAACGCTTTAGGGGCAGCGGACGTGTGAGGGCGCGGGTTAGTGTCAGCGTACGGGTTAGGATTAGGGGACGGGTGAGGGTCATGCTTCGGGGAAGGGTTAGGGTTAGGGTTCGGGCTAGGGTTAGGGTTAGGGGACGGGGACGGTTTAGGGTCCAGGTGAGGGTACGACAACGCTTTAGGGGCAGCGGACGTGTGAGGGCGCGGGTTAGTGTCAGCGTACGGGTTAGGATTAGGGGACGGGTGAGGGTCAGGCTTCGGGGAAGGGTTAGGGTTAGGGTTCGGGCTAGGGTTAGGGTTAGGGGACGGGGACGGTTTAGGGTCCAGGTGAGGGTACGACAACGCTTTAGGGGGAGCGGACGTGTGAGGGCGCGGGTTAGTGTCAGCGTACGGGTTAGGATTAGGGGACGGGTGAGGGTCAGGCTTCGGGGAAGGGTTAGGGTTAGGGTTCGGGCTAGGGTTAGGGTTAGGGGACGGGGACGGTTTAGGGTCCAGGTGAGGGTACGACAACGCTTTAGGGGCAGCGGACGTGTGAGGGTGCGGGTTAGTGTCAGCGTACGGGTTAGGATTAAGGGACGGGTGAGGGTCAGGCTTCGGGGAAGGGTTAGGTTTAGGGTTCGGGCTAGGGTTAGGGTTAGGGGACGGGGACGGTTTAGGGTCCAGGTGAGGGTACGACAACGCTTTAGGGGCAGCGGACGTGTGAGGACGCGGGTTAGTGTCAGCGTACGGGTTAGGATTAGGGGACGGGTGAGGGTCAGGCTTCGGGGAAGGGTTAGGGTTAGGGTTCGGGCTAGGGTTAGGGTTAGGGCACGGGGACGGTTTAGGGTCCAGGTGAGGGTACGACAACGCTTTAGGGGCAGCGGACGTGTGAGGGCGCGGGTTAGTGTCAGCGTACGGCTTAGGATTAGGGGACGGGTGAGGGTCAGGCTCCGGGGAAGGGTTAGGGTTAGGATTCGAGCTAGGGTTAGGGTGAGGGGACGGGGACGGTTTAGGGTCCAGGTGAGGGTACGACAACGCTTTAGGGGCAGCGGACGTGTGAGGGCGCGGGTTAGTGTCAGCGTACGGGTTAGGATTAGGGGACGGGTGAGGGTCAGGCTCCGGGGAAGTGTTAGGGTTAGGGTTCGGGCTAGGGTTAGGGTTAGGGGACGGGGACGGTTTAGGGTCCAGGTGAGGGTACGATAACGCTTTAGGGGCAGCGGACGTGTGAGGGCGCGGGTTAGTGTCAGCGTACGGGTTAGGATTAGGGGACGGGTGAGGGTCAGGCTTCGGGGAAGGTTTAGGGTTAGGGTTCGGGCTAGGGTTAGGGTTAGGGGACGGGGACGGTTTAGGGTCCAGGTGAGGGTACGACAACGCTTTAGGGGCAGCGGACGTGTGAGGGCGCGGGTTAGTGTCAGCGTACGGGTTAGGATTAGGGGACGGGTGAGGGTCAGGCTTCGGGGAAGGGTTAGGGTTAGGGTTCGGGCTAGGGTTAGGGTTAGGGGCCGGGGAGGGTTTAGGGTCCAGGTGAGGGTACGACAACGCTTTAGGGGGAGCGGACGTGTGAGGGCGCGGGTTAGTGTCAGCGTACGGGTTAGGATTAGGGGACGGGTGAGTGTCAGGCTTCGGGGAAGGGTTAGGGTTAGGGTTCGGGCTAGGGTTAGGGTTAGGGGACGGGGACGGTTTAGGGTCCAGGTGAGGGTACGACAACGCTTTAGGGGGAGCGTACGTGTGAGGGCGCGGGTTAGTGTCAGCGTACGGGTTAGGATTAGGGGACGGGTGAGGGTCAGGCTTCGGGGAAGGGTTAGGGTTAGGGTTCGGGCTAGGGTTAGGGTTAGGGGACGGGGACGGTTTAGGGTCCAGGTGAGGGTACGACAACGCTTTAGGGGCAGCGGACGTGTGAGGGCGTGGGTTAGTGTCAGCGTACGGGTTAGGATTAGGGGACGGGTGAGGGTCAGGCTTCGGGGAAGGGTTAGGGTTAGGGTTCGGGCTAGGGTTAGGGTTAGGGGACGGGGACGGTTTAGGGTCCAGGTGAGGGTACGACAACGCTTTAGGGGCAGCGGACGTGTGAGGGCGCGGGTTAGTGTCAGCGTACGGGTTAGGATTAGGGGACGGGTGAGGGTCAGGCTTCGGGGAAGGGTTAGGGTTAGGGTTCGGGCTAGGGTTAGGGTTAGGGGACGGGGACGGTTTAGGGTCCAGGTGAGGGTACGACAACGCTTTAGGGGCAGCGGACGTGTGAGGGCGCGGGTTACTGTCAGCGTACGGGTTAGGATTAGGGGACGGGTGAGGGTCAGGCTTCGGGGAAGGGTTAGGGTTAGGGTTCGGGCTAGGGTTAGGGTTAGGGAATGGGGTCGGATTAGGGTCCAGGTGAGGGTACGACAACGCTTTAGGGGGAGCGTACGTGTGAGGGTGCGGGTTAGTGTCAGCGTACGGGTTAGGATTAGGGGACGGGTGAGGGTCAGGCTTTGGGGAAGTTTTAGGGTTAGGGTTCGGGCTAGGGTTAGGGTTAGGGGATGGGGACGGTTTAGGGTCCAGGTGAGGGTACGACAACGCTGTAGGGGGAGCGTACGTGTGAGGGCGCGGGTTAGTGTCAGCGTACGGGATAGGATTAGGGGACGGGTGAGGGTCAGGCTTCGGGGAAGGGTTAGGGTTAGGGTTCGGGCTAGGGTTAGGGTTAGGGGACGGGGACGGTTTAGGGTCCAGGTGAGGGTACGACAACGCTTTAGGGGGAGCGTACGTGTGAGGGCGTGGGTTAGCATCAGCGTACGGGTTAGGATTAAGGGACTGGTGAGGGTCAGGCTTCGGGGAAGGGTTAGGGTTAGGGTTCGGGCTAGGGTTAGGGTTAGGGGACGGGGACGGTTTAGGGTCCAGGTGAGGGTACGACAACGCTTTATGGGGAGCGTACGTGTGAGGGCACCGGTTAGCGTCAGCGTACGGGTTAGGATTAGGGGACGGGTGAGGGTCAGGCTTCGGGGAAGGGTTAGGGTTAGGGTTCGGGCTAGGGTTAGGGTTAGGGGACGGGGACGGTTTAGGGTCCAGGTGAGGGTACGACAACGCTTTAGGGCCAGCGTACGTGTGAGGGCGCGGGTTAGTGTCAGCGTACGGGTTAGGATTAAGGGACGGCTGAGTGTCAGGCTTCGGGGAAGGGTTAGGGTTAGGGTTCGGGCTAGGGTTAAGGTTAGGGGACGGGGACTGTTTAGGGTCCAGGTGAGGGTACGACAACGCTTGAGGGGGAGCGTACGTGTGAGGGCGCAAGTTTGCGTCAGCGTACGGGTTAGGATTGGGGACGGGTGTGGGTCAGGCTTCGGGGAAGGGTTAGGGTTAGGGTTCGGGCTAGGGTTAGGGTTAGTGGATGGGGACGGTTTAGGGTCCAGGTGAGGGTACGACAACGCTTTAGGGCCAGCGTACGTGTGAGGGCGCGGGTTAGCGTCAGCGTACGGGTTAGGATTAGGGGACGGGTGAGTGTCAGGCTTCGGGGAAGTGTTAGGGTTAGGGTTCGGGCTAGGGTTAGGGTTAGGGGACGGGGACGGTTTAGGGTCCAGGTGAGGGTACGATAACGATTTAGGGTGAGCGTACGTGTGAGGGCGCGGGTTAGCGTCAGCGTACGGGTTAGGATTAGGGGACGGGTGAGGGTCAGGCTTCGGGGAAGGGTTAGGGTTAGGGTTCGGGCTAGGGTTAGGGTTAGGGGACGGGGACGGTTTAGGGTCCAGGTGAGGGTACGACAACGCTTTAGGGGGAGCGTACGTGTGAGGGCGCGGGTTAGTGTACGCGTACGGGTTAGGATTAGGTGACGGGTGAGGGTCAGGCTTCGGGGAAGGGTTAGGGTTAGGGTTCGGGCTAGGGTTAGGGTTAGGGGACGGGGACGGTTTAGGGTCCAGGTGAAGGTACGACAACACTTAGGGGGAGCGTACGTGTGAGGGCGCGGGTCAGCGTCAGCGTACGGTTTAGGATTAGGGTACGGGTGAGGGTCAGGCTTCGGGGAAAGGTTAGGGTTATGGTTCGGGCTAGGGTTAGGGTTAGGGGACGGGGACGGTTTAGTGTCCAGGTGAGGTTACGACAACGCTTTAGGGGGAGCGGACGTGTGAGGGCGCGGGTTAGTGTCAGCGTACGGGTTAGGATTAGGGGACGGGTGAGGGTCAGGCTTCGGGGAAGGGTTAGGGTTAGGGTTCGGGCTAGGGTTAGGGTTAGGGGACGGGGACGGTTTAGGGTCCAGGTGACGGTACGACAACGCTTAAGGGGGAGCGGACGTGTGAGGGCGCGGGTTAGTGTCAGCGTACGGGTTAGGATTAGGGGACGGGTGAGGGTCAGGCTTCGGGGAAGGGTTAGGGTTAGGGTTCGGGCTAGGGTTAGGGTTAGGGGACGGGGACGGTTTAGGGTCCAGGTGAGGGTACGACAACGCTTTAGGGGCAGCGGACGTGTGAGGGCGCGGGTTAGTGTCAGCGTACGGGTTAGGATTAGGGGACGGGTGAGGGTCAGGCTTCGGGGAAGGGTTAGGGTTAGGGTTCGGGCTAGGGTTAGGGTTAGGGGACGGGGACGGTTTAGGGTCCAGGTGAGGGTACGACAACGCTTTAGGGGGAGCGGACGTGTGAGGGCGCGGGTTAGTGTCAGCGTACGGGTTAGGATTAGGGGACGGGTGAGGGTCAGGCTTCGGGGAAGGGATAGGGTTAGGGTTCGGGCTAGGGTTAGGGTTAGGGGACGGGGACGGTTTAGGGTCCAGGTGAGGGTACGACAATGCTTTAGGGGGAGCGGACGTGTGAGGGCGCGGGTTAGTGTCAGCGTACGGGTTAGGATTAGGGGACGGGTGAGGGTCAGGCTTCGGGGAAGGGTTAGGGTTAGGGTTCGGGCTAGGGTTAGGGTTAGGGGACGGGGACGGTTTAGGGTCCAGGTGAGGGTACGACAACGCTTTAGGGGGAGCGGACGTGTGAGGGCGCGGGTTAGTGTCAGCGTACGGTTTAGGATTAGGGGACGGGTGAGGGTCAGGCTTCGGGGAAAGGTTAGGGTTAGGGTTCGGGCTAGGGTTAGGGTTAGGGGATGGGGACAGTTTAGGGTCCAGGTGAGGGTACGACAACGCTTTAGGGGCAGCGGACGTGTGAGGGCGCAGGTTAGTGTCAGCGTACGGGTTAGGATTAGGGGACGGGTGAGGGTCAGGCTTCGGGGAAGGGTTAGGTTTAGGGTTCGGGCTAGGGTTAGGGTTAGGGGCCGGGGAGGGTTTAGGGTCCAGGTGAGGGTACGACAACGCTTTAGGGGGAGCGGACGTGTGAGGGCGCGGGTTAGTGTCAGCGTACGGGTTAGGATTAGGGGACGGGTGAGTGTCAGGCTTCGGGGAAGGGTTAGGGTTAGGGTTCGGGCTAGGGTTATGGTTAGGGGACGGGGACGGTTTAGGGTCCAGGTGAGGGTACGACAACGCTTTAGGGGGAGCGTACGTGTGAGGGCGCGGGTTAGTGTCAGCGTACGGGTTAGGATTAGGGGACGGGTGAGGGTCAGGCTTCGGGGAAGGGTTAGGGTTAGGGTTCGGGCTAGGGTTAGGGTTAGGGGACGGGGACGGTTTAGGTTCCAGGTGAGGGTACGACAACGCTTTAGGGGCAGCGGACGTGTGAGGGCGCGGGTTAGTGTCAGCGTACGGGTTAGGATTAGGGGACGGGTGAGGGTCAGGCTTCGGGGAAGGGTTAGGGTTAGGGTTCGGGCTAGGGTTAGGGTTAGGGGACGGGGACGGTTTAGGGTCCAGGTGAGGGTACGACAACGCTTTAGGGGCAGCGGACGTGTGAGGGCGCGGGTTAGTGTCAGCGTACGGGTTAGGATTAGGGGACGGGTGAGGGTCAGGCTTCGGGGAAGGGTTAGGGTTAGGGTTCGGGCTAGGGTTAGGGTTAGGGGACGGGGACGGTTTAGGGTCCAGGTGAGGGTACGACAACGCTTTAGGGGCAGCGGACGTGTGAGGGCGCGGGTTACTGTCAGCGTACGGGTTAGGATTAGGGGACGGGTGAGGGTCAGGCTTCGGGGAAGGGTTAGGGTTAGGGTTCGGGCTAGGGTTAGGGTTAGGGGACGGGGACGGTTTAGGGTCCAGGTGAGGGTACGACAACGCTTTAGGGGGAGCGTACGTGTGAGGGCGCGGGTTAGTGTCAGCGTACGGGTTAGGATTAGGGGACGGGTGAGGGTCAGGCTTGGGGGAAGGGTTAGGGTTAGGGTTCGGGCTAGGGTTAGGGTTAGGGGACGGGGACGGTTTAGGGTCCAGGTGAGGGTACGACAACGCTTTAGGGGGAGCGGACGTGTGAGGGCGCGGGTTAGTGTCAGCGTACGGGTTAGGATTATGGGCCGGGTGAGGGTCAGGCTTCGGGGAAGGGTTAGGGTTAGGGTTCGGGCTAGGGTTAGGGTTAGGGGACGGGGACGGTTTAGGGTCCAGGTGAGGGTACGACAACGCTTTAGGGGGAGCGGACGTGTGAGGGCGCGGGTTAGTGTCAGCGTACGGGTTAGGATTAGGGGACGGGTGAGGGTCAGGCTTCGGGGAAGGGTTAGGGTTAGGGTTCGGGCTAGGGTTAGGGTTAGGGGACGGGGACGGTTTAGGGTCCAGGTGAGGGTACGACAACGCTTTAGGGGGAGCGGACGTGTGAGGGCGCGGGTTAGTGTCAGCGTACGGTTTAGGATTAGGGGACGGGTGAGGGTCAGGCTTCGGGGAAAGGTTAGGGTTAGGGTTCGGGCTAGGGTTAGGGTTAGGGGATGGGGACAGTTTAGGGTCCAGGTGAGGGTACGACAACGCTTTAGGGGCAGCGGACGTGTGAGGGCGCGGGTTAGTGTCAGCGTACGGGTTAGGATTAGGGGACGGGTGAGGGTCAGGCTTCGGGGAAGGGTTAGGTTTAGGGTTCGGGCTAGGGTTAGGGTTAGGGGCCGGGGAGGGTTTAGGGTCCAGGTGAGGGTACGACAACGCTTTAGGGGGAGCGGACGTGTGAGGGCGCGGGTTAGTGTCAGCGTACGGGTTAGGATTAGGGGACGGGTGAGTGTCAGGCTTCGGGGAAGGGTTAGGGTTAGGGTTCGGGCTAGGGTTATGGTTAGGGGACGGGGACGGTTTAGGGTCCAGGTGAGGGTACGACAACGCTTTAGGGGGAGCGTACGTGTGAGGGCGCGGGTTAGTGTCAGCGTACGGGTTAGGATTAGGGGACGGGTGAGGGTCAGGCTTCGGGGAAGGGTTAGGGTTAGGGTTCGGGCTAGGGTTAGGGTTAGGGGACGGGGACGGTTTAGGTTCCAGGTGAGGGTACGACAACGCTTTAGGGGCAGCGGACGTGTGAGGGCGCGGGTTAGTGTCAGCGTACGGGTTAGGATTAGGGGACGGGTGAGGGTCAGGCTTCGGGGAAGGGTTAGGGTTAGGGTTCGGGCTAGGGTTAGGGTTAGGGGACGGGGACGGTTTAGGGTCCAGGTGAGGGTACGACAACGCTTTAGGGGCAGCGGACGTGTGAGGGCGCGGGTTAGTGTCAGCGTACGGGTTAGGATTAGGGGACGGGTGAGGGTCAGGCTTCGGGGAAGGGTTAGGGTTAGGGTTCGGGCTAGGGTTAGGGTTAGGGGACGGGGACGGTTTAGGGTCCAGGTGAGGGTACGACAACGCTTTAGGGGCAGCGGACGTGTGAGGGCGCGGGTTACTGTCAGCGTACGGGTTAGGATTAGGGGACGGGTGAGGGTCAGGCTTCGGGGAAGGGTTAGGGTTAGGGTTCGGGCTAGGGTTAGGGTTAGGGGACGGGGACGGTTTAGGGTCCAGGTGAGGGTACGACAACGCTTTAGGGGGAGCGTACGTGTGAGGGCGCGGGTTAGTGTCAGCGTACGGGTTAGGATTAGGGGACGGGTGAGGGTCAGGCTTGGGGGAAGGGTTAGGGTTAGGGTTCGGGCTAGGGTTAGGGTTAGGGGACGGGGACGGTTTAGGGTCCAGGTGAGGGTACGACAACGCTTTAGGGGGAGCGGACGTGTGAGGGCGCGGGTTAGTGTCAGCGTACGGGTTAGGATTATGGGCCGGGTGAGGGTCAGGCTTCGGGGAAGGGTTAGGGTTAGGGTTCGGGCTAGGGTTAGGGTTAGGGGACGGGGACGGTTTAGGGTCCAGGTGAGGGTACGACAACGCTTTAGGGGGAGCGGACGTGTGAGGGCGCGGGTTAGTGTCAGCGTACGGGTTAGGATTAGGGGACGGGTGAGGGTCAGGCTTCGGGGAAGGGTTAGGGTTAGGAGACGGGGACGGTTTAGGGTCCAGGTGAGGGTACGACAACGCTTTAGGGGCAGCGGACGTGTGAGGGCGCGGGTTAGTGTCAGCGTACGGGTTAGGATTAGGGGACGGGTGAGGGTCAGGCTTCGGGGAAGGGTTAGGGTTAGGGTTCGGGCTAGGGTTAGGGTTAGGGGACGGGGACGGTTTAGGGTCCAGGTGAGGGTACGAAAACGCTTTAGGGGGAGCGTACGTGTGAGGGCGCGGGTTAGTGTCAGCGTACGGGTTAGGATTAGGGGACGGGTGAGGGTCAGGCTTCGGGGAAGGGTTAGGGTTAGGGTTCGGGCTAGGGTTAGGGTTAGGGGACGGGGACGGTTTAGGGTCCAGGTGAGGGTACGACAACGCTTTAGGGGGAGCGTACGTGTGAGGGCGTGGGTTAGCATCAGCGTACGGGTTAGGATTAAGGGACTGGTGAGGGTCAGGCTTCGGGGAAGGGTTAGGGTTAGGGTTCGGGCTAGGGTTAGGGTTAGGGGACGGGGACGGTTTAGGGTCCAGGTGAGGGTACGAGAACGATTTAGGGGGAGCGTACGTGTGAGGGCGTGGGTTAGCGTCAACGTACGGGTTAGGATTAGGGGACGGGTGAGGGTCAGGCTTCGGGGAAGCGTTAGGGTTAGGGTTCGGGCTAGGGTTAGGGTTTGGGGACGGGGACGGTTTAGGGTGCAGGTGAGGGTACGACAACGCTTTAGGGGGAGCGTACGTGTGAGGGCGAGGGTTAGCGTCAGCGTACGGGTTAGGATTAGGGGACGGGTGAGTGTCAGGCTTCGGGGAAGTGTTAGGGTTAGGGTTCGGGCTAGGGTTAGGGTTAGGGGACGGGGACGGTTTAGGGTCCAGGTGAGGGTACGATAACGATTTAGGGTGAGCGTACGTGTGAGGGCGCGGGTTAGCGTCAGCGTACGGGTTAGGATTAGGGGACGGGTGAGGGTCAGGCTTCGGGGAAGGGTTAGGGTTAGGGTTTGGGCTAGGGTTAGGGTTAGGGGACGGGGACGGTTTAGGGTCCAGGTGAGGGTACGACAACGCTTTAGGGGGAGCGTACGTGTCAGGGCGCGGGTTAGTGTACGCGTACGGGTTAGGATTAGGTGACGGGTGAGGGTCAGGCTTCGGGGAAGGGTTAGGGTTAGGGTTCGGGCTAGGGTTAGGGTTAGGGGACGGGGACGGTTTAGGGTCCAGGTGAAGGTACGACAACGCTTAGGGGGAGCGTACGTGTGAGGGCGCGGGTCAGCGTCAGCGTACGGTTTAGGATTAGGGTACGGGTGAGGGTCAGGCTTCGGGGAAAGGTTAGGGTTAGGGTTCGGGCTAGGGTTAGGGTTAGGGGACGGGGACGGTTTAGTGTCCAGGTGAGGTTACGACAACGCTTTAGGGGGAGCGGACGTGTGAGGGCGCGGGTTAGTGTCAGCGTACGGGTTAGGATTAGGGGACGGGTGAGGGTCAGGCTTCGGGGAAGGGTTAGGGTTAGGGTTCGGGCTAGGGTTAGGGTTAGGGGACGGGGACGGTTTAGGGTCCAGGTGAGGGTACGACAACGCTTTAGGGGGAGCGGACGTGTGAGGGCGCGGGTTAGTGTCAGCGTACGGGTTAGGATTAGGGGACGGGTGAGGGTCAGGCTTCGGGGAAGGTTTAGGGTTAGGGTTCGGGCTAGGGTTAGGGTTAGGGGACGGGGACGGTTTAGGGTTCAGGTGAGGGTACGACAACGCTTTAGGGGGAGCGTACGTGTGAGGGCGCGGGTTAGTGTCAGCGTACGGGTTAGGATTAGGGGACGGGTGAGGGTCAGGCTTCGGGGAAGGGTTAGGGTTAGGGTTTGGGCTAGGGTTAGGGTTAGGGAATGGGGTCGGATTAGGGTCCAGGTGAGGGTACGACAACGCTTTAGGGGGAGCGTACGTGTGAGGGTGCGGGTTAGTGTCAGCGTACGGGTTAGGATTAGGGGACGGGTGAGGGTCAGGCTTTGGGGAAGTTTTAGGGTTAGGGTTCGGGCTAGGGTTAGGGTTAGGGGATGGGGACGGTTTAGGGTCCAGGTGAGGGTACGACAACGCTGTAGGGGGAGCGTACGTGTGAGGGCGCGTGTTAGTGTCAGCGTACGGGATAGGATTAGGGGACGGGTGAGGGTCAGGCTTCGGGGAAGGGTTAGGGTTAGGGTTCGGGCTAGGGTTAGGGTTAGGGGACGGGGACGGTTTAGGGTCCAGGTGAGGGTACGACAACGCTTTAGGGGGAGCGTACGTGTGAGGGCGTGGGTTAGCATCAGCGTACGGGTTAGGATTAAGGGACTGGTGAGGGTCAGGCTTCGGGGAAGGGTTAGGGTTAGGGTTCGGGCTAGGGTTAGGGTTAGGGGACGGGGACGGTTTAGGGTCCAGGTGAGGGTACGAGAACGATTTAGGGGGAGCGTACGTGTGAGGGCGTGGGTTAGCGTCAACGTACGGGTTAGGATTAGGGGACGGGTGAGGGTCAGGCTTCGGGGAAGGGTTAGGGTTAGGGTTCGGGCTAGGGTTAGGGTTAGGGGACGGGGACGGTTTAGGGTCCAGGTGAGGGTACGACAACGCTTTAGGGCCAGCGTACGTGTGAGGGCGTGGGTTAGTGTCAGCGTACGGGTTAGGATTAAGGGACGGCTGAGTGTCAGGCTTCGGGGAAGGGTTAGGGTTAGGGTTCGGGCTAGGGTTAAGGTTAGGGGACGGGGACTGTTTAGGGTCCAGGTGAGGGTACGACAACGCTTGAGGGGGAGCGTACGTGTGAGGGCGCAAGTTTGCGTCAGCGTACGGGTTAGGATTGGGGACGGGTGTGGGTCAGGCTTCGGGGAAGGGTTAGGGTTAGGGTTCGGGCTAGGGTTAGGGTTAGTGGATGGGGACGGTTTAGGGTCCAGGTGAGGGTACGACAACGCTTTAGGGCCAGCGTACGTGTGAGGGCGCGGGTTAGCGTCAGCGTACGGGTTAGGATTAGGGGACGGGTGAGTGTCAGGCTTCGGGGAAGTGTTAGGGTTAGGGTTCGGGCTAGGGTTAGGGTTAGGGGACGGGGACGGTTTAGGGTCCAGGTGAGGGTACGATAACGATTTAGGGTGAGCGTACGTGTGAGGGCGCGGGTTAGCGTCAGCGTACGGGTTAGGATTAGGGGACGGGTGAGGGTCAGGCTTCGGGGAAGGGTTAGGGTTAGGGTTCGGGCTAGGGTTAGGGTTAGGGGACGGGGACGGTTTAGGGTCCAGGTGAGGGTACGACAACGCTTTAGGGGGAGCGTACGTGTCAGGGCGCGGGTTAGTGTACGCGTACGGGTTAGGATTAGGGGACGGGTGAGGGTCAGGCTTCGGGGAAGGGTTAGGGTTAGGGTTCGGGCTAGGGTTAGGGTTAGGGGACGGGGACGGTTTAGGGTCCAGGTGAGGGTACGACAACGCTTTAGGGGGAGCGGACGTGTGAGGGCGCGGGTTAGTGTCAGCGTACGGGTTAGGATTAGGGGACGGGTGAGGGTCAGGCTTCGGGGAAGGGTTAGGGTTAGGGTTCGGGCTAGGGTTAGGGTTAGGGGACGGGGACGGTTTAGGGTCCAGGTGAGGGTACGACAACGCTTTAGGGGGAGCGGACGTGTGAGGGCGCGGGTTAGTGTCAGCGTACGGGTTAGGATTAGGGGACGGGTGAGGGTCAGGCTTCGGGGAAGGGTTAGGGTTAGGGTTCGGGCTAGGGTTAGGGTTAGGGGACGAGGACGGTTTAGGGTCCAGGTGAGGGTACGACAACGCTTTAGGGGGAGCGGACGTGTGAGGGCGCGGGTTAGTGTCAGCGTACGGGTTAGGATTAGGGGACGGGTGAGGGTCAGGCTTCGGGGAAGGGTTAGGGTTAGGGTTCGGGCTAGGGTTAGGGTTAGGGGACGGGGACGGTTTAGGGTCCAGGTGAGGGTACGACAACGCTTTAGGGGCAGCGGACGTGTGAGGGCGCGGGTTAGTGTCAGCGTACGGGTTAGGATTAGGGGACGGGTGAGGGTCAGGCTTCGGGGAAGAGTTAGGGTTAGGGTTCGGGCTAGGGTTAGGGTTAGGGGACGGGGACGGTTTAGGGTCCAGGTGAGGGTACGACAACGCTTTAGGGGCAGCGGACGTGTGAGGGCGCGGGTTAGTGTCAGCGTACGGGTTAGGATTAGGGGACGGGTGAGGGTCAGGCTTCGGGGAAGGGTTAGGGTTAGGGTTCGGGCTAGGGTTAGGGTTAGGGGACGGGGACGGTTTAGGGTCCAGGTGAGGGTACGACAACGCTTTAGGGGCAGCGGACGTGTGAGGGCGCGGGTTAGTGTCAGCGTACGGGTTAGGATTAGGGGACGGGTGAGGGTCAGGCTTCGGGGAAGGGTTAGGGTTAGGGTTCGGGCTAGGGTTAGGGTTAGGGGACGGGGACGGTTTAGGGTCCAGGTGAGGGTACGACAACGCTTTAGGGGGAGCGGACGTGTGAGGGCGCGGTTTAGTGTCAGCGTACGGGTTAGGAT